>NC_057833.1:96742500-97992500 GCF_910594005.1 Cervus elaphus | reverse complement strand
ACCTCTCATCTCGAGTTGATTTTTGGTCCACGGAGCTCTTTCGTATTGCTACAGTGACCTCAGGATCCCTCTAGCCTTGAAGCAGTGTTCTTGTGGTTTCTCTGGAGTGCCATCAAGGAAATCAAGGCTCCTTTCATGTGTGATGTGCAACACGGAATTGCTCTGCACGCAGTGCAGGGGAATCGGGCCTCATCTCGCGGCGAGGGGGAAGGCTCATGGTTTTTCTCGAGTTGCGGCGGGAACCTGGGGAATATTCTTCAGTTACGAGGGGATGGCCCGTCCACACACGTGTTTGTTCAGCGACGTGAGGACTCCTGCCTAGTTGCGAGGGACAACTCGGGATTCTCCTCGAGGCTTGGCAGGGCAATTGGGACGCCTCTCCAGCTGAGGCGGGAGACCAAGTGTCCCTTTCCACGTGCCACAGGAATCCTGGGAATCCTATCAAGTTTCACGAGGAGTCAGGCATCGTCTCCTTTGGAGGCACTGATCTCCGCGTACCTCTGGAGTTTTCAAAGGATGTGAGGCCTCCGGTCGCGATGAGGTGGGGCACTAGGTCTTTCTCTATGGTCTCCACAAGGGATTCAGACATCCTTTCGTCTTGGGAGATGCAAGACGAGCCTGCATTCAAGTCACTGCAGGGATGTCCGGCCTGATTTCGAGTCAGGGCATCAGAGTGTCCATTCCAGTTGAGGCCACAAACTCAGGGTCCCTCTCACATACCTAGAGCTGAGAGAAGCCTCCTTTTGAGGTGCTTGTGGTAAGGTGGTATTCCTCTGGAGTCGAAGCCAGGGACTAACCTCTCATCTCGAGTTGATTCTTGGTCCACGGAGCTCTTTCGTGTTGCTCCAGTGACCTCAGGATCCCTCTAGCCTTGAAACAGTGTTCTGGGGGTTTCTCTGGAGTGTCATCAAGGAAATCAAGGCTCCTTTCATGTGTGATGTGCAACACGGAATTGCTCTGCACGCAGTGCAGGGGAATCGGGCCTCATCTCGCGGCGAGGGGGAAGTCTCATGGTTTTTCTCGAGTTGCGGCGGGAACCTGGGGTATATTCTCGAGTTACGACGGGGATGGCCCTTCCACCCACGTGTTTGTTCAGCGACGTCAGGACTCCTGCCTAGTTTCGAGGGACAACTCGGGAATCTCCTCGAGGCTGGGCAGGGAAATTGGGACGCCTCTCCAGCTGAAGCGGGAGACCAAGGGTCCCTTTCCACGTGCCACAGGAATCCTGGGACTCCTATCAAGTTTCACGAGGAGTCAGGCATCGTCTCCTTTGGAGGTACTGATCTCCGCGTACCTCTGGAGTTTTCAAAGGATGTGAGACCTCCGTTCGTGACGAGGTGGGGAACTAGGTCTTTCTCTGTGGTCTCCACAGGGGATTCAGACATCCTTTCGTCTTGGGAGATGCAAGACGAGCCTGCATTCAAGTCACTGCAGGGATATCCGGCCTTATTTCGAGTCAGGGCATCGCGGTGTCCATTCCACTTGAGGCCGCAAACTCAGGTTCCCTCTCACATACCTACAGCTGAGAGAAGCCTCCTCTTGAGGTGCTTGTGGTAAGGTGGTATTCCTCTGGAGTCGAAGCCAGGGACTAAACTCTCATCTCGAGTTGATTTTTGGTCCACGGATCTCTTTCGTGTTGCTACAGTGACCTCAGGATCCCTCTAGCCTTGAAACAGTGTTCTGGGGTTTCTCTGGAGTGCCATCAAGGAAATCAAGGCTCCTTTCTTGTTTGATGTGCAACACGGAATTGCTCTGCACGCAGTGCAGGGGAATCGGGCCTCATGTCACGGAGAGGGGGAAGTCTCATGGTTTTTCTCGAGTTGCGGCGGGAACCTGGGGTATATTCTCGAGTTACGACGGGGATGGCCCTTCCACCCACGTGTTTCTTCAGCGACGTCAGGAAGCCTGCCTAGTTGCGAGGGACAACTCGGGATTCTCCTCGAGGCTTGGCAGGGCAATTGGGACGCCTCTCCAGCTGAGGCGGGAGACCAAGGGCCCCTTTCCACGTGCCAAAGGAATCCTGGGACTCCTATCAAGTTTCACGAGGAGTCAGGCATCGTCTCCTTTGGAGGCACTGATCTCCGCGTACCTCTGGAGTTTTCAAAGGATGTGAGGCCTCCGGTCGCGATGAGGTGGGGAAGTAGGTCTTTCTCTGTGGTCTCCACAGGGGATTCAGACATCCTTTCGTCTTGGGAGATTCAAGACGGGCCTGCATTCAAGTCACTGCAGGGATATCCGGCCTTATTTCGAGTCAGGGCATCGCGGTGTCCATTCCACTTGAGGCTGCAAACTCAGGGTCCCTCTCACATACCTAGAGCTGAGAGAAGCCTCCTCTTGAGGTGCTTGTGGTAAGGTGGTATTCCTCTGGAGTCGAGGCCAGGGACTAACCTCTCATCTCGAGTTGATTTTTGGTCCACGGAGCTCTTTCATGTTGCTACAGTGACCTCAGGATCCCTCTAGCCTTGAAACAGTGTTCTTGGGGTTTCTCTGGAGTGCCATCAAGGAAATCAAGGCTCCTTTCATGTGTGATGTGCAACACGAAATTGCTCTGCACGCAGTGCAGGGGAATCGGGCCTCATCTCGCTGCGAGGGGGAAGTCTCATGGTTTTTCTCGAGTTGCGGCGGTAACCTGGGGTATATTCCCGAGTTACGACGGGGATGGCCCTTCCACACACGTGTTAGTTCAGCGACGGCAGGACTCCTGCCTAGTTGCGAGGGACAACTCGGGATTCTCCTCGAGGCTTGGCAGGGCAATTGGGACGCCTCTCCAGGTGAGGCGGGAGACCAAGGGTCCCTTTCCACGTGCCACAGGAATCCTGGGACTCCTATCAAGTTTCACGAGGAGTCAGGCATCGTCTCCTTTGGAGGCACTGATCTCCGTGTACCTCTGGAGTATTCAAGGGATTTGAGGCCTCCAGTCGCGATGAGGTGGGGAAGTAGGTCTTTCTCTGTGGTCTCCACAGGGGATTCAGACATCCTTTCGTCTTGGGAGATGCAAGACGAGCCTGCATTCAAGTCACTGCAGAGATATTCGGCCTTATTTCAAGTCAGGGCATCGCGGTGTCCATTCCAGTTGAGGCCGCAAACTCAGGGTCCCTCTCACATAGCTAGAGCTGAGAGAAGCCTCCTTTTGAGGTGCTTGTGGTAAGGTGGTATTCCTCTGGAGTCGAAGCCAGGGACTAACCTCTCATCTCGAGTTGATTTTTGGTCCACGGATCTCTTTCGTGTTGCTACAGTGACCTCAGGATCCCTCTAGCCTTGAAACAGTGTTCTGGGGTTTCTCTGGAGTGCCATCAAGGAAATCAAGGCTCCTTTCTTGTTTGATGTGCAACACGGAATTGCTCTGCACGCAGTGCAGGGGAATCGGGCCTCATCTCACGGCGAGGGGGAAGTCTCATGGTTTTTCTCGAGTTGCGGCGGGAACCTGGGGTATATTCTCGAGTTACGACGGGGATGGCCCTTCCACCCACGTGTTTCTTCAGCGACGTCAGGACGCCTGCCTAGTTGCGACGGACAACTCGGGATTCTCCTCGAGGCTTGGCAGGGCAATTGGGACGCCTCTCCAGCTGAGACAGGAGACCAAGGGTCCCTTTCCACCTGCCACAGGAATCCTGGGACTCCTATCAAGTTTCACGAGGAGTCAGGCATCGTCTCCTTTGGAGGCACTGATCTCCATGTACCTCTGGAGTTTTCAAAGGATTTGATGCCTCCGGTCGCGATGAGGTGGGGAACTAGGTCTTTCTCTGTGGTCTCCACAGGGGATTCAGACATCCTTTCGTCTTGGGAGATGCAAGACGAGCCTGCATTCAAGTCACTGCAGGGATATCTGGCCTTATATCGAGTCAGGGCATCGCGGTGTCCATTCCACTTGAGGCCGCAAAATCAGGGTCCCTCTCACATACCTAGAGCTGAGAGAAGCCTCCTCTTGAGGTGCCTGTGGTAAGGTGGTATTCCTCTGGAATCGAAGCCAGGGACTAACCTCTCATCTCGAGTTGATTTTTGGTCCACGGAGCTCTTTCGTGTTGCTACAGTGACCTCAGGATCCCTCTAGCCTTGAAACAGTGTTCTTGGGGTTTCGCTGGAGTTCCGTCAAGGAAATCAAGGCTCCTTTCATGTGTGATGTGCAACACGGAATTGCTCTGCACGCAGTGCAGGGGAATCGGGCCTCATCTCGCGGCGAGGGGGAAGTCTCATGGGTTTTCTCGGGTTGCGGCGGGAACCTGGGGTATATTCTCGAGGTACGACGGGGATGGCCCTTCCACCCACTTGTTTGTTCAGCGACGTCAGGACTCCTGCCTAGTTGCGAGGGACAACCCGGGATTCTCCTCGAGGCTTGGCAGGGCAATTGGGACGCCTCTGCAGCTGAGGTGGGAGACCAAGGTTCCCTTTCCACGTGGCACAGGAATCCTGGGACTCCTATCAAGTTTCACGAGGAGTCAGGCATCGTCTCCTTTGGAGGCACTGATCTCCGCGGACCTCTGGAGTTTTCAAAGGATGTGAGGCCTCCGGTCGCCATGTGGTGGGGAACTAGGTCTTTTTCTGCAGTCTCCACAGGGGATTCAGACATCCTTTCATCTTGGGAGATGCAAGACGAGCCTGCATTCAAGTCACTGCAGGGATATCCGGCCTTATTTCGCGTCAGGGCATCGCAGTGTCCATTCCACTTCAGGCCGCAAAATCAGGGTCCCTCTCACATACCTAGAGCTGAGAGAAGCCTCCTCTTGAGGTGCTTGTGGTAAGGTGGTATTCCTCTGGAGTCGAAGCCAGGGACTAACCTCTCATCTCGAGTTGATTCATGGTCCACGGAGCTCTTTCGTGCTGCTACAGGGACCTCAGGATCCCTCCAGCCTTGAAACAGTGTTCTTGGGGTTTCTCTGGAGTGCCATCAAGGAACAAGGCTCCTTTCATGTGTGATGTGCAACACGGAATTGCTCTGCACGCAGTGCAGGGGAATCGGGCCTCATCTCGCGGCGAGGGGGAAGTCTCATGGTTTTTCTCGAGTTGCCTCGGGAACCTGGTGTATATTCTCGAGTTACGACGGGGATGGACCTTCCACCCACGTGTTTGTTCAGCGACGTCAGGACTCCTGCCTAGTTGCGAGGGACAACTCGGGATTCTCCTCGAGGCTTGGCAGGGCAATTGGGACGCCTCTCCAGCTGAGGCGGGAGACCAAGTGTCCCTTTCCATGTGCCACAGGAATCCTGGGACTCCTATCAAGTTTCACGAGGAGTCAGGCATCGTCTCATTTGGAGGCACTGATCTCCGCGTACCTCTGGAGTTTTCAAAGGATGTGAGGCCTCCGGTCGTGATGAGGTGGGGAACTAGGTCATTCTCTGTGGTCTCCACAGGGGATTCAGACATCCTTTCGTCTTGGGAGATGCAAGACGAGCCTGCATTCAAGTCACTGCAGGGATGTCCGGCCTGATTTCGAGTCCTGGCATCGCGGTGTCCATTCCACTTGAGGCCGCAAACACAGGGTCCCTCTCACATACCTAGAGCTGAGAGAAGCCTCCTCTTGAGGTGCTTGTGGTAAGGTGGTATTCCTCTGGAGTCGAAGCCAGGGACTAACCTCTCATCTCGATTTGATTTTTGGTCCACGGAGCTCTTTCGTGTTGCTACAGTGACCTCAGGATCCCTCTAGCCTTGAAACAGTGTTCTTTGGGTTTCTCTGGAGTGCCATCAAGGAAATCAAGGCTCCTTTCATGTGTGATGTGCAACACGGAATTGCTCTGCACGCAGTGCAGGGTATCGGGCCTCATTTTGCTGCGAGGGGGAAGTCTAATGGTTTTTCTCGAGTTGCGATTGGAATCTGGGGTATATTCTCGAGTTACGACGGGGATGGCCCTTCCACCCACGTGTTTGTTCAGCGACGTCAGACTCCTGCCTAGTTGCGAGGGACAACTCGGGATTCTCCTCGAGGCTTGGCAGGGCAATTGGGACGCATCTCCAACTGAGGCGGGAGACCAAGGTTCCCTTTCCACGTGCCACAGGAATCCTGGGACTCCTATCAAGTTTCACGAGGAGTCAGGCATCGTCTCCTTTGGAGGCACTGATCTCCGCGTACCTCTGGAGTTTTCAAAGGATGTGAGGCCTCCGGTCGCGATGAGGTGGGGAACTAGGTCTTTCTCTGTGGTCTGCAAGGGGATTCAGACATCCTTTCATCTTGGGAGATGCAAGACGAGCCTGCATTCAAGTCACTGCAGGGATATCCGGCCTTATTTCGAGTCAGGGCATCGCGGTGTCCATTCCACTTGAGGCTGCAAACTCAGGGTCCCTCTCACATAGCTAGAGCTGAGAGAAGCCTCCTCTTGAGGTGCTTGTGGTAAGGCGGAGTTCCTCTGGAGTCGAAGCCAGGAACTAACCTCTCATCTCGAGTTGAATTTTGGTCCACGGAGCTCTTTCGTGTTGCTACAGTGACCTCAGGATCCCTCTAGCCTTGAAACAGTGTTCTTGGGGTTTCTCTGGAGTGCAATCAAGGAAATCAAGGCTCCTTTCATGTGTGATGTGCAACACGGAATTGCTTTGCACACAGTGCAGGGGAATCGTGCCTCATCTCGCGGCGAGGGGGAAGTCTCATGGTTTTTCTCGAGTTGCGGCGGGAACCTGGGGAATATTCTCGAGTTACGACGGGGATGGCCCTTCCACACACGTGTTTCCTCAGCGACGTCAGGGCTCCTGCCTAGTTGCGAGGGACAACTCGGGATTCTCCTCGAGGCTTGGCAGGGCAATTGGGACGCCTCTCCACCTGAGGCGGGAGACCAAGGGTCCCTTTCCACCTGCCACAGGAATCCTGGGACTCCTATCAAGTTTCACGAGGAGTCAGGCATCGTCTCCTTTGGAGGCACTGATCTCCATGTACCTCTGGAGTTTTCAAAGGATTTGATGCCTCCGGTCGCGATGAGGTGGGGAACTAGGTCTTTCTCTGTGGTCTCCACAGGGGATTCAGACATCCTTTCGTCTTGGGAGATGCAAGACGAGCCTGCATTCAAGTCACTGCAGGGATATCCGGCCTTATATCGAGTCAGGGCATCGCGGTGTCCATTCCACTTGAGGCCGCAAAATCAGGGTCCCTCTCACATACCTAGAGCTGAGAGAAGCCTCCTCTTGAGGTGCCTGTGGTAAGGTGGTATTCCTCTGGAATCGAAGCCAGGGACTAACCTCTCATCTCGAGTTGATTTTTGGTCCACGGAGCTCTTTCGTGTTGCTACAGTGACCTCAGGATCCCTCTAGCCTTGAAACAGTGTTCTTGGGGTTTCGCTGGAGTTCCGTCAAGGAAATCAAGGCTCCTTTCATGTGTGATGTGCAACACGGAATTGCTCTGCACGCAGTGCAGGGGAATCGGGCCTCATCTCGCGGCGAGGGGGAAGTCTCATGGGTTTTCTCGGGTTGCGGCGGGAACCTGGGGTATATTCTCGAGGTACGACGGGGATGGCCCTTCCACCCACTTGTTTGTTCAGCGACGTCAGGACTCCTGCCTAGTTGCGAGGGACAACTCGGGATTCTCCTCGAGGCTTGGCAGGGCAATTGGGACGCCTCTGCAGCTGAGGTGGGAGACCAAGTTTCCCTTTCCACGTGGCACAGGAATCCTGGGACTCCTATCAAGTTTCACGAGGAGTCAGGCATCGTCTCCTTTGGAGGCACTGATCTCCGCGGACCTCTGGAGTTTTCAAAGGATGTGAGGCCTCCGGTCGCCATGTGGTGGGGAACTAGGTCTTTTTCTGCAGTCTCCACAGGGGATTCAGACATCCTTTCATCTTGGGAGATGCAAGACGAGCCTGCATTCAAGTCACTGCAGGGATATCCGGCCTTATTTCGCGTCAGGGCATCGCAGTGTCCATTCCACTTCAGGCCGCAAAATCAGGGTCCCTCTCACATACCTAGAGCTGAGAGAAGCCTCCTCTTGAGGTGCTTGTGGTAAGGTGGTATTCCTCTGGAGTCGAAGCCAGGGACTAACCTCTCATCTCGAGTTGATTCATGGTCCACGGAGCTCTTTCGTGCTGCTACAGGGACCTCAGGATCCCTCCAGCCTTGAAACAGTGTTCTTGGGGTTTCTCTGGAGTGCCATCAAGGAAATCAAGGCTCCTTTCATGTGTGATGTGCAACACGGAATTGCTCTGCACGCAGTGCAGGGGAATCGGGCCTCATCTCGCGGCGAGGGGGAAGTCTCATGGTTTTTCTCGAGTTGCCTCGGGAACCTGGTGTATATTCTCGAGTTACGACGGGGATGGACCTTCCACCCACGTGTTTGTTCAGCGACGTCAGGACTCCTGCCTAGTTGCGAGGGACAACTCGGGATTCTCCTCGAGGCTTGGCAGGGCAATTGGGACGCCTCTCCAGCTGAGGCGGGAGACCAAGTGTCCCTTTCCATGTGCCACAGGAATCCTGGGACTCCTATCAAGTTTCACGAGGAGTCAGGCATCGTCTCCTTTGGAGGCACTGATCTCCGCGTACCTCTGGAGTTTTCAAAGGATGTGAGGCCTCCGGTCGTGATGAGGTGGGGAACTAGGTCATTCTCTGTGGTCTCCACAGGGGATTCAGACATCCTTTCGTCTTGGGAGATGCAAGACGAGCCTGCATTCAAGTCACTGCAGGGATATCCGGCCTGATTTCGAGTCCTGGCATCGCGGTGTCCATTCCACTTGAGGCCGCAAACACAGGGTCCCTCTCACATACCTAGAGCTGAGAGAAGCCTCCTCTTGAGGTGCTTGTGGTAAGGTGGTATTCCTCTGGAGTCGAAGCCAGGGACTAACCTCTCATCTCGATTTGATTTTTGGTCCACGGAGCTCTTTCGTGTTGCTACAGTGACCTCAGGATCCCTCTAGCCTTGAAACAGTGTTCTTTGGGTTTCTCTGGAGTGCCATCAAGGAAATCAAGGCTCCTTTCATGTGTGATGTGCAACACGGAATTGCTCTGCACGCAGTGCAGGGTATCGGGCCTCATTTTGCTGCGAGGGGGAAGTCTAATGGTTTTTCTCGAGTTGCGATTGGAATCTGGGGTATATTCTCGAGTTACGACGGGGATGGCCCTTCCACCCACGTGTTTGTTCAGCGACGTCAGACTCCTGCCTAGTTGCGAGGGACAACTCGGGATTCTCCTCGAGGCTTGGCAGGGCAATTGGGACGCATGTCCAACTGAGGCGGGAGACCAAGGTTCCCTTTCCACGTGCCACAGGAATCCTGGGACTCCTATCAAGTTTCACGAGGAGTCAGGCATCGTCTCCTTTGGAGGCACTGATCTCCGCGTACCTCTGGAGTTTTCAAAGGATGTGAGGCCTCCGGTCGCGATGAGGTGGGGAACTAGGTCTTTCTCTGTGGTCTGCACAGGGGATTCAGACATCCTTTCATCTTGGGAGATGCAAGACGAGCCTGCATTCAAGTCACTGCAGGGATATCCGGCCTTATTTCGAGTCAGGGCATCGCGGTGTCCATTCCACTTGAGGCTGCAAACTCAGGGTCCCTCTCACATAGCTAGAGCTGAGAGAAGCCTCCTCTTGAGGTGCTTGTGGTAAGGCGGAGTTCCTCTGGAGTCGAAGCCAGGAACTAACCTCTCATCTCGAGTTGAATTTTGGTCCACGGAGCTCTTTCGTGTTGCTACAGTGACCTCAGGATCCCTCTAGCCTTGAAACAGTGTTCTTGGGGTTTCTCTGGAGTGCAATCAAGGAAATCAAGGCTCCTTTCATGTGTGATGTGCAACACGGAATTGCTTTGCACGCAGTGCAGGGGAATCGTGCCTCATCTCGCGGCGAGGGGGAAGTCTCATGGTTTTTCTCGAGTTGCGGCGGGAACCTGGGGAATATTCTCGAGTTACGACGGGGATGGCCCTTCCACACACGTGTTTCCTCAGCGACGTCAGGGCTCCTGCCTAGTTGCGAGGGACAACTCGGGATTCTCCTCGAGGCTTGGCAGGGCAATTGGGACGCCTCTCCACCTGAGGCGGGAGACCAAGGGTCCCTTTCCACGTGCCACAGGAATCCTGGGACTCCTATCAAGTTTCACGAGGAGTCAGGCATCGTCTCCTTTGGAGGCACTGATCTCCATGTACCTCTGGAGTTTTCAAAGAATTTGATGCCTCCGGTCGCGATGAGGTGGGGAACTAGTTCTTTTTCTGTGCTCTCCACAGGGGATTCAGACATCCTTTCGTCTTGGGAGATGCAAGACGAGCCTGCATTCAAGTCACTGCAGGGATATCCGGCCTTATATCGAGTCAGGGCATCGCGGTGTCCATTCCACTTGAGGCCGCAAAATCAGGGTCCCTCTCACATACCTAGAGCTGAGAGAAGCCTCCTCTTGAGGTGCTTGTGGTAAGGTGGTATTCCTCTGGAGTCGAAGCCAGGGACTAACCTCTCATCTCGAGTTGATTTTTGGTCCACGGAGCTCTTTCCTGTTGCTCCAGTGACCTCAGGATCCCTCTAGCCTTGAAACAGTGTTCTTGGGGTTTCTCTGGAGAGCCATCAAGGAAATCAAGGCTCCTTTCATGTGTGATGTGCAACACGGAATTGCTCTGCACGCAGTGCAGGGGAATCGGGCCTCATCTCGCGGCGAGGGGGAAGTCTCATGGTTTTTCTCGAGTTGCGGCGGGAACCTGGGGTATATTCTCGATTTACGACGGGGATGGCCCTTCCACACACGTATTTCTTCAGTGACGTCAGGACTCCTGCCTAGTTGCGAGGGACAACTCGGGGTTCTCTTCGAGGCTTGGCAGGGCAATTGGGACGCCTCTCCAGCTGAGGCGGGAGACCAAGGGTCCCTTTCCACGTGCCACAGGAATCCTGGAACTCCTATCAAGTTTCAAGAGGAGTCAGGCATCGTCTCCTTTGGAGGCACTGATCTCCGTGTACCTCTGGAGTATTCAAGGGATTTGAGGCCTCCAGTCGCGATGAGGTGGGGAAGTAGGTCTTTCTCTGTGGTCTCCACAGGGGATTCAGACATCCTTTCGTCTTGGGAGATGCAAGACGAGCCTACATTCAAGTCACTGCAGGATATCCGGCCTTTTTTGGCGTGGGGTCATCGCAGTGTCCATTCCACTTGAGGCCGCAAACTCAGGGTCCCTCTCACATACCTAGAGCTGAGAGAAGCCTCCTCTTGAGGTGCTTGTGGTAAGGTGGTATTCCTCTGGAGTCGAAGCCAGGGACTAAGCTCTCATCTCGAGTTGATTTTTGTTCCACGGAGCTCTTTCATTGCTACAGGGACCTCAGGATCCCTCTAGCCTTGAAACAGTGTTCTTGGGGTTTCGCTGGAGTTCCGTCAAGGAAATCAAGGCTCCTTTCATGTGTGATGTGCAACACGGAATTGCTCTGCACGCAGTGCAGGGGAATCGGGCCTCATCTCGCGGCGAGGGGGAATTCTCATGGTTTTTCTCGGGTTGCGGCGGGAACCTGGGGTATATTCTCGAGGTACGACGGGGATGGCCCTTCCACACACTTGTTTCTTCAGCGACGTCAGGACTCCTGCCTAGTTGCGAGGGACAACTCGGGATTCTCCTCGAGGCTTGGCAGGGCAATTGGGACGCCTCTGCAGCTGAGGTGGGAGACCAAGGTTCCCTTTCCACGTGCCACAGGAATCCTGGGACTCCTATCAAGTTTCACGAGGAGTCAGGCATCGTCTCCTTTGGAGGCACTGATCTCCGCGGACCTCTGGAGTTTTCAAAGGATGTGAGGCCTCCGGTCGCCATGTGTTGGGGAACTAGGTCTTTTTCTGCAGTCTCCACAGGGGATTCAGACATCCTTTCATCTTGGGAGATGCAAGACGAGCCTGGATTCAAGTCACTGCAGGGATATCCGGCCTTATTTCGCGTCAGGGCATCGCAGTGTCCATTCCACTTCAGGCCGCAAAATCAGGGTCCCTCTCACATACCTAGAGCTGAGAGAAGCCTCCTCTTGAGGTGCTTGTGGTAAGGTGGTATTCCTCTGGAGTCGAAGCCAGGGACTAACCTCTCATCTCGAGTTGAATCATGGTCCACGGAGCTCTTTCGTGCTGCTACCGGGACCTCAGGATCCCTCTAGCCTTGAAACAGTGTTCTTGGGGTTTCTCTGGAGTGCCATCAAGGAAATCAAGGCTCCTTTCATGTGTGATGTGCAACACGGAATTGCTCTGCACGCAATGCAGGGGAATCGGGCCTCATCTCGCGGCGAGGGGGAAGTCTCATGGTTTTTCTCGAGTTGCGGCGGGAACCTGGTGTATATTCTCGAGTTACGACGGGGATGGACCTTCCACCCACGTGTTTGTTCAGCGACGTCAGGACTCCTGCCTAGTTGCGAGCGACAACTCGGGATTCTCCTCGAGGCTTGGCAGGGCAATTGGGACGCCTCTCCAGCTGAGGCGGGAGACCAAGTGTCCCTTTCCATGTGCCACAGGAATCCTGGGACTCCTATCAAGTTTCACGAGGAGTCAGGCATCGTCTCCTTTGGAGGCACTGATCTCCGCGTACCTCTGGAGTTTTCAAAGGATGTGAGGCCTCCGGTCGCGATGAGGTGGGGAACTAGGTAATTCTCTGTGGTCTCCACAGGGGATTCAGACATCCTTTCTTCTTGGGAGATGCAAGACGAGCCTGCATTCAAGTCACTGCAGGGATATCCGGCCTGATTTCGAGTCCTGGCATCGCGGTGTCCATTCCACTTGAGGCCGCAAACACAGGGTCCCTCTCACATACCTAGAGCTGAGAGAAGCCTCCTCTTGAGGTGCTTGTGGTAAGGTGGTATTCCTCTGGAGTCGAAGCCAGGGACTAACCTCTCATCTCGAGTTGATTTTTGGTCCACGGAGCTCTTTCGTGTTGCTACAGTGACCTCAGGATCCCTCTAGCCTTGAAACAGTGTTCTTTGGGTTTCTCTGGAGTGCCATCAAGGAAATCAAGGCTCCTTTCATGTGTGATGTGCAACACGAAATTGCTCTGCACGCAGTGCAGGGTATCGGGCCTCATTTTGCTGCGAGGGGGAAGTCTAATGGTTTTTCTCGAGTTGCGATTGGAATCTGGGGTATATTCTCGAGTTACGACGGGGATGGCCCTTCCACCCACGTGTTTGTTCAGCGACGTCAGACTCCTGCCTAGTTGCGAGGGACAACTCGGGATTCTCCTCGAGGCTTGGCAGGGCAATTGTGATGCCTCTCCAGCTGAGGCGGGAGACCAAGGTTCCCTTTCCACGTGCCACAGGAATCCTGGGACTCCTATCAAGTTTCACGAGGAGTCAGGCATCGTCTCCTTTGGAGGCACTGATCTCCGCGTACCTCTGGAGTTTTCAAAGGATGTGAGGCCTCCGGTCGCGATGAGGTGGAGAACTAGGTCTTTCTCTGCGTCTCTACAGGGGATTCAAACATCCGTTCATCTTGGGAGATGCAAGACGAGCCTGCATTCAAGTCACTGCAGGGATATCCGGCCTTATTTTGCGTCAGGGCATTGCAGTGTCCATTCCACTTGAGGCCGCAATATCAGGGTCCCTCTCACATACCTAGAGCTGAGAGAAGCCTCCTCTTGAGGTGCTTGTGGTAAGCTGGTATTCCCCTGGAGTCGAAGCCAGGGACTAACCTCTCATCTCGAGTTGATTTTTGTTCCACGGAGCTCTTTCGTATTGCTACAGTGACCTCAGGATCCCTCTAGCCTTGAAACAGTGTTCTTGGGGTTTCTCTGGAGTGCCATCAAGGAAATCAAGGCTCCTTTCATGTTTGATGTGCAACACGGAATTGCTCTGCACGCAGTGCAGGGGAATCGGGCCTCATCTCACGGCGAGGGGGAAGTCTCATGGTTTTTCTCGAGTTGCGGCGGGAACCTGGGGTATATTCTCGAGTTACAACGGGGATGGCCCTTCCACCCACGTGTTTGTTCAGCGACGTCAGGACTCCTGCCTAGTTGCGAGGGACAACTCGGGATTCTCATCGAGGCTTGGCAGGGCAATTGGGACGCCTCTCCAGCTGAGGTGGGAGACCAAGGGTCCCTGTCCACGTGCCACAGGAATCCTGGGACTCCAATCAAGTTTCACGAGGAGTCAGGCATCGACTCCTTTGGAGGCACTGATCTCCGCGTAACTCTGGAGTTTTCAAAGGATGTGAGGCCTCCGGTCGCGATGAGGTGGGGAACTAGGTCTTTCTCTGTGGTCTGCACAGGGGATTCAGACATCCTTTCGTCTTGGGAGATGCAAGACGAGCCTGCATTCAAGTCACTGCAGGGATATCCGGACTTATTTCGAGTCAGGGAATCGCGGTCTCCATTCCACTTGAGGCCGCAAATTCAGGGTCCCTCTCACATACCTAGAGCTGAGAGAAGCCTCCTCTTGAGGTGCTTGTGGTAAGGTGGTATTCCTCTGGAGTCGAAGCCAGGGACTAACCTCTCATCTCGAGTTGATTCATGGTCCACGGAGTTCTTTCGTGCTGCTACAGGGACCTCAGGATCCCTCCAGCCTTGAAACAGTGTTCTTGGGGTTTCTCTGGAGTGCCATCAAGGAAATCAAGGCTCCTTTCATGTGTGATGTGCAACACGGAATTGCTCTGCACGCAGTGCAGGGGAATCGGGCCTCATCTCGCGGCGAGGGGGAAGTCTCATGGTTTTTCACGAGTTGCGGCGGGAACCTGGTGTATATTCTCGAGTTACGACGGGGATGGACCTTCCACCCAAGTGTTTGTTCAGCGACGTCAGGACTCCTGCCTAGTTGCGAGGACAACTCGGGATTCTCCTCGAGGCTTGGCAGGGCAATTGGGACGCCTCTCCAGCTGAGGCGGGAGACCAAGGGTCCCTTTCCACGTGCCACAGGAATCCTGGGACTCCTATCAAGTTTCACGAGGAGTCAGGCATCGTCTCCTTTGGAGGCACTGATCTCCGCGGACCTCTGGAGTTTTCAAAGGATGTGAGGCCTCCGGTCGCGATGAGATGGGGAACTAGGTCTTTCTCTGTGGTCTCCACAGGGGATTCAGACATCCTTTCGTCTTGGGAGATGCAAGACGAGCCTGCATTCAAGTCACTGCAGGGATATCCGGCCTTATTTCGCGTCAGGGCATCGCGGTGTCCGTTCCACTGGAGGCCGCAAACTCAGGGTCCCTCTCACATACCTAGAGCTGAGAGAAGCCTCCTCTTGAGGTGCTTGTGATAAGGTGGTATTCCGCTAGAGTCGAAGCCAGGGACTAACCTCTCATCTCGAGTTGATTCATGTTCCAAGGAGCTCTTTCGTGCTGCTACAGAGACCTCAGGATCCCTCCAGCCGTGAAACAGTGTTCTTGGGTTTTCTCTGGAGTGCCATCAAGGAAATCAAGGCTCCTTTCATGTGTGATGTGCAACACGGAATTGCTCTGCACGCAGTGCAGGGGAATCAGGCCTCATCTCGCGGCGAGGAGGAAGTCTCATGGTTTTTCTCGAGTTGCGGCAGGAACCTGGGGTATATTCTCGAGTTACGACAGGGATGGCCCTTCCACACACGTGTTTGTTCAGCGACTTCAGGACTCCTGCCTAGTTGCGAGGGACAACTCGGAATTCTCCTCGAGGCTTGGCAGGGCAATTGGGACGCCTCTCCAGCTGAGGCGGGAGACCAAGGGTCCCTATCCACGTGCCACATGAATCCTGGGACTCCTATCAAGTTTCACGAGGAGTCAGGCATCGTCTCCTTTGGAGGCACTGATCTCCGCGTACCTCTGGAGTTTTCAAAGGATGTGAGGCCTCCGGTCGCGATGAGATGAGAAACTAGGTCTTTCTCTGTGGTCTCCACAGGGGATTCAGTCATTCTTTCGTCTTGGGAGATGAAAGACGAGCCTGCATTGAAGTCACTGCAGGGATATCCGGTCTTATTTCGCGTCAGGGCATCGCAGTGTCCATTCCACTTGAGACCGCAAACTCAGGGTCCCTCTCACATACCTAGAGCTGAGAGAAGCCTCCTCTTGAGGTGCTTGTGGTAAGGTGGTATTCCTCTGGAGTCGAAGCCAGGGACTAACCTCTCATCTCGAGTTGATTCTTGGTCCACGGAGCTCTCTCGTGTTGCTACAGTGACGTCAGGATCCCTCTAGCCTTGAATCAGTGTTCTTGGGGTTTCTCTGGCGTGCCATCAAGGAAATCAAGGCTCCTTTCATGTGTGATGTGCAAGACGGAATTGCTCTGCACGCAGTGCAGGGGAATCGGGCCTCATATCGCGGCGAGGGGGAAGTCTCATGGTTTTTCTCGAGTTGCGGCAGAAAACTAGGGTATATTCTCGAGTTACGACGGGGATGGGCCTTCCACACACGTGTTTGTTCAGCGACGGCAGGACTCCTGCCTAGTTGCGAGGGACAACTCGGGATTCTCCTCGAGCCTTGGCAGGGCAATTGGGACGCCTCTCCAGCTGAGGCGGGAGACAAAGGGTCCCTTTCCACGTGCCACAGGAATCCTGGGACTCCTATAAAGTTTCACGAGGAGTCAGGCATCGTCTCCTTTGGAGGCACTGATCTCCGCGTACCTCTGGAGTTTTCAAAGGATGTGAGGCCTCCGGTCGCGGTGAGGTGGGAAACTATGTCTTTCTCTGTGGTCTCCACAGGGGATTCAGACATCCTTTCATCTTGGGAGATGCAAGACGAGCCTGCATTCAAGTCACTGCAGGGATATCCGGCCTTATTTCGCGTCAGGGCATCGCAGTGTCCATTCCACTTGAGGCCGCAAAATCAGGGTCCCTCTCACATACCTAGAGCTGAGAGAAGCCTCCTCTTGAGGTGCTTGTGGTAAGGTGGTATTCCTCTGGAGTCGAATCCAGGGACTAACCTCTCATCTCGAGTTGATTCTTGGTCAACGGAGCTCTTTCGTTTTGCTACCGTGACCTCAGGATCCCTCTAGCCTTGAAACAGTGTTCTTTGGGTTTCTCTGGAGTGCCATCAAGGAAATTAAGACTCCTTTCATGTGTGATGTGCAACACGGAATTGCTCTGCACGCAGTGCAGGGGAATCGGGCCTCATCTCGCGGCGAGGGGGAAGTCTCATGGTTTTTCTCGAGTTGCGGCGGGAACCTGGGGTATATTCTCGAGTTACGACTGGGATGGCCCTTCCACCCAATGTTTGTTCAGCGACGTCAGGACTCCTGCCTAGTTGCGAGGGACAACTCGGGATTCTCCTCGAGGCTTGGCAGGGCAATTGGGGCACCTCTCCAGCTGAGGCGGGAGACCAAGGGTCCCTTTCCATGTGCCACAGGAATCCTGGGACTCCTATCAAGTTTCACGAAGAGTCAGGCATCGTCTCCTTTGGAGGCACTGATCTCCGCGTACCTCTGGAGTTTTCAAAGGATGTGAGCCCTCCGGTCGCGATGAGGTGGGGAACTAGGTCTTTTTCTGTGGTCTCCACAGGGGATTCAGACATCCTTTCGTCTTGGGAGTTGCAAGACGAGCCTGCATTCAAGTCACTGCAGGGATATCCGGCCTTTTTTCGAGTCAGGGCATCGCGGTGTCCATTCCACTTGAGGCCGCAAACTCAGCACATAGCTAGAGCTGAGAGAAGGCTCCTCTTGAGGTGCTTGTGGTAAGGAGGTATTCCTCTGGAGTCGAAGCCAGGGACTAACCTCTCATCTCGAGTTGATTTTTGGTCCACGGAGCTCTTTCGTGTTGCTCCAGTGACCTCAGGATCCCTCTAGCCTTGAAACAGTGTTCTTGGGTTTTCTCTGGAGTGCCATCAAGGAAATCAAGGCTCCTTTCATGTGTGATGTGCAACACGGAATTGCTCTGCACGCAGTGCAGGGGAATCGGGCCTCATCTCGCGGCGAGGGGGAAGTCTCATGGTTTTTCTCGAGTTGCGGCGGGAACCTGGGGTATATTCTCGAGTTACGACGGGGATGGCCCTTCCACCCACGTGTTTGTTCAGCGACGTCAGGACTCCTGCCTAGTTGCGAGGGACAACTCGGGATTCTCCTCGAGACTTGGCAGGGCAATTGGGACGCCTCTCCATCTGAGGCGGAAGACCAAGGGTCCCTTTCCACGTGCCACAGGAATCCTGGGACTCCTATCAAGTTTCACGAGGAGTCAGGCATCGTCTTCTTTGGAGGCACTGATCTCCGCGTACCTCTGGAGTTTTCAAAGGATGTGAGGCCTCCGGTCGCGATGAGGTGGGGAACTAGGTCTTTCTCTGTGTTCTCCACAGGGGATTCAGACATCCTTTCGTCTTCGGAGATGCAAGACGAGCCTGCATTCAAGTCACTGCAGTGATATACGGCCTTATTTCTAGCCAGGGCATCGCGGTGTCCATTCCACTTGAGGCCGCAAAATCAGGGTCCCTCTCACATACCTAGAGCTGAGAGAAGCCTTCTCTTGAGGTGCTTGTGGTAAGGTGGTATTCCTCTGGAGTCGAAGCCAGGGACTAACCTCTCATCTCGAGTTGATTCTTAGTCCACGGAGCTCTTTCGTGTTGCTACAGTGACCTCAGGATCCCTCTAGCCTTGAAACTGTGTTCTTGGGGTTTCTCTGGAGTGCCATCAAGGAAATCAAGGCTCCTTTCTTGTTTGATGTGCAACACGGAATTGCTCTGCACGCAGTTCGGGGGAATCGGGCCTCATCTCGCGGCGAGGGGGAAGTCTCATTGTTTTTCTCGAGTTGCGGCGGGAACCTGGGGTATATTCTCGAGTTACGACGGGGATGGCCCTTCCACCCACGTGTTTGTTCAGCGACGTCAGGACTCCTGCCTAATTGCGAGGGACAACTCGGGATTCTCCTCGAGGCTTGGCAGGGCAATTGGGACGCCTCTCCCGCTGAGGCGGAAGACCAAGGGTCCCTTTCCACATGCACAGGAATCCTGGGACTCCTATCAAGTTTCACGAGGAGTCAGGCATCGTCTACTTTGGAGGCACTGATCTCCGCGAACCTCTGAAGTTTTCAAAGGATGTGAGGCCTCTGGTCGCGATGAGGTGGGGAACTAGGTCTTTCTCTGTGGTCTCCACAGGGGATTCAGACATCCTTTCGTCTTGAGAGATGCAAGACGAGCCTGCATTTAAGTCACTGCAGGGATATCCGGCCTTATTTCGAGTCAGGGCATCGCGGTGTCCTTTCCACTAGAGGCCGCAAACTCAGGGTCCCTCTCACATACCTAGAGCTGAGAGAAGCCTCCTCTTGAGGTGCTTGTGGTAAGGTGGTATTCCTCTGGAGTCGAAGCCAGGGACTAACCTCTCATCTCGAGTTGATTTTTGGTCCACGGAGCTCTTTCATGTTGCTACAGTGACCTCAGGATCCCTCTAGCCTTGAAACAGTGTTCTTGGGGTTTCTCTGGAGTGTCAACAAGGAAATCAAGGCTCCTTTCATGTGTGATGTGCAACACGGAATTGCTCTGCACGCAGTGCAGGGGAATCGGGCCTCATCTCGCGGCGAGGGGGAAGTCTCATGGTTTTTCTCGAGTTGCGGCGGGAACCTGGGGAATATTCTCGAGTTACGACGGGTATGGCCCTTACACCCACGTGTTTGTTCAGCGACGGCAGGACTCCTGCCTAGTTGCGAGGGACAACTCGGGATTCTCCTCGAGGCTTGGCAGGGCAATTGGGACGCCTCTCCAGCTGAGGCGGGAGACCAAGGGTCCCTTTCCACGTGCCAAAGGAATCCTGCGACTCCTATCAAGTTTCACGAGGAGTCAGGCATCGTCTCCTTTGGAGGCACTGATCTCCGCGTACCTCTGGAGTTTTCAAAGGATGTGAGGCCTCCGGTCGTGATGAGGTGTGGAACTAGGTCTTTCTCTGTGGTCTCCACAGGGGATTCAGACATCCTTTCGTCTTCGGAGATGCAAGACGAGCCTGCATTGAAGTCACTGCAGGAATATCCGGCCTTATTTCGCGTCAGGGCATCGCAGTGTCCATTTCACTTGAGGCCGGAAACTCAGGGTCCCTCTCACATACCTAGAGCTGAGAGAAGCCTCCTCTTGAGGTGCTTGTGGTAAGGTGGTATTCCTCTGGAGTCGAAGCCAGGGACTAACCTCTCATCTCGAGTTGATTTTTGTTCCACGGAGCTCTTTCGTGTTGCTACAGTGACGTCAGGATCCCTCTAGCCTTGAATCAGTGTTCTTGGGGTTTCTCTGGCGTGCCATCAAGGAAATCAAGGCTCCTTTCATGTGTGATGTGCAAGACGGAATTGCTCTGCACGCAGTGCAGGGGAATCGGGCCTCATCTCGCGGCGAGGGGGAAGTCTCATGGTTTTTCTCGAGTTGCGGCAGAAACCTAGGGTATATTCTCGAGTTACGACGGGGATGGGCCTTCCACACACGTGTTTGTTCAGCGACGGCAGGACTCCTGCCTAGTTGCGAGGGACAACTCGGGATTCTCCTCGAGGCTTGGCAGGGCAATTGGGACGCCTCTCCAGCTGAGCCGGGAGACCAAGTGTCCCTTTCCACGTGCCACAGGAATCCTGGGGCTCCTATCAAGTTTCACGAGGAGTCAGGCATCGTCTCCTTTGAAGGCACTGATCTCTGCGTACCTCTGGAGTTTTCAAAGGATGTGAGGACTCAGGTCCCGATGAGGTGGGGAACTTGGTCTTTCTCTGTGGTCTCCACAGGGGATTCAGACATCCTTTCGTCTTGGGAGATGCAAGACGAGCCTGCATTCAAGTCACTGCAGGGATATCCGGCCTTATTTCGAGTCAGGGCATCGCGGTGTCCATTCCACTTGAGGCCGCAAACTCAGGGTCCCTCTCACATACCTAAAGCTGAGAAAAGCCTCCTCTTGAGGTGCTTGTGGTAAGGTGGTATTCCTCTGGAGTCGAAGCCAGGGACTAACCTCTCATCTCGAGTTGATTTTTGGTCTATGGAGCTCTTTCGTGTTGCTACAGTGACCTCAGGATCCCTCTAGCCTTGAAACAGTGTTCTTGGGGTTTCTCTGGAGTGCCATCAAGGAAATCAAGGCTCCTTTCATGTGTGATGTGCAACACGGAATTGCTCTGCACGCAGTGCAGGGGAATAGGGCCTCATCTCGCGGCGAGGAGGAAGTCTCATGGTTTTTCTCGAGTTGCGGCGGGAACCTGGGGTATATTCTCGAGTTACGACGGGGATGGCCCTTCCACCCACGTGTTTGTTCAGCGACTTCAGGACTCCTGCCTACTTGCGAGGGACAACTCGGGATTCTCCTCGAGGCTTGGCAGGGCAATTGGGATGCCTCTCCAGCTGAGGCGGGAGACCAAGGGTCCCTTTCCACGTGCCACAGGAATCCTGGGACTCCTATCAAGTTTCACGAGGAGTCAGGCATCGTCTCCTTTGGAGGCACTGATCTCCGCGTCCCTCTGGAATTTTCAAAGGATGTGAGGCCTCCGGTCGTGATGAGGTGGGGAACTAGGTCTTTCTCTGTGGTCTCCACAGGGGATTCAGACATCCTTTCGTCTTGGGAGATGCAAGACGAGCCTGCATTCAAGTCACTGCAGGGATATCCGGCCTTATTTCGAGCAAGGCATCGCGGTGTCCATTCCACTTGAGGCCGCAAACTCAGGGTCCCTCTCACATACCTAGAGCTGAGAGAAGCCTCCTCTTGAGGTGCTTGTGGTAAGGTGGTATTCCTCTGGAGTCGAAGTTAGGGACTAACCTCTCATCTCGAGTTGATTTTTGGTCCACGGAGCTCTTTCGTGTTGCTACAGTGACCTCAGGATCCCTCTAGCCTTGAAACACTGTTCTTGGGGTTTCTCTGGAGTGCCATCAAGGAAATCAAGGCTCCTTTCATGTTTGATGTGCAACACGGAATTGCTCTGCACGCAGTGCAGGGGAATCAGGCCTCATCCCGCGGCGAGGGGGAAGTCTCATGGTTTTTCTCGAGTTGCGGCGGGAACCTGGGGTATATTCTCGAGTTACGACGGGGATGGCCCTTCTACACCCGTTTTTGTTCAGCGACGTCAGGACTCCTGCCTAGTTGCGAGGGACAACACGGGATTCTCCTCGAGGCTTGGCAGGGAAATTGGGAGGCCTCTCCAGCTGAGGCGGGAGACCAAGGGTCCCTTTCCACGTGCCACAGGAATCCTGGGTCTCCTATCAAGTTTCACGAGGAGTCAGGCATCGTCTCCTTTGGAGGCACTGATCTCCGCGTACCTCTGGAGTTTTCAAAGGATGTGAGGACTCCGGTCGCCATAAGGTGGGGAACTAGGTCTTTCTCTGTGGTCTCCACAGGGGATTCAGACATCCTTTCATCTTGGGAGATGCAAGACAAGCCTGCATTCAAGTCACTGCAGGGATATCCGGCCTTATTTCGCGTCAGGGCATAGCAGTGTCCATTCCAATTGAGGCCGCAAAATCAGGGTCCCTCTCACATACCTAGAGCTGAGAGAAGCCTCCTCTTGAGGTGCTTGTGGTAAGGTGGTAATCCTATGGAGTCGAAGTTAGGGACTAACCTCTCATCTCGAGTTGAATTTTGGTCCACGGAGCTCTTTCGTGTTGCTACAGTGACCTCAGGATGCCTCTATCCTTGAAACAGTGTTCTTGGGGTTTCTCTGGAGTGCCATCAAGGAAATCAAGGCTCCTTTCATGTGTGATGTGCAACACGGAATTACTCTGCACGCAGTGCAGGGGAATCGGGGCTCATATCGCGGCGAGGGGGAAGTCTCATGGTTTTTCTCGAGTTGCGGCGGGAACCTGGGGTATATTCTCGAGTTACGACGGGGATGGCCCTTCCACCCACGTGTTTGTTCAGCGACGTCAGGACTCCTGCCTAATTGCGAGGGACAACTCGGGATTCTCCTCGAGGCTTGGCAGGGCAATTGGGACGCCTCTCCCGCTGAGGTGGGAGACCAAGGGTCCCTTTCCACATGCACAGGAATCCTGGGACTCCTATCAAGTTTCACGAGGAGTCAGGCATCGTCTACTTTGGAGGCACTGATCTCCGCGTACCTCTGAAGTTTTCAAAGGATGTGAGGCCTCTGGTCGCGATGAGGTGGGGAACTAGGTCTTTCTCTGTGGTCTCCACAGGGGATTCAGACATCCTTTCGTCTTTAGAGATGCAAGACGAGCCTGCATTCAAGTCACTGCAGGGATATCCGGCCTTATTTCGAGTCAGGGCATCGCGGTGTCCTTTCCACTAGAGGCCGCAAACTCAGGGTCCCTCTCACATACCTAGAGCTGAGAGAAGCCTCCTCTTGAGGTGCTTGTGGTAAGGTGGTATTCCTCTGGAGTCGAAGCCAGGGACTAACCTCTCATCTCGAGTTGATTTTTGGTCCACGGAGCTCTTTCGTGTTGCTACAGTGACCTCAGGATCCCTCTAGCCTTGAAACAGTGTTCTTGGGGTTTCTCTGGAGTGTCATCAAGGAAATCAAGGCTCCTTTCATGTGTGATGTGCAACACGGAATTGCTCTGCACGCAGTGCAGGGGAATTGGGCCTCATCTCGCGGCGAGGGGGAAGTCTCATGGTTTTTCTCGAGTTGCGGCGGGAACCTGGGGAATATTCTCGAGTTACGACGGGTATGGCCCTTACACCCACGTGTTTGTTCAGCGACGGCAGGACTCCTGCCTAGTTGCGAGGGACAACTCGGGATTCTCCTCGAGGCTTGGCAGGGCAATTGGGACGCCTCTCCAGCTGAGGCGGGAGACCAAGGGTCCCTTTCCACGTGCCAAAGGAATCCTGCGACTCCTATCAAGTTTCACGAGGAGTCAGGCATCGTCTCCTTTGGAGGCACTGATCTCCGCGTACCTCTGGAGTTTTCAAAGGATGTGAGGCCTCCGGTCGCGATGAGGTGTGGAACTAGGTCTTTCTCTGTGGTCTCCACAGGGGATTCAGACATCCTTTCGTCTTCGGAGATGCAAGACGAGCCTGCATTGAAGTCACTGCAGGAATATCCGGCCTTATTTCGCGTCAGGGCATCGCAGTGTCCATTCCACTTGAGGCCGGAAACTCAGGGTCCCTCTCACATACCTAGAGCTGAGAGAAGCCTCCTCTTGAGGTGCTTGTGGTAAGGTGGTATTCCTCTGGAGTCGAAGCCAGGGACTAACCTCTCATCTCGAGTTGATTTTTGTTCCACGGAGCTCTTTCGTGTTGCTACAGTGACGTCAGGATCCCTCTAGCCTTGAATCAGTGTTCTTGGGGTTTCTCTGGCGTGCCATCAAGGAAATCAAGGCTCCTTTCATGTGTGATGTGCAAGACGGAATTGCTCTGCACGCAGTGCAGGGGAATCGGGCCTCATCTCGCGGCGAGGGGGAAGTCTCATGGTTTTTCTCGAGTTGCGGCAGAAACCTAGGGTATATTCTCGAGTTACGACGGGGATGGGCCTTCCACACACGTGTTTGTTCAGCGACGGCAGGACTCCTGCCTAGTTGCGAGGGACAACTCGGGATTCTCCTCGAGGCTTGGCAGGGCAATTGGGACGCCTCTCCAGCTGAGGCGGGAGACCAAGTGTCCCTTTCCACGTGCCACAGGAATCCTGGGGCTCCTATCAAGTTTCACGAGGAGTCAGGCATCGTCTCCTTTGAAGGCACTGATCTCTGCGTACCTCTGGAGTTTTCAAAGGATGTGAGGACTCAGGTCGCGATGAGGTGGGGAACTTGGTCTTTCTCTGTGGTCTCCACAGGGGATTCAGACATCCTTTCGTCTTGGGAGATGCAAGACGAGCCTGCATTCAAGTCACTGCAGGGATATCCGGCCTTATTTCGAGTCAGGGCATCGCGGTGTCCATTCCACTTGAGGCCGCAAACTCAGGGTCCCTCTCACATACCTAAAGCTGAGAGAAGCCTCCTCTTGAGGTGCTTGTGGTAAGGTGGTGTTCCTCTGGAGTCGAAGCCAGGGACTAACCTCTCATCTCGAGTTGATTTTTGGTCTATGGAGCTCTTTCGTGTTGCTACAGTGACCTCAGGATCCCTCTAGCCTTGAAACAGTGTTCTTGGGGTTTCTCTGGAGTGCCATCAAGGAAATCAAGGCTCCTTTCATGTGTGATGTGCAACACGGAATTGCTCTGCACGCAGTGCAGGGGAATAGGGCCTCATCTCGCGGCGAGGAGGAAGTCTCATGGTTTTTCTCGAGTTGCGGCGGGAACCTGGGGTATATTCTCGAGTTACGACGGGGATGGCCCTTCCACCCACGTGTTTGTTCAGCGACTTCAGGACTCCTGCCTAGTTGCGAGGGACAACTCGGGATTCTCCTCGAGGCTTGGCAGGGCAATTGGGATGCCTCTCCAGCTGAGGCGGGAGACCAAGGGTCCCTTTCCACGTGCCACAGGAATCCTGGGACTCCTATCAAGTTTCACGAGGAGTCAGGCATCGTCTCCTTTGGAGGCACTGATCTCCGCGTCCCTCTGGAGTTTTCAAAGGATGTGAGGCCTCCGGTCGTGATGAGGTGGGGAACTAGGTCTTTCTCTGTGGTCTCCACAGGGGATTCAGACATCCTTTCGTCTTGGGAGATGCAAGACGAGCCTGCATTCAAGTCACTGCAGGGATATCCGGCCTTATTTCGAGCAAGGCATCGCGGTGTCCATTCCACTTGAGGCCGCAAACTCAGGGTCCCTCTCACATACCTAGAGCTGAGAGAAGCCTCCTCTTGAGGTGCTTGTGGTAAGGTGGTATTCCTCTGGAGTCGAAGTTAGGGACTAACCTCTCATCTCGAGTTGATTTTTGGTTCACGGAGCTCTTTCGTGTTGCTACAGTGACCTCAGGATCCCTCTAGCCTTGAAACAGTGTTCTTGGGGTTTCTCTGGAGTGCCATCAAGGAAATCAAGGCTCCTTTCATGTTTGATGTGCAACACGGAATTGCTCTGCACGCAGTGCAGGGGAATCAGGCCTCATCCCGCGGCGAGGGGGAAGTCTCATGGTTTTTCTCGAGTTGCGGCGGGAACCTGGGGTATATTCTCGAGTTACGACGGGGATGGCCCTTCTACACCCGTTTTTGTTCAGCGACGTCAGGACTCCTGCCTAGTTGCGAGGGACAACACGGGATTCTCCTCGAGGCTTGGCAGGGAAATTGGGAGGCCTCTCCAGCTGAGGCGGGAGACCAAGGGTCCCTTTCCACGTGCCACAGGAATCCTGGGTCTCCTATCAAGTTTCACGAGGAGTCAGGCATCGTCTCCTTTCGAGGCACTGATCTCCGCGTACCTCTGGAGTTTTCAAAGGATGTGAGGACTCCGGTCGCCATAAGGTGGGGAACTAGGTCTTTCTCTGTGGTCTCCACAGGGGATTCAGACATCCTTTCATCTTGGGAGATGCAAGACAAGCCTGCATTCAAGTCACTGCAGGGATATCCGGCCTTATTTCGCGTCAGGGCATAGCAGTGTCCATTCCAATTGAGGCCGCAAAATCAGGGTCCCTCTCACATACCTAGAGCTGAGAGAAGCCTCCTCTTGAGGTGCTTGTGGTAAGGTGGTAATCCTATGGAGTCGAAGTTAGGGACTAACCTCTCATCTCGAGTTGAATTTTGGTCCACGGAGCTCTTTCGTGTTGCTACAGTGACCTCAGGATCCCTCTAGCCTTGAAACACTGTTCTTGGGGTTCCTCTGGAGTGCCATCAAGGAAATCAAGTCTCCTTTCATGTGTGATGTGCAACACGGAATTGCTCTGCACGCAGTGCAGGGAAATCAGGCCTCATCCCGCAGCGAGGGGGAAGTCTCATGGTTTTTCTCGAGTTGCGGCGGGAACCTGGGGTATATTCTCGAGTAACGACGGGGATGGCCCTTCCACACACGTGCTTGTTCAGCGACGTCAGGACTCCTGCCTAGTTGCGAGGGACAACTCGGGATTCTCCTCGAGGCTTGGCAGGGCAATTGGGACACCTCGCAAGCTGAGGGGGGAGACCAAGTGTCCCTTTCCACGTGCCACAGGAATCCTGGGACTCCTATCAAGTTTCACGAGGAGTCAGGCATCGTCTCCTTTGGAGGCACTGATCTCCGCGGACCTCTGGAGTTTTCAAAGGATGTGAGGCCTCGGGTCGCCATGAGGTGGGGAACTAGGTCTTTCTCTGTGGTCTCCACAGGGGATTCAGACATCCTTTCGTCCTGGCAGATGCAAGACGAGCCTGCATTCAAGTCACTGCAGGGATATCCGGCCTTATTTCGAGTCAGGTCATCGCGGTGTCCATTCCACTTGAGGCCGCAAACTCAGGGTTCCTCTCACATACCTAGAGCTGAGAGAAGCCTCCTCTTGAGGTGCTTGTGGTAAGGTGGTATTCCTCTGGAGTCGAAGCCAGGGACTAACCTCTCATCTCGTGTTGATTCTTGGTCCACGGAGCTCTTTCGTGTTGCTACAGTGACCTCAGGACCCCTCTATCCTTGAAACAGTGTTCTTGGGGTTTCTCTGGAGTGCCACCATGGAAATCAAGGCTCCTTTCATGTGTGATGTGCAAGACGGAATTGCTCTGCACGCAGTCAGGGGAATCGGGCCTCATCTCGCGGCGAGGGGGAAGTCTCATGGTTTTTCTCGAGTTGCGGCGGGAACCTGGGGTATATTCTCGAGTTAGGACGGGGATGGCCCTTCCACACACGTGTTCCTTCAGCAACGTCAGTACTCCTGGCTAGTTGTGAGGGACAACTCGGGATTCTCCTCGAGGCTTGGCAGGGCAATTGGGACGCCTTTCCAGCTGAGGCGGGAGACAAAGGGTCCCCTTGCACGTGCCACAGGAATCCTGGGACTCCTATCAAGTTTCACGAGGAGTCAGGCATCGTCTCCTTTGGAGGCACTGATCTCCGCGTACCTCTGAAGTTTTCAAAGGATGTGAGGCCTCCGGTCGCGATGAGGTGGGAAACTATGTCTTTCTCTGTGGTCTCCACAGGGGATTCAGACATCCTTTCATCTTGGGAGATGCAAGACGAGCCTGCATTCAAGTCACTGCAGGGATATCCGGCATTATTTCACGTCAGTGCATCGCGGTGTCCATTCCACTTGAGGCCGCAAAATCAGGGTCCCCCTCACATACCTAGAGCTGAGAGAAGCCTCCACTTGAGGTGCTTGTGGTAAGGTGGTATTCCTCTGGAGTCGAAGCCAGGGACTAACCTCTCATCTCGAGCTGATTTTTGGTCCACGGAGCTCTTTCGTGTTGCTACAGTGACTTCAGGATCCCTCTAGCCTTGAAACAGTGTTCTTGGGGTTTCTCTGGAGTGCCATCAAGGAAATCAAGGCTCCTTTCATGTGTGATGTGCAAGACGGAATTGCTCTGCACGCAGTGCAGGGGAATCGGGCTTCATCTCGCGGCGAGGGGGAAGTCTCATGGTTTTTCTAGAGTTGCGGCGTGAACCTGGGGTATATTCTCGATTTACGACGGGGATGGCCCTTCCACCCACGTGTTTGTTCAGCGACGTCAGGACTCCTGCCTAGTTGCGAGGGACAACTCGGGATTCTCCTCGAGGCTTGGCAGGGCAATTGGGACGCCTCTCCAGCTGAGGCGGGAGACCAAGGGTCCCTTTCCACGTGCCACAGGAATCCTGGGACTCCTATCAAGTTTCACGAGGAGTCAGGCATCGTCTTCTTTGGAGGCACTGATCTCCGCGTACCTCTGGAGTTTTCAAAGGATGTGAGGCCTCCGGTCGCCATGAGGTGGGGAGCTAGGTCTTTCTCTGTGGTCTCCACAGGGGATTCAGGCATCCTTTCGTCTTGGGAGATGCAAGACGAGCCTGCATTCAAGTCACTGCAGGGATATCCGGCCTTATTTCGCGTCAGGGCATCGCAGTGTCCATTCCACTTGTGGCCGCAAACTCAGGGTCCCTCTCACATACCTAGAATTGAGAGAAGCCTCCTCTTGAGGTGCTTGTGGTAAGGTGGTATATCGCTGGAGTCGAAGCCAGGGACTAACCTCTCATCTCGAGTTGATTCTTGGTCCACGGAGCTCTTTCGTGTTGCTACAGTGACCTCAGGATCCCTCTAGCCTTGAAACAGTGTTCTTGGGGTTTCTCTGGAGTGCCATCAATGAAATCAAGGCTCCTTTCATGTGTGATGTGCAACACGGAATTGCTCTGCATGCAGTGCAGGGGAATCGGGCCTCATCTCGCGGCGACGGGGAACTCTCATGGTTTTTCTCCAGTTGCGGCGGGACCCTGGGGTATATTCTCGAGTTATGACGGGGATGGCCCTTCCAGCCACGTGTTTGTTCAGCGACGTCAGGACTCCTGCCTAGTTGCGAGCGACAACTCGGGATTCTCCTCGAGGCTTGGCAGGGCAATTGGGACGCCTCTCCAGCTGAGGCGGGAGACCAAGGGTCCCTTTCCATGTGCCACAGGAATCCTGGGACTCCTATCAAGTTTCACGAGGAGTCAGGCATCCTCTCCTTTGGAGGCACTGATCTCCGCGTACCTCTGGAGTTTTCAAAGTATGTGAGGCCTCCGGTCGCGATGAGGTGGGGAACTAGATCTTTCTCTGAGGTCTCCACAGGGGATTCAGACATCCTTTCGTCTTGGGAGATGCAAGACGAGCCTGCATTCAAGTCACTGCAGGGATATCCGGCCTTATTTCGAGTCAGGGCATCGCGGTGTCCATTCCACTTGAGGCCGCAAACTCAGGGTCCCTCTCACATACCTAGAGCTGAGAGAAGCCTCCTCTTGAGGTGCTTCTGTTAAGGTGTTATTCCTCTGGAGTCGAAGCCAGGGACTAACCTCTCATCTCGAGTTGATTTTTGGTCCACGGAACTCTTTCGTGTGGCTACATTGACCTCAAGATCCCTCTAGCCTTGAAACAGTGTTCTTGGGGTTCCTCTGGAGTGCCATCAAGGAAATCAAGGCTCCTTTCATGTGTGATGTGCAACACTGAATTGCTCTGCATGCAGTGCAGGGGAATCGGGCCTCATCTCGCGGCGAGGGAGAAGTCTCATGGTTTTCCTAGAGTTGCGGCGGAAACCTGGGGTATATTCTCGAGTTACGACGGGGATGGCCCTTCCAGCCACGAGTTTGTTCAGCGACGTCAGGACTCCTGCCTAGTTGCGAGGGACAACTCGGGATTCTCCTCGAGGCTTGCAAGGGCAATTGGGACGCCTCTCCAACTGACGCGGGAGACCAACGGTCCCTTTCCACGTGCCACAGGAATCCTGGGACTCCTATCAAGTTTCACGAGGAGTCAGGCATCGTCTCCTTTGGAGGCACTGATCTCCGCGTCCCTCTGGAGTTTTCAAAGGATATGAGGCCTCCGGGCAATTTGAGGTGGGGAACTAGGTCTTTCTCTGTGGTCGCCACAGGGGATTCAGACATCCTTTCATCTTGGGAGATGCAAGACGAGCCTGCATTCAAGTCACTGCAGGGATATCCGGCCTTATTTCGAGTCAGGGCATCGCGGTGTCCATTCCACTTGAGGCCGCAAACTCAGCACATAGCTAGAGCTGAGAGAAGGCTCCTCTTGAGGTGCTTGTGGTAAGGAGGTATTCCTCTGGAGTCGAAGCCAGGGACTAACCTCTCATCTCGAGTTGATTTTTGGTCCACGGAGCTCTTTCGTGTTGCTCCAGTGACCTCAGGATCCCTCTAGCCTTGAAACAGTGTTCTTGGGTTTTCTCTGGAGTGCCATCAAGGAAATCAAGGCTCCTTTCATGTGTGATGTGCAACACGGAATTGCTCTGCACGCAGTGCAGGGGAATCGGGCCTCATCTCGCGGCGAGGGGGAAGTCTCATGGTTTTTCTCGAGTTGCGGCGGGAACCTGGGGTATATTCTCGAGTTACGACGGGGATGGCCCTTCCACCCACGTGTTTGTTCAGCGACGTCAGGACTCCTGCCTAGTTGCGAGGGACAACTCGGGATTCTCCTCGAGGCTTGGCAGGGCAATTGGGACGCCTCTCCAGCTGAGGCGGAAGACCAAGGGTCCCTTTCCACGTGCCACAGGAATCCTGGGACTCCTATCAAGTTTCACGAGGAGTCAGGCATCGTCTTCTTTGGAGGCACTGATCTCCGCGTACCTCTGGAGTTTTCAAAGGATGTGAGGCCTCCGGTCGCGATGAGGTGGGGAACTAGGTCTTTCTCTGTGGTCTCCACAGGGGATTCAGACATCCTTTCGTCTTCGGAGATGCAAGACGAGCCTGCATTCAAGTCACTGCAGTGATATACGGCCTTATTTCTAGCCAGGGCATCGCGGTGTCCATTCCACTTGAGGCCGCAAAATCAGGGTCCCTCTCACATACCTAGAGCTGAGAGAAGCCTCCACTTGAGGTGCTTGTGGTAAGGTGGTATTCCTCTGGAGTCGAAGCCAGGGACTAACCTCTCATCTCGAGTTGATTCTTAGTCCACGGAGCTCTTTCGTGTTGCTACAGTGACCTCAGGATCCCTCTAGCCTTGAAACTGTGTTCTTGGGGTTTCTCTGGAGTGCCATCAAGGAAATCAAGGCTCCTTTCTTGTTTGATGTGCAACACGGAATTGCTCTGCACGCAGTGCAGGGGAATAGGGCCTCATCTCGCGGCGAGGGGGAAGTCTCATGGTTTTTCTCGAGTTGCGGCGGGAACCTGGGGTATATTCTCGAGTTAAGACGGGGATGGCCCTTCCACCCACGTGTTTGTTCAGCGACGTCAGGACTCCTGCCTAATTGCGAGGGACAACTCGGGATTCTCCTCGAGGCTTGGCAGGGCAATTGGGACGCCTCTCCAGCTGAGGCGGAAGACCAAGGGTCCCTTTCCACATGCACAGGAATCCTGGGACTCCTATCAAGTTTCACGAGGAGTCAGGCATCGTCTACTTTGGAGGCACTGATCTCCGCGTACCTCTGAAGTTTTCAAAGGATGTGAGGCCTCTGGTCGCGATGAGGTGGGGAACTAGGTCTTTCTCTGTGGTCTCCACAGGGGATTCAGACATCCTTTCGTCTTGAGAGATGCAAGACGAGCCTGCATTCAAGTCACTGCAGGGATATCCGGCCTTATTTCGAGTCAGGGCATCGCGGTGTCCTTTCCACTAGAGGCCGCAAACTCAGGGTCCCTCTCACATACCTAGAGCTGAGAGAAGCCTCCTCTTGAGGTGCTTGTGGTAAGGTGGTATTCCTCTGGAGTCGAAGCCAGGGACTAACCTCTCATCTCGAGTTGATTTTTGGTCCACGGAGCTCTTTCATGTTGCTACAGTGACCTCAGGATCCCTCTAGCCTTGAAACAGTGTTCTTGGGGTTTCTCTGGAGTGTCAACAAGGAAATCAAGGCTCCTTTCATGTGTGATGTGCAACACGGAATTGCTCTGCACGCAGTGCAGGGGAATCGGGCCTCATCTCGCGGCGAGGGGGAAGTCTCATGGTTTTTCTCGAGTTGCGGCGGGAACCTGGGGAATATTCTCGAGTTACGACGGGTATGGCCCTTACACCCACGTGTTTGTTCAGCGACGGCAGGACTCCTGCCTAGTTGCGAGGGACAACTCGGGATTCTCCTCGAGGCTTGGCAGGGCAATTGGGACGCCTCTCCAGCTGAGGCGGGAGACCAAGGGTCCCTTTCCACGTGCCAAAGGAATCCTGTGACTCCTATCAAGTTTCACGAGGAGTCAGGCATCGTCTCCTTTGGAGGCACTGATCTCCGCGTACCTCTGGAGTTTTCAAAGGATGTGAGGCCTCCGGTCGTGATGAGGTGTGGAACTAGGTCTTTCTCTGTGGTCTCCACAGGGGATTCAGACATCCTTTCGTCTTCGGAGATGCAAGACGAGCCTGCATTGAAGTCACTGCAGGAATATCCGGCCTTATTTCGCGTCAGGGCATCGCAGTGTCCATTCCACTTGAGGCCGGAAACTCAGGGTCCCTCTCACATACCTAGAGCTGAGAGAAGCCTCCTCTTGAGGTGCTTGTGGTAAGGTGGTATTCCTCTGGAGTCGAAGCCAGGGACTAACCTCTCATCTCGAGTTGATTTTTGTTCCACGGAGCTCTTTCGTGTTGCTACAGTGACGTCAGGATCCCTCTAGCCTTGAATCAGTGTTCTTGGGGTTTCTCTGGCGTGCCATCAAGGAAATCAAGGCTCCTTTCATGTGTGATGTGCAAGACGGAATTGCTCTGCACGCAGTGCAGGGGAATCGGGCCTCATCTCGCGGCGAGGGGGAAGTCTCATGGTTTTTCTAGAGTTGCGGCAGAAACCTAGGGTATATTCTCGAGTTACGACGGGGATGGGCCTTCCACACACGTGTTTGTTCAGCGACGGCAGGACTCCTGCCTAGTTGCGAGGGACAACTCGGGATTCTCCTCGAGGCTTGGCAGGGCAATTGGGACGCCTCTCCAGCTGAGGCGGGAGACCAAGTGTCCCTTTCCACGTGCCACAGGAATCCTGGGACTCCTATCAAGGTTCACGAGGAGTCAGGCATCGTCTCCTTTGAAGGCACTGATCTCTGCGTACCTCTGGAGTTTTCAAAGGATGTGAGGACTCAGGTCGCGATGAGGTGGGGAACTTGGTCTTTCTCTGTGGTTTCCACAGGGGATTCAGACATCCTTTCGTCTTGGGAGATGCAAGACGAGCCTGCATTCAAGTCACTGCAGGGATATCCGGCCTTATTTCGAGTCAGGGCATCGCCGTGTCCATTCCACTTGAGGCCGCAAACTCAGGGTCCCTCTCACATACCTAAAGCTGAGAGAAGCCTCCTCTTGAGGTGCTTGTGGTAAGGTGGTATTCCTCTGGAGTCGAAGCCAGGGACTAACCTCTCATCTCGAGTTGATTTTTGGTCTATGGAGCTCTTTCGTGTTGCTACAGTGACCTCAGGATCCCTCTAGCCTTGAAACAGTGTTCTTGGGGTTTCTCTGGAGTGCCATCAAGGAAATCAAGGCTCCTTTCATGTGTGATGTGCAACACGGAATTGCTCTGCACGCAGTGCAGGGGAATAGGGCCTCATCTCGCGGCGAGGAGGAAGTCTCATGGTTTTTCTCGAGTTGCGGCGGGAACCTGGGGTATATTCTCGAGTTACGACGGGGATGGCCCTTCCACCCACGTGTTTGTTCAGCGACTTCAGGACTCCTGCCTAGTTGCGAGGGACAACTCGGGATTCTCCTCGAGGCTTGGCAGGGCAATTGGGATGCCTCTCCAGCTGAGGCGGGAGACCAAGGGTCCCTTTCCACGTGCCACAGGAATCCTGGGACTCCTATCAAGTTTCACGAGGAGTCAGGCATCGTCTCCTTTGGAGGCACTGATCTCCGCGTCCCTCTGGAGTTTTCAAAGGATGTGAGGCCTCCGGTCGTGATGAGGTGGGGAACTAGGTCTTTCTCTGTGGTCTCCACAGGGGATTCAGACATCCTTTCGTCTTGGGAGATGCAAGACGAGCCTGCATTCAAGTCACTGCAGGGATATCCGGCCTTATTTCGAGCAAGGCATCGCGGTGTCCATTCCACTTGTGGCCGCAAACTCAGGGTCCCTCTCACATACCTAGAATTGAGAGAAGCCTCCTCTTGAGGTGCTTGTGGTAAGGTGGTATATCGCTGGAGTCGAAGCCAGGGACTAACCTCTCATGTCGAGTTGATTCTTGGTCCACGGAGCTCTTTCGTGTTGCTACAGTGACCTCAGGATCCCTCTAGCCTTGAAACAGTGTTCTTGGGGTTTCTCTGGAGTGCCATCAATGAAATCAAGGCTCCTTTCATGTGTGATGTGCAACACGGAATTGCTCTGCATGCAGTGCAGGGGAATCGGGCCTCATCTCGCGGCGACGGGGAACTCTCATGGTTTTTCTCCAGTTGCGGCGGGACCCTGGGGTATATTCTCGAGTTATGACGGGGATGGCCCTTCCAGCCACGTGTTTGTTCAGCGACGTCAGGACTCCTGCCTAGTTGCGAGCGACAACTCGGGATTCTCCTCGAGGCTTGGCAGGGCAATTGGGACGCCTCTCCAGCTGAGGCGGGAGACCAAGGGTCCCTTTCCATGTGCCACAGGAATCCTGGGACTCCTATCAAGTTTCACGAGGAGTCAGGCATCCTCTCCTTTGGAGGCACTGATCTCCGCGTACCTCTGGAGTTTTCAAAGTATGTGAGGCCTCCGGTCGCGATGAGGTGGGGAACTAGATCTTTCTCTGAGGTCTCCACAGGGGATTCAGACATCCTTTCGTCTTGGGAGATGCAAGACGAGCCTGCATTCAAGTCACTGCAGGGATATCCGGCCTTATTTCGAGTCAGGGCATCGCGGTGTCCATTCCACTTGAGGCCGCAAACTCAGGGTCCCTCTCACATACCTAGAGCTGAGAGAAGCCTCCTCTTGAGGTGCTTCTGTTAAGGTGTTATTCCTCTGGAGTCGAAGCCAGGGACTAACCTCTCATCTCGAGTTGATTTTTGGTCCACGGAACTCTTTCGTGTGGCTACATTGACCTCAAGATCCCTCTAGCCTTGAAACAGTGTTCTTGGGGTTCCTCTGGAGTGCCATCAAGGAAATCAAGGCTCCTTTCATGTGTGATGTGCAACACTGAATTGCTCTGCATGCAGTGCAGGGGAATCGGGCCTCATCTCGCGGCGAGGGGGAAGTCTCATGGTTTTTCTCGAGTTGCGGCGGGAACCTGGGGAATATTCTCGAGTTACGACGGGTATGGCCCTTACACCCACGTGTTTGTTCAGCGACGGCAGGACTCCTGCCTAGTTGCGAGGGACAACTCGGGATTCTCCTCGAGGCTTGCAAGGGCAATTGGGACGCCTCTCCAACTGACGCGGGAGACCAACGGTCCCTTTCCACGTGCCACAGGAATCCTGGGACTCCTATAAAGTTTCACGAGGAGTCAGGCATCGTCTCCTTTGGAGGCACTGATCTCTGCGTACCTCTGCAGTTTTCAAAGGATATGAGGCCTCCGGGCAATTTGAGGTGGGGAACTAGGTCTTTCTCTGTGGTCGCCACAGGGGATTCAGACATCCTTTCATCTTGGGAGATGCAAGACGAGCCTGCATTCAAGTCACTGCAGGGATATCCGGCCTTATTTCGAGTCAGGGCATCGCGGTGTCCATTCCACTTGAGGCCGCAAACTCAGGGTCCCTCTCACATACCTAGAGCTGAGAGAAGCCTCCTCTTGAGGTGCTTGTGGTAAGGTGGTATTCCTCTGGAGTCGAAGTTAGGGACTAACCTCTCATCTCGAGTTGATTTTTGGTCCACGGAGCTCTTTCGTGTTGCTACAGTGACCTCAGGATCCCTCTAGCCTTGAAACACTGTTCTTTGGGTTTCTCTTGAGTGCCATCAAGGAAATCAAGGCTCCTTTCATGTTTGATGTGCAACACGGAATTTCTCTGCACGCAGTGCAGGGGAATCAGGCCTCATCCCGCGGCGAGGGGGAAGTCTCATGGTTTTTCTCGAGTTGCGGCGGGAACCTGGGGTATATTCTCGAGTTACGACGGGGATGGCCCTTCTACACCCGTTTTTGTTCAGCGACGTCAGGACTCCTGCCTAGTTGCGAGGGACAACACGGGATTCTCCTCGAGGCTTGGCAGGGAAATTGGGAGGCCTCTCCAGCTGAGGCGGGAGACCAAGGGTCCCTTTCCACGTGCCACAGGAATCCTGGGTCTCCTATCAAGTTTCACGAGGAGTCAGGCATCGTCTCCTTTGGAGGCACTGATCTCCGCGTACCTCTGGAGTTTTCAAAGGATGTGAGGACTCCGGTCGCCATAAGGTGGGGAACTAGGTCTTTCTCTGTGGTCTCCACAGGGGATTCAGACATCCTTTCATCTTGGGAGATGCAAGACAAGCCTGCATTCAAGTCACTGCAGGGATATCCGGCCTTATTTCGCGTCAGGGCATAGCAGTGTCCATTCCACTTGAGGCCGCAAACTCAGGGTCCCTCTCACATACCTAGAGCTGAGAGAAGCCTCCTCTTGAGGTGCTTGTGGTAAGGTGGTAATCCTATGGAGTCGAAGTTAGGGACTAACCTCTCATCTCGAGTTGAATTTTGGTCCACGGAGCTCTTTCGTGTTGCTACAGTGACCTCAGGATGCCTCTATCCTTGAAACAGTGTTCTTGGGGTTTCTCTGGAGTGCCATCAAGGAAATCAAGGCTCCTTTCATGTGTGATGTGCAACACGGAATTACTCTGCACGCAGTGCAGGGGAATCGGGGCTCATATCGCGGCGAGGGGGAAGTCTCATGGTTTTTCTCGAGTTGCGGCGGGAACCTGGGGTATATTCTCGAGTTACGACGGGGATGGCCCTTCCACCCACGTGTTTGTTCAGCGACGTCAGGACTCCTGCCTAATTGCGAGGGACAACTCGGGATTCTCCTCGAGGCTTGGCAGGGCAATTGGGACGCCTCTCCCGCTGAGGTGGGATACCAAGGGTCCCTTTCCACATGCACAGGAATCCTGGGACTCCTATCAAGTTTCACGAGGAGTCAGGCATCGTCTACTTTGGAGGCACTGATCTCCGCGTACCTCTGAAGTTTTCAAAGGATGTGAGGCCTCTGGTCGCGATGAGGTGGGGAACTAGGTCTTTCTCTGTGGTCTCCACAGGGGATTCAGACATCCTTTCGTCTTTAGAGATGCAAGACGAGCCTGCATTCAAGTCACTGCAGGGATATCCGGCCTTATTTCGAGTCAGGGCATCGCGGTGTCCTTTCCACTAGAGGCCGCAAACTCAGGGTCCCTCTCACATACCTAGAGCTGAGAGAAGCCTCCTCTTGAGGTGCTTGTGGTAAGGTGGTATTCCTCTGGAGTCGAAGCCAGGGACTAACCTCTCATCTCGAGTTGATTTTTGGTCCACGGAGCTCTTTCGTGTTGCTACAGTGACCTCAGGATCCCTCTAGCCTTGAAACAGTGTTCTTGGGGTTTCTCTGGAGTGTCATCAAGGAAATCAAGGCTCCTTTCATGTGTGATGTGCAACACGGAATTGCTCTGCACGCAGTGCTGGGGAATTGGGCCTCATCTCGCGGCGAGGGGGAAGTCTCATGGTTTTTCTCGAGTTGCGGCGGGAACCTGGGGAATATTCTCGAGTTACGACGGGTATGGCCCTTACACCCACGTGTTTGTTCAGCGACGGCAGGACTCCTGCCTAGTTGCGAGGGACAACTCGGGATTCTCCTCGAGGCTTGGCAGGGCAATTGGGACGCCTCTCCAGCTGAGGCGGGAGACCAAGGGTCCCTTTCCACGTGCCAAAGGAATCCTGCGACTCCTATCAAGTTTCACGAGGAGTCAGGCATCGTCTCCTTTGGAGGCACTGATCTCCGCGTACCTCTGGAGTTTTCAAAGGATGTGAGGCCTCCGGTCGCGATGAGGTGTGGAACTAGGTCTTTCTCTGTGGTCTCCACAGGGGATTCAGACATCCTTTCGTCTTCGGAGATGCAAGACGAGCCTGCATTGAAGTCACTGCAGGAATATCCGGCCTTATTTCGCGTCAGGGCATCGCAGTGTCCATTCCACTTGAGGCCGGAAACTCAGGGTCCCTCTCACATACCTAGAGCTGAGAGAAGCCTCCTCTTGAGGTGCTTGTGGTAAGGTGGTATTCCTCTGGAGTCGAAGCCAGGGACTAACCTCTCATCTCGAGTTGATTTTTGTTCCACGGAGCTCTTTCGTGTTGCTACAGTGACGTCAGGATCCCTCTAGCCTTGAATCAGTGTTCTTGGGGTTTCTCTGGCGTGCCATCAAGGAAATCAAGGCTCCTTTCATGTGTGATGTGCAAGACGGAATTGCTCTGCACGCAGTGCAGGGGAATCGGGCCTCATCTCGCGGCGAGGGGGAAGTCTCATGGTTTTTCTCGAGTTGCGGCAGAAACCTAGGGTATATTCTCGAGTTACGACGGGGATGGGCATTCCACACACGTGTTTGTTCAGCGACGGCAGGACTCCTGCCTAGTTGCGAGGGACAACTCGGGATTCTCCTCGAGGCTTGGCAGGGCAATTGGGATGCCTCTCCAGCTGAGGCGGGAGAACAAGGGTCCCTTTCCACGTGCCACAGGAATCCTGGGACTCCTATCAAGTTTCACGAGGAGTCAGGCATCGTCTCCTTTGGAGGCACTGATCTCCGCGTCCCTCTGGAGTTTTCAAAGGATGTGAGGCCTCCGGTCGTGATGAGGTGGGGAACTAGGTCTTTCTCTGTGGTCTCCACAGGGGATTCAGACATCCTTTCGTCTTGGGAGATGCAAGACGAGCCTGCATTCAAGTCACTGCAGGGATATCCGGCCTTATTTCGAGCAAGGCATCGCGGTGTCCATTCCACTTGAGGCCGCAAACTCAGGGTCCCTCTCACATACCTAGAGCTGAGAGAAGCCTCCTCTTGAGGTGCTTGTGGTAAGGTGGTATTCCTCTGGAGTCGAAGTTAGGGACTAACCTCTCATCTCGAGTTGATTTTTGGTCCACGGAGCTCTTTCGTGTTGCTACAGTGACCTCAGGATCCCTCTAGCCTTGAAACAGTGTTCTTGGGGTTTCTCTGGAGTGCCATCAAGGAAATCAAGGCTCCTTTCATGTTTGATGTGCAACACGGAATTGCTCTGCACGCAGTGCAGGGGAATCAGGCCTCATCCCGCGGCGAGGGGGAAGTCTCATGGTTTTTCTCGAGTTGCGGCGGGAACCTGGGGTATATTCTCGAGTTACGACGGGGATGGCCCTTCTACACCCGTTTTTGTTCAGCGACGTCAGGACTCCTGCCTAGTTGCGAGGGACAACACGGGATTCTCCTCGAGGCTTGGCAGGGAAATTGGGAGGCCTCTCCAGCTGAGGCGGGAGACCAAGGGTCCCTTTCCACGTGCCACAGGAATCCTGGGTCTCCTATCAAGTTTCACGAGGAGTCAGGCATCGTCTCCTTTGGAGGCACTGATCTCCGCGTACCTCTGGAGTTTTCAAAGGATGTGAGGACTCCGGTCGCCATAAGGTGGGGAACTAGGTCTTTCTCTGTGGTCTCCACAGGGGATTCAGACATCCTTTCATCTTGGGAGATGCAAGACAAGCCTGCATTCAAGTCACTGCAGGGATATCCGGCCTTATTTCGCGTCAGGGCATAGCAGTGTCCATTCCAATTGAGGCCGCAAAATCAGGGTCCCTCTCACATACCTAGAGCTGAGAGAAGCCTCCTCTTGAGGTGCTTGTGGTAAGGTGGTAATCCTATGGAGTCGAAGTTAGGGACTAACCTCTCATCTCGAGTTGAATTTTGGTCCACGGAGCTCTTTCGTGTTGCTACAGTGACCTCAGGATCCCTCTAGCCTTGAAACACTGTTCTTGGGGTTCCTCTGGAGTGCCATCAAGGAAATCAAGTCTCCTTTCATGTGTGATGTGCAACACGGAATTGCTCTGCACGCATTGCAGGGAAATCAGGCCTCATCCCGCAGCGAGGGGGAAGTCTCATGGTTTTTCTCGAGTTGCGGCGGGAACCTGGGGTATATTCTCGAGTTACGACGGGGATGGCTCTTCCACACACGTGCTTGTTCAGCGACGTCAGGACTCCTGCCTAGTTGCGAGGGACAACTCGGGATTCTCCTCGAGGTTTGGCAGGGCAATTGGGACACCTCGCCAGCTGAGGGGGGAGACCAAGTGTCCCTTTCCACGTGCCACAGGAATCCTGGGACTCCTATCAAGTTTCACGAGGAGTCAGGCATCGTCTCCTTTGGAGGCACTGATCTCCGCGGACCTCTGGAGTTTTCAAAGGATGTGAGGCCTCGGGTCGCCATGAGGTGGGGAACTAGGTCTTTCTCTGTGGTCTCCACAGGGGATTCAGACATCCTTTCGTCCTGGCAGATGCAAGACGAGCCTGCATTCAAGTCACTGCAGGGATATCCGGCCTTATTTCGAGTCAGGTCATCGCGGTGTCCATTCCACTTGAGGCCGCAAACTCAGGGTTCCTCTCACATACCTAGAGCTGAGAGAAGCCTCCTCTTGAGGTGCTTGTGGTAAGGTGGTATTCCTCTGGAGTCGAAGCCAGGGACTAACCTCTCATCTCGTGTTGATTCTTGGTCCACGGAGCTCTTTCGTGTTGCTACAGTGACCTCAGGACCCCTCTATCCTTGAAACAGTGTTCTTGGGGTTTCTCTGGAGTGCCACCATGGAAATCAAGGCTCCTTTCATGTGTGATGTGCAAGACGGAATTGCTCTGCACGCAGTCAGGGGAATCGGGCCTCATCTCGCGGCGAGGGGGAAGTCTCATGGTTTTTCTCGAGTTGCGGCGGGAACCTGGGGTATATTCTCGAGTTAGGACGGGGATGGCCCTTCCACACACGTGTTTCTTCAGCGACGTCAGTACTCCTGGCTAGTTGCGAGGGACAACTCGGGATTCTCCTCGAGGCTTGGCAGGGCAATTGGGACGCCTTTCCAGCTGAGGCGGGAGACAAAGGGTCCCCTTGCACGTGCCACAGGAATCCTGGGACTCCTATCAAGTTTCACGAGGAGTCAGGCATCGTCTCCTTTGGAGGCACTGATCTCCGCGTACCTCTGGAGTTTTCAAAGGATGTGAGGCCTCCGGTCGCCATGAGGTGGGGAGCTAGGTCTTTCTCTGTGGTCTCCACAGGGGATTCAGGCATCCTTTCGTCTTGGGAGATGCAAGACGAGCCTGCATTCAAGTCACTGCAGGGATATCCGGCCTTATTTCGCGTCAGGGCATCGCAGTGTCCATTCCACTTGTGGCCGCAAACTCAGGGTCCCTCTCACATACCTAGAGTTGAGAGAAGCCTCCTCTTGAGGTGCTTGTGGTAAGGTGGTATATCGCTGGAGTCGAAGCCAGGGACTAACCTCTCATCTCGAGTTGATTCTTGGTCCACGGAGCTCTTTCGTGTTGCTACAGTGACCTCAGGATCCCTCTAGCCTTGAAACAGTGTTCTTGGGGTTTCTCTGGAGTGCCATCAAGGAAATCAAGGCTCCTTTCATGTGTGATGTGCAACACGGAATTGCTCTGCATGCAGTGCAGGGGAATCGGGCCTCATCTCGCGGCGACGGGGAACTCTCATGGTTTTTCTCCAGTTGCGGCGGGACCCTGGGGTATATTCTCGAGTGATGACGGGGATGGCCCTTCCAGCCACGTGTTTGTTCAGCGACGTCAGGACTCCTGCCTAGTTGCGAGCGACAACTCGGGATTCTCCTCGAGGCTTGGCAGGGCAATTGGGACGCCTCTCCAGCTGAGGCAGGAGACCAAGGGTCCCTTTCCATGTGCCACAGGAATCCTGGGACTCCTATCAAGTTTCACGAGGAGTCAGGCATCCTCTCCTTTGGAGGCACTGATCTCCGCGTACCTCTGGAGTTTTCAAAGTATGTGAGGCCTCCGGTCGCGATGAGGTGGGGAACTAGATCTTTCTCTGAGGTCTCCACAGGGGATTCAGACATCCTTTCGTCTTGGGAGATGCAAGACGAGCCTGCATTCAAGTCACTGAAGGGATATCCGGCCTTATTTCGAGTCAGGGCATCGCGGTGTCCATTCCACTTGAGGCCGCAAACTCAGGGTCCCTCTCACATACCTAGAGCTGAGAGAAGCCTCCTCTTGAGGTGCTTCTGTTAAGGTGTTATTCCTCTGGAGTCGAAGCCAGGGAGTAACCTCTCATCTCGAGTTGATTTTTGGTCCACGGAACTCTTTCGTGTGGCTACATTGACCTCAAGATCCCTCTAGCCTTGAAACAGTGTTCTTGGGGTTCCTCTGGAGTGCCATCAAGGAAATCAAGGCTCCTTTCATGTGTGATGTGCAACACTGAATTGCTCTGCATGCAGTGCAGGGGAATCGGGCCTCATCTCGCGGCGAGGGAGAAGTCTCATGGTTTTCCTAGAGTTGCGGCGGAAACCTGGGGTATATTCTCGAGTTACGACGGGGATGGCCCTTCCAGCCACGAGTTTGTTCAGCGACGTCAGGACTCCTGCCTAGTTGCGAGGGACAACTCGGGATTCTCCTCGAGGCTTGCAAGGGCAATTGGGACGCCTCTCCAACTGACGCGGGAGACCAACGGTCCCTTTCCACGTGCCACAGGAATCCTGGGACTCCTATAAAGTTTCACGAGGAGTCAGGCATCGTCTCCTTTGGAGGCACTGATCTCCGCGTCCCTCTGGAGTTTTCAAAGGATATGAGGCCTCCGGGCAATTTGAGGTGGGGAACTAGGTCTTTCTCTGTGGTCGCCACAGGGGATTCAGACATCCTTTCATCTTGGGAGATGCAAGACGAGCCTGCATTCAAGTCACTGCAGGGATATCCGGCCTTATTTCGAGTCAGGGCATCGCGGTGTCCATTCCACTTGAGGCCGCAAACTCAGGGTCCCTCTCACATACCTCGAGCTGAGAGAAGCCTCCTCTTGAGGTGCTTGTGGTAAGGTGGTATTCCTCTGGAGTCGAAGCCAGGGACTAACCTCTCATCTCGAGTTGATTGTTGGTCCACGGAGCTCTTTCGTGTTGCTACAGTGACCTCAGGATCTCGCTAGCCTTGAAACAGTGTTCTTGGGGTTTCTCTGGAGTGCCATCAAGGAAATCAAGGCTGCTTTCATGTGTGATGTGCAACACGGAATTGCTCTGCACGCAGTGCAGGGGAACGGGCCTCATCTCACGGCGAGGGGGATGTCTCATAGTTTTTCTCGAGTTGCGGCGGGAACCTGGGGTATATTCTCGAGTTACGACGGGGATGGCCCTTCCACACACGTGTCTCTTCAGCGACGTCAGGACTCCTGCCTAGTTGCGAGGGACAGCTCGGGATTCTCCTCGAGGCTTGGCAGGGCAATTGGGACGCCTCTCTAGCTGAGGCGGTAGACCACGGGTCCCTTTCCACGTGCCACAGGAATCCTGGGACTCCTATCAAGTTTCAGGAGGAGTCAGGCATCGTCTCCTTTGGAGGCAATGATCTCCGCGGACCTCTGGAGTTTTCAAGGGATGTGAGGCCTCCGGTCGCGATGAGGTGGGGAACTAGGTCTTTCTCTGTGGTCTCCACAGGGGATTCAGACATCCTTTCATCTTGGGAGATGCAAGACGAGCCTGCATTCAAGTCACTGCAGGGATATCCGGCCTTATTTCGAGTCAGGGCATCGCGGTGTCCATTCCACTTGAGGCCGCAAACTCAGGGTCCCTCTCACATACCTAGAGCTGAGAGAAGCCTCCTCTTGAGGTGCTTGTGGTAAGGTGGTATTCCTCTGGAGTCGAAGCCAGGGACTAACCTCTCATCTCGAGTTGATTTTTGGTCCACGGAGCTCTTTCGTGTTGCTACAGTGACCTCAGGATCCCTCTAGCCTTGAAACAGTGTTCTTGGGGTTTCTCTGGAGTGCCATCAAGGAAATCAAGGCTCTTTTCATGTGTGATGTGCAACACGGAATTGCTCTGCACGCAGTGCAGGGGAATCGGGCCTCATCTCGCGGCGAGGGGGAAGTCTCATGGTTTTTCTCGAGTTGCGGCGGGAACCTGGGGTATATTCTCGAGTTACGATGGGGATGGCCCTTCCACCCACGTGTTTGTTCAGCGACGGCAGGACTCCTGCCTAGTTGCGAGAGACAACTCGGGATTCTCCTCGAGGCTTGGCAGGGCAATTGGGACGCCTCTCCAGCTGAGGCGGGAGACCAAGTGTCCCTTTCCACGTGCCACAGGAATCCTGGGTCTCCTATCAAGGTTCACGAGGAGTCAGGCATCGTCTCCTTTGGACGCACTGATCTCCGCGTACCTCTGCAGTTTTCAAAGGATGTGAGGCCTCCGGTCGCGATGAGGTGGGGAACTAGGTCTTTCTCTGTGGTCTCCACTGGGGATTCAAACATCCTTTCATCTTGGGAGATGCAAGACGAGCCTGCATTCAAGTCACTGCAGGGATATGCGGCCTTATTTCGAGTCAGGGAATCGGGGTGTCCATTCCACTTGAGGCCACACACTCAGGGCCCCTATCACATACCTAGAGGTGAGAGAAGCTTCCTCTTGAGGTGCTTGTGGTAAGGTGGTATTCCTCTGGAGTCGAAGCCAGGGACTAACCTCTCATCTCGAGTTGATTTGTGGTCCACGGAGCTCTTTCGTGTTGCTACAGTGACCTCAGGATCCCTCTCGCCTTGAAACAGTGTTCTTGGGGTTTCTCTGGAGTGCCATGAAGGAAATCAAGGCACCTTTCCTGTGTGATGTGCAACACGGAATTGCTCTGCACGCAGTGCAGGGGAATCGGGCCTCATCTCGCGGCGAGGGGGAAGTCTCATGGTTTTTCTCGAGTTGCGGCGGGAACCTGGGGTATATTCTCGAGTTACGACGGGAATGGCCCTTCCACACACGTCTTTGTTCAGCCACTTCAGGACTCCTGCCTAGTTGGGAGGGACAACTCCGGATTCTCCTCGAGGCTTGGCAGGGCAATTGGGACGCCTCTCCAGCTGAGGCGGGAGACCAAGGGTCCCTTTAAACGTGCCACAGGAATCCTGGGACTCCTATCAAGCTTCAGGAGGAGTCAGGCATCGTCTCCTTTGGAGGAACTGATCTCCGCGTACCTCTGGAATTTTCAAAGGATGTGAGGCCTCCGGTCGCGATGAGGTGGGGAACTAGGTGTTTCTCCGTGGTCTCCCCAGGGTATTCAGACATCCTTTCGTCATGGGAAATGCAAGACGAGCCTCCATGCAAGTCACTGCAGGGATATCCGGCCTTATTTCGAGTCAGGGCATCGCGGTGTCCATTCCACTTGAGGCCGCAACTCAGGGTACCTCTCACATACCTAGAGCTGAGAGAAGCCTCCTCTTGAGGTGCTTGTGGTAAGGTGGTATTCCTCTGGAGTCGAAGCCGGGGATTAACCTTCATGTTGAGGTGATTTTTGGTCCACGGAGCTCTTTTGTGTTGTTACAGTGACCTCAGGATCCCTCTAGACTTGAAACAGTGTTCTTGGTGATTCTCTGGAGTGCCATCAAGGAAATCAAGGCTCCTTTCATCTGTGATGTGCAACACGAAATTGCTCTACACACAGTGCAGGGGAATCGGGCCTCATCTCGCGGCGAGGGGGAAGTCTCATGGTTTTTCTCGAGTTGCGGCGGGAACCTGGGGTATATTCTCGAGTTACGACGGGGATGGCCCTTCCACACAAGTGTTTGTTCAGCCTCGTCAGGACTCCTGCCTAGTTGTGAGGGACAATTCGGGATTCTCCTTGAGGCTTGGCAGGGCAATTGGGACGCCTCTCCAGCTGAGGCGGGAGACCAAGGGTCCCTTTCCACGTGCCACAGGAATCCTGGGACTCCTATCAAGTTTCACGAGGAGTCAGGCATCGTCTCCTTTGGAGGCACTGATCTCCGCGTACCTCTGGAGTTTTCAAGGGATGTGAGGCATACGGTCGCGATGAGGTGGGGAACTAGGTCTTTCTCTGTGGTCTCCACAGGGGATTCAGACATCCTTTCTTCTTGGGAGATGCAAGACGAGCCTGCATTCAAGTCATTGCACGGATATCCGGCCTTATTTCAATTCAGGGCATCGTGGTGTCCATTCCACTTGATTCCACAAACTCAGGGTCCCTCTCACATACCTAGAGCTGAGAGAAGCCACCTCTTGAGGTGCTTGTGGTAAGGTGGTATTCCTCTGGAGTCGAAGCCAGGGACTAACCTCTCATCTCTAGTTGATTTCTGGTCCACGGAGCTCTTTCTTGTTGCTACAGTGACCTCAGGATCCCTCTAGCCTTGGAACAGTGTTCTTGGGGTTTCTCTGGAGTGCCATCAAGGAAATCAAGGCTCCTTTCATGTTTGATGTGCAACACGGAATTGTTCTGCACGCAGTGCAGGGGAATCGGGCCTCATCTCGCAGCGAAGGGGAAGTCTCATGGTTTTTCTCGAGTTGCGGCGGGAACCTGGGGTATATTCTCGATTTACGACGGGGATGGCCCTTCCACCCACGTGTTTGTTCAGCGACGGCAGGACTCCTGCCTAGTTGCGAGGAACAACTCGGGATTCTACTCGAGGCTTGGCAGGGCAATTGGGACGCCTCTCCAGCTGAGGCGGTAGACCAAGGGTCCCTTTCCACGTGTCACAGGAATCCTGGCACTCCTATCAAGTTTCACGAGGAGTCAGGCATCGTCTCCTTTGGAGGCACTGATCTCTGCGTACCTCTGGAATTTTCAAAGGATGTGAGGCCTCCGGTCGCGATGAGGTGGGGAACTAGGTCTTTCTCTGTGGTCTCCACAGGGGATTCAGACATCCTTTCATCTTGGGAGATGCAAGACGAGCCTGCATTCAAGTCACTGCAGGGATATCCGGCCTTATTTCGAGTCAGGGCATTGCGGTGTCCATTCCACTTGAGGCCGCAAACTCAGAGTCCCTCTGAGATACCTAGAGCTGAGAGAAGCCTCCTCTTGAGGTGCTTGTGGTAAGGTGGTATTCCTCGGAGTCAAAGCCAAGGACTAACCTCTCATCTCGAGTTGATTTTTGGTCCACGGAGCTCTTTCTTGTTGCTACAGTGACCTCAGGATCCCTCTAGCCTTGAAACAGTGTTCTCGGGGCTTCTCTGGAGTGCCATCAAGGAAATCAATGCTCCTTTATTGTGTGATGTGCAAAACGGAATTGCTCTGCACGCAGTGCAGGGGAATCGGGCCTCATCTCGGGGCGAGGGGGAAGTCTCATTGTTTTTCTCGAGTTGCGGCGGGAACCTGGGGTATATTCTCGAGTTACGACCGGGATGGCCCTTCCACCCACGTGTTTGTTCAGTCATGTCAGGAATCCTGCCTAGTTGCGAGGGACAACTCGGGATTCTCCTCGAGGCTTGCCAGGGCAATTGGGACGCTTCTCCAGCTGAGGCGGGAGACCAAGTGTCCCTTTCCACGTGCCACAACAATCCTGGGACTCCTATCAACTTTCACGAGGAGTCAGGCATCGTCTCCTTTGGAGGCACTGATCTCCGCGTACCTCTGGAGTTTTCAAAGGATATGAGGCCTGCGTTCGCGATGAGGTGGGGAACTAGGTCTTTCTCTGTGATCTACACACGGAATTCAGACATCCTTTCATCAAGGGAGATGCAAGACGAGCCTGCATTCAAGTCACTGCAGGGATATCTGGCCTTATTTCGCGTCAGGGCATCGCGGTGTCCATTCCACTTGAGGCCGCAAACTCAGGGTCCCTCTCACATACCTAGAGCTGAGAGAAGCCTCCTCTTGAGGTGCTTGTGGTAAGGTGGTATTCCTCTGGAGTCGAAGCCAGGGACTAACCTCTCATCTCGAGTTGATTTTTGGTCCACGGAGCTCTTTCTTGTTGCGACAGTGACCTCAGGATCCCTCTAGCCTTGAAACAGTGTTCTTGGGGTTTCTCTGGATTGCCATCAAGGAAATCAAGGCTCCTTTCATGTTTGATGTGCAACACGGAATTGTTCTGCACGCAGTGCAGGGGAATCGGGCCTCATCTCGCCGTGAAGGGGAAGTCTCATGGTTTTTCTCGAGTTGCGGCGGGAACCTGGGGTATATTCTCGATTTACGACGTGGATGGCCCTTCCACACACGTGTTTGTTCAGCGACGGCAGGACTCCTGCCTAGTTGCGAGGGACAACTCGGGATTCTACTCGAGGCTTGGCAGGGCAATTGGGACGCCTCTCCAGCTGAGGCGGGAGACCAAGGGTCCCTTTCCACGTGTCACAGGAATCCTGGTACTCCTATCAAGTTTCACGAGGAGTCAGGCATCGTCTCCTTTGGAGGCACTGATCTCTGCGTATCTCTGGAATTTTCAAAGGATGTGAGGACTCAGGTCGGGATGAGGTGGGGAACTAGGTCTTTCTCTGTGGTCTCCACAGGGGATTCAGACATCCTTTCATCTTGGGAGATGCAAGACGAGCCTGCATTCAAGTCACTGCAGGGATAACCGGCCTTATTTCGCATCAGGGCATCGCAGTGTCCATTCCAATTGAGGCCGGAAACTCAGGGTCCCTCTCACATACCTAGAGCTGAGAGAAGCCTCCTCTTGAGGTGCTTGTGGTAAGGTGGTATTCTTCTGGAGTTGAAGCCAGGAACTAACCTCTCATCTCGAGTTGATTTTTGGTCCACGGAGCTCTTTCGTGTTGCTACAGTGACCTCCGGATCCCTGTAGCCTTGATACAGTGTTCTTGGGGTTTCTCTGGCGTGCCATCAAGGAAATCAAGGCTCCTTTCATGTGTGATGTGCAACACGGAATTGCTCTGCACGCAGTGCATTGGAATCGGGCCTTATCTCGCGGCGAGTGGGAAGTCTCATGGTTTTTCTCGAGTTGCGGCATGAACCTGGGGTATATTCTCGAGTTACGACGGGGATGGCCCTTCCAGCCACGTGTTTGTTCAGCGACGTCAGGACTCCTGCCTAGTTGCGAGGGACAACTCGGGATTCTCCTCGAGGCTTGGCAGGGCAATTGGGACGCCTCTCCAGCTGAGGCGGGAGACCAAGGGTCCCTTTCCAAGTGCCACAGGAATCCTGGGACTCCTATCAAGTTTCACGAGGAGTCAGGCATCGTCACCTTTGGAGGCACTGATCTCCGCGTACCTCTGGAGTTTTCAAAGGATGTGAGGCCTCCGGTCGCGATGAGGTGGGGAACTAGGTCTTTCTCTGTGGTCTCCACAGGGGATTCAGACATCCTTTCGTCTTGGGAAATGCAAGACGAGCCTGCATTCAAGTCACTGCAGGGATATCCGGCCTTATTTCGAGTCAGGTCATCGCGGTGTCCATTCCACATGAGGCCGCAAACTCAGGGTCCCTCTCACATACCTAGAGCTGAGAGAAGCCTCCTCTTGAGGTGCTTGTGGTAAGGTGGTATTCCTCTGGAGTCGAAGCCAGGGACTAACCTCTCATCTCGAGTTGATTTTTCTTCCACGGAACTCTTTGGTGTGGCTACAGTGACCTCAGGATCCCTCTAGCCTTGAAACAGTGTTCTTGGGATTTCTCTGTAGTGCCATCAAGGAAATCTAGGCTCCTTTCATGTGTGATGTGCAACACGGAATTGCTCTGCATGCAGTGCAAGGTATCGGGCCTCATTTTGCGGTGAGGGGGAAGTCTCATGGTTTTTCTCGTGTTGGGATGGGAACCTGGGGTATATTCTCGAGTTACGACGGGGATGGCCCTTCTACCCACGTGTTTGTTCAGCGACGTCAGACTCCTGCCTAGTTGCGAGGGACAACTCGGGATTCTCCTCGAGGCTTGGCAGGGAAATTGGGACGCCTCTCCAGCTGAGGCGGGAGACCAAGGGTCCCTTTCCACGTGCCACAGGAATCCTGGGACTCCTATCAAGTTTCACGAGGAGTCAGGCATCGTCTCCTTTGGAGGCACTGATCTCTGCGTTCTTCTGGAGTTTTCAAAGGATGTGAGGCCTCCGGTCACGATGATGTGGGGAACTAGGTCTTTCCCTGTGGTCTCCACAGGGGATTCAGACATCCTTTCGTTTTGGGCGATGCAAGACGAGCCTGCATTCAAGTCACTGCAGGGATATGCGGCCTTATTTCGAGTCAGGGAATCGGGGTGTCCATTCCACTTGAGGCCACACACTCAGGGCCCCTATCACATACCTAGAGGTGAGAGAAGCTTCCTCTTGAGGTGCTTGTGGTAAGGTGGTATTCCTCTGGAGTCGAAGCCAGGGACTAACCTCTCATCTCGAGTTGATTTGTGGTCCACGGAGCTCTTTCGTGTTGCTACAGTGACCTCAGGATCCCTCTCGCCTTGAAACAGTGTTCTTGGGGTTTCTCTGGAGTGCCATGAAGGAAATCAAGGCACCTTTCCTGTGTGATGTGCAACACGGAATTGCTCTGCACGCAGTGCAGGGGAATCGGGCCTCATCTCGCGGCAAGGGGAAGTCTCATGGTTTTTCTCGAGTTGCGGCGGGAACCTGGGGTATATTCTCGAGTTACGACGGGAATGGCCCTTCCACCCACGTGTTTGTTCAGCCACTTCAGGACTCCTGCCTAGTTGGGAGGGACAACTCCGGATTCTCCTCGAGGCTTGGCAGGGCAATTGGGACGCCTCTCCAGCTGAGGCGGGAGACCAAGTGTTCCTTTCCACGTGCCACAGGAATCCTGGGACTCCTATCAAGTTTCACGAGGAGTCAGGAATCGTCTCCTTTGGAGGCACTGATCTCCGCGTACCTCTGGAGTTTTCAAAGGATGTGAGGCCTCCGGACGCGATGAGGTGGGGAACTAGGTGTTTCTCTGTGGTCTCCCCAGGGTATTCAGACATCCTTTCGTCATGGGAAATGCAAGACGAGCCTCCATGCAAGTCACTACAGGGATATCCGGCCTTATTTCGAGTCAGGGCATCGTGGTGTTCATTCCACTTGAGGCCGCAACTCAGGGTAACTCTCACATACCTAGAGCTGAGAGAAGCCTACTCTTGAGGTGCTTGTGGTAAGGTGGTATTCCTCTGGAGTCGAAGCCGGGGATTAACCTTCATGTTGAGGTGATTTTTGGTCCACGGAGCTCTTTTGTGTTGTTACAGTGACCTCAGGATCCCTCTAGACTTGAAACAGTGTTCTTGGTGATTCTCTGGAGTGCCATCAAGGAAATCAAGGCTCCTTTCATGTTTGATGTGCAACACGGAATTGTTCTGCACGCAGTGCAGGGGAATCGGGCCTCATCTCGCAGCGAAGGGGAAGTCTCATGGTTTTTCTCGAGTTGCGGCGGGAACCTGGGGTATATTCTCGATTTACGACGGGGATGGCCCTTCCACCCACGTGTTTGTTCAGTGACGGCAGGACTCCTGCCTAGTTGCGAGGAACAACTCGGGATTCTACTCGAGGCTTGGCAGGGCAATTGGGACGCCTCTCCAGCTGAGGCGGGAGACCAAGGGTCCCTTTCCACGTGCCACAGGAATCCTGGGACTCCTATCAAGTTTCACGAGGAGTCAGGCATCGTCTCCTTTGGAGGCACTGATCTGCGCGTACCTCTGGAGTTTTCAAAGAATGTGAGGCATACGGTCGCGATGAGGTGGGAAACTAGGTCTTTCTCTGTGGTCTCCACAGGGGATTCAGACATCCTTTCTTCTTGGGAGATGCAAGACGAGCCTGCATTCAAGTCATTGCACGGATATCCGGCCTTATTTCAATTCAGGGCATCGCGGTGTCCATTACACTTGATTCCACAAACTCAGGGTCCCTCTCACATACCTAGAGCTGAGAGAAGCCTCCTCTTGAGGTGCTTGTGGTAAGGTGGTATTCCACTAGAGTCGAAGCCAGGGACTAACCTCTCATCTCGAGTTGATTTTTGGTCCACGGAGCTCTTTCGTGTGGCTACAGTGACCTCAGGATCCCTCTAGCCTTGGAACAGTGTTCTTGGGGTTTCTCTGGAGTGCCATCAAGGAAATCAAGGCTCCTTTCATGTGTGATGTGAAACACGGAATTACTCTGCATGCAGTGCAGGGGAATCGGGCCTCATTTTGCAGCGAGGGAGAAGTCTCATGGTTTTTCTCGAGTTGCGGCGGGAACCTGGGGTATATTCTGGAGTTACGACGGGGAGGGCCCTTCCCCCCACGTGTTTCTTCTGCCATGTCAGGACTCCTGCCTAGTTACGAGGGACAACTCGTGATTCTCCTCGAGGCTTGGCAGGGCAATTGGGACGCCTCCCCAGCTGAGGCGGGAGACCAAGTGTCCCTTTCCACGTGCCACAGGAATCCTGGGACTCCTATAAAGTTTCACGAGGAGTCAGGCATCGTCTCCTTTGGAGGCACTGATCTCCGCGTACCTCTGGAGTTTTCAAAGGATGAGAGGCCTCCGGTCGCGATGAGGTGGGGAACTCGGTCTTTCTCTGTGGTCTCCACAGGGGATTCAGACATCCTTTCATCTTGGGAGATGCAAGACGAGCCTGCATTGAAGTCACTGCAGGGATATCCGGCCTTATTTCGAGTCAGGTCATCGCGGTGTCCATTCCACTTGAGGTCGCAAAGTGGGTCCCTCTCACATACCTAGAGCTGAGAGAAGCTTCCTCTTGAGGTGCTTTTGGTAAGGTGGTATTCCTCTGGAGTCGAAGCCAGGGACTAACCTCTCATCTCGAGTTGATTTTTGGTCCACGGAGCTCTTCCTTGTTGCTACAGTGACCTCAGGATCCCTCTAGCCTTGAAACAGTGTTCTCGGGGCTTCTCTGGAGTGCCATCAAGGAAATCAAGGCTCCTTTCATGTGTGATGTGCAACACGGAATTGCTCTGCATGCAGTGCAGGGGAATCGGGCCTCATCTCGGGGCGAGGGGGAAGTCTCATGGTTTTTCTCGAGTTGAGGCGGGAACCTGGGGTATATTCTCGAGTTACGACCGGGATGGCCCTTCCACCCACGTGTTTGTTCAGCCATGTCAGGAATCCTGCCTAGTTGCGAGGGACAACTCGGGATTCTCCTCGAGGCTTGGCAGGGCAATTGGGACGCTTCTCCAGCTGAGGCGGGAGACCAAGTGTCCCTTTCCACGTGCCACAATAATCCTGGGACTCCTATCAACTTTCACGAGGAGTCAGGCATCGTCTCCTTTGGAGGCACTGATCTCCGCGTACCTCTGGAGTTTTCAAAGGATGTGAGGCCTGCGTTCGCGATGAGGTGGGGAACTAGGTCTTTCTCTGTGATCTACACAGGGAATTCAGACATCCTTTCATCAAGGGAGATGCAAGACGAGCCTGCATTCAAGTCACTGCAGGGATATCTGGCCTTATTTCGCGTCAGGGCATCGCGGTGTCCATTCCACTTGAGGCCGCAAATTCAGGGTCCCTCTCACATACCTAGAGCTGAGAGAAGCCTCCTCTTGAGGTGCTTGTGGTAAGGTGGTATTCCTCTGGAGTCGAAGCCAGGGACTAACCTCTCATCTCGAGTTGATTTTTGGTCCACGCAGCTCTTTCTTGTTGCTACAGTGACCTCAGGATCCCTCTAGCCTTGAAACAGTGTTCTTGGGGTTTCTCTGGAGTGCCATCAAGGAAATCAAGGCTCCTTTCATGTTTGATGTGCAACACGGAATTGTTCTGCACGCAGTGCAGGGGAATCGGGCCTCATCTCGCCGTGAAGGGGAAGTCTCATGGTTTTTCTCGAGTTGCGGCGGGGACCTGGGGTATATTCTCGATTTACGACGGGGATTTCCCTTCCACACACATGTTTGTTCAACGACGGCAGGACTCCTGCCTAGTTGCGAGGGACAACTCGGGATTCTCCTCGAGGCTTGGCAGGGCAATTGGGACGCCTCTCCAGCTGAGGCGGGAGACCAAGGGTCCCTTTCCACGTGTCACAGGAATCCTGGGACTCCTATCAAGTTTCACGAGGAGTCAGGCATCGTCTCCTTTGGAGGCACTGATCTCTGCGTACCTCTGGAGTTTTCAAAGGATGTGAGGCCTCTGGTCGCCATGAGGTGGGGAACTAGGTCTTTCTCTGTGGTCTACACAGGGGATTCAGACATCCTTTCATCTTGGGAGATGCAAGACGAGCCTGCATTCAAGTCACTGCAGGGATATCCGGCCTTATTTCGCGTCAGGGCATCGCAGTGTCCATTCCATTTGAGGCCGCAAACTCAGGGTCCCTCTCACATACCTAGAGCTGAGAGAAGCCTCCTCTTGAGGTGCTTGTGGTAAGGTGGTATGCCTCTGGAGTCGAAGCCAGGGACTAACCTCTCATCTCGAGTTGATTTTTGGTCCACGGAGCTCTTTCGTGTTGCTACATTGACCTCAGGATGCCTCTAGCAGTGAAACAGTGTTCTTGGGGTTTCTCTGGAGTGCCATCAAGGAAATCAAGGCTCCTTTCATGTTTGATGTGCAACACGGAATTGCTCTGCACGCAGTGCAGGGGAATCGGGCCTCATCTCGCGGCGAGGGGGAAGTCTCATGGTTTTTCTCGAGTTGCGGCGGGAACCTGGGGTATATTCTCGAGTTACGACGGGGATGGCCCTTCCACCCACGTGCTTGTTCAGCGACGTCAGGACTCCTGCCTAGTTGCGAGGGACAACTCGGGATTCTCCTCGAGGCTTGGCAGGGCAATTGGGACGCCTTTCCAGCTGAGGCGGGAGACCAAGGGTCTCTTTCCACGTGCCACAGTAATTCTGAGACTCCTATCAAGTTTCACGAGGAGTCAGGCATCGTCACCTTTGGAGGCACTTATCTACGCGTACCTCTGGAGTTTTCAAAGGATGTGAGGCCTCCGGTCGCGATGAGGTGGGGAACTAGGTCTTTCTCTGTGGTCTCCACAGGGGATTCAGACATCCTTTCGTCTTGGGAAATGCAAGACGAGCCTGCATTCAAGTCACTGCAGGGATATCCGGCCTTATTTCGAGTCAGGTCATCGCGGTGTCCATTCCACATGAGGCCGCAAACTCAGGGTCCCTCTCACATACCTAGAGCTGAGAGAAGCCTCCTCTTGAGGTGCTTGTGGTAAGGTGGTATTCCTCTGGAGTCGAAGCCAGGGACTAACCTCTCATCTCGAGTTGATTTTTCTTCCACGGAACTCTTTGGTGTGGCTACAGTGACCTCAGGATCCCTCTAGCCTTGAAACAGTGTTCTTGGGATTTCTCTGTAGTGCCATCAAGGAAATCAAGGCTCCTTTCATGTGTGATGTGCAACACGGAATTGCTCTGCATGCAGTGCAAGGTATCGGGCCTCATTTTGCGGTGAGGGGGAAGTCTCATTGTTTTTCTCGTGTTGCGATGGGAACCTGGGGTATATTCTCGAGTTACGACGGGGATGGCCCTTCTACCCACGTGTTTGTTCAGCGACGTCAGACTCCTGCCTAGTTGCGAGGGACAACTCGGGATTCTCCTCGAGGCTTGGCAGGGCAATTGTGATGCCTCTCCAGCTGAGGCGGGAGACCAAGTGTCCCTTTCCACGTGCCACAGGAATCCTGGGACTCCTATCAAGTTTCACGAGGAGTCAGGCATCGTCTCCTTTGGAGGCACTGATCTCTGTGTTCTTCTGGAGTTTTCAAAGGATGTGAGGCCTCCGGTCGCGATGAGGTGGGGAACTAGGTCTTTCCCTGTGGTCTCCACAGGGGATTCAGACATCCTTTCGTTTTGGGAGATGCAAGACGAGCCTGCATTCAAGTCACTGCAGGGATATCCGGCCTTATTTCGAGTCAGGGCATCGCGGTGTCCATTCCACTTGAGGCCGCAAACTCAGGGTCCCTCTCACATACATAGAGCTGAGAGAAGCCTCCTCTTGAGGTGCTTGTGGTAAAGTGGTATTCCTCTGGAGTCGAAGCCAGGGACTTACAGCTCATCTCGAGTTGATTGTTGGTCCACGGAGATTTTTCGTGTTGCTACAGTGACCTCAGGATCCCTCTAGCCTTGAAAGAGTGTTCTTGGGATTTCTCTGAAGTGCCATCAAGGAAATCAAGGCTCCTTTCATGTGTGATGTGCAACACGGAATTGCTCTGCACGCAGTGCAGGGGAATCGGGCTGCATCTCGCGGCAAGGGGAAAGTCTCAAGGTTTTTCTCGAGTTGCAGCGGGAACCTGGGGTATATTCTCGAGTTACGACGGGGATGGCCCTTCCACATACGTCTTTGTTCAGCGACGACAGGACTCCTGCCTAGTTGCGAGGGACAACTCGGGATTCTCCTCGAGGATTGGCAGGGCAATTGGGACGCTTCTCCAGCTGAGGCGGGAGACCAAGGGTCCCTTTCCACGTGCCACAGGAATCCTGGGACTCCTTTCATGTTTCACTAGGAGTCAGGCATCGTCTCCTTTGGAGGCACTGATCTCCGCGTACCTCTGCAGTTTTCAAAGGATGTGAGGCCTCCGGTCGCGATGAGGTGGGGAACTATGTGTTTCTCTGTGGTCTCCACAGGGGATTCAGACATCCTTTCGTCTTGGGAGATGCAAGACGAGCCTGCATTCAAGTCACTGCAGGGATATCCGGCATTATTTCGAGTCAGGTAATCGCGGTGTCCATTCCATTTGAGGCCGCAAACTCAAGGTCCCTCTCACATACATAGAGCTGAGAGAAGCATTCTCTTGAGGAGCTTGTGTTAAGGTGGTATTCCTCTGGAGTCGAAGCCCGGGACTAACCTCTCATCTCGAGTTGATTTGTGGTCCACGGAGCTCTTTTGTGTTGCTACAGTGACCTCAGGATCCCTCTAGCCTTAACACAGTGTTCTTGGGGTTTCTCTGGCTTGCCATCAAGGAAATCAAGGCTCCTTTCATGTGTGATGTGCAACACGGAATTGCTCTGCACGCAGTGCATTGGAATCGGGCCTTATCTCGCGGCGAGGGGGAAGTCTCATGGTTTTTCTCGAGTTGCGGCGGGAACCTGGGGTATATTCTCGAGTTACGACGGGGATGGCCCTTCCAGCCACGTGTTTGTTCAGCGACGTCAGGACTCCTGCCTAGTTGCGAGGGACAACTCGGGATTCTCCTCGAGGCTTGGCAGGGCAATTGGGACGCCTCTCCAGCTGAGGCGGGAGACCAAGAGTCCCTTTCCACGTGCCACAGGAATCCTTGGACACCTATCAAGTTTCACGAGGAGTCAGGCATCGTCTCCTTTGGAGGCACTGATCTCCGCGTACCTCTGGAGTTTTCAAAGGATGTGAGGCCTCCGGTCGCGATGAGGTGGGGAACTAGGTCTCTCTCTGTGGTCTCCACAGGGGATTCAGACATCCTTTCGTCTTTGAGTTGCAAGACGAGCCTGCATTCAAGTCACTGCAGGGATATCCGGCCTTATTTCGCGTCAGGGCATCGCAGTGTCCATTCCACTTGAGGCCGCAAAATCAGGGTCCCTCTCACATACCTAGAGCTGAGAGAAGCCTCCTCTTGAGGTGCTTGTGGTAAGGTGGTATTCCTCTGGAGTCGAAGCCAGGGACTAACCTCTCATCTCGAGTTGATTTTTGGTCCACGCAGCTCTTTCGTGTTGCTACATTGACCTCAGGATGCCTCTAGCATGAAACAGTGTTCTTGGGGTTTCTCTGGAGTGCCATCAAGGAAATCAAGGCTCCTTTCATGTTTGATGTGCAACACGGAATTGCTCTGCACGCAGTGCAGGGGAATCGGGCCTCATCTTGCGGCGAGGGGGAATTCTCATGGTTTTTCTCGAGTTGCGGCGGGAACCTGGGGTATATTCTCGAGTTACGACGGGGATGGCCCTTCCACCCTCGTGCTTGTTCAGCGACGTCAGGACTCCTGCCTAGTTGCGAGGGACAACTCGGGATTCTCCTCGAGGCTTGGTAGGGCAATTGGGACGCCTTTCCAGCTGAGGCGGGAGACCAAGGGTCTCTTTCCACGTGCCACAGGAATTCTGAGACTCCTATCAAGTTTCACGAGGAGTCAGGCATCGTCACCTTTGGAGGCACTTATCTCCGCGTACCTCTGGAGTTTTCAAAGGATGTGAGGCCTCCGGTCGCGAAGAGGTGGGGAACTAGGTCTTTCTCTGTGGTCTCCACAGGGGATTCAGACATCCTTTCGTCTTGGGAAATGCAAGACGAGCCTGCATTCAAGTCACTGCAGGGATATCCGGCCTTATTTCGAGTCAGGTCATCGAGGTGTCCATTCCACTTGAGGCCGCAAACTCAGGGTCCCTCTCACATACCTAGAGCTGAGAGAAGCCTCCTCTTGAGGTGCTTGTGGTAAGGTGGTATTCCTCTGGAGTCGAAGCCAGGGACTAACCTCTCATCTCGAGTTGATTTTTCTTCCACGGAACTCTTTGGTGTGGCTACAGTGACCTCAGGATCCCTCTAGCCTTGAAACAGTGTTCTTGGGATTTCTCTGTAGTGCCATCAAGGAAATCAAGGCTCCTTTCATGTGTGATGTGCAACACGGAATTGCTCTGCATGCAGTGCAAGGTATCGGGCCTCATTTTGCGGTGAGGGGGAAGTCTCATGGTTTTTCTCGAGTTGCGATGGGAACCTGGGGTATATTCTCGAGTTACGACGGGGATGGCCCTTCCACCCACGTGTTTGTTCAGCGACGTCAGACTCCTGCCTAGTTGCGAGGGACAACTCGGGATTCTCCTCGAGGCTTGGCAGGGCAATTGTGACGCCTCTCCAGCTGAGGCGGGAGACCAAGGGTCCCTTTCCACGTGCCACAGGAATCCTGGGACTCCTATCAAGTTTCACGAGGAGTCAGGCATCGTCTCCTTTGGAGGCACTGATCTCTGCGTTCTTCTGGAGTTTTCAAAGGATGTGAGGCCTCCGGTCACGATGAGGTGGGGAACTAGGTCTTTCCCTGTGGTCTCCACAGGGGATTCAGACATCCTTTAGTTTTGGGAGATGCAAGACGAGCCTGCATTCAAGTCACTGCAGGGATATCCGGCCTTATTTCGAGTCAGGGCATCGCGGTGTCCATTCCACTTGAGGCCGCAAACTCAGGGTCCCTCTCACATACATAGAGCTGAGAGAAGCCTCCTCTTGAGGTGCTTGTGGTAAGGTGGTATTCCTCTGGAGTCGAAGCCCGGGACTACCCTCTCATCTCGAGTTGATTTGTGGTCCACGGAGCTCTTTTGTGTTGCTACAGTGACCTCAGGATCCCTCTAGCCTTGAAACAGTGTTCTTGGGGTTTCTCTGCAGTGCCATCAAGGAAATCAAGGCTCCTTTCATGTGTGATGTGCAACACGGAATTGCTCTGTACGCAGTACAGGGGAATCGGGCCTATCTAGCGGCGAGGGGGAAGTCTCATGGTTTTTCTCGAGTTGCAGCGGGAACCTGGGGTATATTCTCGAGTTACGACGGGGATGGCCCTTCCACACACGTGTTTGTTCAGCGACGTTAGGACTCCTGCCTAGTTGCGAGGGACAACTCGGCATTTTCCTTGAGGCTTGTCAGGGCAATTGGGACGCCTCTCCAGCTGAGGCAGGAGACCAAGGGTCCGTTTCCACGTGCCACAAGAATCCTGGGACTCGTATCAAGTTTCACGAGGAGTCAGGTATCTTCTCTTCTGGAGGCACTGACCTTCGCGTACCTCTGGATTTTTCAAAGGATTTGAGTCCTCACGTCGCGATGAGGTGGGGACCTAGTTCTTTCTCTGTGGTCTCCACAGGGGATTCAAACATCCTTTCATCTTGGGAGATGCAAGACGAGCCTGCATTCAAGTCACTGCAGGGATATGCGGCCTTATTTCGAGTCAGGGAATCGGGGTGTCCATTCCACTTGAGGCCACACACTCAGGGCCCCTATCACATACCTAGAGGTGAGAGAAGCTTCCTCTTGAGGTGCTTGTGGTAAGGTCGTATTCCTCTGGAGTCGAAGCCAGGGACTAACCTCTCATCTCGAGTTGATTTGTGGTCCACGGAGCTCTTTCGTGTTGCTACAGTGACCTCAGGATCCCTCTCGCCTTGAAACAGTGTTCTTGGGGTTTCTCTGGAGTGCCATGAAGGAAATCAAGGCACCTTTCCAGTGTGATGTGCAACACGGAATTGCTCTGCACGCAGTGCAGGGGAATCGGGCCTCATCTCGCGGCGAGGGGAAGTCTCATGGTTTTTCTCGAGTTGCGGCGGTAACCTGGGGTATATTCTCGAGTTACGACGGGAATGGCCCTTCCACACACGTCTTTGTTCAGCCACTTCAGGACTCCTGCCTAGTTGGGAGGGACAACTCCGGATTCTCCTCGAGGCTTGGCAGGGCAATTGGGACGCCTCTCCAGCTGAGGCGGGAGACCAAGGGTCCCTTTCCACGTGCCACAGGAATCCTGGGACTCCTATCAAGTTTCACGAGGAGGCAGGCATCGTCTCCTTTGGAGGCACTGATCTCCGCGTCCCTCTGGAGTTTTCAAAGGATGTGAGGCCTCCGGTCGCGATGAGGTGGGTAACTAGGTGTTTCTCTGTGGTCTCCCCAGGGTATTCAGACATCCTTTCGTCATGGGAAATGCAAGACGAGCCTCCATGCAAGTCACTGCAGGGATATCCGGCCTTATTTCGAGTCAGGTCATCGCGGTGTCCATTCCACTTGAGGCCGCAACTCAGGGTACCTCTCACATACCTAGAGCTGAGAGAAGCCTCCTCTTGAGGTGCTTGTGGTAAGGTGGTATTCCTCTGGAGTCGAAGCCGGGGATTAACCTTCATGTTGAGGTGATTTTTGGTCCACGGAGCTCTTTTGTGTTGTTACAGTGACCTCAGGATCCCTCTAGACTTGAAACAGTGTTCTTGGTGATTCTCTGGAGTGCCATCAAGGAAATCAAGGCTCCTTTCATCTGTGATGTGCAACACGAAATTGCTCTGCACACAGTGCAGGGGAATCGGGCCTCATCTCGCGGCGAGGGGGAAGTCTCATGGTTTTTCTCGAGTTGCGACGGGAACCTGGGGTATATTCTCGAGTTACGACGGGGATGGCCCTTCCACACAAGTGTTTGTTCAGCCTCGTCAGGACTCCTGCCTAGTTGTGAGGGACAATTCGGGATTCTCCTTGAGGCTTGGCAGGGCAATTGGGACGCCTCTCCAGCTGAGGCGGGAGACCAAGGGTCCCTTTCCACGTGCCACAGGAATCCTGGGACTCCTATCAAGTTTCACGAGGAGTCAGGCATCGTCTCCTTTGGAGGCACTGATCTCCGCGTACCTCTGGAGTTTTCAAGGGATGTGAGGCATACGGTCGCGATGAGGTGGGGAACTAGGTCTTTCTCTGTGGTCTCCACAGGGGATTCAGACATCCTTTCTTTTTGGGAGATGCAAGACGAGCCTGCATTCAAGTCATTGCACGGATATCCGGCCTTATTTCAATTCAGGGCATCGTGGTGTCCATTCCACTTGATTCCACAAACTCAGGGTCCCTCTCACATACCTAGAGCTGAGGGAAGCCACCTCTTGAGGTGCTTGTGGTAAGGTGGTATTCCTCTGGAGTCGAAGCCAGGGACTAACCTCTCATCTCGAGTTGATTCTTGGTCCACGGAGCTCTTTCTTGTTGCTACAGTGACCTCAGGATCCCTCTAGCCTTGGAACAGTGTTCTTGGGGTTTCTCTGGAGTGCCATCAAGGAAATCAAGGCTCCTTTCATGTTTGATGTGCAACACGGAATTGTTCTGCACGCAGTGCAGGGGAATCGGGCCTCATCTCGCAGCGAAGGGGAAGTCTCATGGTTTTTCTCGAGTTGCGGCGGGAACCTGGGGTATATTCTCGATTTACGACGGGGATGGCCCTTCCACCCACGTGTTTGTTCAGCGACGGCAGGACTCCTGCCTAGTTGCAAAGAACAACTCGGGATTCTACTCGAGGCTTGGCAGGGCAATTGGGACGCCTCTCCAGCTGAGGCGGGAGACCAAGGTTCCCTTTCCACGTGTCACAGGAATCCTGGGACTCCTATCAAGTTTCACGAGGAGTCAGGCATCGTCTCCTTTGGAGGCACTGATCTGCGCGTACCTCTGGAGTTTTCAAAGGATGTGAGGCCTCCGGTCGCGATGAGGTGGGGAACTAGTTCTTTTTCTGTGGTCTCCACAGGGGAGTCAGATATCCTTTCGTCTTGGGAGATGTAAGTCGAGCCTGCATTCAAGTCACTGCAGGGATATCCGGCCTTATTTTGCGTCAGGGCATCGCGGTGTCCATTCCACTTGAGGCCGCAAATCAGGGTCCCTCTCACATACCTAGAATTGAGAGAAGCCTCCTCTTGAGGTGCTTGTGGTAAGGTGGTATTCCTCTGGAGTCGAATCCAGGGACTAACCTCTCATATCGAGTTGATTTTTGGTCCACGGAGCTCTTTCGTGTGGCTACACTGACCACAGGATCCTTCTAGCCTTGGAACAGTGTTCTTTGGGTTTCTCTGGAGTGCCATCAAAGAAAATAAGGCTCCTTTCATGTGTGATGTGCAACATGGAATTACTCTGCATGCAGTGCAGGGGAATCAGGCCTCATCTCGCGGCGAGGGGGAAGTCTCATGGTTTTTCTCGAGTTGCGGCGGGAACCTGGGGTATATTCTCGAGTTACGACGGGGATGGCCCTTCCACCCACGTGTTTGTTCAGCGAAGGCAGGACTCCTGCCTAGTTGTGAGGGACAATTCGGGATTCTCCTTGAGGCTTGGCAGGGCAATTGGGACGCCTCTCCAGCTGAGACGGGAGACCAAGGGTCCCTTTCCACGTGCCACAGGAATCCTGGGACTCCTATCAAGTTTCACGAGGAGTCAGGCATCGTCTCCTTTGGAGGCACTGATCTGCGCGTACCTCTGGAGTTTTCAAAGAATGTGAGGCATACGGTCGCGATGAGGTGGGGAACTAGGTCTTTCTCTGTGGTCTCCACAGGGGATTCAGACATCCTTTCTTCTTGGGAGATGCAAGACGAGCCTGCATTCAAGTCATTGCACGGATATACGGCCTTATTTCAATTCAGGGCATCGCGGTGTCCATTACACTTGATTCCACAAACTCAGGGTCCCTCTCACATACCTAGAGCTGAGAGAAGCCTCCTCTTGAGGTGCTTGTGGTAAGGTGGTATTCCTCTAGAGTCGAAGCCAGGGACTAACCTCTCATCTCGAGTTGATTTTTGGTCCACGGAGCTCTTTAGTGTGGCTACAGTGACCTCAGGATCCCTCTAGCCTTGGAACAGTGTTCTTGGGGTTTCTCTGGAGTGCCATCAAGGAAATCAAGGCTCCTTTCATGTGTGATGTGCAACACGGAATTACTCTGCATGCAGTGCAGGGGAATCGGGCCTCATTTTGCAGCGAGGGAGAAGTCTCATGGTTTTTCTCGAGTTGAGGCGGGAACCTGGGGTATATTCTCGAGTTACGACGGGGAGGGCCCTTCCACCCACGTGTTTCTTCTGCCATGTCAGGACTCCTGCCTAGTTACGAGGGACAACTCGTGATTCTCCTCGAGGCTTGGCAGGGCAATTGGGACGCCTCTCCAGCTGAGGCGGGAGACCAAGTGTCCCTTTCCACGTGCCACAGGAATCCTGGGACTCCTATAAAGTTTCACGAGGAGTCAGGCATCGTCTCCTTTGGAGGCACTGATCTCCGCGTACCTCTGGAGTTTTCAAAGGATGAGAGGCCTCCGGTCGCGATGAGGTGGGGAACTCGGTCTTTCTCTGTGGTCTCCACAGGGGATTCAGACATCCTTTCATCTTGGGAGATGCAAGACGAGCCTGCATTCAAGTCACTGCAGGGATATTCGGCCTTATTTCGAGTCAGGGCATCGCGGTGTCCATTCCACTTGAGGCCGCAAAGTGGGTCCCTCTCACATACCTAGAGCTGAGAGAAGCCTCCTCTTGAGGTGCTTTTGGTAAGGTGGTATTCCTCTGGAGTCGAAGCCAGGGACTAACCTCTCATCTCGAGTTGATTTTTGGTCCACGGAGCTCTTTCTTGTTGCTACAGTGACCTCAGGATCCCTCTAGCCTTGAAACAGTGTTCTCGGGGCTTCTCTGGAGTGCCATCAAGGAAATCAAGGCTCCTTTCATGTGTGATGTGCAACACGGAATTGCTCTGCACGCAGTGCAGGGGAATCGGGCCTCATCTCGGGGCGAGGGGGAAGTCTCATGGTTTTTCTCGAGTTGCGGCGGGAACCTGGGGTATATTCTCGAGTTACGACCGGGATGGCCCTTCCACACACGTGTTTGTTCAGCGACGTCAGGACTCCTGCCTAGTTGCGAGGGACAACTCGGGATTCTCCTCGAGGCTTGGCAGGGCAATTGGGACGCTTCTCCAGCTGAGGTGGGAGACCAAGTGTCCCTTTCCACGTGCCACAACAATCCTGGGACTCCTATCAACTTTCACGAGGAGTCAGGCATCGTCTCCTTTGGAGGCACTGATCTCCGCGTACCTCTGGAGTTTTCAAAGGATGAGAGGCCTCTGGTCGCGATGAGGTGGGGAACTAGGTCTTTCTCTGTGGTCTACACAGGGGATTCAGACATCCTTTCATCTTGGGAGATGCAAGACGAGCCTGCATTCAAGTCACTGCAGGGATATCCGGCCTTATTTCGCGTCAGGGCATCGCAGTGTCCATTCCATTTGAGGCCGCAAACTCAGGGTCCCTCTCACATAGCTAGAGCTGAGAGAAGCCTCCTCTTGAGGTGCTTGTGGTAAGGTGGTATTCCTCTGGAGTCGAAGCCAGGGACTAACCTCTCATCTCGAGTTGATTTTTGGTCCACGGAGCTCTTTCGTGTTGCTACATTGACCTCAGGATGCCTCTAGCAGTGAAACAGTGTTCTTGGGGTTTCTCTGGAGTGCCATCAAGGAAATCAAGGCTCCTTTCATGTTTGATGTGCAACACGGAATTGCTCTGCACGCAGTGCAGGGGAATCGGGCCTCATCTTGCGGCGAGGGGGAAGTCTCATGGTTTTTCTCGAGTTGCGGCGGTAACCTGGGGTATATTCTCGAGTTACGACGGGGATGGCCCTTCCACCCACGTGCTTGTTCAGCGACGTCAGGACTCCTGCCTAGTTGCAAGGGACAACTCGGGATTCTCCTCGAGGCTTGGTAGGGCAATTGGGACGCCTTTCCAGCTGAGGCGGGAGACCAAGGGTCTCTTTCCACGTGCCACAGTAATTCTGAGACTCCTATCAAGTTTCACGAGGAGTCAGGCATCGTCACCTTTGGAGGCACTTATCTACGCGTACCTCTGGAGTTTTCAAAGGATGTGAGGCCTCCGGTCGCGATGAGGTGGGGAACTAGGTCTTTCTCTGTGGTCTCCACAGGGGATTCAGACATCCTTTCGTCTTGGGAAATGCAAGACGAGCCTGCATTCAAGTCACTGCAGGGATATCCGGCCTTATTTCGAGTCAGGTCATCGCGGTGTCCATTCCACATGAGGCCGCAAACTCAGGGTCCCTCTCACATACCTAGAGCTGAGAGAAGCCTCCTCTTGAGGTGCTTGTGGTAAGGTGGTATTCCTCTGGAGTCGAAGCCAGGGACTAACCTCTCATCTCGAGTTGATTTTTCTTCCACGGAACTCTTTGGTGTGGCTACAGTGACCTCAGGATCCCTCTAGCCTTGAAACAGTGTTCTTGGGATTTCTCTGTAGTGCCATCAAGGAAATCAAGGCTCCTTTCATGTGTGATGTGCAACACGGAATTGCTCTGCATGCAGTGCAAGGTATCGGGCCTCATTTTGCGGTGAGGGGGAAGTCTCATTGTTTTTCTCGTGTTGCGATGGGAACCTGGGGTATATTCTCGAGTTACGATGGGGATGGCCCTTCTACCCACGTGTTTGTTCAGCGACGTCAGACTCCTGCCTAGTTGCGAGGGACAACTCGGGATTCTACTCGAGGCTTGGCAGGGCAATTGTGACGCCTCTCCAGCTGAGGCGGGAGACCAAGGGTCCCTTTCCACGTGCCACAGGAATCCTGGGACTCCTATCAAGTTTCACGAGGAGTCAGGCATCGTCTCCTTTGGAGGCACTGATCTCTGCGTTCTTCTGGAGTTTTCAAAGGATGTGAGGCCTCCGGTCACGATGAGGTGGGGAACTAGGTCTTTCCCTGTGGTCTCCACAGGGGATTCAGACATCCTTTCGTCTTGGGAGATGCAAGACGAGCCTGCATTCAAGTCACTGCAGGGATATCCGGCCTTATTTCGAGTCAGGGCATCGCGGTGTCCATTCCACTTGAGGCCGCAAACTCAGGGTCCCTCTCACATACATAGAGCTGAGAGAAGCCTCCTCTTGAGGTGCTTGTGGTAAAGTGGTATTCCTCTGGAGTCGAAGCCAGGGACTTACAGCTCATCTCGAGTTGATTGTTGGTCCACGGAGATTTTTCGTGTTGCTACAGTGACCTCAGGATCCCTCTAGCCTTGAAAGAGTGTTCTTGGGATTTCTCTGAAGTACCATCAAGGAAATCAAGGCTCCTTTCATGTGTGATGTGCAACACGGAATTGCTCTGCACGCAGTGCAGGGGAATCGGGCTGCATCTCGCGGCAAGGGGAAAGTCTCAAGGTTTTTCTCGAGTTGCAGCGGGAACCTGGGGTATATTCTCGAGTTACGACGGGGATGGCCCTTCCACACACGTCTTTGTTCAGCGACGACAGGACTCCTGCCTAGTTGCGAGGGACAACTCGGGATTCTCCTCGAGGATTGGCAGGGCAATTGGGACGCTTCTCCAGCTGAGGCGGGAGACCAAGGGTCCCTTTCCACGTGCCACAGGAATCCTGGGACTCCTTTCATGTTTCACTAGGAGTCAGGCATCGTCTCCTTTGGAGGCACTGATCTCCGCGTACCTCTGCAGTTTTCAAAGGATGTGAGGCCTCCGGTCGCGATGAGGTGGGGAACTATGTGTTTCCCTGTGGTCTCCACAGGGGATTCAGACATCCTTTCGTCTTGGGAGATGCAAGACGAGCCTGCATTCAAGTCACTGCAGGGATACCCGGCATTATTTCAAGTCAGGTAATCGCGGTGTCCATTCCATTTGAGGCCGCAAACTCAAGGTCCCTCTCACATACATAGAGCTGAGAAAAGCATTCTCTTGAGGAGCTTGTGTTAAGGTGGTATTCCTCTGGAGTCGAAGCCCGGGACTAACCTCTCATCTCGAGTTGATTTGTGGTCCACGGAGCTCTTTTGTGTTGCTACAGTGACCTCAGGATCCCTCTAGCCTTAACACAGTGTTCTTGGGGTTTCTCTGGCTTGCCATCAAGGAAATCAAGGCTCCTTTCATGTGTGATGTGCAACACGGAATTGCTCTGCACACAGTGCATTGGAATCGGGCCTTATCTCGCGGCGAGGGGGAAGTCTCATGGTTTTTCTCGAGTTGCGGCGGGAACCTGGGGTATATTCTCGAGTTACGACGGGGATGGCCCTTCCAGCCACGTGTTTGTTCAGCGACGTCAGGACTCCTGCCTAGTTGCGAGGGACAACTCGGGATTCTCCTCGAGGCTTGGCAGGGCAATTGGGACGCCTCTCCAGCTGAGGCGGGAGACCAAGGGTCCCTTTCCACGTGCCACAGGAATCCTGGGACTCCTATCAAGTTTCACGTGGAGTCAGGCATCGTCTCCTTTGGAGGCACTGATCTCCGCGTACCTCTGGAGTTTTCAAAGGATGTGAGCCCTCCGGTCGCGATGAGGTGGGGAACTAGGTCTTTCTCTGTGGTCTCCACAGGGGATTCAGACAACCTTTCGTCTTTGAGTTGCAAGACGAGCCTGCATTCAAGTCACTGCAGAGATATCAGCCTTATTTCGCGTCAGGGCATCGCAGTGACCATTCCACTTGAGGCCACAAAATCAGGGTCCCTCTCACATACCTAGAGCTGAGAGAAGCCTCCTCTTGAGGTGCTTGTGGTAAGGTGGTATTCCTCTGGAGTCGAAGCCAGGGACTAACCTCTCATCTCGAGTTGATTTTTGGTCCACGCAGCTCTTTCGTGTTGCTACATTGACCTCAGGATGCCTCTAGCATGAAACAGTGTTCTTGGGGTTTCTCTGGAGTGTCATCAAGGAAATCAAGGCTCCTTTCATGTTTGATGTGCAACACGGAATTGCTCTGCACGCAGTGCAGGGGAATCGGGCCTCATCTTGCGGCGAGGGGGAATTCTCATGGTTTTTCTCGAGTTGCGGCGGGAACCTGGGGTATATTCTCGAGTTACGACGGGGATGGCCCTTCCACCCACGTGCTTGTTCAGCGACGTCAGGACTCCTGCCTAGTTGCGAGGGACAACTCGGGATTCTCCTCGAGGCTTGGTAGGGCAATTGGGACGCCTTTCCAGCTGAGGCGGGAGACCAAGGGTCTCTTTCCACGTGCCACAGGAATTCTGAGACTCCTATCAAGTTTCACGAGGAGTCAGGCATCGTCACCTTTGGAGGCACTTATCTCCGCGTACCTCTGGAGTTTTCAAAGGATGTGAGGCCTCCGGTCGCGAAGAGGTGGGGAACTAGGTCTTTCTCTGTGGTCTCCACAGGGGATTCAGACATCCTTTCGTCTTGGGAAATGCAAGACGAGCCTGCATTCAAGTCACTGCAGGGATATCCGGCCTTATTTCGAGTCAGGTCATCGAGGTGTCCATTCCACTTGAGGCCGCAAACTCAGGGTCCCTCTCACATACCTAGAGCTGAGAGAAGCCTCCTCTTGAGGTGCTTGTGGTAAGGTGGTATTCCTCTGGAGTCGAAGCCAGGGACTAACCTCTCATCTCGAGTTGATTTTTCTTCCACGGAACTCTTTGGTGTGGCTACAGTGACCTCAGGATCCCTCTAGCCTTGAAACAGTGTTCTTGGGATTTCTCTGTAGTGCCATCAAGGAAATCAAGGCTCCTTTCATGTGTGATGTGCAACACGGAATTGCTCTGCATGCAGTGCAAGGTATCGGGCCTCATTTTGCGGTGAGGGGGAAGTCTCATGGTTTTTCTCGAGTTGCGATGGGAACCTGGGGTATATTCTCGAGTTACGACGGGGATGGCCCTTCCACCCACGTGTTTGTTCAGCGACGTCAGACTCCTGCCTAGTTGCGAGGGACAACTCGGGATTCTCCTCGAGGCTTGGCAGGGCAATTGTGACGCCTCTCCAGCTGAGGCGGGAGACCAAGGGTCCCTTTCCACGTGCCACAGGAATCCTGGGAATCCTATCAAGTTTCACGTGGAGTCAGGCATCGTCTCCTTTGGAGGCACTGATCTCTGCGTTCTTCTGGAGTTTTCAAAGGATGTGAGGCCTCCGGTCACGATGAGGTGGGGAACTAGGTCTTTCCCTGTGGTCTCCACAGGGGATTCAGACATCCTTTCGTTTTGGGAGATGCAAGACGAGCCTGCATTCAAGTCACTGCAGGGATATCCGGCCTTATTTCGAGTCAGGGCATCGCGGTGTCCATTCCACTTGAGGCCGCAAACTCAGGGTCCCTCTCACATACATAGAGCTGAGAGAAGCCTCCTCTTGAGGTGCTTGTGGTAAAGTGGTATTCCTCTGGAGTCGAAGCCCGGGACTAACCTCTCATCTCGAGTTGATTTGTGGTCCACGGAGCTCTTTTGTGTTGCTACAGTGACCTCAGGATCCCTCTAGCCTTGAAACAGTGTTCTTGGGGTTTCTCTGGAGTGCCATCAAGGAAATCAAGGCTCCTTTCATGTGTGATGTGCAACACGGAATTGCTCTGTACGCAGTACAGGGGAATCGGGCCTATCTCGCGGCGAGGGGGAAGTCTCATGGTTTTTCTCGAGTTGCAGCAGGAACCTGGGGTATATTCTCGAGTTACGACGGGGATGGCCCTTCCACACACGTGTTTGTTCAGCGACGTAAGGACTCCTGCCTAGTTGCGAGGGACAACTCGGCATTTTCCTTGAGGCTTGGCAGGGCAATTGGGACGCCTCTCCAGCTGAGGCAGGAGACCAAGGGTCTCTCTCCACGTGCCACAGGAATTCTGAGACTCCTATCAAGTTTCACGAGGAGTCAGGCATCGTCACCTTTGGAGGCACTTATCTCCGCGTACCTCTGGTGTTTTCAAAGGATGTGAGGCCTCCGGTCGCGATGAGGTGGGGAACTAGGTCTTTCTCTGTGGTCTCCACAGGGGATTCAGACATCCTTTCGTCATGGGAAATGCAAGACGAGCCTCCATGCAAGTCACTGCAGGGATATCCGGCCTTATTTCGAGTCAGGGCATCGCGGTGTCCATTCCACTTGAGGCCGCAAATCAGGGTACCTCTCACATACCTAGAGCTGAGAGAAGCCTCCTCTTGAGGTGCTTGTGGTAAGGTGGTATTCCTCTGGAGTCGAAGCCGGGGATTAACCTTCATGTTGAGGTGATTTTTGGTCCACGGAGCTCTTTTGTGTTGTTACAGTGACCTCAGGATCCCTCTAGACTTGAAACAGTGTTCTTGGTGATTCTCTGGAGTGCCATCAAGGAAATCAAGGCTCCTTTCATCTGTGATGTGCAACACGAAATTGCTCTGCACACAGTGCAGGGGAATCGGGCCTCATCTCGCGGCGAGGGGGAAGTCTCATGGTTTTGCTCGAGTTGCGACGGGAACCTGGGGTATATTCTCGAGTTACGACGGGGATGGCCCTTCCACACAAGTGTTTGTTCAGCCTCGTCAGGACTCCTGCCTAGTTGTGAGGGACAATTCGGGATTCTCCTTGAGGCTTGGCAGGGCAATTGGGACGCCTCTCCAGCTGAGGCGGGAGACCAAGGGTCCCTTTCCACGTGCCACAGGAATCCTGGGACTCCTATCAAGTTTCACGAGGAGTCAGGCATCGTCTCCTTTGGAGGCACTGATCTCCGCGTACCTCTGGAGTTTTCAAGGGATGTGAGGCATACGGTCGCGATGAGGTGGGGAACTAGGTCTTTCTCTGTGGTCTCCACAGGGGATTCAGACATCCTTTCTTTTTGGGAGATGCAAGACGAGCCTGCATTCAAGTCATTGCACGGATATCCGGCCTTATTTCAATTCAGGGCATCGCGGTGTCCATTCCACTTGATTCCACAAACTCAGGGTCCCTCTCACATACCTAGAGCTGAGGGAAGCCACCTCTTGAGGTGCTTGTGGTAAGGTGGTATTCCTCTGGAGTCGAAGCCAGGGACTAACCTCTCATCTCGAGTTGATTCTTGGTCCACGGAGCTCTTTCTTGTTGCTACAGTGACCTCAGGATCCCTCTAGCCTTAAAACAGTGTTCTTGGGGTTTCTCTGGAGTGCCATCAAGGAAATCAAGGCTCCTTTCATGTTTGATGTGCAACACGGAATTGTTCTGCACGCAGTGCAGGGGAATGGGGCCTCATCTCGCAGCGAAGGGGAAGTCTCATGGTTTTTCTCGAGTTGCGGCGGGAACCTGGGGAATATTCTCGATTTACGACGGGGATGGCCCTTCCACCCACGTGTTTGTTCAGCGACGGCAGGACTCCTGCCTAGTTGCAAAGAACAACTCGGGATTCTACTCGAGGCTTGGCAGGGCAATTGGGACGCCTCTCCAGCTGAGGCGGGAGACCAAGGTTCCCTTTCCACGTGTCACAGGAATCCTGGGACTCCTATCAAGTTTCACGAGGAGTCAGGCATCGTCTCCTTTGGAGGCACTGATCTGCGCGTACCTCTGGAGTTTTCAAAGGATGTGAGGCCTCCGGTCGCGATGAGGTGGGGAACTAGTTCTTTTTCTGTGGTCTCCACAGGGGAGTCAGATATCCTTTCGTCTTGGGAGATGTAAGTCGAGCCTGCATTCAAGTCACTGCAGGGATATCCGGCCTTATTTTGCGTCAGGGCATCGCGGTGTCCATTCCACTTGAGGCCGCAAATCAGGGTCCCTCTCACATACCTAGAATTGAGAGAAGCCTCCTCTTGAGGTGCTTGTGGTAAGGTGGTATTCCTCTGGAGTCGAATCCAGGGACTAACCTCTCATATCGAGTTGATTTTTGGTCCACGGAGCTCTTTCGTGTGGCTACACTGACCACAGGATCCTTCTAGCCTTGGAACAGTGTTCTTTGGGTTTCTCTGGAGTGCCATCAAAGAAAATAAGGCTCCTTTCATGTGTGATGTGCAACACGGAATTACTCTGCATGCAGTCCAGGGGAATCAGGCCTCATCTCGCGGCGAGGGGGAAGTCTCATGGTTTTTCTCGAGTTGCGGCGGGAACCTGGGGTATATTCTCGAGTTACGACGGGGATGGCCCTTCCACCCACGTGTTTGTTCAGCAAAGGCAGGACTCCTGCCTAGTTGTGAGGGACAATTCGGGATTCTCCTTGAGGCTTGGCAGGGCAATTGGGACGCCTCTCCAGCTGAGGCGGGAGACCAAGGGTCCCTTTCCACGTGCCACAGGAATCCTGGGACTCCTATCAAGTTTCACGAGGAGTCAGGCATCGTCTCCTTTGGAGGCACTGATCTGCGCGTACCTCTGGAGTTTTCAAAGAATGTGAGGCATACGGTCGCGATGAGGTGGGGAACTAGGTCTTTCTCTGTGGTCTCCACAGGGGATTCAGACATCCTTTCTTCTTGGGAGATGCAAGACGAGCCTGCATTCAAGTCATTGCACGGATATACGGCCTTATTTCAATTCAAGGCATCGCGGTGTCCATTACACTTGATTCCACAAACTCAGGGTCCCTCTCACATACCTAGAGCTGAGAGAAGCCTCCTCTTGAGGTGCTTGTGGTAAGGTGGTATTCCTCTAGAGTCGAAGCCAGGGACTAACCTCTCATCTCGAGTTGATTTTTGGTCCACGGAGCTCTTTAGTGTGGCTACAGTGACCTCAGGATCCCTCTAGCCTTGAAACAGTGTTCTTGGGGTTTCTCTGGAGTGCCATCAAGGAAATCAAGGCTCCTTTCATGTGTGATGTGCAACACGGAATTACTCTGCATGCAGTGCAGGGGAATCGGGCCTCATTTTGCAGCGAGGGAGAAGTCTCATGGTTTTTCTCGAGTTGAGGCGGGAACCTGGGGTATATTCTCGAGTTACGACGGGGAGGGCCCTTCCACCCACGTGTTTCTTCTGCCATGTCAGGACTCCTGCCTAGTTACGAGGGACAACTCGTGATTCTCCTCGAGGCTTGGCAGGGCAATTGGGACGCCTCTCCAGCTGAGGCGGGAGACCAAGTGTCCCTTTCCACGTGCCACAGGAATCCTGGGACTCCTATAAAGTTTCACGAGGAGTCAGGCATCGTCTCCTTTGGAGGCACTGATCTCCGCGTACCTCTGGAGTTTTCAAAGGATGAGAGGCCTCCGGTCGCGATGAGGTGGGGAACTCGGTCTTTCTCTGTGGTCTCCACAGGGGATTCAGACATCCTTTCATCTTGGGAGATGCAAGACGAGCCTGCATTCAAGTCACTGCAGGGATATCCGGCCTTATTTCGAGTCAGGGCATCGCGGTGTCCATTCCACTTGAGGCCGCAAAGTGGGTCCCTCTCACATACCTAGAGCTGAGAGAAGCCTCCTCTTGAGGTGCTTTTGGTAAGGTGGTATTCCTCTGGAGTCGAAGCCAGGGACTAACCTCTCATCTCGAGTTGATTTTTGGTCCACGGAGCTCTTTCTTGTTGCTACAGTGACCTCAGGATCCCTCTAGCCTTGAAACAGTGTTCTCGGGGCTTCTCTGGAGTGCCATCAAGGAAATCAAGGCTCCTTTCATGTGTGATGTGCAACACGGAATTGCTCTGCACGCAGTGCAGGGGAATCGGGCCTCATCTCGGGGCGAGGGGGAAGTCTCATGGTTTTTCTCGAGTTGCGGCGGGAACCTGGGGTATATTCTCGAGTTACGACGGGAATGGCCCTTCCACACACGTGCTTGTTCAGCGACGTCAGGACTCCTGCCTAGTTGCGAGGGACAACACGGGATTCTCCTCGAGGCTTGGCAGGGCAATTGGGACGCCTCTCCAGCTGAGGCGGGAGACCAAGGGTCCCTTTCCATATGCCACAGGAATCCTGGGACTCCTATCAAGTTTCACGAGGAGTCAGGCATCGTCTCCTTTGGAGGCACTGATCTCCGCGTACCTATGGAATTTTCAAAGGATGTGAGGCCTCCGGTCGCGATGAGGTGGGGAACTAGGTTTTCTCTGTGGTCTCCACAGGGGATTCAGACATCCTATCGTCTTGGGAGATGCAAGACGAGCCTGCATTCTAGTCACTGTAGTGATATTCGGCCTAATTTCGAGTCAGGGCATCGCGGTCTCCATTCCACTTGAGGCCGCAAACTCAGGGTCCCTCTCACATACCTAGAGCTGAGATAAGGCTGCCTTTGAGGTGCTTGTGGATAGGTGGTATTCCTCTGGAGTCGAAGCCAGGGACTAACCTCTCATCTCGAGTTGATTTTTGGTCCACGGAGCTCTTTCGTGTTGCTACAGTGACCTCAGGATTCCTCGAGCCTTGAAACAGTGTTCTTGGGGTTTCTCTGGAGTGCCATCAGGGAAATCAAGGCTCCTTTCATGTGTGATGTGCAACACGCAATTGCTCTGCACGCAGTGCAGGGGAATCGGGCCTCATCTCGCGGCGAGGGGGAAGTCTCATGGTTTTTCTCGAGTTGCGGCGGGAACCTGGGGTATATTCTCGAGTTACGACGGGGATGGCCCTTCCACACACGTGTTTGTTCAGTGACGGCAGGACTCCTGCCTAGTTGCGAGGGACAACTCGGGATTCTCCTCGAGGCTTGGCAGGGCAATTGAGACGCCTCTCCAGCTGAGGCGGGAGACCAAGGGTCCCTTTCCACGTGACACAGGAATCCTGGGACTCCTATCAAGTTTCACGAGGAGTCAGGCATCGTCTCCTTTGGAGGCACTGATCTCTGCGTACCTCTGGAATTTTCAAAGGATGTGAGGCCTCCGGTCGCGATGAGGTGGGGAACTAGGTCTTTCTCTGTGGTCTCCACAGGGGATTCAGAAATCCTTTCGTATTGGGAGATGCAAGACGAGCCTGCATTCAAGTCACTGCAGGGATATCCGGCCTTATTTCGAGTCAGGGCATCGCGGTGTCCATTCCACTTGAGGCCGCAAACTCAGGGTCCCTCTCACATATCTAGAGCTGAGAGAAGCCTCCTCTTGAGGTGCTTGTGGTAAGGTGGTATTCCTCTGGAGTCGAAGCCAGGGACTAACCTCTCATCTCGAGTTGATTTTTGGTCCACGGAGCTCTTTCTGGTTGCTACAGTGACCTCAGGATCCCTCTAGCCTTGAAACAGTGTTCTTGGGGATTTTCTGGAGTGCCATCAAGGAAATCAAGGCTCCTTTCATGTGTGATGTGCAACACGGAATTGCTCTGCACGCAGTGCAGGGGAATCGGGCCTCATCTCGCGGCGAGGGGGAAGTCTCATGGTTTTTCTCGAGTTGCGGCGGGAACCTGGGGTATATTCTCGAGTTACGACGGGGATGGCCCTTCCACCCACGTGTTTGTTCAGCGACGTCATGACTCCTGCCTAGTTGCGAGGGACAACTCGGGATTCTCCTGGGGCTTGGCAGGGCAATTGGGACGCCTCTCCAGCTGAGGCGGTAGACCAAGGGTCACTTTCCATGTGCCACAGGAATCCTGGGACTCCTATCAAGTTTCACGAGGAGTCAGGCATCGTCTCCTTTGGAGGCACTGATCTCCGCGTACCTCTGGAGTTTTCAAAGGATGTCAGGCCTCCGGTCGCGATGAAGTGGGGAACTAGGTCTTTCTCTGTGGTCTCCACAGGGGTTTCAGACATCCTTTCGTCTTGGGAGATGCAAGACGAGCCTGCATTCAAGTCACTGCAGGGATATCCGGCCTTATTTCGAGTCAGGGCATCGCGGTGTCCATTCCACTTGAGGCCGCAAACTCAGGGTCCCTCTCACATAGCTAGAGCTGAGATAATCCTGCTCTTGAGGTGCTTGTGGTAAGGTGGTATTCCTCTGGAGTCGAAGCCAGGGACTAACCTCTCATCTCGAGTTGATTTTTGGTCCACGGAGCTCTTTCGTGTTGCTACAGTGACCTCAGGATCCCTCTAGCCTTGAAACAGTGTTCTTGGGGTTTCTCTGGAGTGCCATCAAGGAAATCAAGGCTCCTTTCATGTGTGATGTGCAACAGGGAATTGCTCTGCACGCAGTGCAGGGGAATCGGGGCTCATCTCGCGGCGAGGGGAAAGTCTCATGGTTTTTCTCGAGTTGCGGCGGGAACCTGGGGTATATTCTCGAGTTACGACGGGGATGGCCCTTCCACCCACGTGTGTGTTCAGCGACGTCAGGACTCCTGCCTAGTTGCGAGGGACAACGCGGGATTCTCCTCGAGGCTTGGCAGGGCAATTGGGACGCCTCTCCATGTGAGGCGGGAGGCCAAGGGTCCCTTTCCATGTGCCACAGGAATCCTGGGACTCCTATCAAGTTTCACGAGGAGTCAGGCATCGTCTCCTTTGGAGGCACTGATCTGCGCGTACCTCTGGAGTTTTCAAAGAATGTGAGGCCTCTGGTCGCGATGAGGTGGGGAACTAGTTCTTTTTCTGTGGTCTCCACAGGGGAGTCAGACATCGTTTCGTCTTGGGAGATGTAAGACGAGCCTGCATTCAAGTCACTGCAGGGATATCCGGCCTTATTTCGCGTCAGGGCATCGCGGTGTCCATTCCACTTGAGGCCGCAAACTCAGGGTCCCTCTCACATACCTAGAGCTGAGAGAAGCCTCCTCTTGAGGTGCTTGTGGTAAGGTGGTATTCCTCTGGAGTCGAAGCCAGGGACTAACCTCTCATCTCTAGTTGATTTTTGGTCCACGAAGCTCTTTCGTGTTGCTACAGTGACCTCAGGATCCCTCTAGCCTTGAAATAGTGATATTGGGGTTTCTCTGGAGTGCCATCAAGGAAATCAAGGCTCCTTTCATGTGTGATGTGCAACACGGAATTGCTCTGCACGCAGTGCAGGGGAATCGGGCCTCATATCGCGGCGAGGGGGAAGTCTCATGGTTTTTCTCCAGTTGCGGCGGGAACCTGGGGTATATTCTCGATTTACGACGGGGATGGCCCTTCCACCCAAGTGTTTGTTCAGCGACGTCAGGACTCCTGCCTAGTTGCGAGGGACAACTCGGGATTCTCCTCGAGGCTTGGCAGGGCAATTGGGATGCCTCTCCAGCTGAGGCGGGAGACCAAGGGTCCCTTTCCACGTGCCACAGGAAACCTGGGACTCCTATCAAGTCTCACGAGGAGTCAGGCATCGTCTCCTTTGGAGGCACTGATCTCCGCGTACCTCTGGAGTTTTCAAGGGATGTGAGGCCTCTGGTCGTGATGAGGTGGGGAACTAGGTCTTTTTCTATGGTTTCCCCAGGGGATTCAGACATCCTTTCGTCTTGGGAGATGCAAGACGAGCCTGCATTCAAGTCACTGCAGGGATATCCGGCCTTATTTCGAGTCAGGGCATCGCGGTGTCCATTCCACTTGAGGCCGCAAAATCAGGGTCCCTCTCACATACCTAGAGCTGAGAGAAGCCTCCTCTTGAGGTCCTTGTGGTAAGGTGGTATTCCTCTGGAGTCGAAGCCCGGGACTAACCTCTCATCTCGAGTTGATTCTTGGTCCACGGAGCTCTTTCGTGTTGCTACAGTGACCTCAGTTTCCCTCTAGCCTTGAAACAGTGTTCTTGGGGTTTCTCTGGAGTGCCATCAAGGAAATCAAGGTTCCTTTCATGTGTGATGTGCAACAGGGAATTGCTCTGCACGCAGTGCAGGGTATCGGGCCTCATTTTGTGGCGAGGGGGAAGTCTCATGGTTTTTCTCGAGTTGCTGTGGGAACCTGGGGTATATTCTCGAGTTACGACGGGGATGGCCCTTCCACCCTCGTGTTTGTTCAGCGACGTCAGGACTCCTGCCTAGTTGCGAGGGACAACTCGGGATTCTCCTCGAGGCTTGGCAGGGCTATTGGGATGCCTCTCCAGCTGAGGCGGGAGACCAAGGGTCCCTTTCCACGTGCCACAGGAATCCTGGGACTCCTATCAAGTTTCACGAGGAGTCAGGCATCGTCTCTTTTGGAGGCACTGATCTCCGCGTACCTCTGGAGTTTTCAAAGGATGTGAGGCCTCCGGTCGCCATGAGGTGGGGAACTAGGTCTTTCTCTGTTGTCTCCACAGGTGATTCAGACATCCTTTCATCAAGGGAGATGCAAGACGAGCCTGCATTCAAGTCACTGCAGGAATATCCGGCCTTATTTCGAGTCAGGGCATAGCGGTGTCCATTCCAGTTGAGGCCGCAAACTAAGGGTCCGTCTCACATACCTAGAGCTGAGAGAAGCCTCCTCTTGAGGTGCTTGTGGTAAGGTGGTATTCCTCTGGAGTCGAAGCCAGGGACTAACCTCTCATCTCGAGTTGATTTTTGGTCCACGGAGCTCTTTCCTGTTGCTACAAGTGACCTCAGGATCCCTCTAGCCTTGAAACAGTGTTCTTGGGGTTACTCTGGAGTGCCATCAAGGATATAAAGGCTCCTTTCATGTTTGATGTACAACACGGAATTGCGCTGCACGCAGTGGAGGGGAATCGGGCCTCATTTTGCGGCGAGGGGGAAGTCTCATGGTTTTTCTCGAGTTGCGGCGGGGACCTGGGATATATTCTCGAGTTACGACGGGAATGGCCCTTCCACACACGTGCTTGTTCAGCGACGTCAGGACTCCTGCCTAGTTGCGAGGGACAACACGGGATTCTCCTCGAGGCTTGGCAGGGCAATTGGGACACCTCTCCAGCTGAGGGGGGAGACCAAGTGTCCCTTTCCTCGTGCCACAGGAATCCTGGGACTCCTATCAAGTTTCACGAGGAGTCAGGCATCGTCTCATTTGGAGGCACTGATCTCCGTGTACCTCTGCAGTTTCCAAAGGATGTGAGGCCTCTGGTCGTGATGAGGTGGGGAACTAGGTCTTTCTCTGTGGTCTCCACAGGGGATTCAGACATCCTTTCATCTTGGGAGATGCAAAAAGAGCCTGCATTTAAGTCACTGCACGGATATCCGGCATTATTTCGAGTCAGGGCATCGCGGTGTCCATTCCACTTGAGGCCGCAAACTCAGGGTCCCTCTCACATACCTAGAGCTGAGAGAAGCCTCCTCTTGAGGTGCTTGTGGTAAGGTGGTATTCCTCTGGAGTCGAAGCCAGGGACTAACCTCTCATCTCGAGTTGATTTTTGGTCCACGGAGCTCTTTCGTGTTGCTACAGTAACCTCAGGATCCCTCTAGTCTTGAAACAGTGTTCTTGGTGTTTCTCTGGAGTGCCATCAAGGAAATCAAGGCTCCTTTCATGTGTGATGTGCAACACGCAATTGCTCTGCACGCAGTGCAGGGGAATCGGGCCTCATCTCGCGGCGAGGGGGAAGTCTCATGGTTTTTCTCGAGTTGCGGCGGGAACCTGGGGTATATTCTCGAGTTACGACAGGGATGGCCCTTCCACCCACGTGTTTTTTCAGCGACGTCAGGACGCCTGCCGAGTTGCGAGGGATAACTGGGGATTCTCTTGGGGGCTTGGCAGGGCAATTGGGACGCCTCTCCAGCTGAGGCGGGAGACCAAGGGTCCCTTTCCATATGCCACAGTAATCCTGGGACTCCTATCAATTTTCACGAGGAGTCAGGCATCGTCTCCTTTGGAGGCACTGATCTCCGCGTACCTCTGGAATTTTCAAAGGATGTGAGGCCTCCGGTCGCGATGAGGTGGGGAACTAGGTTTTCTCTGTGGTCTCCACAGGGGATTCAGACATCCTATCGTCTTGGGAGATGCAAGACGAGCCTGCATTCTAGTCACTGTAGGGATATTCGGCCTAATTTCGAGTCAGGGCATCGCGGTCTCCATTCCACTTGAGGCCGCAAACTCAGGGTCCCTCTCACATACCTAGAGCTGAGATAAGGCTGCCTTTGAGGTGCTTGTGGTTAGGTGGTATTCCTCTGGAGTCGAAGCCAGGGACTAACCTCTCATCTCGAGTTGATTTTTGGTCCACGGAGCTCTTTCGTGTTGCTACAGTGACCTCAGGATTCCTCGAGCCTTGAAACAGTGTTCTTGGGGTTTCTCTGGAGTGCCATCAGGGAAATCAAGGCTCCTTTCATGTGTGATGTGCAACACGCAATTGCTCTGCACGCAGTGCAGGGGAATCGGGCCTCATCTCGCGGCGAGGGGGAAGTCTCATGGTTTTTCTCGAGTTGCGGCGGGAACCTGGGGTATATTCTCGAGTTACGACGGGGATGGCCCTTCCACACACGTGTTTGTTCAGTGACGGCAGGACTCCTGCCTAGTTGCGAGGGACAACTCGGGATTCTCCTCGAGGCTTGGCAGGGCAATTGAGACGCCTCTCCAGCTGAGGCGGGAGACCAAGGGTCCCTTTCCACGTGACACAGGAATCCTGGGACTCCTATCAAGTTTCACGAGGAGTCAGGCATCGTCTCCTTTGGAGGCACTGATCTCTGCGTACCTCTGGAATTTTCAAAGGATGTGAGGCCTCCGGTCGCGATGAGGTGGGGAACTAGGTCTTTCTCTGTGGTCTCCACAGGGGATTTAGAAATCCTTTCGTATTGGGAGATGCAAGACGAGCCTGCATTCAAGTCACTGCAGGGATATCCGGCCTTATTTCGAGTCAGGGCATCGCGGTGTCCATTCCACTTGAGGCCGCAAACTCAGGGTCCCTCTCACATATCTAGAGCTGAGAGAAGCCTCCTCTTGAGGTGCTTGTGGTAAGGTGGTATTCCTCTGGAGTCGAAGCCAGGGACTAACCTCTCATCTCGAGTTGATTTTTGGTCCACGGAGCTCTTTCTGGTTGCTGCAGTGACCTCAGGATCCCTCTAGCCTTGAAACAGTGTTCTTGGGGATTTTCTGGAGTGCCATCAAGGAAATCAAGGCTCCTTTCATGTGTGATGTGCAACACGGAATTGCTCTGCACGCAGTGCAGGGGAATCGGGCCTCATCTCGCGGCGAGGGGGAAGTCTCATGGTTTTTCTCGAGTTGCGGCGGGAACCTGGGGTATATTCTCGAGTTACGACGGGGATGGCCCTTCCACCCACGTGTTTGTTCAGCGACGTCATGACTCCTGCCTAGTTGCGAGGGACAACTCGGGATTCTCCTGGGGCTTGGCAGGGCAATTGGGACGCCTCTCCAGCTGAGGCGGTAGACCAAGGGTCACTTTCCATGTGCCACAGGAATCCTGGGACTCCTATCAAGTTTCACGAGGAGTCAGGCATCGTCTCCTTTGGAGGCACTGATCTCCGCGTACCTCTGGAGTTTTCAAAGGATGTCAGGCCTCCGGTCGCGATGAGGTGGGGAACTAGGTCTTTCTCTGTGGTCTCCACAGGGGTTTCAGACATCCTTTCGTCTTGGGAGATGCAAGACGAGCCTGCATTCAAGTCACTGCAGGGATATCCGGCCTTATTTCGAGTCAGGGCATCGCGGTGTCCATTCCACTTGAGGCCGCAAACTCAGGGTCCCTCTCACATAGCTAGAGCTGAGATAATCCTGCTCTTGAGGTGCTTGTGGTAAGGTGGTATTCCTCTGGAGTCGAAGCCAGGGACTAACCTCTCATCTCGAGTTGATTTTTGGTCCACGGAGCTCTTTCGTGTTGCTACAGTGACCTCAGGATCCCTCTAGCCTTGAAACAGTGTTCTTGGGGTTTCTCTGGAGTGCCATCAAGGAAATCAAGGCTCCTTTCATGTGTGATGTGCAACAGGGAATAGCTCTGCACGCAGTGCAGGGGAATCGGGCCTCATCTCGCGGCGAGGGGAAAGTCTCATGGTTTTTCTCGAGTTGCGGCGGGAACCTGGGCTATATTCTCGAGTTACGACGGGGATGGCCCTTCCACACACGTGTTTGTTCAGCGACGGCAGGACTCCTGCCTAGTTGCGAGGGACAACTCGGGATTCTCCTGGGGGCTTGGCAGGGCAATTGGGACGCCTCTCCAGCTGAGGCGGGAGACCAAGGGTCCCTTTCCAAGTGCCACAGGAATCCTGGGACTCCTATCAAGTTTCACGAGGAGTCAGGCATCGTCTCCTTTGGAGGCACTGATCTCTGCGTACCTCTGGAATTTTCAAAGGATGTGAGGCCTCCGGTCGCGATGAGGTGGGGAACTCGGTCTTTCTCTGTGGTCTCCACAGGGGATTCAGACATCCTTTCGTCTTGGGAGATGCAAGACGAGCCTGCATTCAAGTCACTGCAGGGATATCCGGCCTTATTTCGAGTCAGGGCATCGCGGTGTCCATTCCACTTGAGGCCGCAAACTCAGGGTACCTCTCACATATCTAGAGCTGAGAGAAGCCTCCTCTTGAAGTGCTTGTGGTAAGGTGGTATTCCTCTGGAGTCGAAGCCAGGGAATAACCTCTCATCTCGAGTTGATTTTTGGTCCACGGAGCTCTTTCTTGTTGCTACAGTGACCTCAGGATCCCTCTAGCCTTGAAACAGTGTTCTTGGGGATTTTCTGGAGTGCCATCAAGGAAATCAAGGCTCCTTTCATGTGTGATGTGCAACACGGAATTGCTCTGCACGCAGTGCAGGGGAATCGGGCCTCATCTCGCGGCGAGGGGGAAGTCTCATGGTTTTTCTCGAGTTGCGGCGGGAACCTGGGGTATATTCTCGAGTTACGACGGGGATGGCCCTTCCACCCACGTGTTTGTTCAGCGACGTCATGACTCCTGCCTAGTTGCGAGGGACAACTCGGGATTCTCCTGGGGCTTGGCAGGGCAATTGGGACGCCTCTCCAGCTGAGGCGGTAGACCAAGGGTCACTTTCCATGTGCCACAGGAATCCTGGGACTCCTATCAAGTTTCACGAGGAGTCAGGCATCGTCTCCTTTGGAGGCACTGATCTCCGCGTACCTCTGGAGTTTTCAAAGGATGTCAGGCCTCCGGTCGCGATGAGGTGGGGAACTAGGTCTTTCTCTGTGGTCTCCACAGGGGTTTCAGACATCCTTTCGTCTTGGGAGATGCAAGACGAGCCTGCATTCAAGTCACTGCAGGGATATCCGGCCTTATTTCGAGTCAGGGCATCGCGGTGTCCATTCCACTTGAGGCCGCAAACTCAGGGTCCCTCTCACATAGCTAGAGCTGAGATAATCCTGCTCTTGAGGTGCTTGTGGTAAGGTGGTATTCCTCTGGAGTCGAAGCCAGGGACTAACCTCTCATCTCGAGTTGATTTTTGGTCCACGGAGCTCTTTCGTGTTGCTACAGTGACCTCAGGATCCCTCTAGCCTTGAAACAGTGTTCTTGGGGTTTCTCTGGAGTGCCATCAAGGAAATCAAGGCTCCTTTCATGTGTGATGTGCAACAGGGAATAGCTCTGCACGCAGTGCAGGGGAATCGGGCCTCATCTCGCGGCGAGGGGAAAGTCTCATGGTTTTTCTCGAGTTGCGGCGGGAACCTGGGCTATATTCTCGAGTTACGACGGGGATGGCCCTTCCACACACGTGTTTGTTCAGCGACGGCAGGACTCCTGCATAGTTGCGAGGGACAACTCGGGATTCTCCTGGGGGCTTGGCAGGGCAATTGGGACGCCTCTCCAGCTGAGGCGGGAGACCAAGGGTCCCTTTCCACGTGCCACAGGAATCCTGGGACTCCTATCAAGTTTCACGAGGAGTCAGGCATCGTCTCCTTTGGAGGCACTGATCTCTGCGTACCTCTGGAATTTTCAAAGGATGTGAGGCCTCCGGTCGCGATGAGGTGGGGAACTCGGTCTTTCTCTGTGGTCTCCACAGGGGATTCAGACATCCTTTCGTCTTGGAGATGCAAGACGAGCCTGCATTCAAGTCACTGCAGGGATATCCGGCCTTATTTCGAGTCAGGGCATCGCGGTGTCCATTCCACTTGAGGCCGCAAACTCAGGGTACCTCTCACATATCTAGAGCTGAGAGAAGCCTCCTCTTGAAGTGCTTGTGGTAAGGTGGTATTCCTCTGGAGTCGAAGCCAGGGAATAACCTCTCATCTCGAGTTGATTTTTGGTCCACGGAGCTCTTTCTTGTTGCTACAGTGACCTCAGGATCCCTCTAGCCTTGAAACAGTGTTCTTGGGGTTTCTCTGGAGTGCCATCAAGAAAATCAAGGCTCCTTTCATGTGTGATGTGCAACACGGAATTGCTCTGCACGCAGTGCAGGGGAATCGGGCCTCATCTCGCGGCGAGGGGGAAGTCTCATGGTTTTTCTCGAGTTGCGGCGGGAACCTGGGGTATATTCTCGAGTTACGACGGGGATGGCCCTTCTACCCACGTGTTTGTTCAGCGACGTCAGGACTCCTGCCTAGTTGCGAGGGACAACTCGGGATTCTCCTCGAGGCTTGGCAGGGCAATTGGGACGCCTCTCCAGCTGAGGCGGGAGACCAAGGGTCCCTTTCCACGTGCCACAGGAATCCTGGGACTGCTATCAAGTTTCACGAGGAGTCAGGCATCATCTCCTTTGGAGGCACTGATCTCCGCGTACCTCTGGAGTTTTCAAAGGATGTGACGCCTCCGGTCGCGATGAGGTGGGGAAGTAGGTTTCCTTGTGGTCTCCACAGAGGATTCAGACATCCTTTCATCTTGGGAGATGTAAGACGAGCCTGCATTCAAGTCACTGCAGGGATATCCGGCCTTATTTCGAGTCAGGGCATCGCGGTGTCCATTCCACTTGAGGCCGCAAACTCAGGGTCCCTCTCACATAGCTAGAGCTGTGATAATCCTGCTCTTGAGGTGCTTGTGGTAAGGTGGTATTCCTCTGGAGTCGAAGCCAGGGACTAACCTCTCATCTCGAGTTGATTTTTGGTCCACGGAGCTCTTTCGTGTTGCTACAGTGACCTCAGGATCCCTCTAGCCTTGAAAAAGTGTTCTTGGGGTTTCTCTGGAGTGCCATCAAGGAAATCAAGGCTCCTTTCATGTGTGATGTGCAACAGGGAATTGCTCTGCACCCAGTGCAGGGGAATCGGGCCTCATCTCGCGGCGAGGGGGACGTCTCATGGTTTTTCTCGAGTTGCGGCGGGAACCTGGGCTATATTCTCGAGTTACGACGGGGATGGCCCTTCCACACACGTGTTTGTTCAGCGACGGCAGGACTCCTGCCTAGTTGCGAGGGACAACTCGGGATTCTCCTCGAGGCTTGGCAGGGCAATTGGGACGCCTCTCCAGCTGAGGCGGGAGACCAAGGGTCCCTTTCCACGTGCCACAGGAATCCTGGGACTCCTATCAAGTTTCACGAGGAGTCAGGCATCGTCTCCTTTGGAGGCACTGATCTCTGTGTACCTCTGGAATTTTCAAAGGATGTGAGGCCTCCGGTCGCGATGAGGTGGGGAACTCGGTCTTTCTCTGTGGTCTCCACAGGGGATTCAGACATCCTTTCGTCTTGGGAGATGCAAGACGAGCCTGCATTCAAGTCACTGCAGGGATATCCGGCCTTATTTCGAGTCAGGGCATCGCGGTGTCCATTCCACTTGAGGCCGCAAATCAGGGTCCCTCTCACATACCTAGAGCTGAGAGAAGCCTCCTCTTGAGGTGCTTCTGGTAAGGTGATATTCTTCTGGAGTCGAAGCCAGGGACTAACCTCTCATCTCGAGTTGATTTTTGGTCCACGGAGCTCTTTCTTGTTGCGACAGTGACCTCAGGATCCCTCTAGCCTTGAAACAGTGTTCTTGGGGTTTCTCTGGAGTGCCATCAAGGAAATCAAGGCTCCTTTCATGTGTGATGTGCAACACGGAATTGCTCTGCACGCAGTGTAGGGGAATCGGGCCTCATCTCGCGGCGAGGGGGACGTCTCATGGTTTTTCTCGAGTTGCGGCGGGAACCTGGGGTATATTCTCGAGTTACGACGGGGATGGCCCTTCCACCCACGTGTTTGTTCAGCGACGTCAGGACTCCTGCCTAGTTGCGAGGGACAACTCGGGATTCTCCTGGGGGCTTGGCAAGGCATTTGGGACGCCTCTCCAGCTGAGGCGGTAGACCAAGGGTCCCTTTCCACGTGCCACAGGAATCTTGGGACTCCTATCAAGTTTCACGAGGAGTCAGGCATCGTCTCTTTTGGAGGCACTGATCTCCGCGTACCTCTGGAGTTTTCAAAGGATGTGAATCCTCCGGTCGCGATGAGGTGGGGAACTAGGTCTTTCTCTGTGGTCTCCACAGGGGATTCAGACTTCCTTTCATCTTGGGAGATGCAGGACGAGCCTGCATTCAAGTCACTGCAGGGATATCCGGCCTTATTTCGAGTCAGGGCATCGCGGTGTCCATTCCACTTGAGGCCGAAAACTCAGGGTCCTCTCACATAGCTAGAGCTGAGAGAAGCCTCCTCTTGAGGTGCTTGTGGTAAGGTGGTATTCCTCTGGAGTCGAAACCAGGGACTAACCTCTCATCTCGAGTTGATTTTTGGTCCACGGAGCTCTTTCGTGTTGCTACAGTGACCTCAGGATCCCTCTCGCCTTGAAACAGTGTTCTTGTGGTTTCTCTGGAGTGCCATCAAGGAAATCAAGGCTCCTTTCATGTGTGATGTGCAAAAAGGAATTGCTCTGCACGCAGTGCAGGGGAATCGGGCCTCATCTCGCGGCGAGGGGGAAGTCTCATGGTTTTTCTCGAGTTGCGGCGGGAACCTGGGGAATATTCTCGAGTTACGAGGGTTTGGCCCTTCCACACACGTGTTTGTTCAGCGACGTCAGGACTCCTGCCTAGTTGCGAGGGACAATTCGGGATTCTCCTCGAGGCTTGGCAGGGCAATTGGGACGCCTCTCCAGCTGAGGCGGGAGACCAAGTGTCCCTTTCCATGTGCCACAGGAATCCTGGGAATCCTATCAAGGTTCACGAGGAGTCAGGCATCGTCTCCTTTGGAGGCACTGATCTCCGCGTACCTCTGGAGTTTTGAAAGGATGTGAGGCGTCCGGTCGCCATGAGTTGGGGAACTAGGTCTTTCTCTGTGGTCTCCACAGGGGATTCAGACATCCTTTCGTCTTGGCAGATGTAAGACGAGCCTGCATTCAAGTCACTGCAGGGATATCCGGCCTTATTTCGAATCAGGGCATTACGGTGTCCAATCCACTTGAGGCCGCAAACTCAGGGTCCCTCTCCCATATCTAGAGCTGAGAGAAGCCTCCTCTTGAGGTGCTTGTGGTAAGGTGGTATTCCTCTGGAGTCGAAGCCAGGGACTAACCTCTCATCTCGAGTTGATTCTTGGTCCACAGAGCTCTTTTGTGTTGCTACAGTGACCTCAGTTTCCCTCTAGCCTTGAAACAGTGTTCTTGGGGTTTCTCTGGAGTGCCATCAAGGAAATCAAGGCTCCTTTCATGTGTGATGTGCAATAGGGAATTGCTCTGCACGAAGTGCATGGTGTCGGGCCTCATTTTTCGGGGAGGGGGAAGTCTCATGGTTTTTCTCGAGTTGCTGTGTGAACCTGGGGTATATTCTCGAGTTACGACGGGGATGGCCCTTCCACCCACGTGTTTCTTCTGCGACGTCAGGACTCCTGCCTAGTTGCGAGGGACAACTCGGGATTCTCCTGGGGGCTTGGCAGGGCAATTGGGACGCCTTTCCAGCTGAGGCGGTAGACCAAGAGTCCCTTTCCACGTGCCACAGGAATCTTGGGACTCCTATCAAGTTTGACGAGGAGTCAGGCATCGTCTCCTTTGGAGGCACTGATCTCCGCGTACCTCTGGAGTTTTCAAAGGATGTGAGCCCTCCGGTCGTGATGAAGTGGGGAACTATGTCTTTCTCTGTGGTCTCCACAGGGGATTCAGACATCCTTTCGTCTTGGGAGATGCAAAACGAGCCTGCATTTAAGTCACTGCAGGGAAATCCGGCCTTATTTCGCGTCAGGGCATCGCAATGTCCATTCCACTTGAGGCCGCAAAATCAGGGTCCCTCTCACATACCTAGAGCTGAGAGAAGCCTCCTCTTGAGGTGCTTGTGGTAAGGTGGTATTCCTCTGGAGTCGAAGCCAGGGACTAACATCACATCTCGAGTTGACTTTTGGTCCATGGAGCTCTTTCTTGTTTCTACAGTGACCTCAGGATCCCTCTAGCTTTGGAACAGTGTTCTTGGGGTTTCTCTGGAGTGCCATCAAGGAAATCAAGGCTCCTTTCATGTGTGATGTGCAACACGGAATTGCTCTGCACGCAGTGCAGGGGACTCGGGCCTCATCTCATGGCGAGGGAGAAGTCTCATGGTTTTTCTCGAGTTGCGGCGGAAACCTGTGGTATATTCTCGAGTTACGACGGGGATGGCCCTTCCACCCACGTGTTTGTTCAGCGACGTCAGGACTCCTGCCTAGTTGCGAGGGACAACTCGGGATTCTCCTCGAGGCTTGGCAGGGCAATTGGGACGCCTCTCCAGCTGAGGCGGGAGACCAAGGGTCCCTTTCCACGTGCCACAGGAATCCTGGGACTCCTATCAAGTTTCACGACGAGTCAGGCATCGTCTCCTTTGGAGGCACTGATCTCCGCGTACCTCTGGAGTTTTCAAAGGATGTGAGGCCTCCGGTCGCGATGAGCTGGGAAAGTAGGTTTTCTCTGTGGTCTCCACAGGGGTTTCAGATATCCTTTCGTCTTGGTAGATGCAAGACGAGCCTGCATTCAAGTCACTGCAGGGATATTCGGACTTATTTCGAGTCAGGGCATCGCGGTGTCCATTCCACTTGAGGCCGCAAACTCAGGGTCCCTCTCACATAGCTAGAGCTGAGAGAAGCCTCCTCTTGAGGTGCTTGTGGTAAGGTGGTATGCCTCTGGAGTCGAAGCCAGGGACTAACCTCTCATCTCGAGTTGATTTTTGGTCCACGGAGCTCTTTCTTGTTGCTACAGTGACCTCAGGATCCCTCTAGCCTTGAAACAGTGTTCTTGGGGTTTCTCTGGATTGCCATCAAGGAAATCAAGGCTCCTTTCATGTGTGATGTGCAACACGGAATTGCTCTGCACGCAGTGCAGGGGAATCGGGCCTCATCTCGCGGCGAGGGCGTAGACTCATGGTTTTTCTCGAGTTGCGGCGGGAACCTGGGGTATATTCTCGAGTTACGACGGGGATGGCCCTTCCACCCACATGTTTGTTCAGCGACGTCAGGACTCCTGCCTAGTTGCGAGGGACAACTCGGGATTCTCCTGGGGGCTTGGCAAGGCATTTGGGACGCCTCTCCAGCTGAGGCGGTAGACCAAGGGTCCCTTTCCACGTGCCACAGGAATCTTGGGACTCCTATCAAGTTTCACGAGGAGTCAGGCATCGTCTCCTTTGGAGGCACTGATCTCCGCGTACCTCTGGAGTTTTCAAAGGATGTGAATCCTCCGGTCGCGATGAGGTGGGGAACTAGGTCTTTCTCTGTGGTCTCCACAGGGGATTCAGACTTCCTTTCATCTTGGGAGATGCAGGACGAGCCTGCATTCAAGTCACTGCAGGGATATCCGGCCTTATTTCGAGTCAGGGCATCGCGGTGTCCATTCCACTTGAGGCCGAAAACTCAGGGTCCCTCTCACATAGCTAGAGCTGAGAGAAGCCTCCTCTTGAGGTGCTTGTGGTAAGGTGGTATTCCTCTGCAGTCGAAACCAGGGACTAACCTCTCATCTCGAGTTGATTTTTGGTCCACGGAGCTCTTTCGTGTTGCTACAGTGACCTCAGGATCCCTCTCGCCTTGAAACAGTGTTCTTGTGGTTTCTCTGGAGTGCCATCAAGGAAATCAATGCTCCTTTCATGTGTGATGTGCAAAAAGGAATTGCTCTGCACGCAGTGCAGGGGAATCGGGCCTCATCTCGCGGCGAGGGGGAAGTCTCATGGTTTTTCTCGAGTTGCGGAGGGAACCTGGGGAATATTCTCGAGTTACGAGGGTTTGGCCCTTCCACACACGTGTTTGTTCAGCGACGTCAGGACTCCTGCCTAGTTGCGAGGGACAATTCGGGATTCTCCTCGAGGCTTGGCAGGGCAATTGGGACGCCTCTCCAGCTGAGGCGGGAGACCAAGTGTCCCTTTCCACGTGCCACAGGAATCCTGGGACTCCTATCAAGTTTCACGAAGAGTCAGGCATCGTCTCCTTTGGAGGCACTGATCTCCGCGTACCTCTGGAGTTTTCAAAGGATGTGAGGCCTCCGGTCGCCATGAGGTGGGGAACTAGGTCTTTCTCTGTGGTCTCCACAGGGGATTCAGACACCTTTCGTCTTGGGAGATGCAAGACGAGCCTGCATTCAAGTCACTGCAGGGATATCCGGCCTTATTTGGAGTCAGGGCATCGCGGTGTCCATTCCACTTGAGGCCGCAAACTCAGGGTCCCTCTCACATACCTAGAGCTGAGAGAAGCCTCCTCTTGAGGTGCTTGTGGTAAGGTGGTATTCCTCTGGAGTCGAAGCCAGGGACTAACCTCTCATCTCGAGTTGATTTTTGGTCCACGGAGCTCTTTGGTGTTGCTACAGTGACCTCAGGATCCCTCTAGCCTTGAAACAGTGTTCTTGGGTTTTCTCTGGAGTGCCATCAAGGAAATCAAGGCTCCTTTCATGTGTGATGTGCAACACGGAATTGCTCTGCACGCAGTGCCGGGGAATTGGGCCTCATCTCGCGGCGAGGGGGAAGTCTCATGGTTTTTCTCGAGTTGCGGCGGGAACCTGGGGTATATTCTCGAGTTACGACGGGGATGGCCCTTCCACCCACGTGTTTGTTCAGCGACGTCAGGACTCCTGCCTAGTTGCGAGGGACAACTCGGGATTCTCCTCGAGGCTTGGCAACGCAATTGGGACGCCTCTCCAGCTGAGGCGGGAGACCAAGGGTCCCTTTCCACGTGCCACAGGAATCTTGGGACTCCTATCAAGTTTCACGAGGATTCAGGCATCGTCTCCTTTGGAGGCACTGATCTCCGCGTACCTCTGGAGTTTTCAAAGGATGTGAATCCTCCGGTCGCGATGAGGTGGGGAACTAGGTCTTTCTCTGTGGTCTCCACAGGGGATTCAGACATCCTTTCATCTTGGGAGATGCAAGACGAACCTGCATTCAAGTCACTGCAGGGATATCCGGCCTTATTTCGAGTCAGGGCATCCCGGTGTCCATTCCACTTGAGGCCGAAAACTCAGGGTCCCTCTCACATAGCTAGAGCTGAGAGAAGCCTCCTCTTGAGGTGCTTGTGGTAAGGTGGTATTCCTCTGGAGTCGAAGCCAGGGACTAACCTCTCATCTCGAGTTGATTTTTGGTCCACGGAGCGCTTTCGTGTTGCTACAGTGACCTCAGGATCCCTCTAGCCTTGAAACAGTGTTCTTGGGGTTTCTCTGGAGTGCCATCAAGGAAATCAAGGCTCCTTTCATGTGTGATGTGCAACAGGGAATTGCTCTGCACGCAGTGCAGGGGAATCGGGCCTCATCTCGCGGCGAGGGGGAGGTCTCATGGTTTTTCTCGAGTTGCGGCGGGAACCTGGGCTATATTCTCGAGTTACGACGGGGATGGGCCTTCCACACACGTGTTTGTTCAGCGAAGTCAGGACTCCTGCCTAGTTGCGAGGGACAACTCGGGATTCTCCTCGAGGCTTGGCAGGGAAATTGGGACGCCTCTCCAGCTGAGGCGGGAGACCAAGGGTCCCTTTCCACGTGCCACAGGAATCCTGGGACTCCTATCAAGTTTCACGAGGAGTCAGGCATCGTCTCCTTTGGAGGCACTGATCTACGCGTACCTCTGGAGTTTTCAAAGGATGTGAGGCCTCCGGTCGCGATGAGGTGGGGAAGTAGATTTCCTTGTGGTCTCCACAGAGGATTCAGACATCCTTTCGTCTTGGGAGATGCAGGACGAGCCTGCATTCAAGTCACTGCAGGGATATCCGGCCTTATTTCGAGTCAGGGCATCGCGGTGTCCATTCCACTTGAGGCCGAAAACTCAGGGTCCCTCTCACATACATAGAGCTGAGAGAAGCCTCCTCTTGAGGTGCTTGTGGTAAGGTGGTATTCCTCTGGAGTCGAAGCCAGGGACTAACCTCTCATCTCGAGTTGATTTTTGGTCCAGGGAGCTCTTTCGTGTTGCTACAGTGACCTCAGGATCCCTCTCGCCTTGAAACAGTGTTCTTGTGGTTTCTCTGGAGTGCCATCAAGGAAATCAAGGCTCCTTTCATGTGTGATGTGCAACAAGGAATTGCTCTGCACGCAGTGCAGGGGAATCGGGCCTCATCTCGCGGCGAGGGGGAAGTCTCATGGTTTTTCTCGAGTTGCGGCGGGAACCTGGGGAATATTCTCGAGTTACGAGGGTTTGGCCCTTCCACACACGTGTTTGTTCAGCGACGTCAGGACTCCTGCCTAGTTGCGAGGGAAAATTCGGGATTCTCCTCGAGGCTTGGCAGGGCAATTGGGACGCCTCTCCAGCTGAGGCGGGAGACCAAGTGTCCCTTTCCATGTGCCACAGGAATCCTGGGAATCCTATCAAGTTTCACGAGGAGTCAGGCATCGTCTCCTTTGGAGGCACTGATCTCCGCGTACCTCTGGAGTTTTGAAAGGATGTGAGGCCTCCGGTCGCCATGAGTTGGGGAACTAGGTCTTTCTCTGTGGTCTCCACAGGGGATTCAGACATCCTTTCGTCTTGGCAGATGCAAGACGAGCCTGCATTCAAGTCACTGCAGGGATATCTGGCCTTATTTCGAGTCAGGGCATCGCGGTGTCCATTCCACTTGAGGCCACAAACTCAGGGTCCCTCTCACATACCTAGAGCTGAGAGAAGCCTCCTCTTGAGGTGCTTGTGGTAAGGTGGTATTCCTCTGGAGTCGAAGCCAGGGACTAACGTCTCATCTCGAGTTGATTGTTGGTCCACGGAGCTCTTTCGTGTTGCTACAGTGACCTCAGGATCCCTCTAGCCTTGAAACAGTGTTCTTGGGGTTTCTCTGGAGTGCCATCAAGGAAATCAAGGCTCCTTTCATGTGTGATGTGCAACACGGAATTGCTCTGCACGCAGTGCAGGGGAATCGGGCCTCATATCGCGGCGAGGGGGAAGTCTCATGGTTTTTCTCGAGTTGCGGCGGGAACCTGGGGTATATTCTCGAGTTACGACGGGGATGGCCCTTCCACCCACGTGTTTGTTCAGCGACGTCAGGACTCCTGCCTAGTTGCGAGGGACAACTCGGGATTCTCCTCGAGGCTTGGCAGGGCAATTGGGACGCCTCTCCAGCTGAGGCGGGAGACCAAGGGTCCCTTTCCACGTGCCACAGGAATCCTGGGACTCCTATCAAGTTTCACGAGGAGTCAGGCATCGTCTCCTTTGGAGGCACTGATCTCCGCGTACCTCTGGAGTTTTCAAAGGATGTGAGGCCTCCGGTCGCGATGAGCTGGGGAAGTAGGTTTTCTCTGTGGTCTCCACAGGGGTTTCAGATATCCTTTCGTCTTGGGAGATGCAAGACGAGCCTGCATTCAAGTCACTGCAGGGATATTCGGCCTTATTTCGAGTCAGGGCATCGCGGTGTCCATTCCACTTGAGGCCGCAAACACAGGGTCCCTCTCACATAGCTAGAGCTGAGAGAAGCCTCCTCTTGAGGTGCTTGTGGTAAGATGGTATTCCTCTGGAGTCGAAGCCAGGGACTAACCTCTCATCTCGAGTTGATTTTTGGTCCACGGAGCTCTTTCTTGTTGCTACAGTGACCTCAGGATCCCTCTAGCCTTGAAACAGTGTTCTTGGGGTTTCTCTGGATTGCCATCAAGGAAATCAAGGCTCCTTTCATGTGTGATGTGCAACACGGAATTGCTCTGCACTCAGTGCAGGGGAATCGGGCCTCATCTCGCGGCGAGGGGGTAGTCTCATGGTTTTTCTCGAGTTGCGGCGGGAACCTGGGATATATTCTCGAGTTACGACGGGGATGGCCCTTCCACTCACGTGTTTGTTCAGCGACGTCAGGACTCCTGCCTAGTTGCGAGGGACAACTCGGGATTCTCCTGGGGGCTTGGCAGGGCATTTGGGACGCCTCTCCAGCTGAGGCGGGAGACCAAGGGTCCTTTTCCACGTGCCACAGGAATCCTGGGAATCCTATCAAGTTTCACGAGGAGTCAGGCATCGTCTCCTTTGGAGGCACTGATCTCCGCGTACCTCTGGAGTTTTCAAAGTATGTGAATCCTCCGGTCGCGATGTGGTGGGGAACTAGGTCTTTCTCTGTGGTCTCCACAGGGGATTCAGACATCCTTTCATCTTGGGAGATGCAAGACGAGCCTGCATTCAAGTCACTGCAGGGATATCCGGCCTTATTTCGAGTCAGGGCATCGCGGTGTCCATTCCACTTGAGGCCGAAAACTCAGGGTCCCTCTCACATACCTAGAGCTGAGAGAAGCCTCCTCTTGAGGTGCTTGTGGTAAGGTGGTATTCCTCTGGAGTCGAAGCCAGGGACTAACCTCTCATCTCGAGTTGATTTTTGGTCCACGGAGCTCTTTCGTGTTGCTACAGTGACCTCAGGATCCCTCTAGCCTTGAAACAGTGTTCTTGGGGTTTCTCTGGAGTGCCATCAAGGAAATCAAGGCTCCTTTCATGTGTGATGTGCAACACGGAATTGCTCTGCACGCAGTGCATGGGAATCGGGCCTCATATCGCGGCGAGGGGGAAGTCTCACGGTTTTTCTCGATTTGCGGCGGGAACCTGGGGTGTATTCTCGAGTTACGACGGGGATGGCCCTTCCACCCACGTGTTTGTTCAGCGACGTCAGGACTCCTGCCTAGTTGCGAGGGACAACTCGGGATTCTCCTCGAGGCTTGGCAGGGCAATTGGGACGCCTCTCCAGCTGAGGCGGGAGACCAAGGGTCCCTTTCCACGTGCCACAGGAATCCTGGGACTCCTATCAAATTTCACGAGGAGTCAGGCATCGTCTCCTTTGGAGGCACTGATCTCCGCGTACCTCTGGAGTTTTCAAGGGATGTGAGGCCTCCGGTCGCGATGAGGTGGGGAAGTAGGTCTTTCTCTGTAGTCTCCACAGGGTATTCAGACATCCTTTCGTCTTGGGAGATGCAAGACGAGCCTGCATTCAAGTCACTGCAGGAATATCCGGCGTTATTTCGAGTCAGGGCATCGCAGTGTCCATTGCACTTGAGGCCGCAAACTCAGGGTCCCTCTCACATACCTAAAGCTGAGAGAAGCCTCCTCTTGAGGTTCTTGTGGTAAGGTGGTATTCCTCTGGAGTCGAAGCCAGGGACTAACCTCTCATCTCGAGTTGATTCTTGGTCCATGGAGCTCTTTCGTGTTGCTACAGTGACCTCAGTATCCCTCTAGCCTGGAAACAGTGTTCTTGGGGTTTCTCTGGAGTGCAATCAAGGAAATCAAGGCTCCTTTCATGTGTGATGTGCAACACGGAAGTGCTCTGCACGCAGTGCAGGGGAATCGTGCCTCATCTCGCGGCGAGGGGGAAGTCTCATGGTTTTTCTCGAGTTGCGGCGGGAACCTGGGCTATATTCTCGAGTTACGACGGGGATGGCCCTTCCACACACGTGTTTGTTCAGCGACGTCAGGACTCCTGCCTAGTTGCGAGGGACAACTCGGGATTCTCCTCGAGGCTTGGCAGGGCAATTGGGACGCCTCTCCAGCTGAGGCGGGAGACCAAGGGTCCCTTTCCACGTGCCACAGGAATCCTGGGACTCCTATCAAGTTTCACGAGGAGTCAGGCATCGTCTCCTTTGGAGGCACTGATCTCCGCGTACCTCTGGAGTTTTCAAAGGATGTGAGGCCTCCGGTCGCCATGAGGTGGGGAACTAGGTCTTTCTCTGTGGTCTCCACAGGGGATTCAGACATCATTTCGTCTTGGGAGATGCAAGACGAGCCTGCATTCAAGTCACTGCAGGGATATCCGGCCTTATTTCGAGTCAGGGCATCGCGGTGTCCATTCCACTTGAGGCCGCAAACTCAGGGTCCCTCTCACATACCTAGAGCTGAGAGAAGCCTCCGCTTGAGGTGCTTGTGGTAAGGTGGTATTCCTCTGGAGTCGAAGCCAGGGACTAACCTCTCATCTCGAGTGGATTTTTGGTCCACGGAGCTCTTTCGTGTTGCTCCAGTGACCTCAGGATCCCTCTAGCCTTGAAACAGTGTTCTTGGGGTTTCTCTGGAGTGCCATCAAGGAAATCAAGGCTCCTTTCATGTGTGATGTGCAACACGGAATTGCTCTGCACGCAGTGCCGGGGAATTGGGCCTCATCTCGCGGCGAGGGGGAAGTCTCATGGTTTTTCTCGAGTTGCGGCGGGAACCTGGGCTATATTCTCGAGTTACGACGGGGATGGCCCTTCCACACACGTGTTTCTTCAGCGACGTCAGGACTCCTGCCTAGTTGCGAGGGACAACTCGGGATTCTCCTCGAGGCTTGGCAGGGCAATTGGGACGCCTCTCCAGCTGAGGCGGGAGACCAAGGGTCCCTTTCCACGTGCCACAGGAATCTTGGGACTCCTATCAAGTTTCACGAGGAGTCAGGCATCGTCTCCTTTGGAGGCACTGATCTCCGCGTACCTCTGGAGTTTTCAAAGGATGTGAATCCTCCGGTCGCGATGAGGTGGGGAACTAGGTCTTTCTCTGTGGTCTCCACAGGGGATTCAGACATCCTTTCATCTTGGGAGATGCAAGACGAGCCTGCATTTAAGTCACTGCAGGGATATCCGGCCTTATTTCGAGTCAGGGCATCGCGGTGTCCATTCCACTTGAGGCCGAAAACTCAGGGTCCCTCTCACATACCTAGAGCTGAGAGAAGCCTCCTCTTGAGGTGCTTGTGGTAAGGTGGTATTCCTCTGGAGTCGAAGCCAGGGACTAACCTCTCATCTCGAGTTGATTTTTGGTCCACGGAGCTCTTTCGTGTTGCTACAATGACCTCAGGATCCCTCTAGCCTTGAAACAGTGTTCTTGGGGTTTCTCTGGAGTGCCATCAAGGAAATCAAGGCTCCTTTCATGTGTGATGTGCAACACGGAATTGCTCTGCACGCAGTGCAGGGGAATCGGGCCTCATCTCGCGGCGAGGGGGAGGTCTCATGGTTTTTCTCGAGTTGCGGCGGGAACCTGGGGTATATTCTCGAGTTACGACGGGGATGGCACTTCCACACACGTGTTTGTTCAGCGACGTCAGGACTCCTGCCTAGTTGCGAGGGACAACTCGGGATTCTCCTCGAGGCTTGGCAGGGCAATTGGGACGCCTCTCCAGCTGAGGCGGGAGACCAAGGGTCCCTTTCCACGTGCCACAGGAATCCTGGGACTCCTATCAAGTTTCACGAGGAGTCAGGCATCGTCTCCTTTGGAGGCACTGATCTACGCGTACCTCTGGAGTTTTCAAAGGATGTGAGGCCTCCGGTCGCGATGAGGTGAGGAACTAGTTCTTTTTCTGTGGTCTCCACAGGGGATTCAGACATCCTTTCATCTTGGGAGATGCAAGACGAGCCTGCATTCAAGTCACTGCAGGGATATCCGGCCTTATTTCGAGTCAGGGCATCGCGGTGTCCATTCCACTTGAGGCCGTAAATCAGGGTCCCTCTCACATACCTAGAGCTGAGAGAAGCCTCCTCTTGAGGTGCTTCTGGTAAGGTGATATTCTTCTGGAGTCGAAGCCAGGGACTAACCTCTCATCTCGAGTTGATTTTTGGTCCACGGAGCTCTTTCTTGTTGCGACAGTGACCTCAGGATCCCTCTAGCCTTGAAACAGTGTTCTTGGGGTTTCTCTGGAGTGTCATCAAGGAAATCAAGGCTCTTTTCATGTGTGATGTGCAACACGGAATTGCTCTGCACGCAGTGGAGGGGAATCGGGCCTCATCTCGCGGCGAGGGGGACGTCTCATGGTTTTTCTCGAGTTGCGGCGTGAACCTGGGGTATATTCTCGAGTTACGACGGGGATATCCCTTCCACACACGTGTTTGTTCAGCGACGTCAGGACTCCTGCCTAGTTGCGAGGGACAACTCGGGATTCTCCTCGAGGCTTGGCAGATCAATTGGGACGCCTCTCCAGCTGAGGCGGTAGACCAAGGGTCCCTTTCCACGTGTCACAGGAATCCTGGGACTCCTATCAAGCTTCAGGAGGAGTCAGGCATCGTCTCCTTTGGAGGAACTGATCTCCGCGTACCTCTGGAATTTTCAAAGGATGTGAGGCCTCCGGTCGCCATGAGGTGGGGAAGTAGGTCTTTCTCTGTGGTCTCCACAGGGGATTCAGACATCATTTCGTCTTGGGAGATGCAAGACGAGCCTGCATTCAAGTCACTGCAGGGATATTCGGCCTTATTTCGAGTCAGGGCATCCCGGTGTCCATTCCACTTGAGGCCGCAAACTCAGGGTCCCTCTCACATAACTAGAGCTGAGAGAAGCCTTCTCTTGAGGTGCTTGTGGTAAGGTGGTATTCCTCTGGAGTCGAAGCCAGGGACTAACCTCTCATCTCGAGTTGATTCTTGGTCCACGGAGCTCTTTCGTGTTGCTACAGTGACCTCAGTTTCCCTCTAGCCTTGAAACAGTGTTCCTGGGGTTTCTCTGGAGTGCCATCAAGGAAATCAAGGCTCCTTTCATGTGTGATGTGCAATAGGGAATTGCTCTGCACGAAGTGCATGGTATCGGGCCTCAATTTTCGGGGAGGGGGAAGTCTCATGGTTTTTCTCGAGTTGCTGTGTGAACCTGGGATATATTCTCGAGTTACGACGGGGATGGCCCTTCCACCCACGTGTTTCTTCTGCGACGTCAGGACTCCTGCCTAATTGCGAGGGACAACTCGGGATTCTCCTCGAGTCTTGGCAGGGCAATTGGGATGCCTCTCCAGCTGAGGCGGGAGACCAAGTGTCCCTTTCCACGTGCCACAGGAATCCTGGGACTCCTATCAAGTTTCACGAGGAGTCAGGCATCGTCTCCTTTGGAAGCACTGATCTCCGCGTACCTCTTCAGTTTTCAAAGGATGTGAGGCCTCCGGTCGCGATGAGCTGGGGAAGTAGGTTTTCTCTGTGGTCTCCACAGGGGTTTCAGATATCCTTTCGTCTTGGGAGATGCAAGACGAGCCTGCATTCAAGTCACTGCAGGGATATTCGGCCTTATTTCGAGTCAGGGCATCCCGGTGTCCATTCCACTTGAGGCCGCAAACTCAGGGTCCCTCTCACATAGCTAGAGCTGAGAGAAGCCTCCTCTTGAGGTGCTTGTGGTAAGATGGTATTCCTCTGGAGTCGAAGCCAGGGACTAACCTCTCATCTCGTGTTGATTTTTGGTCCACGGAGCTCTTTCTTGTTGCTACAGTGACCTTAGGATCCCTCTAGCCTTGAAACAGTGTTCTTGGGGTTTCTCTGTAGTGCCATCAAGGAAATCAAGGCTCCTTTCATATGTGATGTGCAACACGGAATTGCTCTGCACGCAGTGCAGGGAAATCGGGCCTCATCTCGCGGCGAGGGGTAGTCTCATGGTTTTTCTCGAGTTGCGGCGGGAACCTGGGGTATATTCTCGAGTTACGACGGGGATGGCCCTTCCACTCACGTGTTTGTTCAGCGACGTCAGGACTCCTGCCTAGTTGCGAGGGACAACTCGGGATTCTCCTGGGGGCTTGGCAGGGCAATTGGGACGCCTCTCCAGCTGAGGCGGTAGACGAAGGGTCCCTTTCCACGTGCCACAGGAATCTTGGGACTCCTATCAAGTTTCACGAGGAGTCAGGCATCGTCTCCTTTGGAGGCACTGATCTCCGCGTACCTCTGTACTTTTCAAAGGATGTGAGGCCTCTGGTCGCGATGAGGTGGGGAACTTGGTCTTTCTCTGTGGTCTCCACAGGGGATTCAGTCATCCTTTCATCTTGGGAGATGCAAGACGAGCCTGCATTCAAGTCACTGCAGGGATATCCGGCCTTATTTCGAGTCAGGGCATCGCGGTGTCCATTCCACTTGAGGCCGCAAACTCAGGGTCCCTCTCACATAGCTAGAGCTGAGAGAAGCCTCCTCTTGAGGTGCTTGTGGTAAGGTGGTATTCCTCTGGAGTCGAAGCCAGGGACTAACCTCTCATTTCGAGTTGATTCTTGGTCCACGGAGCTCTTTCGTGTTGCTACAGTGACCTCAGGATCCCTCTAGCCTTGAAACAGTGTTCTTGGGGTTTCTCTGGAGTGCCATCAAGGAAATCAAGGCTCCTTTCATGTGTGATGTGCAACACGGAATTGCTCTGCATGAAGTGCAGGGGAATCGGGCATCATCTCGCGGCGAGGGGGTAGTCTCATGGTTTTTCTCGATTTGCGGCGGGAACCTGGGGTATATTCTCGAGTTACGACGGGGATGGCCCTTCCACCCACGTGTTTGTTCAGCGATGTCAGGACTCCTGCCTAGTTGCGAGGAACAACTCGGGATTCTCCTCGAGGCTTGGCAGGGCAATTGGGACGCCTCTCCAGCTGAGGCGGGAGACCAAGGGTCCCTTTCCACGTGCCACAGGAATCCTGGGACTCCTATCAAGTTTCACGAGGAGTCAGGCATCGTCTCCTTTGGAGGCACTCATCTCCGCGTACCTCTGGAGTTTTCAAAGGATGTGAGGCCTCCGGTCGCGATGAGGTGGGGAACTAGGTCTTTCTCTGTGGTCTCCACAGGGGTTCAGACATCCTTTCGTCTTGGGAGTTGCAAGACGAGCCTGCATTCAAGTCACTGCAGGAATATCCGGCGTTATTTCGAGTCAGGGCATCGCAGTGTCCATTCCACTGAGGCCGCAAACTCAGGGTCCCTCTCACATACCTAGAGCTGAGAGAAGCCTCCTCTTGAGGTTCTTGTGGTAAGGTGGTATTCCTCTGGAGTCGAAGCCATTGACTAACCTCTCATCCCTAGTTGATTTTTGGTCCACGGAATTCTTTCGTGTTGCTACAGTGACCTCAGTATCCCTCTAGCCTGGAAACAGTGTTCTTGGGGTTTCTCTGGAGTGCCATCAAGGAAATCAAGGCTCCTTTCATGTGTGATGTGCAACACGGAATTGCTCTGCACGCAGTGCAGGGGAATCGGGCCTCATCTCGCGGCGAGGGGGAAGTCTCATGGTTTTTCTCGAGTTGCGGCGGGAACCTGGGGTATATTCTCGAGTTACGACGGGGATGGCCCTTCCACACACGTGTTTGTTCAGCGACGTCAGGACTCCTGCCTAGTTGCGAGGGACAACTCGGGATTCTCCTCGAGGCTTGGCAGGGCAATTGGGACGCCTCTCCAGCTGAGGCGGGAGACCAAGGGTCCCTTTCCACGTGCCACAGGAATCCTGGGACTCCTATCAAGTTTCACGAGGAGTCAGGCATCGTCTCCTTTGGAGGCACTGATCTCCGCGTACCTCTGGAGTTTTCAAGGGATGTGAGGCCTCCGGTCGCGATGAGGTGGGGAACTAGGTCTTTCTCTGTGGTCTCCACAGGGGATTCAGACATCCTTTCGTCTTGGGAGATGCAAGACGAGCCTGCATTCAAGTCACTGCAGGGATATCCGGCCTTATTTTGAGTCAGGGCATCGCGGTGTCGATTCCACTTGAGGCCGCAAACTCAGGGTCCCTCTCACATACCTAGAGCTGAGAGAAGCCTCCTCTTGAGGTGCTTGTGGTAAGGTGGTATTCCTCTGGAGTCGAAGCCAGGGACTAACCTCTCATCTCGAGTTGATTTTTGGTCCACGGAGCTCTTTCTTGTTGCTACAGTGACCTCAGGATCCCTCTAGCCTTGAAACAGTGTTCTTGGGGTTTCTCTGGAGTGCCATCAAGGAAATCAAGGCTCCTTTCATGTGTGATGTGCAACACGGAATTGCTCTGCACGCAGTGCAGGGGAATCGGGCCTCATCTCGCGGCGAGGGGGAAGTTTCATAGTTTTTCATGAGTTGCGGTGGGAACCTGGGATATATTCTCAAGTTACGACGGGAATGGCCCTTCCACACACGTGTTTCTTCAGCGATGGCAGGACTCCTGCCTAGTTGCGAGGAACAACTCGGGATTCTCCTCGAGGCTTGGCAGGGCAATTGGGACGCCTCTCCAGCTGAGGCGGGAGACCAAGGGTCCCTTTCCACGTGCCACAGGAATCCTGGGACTCCTATCAAGTTTCACGAGGAGTCAGGCATCATCTCCTTTGGAGGCACTCATCTCCGCGTACCTCTGGAGTTTTCAAAGGATGTGAGGCCTCCGGTCGCGATGAGGTGGGGAACTAGGTCTTTCTCTGTGGTCTCCACAGGGGTTCAGACATCCTTTCGTCTTGGGAGTTGCAAGACGAGCCTGCATTCAAGTCACTGCAGGAATATCCGGCGTTATTTCGAGTCAGGGCATCGCAGTGTCCATTCCACTTGAGGCCGCAAACTCAGGGTCCCTCTCACATACCTAGAGCTGAGAGAAGCCTCCTCTTGAGGTGCTTGTGGTGAGGTGGTATTCCTCTGGAGTCGAAGCCAGGGACTACCTCTCATCTCGAGGTGATTTTTGGTCCACGGAGCTCTTTCGTGTTGCTACAGTGACCTCAGGATCCCTCTAGCCTTGAAACAGTGTTCTTGGGGTTTCGCTGTAGTGCCGTCAATGAAATCAAGGCTCCTTTCATGTGTGATGTGCAACACGGAATTGCTCTGCACACAGTGCAGGGGCATCGGGCCTCATCTAGCGGCGAGGGGGAAGTCTCATGGTTTTTCTCGAGTTGCGGCGGGAACCTGGGGTATATTCTCGAGTTACGACGGGGTTGGCCCTTCCACACACGTGTTGTTCAGCGACGGCAGGACTCCTGCCTAGTTGCGAGGGACAACTCGGGATTCTCCTCGAGGCTTGGCAGGGCAATTGGGACGCCTCTCCAGCTGAGGCGGGAGACCAAGTGTCCCTTTCCACGTGCCACAGGAATCCTGGGACTCCTTTCAAGTTTCACGAGGAGTCAGGCATCGTCTCCTTTGGAGGCACTGATCTCCGCGTACCTCTGCAGTTTTGAAAGGATGTGAGGCCTACGGTCGCGATGAGGTGGGGAACTAGGTCTTTCTCTGTGGTCTCCACAGGGGATTCAGACATCCTTTCGTCTTGGGAGATGCAAGACGAGCCTGCATTCAAGTCACTGCAGGGATATCCGGCCTTATTTCGCGTCAGGGCATTGCGGTGTCCATTGCACTTGAGGCCGCAAACTCAGGGTCCCTTTCACATACCTAGAGCTCAGAGAAGCCTCCTCTTGAGGTGCTTGTGGTAAGGTGGTATTCCTCTGGAGTCGTAGCCAGGAACTAACCTCCCAACTCGAGTTGATTCTTGGTCCTAGGAGCTCTTCGTGTTGCTACAGTGACCTCAGGATCCCTCTAGCCTTGAAACAGTGTTCTTGGGGTTTCTCTGGAGTGCCATCAAGGAAATCAAGGCTCCTTTCATGTGTGATGTGCAACACGGAATTGCTCTGCACGCAGTGCAGAGGAATCGGGCCTCATCTCGCGGCGAGGGGGAAGTCTCATGGTTTTTCTCGAGTTGCGGCGGGAACCTGGGGTATATTCTCGAGTTACGACGGGGATGGCCCTTCCACCCACGTGTTTGTTCAGCGACGTCAGGACTCCTGCCTAGTTGCGAGGGACAACTCGGGATTCTCCTGGGGGCTTGGCAGGGCAATTGGGACGCCTCTCAAGCTGAGGCGGTAGACCAAGATTCCCTTTCCACGTGCCACAGGTATCTTGGGACTCCTATCAAGTTTCACGAGGAGTCAGGCATCGTCTCCTTTGGAGGCACTGATCTCCGTGTACCTCTGTAGTTTTCAAAGGATGTGAGGCCTCTGGTCGCGATGAGGTGGGGAACTATGTCTTTCTCTGTGGTCTCCACAGGGGATTCAGTCATCCTTTCATCTTGGGAGATGCAAGACGAGCCTGCATTCAAGTCACTGCAGGGATATCCGGCCTTATTTCGAGTCAGGGCATCGCGGTGTCCATTCCACTTGAGGCCGCAAACTCAGGGTCCCTCTCGCATACCTAGAGCTGAGAGAAGCCTCCTCTTGAGGTGCTTGTGGTAAGGTGGTATTCCTCTGGAGTCGAAGCCAGGGACTAACCTCTCATCTCGAGTTGATTCTTGGTCCACGGAGCTCTTTCGTGTTGCTACAGTGACCTCAGGATCCCTCTAGCCTTGAAACAGTGTTCTTGTTGTTTCTCTGGAGTGCCATCAAGGAAATCAAGGCTCCTTTCATGTGTGATGTGCAAGACGAAATTGCTCTGCACGCAGTGCAGGGGAATCGGGCCTCATCTCGCGGCGAGGGGAAAGTCTCATGGTTTTTCTCGAGTTGCGGCGGGAACCTGGGGTATATTCTCGAGTTACGACGGGGATGGCCCTTCCACCCACGTGTTTGTTCAGCGACGTCAGGACTCCTGCCTAGTTGCGAGGGACAACTCGGGATTCTCCTCGAGGCTTGGCAGGGCAATTGGGATGCCTCTCCAGCTGAGACGGGAGACCAAGGGTCCCTTTCCACGAGCCACAGGAATCCTGGGACTCCTCTCAAGTTTAACGAGGAGTCAGGCATCGTCTCCTTTGGAGGCACTGATCTCCGCGTACCTGTGGAGTTTTCAAAGGATGTTAGCCCTCTGGTCGCGATGAGGTGGGGAACTAGGTCTTTCTCTGTGGTCTCCACAGGGGATTCAGACATCCTTTCGTCTTGGGAGATGCAAGACGAGCCTGCATTCAAGTCACTGCAGGGATATCCGGCCTTATTTTGAGTCAGGGCATCGCGGTGTCGATTCCACTTGAGGCCGCAAACTCAGGGTCCCTCTCACATAGCTAGAGCTGAGAGAAGCCTCTTCTTGAGGTGCTTGTGGTAAGGTGGTATTCCTCTGGAGTCGAAGCCAGGGACTAACCTCTCATCTCGAGTTGATTTTTGGTCCACGGAGCTCTTTCGTGTTGCTACAGTGACCTCAGGATCCCTCTAGCCTTGAAACAGTGTTCTTGGGGTTTCTCTGGAGTGCCATCAAGGAAATCAAGGCTCCTTTCATGTGTGATGTGCAACACGGAATTGCTCTGCACGCAGTGCAGGGGAATCGGGAATCATCTCGCGGCGAGGGGGAAGTCTCATAGTTTTTCACGAGTTGCGGTGGGAACCTGGGATATATTCTCAAGTTACAACGGGGATGGCCCTTCCACACACGTGTTTCTTCAGCGACGTCAGGACTCCTGCCTAGTTGCGAGGAACAACTCGGGATTCTCCTCGAGGCTTGGCAGGGCAATTGGGACGCCACTCCAGCTGAGGCGGGAGACCAAGGGTCCCTTTCCACGTGCCACAGGAATCCTGGGACTCCTATCAAGTTTCACGAGGAGTCAGGCATCGTCTCCTTTGGAGGCACTCATCTCCGCGTACCTCTGGAGTTTTCAAGGGATATGAGGCCTCCAGTCAAGATGAGGTGGGGAACTAGGTCTTTCTCTGTGGTCTCCACAGGGGATTCAGACAACCTTTCGTCTTGGGAGATGCAAGATGAGCCTGCATTCAAGTCACTGCAGGGATATCCGGCCTTATTTCGAGTCAGGGCATCGCGGTGTCCATTCCACTTGAGGCCGCAAATTCAGGGTCCCTCTCACATACCTAGAGCTGAGAGAAGCCTCCTCTTGAGGTGCTTGTGGTGAGGTGGTATTCCTCTGGAGTCGAAGCCAGGGACTACCTCTCATCTCGAGTTGATTTTTGGTCCACGGAGCTCTTTCGTGTTGCTACAGTGACCTCAGGATCCCTCTAGCCTTGAAACAGTGTTCTTGGGGTTTCGCTGTAGTGCCGTCAATGAAATCAAGGCTCCTTTCATGTGTGATGTGCAACACGGAATTGCTCTGCACACAGTGCAGGGGCATCGGGCCTCATCTCGCGGCGAGGGGGAAGTCTCATGGTTTTTCTCGATTTGCGGCGGGAACCTGGGGTATATTCTCGAAGTACGATGAGGATGGGCCTTCCAACCACGTGTTTGTTCAGCGACGTCAGGACTCCTGCCTAGTTGTGAGGGACAACTCGGGGTTCTCCTCGAGGCTTGGCAGGGCAATTGGGACGCCTCTCCAGCTGAGGCGGGAGACCAAGGGTCCCTTTCCACGTGCCACAGGAATCCTGGGACTCCTATCAAGTTTCACGAGGAGTCAGGCATCGTCTCCTTTGGAGGCACTGATCTCCGCGTACCTCTGGAGTTTTCAAAGGATGTGAGGCCCTGTCGCGATGAGGTGGGGAACTATGTCTTTCTCTGTGGTCTCCACAGGGGATTCAGACAACCTTTCATCTTGGGAGATGCAAGAGGAGCCGGCATTCAAGTCACTGCAGGGATATCCGGCCTTATTTCACGTCAGTGCATCGCGGTGTCCATTCCACTTGAGGCCGCAAAATCAGGGTCCCTCTCACATACCTAGAGCTGAGAGAAGCCTCCTCTTGAGGTGCTTGTGGTAAGGTGGTATGCCTCTGGAGTCGAAGCCAGGGACTAACCTCTCATCTCGAGTTGATTTTTGGTCCACAGAGCTCTTTCGTGTTGCTACATTGACCTCAGGATCCCTCTAGCCTTGAAACAGTGTTCTTGGGGTTTCTCTGGAGTGCCATCAAGGAAATCAAGGCTCCTTTCATGTGTGATGTGCAACACGGAATTGCTCTGCACGCAGTGCCGGGGAATCGGGCCTCATCTCGCGGCGAGGGGGAGGTCTCATGGTTTTTCTCGAGTTGCGGCGGGAACCTGGGGTATATTCTCGAGTTACGACGGGGTTGGCCCTTCCACACACGTGTTAGTTCAGCGACGGCAGGACTCCTGCCTAGTTGCGAGGGACAACTCGGGATTCTCCTCGAGGCTTGGCAGGGCAATTGGGACGCCTCTCCAGCTGAGGCGGGAGACCAAGGGTCCCTTTCAACGTGCCACAGGAATCCTGGGACTCCTTTCAAGTTTCACGAGGAGTCAGGCATCGTCTCCTTTGGAGGCACTGATCTCCGCGTACCTCTGCAGTTTTGAAAGGATGTGAGGCCTACGGTCGCGATGAGGTGGGGAACTAGGTCTTTCTCTGTGGTCTCCACAGGGGATTCAGACATCCTTTCGTCTTGGGAGATGCAAGACGAGCCTGCATTCAAGTCACTGCAGGGATATCCGGCCTTATTTCGCGTCAGGGCATTGCGGTGTCCATTGCACTTGAGGCCGCAAACTCAGGGTCCCTTTCACATACCTAGAGCTGAGAGAAGCCTCCTCTTGAGGTGCTTGTGGTAAGGTGGTATTCCTCTGGAGTCGTAGCCAGGAACTAACCTCCCAACTCGAGTTGATTCTTGGTCCTAGGAGCTCTTCGTGTTGCTACAGTGACCTCAGGATCCCTCTAGCCTTGAAACAGTGTTCTTGGGGTTTCTCTGGAGTGCCATCAAGGAAATCAAGGCTCCTTTCATGTGTGATGTGCAACACGGAATTGCTCTGAACGCAGTGCAGGGGAATCGGGCCTCATCTCGCGGCGAGGGGGAAGTCTCATGGTTTTTCACGAGTTGCGGTGGGAACCTGGGATATATTCTCAAGTTACACGGGGATGGCCCTTCCACACACGTGTTTCTTCAGCGACGTCAGGACTCCTGCCTAGTTGGGAGGAACAACTCGGGATTCTCCTCGAGGCTTGGCAGGGCAATTGGGACGCCTCTCCAGCTGAGGCGGGAGACCAATGATCCCTTTCCACGTGCCACAGGAATCCTGGGACTCCTATCAAGTTTCACGAGGAGTCAGGCATCGTCTCCTTTGGAGGCACTGATCTCCGCGTACCTCTGGAGTTTTCAAAGGATGTGAGGCCTCCGGTCGCGATGAGGTGGGGAACTAGGTCTTTCTCTGTGGTCTCCACAGGGGATTCAGACATCCTTTCGTCTTGGGAGATGCAAGACGAGCCTGCATTCAAGTCACTGCAGGGATATCCGGCCTTATTTCGAGTTAGGGCATCGCGGTGTCCATTCCACTTGAGGTGGCAAACTCAGGGTCCCTCTCACATACCTAGAGCTCAGAGAACCCTCCTCTTGAGGTGCTTGTGGTAAGGTGGTATTCCTCTGGAGTCGAAGCCATTGACTAACCTCTCATCCCTAGTTGATTTTTGGTCCACGGAGCTCTTTCGTGTTGCTACAGTGACCTCAGGATCCCTCTAGCCTTGAAACAGTGTTCTTGGGGTTTCTCTGGAGTGCCATCAAGGAAATCAAGGCTCCTTTCATGTGTGATGTGCAACACGGAATTGCTCTGCACGCAGTGCAGGGGAATCGGGAATCATCTCGCGGCGAGGGGGAAGTCTCATAGTTTTTCACGAGTTGCGGTGGGAACCTGGGATATATTCTCAAGTTACAACGGGGATGGCCCTTCCACACACGTGTTTCTTCAGCGACGTCAGGACTCCTGCCTAGTTGCGAGGAACAACTCGGGATTCTCCTCGAGGCTTGGCAGGGCAATTGGGACGCCACTCCAGCTGAGGCGGGAGACCAAGGGTCCCTTTCCACGTGCCACAGGAATCCTGGGACTCCTATCAAGTTTCACGAGGAGTCAGGCATCGTCTCCTTTGGAGGCACTCATCTCCGCGTACCTCTGGAGTTTTCAAGGGATATGAGGCCTCCAGTCGAGATGAGGTGGGGAACTAGGTCTTTCTCTGTGGTCTCCACAGGGGATTCAGACAACCTTTCGTCTTGGGAGATGCAAGATGAGCCTGCATTCAAGTCACTGCAGGGATATCCGGCCTTATTTCGAGTCAGGGCATCGCGGTGTCCATTCCACTTGAGGCCGCAAATTCAGGGTCCCTCTCACATACCTAGAGCTGAGAGAAGCCTCCTCTTGAGGTGCTTGTGGTGAGGTGGTATTCCTCTGGAGTCGAAGCCAGGGACTACCTCTCATCTCGAGTTGATTTTTGGTCCACGGAGCTCTTTCGTGTTGCTACAGTGACCTCAGGATCCCTCTAGCCTTGAAACAGTGTTCTTGGGGTTTCGCTGTAGTGCCGTCAATGAAATCAAGGCTCCTTTCATGTGTGATGTGCAACACGGAATTGCTCTGCACACAGTGCAGGGGCATCGGGCCTCATCTCGCGGCGAGGGGGAAGTCTCATGGTTTTTCTCGATTTGCGGCGGTAACCTGGGGTATATTCTCGAAGTACGATGAGGATGGGCCTTCCAACCACGTGTTTGTTCAGCGACGTCAGGACTCCTGCCTAGTTGTGAGGGACAACTCGGGGTTCTCCTCGAGGCTTGGCAGGGCAATTGGGACGCCTCTCCAGCTGAGGCGGGAGACCAAGGGTCCCTTTCCACGTGCCACAGGAATCCTGGGACTCCTATCAAGTTTCACGAGGAGTCAGGCATCGTCTCCTTTGGAGGCACTGATCTCCGCGTACCTCTGGAGTTTTCAAAGGATGTGAGGCCCTGTCGCGATGAGGTGGGGAACTATGTCTTTCTCTGTGGTCTCCACAGGGGATTCAGACAACCTTTCATCTTGGGAGATGCAAGAGGAGCCGGCATTCAAGTCACTGCAGGGATATCCGGCCTTATTTCACGTCAGTGCATCGCGGTGTCCATTCCACTTGAGGCCGCAAAATCAGGGTCCCTCTCACATACCTAGAGCTGAGAGAAGCCTCCTCTTGAGGTGCTTGTGGTAAGGTGGTATGCCTCTGGAGTCGAAGCCAGGGACTAACCTCTCATCTCGAGTTGATTTTTGGTCCACAGAGCTCTTTCGTGTTGCTACATTGACCTCAGGATCCCTCTAGCCTTGAAACAGTGTTCTTGGGGTTTCTCTGGAGTGCCATCAAGGAAATCAAGGCTCCTTTCATGTGTGATGTGCAACACGGAATTGCTCTGCACGCAGTGCCGGGGAATCGGGCCTCATCTCGCGGCGAGGGGGAGGTCTCATGGTTTTTCTCGAGTTGCGGCGGGAACCTGGGGTATATTCTCGAGTTACGACGGGGTTGGCCCTTCCACACACGTGTTAGTTCAGCGACGGCAGGACTCCTGCCTAGTTGCGAGGGACAACTCGGGATTCTCCTCGAGGCTTGGCAGGGCAATTGGGACGCCTCTCCAGCTGAGGCGGGAGACCAAGGGTCCCTTTCAACGTGCCACAGGAATCCTGGGACTCCTTTCAAGTTTCACGAGGAGTCAGGCATCGTCTCCTTTGGAGGCACTGATCTCCGCGTACCTCTGCAGTTTTGAAAGGATGTGAGGCCTACGGTCGCGATGAGGTGGGGAACTAGGTCTTTCTCTGTGGTCTCCACAGGGGATTCAGACATCCTTTCGTCTTGGGAGATGCAAGACGAGCCTGCATTCAAGTCACTGCAGGGATATCCGGCCTTATTTCGCGTCAGGGCATTGCGGTGTCCATTGCACTTGAGGCCGCAAACTCAGGGTCCCTTTCACATACCTAGAGCTGAGAGAAGCCTCCTCTTGAGGTGCTTGTGGTAAGGTGGTATTCCTCTGGAGTCGTAGCCAGGAACTAACCTCCCAACTCGAGTTGATTCTTGGTCCTAGGAGCTCTTCGTGTTGCTACAGTGACCTCAGGATCCCTCTAGCCTTGAAACAGTGTTCTTGGGGTTTCTCTGGAGTGCCATCAAGGAAATCAAGGCTCCTTTCATGTGTGATGTGCAACACGGAATTGCTCTGCACGCAGTGCAGGGGAATCGGGCCTCATCTCGCGGCGAGGGGGAAGTCTCATGGTTTTTCACGAGTTGCGGTGGGAACCTGGGATATATTCTCAAGTTACACGGGGATGGCCCTTCCACACACGTGTTTCTTCAGCGACGTCAGGACTCCTGCCTAGTTGGGAGGAACAACTCGGGATTATCCTCGAGGCTTGGCAGGGCAATTGGGACGCCTCTCCAGCTGAGGCGGGAGACCAATGATCCCTTTCCACGTGCCACAGGAATCCTGGGACTCCTATCAAGTTTCACGAGGAGTCAGGCATCGTCTCCTTTGGAGGCACTGATCTCCGCGTACCTCTGGAGTTTTCAAAGGATGTGAGGCCTCCGGTTGCGATGAGGTGGGGAACTAGGTCTTTCTCTGTGGTCTCCACAGGGGATTCAGACATCCTTTCGTCTTGGGAGATGCAAGACGAGCCTGCATTCAAGTCACTGCAGGGATATCCGGCCTTATTTCGAGTTAGGGCATCGCGGTGTCCATTCCACTTGAGGTGGCAAACTCAGGGTCCCTCTCACATACCTAGAGCTCAGAGAACCCTCCTCTTGAGGTGCTTGTGGTAAGGTGGTATTCCTCTGGAGTCGAAGCCATTGACTAACCTCTCATCCCTAGTTGATTTTTGGTCCACGGAGCTCTTTCGTGTTGCTACAGTGACCTCAGTATCCCTCTAGCCTGGAAACAGTGTTCTTGGGGTTTCTCTGGAGTGCCATCAAGGAAATCAAGGCTCCTTTCATGTGTGATGTGCAACACGGAATTGCTCTGCACGCAGTGCAGGGGAATCATGCCTCATCTCGCGGCGAGGGGGAAGTCTCATGGTTTTTCTCGAGTTGCGGCGGGAACCTGGGGTATATTCTCGAGTTACGACGGGGATGGCCCTTCCACACACGTGTTTGTTCAGCGACGTCAGGACTCCTGCCTAGTTGCGAGGGACAACTCGGGATTCTCCTCGAGGCTTGGCAGGGCAATTGGGACGCCTCTCCAGCTGAGGCGGGAGACCAAGGGTCCCTTTCCACGTGCCAGAGGAATCCTGGGACTCCTATCAAGTTTCACGAGGAGTCAGGCATCGTCTCCTTTGGAGGCACTGATCTCCGCGTACCTCTGGAGTTTTCAAGGGATATGAGCCCTCCAGTCGAGATGAGGTGGGGAACTAGGTCTTTCTCTGTGGTCTCCACAGGGGATTCAGACAACCTTTCGTCTTGGGAGATGCAAGATGAGCCTGCATTCAAGTCACTGCAGGGATATCCGGCCTTATTTCGAGTCAGGGCATCGCGGTGTCCATTCCACTTGAGGCCGCAAATTCAGGGTCCCTCTCACATACCTAGAGCTGAGAGAAGCCTCCTCTTGAGGTGCTTGTGGTGAGGTGGTATTCCTCTGGAGTCGAAGCCAGGGACTACCTCTCATCTCGAGGTGATTTTTGGTCCACGGAGCTCTTTCGTGTTGCTACAGTGACCTCAGGATCCCTCTAGCCTTGAAACAGTGTTCTTGGGGTTTCGCTGTAGTGCCGTCAATGAAATCAAGGCTCCTTTCATGTGTGATGTGCAACACGGAATTGCTCTGCACACAGTGCAGGGGCATCGGGCCTCATCTCGCGGCGAGGGGGAAGTCTCATGGTTTTTCTCGATTTGCGGCGGGAACCTGGGGTATATTCTCGAAGTACGATGAGGATGGGCCTTCCAACCACGTGTTTGTTCAGCGACGTCAGGACTCCTGCCTAGTTGTGAGGGACAACTCGGGGTTCTCCTCGAGGCTTGGCAGGGCAATTGGGACGCCTCTCCAGCTGAGGCGGGAGACCAAGGGTCCCTTTCCACGTGCCACAGGAATCCTGGGACTCCTATCAAGTTTCACGAGGAGTCAGGCATCGTCTCCTTTGGAGGCACTGATCTCCGCGTACCTCTGGAGTTTTCAAAGGATGTGAGGCCCTGTCGCGATGAGGTGGGGAACTATGTCTTTCTCTGTGGTCTCCACAGGGGATTCAGACAACCTTTCATCTTGGGAGATGCAAGAGGAGCCGGCATTCAAGTCACTGCAGGGATATCCGGCCTTATTTCACGTCAGTGCATCGCGGTGTCCATTCCACTTGAGGCCGCAAAATCAGGGTCCCTCTCACATACCTAGAGCTGAGAGAAGCCTCCTCTTGAGGTGCTTGTGGTAAGGTGGTATGCCTCTGGAGTCGAAGCCAGGGACTAACCTCTCATCTCGAGTTGATTTTTGGTCCACAGAGCTCTTTCGTGTTGCTACATTGACCTCAGGATCCCTCTAGCCTTGAAACAGTGTTCTTGGGGTTTCTCTGGAGTGCCATCAAGGAAATCAAGGCTCCTTTCATGTGTGATGTGCAACACGGAATTGCTCTGCACGCAGTGCCGGGGAATCGGGCCTCATCTCGCGGCGAGGGGGAGGTCTCATGGTTTTTCTCGAGTTGCGGCGGGAACCTGGGGTATATTCTCGAGTTACGACGGGGTTGGCCCTTCCACACACGTGTTAGTTCAGCGACGGCAGGACTCCTGCCTAGTTGCGAGGGACAACTCGGGATTCTCCTCGAGGCTTGGCAGGGCAATTGGGACGCCTCTCCAGCTGAGGCGGGAGACCAAGGGTCCCTTTCAACGTGCCACAGGAATCCTGGGACTCCTTTCAAGTTTCACGAGGAGTCAGGCATCGTCTCCTTTGGAGGCACTGATCTCCGCGTACCTCTGCAGTTTTGAAAGGATGTGAGGCCTACGGTCGCGATGAGGTGGGGAACTAGGTCTTTCTCTGTGGTCTCCACAGGGGATTCAGACATCCTTTCGTCTTGGGAGATGCAAGACGAGCCTGCATTCAAGTCACTGCAGGGATATCCGGCCTTATTTCGCGTCAGGGCATTGCGGTGTCCATTGCACTTGAGGCCGCAAACTCAGGGTCCCTTTCACATACCTAGAGCTGAGAGAAGCCTCCTCTTGAGGTGCTTGTGGTAAGGTGGTATTCCTCTGGAGTCGTAGCCAGGAACTAACCTCCCAACTCGAGTTGATTCTTGGTCCTAGGAGCTCTTCGTGTTGCTACAGTGACCTCAGGATCCCTCTAGCCTTGAAACAGTGTTCTTGGGGTTTCTCTGGAGTGCCATCAAGGAAATCAAGGCTCCTTTCATGTGTGATGTGCAACACGGAATTGCTCTGCACGCAGTGCAGGGGAATCGGGCCTCATCTCGCGGCGAGGGGGAAGTCTCATGGTTTTTCACGAGTTGCGGTGGGAACCTGGGATATATTCTCAAGTTACACGGGGATGGCCCTTCCACACACGTGTTTCTTCAGCGACGTCAGGACTCCTGCCTAGTTGGGAGGAACAACTCGGGATTCTCCTCGAGGCTTGGCAGGGCAATTGGGACGCCTCTCCAGCTGAGGCGGGAGACCAATGATCCCTTTCCACGTGCCACAGGAATCCTGGGACTCCTATCAAGTTTCACGAGGAGTCAGGCATCGTCTCCTTTGGAGGCACTGATCTCCGCGTACCTCTGGAGTTTTCAAAGGATGTGAGGCCTCCGGTCGCGATGAGGTGGGGAACTAGGTCTTTCTCTGTGGTCTCCACAGGGGATTCAGACATCCTTTCGTCTTGGGAGATGCAAGACGAGCCTGCATTCAAGTCACTGCAGGGATATCCGGCCTTATTTCGAGTTAGGGCATCGCGGTGTCCATTCCACTTGAGGTGGCAAACTCAGGGTCCCTCTCACATACCTAGAGCTCAGAGAACCCTCCTCTTGAGGTGCTTGTGGTAAGGTGGTATTCCTCTGGAGTCGAAGCCATTGACTAACCTCTCATCCCTAGTTGATTTTTGGTCCACGGAGCTCTTTCGTGTTGCTACAGTGACCTCAGTATCCCTCTAGCCTGGAAACAGTGTTCTTGGGGTTTCTCTGGAGTGCCATCAAGGAAATCAAGGCTCCTTTCATGTGTGATGTGCAACACGGAATTGCTCTGCACGCAGTGCAGGGGAATCATGCCTCATCTCGCGGCGAGGGGGAAGTCTCATGGTTTTTCTCGAGTTGCGGCGGGAACCTGGGGTATATTCTCGAGTTACGACGGGGATGGCCCTTCCACACACGTGTTTGTTCAGCGACGTCAGGACTCCTGCCTAGTTGCGAGGGACAACTCGGGATTCTCCTCGAGGCTTGGCAGGGCAATTGGGACGCCTCTCCAGCTGAGGCGGGAGACCAAGGGTCCGTTTCCACGTGCCAGAGGAATCCTGGGACTCCTATCAAGTTTCACGAGGAGTCAGGCATCGTCTCCTTTGGAGGCACTGATCTCTGCGTACCTCTGGAGTTTTCAAAGGATGTGAGGCCTCCGGTCGCCATGAGGTGGGGAACTAGGTCTTTCTCTGTGGTCTCCACAGGGGATTCAGACATCCTTTCGTCTTGGGAGATGCAAGACGAGCCTGCATTCAAGTCACTGCAGGGATATCCGGCCTTATTTCGAGTCAGGGCATCGCGGTGTCCATTCCACTTGAGGCCGCAAACTCAGGGTCCCTCTCACATACCTAGAGCTGAGAGAAGCCTCCTCTTGAGGTGCTTGTGGTAAGGAGGTATTCCTCTGGAGTCGAAGCCAGGGACTAACCTCTCATCTCGAGTTGATTTTTGGTCCACGGAGCTCTTTCGTGTTGCTACAGTGACCTCAGGATCCCTCTAGCCTTGAAACAGTGTTCTTGGGGTTTCTCTGGAGTGCCATCAAGGAAATCAAGGCTCCTTTCATGTGTGATGTGCAACACGGAATTGCTCTGCACGCAGTGCAGGGGAATCGGGCCTCATCTCGCGGCGAGGGGGAAGTCTCATGGTTTTTCTCGAGTTGCGGCGGGAACCTGGGGTATATTCTCGAGTTACGACGGGGATGGCCCTTCCACCCACGTGTTTGTTCAGCGACGTCTGGACTCCTGCCTAGTTGCGAGGGACAACTCGGGATTCTCCTCGAGGCTTGGCAGGGCAATTGGGACGCCTCTCCAGCTGAGGCGGGAGACCAAGGGTCCCTTTCCACGTGCCACAGGAATCCTGGGACTCCTATCAAGTTTCCCGAGGAGTCAGGCATCGTCTCCTTTGGAGGCACTGATCTCCGCGTACCTCTGGAGTTTTCAAGGGATATGAGGCCTCCAGTCGAGATGAGGTGGGGAACTAGGTCTTTCTCTGTGGTCTCCACAGGGGATTCAGACATCCTTTCGTCTTGGGAGATGCAAGACGAGCCTGCATTCAAGTCACTGCAGGGATATCCGGCCTTATTTCGAGTCAGGGCATCGCGGTGTCCATTCCACTTGAGGCCGCAAACTCAGGGTCCCTCTCACATATCTAGAGCTGAGAGAAGCCTCCTCTTGAAGTGCTTGTGGTAAGGTGGTATTCCTCTGGAGTCGAAGCCAGGGACTAACCTCTCATCTCGAGTTGATTTTTGGTCCACGGAGCTCTTTCTTGTTGCTACAGTGACCTCAGTATCCCTCTAGCCTGGAAACAGTGTTCTTGGGGTTTCTCTGGAGTGCCATCAAGGAAATCAAGGCTCCTTTCATGTGTGATGTGCAACACGGAATTGCTCTGCACGCAGTGCAGGGGAATCATGCCTCATCTCGCGGCGAGGGGGAAGTCTCATGGTTTTTCTCGAGTTGCGGCGGGAACCTGGGGTATATTCTCGAGTTACGACGGGGATGGCCCTTCCACACACGTGTTTGTTCAGCGACGTCAGGACTCCTGCCTAGTTGCGAGGGACAACTCGGGATTCTCCTCGAGGCTTGGCAGGGCAATTGGGACGCCTCTCCAGCTGAGGCGGGAGACCAAGGGTCCCTTTCCACGTGCCAGAGGAATCCTGGGACTCCTATCAAGTTTCACGAGGAGTCAGGCATCGTCTCCTTTGGAGGCACTGATCTCTGCGTACCTCTGGAGTTTTCAAAGGATGTGAGGCCTCCGGTCGCCATGAGGTGGGGAACTAGGTCTTTCTCTGTGGTCTCCACAGGGGATTCAGACATCCTTTCGTCTTGGGAGATGCAAGACGAGCCTGCATTCAAGTCACTGCAGGGATATCCGGCCTTATTTCGAGTCAGGGCATCGCGGTGTCCATTCCACTTGAGGCCGCAAACTCAGGGTCCCTCTCACATACCTAGAGCTGAGAGAAGCCTCCTCTTGAGGTGCTTGTGGTAAGGAGGTATTCCTCTGGAGTCAAAGCCAGGGACTAACCTCTCATCTCGAGTTGATTTTTGGTCCACGGAGCTCTTTCGTGTTGCTACAGTGACCTCAGGATCCCTCTAGCCTTGAAACAGTGTTCTTGGGGTTTCTCTGGAGTGCCATCAAGGAAATCAAGGCTCCTTTCATGTGTGATGTGCAACACGGAATTGCTCTGCACGCAGTGCAGGGGAATCGGGCCTCATCTCGCGGCGAGGGGGAAGTCTCATGGTTTTTCTCGAGTTGCGGCGGGAACCTGGGGTATATTCTCGAGTTACGACGGGGATGGCCCTTCCACCCACGTGTTTGTTCAGCGACGTCAGGACTCCTGCCTAGTTGCGAGGGACAACTCGGGATTCTCCTCGAGGCTTGGCAGGGCAATTGGGACGCCTCTCCAGCTGAGGCGGGAGACCAAGGGTCCCTTTCCACGTGCCACAGGAATCCTGGGACTCCTATCAAGTTTCCCGAGGAGTCAGGCATCGTCTCCTTTGGAGGCACTGATCTCCGCGTACCTCTGGAGTTTTCAAGGGATATGAGGCCTCCAGTCGAAATGAGGTGGGGAACTAGGTCTTTCTCTGTGGTCTCCACAGGGGATTCAGACATCCTTTCGTCTTGGGAGATGCAAGACGAGCCTGCATTCAAGTCACTGCAGGGATATCCGGCCTTATTTCGAGTCAGGGCATCGCGGTGTCCATTCCACTTGAGGCCGCAAACTCAGGGTCCCTCTCACATATCTAGAGCTGAGAGAAGCCTCCTCTTGAAGTGCTTGTGGTAAGGTGGTATTCCTCTGGAGTCGAAGCCAGGGACTAACCTCTCATCTCGAGTTGATTTTTGGTCCACGGAGCTCTTTCTTGTTGCTACAGTGACCTCAGGATCCCTCTAGCCTTGAAACAGTGTTCTTGGGGTTTCTCTGGAGTGCCATTAAGAAAATCAAGGCTCGTTTCATGTGTGATGTGCAACACGGAATTGCTCTGCACGCAGTGCAGGGGAATCGGGCCTCATCTCGCGGCGAGGGGGAAGTCTCATGGTTTTTCTCGAGTTGCGGCGGGAACCTGGGGTATATTCTCGAGTTACGACGGGGATGGCCCTTCCACACACGTGTTTGTTCAGCCGCGTCAGGACTCCTGCCTAGTTGCGAGGGACAACTCGGGATTCTCCTCGAGGCTTGGCAGGGCAATTGGGACGCCTCTCCAGCTGAGGCGGGAGACCAAGGGTCCCTTTCCACGTGCCACAGGAATCCTGGGACTCCTATCAATTTTCACGAGGAGTCAGGCATCGTCTCCTTTGGAGGCACTGATCTCCGCGTACCTCTGGAGTTTTCGAAGAATGTGAGGCCTCCGGTCGCCATGAGGTGGGGAACTAGTTCTTTTTTGTGGTCTCCACAGGGGATTCAGACATCCTTTCGCCTTGGGAGATGCAAGACGAGCCTGCATTCAAGTCACTGCAGGGATATCCGGCCTTATTTCGAGTCAGGGCATCGCGGTGTCCATTCCACTTGAGGCCGCAAATCAGGGTCCCTCTCACATACCTAGAGCTGAGAGAAGCCTCCTCTTGAGGTGCTTCTGGTAAGGTGATATTCTTCTGGAGTCGAAGCCAGGGACTAACCTCTCATCTCGAGTTGATTTTTGGTCCACGGAGCTCTTTCTTGTTGCGACAGTGACCTCAGGATCCCTCTAGCCTTGAAACAGTGTTCTTGGGGTTTCTCTGGAGTGCCATCAAGGAAATCAAGGCTCCTTTCATGTGTGATGTGCAACACGGAATTGCTCTGCACGCAGTGTAGGGGAATCGGGCCTCATCTCGCGGCGAGGGGGACGTCTCATGGTTTTTCTCGAGTTGCGGCGGGAACCTGGGGTATATTCTCGAGTTACGACGGGGATGGCCCTTCCACACACGTGTTTGTTCAGCGACGTCAGGACTCCTGCCTAGTTGCGAGGGACAACTCGGGATTCTCCTCGAGGCTTGGCAGGGCAATTGGGACGCCTCTCCAGCTGAGGCGGTAGACCAAGGGTCCCTTTCCACGTGCCACAGGAATCCTGGGACTCCTATCAAGCTTCAGGAGGAGTCAGGCATCGTCTCCTTTGGAGGAACTGATCTCCGCGTACCTCTGGAATTTTCAAAGGATGTGAGGCCTCCGGTCGCCATGAGATGGGGAAGTAGGTCTTTCTCTGTGGTCTCCACAGGTGATTCAGACATCATTTCGTCTTGGGAGATGCAAGACGAGCCTGCATTCAAGTCACTGCAGGGATATCCGGCCTTATTTCGAGTCAGGGCATTACGGTGTCCAATCCACTTGAGGCCGCAAACTCAGGGTCCCTCTCACATATCTAGAGCTGAGAGAAGCCTCCTCTTGAGGTGCTTGTGGTAAGGTGGTATTCCTCTGGAGTCGAAGCCAGGGACTAACCTCTCATCTCGAGTTGATTCTTGGTCCACAGAGCTCTTTCGTGTTGCTACAGTGACCTCAGTTTCCCTCTAGCCTTGAAACAGTGTTCTTGGGGTTTCTCTGGAGTGCCATCAAGGAAATCAAGGCTCCTTTCATGTGTGATGTGCAATAGGGAATTGCTCTGCACGAAGTGCATGGTGTCGGGCCTCATTTTTCGGGGAGGGGGAAGTCTCATGGTTTTTCTCGAGTTGCTGTGTGAACCTGGGGTATATTCTCGAGTTACGACGGGGATGGCCCTTCCACCCACGTGTTTCTTCTGCGACGTCAGGACTCCTGCCTAGTTGCGAGGGACAACTCGGGATTCTCCTGGGGGCTTGGCAGGGCAATTGGGACGCCTTTCCAGCTGAGGCGGTAGACCAAGAGTCCCTTTCCACGTGCCACAGGAATCTTGGGACTCCTATCAAGTTTGACGAGGAGTCAGGCATCGTCTCCTTTGGAGGCACTGATCTCCGCGTACCTCTGGAGTTTTCAAAGTATGTGAGCCCTCCGGTCGCGATGAAGTGGGGAACTATGTTTTTCTCTGTGGTCTCCACAGGGGATTCAGACATCCTTTCGTCTTGGGAGATGCAAAACGAGCCTGCATTTAAGTCACTGCAGGGAAATCCGGCCTTATTTCGCGTCAGGGCATCGCAGTGTCCATTCCACTTGAGGCCGCAAAATCAGGGTCCCTCTCACATACCTAGAGCTGAGAGAAGCCTCCTCTTGTGGTGCTTGTGGTAAGGTGGTATTCCTCTGGAGTCGAAGCCAGGGACTAACCTCTCATCTCGAGTTGATTTTTGGTCCATGGAGCTCTTTCTTGTTTCTACAGTGACCTCAGGATCCCTCTAGCTTTGGAACAGTGTTCTTGGGGTTTCTCTGGAGTGCCATCAAGGAAATCAAGGCTCCTTTCATGTGTGATGTGCAACACGGAATTGCTCTGCACGCAGTGCAGGGGACTCGGGCCTCATCTCACGGCGAGGGAGAAGTCTCATGGTTTTTCTCGAGTTGCAGCGGGAACCTGTGGTATATTCTCGAGTTACGACGGGGATGGCCCTTCCACCCACGTGTTTGTTCAGCGACGTCAGGACTTCTGCCTAGTTGCGAGGGACAACTCGGGATTCTCCTCGAGGCTTGGCAGGGCAATTGGGACGCCTCTCCAGCTGAGGCGGGAGACCAAGTGTCCCTTTCCACGTGGCACAGGAATCCTGGGACTCCTATCAAGTTTCACGACGAGTCAGGCATCGTCTCCTTTGGAGGCACTGATCTCCGCGTACCTCTGGAGTTTTCAAAGGATGTGAGGCCTCCGGTCGCGATGAGCTGGGGAAGTAGGTTTTCTCTGTGGTCTCCACAGGGGTTTCAGATATCCTTTCGTCTTGGTAGATGCAAGACGAGCCTGCATTCAAGTCACTGCAGGGATATTCGGACTTATTTCGAGTCAGGGCATCGCGGTGTCCATTCCACTTGAGGCCGAAAACTCAGGGTCCCTCTCACATACCTAGAGCTGAGAGAAGCCTCCTCTTGAGGTGCTTGTGGTAAGGTGGTATGCCTCTGGAGTCGAAGCCAGGGACTAACCTCTCATCTCGAGTTGATTTTTGGTCGACGGAGCTCTTTCGTGTTGCTACAGTGACCTCAGGATCCCTCTCGCCTTGAAACAGTGTTCTTGTGGTTTCTCTGGAGTGCCATCAAGGAAATCAAGGCTCCTTTCATGTGTGATGTGCAACAAGGAATTGCTCTGCACGCAGTGCAGGGGAATCGGGCCTCATCTCGCGGCGAGGGGGAAGTCTCATGGTTTTTCTCGAGTTGCGGAGGGAACCTGGGGAATATTCTCGAATTACGAGGGTTTGGCCCTTCCACACACGTGTTTGTTCAGCGACGTCAGGACTCCTGCCTAGTTGCGAGGGACAATTCGGGATTCTCCTCGAGGCTTGGCAGGGTAATTGGGACGCCTCTCCAGCTGAGGCGGGAGACCAAGTGTCCCTTTCCATGTGCCACAGGAATCCTGGGAATCCTATCAAGTTTCACGAGGAGTCAGGCATCGTCTCCTTTGGAGGCACTGATCTCCGCGTACCTCTGGAGTTTTGAAAGGATGTGAGGCCTCCGATCGCCATGAGGTGGGGAAGTAGGTCTTTCTCTGTGGTCTCCACAGGGGATTCAGACATCCTTTCGTCTTGGCAGATGCAAGACGAGCCTGCATTCAAGTCACTGCAGGGATATCCGGCCTTATTTCGAGTCAGGGCATCGCGGTGTCCATTCCACTTGAGGCCACAAACTCAGGGTCCCTCTCACATACCTAGAGCTGAGAGAAGCCTCCTCTTGAGGTGCTTGTGGTAAGGTGGTATTCCTCTGGAGTCGAAGCCAGGGACTAACCTCTCATCTCGTGTTGATTGTTGGTCCACGGAGCTCTTTCGTGTTGCTACAGTGACCTCAGGATCCCTCTAGCCTTGAAACAGTGTTCTTGGGGTTTCTCTGGAGTGCCATCAAGGAAATCAAGGCTCCTTTCATGTGTGATGTGCAACACGGAATTGCTCTGCACGCAGTGCATGGGAATCGGGCCTCATATCGGGGCGAGGGGGAAGTCTCATTGTTTTTCTCGAGTTGCGGCGGGAACCTGGGGTATATTCTCGAGTTACGACGGGGATGGCCCTTCCACACACGTGTTTGTTCAGCGACGTCAGGACTCCTGCCTAGTTGCGAGGGACAACTCGGGATTCTCCTCGAGGCTTGGCAGGGCAATTGGGACGCCTCTCCAGCTGAGGCGGGAGACCAAGGATCCCTTTCCACGTGCCACAGGAATCCTGGGACTCCTATCAAGTTTCACGAGGAGTCAGGCATCGTCTCCTTTGGAGGCACTGATCTCCGCGTACCTCTGGAGTTTTCAAAGGATGTGAGGCCTCCGGTCGCGATGAGCTGGGGAAGTAGGTTTTCTCTGTGGTCTCCACAGGGGTTTCAGATATCCTTTCGTCTTGGGAGATGCAAGACGAGCCTGCATTCAAGTCACTGCAGGGATATTCGGCCTTATTTCGAGTCAGGGCATCGCGGTGTCCATTCCACTTGAGGCCGCAAACTCAGGGTCCCTCTCACATAGCTAGAGCTGAGAGAAGCCTCCTCTTGAGGTGCTTGTGGTAAGATGGTATTCCTCTGGAGTCGAAGCCAGGGACTAACCTCTCATCTCGAGTTGATTTTTGGTCCACGGAGCTCTTTCTTGTTGCTACAGTGACCTCAGGATCCCTCTAGCCTTGAAACAGTGTTCTTGGGGTTTCTCTGGATTGCCATCAAGGAAATCAAGGCTCCTTTCATGTGTGATGTGCAACACGGAATTGCTCTACACGCAGTGCAGGGGAATCGGGCCTCATCTCGCGGCGAGGGGGTAGTCTCATGGTTTTTCTCGAGTTGCGGCGGGAACCTGGGGTATATTCTCGAGTTACGACTGAGATGGCCCTTCCACTCACGTGTTTGTTCAGCGACGTCAGGACTCCTGCCTAGTTGCGAGGGACAACTCGGGATTCTCCTGGGGGCTTGGTAGGGCATTTGGGACGCCTCTCCAGCTGAGGCGGGAGACCAAGGGTCCCTTTCCACGTGCCACAGGAATCCTGGGAATCCTATCAAGTTTCACGAGGAGTCAGGCATCGTCTCCTTTAGAGGCACTGATCTCCGCGTACCTCTGGAGTTTTCAAAGGATGTGAATCCTCCGGTCGCGATGAGGTGGGGAACTAGGTCTTTCTCTGTGGTCTCCACAGGGGATTCAGACATCCTTTCGTCTTGGGAGATGCAAGACGAGCCTGCATTCAAGTCACTGCAGGGATATCCGGCCTTATTTCGCGTCAGGGCATTGCGGTGTCCATTGCACTTGAGGCCGCAAACTCAGGGTCCCTTTCACATACCTAGAGCTGAGAGAAGCCTCCTCTTGAGGTGCTTGTGGTAAGGTGGTATTCCTCTGGAGTCAGCCAGGAACTAACCTCCCAACTCGAGTTGATTCTTGGTCCTAGGAGCTCTTCGTGTTGCTACAGTGACCTCAGGATCCCTCTAGCCTTGAAACAGTGTTTTTGGGGTTTCTCTGGAGTGCCATCAAGGAAATCAAGGCTCCTTTCATGTGTGATGTGCAACACGGAATTGCTCTGCACGCAGTGCAGGGGAATCGGGCCTCATCTCGCGGCGAGGGGGAAGTCTCATGGTTTTTCACGAGTTGCGGTGGGAACCTGGGATATATTCTCAAGTTACGACGGGGATGGCCCTTCCACACACGTGTTTCTTCAGCGACGTCAGGACTCCTGCCTAGTTGCGAGGAACAACTCGGGATTCTCCTCGAGGCTTGGCAGGGCAATTGGGACGCCTCTTCATCTGAGGCGGGAGACCAAGTGTCCCTTTCCACGTGCCACAGGAATCCTGGGACTCCTATCAAGTTTCACGAGGAGTCAGGCATCGTCTCCTTTGGAGGCACTGATCTCCGCGTACCTCTGGAGTTTTCAAAGGATGTGAGGCCTCCGGTCGCGATGAGGTGGGGAACTAGGTCTTTCTCTGTGGTCTCCACAGGGGATTCAGACATCCTTTCGTCTTGGGAGATGCAAGACGAGCCTGCATTCAAGTCACTGCAGGGATATCCGGCCTTATTTCGAGTTAGGGCATCGCGGTGTCCATTCCACTTGAGGTGGCAAACTCAGGGTCCCTCTCACATACCTAGAGCTCAGAGAAGCCTCCTCTTGAGGTGCTTGTGGTAAGGTGGTATTCCTCTGGAGTCGAAGCCATTGACTAACCTCTCATCCCTAGTTGATTTTTGGTCCACGGAGCTCTTTCGTGTTGCTACAGTGACCTCAGTATCCCTCTAGCCTGGAAACAGTGTTCTTGGGGTTTCTCTGGAGTGCCATCAAGGAAATCAAGGCTCCTTTCATGTGTGATGTGCAACACGGAATTGCTCTGCACGCAGTGCAGGGGAATCGTGCCTCATCTCGCGGCGAGGGGGAAGTCTCATGGTTTTTCTCGAGTTGCGGCGGGAACCTGGGGTATATTCTCGAGTTACGACGGGGATGGCCCTTCCACTCACTTGTTTGTTCAGCGACGTCAGGACTCCTGCCTAGTTGCGAGGGACAACTCGGGATTCTCCTCGAGGCTTGGCAGGGCAATTGGGACGCCTCTCCAGCTGAGGCGGGAGACCAAGGGTCCCTTTCCACGTGCCACAGGAATCCTGGGACTCCTATCAAGTTTCACGAGGAGTCAGGCATCGTCTCCTTTGGAGGCACTGATCTCTGCGTACCTCTGGAGTTTTCAAAGGATGTGAGGCCTCCGGTCGCCATGAGGTGGGGAACTAGGTCTTTCTCTGTGGTCTCCACAGGGGATTCAGACATCCTTTCGTCTTGGGAGATGCAAGACGAGCCTGCATTCAAGTCACTGCAGGGATATCCGGCCTTATTTCGAGTCAGGGCATCGCGGTGTCCATTCCACTTGAGGCCGCAAACTCAGGGTCCCTCTCACATACCTAGAGCTGAGAGAAGCCTCCTCTTGAGGTGCTTGTGGTAAGGTGGTATTCCTCTGGAGTCGAAGCCAGGGACTAACCTCTCATCTCGAGTTGATTTTTGGTCCACGGAGCTCTTTCGTGTTGCTACAGTGACCTCAGGATCCCTCTAGCCTTGAAACAGTGTTCTTGGGGTTTCTCTGGAGTGCCATCAAGGAAATCAAGGCTCCTTTCATGTGTGATGTGCAATAGGGAATTGCTCTGCACGAAGTGCATGGTGTCGGGCCTCATTTTTCGGGGAGGGGGAAGTCTCATGGTTTTTCTCGAGTTGCTGTGTGAACCTGGGGTATATTCTCGAGTTACGACGGGGATGGCCCTTCCACACACGTGTTTCTTCTGCGACGTCAGGACTCCTGCCTAGTTGCGAGGGACAACTCGGGATTCTCCTCAAGGCTTGGCAGGGCAATTGGGATGCCTCTCCAGCTGAGACGGGAGACCAAGGGTCCCTTTCCACGAGCCACAGGAATCCTGGGACTCCTATCAAGTTTCCCGAGGAGTCAGGCATCGTCTCCTTTGGAGGCACTGATCTCCGCGTACCTCTGAAGTTTTCAAGGGATATGAGGCCTCCAGTCGAGATGAGGTGGGGAACTAGGTCTTTCTCTGTGGTCTCCACAGGGGATTCAGACATCCTTTCGTCTTGGGAGATGCAAGACGAGCCTGCATTCAAGTCACTGCAGGGATATCCGGCCTTATTTCGAGTCAGGGCATCGCGGTGTCCATTCCACTTGAGGCCGCAAACTCAGGGTCCCTCTCACATATCTAGAGCTGAGAGAAGCCTCCTCTTGAAGAGCTTGTGGTAGGTGGTATTCCTCTGGAGTCGAAGCCAGGGACTAACCTCTCATCTCGAGTTGATTTTTGGTCCACGGAGCTCTTTCTTGTTGCTACAGTGACCTCAGGATCCCTCTAGCCTTGAAACAGTGTTCTCGGGGTTTCTCTGGAGTGCCATTAAGAAAATCAAGGCTCCTTTCATGTGTGATGTGCAACACGGAATTGCTCTGCACGCAGTGCAGGGGAATCGGGCCTCATCTCCCGGCGAGGGGGAAGTCTCATGGTTTTTCTCGAGTTGCGGCGGGAACCTGGGGTATATTATCGAGTTACGACGGGGATGGCCCTTCCACACACGTGTTTTTTCAGCCGCGTCAGGACTCCTGGCTAGTTGCGAGGGACAACTCGGGATTCTCCTCGAGGCTTGGCAGGGCAATTGGGACGCCTCTCCAGCTGAGGCGGGAGACTAAGGGTCCCTTTCCACGTGCCACAGGAATCCTGGGACTCCTATCAATTTTCACGAGGAGTCAGGCATCGTCTCCTTTGGAGGCACTGATCTCCGCGTACCTCTGGAGTTTTCGAAGAATGTGAGGCCTCCGGTCGCGATGAGGTGGGGAACTAGTTCTTTTTTGTGGTCTCCACAGGGGATTCAGACATCCTTTCGTCTTGGGAGATGCAATACGAGCCTGCATTCAAGTCACTGCAGGCATATCCGGCCTTATTTCGAGTCAGGGCATCGCGGTGTCCATTCCACTTGAGGCCGAAAACTCAGGGTCCCTCTCACATAGCTAGAGCTGAGAGAAGCCTCCTCTTGAGGTGCTTGTGGTAAGGTGGTATTCCTCTGGAGTCGAAGCCAGGGACTAACCTCTCATCTCGAGTTGATTCTTGGTCCACAGAGCTCTTTCGTGTTGCTACAGTGACCTCAGTTTCCCTCTAGCCTTGAAACAGTGTTCTTGGGGTTTCTCTGGAGTGCCATCAAGGAAATCAAGGCTCCTTTTATGTGTGATGTGCAATAGGGAATTGGTCTGCACGAAGTGCATGGTGTCGGGCCTCATTTTTCGGGGAGGGGGAAGTCTCATGGTTTTTCTCGAGTTGCTGTGTGAACCTGGGGTATATTCTCGAGTTACGACGGGGATGGCCCTTCCACCCACGTGTTTCTTCTGCAACGCAGGACTCCTGCCTAGTTGCGAAGGACAACTCGGGATTCTCCTGGGGGCTTGGCAGGGCAATTGGGACGCCTTTCCAGCTGAGGCGGCAGACCAAGAGTCCCTTTCCACGTGCCACAGGAATCTTGGGACTCCTATCAAGTTTGACGAGGAGTCAGGCATCGTCTCCTTTGGAGGCACTGATCTCCGCGTACCTCTGGAGTTTTCAAAGTATGTGAGCCCTCCGGTCGCGATGAAGTGGGGAACTGTGTCTTTCTCTTTGGTCTCCACAGGGGATTCAGACATCCTTTCGTCTTGGGAGATGCAAAACGAGCCTGCATTTAAGTCACTGCAGGGAAATCCGGCCTTATTTCGCGTCAGGGCATCGCAGTGTCCATTCCACTTGAGGCCGCAAAATCAGGGTCCCTCTCACATACCTAGAGCTGAGAGAAGCCTCCTCTTGAGGTGCTTGTGGTAAGGTGGTATTCCTCTGGAGTCGAAGCCAGGGACTAACCTCTCATCTCGAGTTGATTTTTGGTCCATGGAGCTCTTTCTTGTTTCTACAGTGACCTCAGGATCCCTCTAGCTTTGGAACAGTGTTCTTGGGGTTTCTCTGGAGTGCCATCAAGGAAATCAAGGCTCCTTTCATGTGTGATGTGCAACACGGAATTGCTCTGCACGCAGTGCAGGGGACTCGGGCCTCATCTCTCGGCGAGGTAGAAGTCTCATGGTTTTTCTCGAGTTGCGGCGGGAACCTGTGGTATATTCTCGAGTTACGACGGGGATGGCCCTTCCTCCCACGTGTTTGTTCAGCGACGTCAGGACTCCTGCCTAGTTGCGAGGGAAAATTCGGGATTCTCCTCTAGGCTTGGCAGGGCAATTGGGACGCTTCTCCAGCTGAGGCGGGAGACCAAGTGTCCCTTTCCATGTGCCACAGGAATCCTGGGAATCCTATCAAGTTTCACGAGGAGTCAGGCATCGTCTCCTTTGGAGGCACTGATCTCCGCGTACCTCTGGAGTTTTGAAAGGATGTGAGGCCTCCGGTCGCCATGAGTTGGGGAACTAGGTCTTTCTCTGTGGTCTCCACAGGGGATTCAGACATCCTTTCGTCTTGGCAGATGCAAGACGAGCCTGCATTCAAGTCACTGCAGGGATATCCGGCCTTATTTCGAGTCAGGGCATCGCGGTGTCCATTCCACTTGAGGCCACAAACTCACGGTCCCTCTCACATACCTAGAGCTGAGAGAAGCCTCCTCTTGAGGTGCTTGTGGTAAGGTGGTATTCCTCTGGAGTCGAAGCCAGGGACTAACCTCTCATCTCGAGTTGATTGTTGGTCCACGGAGCTCTTTCGTGTTGCTACAGTGACCTCAGGATCCCTCTCGCCTTGAAACAGTGTTCTTGGGGTTTCTCTGGAGTGCCATCAAGGAAATCAAGGCTCCTTTCATGTGTGATGTGCAATAGGGAATTGCTCTGCACGAAGTGCATGGTGTCGGGCCTCATTTTTCGGGGAGGGGGAAGTCTCATGGTTTTTCTCGAGTTGCTGTGTGAACCTGGGGTATATTCTCGAGTTACGACGGGGATGGCCCTTCCACCCACGTGTTTCTTCTGCGACGTCAGGACTCCTGCCTAGTTGCGAGGGACAACTCGGGATTCTCCTGGGGGCTTGGCAGGGCAATTGGGACGCCTCTCCAGCTGAGGCGGGAGACCAAGGGTCCCTTTCCACGTGCCACAGGAATCCTGGGACTCCTATCAAGTTTCACGACGAGTCAGGCATCGTCTCCTTTGGAGGCACTGATCTCCGCGTACCTCTGGAGTTTTCAAAGGATGTGAGGCCTCCGGTCGCGATGAGCTGGAAAGTAGGTTTTCTCTGTGGTCTCCACAGGGGTTTCAGATATCCTTTCGTCTTGGTAGATGCAAGACGAGCCTGCATTCAAGTCACTGCAGGGATATTCGGACTTATTTCGAGTCAGGGCATCGCGGTGTCCATTCCACTTGAGGCCGCAAACTCAGGGTCCCTCTCACATAGCTAGAGCTGAGAGAAGCCTCCTCTTGAGGTGCTTGTGGTAAGGTGGTATGCCTCTGGAGTCGAAGCCAGGGACTAACCTCTCATCTCGAGTTGATTTTTGGTCCACGGAGCTCTTTCTTGTTGCTACAGTGACCTCAGGATCCCTCTAGCCTTGAAACAGTGTTCTTGGGGTTTCTCTGGATTGCCATCAAGGAAATCAAGGCTCCTTTCATGTGTGATGTGCAACACGGAATTTCTCTGCACGCAGTGCAGGGGAATCGGGCCTCATCTCGCGGCGAGGGGGTAGTCTCATGGTTTTTCTCGAGTTGCGGCGGGAACCTGGGGTATATTCTCGAGTTACGACGGGGATGGCCCTTCCACCCACGTGTTTGTTCAGCGACGTCAGGACTCCTGCCTAGTTGCGAGGGACAACTCGGGATTCTCCTGAGGGCTTGGCAAGGCATTTGGGACGCCTCTCCAGCTGAGGCGGTAGACCAAGGGTCCCTTTCCACGTGCCACAGGAATCTTGGGACTCCTATCAAGTTTCACGAGGAGTCAGGCATCGTCTCCATTGGAGGCACTGATCTCCGCGTACCTCTGGAGTTTTCAAAGGATGTGAATCCTCCGGTCTCGATGAGGTGGGGAACTAGGTCTTTCTCTGTGGTCTCCACAGGGAATTCAGACATCCTTTCATCTTGGGAGATGCAGGACGAGCCTGCATTCAAGTCACTGCAGGCATATCCGGCCTTATTTCGAGTCAGGGCATCGCGGTGTCCATTCCACTTGAGGCCGAAAACTCAGGGTCCCTCTCACATAGCTAGAGCTGAGAGAAGCCTCCTCTTGAGGTGCTTGTGGTAAGGTGGTATTCCTCTGGAGTCGAAGCCAGGGACTAAACTCTCATCTCGAGTTGATTTTTGGTCCACGGAGCTCTTTCGTGTTGCTACAGTGACCTCAGGATCCCTCTCGCCTTGAAACAGTGTTCTTGTGGTTTCTCTGGAGTGCCATCAAGGAAATCAAGGCTCCTTTCATGTGTGATGTGCAACAAGGAATTGCTCTGCACGCAGTGCAGGGGAATCGGGCCTCATCTCGCGGCGAGGGGGAAGTCTCATGGTTTTTCTCGAGTTGCGGCGGGAACCTGGGGAATATTCTCGAGTTACGAGGGTTTGGCCCTTCCACACACGTGTTTGTTCAGCGACGTCAGGACTCCTGCCTAGTTGCGAGGGACAATTCGGGATTCTCCTCGAGGCTTGGCAGGGCAATTGGGACGCCTCTCCAGCTGAGGCGGGAGACCAAGTGTCCCTTTCCATGTGCCACAGGAATCCTGGGAATCCTATCAAGTTTCACGAGGAGTCAGGCATCGTCTCCTTTGGAGGCACTGATCTCCGCGTACCTCTGGAGTTTTGAAAGGATGTGAGGCCTCCGGTCGCAATGAGTTGGGGAACTAGGTCTTTCTCTGTGGTCTCCACAGGGGATTCAGACATCCTTTCGTCTTGGCAGATGCAAGACGTGCCTGCATTCAAGTCACTGCAGGGATATCCGGCCTTATTTCGAGTCAGGGCATCGCGGTGTCCATTCCACTTGAGACCACAAACTCAGGGTCTCTCTCACATACCTAGAGCTGAGAGAAGCCTCCTCTTGAGGTGCTTGTGGTAAGGTGGTATTCCTCTGGAGTCGAAGCCAGGGACTAACCTCTCATCTCGAGTTGATTGTTGGTCCACGGAGCTCTTTCGTGTTGCTACAGTGACCTCAGGATCCCTCTAGCCTTGAAACAGTGTTCTTGGGGTTTCTCTGGAGTGCCATCAAGGAAATCAGGGCTCCTTTCATGTGTGATGTGCAACACGGAATTGCTCTGCACGCAGTGCATGGGAATCGGGCCTCATATCGCGGCGAGGGGGAAGTCTCATGGTTTTTCTCGAGTTGCGGCGGGAACCTGGGGTATATTCTCGAGTTACGACGGGGATGGCCCTTCCACCCACGTGTTTGTTCAGCGACGTCAGGACTCCTGCCTAGTTGCGAGGGACAACTCGGGATTCTCCTCGAGGCTTGGCAGGGCAATTGGGACGCCTCTCCAGCTGAGGCGGGAGACCAAGGGTCCCTTTCCACGTGCCACAGGAATCCTGGGACTCCTATCAAGTTTCACGAGGAGTCAGGCATCGTCTCCTTTGGAGGCACTGATCTCCGCGTACCTCTGGAGTTTTCAAAGGATGTGAGGCCTCCGGTCGCGATGAGCTGGGGAAGTAGGTTTTCTCTGTGGTCTCCACAGGGGTTTCAGATATCCTTTCGTCTTGGGAGATGCAAGACGAGCCTGCATTCAAGTCACTGCAGGGATATTCGGCCTTATTTCGAGTCAGGGCATCGCGGTGTCCATTCCACTTGAGGCCGCAAACTCAGGGTCCCTCTCACATAGCTAGAGCTGAGAGAAGCCTCCTCTTGAGGTGCTTGTGGTAAGATGGTATTCCTCTGGAGTCGAAGCCAGGGACTAACCTCTCATCTCGAGTTGATTTTTGGTCCACGGAGCTCTTTCTTGTTGCTACAGTGACCACAGGATCCCTCTAGCCTTGAAGCAGTGTTCTTGGGGTTTCTCTGGATTGCCATTAAGGAAATCAAGGCTCCTTTCATGTGTGATGTGCAACACTGAATTGCTCTGCACGCAGTGCAGGGGACTCGGGCCTCATCTCGCGGCGAGGGGGTAGTCTCATGGTTTTTCTCGAGTTGCGGCGGGAACCTGGGGTATATTCTCGAGTTACGACGGGGATGGCCTTTCCACTCACGTGTTTGTTCAGCGACGTCAGGACTCCTGCCTAGTTGCGAGGGACAACTCGGGATTCTCCTGGGGGCTTGGCAGGGCATTTGGGACGCCTCTCCAGCTGAGGCGGGAGACCAAGGGTCCCTTTCCACGTGCCACAGGAATCCTGGGAATCCTATCAAGTTTCACGAGGAGTCAGGCATCGTCTCCTTTGGAGGCACTGATCTCCGCGTACCTCTGGAGTTTTCAAAGGATGTGAACCCTCCGGTCGCCATGAGTTGGGGAACTAGGTCTTTCTCTGTGGTCTCCACAGGGGATTCAGACATCCTTTCGTCTTGGGAGATGCAAGACAAGCCTGCATTCAAGTCACTGCAGGGATATCCGGCCATATTTCGAGTCAGGGCATCGCGGTGTCCATTCCACTTGAGGCCACAAACTCAGGGTCCCTCTCACATACCTAGAGCTGAGAGAAGCCTCCTCTTGAGGTGCTTGTGGTAAGGTGGTATTCCTCTGGAGTCGAAGCCAGGGACTAACCTCTCATCTCGAGTTGATTTTTGGTCCACGGAGCTCTTTCGTGTTGCTACAGTGACCTCAGGATCCCTCTAGCCTTGAAACAGTGTTCTTGGGGTTTCTCTGGAGTGCCATCAAGGAAATCAAGGCTCCTTTCATGTGTGATGTGCAATAGGGAATTGCTCTGCACGAAGTGCATGGTGTCGGGCCTCATTTTTCGGGGAGGGGGAAGTCTCATGGTTTTTCTCGAGTTGCTGTGTGAACCTGGGGTATATTCTCGAGTTACGACGGGGATGGCCCTTCCACCCACGTGTTTCTTCTGCGACGTCAGGACTCCTTCCTAGTTGCGAGGGACAACTCGGGATTCTCCTGGGGGCTTGGCAGGGCAATTGGGACGCCTTTCCAGCTGAGGCGGTAGACCAAGAGTTCCTTTCCACGTGCCACAGGAATCTTGGGACTCCTATCAAGTTTGACGAGGAGTCAGGCATCGTCTCCTTTGGAGGCACTGATCTCCGCGTACCTCTGGAGTTTTCAAAGGATGTGAGCCCTCCGGTCGCGATGAAGTGGGGAACTATGTCTTTCTCTGTGGTCTCCACAGGGGATTCAGACATCCTTTCGTCTTGGGAGATGCAAAACGAGCCTGCATTTAAGTCACTGCAGGGAAATCCGGCCTTATTTCGCGTCAGGGCATCGCAGTGTCCATTGCACTTGAGGCCGCAAAATCAGGGTCCCTCTCACATACCTAGAGCTGAGAGAAGCCTCCTCTTGAGGTGCTTGTGGTAAGGTGGTATTCCTCTGGAGTCGAAGCCAGGGACTAACCTCTCATCTCGAGTTGATTTTTGGTCCATGGAGCTCTTTCTTGTTTCTACAGTGACCTCAGGATCCCTCTAGCTTTGGAACAGTGTTCTTGGGGTTTCTCTGGAGTGCCATCAAGGAAATCAAGGCTCCTTTCATGTGTGATGTGCAACACGGAATTGCTCTGCACGCAGTGCAGGGGACTCGTGCCTCATCTCGCGGCGAGGGGGAAGTCTCATGGTTTTTCTCGAGTTGCGGCGGGAACCTGGGGTATATTATCGAGTTACGACGGGGATGGCCCTTCCACACACGTGTTTGTTCAGCCGCGTCAGGACTCCTGCCTAGTTGCGAGGGACAACTCGGGATTCTCCTCGAGGCTTGGCAGGGCAATTGGGACGCCTCTCCAGCTGAGGCGGGAGACCAAGGGTCCCTTTTCACGTGCCACAGGAATCCTGGGACTCCTATCAATTTTCACGAGGAGTCAGGCATCGTCTCCTTTGGAGGCACTGATCTCCGCGTACCTATGGAGTTTTCGAAGAATGTGAGGCCTCCGGTCGCGATGAGGTGGGGAACTAGTTCTTTTTTGTGGTCTCCACAGGGGATTCAGACATCCTTTCGTCTTGGGAGATGCAAGACGAGCCTGCATTCAAGTCACTGCAGGGATATCCAGCCTTATTTCGAGTCAGGGCATCGCGGTGTCCATTCCACTTGAGGCCGCAAATCAGGGTCCCTCTCACATACCTAGAGCTGAGAGAAGCCTCCTCTTGAGGTGCTTCTGGTAAGGTGATATTCTTCTGGAGTCGAAGCAAGGGACTAACCTCTCATTTCGAGTTGATTTTTGGTCCACGGAGCTCTTTCTTGTTGCGACAGTGACCTCAGGATCCCTCTAGCCTTGAAACAGTGTTCTTAGGGTTTCTCTGGAGTGCCATCAAGGAAATCAAGGCTCCTTTCATGTGTGATGTGCAACACGGAATTGCTCTGCACGCAGTGTAGGGGAATCGGGCCTCATCTCAAGGCGAGGGGGACGTCTCATGGTTTTTCTCGAGTTGCGGCGGGAACCTGGGGTATATTCTCGAGTTACGACGGGGATGGCCCTTCCACACACGTGTTTGTTCAGCGACGTCAGGACTCCTGCCTAGTTGCGAGGGACAACTCGGGATTCTCCTCGAGGCTTGGCAGGGCAATTGGGACGCCTCTCCAGCTGAGGCGGTAGACCAAGGGTCCCTTTCCACGTGCCACAGGAATCCTGGGACTCCTATCAAGCTTCAGGAGGAGTCAGGCATCGTCTCCTTTGGAGGAACTGATCTCCGCGTACCTCTGGAATTTTCAAAGGATGTGAGGCCTCCGGTCGCCATGAGGTGGGGAAGTAGGTCTTTCTCTGTGGTCTCCACAGGTGATTCAGACATCATTTCGTCTTGGGAGATGCAAGACGAGCCTGCATTCAAGTCACTGCAGGGATATCCGGCCTTATTTCGAGTCAGGGCATTACGGTGTCCAATCCACTTGAGGCCGCAAACTCAGGGTCCCTCTCACATATCTAGAGCTGAGAGAAGCCTCCTCTTGAGGTGCTTGTGGTAAGGTGGTATTCCTCTGGAGTCGAAGCCAGGGACTAACCTCTCATCTCGAGTTGATTCTTGGTCCACAGAGCTCTTTCGTGTTGCTACAGTGACCTCAGTTTCCCTCTAGCCTTGAAACAGTGTTCTTGGGGTTTCTCTGGAGTGCCATCAAGGAAATCAAGGCTCCTTTCATGTGTGATGTGCAATAGGGAATTGCTCTGCACGAAGTGCATGGTGTCGGGCCTCATTTTTCGGGGAGGGGGAAGTCTCATGGTTTTTCTCGAGTTGCTGTGTGAACCTGGGGTATATTCTCGAGTTACGACGGGGATGGCCCTTCCACCCACGTGTTTCTTCTGCGACGTCAGGACTCCTGCCTAGTTGCGAGGGACAACTCGGGATTCTCCTGGGGGCTTGGCAGGGCAATTGGGACGCCTTTCCAGCTGAGGCGGTAGACCAAGAGTCCCTTTCCACGTGCCACAGGAATCTTGGGACTCCTATCAAGTTTGACGAGGAGTCAGGCATCGTCTCCTTTGGAGGCACTGATCTCCGCGTACCTCTGGAGTTTTCAAAGGATGTGAGCCCTCCGGTCGCGATGAAGTGGGGAACTATGTCTTTCTCTGTGGTCTCCACAGGGGATTCAGACATCCTTTCGTCTTGGGAGATGCAAAACGAGCCTGCATTTAAGTCACTGCAGGGAAATCCGGCCTTATTTCGCGTCAGGGCATCGCAGTGTCCATTCCACTTGAGGCCGCAAAATCAGGGTCCCTCTCACATACCTAGAGCTGAGAGAAGCCTCCTCTTGAGGTGCTTGTGGTAAGGTGGTATTCCTCTGGAGTCGAAGCCAGGGACTAACCTCTCATCTCGAGTTGATTTTTGGTCCATGGAGCTCTTTCTTGTTTCTACAGTGACCTCAGGATCCCTCTAGCTTTGGAACAGTGTTCTTGGGGTTTCTCTGGAGTGCCATCAAGGAAATCAAGGCTCCTTTCATGTGTGATGTGCAACACGGAATTGCTCTGCACGCAGTGCAGGGGAATCGGGCCTCATCTCGCGGCGAGGGGGTAGACTCATGGTTTTTCTCGAGTTGCGGCGGGAACCTGGGGTATATTCTCGAGTTACGACGGGGATGGCCCTTCCACCCACGTGTTTGTTCAGCGACGTCAGGACTCCTGCCTAGTTGCGAGGGACAACTCGGGATTCTCCTGGGGGCTTGGCAAGGCATTTGGGACGCCTCTCCAGCTGAGGCGGTAGACCAAGGGTCCCTTTCCACGTGCCACAGGAATCTTGGGACTCCTATCAAGTTTCACGAGGAGTCAGGCATCGTCTCCTTTGGAGGCACTGATCTCCGCGTACCTCTGGAGTTTTCAAAGGATGTGAATCCTCCGGTCGCGATGAGGTGGGGAACTAGGTCTTTCTCTGTGGTCTCCACAGGGAATTCAGACATCCTTTCATCTTGGGAGATGCAGGACGAGCCTGCATTCAAGTCACTGCAGGCATATCCGGCCTTATTTCGAGTCAGGGCATCGCGGTGTCCATTCCACTTGAGGCCGAAAACTCAGGGTCCCTCTCACATAGCTAGAGCTGAGAGAAGCCTCCTCTTGAGGTGCTTGTGGTAAGGTGGTATTCCTCTGGAGTCGAAGCCAGGGACTAACCTCTCATCTCGAGTTGATTTTTGGTCCACGGAGCTCTTTCGTGTTGCTACAGTGACCTCAGGATCCCTCTCGCCTTGAAACAGTGTTCTTGTGGTTTCTCTGGAGTGCCATCAAGGAAATCAAGGCTCCTTTCATGTGTGATGTGCAACAAGGAATTGCTCTGCACGCAGTGCAGGGGACTCGGGCCTCATCTCGCGGTGAGGGGGAAGTCTCATGGTTTTTCTCGAGTTGCAGCGGGAACCTGGGGAATATTCTCGAGTTACGAGGGTTTGGCCCTTATACACACGTGTTTGTTCAGCGACGTCAGGACTCCTGCCTAGTTGCGAGGGACAATTCGGGATTCTCCTCGAGGCTTGGCAGGGCAATTGGGACGCCTCTCCAGCTGAGGCGGGAAACCAAGTGTCCCTTTCCATGTGCCACAGGAATCCTGGGAATCCTATCAAGTTTCACGAGGAGTCAGGCATCGTCTCCTTTGGAGGCACTGATCTCCGCGTACCTCTGGAGTTTTGAAAGGATGTGAGGCCTCCGGTCGCAATGAGTTGGGGAACTAGGTCTTTCTCTGTGGTCTCCACAGGGGATTCAGACATCCTTTCGTCTTGGCAGATGCAAGACGAGCCTGCATTCAAGTCACTGCAGGGATATCCGGCCTTATTTCGAGTCAGGGCATCGCGGTGTCCATTCCACTTGAGACCACAAACTCAGGGTCCCTCTCACATACCTAGAGCTGAGAGAAGCCTCCTCTTGAGGTGCTTGTGGTAAGGTGGTATTCCTCTGGAGTCGAAGCCAGGGACTAACCTCTCATCTCGAGTTGATTGTTGGTCCACGGAGCTCTTTCGTGTTGCTACAGTGACCTCAGGATCCCTCTAGCCTTGAAACAGTGTTCTTGGGGTTTCTCTGGAGTGCCATCAAGGAAATCAAGGCTCCTTTCATGTGTGATGTGCAACACGGAATTGCTCTGCACGCAGTGCATGGGAATCGGGCCTCATATCGCGGCGAGGGGGAAGTCTCATGGTTTTTCTCGAGTTGCGGCGGGAACCTGGGGTATATTCTCGAGTTACGACGGGGATGGCCCTTCCACCCACGTGTTTGTTCAGTGACGTCAGGACTCCTGCCTAGTTGCGAGGGACAACTCGGGATTCTCCTCGAGGCTTGGCAGGGCAATTGGGACGCCTCTCCAGCTGAGGCGGGGAGACCAAGGGTCCCTTTCCACGTGCCACAGGAATCCTGGGACTCCTATCAAGTTTCACGAGGAGTCAGGCATCGTCTCCTTTGGAGGCACTGATCTCCCCGTACCTCTGGAGTTTTCAAAGGATGTGAGGTCTCCGGTCGCGATGAGCTGGGGAAGTAGGTTTTCTCTGTGGTCTCCACAGGGGTTTCAGATATTCTTTCGTCTTGGGAGATGCAAGACGAGCCTGCATTCAAGTCACTGCAGGGATATTCGGCCTTATTTCGAGTCAGGGCATCGCGGTGTCCATTCCACTTGAGGCCGCAAACTCAGGGTCCCTCTCACATAGCTAGAGCTGAGAGAAGCCTCCTCTTGAGGTGCTTGTGGTAAGATGGTATTCCTCTGGAGTCGAAGCCAGGGACTAACCTCTCATCTCGAGTTGATTTTTGGTCCACGGAGCTCTTTCTTGTTGCTACAGTGACCACAGGATCCCTCTAGCCTTGAAGCAGTGTTCTTGGGGTTTCTCTGGATTGCCATCAAGGAAATCAAGGCTCCTTTCATGTGTGATGTGCAACACGGAATTGCTCTGCACGCAGTGCAGGGGAATCGGGCCTCATCTCGCGGCGAGGGGGTAGTCTCATGGTTTTTCTCGAGTTGCGGCGGGAACCTGGGGTATATTCTCGAGTTACGACGGGGATGGCCCTTCCACTCACGTGTTTGTTCAGCGCCGTCAGGACTCCTGCCTAGTTGCGAGGGACAACTCGGGATTCTCCTGCGGGCTTGGCAGGGCAATTGGGACGCCTCTCCAGCTGAGGCTGGAGACCAAGGGTCCCTTTCCACGTGCCACAGGAATCCTGGGAATCCTATCAAGTTTCACGAGGAGTCAGGCATCGTCTCCTTTGGAGGCACTGATCTCCGCGTACCTCTGGAGTTTTGAAAGGATGTGAGGCCTCCGGTCGCCATGAGTTGGGGAATTAGGTCTTTCTCTGTGGTCTCCACAGGGGATTCAGACATCCTTTCGTCTTGGGAGATGCAAGACAAGCCTGCATTCAAGTCACTGCAGGGATATCCGGCCATATTTCGAGTCAGGGCATCGCGGTGTCCATTCCACTTGAGGCCACAAACTCAGGGTCCCTCTCACATACCTAGAGCTGAGAGAAGCCTCCTCTTGAGGTGCTTGTGGTAAGGTGGTATTCCTCTGGAGTCGAAGCCAGGGACTAACCTCTCATCTCGAGTTGATTTTTGGTCCACGGAGCTCTTTCGTGTTGCTACAGTGACCTCAGGATCCCTCTAGCCTTGAAACAGTGTTCTTGGGGTTTCTCTGGAGTGCCACCAAGAAAATCAAGGCTCCTTTCATGTGTGATGTGCAATAGGGAATTGCTCTGCACGAAGTGCATGGTGTCGGGCCTCATTTTTCGGGGAGGGGGAAGTCTCATGGTTTTTCTCGAGTTGCTGTGTGAACCTGGGGTATATTCTCGAGTTACGACGGGGATGGCCCTTCCACCCACGTGTTTCTTCTGCGACGTCAGGACTCCTGCCTAGTTGCGAGGGACAACTCGGGATTCTCCTGGGGGCTTGGCAGGGCAATTGGGACGCCTTTCCAGCTGAGGCGGTAGACCAAGAGTCCCTTTCCACGAGCCACAGGAATCTTGGGACTCCTATCAAGTTTGACGAGGAGTCAGGCATCGTCTCCTTTGGAGGCACTGATCTCCGGGTACCTCTGGAGTTTTCAAAGGATGTGAGCCCTCCGGTCGCGATGAAGTGGGGAACTATGTCTTTCTCTGTGGTCTCCACAGGGGATTCAGACATCCTTTCGTCTTGGGAGATGCAAAACGAGCCTGCATTTAAGTAACTGCAGGGAAATCCGGCCTTATTTCGCGTCAGGGCATCGCAGTGTCCATTCCACTTGAGGCCGCAAAATCAGGGTCCCTCTCACATACCTAGAGCTGAGAGAAGCCTCCTCTTGAGGTGCTTGTGGTAAGGTGGTATTCCTCTGGAGTCGAAGCCAGGGACTAACCTCTCATCTCGAGTTGATTTTTGGTCCATGGAGCTCTTTCTTGTTTCTACAGTGACCTCAGGATCCCTCTAGCTTTGGAACAGTGTTCTTGGGGTTTCTCTGGAGTGCCATCAAGGAAATCAAGGCTCCTTTCATGTGTGATGTGCAACACGGAATTGCTCTGCACGCAGTGCAGGGGACTCGTGCCTCATCTCGCGGCGAGGGGGAAGTCTCATGGTTTTTCTCGAGTTGCGGCGGGAACCTGGGGTATATTCTCGAGTTACGACGGGGATGGCCCTTCCACACACGTGTTTGTTCAGCGACGTCAGGACTCCTGCCTAGTTGCGAGGGACAACTCGGGATTCTCCTCGAGGCTTGGCAGGGCAATTGGAACGCCTCTCCAGCTGAGGCGGGAGACCAAGGGTCCCTTTCCACGTGCCACAGGAATCCTGGGAATCCTATCAAGTTTCACGAGGAGTCAGGCATCGTCTCCTTTGGAGGCACTGATCTCCGCGTACCTCTGGAGTTTTCAAAGGATGTGAGGCCTCCGGTCGCCATGAGGTGGGGAACTAGGTCTTTCTCTGTGGTCTCCACAGGGGATTCAGACATCCTTTCGTCTTGGGAGATGCAAGACGAGCCTGCATTCAAGTCACTGCAGGGATATCCGGCCTTATTTCGAGTCAGGGCATCGCGGTGTCCATTCCAATTGAGGCCGCAAACTCAGGGTCCCTCTCACATATCTAGAGCTGAGAGAAGCCTCCTCTTGAAGTGCTTGTGGTAAGGTGGTATTCCTCTGGAGTCGAAGCCAGGGACTAACCTCTCATCTCGAGTTGATTTTTGGTCCACGGAACTCTTTCGTGTGGCTACATTGACCTCAAGATCCCTCTAGCCTTGAAACAGTGTTCTTGGGGTTCCTCTGGAGTGCCATCAAGGAAATCAAGGCTCCTTTCATGTGTGATGTGCAACACTGAATTGCTCTGCATGCAGTGCAGGGGAATCGGGCCTCATCTCGCGGCGAGGGAGAAGTCTCATGGTTTTCCTAGAGTTGCGGCGGAAACCTGGGTTATATTCTCGAGTTACGACGGGGATGGCCCTTCCAGCCACGAGTTTGTTCAGCGACGTCAGGACTCCTGCCTAGTTGCGAGGGACAACTCGGGATTCTCCTCGAGGCTTGCAAGGGCAATTGGGACGCCTCTCCAACTGACGCGGGAGACCAACGGTCCCTTTCCACGTGCCACAGGAATCCTGGGACTCCTATAAAGTTTCACGAGGAGTCAGGCATCGTCTCCTTTGGAGGCACTGATCTCCGCGTCCCTCTGGAGTTTTCAAAGGATATGAGGCCTCCGGGCAATTTGAGGTGGGGAACTAGGTCTTTCTCTGTGGTCGCCACAGGGGATTCAGACATCCTTTCATCTTGGGAGATGCAACACGAGCCTGCATTCAAGTCACTGCAGGGATATCCGGCCTTATTTCGAGTCAGGGCATCGCGGTGTCCATTCCACTTGAGGCCGCAAACTCAGGGTCCCTCTCACATACCTCGAGCTGAGAGAAGCCTCCTCTTGAGGTGCTTGTGGTAAGGTGGTATTCCTCTGGAGTCGAAGCCAGGGACTAACCTCTCATCTCGAGTTGATTGTTGGTCCACGGAGCTCTTTCGTGTTGCTACAGTGACCTCAGGATCTCGCTAGCCTTGAAACAGTGTGCTTGGGGTTTCTCTGGAGTGCCATCAAGGAAATCAAGGCTGCTTTCATGTGTGATGTGCAACACGGAATTGCTCTGCACGCAGTGCAGGGGAACGGGCCTCATCTCACGGCGAGGGGGATGTCTCATAGTTTTTCTCGAGTTGCGGCGGGAACCTGGGGTATATTCTCGAGTTACGACGGGGATGGCCCTTCCACACACGTGTCTCTTCAGCGACGTCAGGACTCCTGCCTAGTTGCGAGGGACAGCTCGGGATTCTCCTCGAGGCTTGGCAGGGCAATTGGGACGCCTCTCTAGCTGAGGCGGTAGACCACGGGTCCCTTTCCACGTGCCACAGGAATCCTGGGACTCCTATCAAGTTTCACGAGGAGTCAGGCATCGTCTCCTTTGGAGGCAATGATCTCCGCGGACCTCTGGAGTTTTCAAGGGATGTGAGGCCTCCGGTCGCGATGAGGTGGGGAACTAGGTCTTTCTCTGTGGTCTCCACAGGGGATTCAGACATCCTTTCATCTTGGGAGATGCAAGACGAGCCTGCATTCAAGTCACTGCAGGGATATCCGGCCTTATTTCGAGTCAGGGCATCGCGGTGTCCATTCCACTTGAGGCCGCAAACTCAGGGTCCCTCTCACATACCTAGAGCTGAGAGAAGCCTCCTCTTGAGGTGCTTGTGGTAAGGTGGTATTCCTCTGGAGTCGAAGCCAGGGACTAACCTCTCATCTCGAGTTGATTTTTGGTCCACGGAGCTCTTTCGTGTTGCTACAGTGACCTCAGGATCCCTCTAGCCTTGAAACAGTGTTCTTGGGGTTTCTCTGGAGTGCCATCAAGGAAATCAAGGCTCTTTTCATGTGTGATGTGCAACACGGAATTGCTCTGCACGCAGTGCAGGGGAATCGGGCCTCATCTCGCGGCGAGGGGGAAGTCTCATGGTTTTTCTCGAGTTGCGGCGGGAACCTGGGGTATATTCTCGAGTTACGATGGGGATGGCCCTTCCACCCACGTGTTTGTTCAGCGACGGCAGGACTCCTGCCTAGTTGCGAGAGACAACTCGGGATTCTCCTCGAGGCTTGGCAGGGCAATTGGGACGCCTCTCCAGCTGAGGCGGGAGACCAAGTGTCCCCTTTCCACGTGCCACAGGAATCCTGGGTCTCCTATCAAGGTTCACGAGGAGTCAGGCATCGTCTCCTTTGGACGCACTGATCTCCGCGTACCTCTGCAGTTTTCAAAGGATGTGAGGCCTCCGGTCGCGATGAGGTGGGGAACTAGGTCTTTCTCTGTGGTCTCCACTGGGGATTCAAACATCCTTTCATCTTGGGAGATGCAAGACGAGCCTGCATTCAAGTCACTGCAGGGATATGCGGCCTTATTTCGAGTCAGGGAATCGGGGTGTCCATTCCACTTGAGGCCACACACTCAGGGCCCCTATCACATACCTAGAGGTGAGAGAAGCTTCCTCTTGAGGTGCTTGTGGTAAGGTGGTATTCCTCTGGAGTCGAAGCCAGGGACTAACCTCTCATCTCGAGTTGATTTGTGGTCCACGGAGCTCTTTCGTGTTGCTACAGTGACCTCAGGATCCCTCTCGCCTTGAAACAGTGTTCTTGGGGTTTCTCTGGAGTGCCATGAAGGAAATCAAGGCACCTTTCCTGTGTGATGTGCAACACGGAATTGCTCTGCACGCAGTGCAGGGGAATCGGGCCTCATCTCGCGGCGAGGGGGAAGTCTCATGGTTTTTCTCGAGTTGCGGCGGGAACCTGGGGTATATTCTCGAGTTACGACGGGAATGGCCCTTCCACACACGTCTTTGTTCAGCCACTTCAGGACTCCTGCCTAGTTGGGAGGGACAACTCCGGATTCTCCTCGAGGCTTGGCAGGGCAATTGGGACGCCTCTCCAGCTGAGGCGGGAGACCAAGGGTCCCTTTAAACGTGCCACAGGAATCCTGGGACTCCTATCAAGCTTCAGGAGGAGTCAGGCATCGTCTCCTTTGGAGGAACTGATCTCCGCGTACCTCTGGAATTTTCAAAGGATGTGAGGCCTCCGGTCGCGATGAGGTGGGGAACTAGGTGTTTCTCTGTGGTCTCCCCAGGGTATTCAGACATCCTTTCGTCATGGGAAATGCAAGACGAGCCTCCATGCAAGTCACTGCAGGGATATCCGGCCTTATTTCGAGTCAGGGCATCGCGGTGTCCATTCCACTTGAGGCCGCAACTCAGGGTACCTCTCACATACCTAGAGCTGAGAGAAGTCTCCTTTTGAGGTGCTTGTGGTAAGGTGGTATTCCTCTGGAGTCGAAGCCGGGGATTAACCTTCATGTTGAGGTGATTTTTGGTCCACGGAGCTCTTTTGTGTTGTTACAGTGACCTCAGGATCCCTCTAGACTTGAAACAGTGTTCTTGGTGATTCTCTGGAGTGCCATCAAGGAAATCAAGGCTCCTTTCATCTGTGATGTGCAACACGAAATTGCTCTACACACAGTGCAGGGGAATCGGGCCTCATCTCGCGGCGAGGGGGAAGTCTCATGGTTTTTCTCGAGTTGCGACGGGAACCTGGGGTATATTCTCGAGTTACGACGGGGATGGCCCTTCCACACAAGTGTTTGTTCAGCCTCGTCAGGACTCCTGCCTAGTTGTGAGGGACAATTCGGGATTCTCCTTGAGGCTTGGCAGGGCAATTGGGACGCCTCTCCAGCTGAGGCGGGAGACCAAGGGTCCCTTTCCACGTGCCACAGGAATCCTGGGACTCCTATCAAGTTTCACGAGGAGTCAGGCATCGTCTCCTTTGGAGGCACTGATCTCCGCGTACCTCTGGAGTTTTCAAGGGATGTGAGGCATACGGTCGCGATGAGGTGGGGAACTAGGTCTTTCTCTGTGGTCTCCACAGGGGATTCAGACATCCTTTCTTCTTGGGAGATGCAAGACGAGCCTGCATTCAAGTCATTGCACGGATATCCGGCCTTATTTCAATTCAGGGCATCGTGGTGTCCATTCCACTTGATTCCACAAACTCAGGGTCCCTCTCACATACCTAGAGCTGAGAGAAGCCACCTCTTGAGGTGCTTGTGGTAAGGTGGTATTCCTCTGGAGTCGAAGCCAGGGACTAACCTCTCATCTCTAGTTGATTTCTGGTCCACGGAGCTCTTTCTTGTTGCTACAGTGACCTCAGGATCCCTCTAGCCTTGGAACAGTGTTCTTGGGGTTTCTCTGGAGTGCCATCAAGGAAATCAAGGCTCCTTTCATGTTTGATGTGCAACACGGAATTGTTCTGCACGCAGTGCAGGGGAATCGGGCCTCATCTCGCAGCGAAGGGGAAGTCTCATGGTTTTTCTCGAGTTGCGGCGGGAACCTGGGGTATATTCTCGATTTACGACGGGGATGGCCCTTCCACCCACGTGTTTGTTCAGCGACGGCAGGACTCCTGCCTAGTTGCGAGGAACAACTCGGGATTCTACTCGAGGCTTGGCAGGGCAATTGGGACGCCTCTCCAGCTGAGGCGGTAGACCAAGGGTCCCTTTCCACGTGTCACAGGAATCCTGGGACTCCTATCAAGTTTCACGAGGAGTCAGGCATCGTCTCCTTTGGAGGCACTGATCTCTGCGTACCTCTGGAATTTTCAAAGGATGTGAGGCCTCCGGTCGCGATGAGGTGGGGAACTAGGTCTTTCTCTGTGGTCTCCACAGGGGATTCAGACATCCTTTCATCTTGGGAGATGCAAGACGAGCCTGCATTCAAGTCACTGCAGGGATATCCGGCCTTATTTCGAGTCAGGGCATTGCGGTGTCCATTCCACTTGAGGCCGCAAACTCAGAGTCCCTCTGAGATACCTAGAGCTGAGAGAAGCCTCCTCTTGAGGTGCTTGTGGTAAGGTGGTATTCCTCGGAGTCAAAGCCAAGGACTAACCTCTCATCTCGAGTTGATTTTTGGTCCACGGAGCTCTTTCTTGTTGCTACAGTGACCTCAGGATCCCTCTAGCCTTGAAACAGTGTTCTCGGGGCATCTCTGGAGTGCCATCAAGGAAATCAATGCTCCTTTATTGTGTGATGTGCAACACGGAATTGCTCTGCACGCAGTGCAGGGGAATCGGGCCTCATCTCGGGGCGAGGGGGAAGTCTCATTGTTTTTCTCGAGTTGCGGCGGGAACCTGGGGTATATTCTCGAGTTACGACCGGGATGGCCCTTCCACCCACGTGTTTGTTCAGTCATGTCAGGAATCCTGCCTAGTTGCGAGGGACAACTCGGGATTCTCCTCGAGGCTTGCCAGGGCAATTGGGACGCTTCTCCAGCTGAGGCGGGAGACCAAGTGTCCCTTTCCACGTGCCACAACAATCCTGGGACTCCTATCAACTTTCACGAGGAGTCAGGCATCGTCTCCTTTGGAGGCACTGATCTCCGCGTACCTCTGGAGTTTTCAAAGGATATGAGGCCTGCGTTCGCGATGAGGTGGGGAACTAGGTCTTTCTCTGTGATCTACACACGGAATTCAGACATCCTTTCATCAAGGGAGATGCAAGACGAGCCTGCATTCAAGTCACTGCAGGGATATCTGGCCTTATTTCGCGTCAGGGCATCGCGGTGTCCATTCCACTTGAGGCCGCAAGCTCAGGGTCCCTCTCACATACCTAGAGCTGAGAGAAGCCTCCTCTTGAGGTGCTTGTGGTAAGGTGGTATTCCTCTGGAGTCGAAGCCAGGGACTAACCTCTCATCTCGAGTTGATTTTTGGTCCACGGAGCTCTTTCTTGTTGCGACAGTGACCTCAGGATCCCTCTAGCCTTGAAACAGTGTTCTTGGGGTTTCTCTGGAGTGCCATCAAGGAAATCAAGGCTCCTTTCATGTTTGATGTGCAACACGGAATTGTTCTGCACGCAGTGCAGGGGAATCGGGCCTCATCTCGCCGTGAAGGGGAAGTCTCATGGTTTTTCTCGAGTTGCGGCGGGAACCTGGGGTATATTCTCGATTTACGACGTGGATGACCCTTCCACACACGTGTTTGTTCAGCGACGGCAGGACTCCTGCCTAGTTGCGAGGGACAACTCGGGATTCTACTCGAGGCTTGGCAGGGCAATTGGGACGCCTCTCCAGCTGAGGCGGGAGACCAAGGGTCCCTTTCCACGTGTCACAGGAATCCTGGGACTCCTATCAAGTTTCACGAGGAGTCAGGCATCGTCTCCTTTGGAGGCACTGATCTCTGCGTATCTCTGGAATTTTCAAAGGATGTGAGGCCTCCGGTCGCGATGAGGTGGGGAACTAGGTCTTTCTCTGTGGTCTCCACAGGGGATTCAGACATCCTTTCATCTTGGGAGATGCAAGACGAGCCTGCATTCAAGTCACTGCAGGCATAACCGGCCTTATTTCGCATCAGGGCATCGCAGTGTCCATTCCATTTGAGGCCGCAAACTCAGGGTCCCTCTCACATACCTAGAGCTGAGAGAAGCCTCCTCTCGAGGTGCTTGTGGTAAGGTGGTATTCTTCTGGAGTTGAAGCCAGGAACTAACCTCTCATCTCGAGTTGATTTTTGGTCCACGGAGCTCTTTCGTGTTGCTACAGTGACCTCCGGATCCCTGTAGCCTTGATACAGTGTTCTTGGGGTTTCTCTGGCGTGCCATCAAGGAAATCAAGGCTCCTTTCATGTGTGATGTGCAACACGGAATTGCTCTGCACGCAGTGCATTGGAATCGGGCCTTATCTCGCGGCGAGTGGGAAGTCTCATGGTTTTTCTCGAGTTGCGGCATGAACCTGGGGTATATTCTCGAGTTACGACGGGGATGGCCCTTCCAGCCACGTGTTTGTTCAGCGACGTCAGGACTCCTGCCTAGTTGCGAGGGACAACTCGGGATTCTCCTCGAGGCTTGGCAGGGCAATTGGGACGCCTCTCCAGCTGAGGCGGGAGACCAAGGGTCCCTTTCCAAGTGCCACAGGAATCCTGGGACTCCTATCAAGTTTCACGAGGAGTCAGGCATCGTCACCTTTGGAGGCACTGATCTCCGCGTACCTCTGGAGTTTTCAAAGGATGTGAGGCCTCCGGTCGCGATGAGGTGGGGAACTAGGTCTTTCTCTGTGGTCTCCACAGGGGATTCAGACATCCTTTCGTCTTGGGAAATGCAAGACGAGCCTGCATTCAAGTCACTGCAGGGATATCCGGCCTTATTTCGAGTCAGGTCATCGCGGTGTCCATTCCACATGAGGCCGCAAACTCAGGGTCCCTCTCACATACCTAGAGCTGAGAGAAGCCTCCTCTTGAGGTGCTTGTGGTAAGGTGGTATTCCTCTGGAGTCGAAGCCAGGGACTAACCTCTCATCTCGAGTTGATTTTTCTTCCACGGAACTCTTTGGTGTGGCTACAGTGACCTCAGGATCCCTCTAGCCTTGAAACAGTGTTCTTGGGATTTCTCTGTAGTGCCATCAAGGAAATCTAGGCTCCTTTCATGTGTGATGTGCAACACGGAATTGCTCTGCATGCAGTGCAAGGTATCGGGCCTCATTTTGCGGTGAGGGGGAAGTCTCATGGTTTTTCTCGTGTTGGGATGGGAACCTGGGGTATATTCTCGAGTTACGACGGGGATGGCCCTTCTACCCACGTGTTTGTTCAGCGACGTCAGACTCCTGCCTAGTTGCGAGGGACAACTCGGGATTCTCCTCGAGGCTTGGCAGGGAAATTGGGACGCCTCTCCAGCTGAGGCGGGAGACCAAGGGTCCCTTTCCACGTGCCACAGGAATCCTGGGACTCCTATCAAGTTTCACGAGGAGTCAGGCATCGTCTCCTTTGGAGGCACTGATCTCTGCGTTCTTCTGGAGTTTTCAAAGGATGTGAGGCCTCCGGTCACGATGATGTGGGGAACTAGGTCTTTCCCTGTGGTCTCCACAGGGGATTCAGACATCCTTTCGTTTTGGGCGATGCAAGACGAGCCTGCATTCAAGTCACTGCAGGGATATGCGGCCTTATTTCGAGTCAGGGAATCGGGGTGTCCATTCCACTTGAGGCCACACACTCAGGGCCCCTATCACATACCTAGAGGTGAGAGAAGCTTCCTCTTGAGGTGCTTGTGGTAAGGTGGTATTCCTCTGGAGTCGAAGCCAGGGACTAACCTCTCATCTCGAGTTGATTTGTGGTCCACGGAGCTCTTTCGTGTTGCTACAGTGACCTCAGGATCCCTCTCGCCTTGAAACAGTGTTCTTGGGGTTTCTCTGGAGTGCCATGAAGGAAATCAAGGCACCTTTCCTGTGTGATGTGCAACACGGAATTGCTCTGCACGCAGTGCAGGGGAATCGGGCCTCATCTCGCGGCGAGGGGAAGTCTCATGGTTTTTCTCGAGTTGCGGCGGGAACCTGGGGTATATTCTCGAGTTACGACGGGAATGGCCCTTCCACCCACGTGTTTGTTCAGCCACTTCAGGACTCCTGCCTAGTTGGGAGGGACAACTCCGGATTCTCCTCGAGGCTTGGCAGGGCAATTGGGACGCCTCTCCAGCTGAGGCGGGAGACCAAGGGTCCCTTTCCACGTGCCACAGGAATCCTGGGACTCCTATCAAGTTTCACGAGGAGTCAGGCATCGTCTCCTTTGGAGGCACTGATCTGCGCGTACCTCTGGAGTTTTCAAAGAATGTGAGGCATACGGTCGCGATGAGGTGGGAAACTAGGTCTTTCTCTGTGGTCTCCACAGGGGATTCAGACATCCTTTCTTCTTGGGAGATGCAAGACGAGCCTGCATTCAAGTCATTGCACGGATATCCGGCCTTATTTCAATTCAGGGCATCGCGGTGTCCATTACACTTGATTCCACAAACTCAGGGTCCCTCTCACATACCTAGAGCTGAGAGAAGCCTCCTCTGGAGGTGCTTGTGGTAAGGTGGTATTCCTCTAGAGTCGAAGCCAGGGACTAACCTCTCATCTCGAGTTGATTTTTGGTCCACGGAGCTCTTTCGTGTGGCTACAGTGACCTCAGGATCCCTCTAGCCTTGGAACAGTGTTCTTGGGGTTTCTCTGGAGTGCCATCAAGGAAATCAAGGCTCCTTTCATGTGTGATGTGAAACACGGAATTACTCTGCATGCAGTGCAGGGGAATCGGGCCTCATTTTGCAGCGAGGGAGAAGTCTCATGGTTTTTCTCGAGTTGCGGCGGGAACCTGGGGTATATTCTGGAGTTACGACGGGGAGGGCCCTTCCACCCACGTGTTTCTTCTGCCATGTCAGGACTCCTGCCTAGTTACGAGGGACAACTCGTGATTCTCCTCGAGGCTTGGCAGGGCAATTGGGACGCCTCCCCAGCTGAGGCGGGAGACCAAGTGTCCCTTTCCACGTGACACAGGAATCCTGGGACTCCTATAAAGTTTCACGAGGAGTCAGGCATCGTCTCCTTTGGAGGCACTGATCTCCGCGTACCTCTGGAGTTTTCAAAGGATGAGAGGCCTCCGGTCGCGATGAGGTGGGGAACTCGGTCTTTCTCTGTGGTCTCCACAGGGGATTCAGACATCCTTTCATCTTGGGAGATGCAAGACGAGCCTGCATTCAAGTCACTGCAGGGATATCCGGCCTTATTTCGAGTCAGGTCATCGCGGTGTCCATTCCACTTGAGGTCGCAAAGTGAGTCCCTCTCACATACCTAGAGCTGAGAGAAGCCTCCTCTTGAGGTGCTTTTGGTAAGGTGGTATTCCTCTGGAGTCGAAGCCAGGGACTAACCTCTCATCTCGAGTTGATTTTTGGTCCACGGAGCTCTTCCTTGTTGCTACAGTGACCTCAGGATCCCTCTAGCCTTGAAACAGTGTTCTCGGGGCTTCTCTGGAGTGCCATCAAGGAAATCAAGGCTCCTTTCATGTGTGATGTGCAACACGGAATTGCTCTGCATGCAGTGCAGGGGAATCGGGCCTCATCTCGGGGCGAGGGGGAAGTCTCATGGTTTTTCTCGAGTTGAGGCGGGAACCTGGGGTATATTCTCGAGTTACGACCGGGATGGCCCTTCCACCCACGTGTTTGTTCAGCCATGTCAGGAATCCTGCCTAGTTGCGAGGGACAACTCGGGATTCTCCTCGAGGCTTGGCAGGGCAATTGGGACGCTTCTCCAGCTGAGGCGGGAGACCAAGTGTCCCTTTCCACGTGCCACAATAATCCTGGGACTCCTATCAACTTTCACGAGGAGTCAGGCATCGTCTCCTTTGGAGGCACTGATCTCCGCGTACCTCTGGAGTTTTCAAAGGATGTGAGGCCTGCGTTCGCGATGAGGTGGGGAACTAGGTCTTTCTCTGTGATCTACACAGGGAATTCAGACATCCTTTCATCAAGGGAGATGCAAGACGAGCCTGCATTCAAGTCACTGCAGGGATATCTGGCCTTATTTCGCGTCAGGGCATCGCGGTGTCCATTCCACTTGAGGCCGCAAATTCAGGGTCCCTCTCACATACCTAGAGCTGAGAGAAGCCTCCTCTTGAGGTGCTTGTGGTAAGGTGGTATTCCTCTGGAGTCGAAGCCAGGGACTAACCTCTCATCTCGAGTTGATTTTTGGTCCACGGAGCTCTTTCTTGTTGCTACAGTGACCTCAGGATCCCTCTAGCCTTGAAACAGTGTTCTTGGGGTTTCTCTGGAGTGCCATCAAGGAAATCAAGGCTCCTTTCATGTTTGATGTGCAACACGGAATTGTTCTGCACGCAGTGCAGGGGAATCGGGCCTCATCTCGCCGTGAAGGGGAAGTCTCATGGTTTTTCTCGAGTTGCGGCGGGGACCTGGGGTATATTCTCGATTTACGACGGGGATTTCCCTTCCACACACATGTTTGTTCAACGACGGCAGGACTCCTGCCTAGTTGCGAGGGACAACTCGGGATTCTCCTCGAGGCTTGGCAGGGCAATTGGGACGCCTCTCCAGCTGAGGCGGGAGACCAAGGGTCCCTTTCCACGTGTCACAGGAATCCTGGGACTCCTATCAAGTTTCACGAGGAGTCAGGCATCGTCTCCTTTGGAGGCACTGATCTCTGCGTACCTCTGGAATTTTCAAAGGATGTGAGGCCTCTGGTCGCCATGAGGTGGGGAACTAGGTCTTTCTCTGTGGTCTACACAGGGGATTCAGACATCCTTTCATCTTGGGAGATGCAAGACGAGCCTGCATTCAAGTCACTGCAGGGATATCCGGCCTTATTTCGCGTCAGGGCATCGCAGTGTCCATTCCATTTGAGGCCGCAAACTCAGGGTCCCTCTCACATACCTAGAGCTGAGAGAAGCCTCCTCTTGAGGTGCTTGTGGTAAGGTGGTATTCCTCTGGAGTCGAAGCCAGGGACTAACCTCTCATCTCGAGTTGATTTTTGGTCCACGGAGCTCTTTCGTGTTGCTACATTGACCTCAGGATGCCTCTAGCAGTGAAACAGTGTTCTTGGGGTTTCTCTGGAGTGCCATCAAGGAAATCAAGGCTCCTTTCATGTTTGATGTGCAACACGGAATTGCTCTGCACGCAGTGCAGGGGAATCGGGCCTCATCTCGCGGCGAGGGGGAAGTCTCATGGTTTTTCTCGAGTTGCGGCGGGAACCTGGGGTATATTCTCGAGTTACGACGGGGATGGCCCTTCCACCCACGTGCTTGTTCAGCGACGTCAGGACTCCTGCCTAGTTGCGAGGGACAACTCGGGATTCTCCTCGAGGCTTGGCAGGGCAATTGGGACGCCTTTCCAGCTGAGGCGGGAGACCAAGGGTCTCTTTCCACGTGCCACAGTAATTCTGAGACTCCTATCAAGTTTCACGAGGAGTCAGGCATCGTCACCTTTGGAGGCACTTATCTACGCGTACCTCTGGAGTTTTCAAAGGATGTGAGGCCTCCGGTCGCGATGAGGTGGGGAACTAGGTCTTTCTCTGTGGTCTCCACAGGGGATTCAGACATCCTTTCGTCTTGGGAAATGCAAGACGAGCCTGCATTCAAGTCACTGCAGGGATATCCGGCCTTATTTCGAGTCAGGTCATCGCGGTGTCCATTCCACATGAGGCCGCAAACTCAGGGTCCCTCTCACATACCTAGAGCTGAGAGAAGCCTCCTCTTGAGGTGCTTGTGGTAAGGTGGTATTCCTCTGGAGTCGAAGCCAGGGACTAACCTCTCATCTCGAGTTGATTTTTCTTCCACGGAACTCTTTGGTGTGGCTACAGTGACCTCAGGATCCCTCTAGCCTTGAAACAGTGTTCTTGGGATTTCTCTGTAGTGCCATCAAGGAAATCAAGGCTCCTTTCATGTGTGATGTGCAACACGGAATTGCTCTGCATGCAGTGCAAGGTATCGGGCCTCATTTTGCGGTGAGGGGGAAGTCTCATTGTTTTTCTCGTGTTGCGATGGGAACCTGGGGTATATTCTCGAGTTACGACGGGGATGGCCCTTCTACCCACGTGTTTGTTCAGCGACGTCAGACTCCTGCCTAGTTGCGAGGGACAACTCGGGATTCTCCTCGAGGCTTGGCAGGGCAATTGTGATGCCTCTCCAGCTGAGGCGGGAGACCAAGTGTCCCTTTCCACGTGCCACAGGAATCCTGGGACTCCTATCAAGTTTCACGAGTAGTCAGGCATCGTCTCCTTTGGAGGCACTGATCTCTGCGTTCTTCTGGAGTTTTCAAAGGATGTGAGGCCTCCGGTCGCGATGAGGTGGGGAACTAGGTCTTTCCCTGTGGTCTCCACAGGGGATTCAGACATCCTTTCGTTTTGGGAGATGCAAGACAAGCCTGCATTCAAGTCACTGCAGGGATATCCGGCCTTATTTCGAGTCAGGGCATCGCGGTGTCCATTCCACTTGAGGCCGCAAACTCAGGGTCCCTCTCACATACATAGAGCTGAGAGAAGCCTCCTCTTGAGGTGCTTGTGGTAAGGTGGTATTCCTCTGGAGTCGAAGCCCGGGACTACCCTCTCATCTCGAGTTGATTTGTGGTCCACGGAGCTCTTTTGTGTTGCTACAGTGACCTCAGGATCCCTCTAGCCTTGAAACAGTGTTCTTGGGGTTTCTCTGCAGTGCCATCAAGGAAATCAAGGCTCCTTTCATGTGTGATGTGCAACACGGAATTGCTCTGTACGCAGTACAGGGGAATCGGGCCTATCTAGCGGCGAGGGGGAAGTCTCATGGTTTTTCTCGAGTTGCAGCGGGAACCTGGGGTATATTCTCGAGTTACGACGGGGATGGCCCTTCCACACACGTGTTTGTTCAGCGACGTTAGGACTCCTGCCTAGTTGCGAGGGACAACTCGGCATTTTCCTTGAGGCTTGTCAGGGCAATTGGGACGCCTCTCCAGCTGAGGCAGGAGACCAAGGGTCCGTTTCCACGTGCCACAAGAATCCTGGGACTCGTATCAAGTTTCACGAGGAGTCAGGTATCTTCTCTTTTGGAGGCACTGACCTTCGCGTACCTCTGGATTTTTCAAAGGATTTGAGTCCTCACGTCGCGATGAGGTGGGGACCTAGTTCTTTCTCTGTGGTCTCCACAGGGGATTCAAACATCCTTTCATCTTGGGAGATGCAAGACGAGCCTGCATTCAAGTCACTGCAGGGATATGCGGCCTTATTTCGAGTCAGGGAATCGGGGTGTCCATTCCACTTGAGGCCACACACTCAGGGCCCCTATCACATACCTAGAGGTGAGAGAAGCTTCCTCTTGAGGTGCTTGTGGTAAGGTCGTATTCCTCTGGAGTCGAAGCCAGGGACTAACCTCTCATCTCGAGTTGATTTGTGGTCCACGGAGCTCTTTCGTGTTGCTACAGTGACCTCAGGATCCCTCTCGCCTTGAAACAGTGTTCTTGGGGTTTCTCTGGAGTGCCATGAAGGAAATCAAGGCACCTTTCCAGTGTGATGTGCAACACGGAATTGCTCTGCACGCAGTGCAGGGGAATCGGGCCTCATCTCGCGGCGAGGGGAAGTCTCATGGTTTTTCTCGAGTTGCGGCGGGAACCTGGGGTATATTCTCGAGTTACGACGGGAATGGCCCTTCCACACACGTCTTTGTTCAGCCACTTCAGGACTCCTGCCTAGTTGGGAGGGACAACTCCGTATTCTCCTCGAGGCTTGGCAGGGCAATTGGGACGCCTCTCCAGCTGAGGCGGGAGACCAAGGGTCCCTTTCCACGTGCCACAGGAATCCTGGGACTCCTATCAAGTTTCACGAGGAGGCAGGCATCGTCTCCTTTGGAGGCACTGATCTCCGCGTCCCTCTGGAGTTTTCAAAGGATGTGAGGCCTCCGGTCGCGATGAGGTGGGTAACTAGGTGTTTCTCTGTGGTCTCCCCAGGGTATTCAGACATCCTTTCGTCATGGGAAATGCAAGACGAGCCTCCATGCAAGTCACTGCAGGGATATCCGGCCTTATTTCGAGTCAGGTCATCGCGGTGTCCATTCCACTTGAGGCCGCAACTCAGGGTACCTCTCACATACCTAGAGCTGAGAGAAGCCTCCTCTTGAGGTGCTTGTGGTAAGGTGGTATTCCTCTGGAGTCGAAGCCGGGGATTAACCTTCATGTTGAGGTGATTTTTGGTCCACGGAGCTCTTTTGTGTTGTTACAGTGACCTCAGGATCCCTCTAGACTTGAAACAGTGTTCTTGGTGATTCTCTGGAGTGCCATCAAGGAAATCAAGGCTCCTTTCATCTGTGATGTGCAACACGAAATTGCTCTGCACACAGTGCAGGGGAATCGGGCCTCATCTCGCGGCGAGGGGGAAGTCTCATGGTTTTTCTCGAGTTGCGACGGGAACCTGGGGTATATTCTCGAGTTACGACGGGGATGGCCCTTCCACACAAGTGTTTGTTCAGCCTCGTCAGGACTCCTGCCTAGTTGTGAGGGACAATTCGGGATTCTCCTTGAGGCTTGGCAGGGCAATTGGGACGCCTCTCCAGCTGAGGCGGGAGACCAAGGGTCCCTTTCCACGTGCCACAGGAATCCTGGGACTCCTATCAAGTTTCACGAGGAGTCAGGCATCGTCTCCTTTGGAGGCACTGATCTCCGCGTACCTCTGGAGTTTTCAAGGGATGTGAGGCATACGGTCGCGATGAGGTGGGGAACTAGGTCTTTCTCTGTGGTCTCCACAGGGGATTCAGACATCCTTTCTTTTTGGGAGATGCAAGACGAGCCTGCATTCAAGTCATTGCACGGATATCCGGCCTTATTTCAATTCAGGGCATCGTGGTGTCCATTCCACTTGATTCCACAAACTCAGGGTCCCTCTCACATACCTAGAGCTGAGGGAAGCCACCTCTTGAGGTGCTTGTGGTAAGGTGGTATTCCTCTGGAGTCGAAGCCAGGGACTAACCTCTCATCTCGAGTTGATTCTTGGTCCACGGAGCTCTTTCTTGTTGCTACAGTGACCTCAGGATCCCTCTAGCCTTGGAACAGTGTTCTTGGGGTTTCACTGGAGTGCCATCAAGGAAATCAAGGCTCCTTTCATGTTTGATGTGCAACACGGAATTGTTCTGCACGCAGTGCAGGGGAATCGGGCCTCATCTCGCAGCGAAGGGGAAGTCTCATGGTTTTTCTCGAGTTGCGGCGGGAACCTGGGGTATATTCTCGATTTACGACGGGGATGGCCCTTCCACCCACGTGTTTGTCCAGCGACGGCAGGACTCCTGCCTAGTTGCAAAGAACAACTCGGGATTCTACTCGAGGCTTGGCAGGGCAATTGGGACGCCTCTCCAGCTGAGGCGGGAGACCAAGGTTCCCTTTCCACGTGTCACAGGAATCCTGGGACTCCTATCAAGTTTCACGAGGAGTCAGGCATCGTCTCCTTTGGAGGCACTGATCTGCGCGTACCTCTGGAGTTTTCAAAGGATGTGAGGCCTCCGGTCGCGATGAGGTGGGGAACTAGTTCTTTTTCTGTGGTCTCCACAGGGGAGTCAGATATCCTTTCGTCTTGGGAGATGTAAGTCGAGCCTGCATTCAAGTCACTGCAGGGATATCCGGCCTTATTTTGCGTCAGGGCATCGCGGTGTCCATTCCACTTGAGGCCGCAAATCAGGGTCCCTCTCACATACCTAGAATTGAGAGAAGCCTCCTCTTGAGGTGCTTGTGGTAAGGTGGTATTCCTCTGGAGTCGAATCCAGGGACTAACCTCTCATATCGAGTTGATTTTTGGTCCACGGAGCTCTTTCGTGTGGCTACACTGACCACAGGATCCTTCTAGCCTTGGAACAGTGTTCTTTGGGTTTCTCTGGAGTGCCATCAAAGAAAATAAGGCTCCTTTCATGTGTGATGTGCAACATGGAATTACTCTGCATGCAGTGCAGGGGAATCAGGCCTCATCTCGCGGCGAGGGGGAAGTCTCATGGTTTTTCTCGAGTTGCGGCGGGAACCTGGGATATATTCTCGAGTTACGACGGGGATGGCCCTTCCACCCACGTGTTTGTTCAGCGAAGGCAGGACTCCTGCCTAGTTGTGAGGGACAATTCGGGATTCTCCTTGAGGCTTGGCAGGGCAATTGGGACGCCTCTCCAGCTGAGGCGGGAGACCAAGGGTCCCTTTCCACGTGCCACAGGAATCCTGGGACTCCTATCAAGTTTCACGAGGAGTCAGGCATCGTCTCCTTTGGAGGCACTGATCTGCGCGTACCTCTGGAGTTTTCAAAGAATGTGAGGCATACGGTCGCGATGAGGTGGGGAACTAGGTCTTTCTCTGTGGTCTCCACAGGGGATTCAGACATCCTTTCTTCTTGGGAGATGCAAGACGAGCCTGCATTCAAGTCATTGCACGGATATACGGCCTTATTTCAATTCAGGGCATCGCGGTGTCCATTACACTTGATTCCACAAACTCAGGGTCCCTCTCACATACCTAGAGCTGAGAGAAGCCTCCTCTTGAGGTGCTTGTGGTAAGGTGGTATTCCTCTAGAGTCGAAGCCAGGGACTAACCTCTCATCTCGAGTTGACTTTTGGTCCACGGAGCTCTTTAGTGTGGCTACAGTGACCTCAGGATCCCTCTAGCCTTGGAACAGTGTTCTTGGGGTTTCTCTGGAGTGCCATCAAGGAAATCAAGGCTCCTTTCATGTGTGATGTGCAACACGGAATTACTCTGCATGCAGTGCAGGGGAATCGGGCCTCATTTTGCAGCGAGGGAGAAGTCTCATGGTTTTTCTCGAGTTGAGGCGGGAACCTGGGGTATATTCTCGAGTTACGACGGGGAGGGCCCTTCCACCCACGTGTTTCTTCTGCCATGTCAGGACTCCTGCCTAGTTACGAGGGACAACTCGTGATTCTCCTCGAGGCTTGGCAGGGCAATTGGGACGCCTCTCCAGCTGAGGCGGGAGACCAAGTGTCCCTTTCCACGTGCCACAGGAATCCTGGGACTCCTATAAAGTTTCACGAGGAGTCAGGCATCGTCTCCTTTGGAGGCACTGATCTCCGCGTACCTCTGGAGTTTTCAAAGGATGAGAGGCCTCCGGTCGCGATGAGGTGGGGAACTCGGTCTTTCTCTGTGGTCTCCACAGGGGATTCAGACATCCTTTCATCTTGGGAGATGCAAGACGAGCCTGCATTCAAGTCACTGCAGGGATATTCGGCCTTATTTCGAGTCAGGGCATCGCGGTGTCCATTCCACTTGAGGCCGCAAAGTGGGTCCCTCTCACATACCTAGAGCTGAGAGAAGCCTCCTCTTGAGGTGCTTTTGGTAAGGTGGTATTCCTCTGGAGTCGAAGCCAGGGACTAACCTCTCATCTCGAGTTGATTTTTGGTCCACGGAGCTCTTTCTTGTTGCTACAGTGACCTCAGGATCCCTCTAGCCTTGAAACAGTGTTCTCGGGGCTTCTCTGGAGTGCCATCAAGGAAATCAAGGCTCCTTTCATGTGTGATGTGCAACACGGAATTGCTCTGCACGCAGTGCAGGGGAATCGGGCCTCATCTCGGGGCGAGGGGGAAGTCTCATGGTTTTTCTCGAGTTGCGGCGGGAACCTGGGGTATATTCTCGAGTTACGACCGGGATGGCCCTTCCACCCACGTGTTTGTTCAGCGACGTTAGGACTCCTGCCTAGTTGCGAGGGACAACTCGGGATTCTCCTCGAGGCTTGGCAGGGCAATTGGGACGCTTCTCCAGCTGAGGTGGGAGACCAAGTGTCCCTTTCCACGTGCCACAACAATCCTGGGACTCCTATCAACTTTCACGAGGAGTCAGGCATCGTCTCCTTTGGAGGCACTGATCTCCGCGTACCTCTGGAGTTTTCAAAGGATGAGAGGCCTCTGGTCGCGATGAGGTGGGGAACTAGGTCTTTCTCTGTGGTCTACACAGGGGATTCAGACATCCTTTCATCTTGGGAGATGCAAGACGAGCCTGCATTCAAGTCACTGCAGGGATATCCGGCCTTATTTCGCGTCAGGGCATCGCAGTGTCCATTCCATTTGAGGCCGCAAACTCAGGGTCCCTCTCACATAGCTAGAGCTGAGAGAAGCCTCCTCTTGAGGTGCTTGTGGTAAGGTGGTATTCCTCTGGAGTCGAAGCCAGGGACTAACCTCTCATCTCGAGTTGATTTTTGGTCCACGGAGCTCTTTCGTGTTGCTACATTGACCTCAGGATGCCTCTAGCAGTGAAACAGTGTTCTTGGGGTTTCTCTGGAGTGCCATCAAGGAAATCAAGGCTCCTTTCATGTTTGATGTGCAACACGGAATTGCTCTGCACGCAGTGCAGGGGAATCGGGCCTCATCTTGCGGCGAGGGGGAAGTCTCATGGTTTTTCTCGAGTTGCGGCGGTAACCTGGGGTATATTCTCGAGTTACGACGGGGATGGCCCTTCCACCCACGTGCTTGTTCAGCGACGTCAGGACTCCTGCCTAGTTGCGAGGGACAACTCGGGATTCTCCTCGAGGCTTGGTAGGGCAATTGGGACGCCTTTCCAGCTGAGGCGGGAGACCAAGGGTCTCTTTCCACGTGCCACAGTAATTCTGAGACTCCTATCAAGTTTCACGAGGAGTCAGGCATCGTCACCTTTGGAGGCACTTATCTACGCGTACCTCTGGAGTTTTCAAAGGATGTGAGGCCTCCGGTCGCGATGAGGTGGGGAACTAGGTCTTTCTCTGTGGTCTCCACAGGGGATTCAGACATCCTTTCGTCTTGGGAAATGCAAGACGAGCCTGCATTCAAGTCACTGCAGGGATATCCGGCCTTATTTCGAGTCAGGTCATCGCGGTGTCCATTCCACATGAGGCCGCAAACTCAGGGTCCCTCTCACATACCTAGAGCTGAGAGAAGCCTCCTCTTGAGGTGCTTGTGGTAAGGTGGTATTCCTCTGGAGTCGAAGCCAGGGACTAACCTCTCATCTCGAGTTGATTTTTCTTCCACGGAACTCTTTGGTGTGGCTACAGTGACCTCAGGATCCCTCTAGCCTTGAAACAGTGTTCTTGGGATTTCTCTGTAGTGCCATCAAGGAAATCAAGGCTCCTTTCATGTGTGATGTGCAACACGGAATTGCTCTGCATGCAGTGCAAGGTATCGGGCCTCATTTTGCGGTGAGGGGGAATTCTCATTGTTTTTCTCGTGTTGCGATGGGAACCTGGGGTATATTCTCGAGTTACGATGGGGATGGCCCTTCTACCCACGTGTTTCTTCACCGACGTCAGGCTCCTGCCTAGTTGCGAGGGACAACTCGGGATTCTCCTCGAGGCTTGGCAGGGCAATTGTGACGCCTCTCCAGCTGAGGCGGGAGACCAAGGGTCCCTTTCCACGTGCCACAGGAATCCTGGGACTCCTATCAAGGTTCACGAGGAGTCAGGCATCGTCTCCTTTGGAGGCACTGATCTCTGCGTTCTTCTGGAGTTTTCAAAGGATGTGAGGCCTCCGGTCACGATGAGGTGGGGAACTAGGTCTTTCCCTGTGGTCTCCACAGGGGATTCAGACATCCTTTCGTCTTGGGAGATGCAAGACGAGCCTGCATTCAAGTCACTGCAGGGATATCCGGCCTTATTTCGAGTCAGGGCATCGCGGTGTCCATTCCACTTGAGGCCGCAAACTCAGGGTCCCTCTCACATACATAGAGCTGAGAGAAGCCTCCTCTTGAGGTGCTTGTGGTAAAGTGGTATTCCTCTGGAGTCGAAGCCAGGGACTTACAGCTCATCTCGAGTTGATTGTTGGTCCACGGAGATTTTTCGTGTTGCTACAGTGACCTCAGGATCCCTCTAGCCTTGAAAGAGTGTTCTTGGGATTTCTCTGAAGTGCCATCAAGGAAATCAAGGCTCCTTTCATGTGTGATGTGCAACACGGAATTGCTCTGCACGCAGTGCAGGGGAATCGGGCTGCATCTCGCGGCAAGGGGAAAGTCTCAAGGTTTTTCTCGAGTTGCAGCGGGAACCTGGGGTATATTCTCGAGTTACGACGGGGATGGCCCTTCCACACACGTCTTTGTTCAGCGACGACAGGACTCCTGCCTAGTTGCGAGGGACAACTCGGGATTCTCCTCGAGGATTGGCAGGGCAATTGGGACGCTTCTCCAGCTGAGGCGGGAGACCAAGGGTCCCTTTCCACGTGCCACAGGAATCCTGGGACTCCTTTCATGTTTCACTAGGAGTCAGGCATCGTCTCCTTTGGAGGCACTGATCTCCGCGTACCTCTGGAGTTTTCCAAGGATGTGAGGCCTCCGGTCGCGATGAGGTGGGGAACTATGTGTTTCCCTGTGGTCTCCACAGGGGATTCAGACATCCTTTCGTCTTGGGAGATGCAAGACGAGCCTGCATTCAAGTCACTGCAGGGATACCCGGCATTATTTCAAGTCAGGTAATCGCGGTGTCCATTCCATTTGAGGCCGCAAACTCAAGGTCCCTCTCACATACATAGAGCTGAGAAAAGCATTCTCTTGAGGAGCTTGTGTTAAGGTGGTATTCCTCTGGAGTCGAAGCCCGGGACTAACCTCTCATCTCGAGTTGATTTGTGGTCCACGGAGCTCTTTTGTGTTGCTACAGTGACCTCAGGATCCCTCTAGCCTTAACACAGTGTTCTTGGGGTTTCTCTGGCTTGCCATCAAGGAAATCAAGGCTCCTTTCATGTGTGATGTGCAACACGGAATTGCTCTGCACACAGTGCATTGGAATCGGGCCTTATCTCGCGGCGAGGGGGAAGTCTCATGGTTTTTCTCGAGTTGCGGCGGGAACCTGGGGTATATTCTCGAGTTACGACGGGGATGGCCCTTCCAGCCACGTGTTTGTTCAGCGACGTCAGGACTCCTGCCTAGTTGCGAGGGACAACTCGGGATTCTCCTCGAGGCTTGGCAGGGCAATTGGGACGCCTCTCCAGCTGAGGCGGGAGACCAAGGGTCCCTTTCCACGTGCCACAGGAATCCTGGGACTCCTATCAAGTTTCACGTGGAGTCAGGCATCGTCTCCTTTGGAGGCACTGATCTCCGCGTACCTCTGGAGTTTTCAAAGGATGTGAGCCCTCCGGTCGCGATGAGGTGGGGAACTAGGTCTTTCTCTGTGGTCTCCACAGGGGATTCAGACAACCTTTCGTCTTTGAGTTGCAAGACGAGCCTGCATTCAAGTCACTGCAGAGATATCAGCCTTATTTCGCGTCAGGGCATCGCAGTGACCATTCCACTTGAGGCCACAAAATCAGGGTCCCTCTCACATACCTAGAGCTGAGAGAAGCCTCCTCTTGAGGTGCTTGTGGTAAGGTGGTATTCCTCTGGAGTCGAAGCCAGGGACTAACCTCTCATCTCGAGTTGATTTTTGGTCCACGCAGCTCTTTCGTGTTGCTACATTGACCTCAGGATGCCTCTAGCATGAAACAGTGTTCTTGGGGTTTCTCTGGAGTGTCATCAAGGAAATCAAGGCTCCTTTCATGTTTGATGTGCAACACGGAATTGCTCTGCACGCAGTGCAGGGGAATCGGGCCTCATCTTGCGGCGAGGGGGAATTCTCATGGTTTTTCTCGAGTTGCGGCGGGAACCTGGGGTATATTCTCGAGTTACGACGGGGATGGCCCTTCCACCCACGTGCTTGTTCAGCGACGTCAGGACTCCTGCCTAGTTGCGAGGGACAACTCGGGATTCTCCTCGAGGCTTGGTAGGGCAATTGGGACGCCTTTCCAGCTGAGGCGGGAGACCAAGGGTCTCTTTCCACGTGCCACAGGAATTCTGAGACTCCTATCAAGTTTCACGAGGAGTCAGGCATCGTCACCTTTGGAGGCACTTATCTCCGCGTACCTCTGGAGTTTTCAAAGGATGTGAGGCCTCCGGTCGCGAAGAGGTGGGGAACTAGGTCTTTCTCTGTGGTCTCCACAGGGGATTCAGACATCCTTTCGTCTTGGGAAATGCAAGACGAGCCTGCATTCAAGTCACTGCAGGGATATCCGGCCTTATTTCGAGTCAGGTCATCGAGGTGTCCATTCCACTTGAGGCCGCAAACTCAGGGTCCCTCTCACATACCTAGAGCTGAGAGAAGCCTCCTCTTGAGGTGCTTGTGGTAAGGTGGTATTCCTCTGGAGTCGAAGCCAGGGACTAACCTCTCATCTCGAGTTGATTTTTCTTCCACGGAACTCTTTGGTGTGGCTACAGTGACCTCAGGATCCCTCTAGCCTTGAAACAGTGTTCTTGGGATTTCTCTGTAGTGCCATCAAGGAAATCAAGGCTCCTTTCATGTGTGATGTGCAACACGGAATTGCTCTGCACGCAGTGCAAGGTATCGGGCCTCATTTTGCGGTGAGGGGTAGTCTCATGGTTTTTCTCGAGTTGCGATGGGAACCTGGGGTATATTCTCGAGTTACGACGGGGATGGCCCTTCCACCCACGTGTTTGTTCAGCGACGTCAGACTCCTGCCTAGTTGCGAGGGACAACTCGGGATTCTCCTCGAGGCTTGGCAGGGCAATTGTGACGCCTCTCCAGCTGAGGCGGGAGACCAAGGGTCCCTTTCCACGTGCCACAGGAATCCTGGGACTCCTATCAAGTTTCACGTGGAGTCAGGCATCGTCTCCTTTGGAGGCACTGATCTCTGCGTTCTTCTGGAGTTTTCAAAGGATGTGAGGCCTCCGGTCACGATGAGGTGGGGAACTAGGTCTTTCCCTGTGGTCTCCACAGGGGATTCAGACATCCTTTCGTTTTGGGAGATGCAAGACGAGCCTGCATTCAAGTCACTGCAGGGATATCCGGCCTTATTTCGAGTCAGGGCATCGCGGTGTCCATTCCACTTGAGGCCGCAAACTCAGGGTCCCTCTCACATACATAGAGCTGAGAGAAGCCTCCTCTTGAGGTGCTTGTGGTAAAGTGGTATTCCTCTGGAGTCGAAGCCCGGGACTAACCTCTCATCTCGAGTTGATTTGTGGTCCACGGAGCTCTTTTGTGTTGCTACAGTGACCTCAGGATCCCTCTAGCCTTGAAACAGTGTTCTTGGGGTTTCTCTGGAGTGCCATCAAGGAAATCAAGGCTCCTTTCATGTGTGATGTGCAACACGGAATTGCTCTGTACGCAGTACAGGGGAATCGGGCCTGTCTCGCGGCGAGGGGGAAGTCTCATGGTTTTTCTCGAGTTGCAGCAGGAACCTGGGGTATATTCTCGAGTTACGACGGGGATGGCCCTTCCACACACGTGTTTGTTCAGCGACGTAAGGACTCCTGCCTAGTTGCGAGGGACAACTCGGCATTTTCCTTGAGGCTTGGCAGGGCAATTGGGACGCCTCTCCAGCTGAGGCAGGAGACCAAGGGTCTCTTTCCACGTGCCACAGGAATTCTGAGACTCCTATCAAGTTTCACGAGGAGTCAGGCATCGTCACCTTTGGAGGCACTTATCTCCGCGTACCTCTGGTGTTTTCAAAGGATGTGAGGCCTCCGGTCGCGATGAGGTGGGGAACTAGGTCTTTCTCTGTGGTCTCCACAGGGGATTCAGACATCCTTTCGTCATGGGAAATGCAAGACGAGCCTCCATGCAAGTCACTGCAGGGATATCCGGCCTTATTTCGAGTCAGGGCATCGCGGTGTCCATTCCACTTGAGGCCGCAACTCAGGGTACCTCTCACATACCTAGAGCTGAGAGAAGCCTCCTCTTGAGGTGCTTGTGGTAAGGTGGTATTCCTCTGGAGTCGAAGCCGGGGATTAACCTTCATGTTGACGTGATTTTTGGTCCACGGAGCTCTTTTGTGTTGTTACAGTGACCTCAGGATCCCTCTAGACTTGAAACAGTGTTCTTGGTGATTCTCTGGAGTGCCATCAAGGAAATCAAGGCTCCTTTCATCTGTGATGTGCAACACGAAATTGCTCTGCACACAGTGCAGGGGAATCGGGCCTCATCTCGCGGCGAGGGGGAAGTCTCATGGTTTTTCTCGAGTTGCGACGGGAACCTGGGGTATATTCTCGAGTTACGACGGGGATGGCCCTTCCACACAAGTGTTTGTTCAGCCTCGTCAGGACTCCTGCCTAGTTGTGAGGGACAATTCGGGATTCTCCTTGAGGCTTGGCAGGGCAATTGGGACGCCTCTCCAGCTGAGGCGGGAGACCAAGGGTCCCTTTCCACGTGCCACAGGAATCCTGGGACTCCTATCAAGTTTCACGAGGAGTCAGGCATCGTCTCCTTTGGAGGCACTGATCTCCGCGTACCTCTGGAGTTTTCAAGGGATGTGAGGCATACGGTCGCGATGAGGTGGGGAACTAGGTCTTTCTCTGTGGTCTCCACAGGGGATTCAGACATCCTTTCTTTTTGGGAGATGCAAGACGAGCCTGCATTCAAGTCATTGCACGGATATCCGGCCTTATTTCAATTCAGGGCATCGCGGTGTCCATTCCACTTGATTCCACAAACTCAGGGTCCCTCTCACATACCTAGAGCTGAGGGAAGCCACCTCTTGAGGTGCTTGTGGTAAGGTGGTATTCCTCTGGAGTCGAAGCCAGGGACTAACCTCTCATCTCGAGTTGATTCTTGGTCCACGGAGCTCTTTCTTGTTGCTACAGTGACCTCAGGATCCCTCTAGCCTTGGAACAGTGTTCTTGGGGTTTCTCTGGAGTGCCATCAAGGAAATCAAGGCTCCTTTCATGTTTGATGTGCAACACGGAATTGTTCTGCACGCAGTGCAGGGGAATGGGGCCTCATCTCGCAGCGAAGGGGAAGTCTCATGGTTTTTCTCGAGTTGCGGCGGGAACCTGGGGAATATTCTCGATTTACGACGGGGATGGCCCTTCCACCCACGTGTTTGTTCAGCGACGGCAGGACTCCTGCCTAGTTGCAAAGAACAACTCGGGATTCTACTCGAGGCTTGGCAGGGCAATTGGGACGCCTCTCCAGCTGAGGCGGGAGACCAAGGTTCCCTTTCCACGTGTCACAGGAATCCTGGGACTCCTATCAAGTTTCACGAGGAGTCAGGCATCGTCTCCTTTGGAGGCACTGATCTGCGCGTACCTCTGGAGTTTTCAAAGGATGTGAGGCCTCCGGTCGCGATGAGGTGGGGAACTAGTTCTTTTTCTGTGGTCTCCACAGGGGAGTCAGATATCCTTTCGTCTTGGGAGATGTAAGTCGAGCCTGCATTCAAGTCACTGCAGGGATATCCGGCCTTATTTTGCGTCAGGGCATCGCGGTGTCCATTCCACTTGAGGCCGCAAATCAGGGTCCCTCTCACATACCTAGAATTGAGAGAAGCCTCCTCTTGAGGTGCTTGTGGTAAGGTGGTATTCCTCTGGAGTCGAATCCAGGGACTAACCTCTCATATCGAGTTGATTTTTGGTCCACGGAGCTCTTTCGTGTGGCTACACTGACCACAGGATCCTTCTAGCCTTGGAACAGTGTTCTTTGGGTTTCTCTGGAGTGCCATCAAAGAAAATAAGGCTCCTTTCATGTGTGATGTGCAACACGGAATTACTCTGCATGCAGTGCAGGGGAATCAGGCCTCATCTCGCGGCGAGGGGGAAGTCTCATGGTTTTTCTCGAGTTGCGGCGGGAACCTGGGGTATATTCTCGAGTTACGACGGGGATGGCCCTTCCACCCACGTGTTTGTTCAGCGAAGGCAGGACTCCTGCCTAGTTGTGAGGGACAATTCGGGATTCTCCTTGAGGCTTGGCAGGGAAATTGGGACGCCTCTCCAGCTGAGGCGGGAGACCAAGGGTCCCTTTCCACGTGCCACAGGAATCCTGGGACTCCTATCAAGTTTCACGAGGAGTCAGGCATCGTCTCCTTTGGAGGCACTGATCTGCGCGTACCTCTGGAGTTTTCAAAGAATGTGAGGCCTCCGGTCGCGATGAGGTGGGGAACTAGGTCTTTCTCTGTGGTCTCCACAGGGGATTCAGACATCCTTTCTTCTTGGGAGATGCAAGACGAGCCTGCATTCAAGTCACTGCAGGGATATCCGGCCTTATTTCAATTCAAGGCATCGCGGTGTCCATTACACTTGATTCCACAAACTCAGGGTCCCTCTCACATATCTAGAGCTGAGAGAAGCCTCCTCTTGAGGTGCTTGTGGTAAGGTGGTATTCCTCTGGAGTCGAAGCCAGGGACTAACCTCTCATCTCGAGTTGATTTTTGGTCCACGGAGCTCTTTCTGGTTGCTACAGTGACCTCAGGATCCCTCTAGCCTTGAAACAGTGTTCTTGGGGATTTTCTGGAGTGCCATCAAGGAAATCAAGGCTCCTTTCATGTGTGATGTGCAACACGGAATTGCTCTGCACGCAGTGCAGGGGAATCGGGCCTCATCTCGCGGCGAGGGGGAAGTCTCATGGTTTTTCTCGAGTTGCGGCGGAAACCTGGGGTATATTCTCGAGTTACGACGGGGATGGCCCTTCCACCCACGTGTTTGTTCAGCGACGTCATGACTCCTGCCTAGTTGCGAGGGACAACTCGGGATTCTCCTGGGGCTTGGCAGGGCAATTGGGACGCCTCTCCAGCTGAGGCGGTAGACCAAGGGTCACTTTCCATGTGCCACAGGAATCCTGGGACTCCTATCAAGTTTCACGAGGAGTCAGGCATCGTCTCCTTTGGAGGCACTGATCTCCGCGTACCTCTGGAGTTTTCAAAGGATGTCAGGCCTCCGGTCGCGATGAAGTGGGGAACTAGGTCTTTCTCTGTGGTCTCCACAGGGGTTTCAGACATCCTTTCGTCTTGGGAGATGCAAGACGAGCCTGCATTCAAGTCACTGCAGGGATATCCGGCCTTATTTCGAGTCAGGGCATCGCGGTGTCCATTCCACTTGAGGCCGCAAACTCAGGGTCCCTCTCACATAGCTAGAGCTGAGATAATCCTGCTCTTGAGGTGCTTGTGGTAAGGTGGTATTCCTCTGGAGTCGAAGCCAGGGACTAACCTCTCATCTCGAGTTGATTTTTGGTCCACGGAGCTCTTTCGTGTTGCTACAGTGACCTCAGGATCCCTCTAGCCTTGAAACAGTGTTCTTGGGGTTTCTCTGGAGTGCCATCAAGGAAATCAAGGCTCCTTTCATGTGTGATGTGCAACAGGGAATTGCTCTGCACGCAGTACAGGGGAATCGGGGCTCATCTCGCGGCGAGGGGAAAGTCTCATGGTTTTCCTCGAGTTGCGGCGGGAACCTGGGGTATATTCTCGAGTTACGACGGGGATGGCCCTTCCACCCACGTGTGTGTTCAGCGACGTCTGGACTCCTGCCTAGTTGCGAGGGACAACGCGGGATTCTCCTCGAGGCTTGGCAGGGCAATTGGGACGCCTCTCCATGTGAGGCGGGAGGCCAAGGGTCCCTTTCCATGTGCCACAGGAATCCTGGGACTCCTATCAAGTTTCACGAGGAGTCAGGCATCGTCTCCTTTGGAGGCACTGATCTGCGCGTACCTCTGGAGTTTTCAAAGAATGTGAGGCCTCTGGTCGCGATGAGGTGGGGAACTAGTTCTTTTTCTGTGGTCTCCACAGGGGAGTCAGACATCGTTTCGTCTTGGGAGATGTAAGACGAGCCTGCATTCAAGTCACTGCAGGGATATCCGGCCTTATTTCGCGTCAGGGCATCGCGGTGTCCATTCCACTTGAGGCCGCAAACTCAGGGTCCCTCTCACATACCTAGAGCTGAGAGAAGCCTCCTCTTGAGGTGCTTGTGGTAAGGTGGTATTCCTCTGGAGTCGAAGCCAGGGACTAACCTCTCATCTCTAGTTGATTTTTGGTCCACGAAGCTCTTTCGTGTTGCTACAGTGACCTCAGGATCCCTCTAGCCTTGAAATAGTGATATTGGGGTTTCTCTGGAGTGCCATCAAGGAAATCAAGGCTCCTTTCATGTGTGATGTGCAACACGGAATTGCTCTGCACGCAGTGCAGGGGAATCGGGCCTCATATCGCGGCGAGGGGGAAGTCTCATGGTTTTTCTCCAGTTGCGGCGGGAACCTGGGGTATATTCTCGATTTACGACGGGGATGGCCCTTCCACCCAAGTGTTTGTTCAGCGACGTCAGGACTCCTGCCTAGTTGCGAGGGACAACTCGGGATTCTCCTCGAGGCTTGGCAGGGCAATTGGGATGCCTCTCCAGCTGAGGCGGGAGACCAAGGGTCCCTTTCCACGTGCCACAGGAAACCTGGGACTCCTATCAAGTCTCACGAGGAGTCAGGCATCGTCTCCTTTGGAGGCACTGATCTCCGCGTACCTCTGGAGTTTTCAAGGGATGTGAGGCCTCTGGTCGTGATGAGGTGGGGAACTAGGTCTTTCTCTGTGGTCTCCACAGGGGATTCAGACATCCTTTCGTCATGGGAAATGCAAGACGAGCCTCCATGCAAGTCACTGCAGGGATATCCGGCCTTATTTCGAGTCAGGGCATCGCGGTGTCCATTCCACTTGAGGCCGCAACTCAGGGTACCTCTCACATACCTAGAGCTGAGAGAAGCCTCCTCTTGAGGTGCTTGTGGTAAGGTGGTATTCCTCTGGAGTCGAAGCCGGGGATTAACCTTCATGTTGAGGTGATTTTTGGTCCACGGAGCTCTTTTGTGTTGTTACAGTGACCTCAGGATCCCTCTAGACTTGAAACAGTGTTCTTGGTGATTCTCTGGAGTGCCATCAAGGAAATCAAGGCTCCTTTCATCTGTGATGTGCAACACGAAATTGCTCTGCACACAGTGCAGGGGAATCGGGCCTCATCTCGCGGCGAGGGGGAAGTCTCATGGTTTTTCTCGAGTTGCGACGGGAACCTGGGGTATATTCTCGAGTTACGACGGGGATGGCCCTTCCACACAAGTGTTTGTTCAGCCTCGTCAGGACTCCTGCCTAGTTGTGAGGGACAATTCGGGATTCTCCTTGAGGCTTGGCAGGGCAATTGGGACGCCTCTCCAGCTGAGGCGGGAGACCAAGGGTCCCTTTCCACGTGCCACAGGAATCCTGGGACTCCTATCAAGTTTCACGAGGAGTCAGGCATCGTCTCCTTTGGAGGCACTGATCTCCGCGTACCTCTGGAGTTTTCAAGGGATGTGAGGCATACGGTCGCGATGAGGTGGGGAACTAGGTCTTTCTCTGTGGTCTCCACAGGGGATTCAGACATCCTTTCTTTTTGGGAGATGCAAGACGAGCCTGCATTCAAGTCATTGCACGGATATCCGGCCTTATTTCAATTCAGGGCATCGCGGTGTCCATTCCACTTGATTCCACAAACTCAGGGTCCCTCTCACATACCTAGAGCTGAGGGAAGCCACCTCTTGAGGTGCTTGTGGTAAGGTGGTATTCCTCTGGAGTCGAAGCCAGGGACTAACCTCTCATCTCGAGTTGATTCTTGGTCCACGGAGCTCTTTCTTGTTGCTACAGTGACCTCAGGATCCCTCTAGCCTTGGAACAGTGTTCTTGGGGTTTCTCTGGAGTGCCATCAAGGAAATCAAGGCTCCTTTCATGTTTGATGTGCAACACGGAATTGCTCTGCACGCAGTGCAGGGGAATGGGGCCTCATCTCGCAGCGAAGGGGAAGTCTCATGGTTTTTCTCGAGTTGCGGCGGGAACCTGGGGAATATTCTCGATTTACGACGGGGATGGCCCTTCCACCCACGTGTTTGTTCAGCGACGGCAGGACTCCTGCCTAGTTGCAAAGAACAACTCGGGATTCTACTCGAGGCTTGGCAGGGCAATTGGGACGCCTCTCCAGCTGAGGCGGGAGACCAAGGTTCCCTTTCCACGTGTCACAGGAATCCTGGGACTCCTATCAAGTTTCACGAGGAGTCAGGCATCGTCTCCTTTGGAGGCACTGATCTGCGCGTACCTCTGGAGTTTTCAAAGGATGTGAGGCCTCCGGTCGCGATGAGGTGGGGAACTAGTTCTTTTTCTGTGGTCTCCACAGGGGAGTCAGATATCCTTTCGTCTTGGGAGATGTAAGTCGAGCCTGCATTCAAGTCACTGCAGGGATATCCGGCCTTATTTTGCGTCAGGGCATCGCGGTGTCCATTCCACTTGAGGCCGCAAATCAGGGTCCCTCTCACATACCTAGAATTGAGAGAAGCCTCCTCTTGAGGTGCTTGTGGTAAGGTGGTATTCCTCTGGAGTCGAATCCAGGGACTAACCTCTCATATCGAGTTGATTTTTGGTCCACGGAGCTCTTTCGTGTGGCTACACTGACCACAGGATCCTTCTAGCCTTGGAACAGTGTTCTTTGGGTTTCTCTGGAGTGCCATCAAAGAAAATAAGGCTCCTTTCATGTGTGATGTGCAACATGGAATTACTCTGCATGCAGTGCAGGGGAATCAGGCCTCATCTCGCGGCGAGGGGGAAGTCTCATGGTTTTTCTCGAGTTGCGGCGGGAACCTGGGGTATATTCTCGAGTTACGACGGGGATGGCCCTTCCACCCACGTGTTTGTTCAGCGAAGGCAGGACTCCTGCCTAGTTGTGAGGGACAATTCGGGATTCTCCTTGAGGCTTGGCAGGGCAATTGGGACGCCTCTCCAGCTGAGGCGGGAGACCAAGGGTCCCTTTCCACGTGCCACAGGAATCCTGGGACTCCTATCAAGTTTCACGAGGAGTCAGGCATCGTCTCCTTTGGAGGCACTGATCTGCGCGTACCTCTGGAGTTTTCAAAGAATGTGAGGCATACGGTCGCGATGAGGTGGGGAACTAGGTCTTTCTCTGTGGTCTCCACAGGGGATTCAGACATCCTTTCTTCTTGGGAGATGCAAGACGAGCCTGCATTCAAGTCATTGCACGGATATACGGCCTTATTTCAATTCAGGGCATCGCGGTGTCCATTACACTTGATTCCACAAACTCAGGGTCCCTCTCACATACCTAGAGCTGAGAGAAGCCTCCTCTTGAGGTGCTTGTGGTAAGGTGGTATTCCTCTAGAGTCGAAGCCAGGGACTAACCTCTCATCTCGAGTTGACTTTTGGTCCACGGAGCTCTTTAGTGTGGCTACAGTGACCTCAGGATCCCTCTAGCCTTGGAACAGTGTTCTTGGGGTTTCTCTGGAGTGCCATCAAGGAAATCAAGGCTCCTTTCATGTGTGATGTGCAACACGGAATTACTCTGCATGCAGTGCAGGGGAATCGGGCCTCATTTTGCAGCGAGGGAGAAGTCTCATGGTTTTTCTCGAGTTGAGGCGGGAACCTGGGGTATATTCTCGAGTTACGACGGGGAGGGCCCTTCCACCCACGTGTTTCTTCTGCCATGTCAGGACTCCTGCCTAGTTACGAGGGACAACTCGTGATTCTCCTCGAGGCTTGGCAGGGCAATTGGGACGCCTCTCCAGCTGAGGCGGGAGACCAAGTGTCCCTTTCCACGTGCCACAGGAATCCTGGGACTCCTATAAAGTTTCACGAGGAGTCAGGCATCGTCTCCTTTGGAGGCACTGATCTCCGCGTACCTCTGGAGTTTTCAAAGGATGAGAGGCCTCCGGTCGCGATGAGGTGGGGAACTCGGTCTTTCTCTGTGGTCTCCACAGGGGATTCAGACATCCTTTCATCTTGGGAGATGCAAGACGAGCCTGCATTCAAGTCACTGCAGGGATATTCGGCCTTATTTCGAGTCAGGGCATCGCGGTGTCCATTCCACTTGAGGCCGCAAAGTGGGTCCCTCTCACATACCTAGAGCTGAGAGAAGCCTCCTCTTGAGGTGCTTTTGGTAAGGTGGTATTCCTCTGGAGTCGAAGCCAGGGACTAACCTCTCATCTCGAGTTGATTTTTGGTCCACGGAGCTCTTTCTTGTTGCTACAGTGACCTCAGGATCCCTCTAGCCTTGAAACAGTGTTCTCGGGGCTTCTCTGGAGTGCCATCAAGGAAATCAAGGCTCCTTTCATGTGTGATGTGCAACACGGAATTGCTCTGCACGCAGTGCAGGGGAATCGGGCCTCATCTCGGGGCGAGGGGGAAGTCTCATGGTTTTTCTCGAGTTGCGGCGGGAACCTGGGGTATATTCTCGAGTTACGACCGGGATGGCCCTTCCACCCACGTGTTTGTTCAGCGACGTTAGGACTCCTGCCTAGTTGCGAGGGACAACTCGGGATTCTCCTCGAGGCTTGGCAGGGCAATTGGGACGCTTCTCCAGCTGAGGTGGGAGACCAAGTGTCCCTTTCCACGTGCCACAACAATCCTGGGACTCCTATCAACTTTCACGAGGAGTCAGGCATCGTCTCCTTTGGAGGCACTGATCTCCGCGTACCTCTGGAGTTTTCAAAGGATGAGAGGCCTCTGGTCGCGATGAGGTGGGGAACTAGGTCTTTCTCTGTGGTCTACACAGGGGATTCAGACATCCTTTCATCTTGGGAGATGCAAGACGAGCCTGCATTCAAGTCACTGCAGGGATATCCGGCCTTATTTCGCGTCAGGGCATCGCAGTGTCCATTCCATTTGAGGCCGCAAACTCAGGGTCCCTCTCACATAGCTAGAGCTGAGAGAAGCCTCCTCTTGAGGTGCTTGTGGTAAGGTGGTATTCCTCTGGAGTCGAAGCCAGGGACTAACCTCTCATCTCGAGTTGATTTTTGGTCCACGGAGCTCTTTCGTGTTGCTACATTGACCTCAGGATGCCTCTAGCAGTGAAACAGTGTTCTTGGGGTTTCTCTGGAGTGCCATCAAGGAAATCAAGGCTCCTTTCATGTTTGATGTGCAACACGGAATTGCTCTGCACGCAGTGCAGGGGAATCGGGCCTCATCTTGCGGCGAGGGGGAAGTCTCATGGTTTTTCTCGAGTTGCGGCGGTAACCTGGGGTATATTCTCGAGTTACGACGGGGATGGCCCTTCCACCCACGTGCTTGTTCAGCGACGTCAGGACTCCTGCCTAGTTGCGAGGGACAACTCGGGATTCTCCTCGAGGCTTGGTAGGGCAATTGGGACGCCTTTCCAGCTGAGGCGGGAGACCAAGGGTCTCTTTCCACGTGCCACAGTAATTCTGAGACTCCTATCAAGTTTCACGAGGAGTCAGGCATCGTCACCTTTGGAGGCACTTATCTACGCGTACCTCTGGAGTTTTCAAAGGATGTGAGGCCTCCGGTCGCGATGAGGTGGGGAACTAGGTCTTTCTCTGTGGTCTCCACAGGGGATTCAGACATCCTTTCGTCTTGGGAAATGCAAGACGAGCCTGCATTCAAGTCACTGCAGGGATATCCGGCCTTATTTCGAGTCAGGTCATCGCGGTGTCCATTCCACATGAGGCCGCAAACTCAGGGTCCCTCTCACATACCTAGAGCTGAGAGAAGCCTCCTCTTGAGGTGCTTGTGGTAAGGTGGTATTCCTCTGGAGTCGAAGCCAGGGACTAACCTCTCATCTCGAGTTGATTTTTCTTCCACGGAACTCTTTGGTGTGGCTACAGTGACCTCAGGATCCCTCTAGCCTTGAAACAGTGTTCTTGGGATTTCTCTGTAGTGCCATCAAGGAAATCAAGGCTCCTTTCATGTGTGATGTGCAACACGGAATTGCTCTGCATGCAGTGCAAGGTATCGGGCCTCATTTTGCGGTGAGGGGGAATTCTCATTGTTTTTCTCGTGTTGCGATGGGAACCTGGGGTATATTCTCGAGTTACGATGGGGATGGCCCTTCTACCCACGTGTTTCTTCACCGACGTCAGGCTCCTGCCTAGTTGCGAGGGACAACTCGGGATTCTCCTCGAGGCTTGGCAGGGCAATTGTGACGCCTCTCCAGCTGAGGCGGGAGACCAAGGGTCCCTTTCCACGTGCCACAGGAATCCTGGGACTCCTATCAAGGTTCACGAGGAGTCAGGCATCGTCTCCTTTGGAGGCACTGATCTCTGCGTTCTTCTGGAGTTTTCAAAGGATGTGAGGCCTCCGGTCACGATGAGGTGGGGAACTAGGTCTTTCCCTGTGGTCTCCACAGGGGATTCAGACATCCTTTCGTCTTGGGAGATGCAAGACGAGCCTGCATTCAAGTCACTGCAGGGATATCCGGCCTTATTTCGAGTCAGGGCATCGCGGTGTCCATTCCACTTGAGGCCGCAAACTCAGGGTCCCTCTCACATACATAGAGCTGAGAGAAGCCTCCTCTTGAGGTGCTTGTGGTAAAGTGGTATTCCTCTGGAGTCGAAGCCAGGGACTTACAGCTCATCTCGAGTTGATTGTTGGTCCACGGAGATTTTTCGTGTTGCTACAGTGACCTCAGGATCCCTCTAGCCTTGAAAGAGTGTTCTTGGGATTTCTCTGAAGTGCCATCAAGGAAATCAAGGCTCCTTTCATGTGTGATGTGCAACACGGAATTGCTCTGCACGCAGTGCAGGGGAATCGGGCTGCATCTCGCGGCAAGGGGAAAGTCTCAAGGTTTTTCTCGAGTTGCAGCGGGAACCTGGGGTATATTCTCGAGTTACGACGGGGATGGCCCTTCCACACACGTCTTTGTTCAGCGACGACAGGACTCCTGCCTAGTTGCGAGGGACAACTCGGGATTCTCCTCGAGGATTGGCAGGGCAATTGGGACGCTTCTCCAGCTGAGGCGGGAGACCAAGGGTCCCTTTCCACGTGCCACAGGAATCCTGGGACTCCTTTCATGTTTCACTAGGAGTCAGGCATCGTCTCCTTTGGAGGCACTGATCTCCGCGTACCTCTGCAGTTTTCAAAGGATGTGAGGCCTCCGGTCGCGATGAGGTGGGGAACTATGTGTTTCCCTGTGGTCTCCACAGGGGATTCAGACATCCTTTCGTCTTGGGAGATGCAAGACGAGCCTGCATTCAAGTCACTGCAGGGATACCCGGCATTATTTCAAGTCAGGTAATCGCGGTGTCCATTCCATTTGAGGCCGCAAACTCAAGGTCCCTCTCACATACATAGAGCTGAGAAAAGCATTCTCTTGAGGAGCTTGTGTTAAGGTGGTATTCCTCTGGAGTCGAAGCCCGGGACTAACCTCTCATCTCGAGTTGATTTGTGGTCCACGGAGCTCTTTTGTGTTGCTACAGTGACCTCAGGATCCCTCTAGCCTTAACACAGTGTTCTTGGGGTTTCTCTGGCTTGCCATCAAGGAAATCAAGGCTCCTTTCATGTGTGATGTGCAACACGGAATTGCTCTGCACACAGTGCATTGGAATCGGGCCTTATCTCGCGGCGAGGGGGAAGTCTCATGGTTTTTCTCGAGTTGCGGCGGGAACCTGGGGTATATTCTCGAGTTACGACGGGGATGGCCCTTCCAGCCACGTGTTTTTTCAGCGACGTCAGGACTCCTGCCTAGTTGCGAGGGACAACTCGGGATTCTCCTCGAGGCTTGGCAGGGCAATTGGGACGCCTCTCCAGCTGAGGCGGGAGACCAAGGGTCCCTTTCCACGTGCCACAAGAATCCTGGGACTCCTATCAAGTTTCACGTGGAGTCAGGCATCGTCTCCTTTGGAGGCACTGATCTCCGCGTACCTCTGGAGTTTTCAAAGGATGTGAGCCCTCCGGTCGCGATGAGGTGGGGAACTAGGTCTTTCTCTGTGGTCTCCACAGGGGATTCAGACAACCTTTCGTCTTTGAGTTGCAAGACGAGCCTGCATTCAAGTCACTGCAGAGATATCAGCCTTATTTCGCGTCAGGGCATCGCAGTGACCATTCCACTTGAGGCCACAAAATCAGGGTCCCTCTCACATACCTAGAGCTGAGAGAAGCCTCCTCTTGAGGTGCTTGTGGTAAGGTGGTATTCCTCTGGAGTCGAAGCCAGGGACTAACCTCTCATCTCGAGTTGATTTTTGGTCCACGCAGCTCTTTCGTGTTGCTACATTGACCTCAGGATGCCTCTAGCATGAAACAGTGTTCTTGGGGTTTCTCTGGAGTGTCATCAAGGAAATCAAGGCTCCTTTCATGTTTGATGTGCAACACGGAATTGCTCTGCACGCAGTGCAGGGGAATCGGGCCTCATCTTGCGGCGAGGGGGAATTCTCATGGTTTTTCTCGAGTTGCGGCGGGAACCTGGGGTATATTCTCGAGTTACGACGGGGATGGCCCTTCCACCCACGTGCTTGTTCAGCGACGTCAGGACTCCTGCCTAGTTGCGAGGGACAACTCGGGATTCTCCTCGAGGCTTGGTAGGGCAATTGGGACGCCTTTCCAGCTGAGGCGGGAGACCAAGGGTCTCTTTCCACGTGCCACAGGAATTCTGAGACTCCTATCAAGTTTCACGAGGAGTCAGGCATCGTCACCTTTGGAGGCACTTATCTCCGCGTACCTCTGGAGTTTTCAAAGGATGTGAGGCCTCCGGTCGCGAAGAGGTGGGGAACTAGGTCTTTCTCTGTGGTCTCCACAGGGGATTCAGACATCCTTTCGTCTTGGGAAATGCAAGACGAGCCTGCATTCAAGTCACTGCAGGGATATCCGGCCTTATTTCGAGTCAGGTCATCGAGGTGTCCATTCCACTTGAGGCCGCAAACTCAGGGTCCCTCTCACATACCTAGAGCTGAGAGAAGCCTCCTCTTGAGGTGCTTGTGGTAAGGTGGTATTCCTCTGGAGTCGAAGCCAGGGACTAACCTCTCATCTCGAGTTGATTTTTCTTCCACGGAACTCTTTGGTGTGGCTACAGTGACCTCAGGATCCCTCTAGCCTTGAAACAGTGTTCTTGGGATTTCTCTGTAGTGCCATCAAGGAAATCAAGGCTCCTTTCATGTGTGATGTGCAACACGGAATTGCTCTGCACGCAGTGCAAGGTATCGGGCCTCATTTTGCGGTGAGGGGTAGTCTCATGGTTTTTCTCGAGTTGCGATGGGAACCTGGGGTATATTCTCGAGTTACGACGGGGATGGCCCTTCCACCCACGTGTTTGTTCAGCGACGTCAGACTCCTGCCTAGTTGCGAGGGACAACTCGGGATTCTCCTCGAGGCTTGGCAGGGCAATTGTGACGCCTCTCCAGCTGAGGCGGGAGACCAAGGGTCCCTTTCCACGTGCCACAGGAATCCTGGGACTCCTATCAAGTTTCACGTGGAGTCAGGCATCGTCTCCTTTGGAGGCACTGATCTCTGCGTTCTTCTGGAGTTTTCAAAGGATGTGAGGCCTCCGGTCACGATGAGGTGGGGAACTAGGTCTTTCCCTGTGGTCTCCACAGGGGATTCAGACATCCTTTCGTTTTGGGAGATGCAAGACGAGCCTGCATTCAAGTCACTGCAGGGATATCCGGCCTTATTTCGAGTCAGGGCATCGCGGTGTCCATTCCACTTGAGGCCGCAAACTCAGGGTCCCTCTCACATACATAGAGCTGAGAGAAGCCTCCTCTTGAGGTGCTTGTGGTAAAGTGGTATTCCTCTGGAGTCGAAGCCCGGGACTAACCTCTCATCTCGAGTTGATTTGTGGTCCACGGAGCTCTTTTGTGTTGCTACAGTGACCTCAGGATCCCTCTAGCCTTGAAACAGTGTTCTTGGGGTTTCTCTGGAGTGCCATCAAGGAAATCAAGGCTCCTTTCATGTGTGATGTGCAACACGGAATTGCTCTGTACGCAGTACAGGGGAATCGGGCCTGTCTCGCGGCGAGGGGGAAGTCTCATGGTTTTTCTCGAGTTGCAGCAGGAACCTGGGGTATATTCTCGAGTTACGACGGGGATGGCCCTTCCACACACGTGTTTGTTCAGCGACGTAAGGACTCCTGCCTAGTTGCGAGGGACAACTCGGCATTTTCCTTGAGGCTTGGCAGGGCAATTGGGACGCCTCTCCAGCTGAGGCAGGAGACCAAGGGTCTCTTTCCACGTGCCACAGGAATTCTGAGACTCCTATCAAGTTTCACGAGGAGTCAGGCATCGTCACCTTTGGAGGCACTTATCTCCGCGTACCTCTGGTGTTTTCAAAGGATGTGAGGCCTCCGGTCGCGATGAGGTGGGGAACTAGGTCTTTCTCTGTGGTCTCCACAGGGGATTCAGACATCCTTTCGTCATGGGAAATGCAAGACGAGCCTCCATGCAAGTCACTGCAGGGATATCCGGCCTTATTTCGAGTCAGGGCATCGCGGTGTCCATTCCACTTGAGGCCGCAACTCAGGGTACCTCTCACATACCTAGAGCTGAGAGAAGCCTCCTCTTGAGGTGCTTGTGGTAAGGTGGTATTCCTCTGGAGTCGAAGCCGGGGATTAACCTTCATGTTGAGGTGATTTTTGGTCCACGGAGCTCTTTTGTGTTGTTACAGTGACCTCAGGATCCCTCTAGACTTGAAACAGTGTTCTTGGTGATTCTCTGGAGTGCCATCAAGGAAATCAAGGCTCCTTTCATCTGTGATGTGCAACACGAAATTGCTCTACACACAGTGCAGGGGAATCGGGCCTCATCTCGCGGCGAGGGGGAAGTCTCATGGTTTTTCTCGAGTTGCGACGGGAACCTGGGGTATATTCTCGAGTTACGACGGGGATGGCCCTTCCACACAAGTGTTTGTTCAGCCTCGTCAGGACTCCTGCCTAGTTGTGAGGGACAATTCGGGATTCTCCTTGAGGCTTGGCAGGGCAATTGGGACGCCTCTCCAGCTGAGGCGGGAGACCAAGGGTCCCTTTCCACGTGCCACAGGAATCCTGGGACTCCTATCAAGTTTCACGAGGAGTCAGGCATCGTCTCCTTTGGAGGCACTGATCTCCGCGTACCTCTGGAGTTTTCAAGGGATGTGAGGCATACGGTCGCGATGAGGTGGGGAACTAGGTCTTTCTCTGTGGTCTCCACAGGGGATTCAGACATCCTTTCTTTTTGGGAGATGCAAGACGAGCCTGCATTCAAGTCATTGCACGGATATCCGGCCTTATTTCAATTCAGGGCATCGCGGTGTCCATTCCACTTGATTCCACAAACTCAGGGTCCCTCTCACATACCTAGAGCTGAGGGAAGCCACCTCTTGAGGTGCTTGTGGTAAGGTGGTATTCCTCTGGAGTCGAAGCCAGGGACTAACCTCTCATCTCGAGTTGATTCTTGGTCCACGGAGCTCTTTCTTGTTGCTACAGTGACCTCAGGATCCCTCTAGCCTTGGAACAGTGTTCTTGGGGTTTCTCTGGAGTGCCATCAAGGAAATCAAGGCTCCTTTCATGTTTGATGTGCAACATGGAATTGTTCTGCACGCAGTGCAGGGGAATGGGGCCTCATCTCGCAGCGAAGGGGAAGTCTCATGGTTTTTCTCGAGTTGCGGCGGGAACCTGGGGAATATTCTCGATTTACGACGGGGATGGCCCTTCCACCCACGTGTTTGTTCAGCGACGGCAGGACTCCTGCCTAGTTGCAAAGAACAACTCGGGATTCTACTCGAGGCTTGGCAGGGCAATTGGGACGCCTCTCCAGCTGAGGCGGGAGACCAAGGTTCCCTTTCCACGTGTCACAGGAATCCTGGGACTCCTATCAAGTTTCACGAGGAGTCAGGCATCGTCTCCTTTGGAGGCACTGATCTGCGCGTACCTCTGGAGTTTTCAAAGGATGTGAGGCCTCCGGTCGCGATGAGGTGGGGAACTAGTTCTTTTTCTGTGGTCTCCACAGGGGAGTCAGATATCCTTTCGTCTTGGGAGATGTAAGTCGAGCCTGCATTCAAGTCACTGCAGGGATATCCGGCCTTATTTTGCGTCAGGGCATCGCGGTGTCCATTCCACTTGAGGCCGCAAATCAGGGTCCCTCTCACATACCTAGAATTGAGAGAAGCCTCCTCTTGAGGTGCTTGTGGTAAGGTGGTATTCCTCTGGAGTCGAATCCAGGGACTAACCTCTCATATCGAGTTGATTTTTGGTCCACGGAGCTCTTTCGTGTGGCTACACTGACCACAGGATCCTTCTAGCCTTGGAACAGTGTTCTTTGGGTTTCTCTGGAGTGCCATCAAAGAAAATAAGGCTCCTTTCATGTGTGATGTGCAACACGGAATTACTCTGCATGCAGTGCAGGGGAATCAGGCCTCATCTCGCGGCGAGGGGGAAGTCTCATGGTTTTTCTCGAGTTGCGGCGGGAACCTGGGGTATATTCTCGAGTTACGACGGGGATGGCCCTTCCACCCACGTGTTTGTTCAGCGAAGGCAGGACTCCTGCCTAGTTGTGAGGGACAATTCGGGATTCTCCTTGAGGCTTGGCAGGGCAATTGGGACGCCTCTCCAGCTGAGGCGGGAGACCAAGGGTCCCTTTCCACGTGCCACAGGAATCCTGGGACTCCTATCAAGTTTCACGAGGAGTCAGGCATCGTCTCCTTTGGAGGCACTGATCTGCGCGTACCTCTGGAGTTTTCAAAGAATGTGAGGCATACGGTCGCGATGAGGTGGGGAACTAGGTCTTTCTCTGTGGTCTCCACAGGGGATTCAGACATCCTTTCTTCTTGGGAGATGCAAGACGAGCCTGCATTCAAGTCACTGCAGAGATATCAGCCTTATTTCGCGTCAGGGCATCGCAGTGACCATTCCACTTGAGGCCACAAAATCAGGGTCCCTCTCACATACCTAGAGCTGAGAGAAGCCTCCTCTTGAGGTGCTTGTGGTAAGGTGGTATTCCTCTGGAGTCGAAGCCAGGGACTAACCTCTCATCTCGAGTTGATTTTTGGTCCACGCAGCTCTTTCGTGTTGCTACATTGACCTCAGGATGCCTCTAGCATGAAACAGTGTTCTTGGGGTTTCTCTGGAGTGTCATCAAGGAAATCAAGGCTCCTTTCATGTTTGATGTGCAACACGGAATTGCTCTGCACGCAGTGCAGGGGAATCGGGCCTCATCTTGCGGCGAGGGGGAATTCTCATGGTTTTTCTCGAGTTGCGGCGGGAACCTGGGGTATATTCTCGAGTTACGACGGGGATGGCCCTTCCACCCACGTGCTTGTTCAGCGACGTCAGGACTCCTGCCTAGTTGCGAGGGACAACTCGGGATTCTCCTCGAGGCTTGGTAGGGCAATTGGGACGCCTTTCCAGCTGAGGCGGGAGACCAAGGGTCTCTTTCCACGTGCCACAGGAATTCTGAGACTCCTATCAAGTTTCACGAGGAGTCAGGCATCGTCACCTTTGGAGGCACTTATCTCCGCGTACCTCTGGAGTTTTCAAAGGATGTGAGGCCTCCGGTCGCGAAGAGGTGGGGAACTAGGTCTTTCTCTGTGGTCTCCACAGGGGATTCAGACATCCTTTCGTCTTGGGAAATGCAAGACGAGCCTGCATTCAAGTCACTGCAGGGATATCCGGCCTTATTTCGAGTCAGGTCATCGAGGTGTCCATTCCACTTGAGGCCGCAAACTCAGGGTCCCTCTCACATACCTAGAGCTGAGAGAAGCCTCCTCTTGAGGTGCTTGTGGTAAGGTGGTATTCCTCTGGAGTCGAAGCCAGGGACTAACCTCTCATCTCGAGTTGATTTTTCTTCCACGGAACTCTTTGGTGTGGCTACAGTGACCTCAGGATCCCTCTAGCCTTGAAACAGTGTTCTTGGGATTTCTCTGTAGTGCCATCAAGGAAATCAAGGCTCCTTTCATGTGTGATGTGCAACACGGAATTGCTCTGCACGCAGTGCAAGGTATCGGGCCTCATTTTGCGGTGAGGGGTAGTCTCATGGTTTTTCTCGAGTTGCGATGGGAACCTGGGGTATATTCTCGAGTTACGACGGGGATGGCCCTTCCACCCACGTGTTTGTTCAGCGACGTCAGACTCCTGCCTAGTTGCGAGGGACAACTCGGGATTCTCCTCGAGGCTTGGCAGGGCAATTGTGACGCCTCTCCAGCTGAGGCGGGAGACCAAGGGTCCCTTTCCACGTGCCACAGGAATCCTGGGACTCCTATCAAGTTTCACGTGGAGTCAGGCATCGTCTCCTTTGGAGGCACTGATCTCTGCGTTCTTCTGGAGTTTTCAAAGGATGTGAGGCCTCCGGTCACGATGAGGTGGGGAACTAGGTCTTTCCCTGTGGTCTCCACAGGGGATTCAGACATCCTTTCGTTTTGGGAGATGCAAGACGAGCCTGCATTCAAGTCACTGCAGGGATATCCGGCCTTATTTCGAGTCAGGGCATCGCGGTGTCCATTCCACTTGAGGCCGCAAACTCAGGGTCCCTCTCACATACATAGAGCTGAGAGAAGCCTCCTCTTGAGGTGCTTGTGGTAAAGTGGTATTCCTCTGGAGTCGAAGCCCGGGACTAACCTCTCATCTCGAGTTGATTTGTGGTCCACGGAGCTCTTTTGTGTTGCTACAGTGACCTCAGGATCCCTCTAGCCTTGAAACAGTGTTCTTGGGGTTTCTCTGGAGTGCCATCAAGGAAATCAAGGCTCCTTTCATGTGTGATGTGCAACACGGAATTGCTCTGTACGCAGTACAGGGGAATCGGGCCTGTCTCGCGGCGAGGGGGAAGTCTCATGGTTTTTCTCGAGTTGCAGCAGGAACCTGGGGTATATTCTCGAGTTACGACGGGGATGGCCCTTCCACACACGTGTTTGTTCAGCGACGTAAGGACTCCTGCCTAGTTGCGAGGGACAACTCGGCATTTTCCTTGAGGCTTGGCAGGGCAATTGGGACGCCTCTCCAGCTGAGGCAGGAGACCAAGGGTCTCTTTCCACGTGCCACAGGAATTCTGAGACTCCTATCAAGTTTCACGAGGAGTCAGGCATCGTCACCTTTGGAGGCACTTATCTCCGCGTACCTCTGGTGTTTTCAAAGGATGTGAGGCCTCCGGTCGCGACGAGGTGGGGAACTAGGTCTTTCTCTGTGGTCTCCACAGGGGATTCAGACATCCTTTCGTCATGGGAAATGCAAGACGAGCCTCCATGCAAGTCACTGCAGGGATATCCGGCCTTATTTCGAGTCAGGGCATCGCGGTGTCCATTCCACTTGAGGCCGCAACTCAGGGTACCTCTCACATACCTAGAGCTGAGAGAAGCCTCCTCTTGAGGTGCTTGTGGTAAGGTGGTATTCCTCTGGAGTCGAAGCCGGGGATTAACCTTCATGTTGAGGTGATTTTTGGTCCACGGAGCTCTTTTGTGTTGTTACAGTGACCTCAGGATCCCTCTAGACTTGAAACAGTGTTCTTGGTGATTCTCTGGAGTGCCATCAAGGAAATCAAGGCTCCTTTCATCTGTGATGTGCAACACGAAATTGCTCTGCACACAGTGCAGGGGAATCGGGCCTCATCTCGCGGCGAGGGGGAAGTCTCATGGTTTTTCTCGAGTTGCGACGGGAACCTGGGGTATATTCTCGAGTTACGACGGGGATGGCCCTTCCACACAAGTGTTTGTTCAGCCTCGTCAGGACTCCTGCCTAGTTGTGAGGGACAATTCGGGATTCTCCTTGAGGCTTGGCAGGGCAATTGGGACGCCTCTCCAGCTGAGGCGGGAGACCAAGGGTCCCTTTCCACGTGCCACAGGAATCCTGGGACTCCTATCAAGTTTCACGAGGAGTCAGGCATCGTCTCCTTTGGAGGCACTGATCTCCGCGTACCTCTGGAGTTTTCAAGGGATGTGAGGCATACGGTCGCGATGAGGTGGGGAACTAGGTCTTTCTCTGTGGTCTCCACAGGGGATTCAGACATCCTTTCTTTTTGGGAGATGCAAGACGAGCCTGCATTCAAGTCATTGCACGGATATCCGGCCTTATTTCAATTCAGGGCATCGCGGTGTCCATTCCACTTGATTCCACAAACTCAGGGTCCCTCTCACATACCTAGAGCTGAGGGAAGCCACCTCTTGAGGTGCTTGTGGTAAGGTGGTATTCCTCTGGAGTCGAAGCCAGGGACTAACCTCTCATCTCGAGTTGATTCTTGGTCCACGGAGCTCTTTCTTGTTGCTACAGTGACCTCAGGATCCCTCTAGCCTTGGAACAGTGTTCTTGGGGTTTCTCTGGAGTGCCATCAAGGAAATCAAGGCTCCTTTCATGTTTGATGTGCAACACGGAATTGTTCTGCACGCAGTGCAGGGGAATGGGGCCTCATCTCGCAGCGAAGGGGAAGTCTCATGGTTTTTCTCGAGTTGCGGCGGGAACCTGGGGAATATTCTCGATTTACGACGGGGATGGCCCTTCCACCCACGTGTTTGTTCAGCGACGGCAGGACTCCTGCCTAGTTGCAAAGAACAACTCGGGATTCTACTCGAGGCTTGGCAGGGCAATTGGGACGCCTCTCCAGCTGAGGCGGGAGACCAAGGTTCCCTTTCCACGTGTCACAGGAATCCTGGGACTCCTATCAAGTTTCACGAGGAGTCAGGCATCGTCTCCTTTGGAGGCACTGATCTGCGCGTACCTCTGGAGTTTTCAAAGGATGTGAGGCCTCCGGTCGCGATGAGGTGGGGAACTAGTTCTTTTTCTGTGGTCTCCACAGGGGAGTCAGATATCCTTTCGTCTTGGGAGATGTAAGTCGAGCCTGCATTCAAGTCACTGCAGGGATATCCGGCCTTATTTTGCGTCAGGGCATCGCGGTGTCCATTCCACTTGAGGCCGCAAATCAGGGTCCCTCTCACATACCTAGAATTGAGAGAAGCCTCCTCTTGAGGTGCTTGTGGTAAGGTGGTATTCCTCTGGAGTCGAATCCAGGGACTAACCTCTCATATCGAGTTGATTTTTGGTCCACGGAGCTCTTTCGTGTGGCTACACTGACCACAGGATCCTTCTAGCCTTGGAACAGTGTTCTTTGGGTTTCTCTGGAGTGCCATCAAAGAAAATAAGGCTCCTTTCATGTGTGATGTGCAACACGGAATTACTCTGCATGCAGTGCAGGGGAATCAGGCCTCATCTCGCGGCGAGGGGGAAGTCTCATGGTTTTTCTCGAGTTGCGGCGGGAACCTGGGGTATATTCTCGAGTTACGACGGGGATGGCCCTTCCACCCACGTGTTTGTTCAGCGAAGGCAGGACTCCTGCCTAGTTGTGAGGGACAATTCGGGATTCTCCTTGAGGCTTGGCAGGGCAATTGGGACGCCTCTCCAGCTGAGGCGGGAGACCAAGGGTCCCTTTCCACGTGCCACAGGAATCCTGGGACTCCTATCAAGTTTCACGAGGAGTCAGGCATCGTCTCCTTTGGAGGCACTGATCTGCGCGTACCTCTGGAGTTTTCAAAGAATGTGAGGCATACGGTCGCGATGAGGTGGGGAACTAGGTCTTTCTCTGTGGTCTCCACAGGGGATTCAGACATCCTTTCGTCTTGGGAGATGCAAGACGAGCCTGCATTCAAGTCATTGCACGGATATACGGCCTTATTTCAATTCAAGGCATCGCGGTGTCCATTACACTTGATTCCACAAACTCAGGGTCCCTCTCACATACCTAGAGCTGAGAGAAGCCTCCTCTTGAGGTGCTTGTGGTAAGGTGGTATTCCTCTAGAGTCGAAGCCAGGGACTAACCTCTCATCTCGAGTTGATTTTTGGTCCACGGAGCTCTTTAGTGTGGCTACAGTGACCTCAGGATCCCTCTAGCCTTGAAACAGTGTTCTTGGGGTTTCTCTGGAGTGCCATCAAGGAAATCAAGGCTCCTTTCATGTGTGATGTGCAACACGGAATTACTCTGCATGCAGTGCAGGGGAATCGGGCCTCATTTTGCAGCGAGGGAGAAGTCTCATGGTTTTTCTCGAGTTGAGGCGGGAACCTGGGGTATATTCTCGAGTTACGACGGGGAGGGCCCTTCCACCCACGTGTTTCTTCTGCCATGTCAGGACTCCTGCCTAGTTACGAGGGACAACTCGTGATTCTCCTCGAGGCTTGGCAGGGCAATTGGGACGCCTCTCCAGCTGAGGCGGGAGACCAAGTGTCCCTTTCCACGTACCACAGGAATCCTGGGACTCCTATAAAGTTTCACGAGGAGTCAGGCATCGTCTCCTTTGGAGGCACTGATCTCCGCGTACCTCTGGAGTTTTCAAAGGATGAGAGGCCTCCGGTCGCGATGAGGTGGGGAACTCGGTCTTTCTCTGTGGTCTCCACAGGGGATTCAGACATCCTTTCATCTTGGGAGATGCAAGACGAGCCTGCATTCAAGTCACTGCAGGGATATCCGGCCTTATTTCGAGTCAGGGCATCGCGGTGTCCATTCCACTTGAGGCCGCAAAGTGGGTCCCTCTCACATACCTAGAGCTGAGAGAAGCCTCCTCTTGAGGTGCTTTTGGTAAGGTGGTATTCCTCTGGAGTCGAAGCCAGGGACTAACCTCTCATCTCGAGTTGATTTTTGGTCCACGGAGCTCTTTCTTGTTGCTACAGTGACCTCAGGATCCCTCTAGCCTTGAAACAGTGTTCTCGGGGCTTCTCTGGAGTGCCATCAAGGAAATCAAGGCTCCTTTCATGTGTGATGTGCAACACGGAATTGCTCTGCACGCAGTGCAGGGGAATCGGGCCTCATCTCGGGGCGAGGGGGAAGTCTCATGGTTTTTCTCGAGTTGCGGCGGGAACCTGGGGTATATTCTCGAGTTACGACGGGAATGGCCCTTCCACACACGTGCTTGTTCAGCGACGTCAGGACTCCTGCCTAGTTGCGAGGGACAACACGGGATTCTCCTCGAGGCTTGGCAGGGCAATTGGGACGCCTCTCCAGCTGAGGCGGGAGACCAAGGGTCCCTTTCCATATGCCACAGGAATCCTGGGACTCCTATAAAGTTTCACGAGGAGTCAGGCATCGTCTCCTTTGGAGGCACTGATCTCCGCGTACCTCTGGAATTTTCAAAGGATGTGAGGCCTCCGGTCGCGATGAGGTGGGGAACTAGGTTTTCTCTGTGGTCTCCACAGGGGATTCAGACATCCTATCGTCTTGGGAGATGCAAGACGAGCCTGCATTCTAGTCACTGTAGTGATATTCGGCCTAATTTCGAGTCAGGGCATCGCGGTCTCCATTCCACTTGAGGCCGCAAACTCAGGGTCCCTCTCACATACCTAGAGCTGAGATAAGGCTGCCTTTGAGGTGCTTGTGGATAGGTGGTATTCCTCTGGAGTCGAAGCCAGGGACTAACCTCTCATCTCGAGTTGATTTTTGGTCCACGGAGCTCTTTCGTGTTGCTACAGTGACCTCAGGATTCCTCGAGCCTTGAAACAGTGTTCTTGGGGTTTCTCTGGAGTGCCATCAGGGAAATCAAGGCTCCTTTCATGTGTGATGTGCAACACGCAATTGCTCTGCACGCAGTGCAGGGGAATCGGGCCTCATCTCGCGGCGAGGGGGAAGTCTCATGGTTTTTCTCGAGTTGCGGCGGGAACCTGGGGTATATTCTCGAGTTACGACGGGGATGGCCCTTCCACACACGTGTTTGTTCAGTGACGGCAGGACTCCTGCCTAGTTGCGAGGGACAACTCGGGATTCTCCTCGAGGCTTGGCAGGGCAATTGAGACGCCTCTCCAGCTGAGGCGGGAGACCAAGGGTCCCTTTCCACGTGACACAGGAATCCTGGGACTCCTATCAAGTTTCACGAGGAGTCAGGCATCGTCTCCTTTGGAGGCAATGATCTCTGTGTACCTCTGGAATTTTCAAAGGATGTGAGGCCTCCGGTCGCGATGAGGTGGGGAACTAGGTCTTTCTCTGTGGTCTCCACAGGGGATTCAGAAATCCTTTCGTATTGGGAGATGCAAGACGAGCCTGCATTCAAGTCACTGCAGGGATATCCGGCCTTATTTCGAGTCAGGGCATCGCGGTGTCCATTCCACTTGAGGCCGCAAACTCAGGGTCCCTCTCACATATCTAGAGCTGAGAGAAGCCTCCTCTTGAGGTGCTTGTGGTAAGGTGGTATTCCTCTGGAGTCGAAGCCAGGGACTAACCTCTCATCTCGAGTTGATTTTTGGTCCACGGAGCTCTTTCTGGTTGCTACAGTGACCTCAGGATCCCTCTAGCCTTGAAACAGTGTTCTTGGGGATTTTCTGGAGTGCCATCAAGGAAATCAAGGCTCCTTTCATGTGTGATGTGCAACACGGAATTGCTCTGCACGCAGTGCAGGGGAATCGGGCCTCATCTCGCGGCGAGGGGGAAGTCTCATGGTTTTTCTCGAGTTGCGGCGGGAACCTGGGGTATATTCTCGAGTTACGACGGGGATGGCCCTTCCACCCACGTGTTTGTTCAGCGACGTCATGACTCCTGCCTAGTTGCGAGGGACAACTCGGGATTCTCCTGGGGCTTGGCAGGGCAATTGGGACGCCTCTCCAGCTGAGGCGGTAGACCAAGGGTCACTTTCCATGTGCCACAGGAATCCTGGGACTCCTATCAAGTTTCACGAGGAGTCAGGCATCGTCTCCTTTGGAGGCACTGATCTCCGCGTACCTCTGGAGTTTTCAAAGGATGTCAGGCCTCCGGTCGCGATGAAGTGGGGAACTAGGTCTTTCTCTGTGGTCTCCACAGGGGTTTCAGACATCCTTTCGTCTTGGGAGATGCAAGACGAGCCTGCATTCAAGTCACTGCAGGGATATCCGGCCTTATTTCGAGTCAGGGCATCGCGGTGTCCATTCCACTTGAGGCCGCAAACTCAGGGTCCCTCTCACATAGCTAGAGCTGAGATAATCCTGCTCTTGAGGTGCTTGTGGTAAGGTGGTATTCCTCTGGAGTCGAAGCCAGGGACTAACCTCTCATCTCGAGTTGATTTTTGGTCCACGGAGCTCTTTCGTGTTGCTACAGTGACCTCAGGATCCCTCTAGCCTTGAAACAGTGTTCTTGGGGTTTCTCTGGAGTGCCATCAAGGAAATCAAGGCTCCTTTCATGTGTGATGTGCAACAGGGAATTGCTCTGCACGCAGTGCAGGGGAATCGGGGCTCATCTCGCGGCGAGGGGAAAGTCTCATGGTTTTCCTCGAGTTGCGGCGGGAACCTGGGGTATATTCTCGAGTTACGACGGGGATGGCCCTTCCACCCACGTGTGTGTTCAGTGACGTCAGGACTCCTGCCTAGTTGCGAGGGACAACGCGGGATTCTCCTCGAGGCTTGGCAGGGCAATTGGGACGCCTCTCCATGTGAGGCGGGAGGCCAAGGGTCCCTTTCCATGTGCCACAGGAATCCTGGGACTCCTATCAAGTTTCACGAGGAGTCAGGCATCGTCTCCTTTGGAGGCACTGATCTGCGCGTACCTCTGGAGTTTTCAAAGAATGTGAGGCCTCTGGTCGCGATGAGGTGGGGAACTAGTTCTTTTTCTGTGGTCTCCACAGGGGAGTCAGACATCGTTTCGTCTTGGGAGATGTAAGACGAGCCTGCATTCAAGTCACTGCAGGGATATCCGGCCTTATTTCGCGTCAGGGCATCGCGGTGTCCATTCCACTTGAGGCCGCAAACTCAGGGTCCCTCTCACATACCTAGAGCTGAGAGAAGCCTCCTCTTGAGGTGCTTGTGGTAAGGTGGTATTCCTCTGGAGTCGAAGCCAGGGACTAACCTCTCATCTCTAGTTGATTTTTGGTCCACGAAGCTCTTTCGTGTTGCTACAGTGACCTCAGGATCCCTCTAGCCTTGAAATAGTGATATTGGGGTTTCTCTGGAGTGCCATCAAGGAAATCAAGGCTCCTTTCATGTGTGATGTGCAACACGGAATTGCTCTGCACGCAGTGCAGGGGAATCGGGCCTCATATCGCGGCGAGGGGGAAGTCTCATGGTTTTTCTCCAGTTGCGGCGGGAACCTGGGGTATATTCTCGATTTACGACGGGGATGGCCCTTCCACCCAAGTGTTTGTTCAGCGACGTCAGGACTCCTGCCTAGTTGCGAGGGACAACTCGGGATTCTCCTCGAGGCTTGGCAGGGCAATTGGGATGCCTCTCCAGCTGAGGCGGGAGACCAAGGGTCCCTTTCCACGTGCCACAGGAAACCTGGGACTCCTATCAAGTCTCACGAGGAGTCAGGCATCGTCTCCTTTGGAGGCACTGATCTCCGCGTACCTCTGGAGTTTTCAAGGGATGTGAGGCCTCTGGTCGTGATGAGGTTGGGAACTAGGTCTTTCTCTGTGGTCTCCACAGGGGATTCAGACATCCTTTCGTCATGGGAAATGCAAGACGAGCCTCCATTCAAGTCACTGCAGGGATATCCGGCCTTATTTCGAGTCAGGGCATCGCGGTGTCCATTCCACTTGAGGCCGCAACTCAGGGTACCTCTCACATACCTAGAGCTGAGAGAAGCCTCCTCTTGAGGTGCTTGTGGTAAGGTGGTATTCCTCTGGAGTCGAAGCCGGGGATTAACCTTCATGTTGAGGTGATTTTTGGTCCACGGAGCTCTTTTGTGTTGTTACAGTGACCTCAGGATCCCTCTAGACTTGAAACAGTGTTCTTGGTGATTCTCTGGAGTGCCATCAAGGAAATCAAGGCTCCTTTCATCTGTGATGTGCAACACGAAATTGCTCTGCACACAGTGCAGGGGAATCGGGCCTCATCTCGCGGCGAGGGGGAAGTCTCATGGTTTTTCTCGAGTTGCGACGGGAACCTGGGGTATATTCTCGAGTTACGACGGGGATGGCCCTTCCACACAAGTGTTTGTTCAGCCTCGTCAGGACTCCTGCCTAGTTGTGAGGGACAATTCGGGATTCTCCTTGAGGCTTGGCAGGGCAATTGGGACGCCTCTCCAGCTGAGGCGGGAGACCAAGGGTCCCTTTCCACGTGCCACAGGAATCCTGGGACTCCTATCAAGTTTCACGAGGAGTCAGGCATCGTCTCCTTTGGAGGCACTGATCTCCGCGTACCTCTGGAGTTTTCAAGGGATGTGAGGCATACGGTCGCGATGAGGTGGGGAACTAGGTCTTTCTCTGTGGTCTCCACAGGGGATTCAGACATCCTTTCTTTTTGGGAGATGCAAGACGAGCCTGCATTCAAGTCATTGCACGGATATCCGGCCTTATTTCAATTCAGGGCATCGCGGTGTCCATTCCACTTGATTCCACAAACTCAGGGTCCCTCTCACATACCTAGAGCTGAGGGAAGCCACCTCTTGAGGTGCTTGTGGTAAGGTGGTATTCCTCTGGAGTCGAAGCCAGGGACTAACCTCTCATCTCGAGTTGATTCTTGGTCCACGGAGCTCTTTCTTGTTGCTACAGTGACCTCAGGATCCCTCTAGCCTTGGAACAGTGTTCTTGGGGTTTCTCTGGAGTGCCATCAAGGAAATCAAGGCTCCTTTCATGTTTGATGTGCAACACGGAATTGTTCTGCACGCAGTGCAGGGGAATGGGGCCTCATCTCGCAGCGAAGGGGAAGTCTCATGGTTTTTCTCGAGTTGCGGCGGGAACCTGGGGAATATTCTCGATTTACGACGGGGATGGCCCTTCCACCCACGTGTTTGTTCAGCGACGGCAGGACTCCTGCCTAGTTGCAAAGAACAACTCGGGATTCTACTCGAGGCTTGGCAGGGCAATTGGGACGCCTCTCCAGCTGAGGCGGGAGACCAAGGTTCCCTTTCCACGTGTCACAGGAATCCTGGGACTCCTATCAAGTTTCACGAGGAGTCAGGCATCGTCTCCTTTGGAGGCACTGATCTGCGCGTACCTCTGGAGTTTTCAAAGGATGTGAGGCCTCCGGTCGCGATGAGGTGGGGAACTAGTTCTTTTTCTGTGGTCTCCACAGGGGAGTCAGATATCCTTTCGTCTTGGGAGATGTAAGTCGAGCCTGCATTCAAGTCACTGCAGGGATATCCGGCCTTATTTTGCGTCAGGGCATCGCGGTGTCCATTCCACTTGAGGCCGCAAATCAGGGTCCCTCTCACATACCTAGAATTGAGAGAAGCCTCCTCTTGAGGTGCTTGTGGTAAGGTGGTATTCCTCTGGAGTCGAATCCAGGGACTAACCTCTCATATCGAGTTGATTTTTGGTCCACGGAGCTCTTTCGTGTGGCTACACTGACCACAGGATCCTTCTAGCCTTGGAACAGTGTTCTTTGGGTTTCTCTGGAGTGCCATCAAAGAAAATAAGGCTCCTTTCATGTGTGATGTGCAACACGGAATTACTCTGCATGCAGTGCAGGGGAATCAGGCCTCATCTCGCGGCGAGGGGGAAGTCTCATGGTTTTTCTCGAGTTGCGGCGGGAACCTGGGGTATATTCTCGAGTTACGACGGGGATGGCCCTTCCACCCACGTGTTTGTTCAGCGAAGGCAGGACTCCTGCCTAGTTGTGAGGGACAATTCGGGATTCTCCTTGAGGCTTGGCAGGGCAATTGGGACGCCTCTCCAGCTGAGGCGGGAGACCAAGGGTCCCTTTCCACGTGCCACAGGAATCCTGGGACTCCTATCAAGTTTCACGAGGAGTCAGGCATCGTCTCCTTTGGAGGCACTGATCTGCGCGTACCTCTGGAGTTTTCAAAGAATGTGAGGCATACGGTCGCGATGAGGTGGGGAACTAGGTCTTTCTCTGTGGTCTCCACAGGGGATTCAGACATCCTTTCTTCTTGGGAGATGCAAGACGAGCCTGCATTCAAGTCATTGCACGGATATACGGCCTTATTTCAATTCAAGGCATCGCGGTGTCCATTACACTTGATTCCACAAACTCAGGGTCCCTCTCACATACCTAGAGCTGAGAGAAGCCTCCTCTTGAGGTGCTTGTGGTAAGGTGGTATTCCTCTAGAGTCGAAGCCAGGGACTAACCTCTCATCTCGAGTTGATTTTTGGTCCACGGAGCTCTTTAGTGTGGCTACAGTGACCTCAGGATCCCTCTAGCCTTGAAACAGTGTTCTTGGGGTTTCTCTGGAGTGCCATCAAGGAAATCAAGGCTCCTTTCATGTGTGATGTGCAACACGGAATTACTCTGCATGCAGTGCAGGGGAATCGGGCCTCATTTTGCAGCGAGGGAGAAGTCTCATGGTTTTTCTCGAGTTGAGGCGGGAACCTGGGGTATATTCTCGAGTTACGACGGGGAGGGCCCTTCCACCCACGTGTTTCTTCTGCCATGTCAGGACTCCTGCCTAGTTACGAGGGACAACTCGTGATTCTCCTCGAGGCTTGGCAGGGCAATTGGGACGCCTCTCCAGCTGAGGCGGGAGACCAAGTGTCCCTTTCCACGTACCACAGGAATCCTGGGACTCCTATAAAGTTTCACGAGGAGTCAGGCATCGTCTCCTTTGGAGGCACTGATCTCCGCGTACCTCTGGAGTTTTCAAAGGATGAGAGGCCTCCGGTCGCGATGAGGTGGGGAACTCGGTCTTTCTCTGTGGTCTCCACAGGGGATTCAGACATCCTTTCATCTTGGGAGATGCAAGACGAGCCTGCATTCAAGTCACTGCAGGGATATCCGGCCTTATTTCGAGTCAGGGCATCGCGGTGTCCATTCCACTTGAGGCCGCAAAGTGGGTCCCTCTCACATACCTAGAGCTGAGAGAAGCCTCCTCTTGAGGTGCTTTTGGTAAGGTGGTATTCCTCTGGAGTCGAAGCCAGGGACTAACCTCTCATCTCGAGTTGATTTTTGGTCCACGGAGCTCTTTCTTGTTGCTACAGTGACCTCAGGATCCCTCTAGCCTTGAAACAGTGTTCTCGGGGCTTCTCTGGAGTGCCATCAAGGAAATCAAGGCTCCTTTCATGTGTGATGTGCAACACGGAATTGCTCTGCACGCAGTGCAGGGGAATCGGGCCTCATCTCGGGGCGAGGGGGAAGTCTCATGGTTTTTCTCGAGTTGCGGCGGGAACCTGGGGTATATTCTCGAGTTACGACGGGAATGGCCCTTCCACACACGTGCTTGTTCAGCGACGTCAGGACTCCTGCCTAGTTGCGAGGGACAACACGGGATTCTCCTCGAGGCTTGGCAGGGCAATTGGGACGCCTCTCCAGCTGAGGCGGGAGACCAAGGGTCCCTTTCCATATGCCACAGGAATCCTGGGACTCCTATAAAGTTTCACGAGGAGTCAGGCATCGTCTCCTTTGGAGGCACTGATCTCCGCGTACCTCTGGAATTTTCAAAGGATGTGAGGCCTCCGGTCGCGATGAGGTGGGGAACTAGGTTTTCTCTGTGGTCTCCACAGGGGATTCAGACATCCTATCGTCTTGGGAGATGCAAGACGAGCCTGCATTCTAGTCACTGTAGTGATATTCGGCCTAATTTCGAGTCAGGGCATCGCGGTCTCCATTCCACTTGAGGCCGCAAACTCAGGGTCCCTCTCACATACCTAGAGCTGAGATAAGGCTGCCTTTGAGGTGCTTGTGGATAGGTGGTATTCCTCTGGAGTCGAAGCCAGGGACTAACCTCTCATCTCGAGTTGATTTTTGGTCCACGGAGCTCTTTCGTGTTGCTACAGTGACCTCAGGATTCCTCGAGCCTTGAAACAGTGTTCTTGGGGTTTCTCTGGAGTGCCATCAGGGAAATCAAGGCTCCTTTCATGTGTGATGTGCAACACGCAATTGCTCTGCACGCAGTGCAGGGGAATCGGGCCTCATCTCGCGGCGAGGGGGAAGTCTCATGGTTTTTCTCGAGTTGCGGCGGGAACCTGGGCTATATTCTCGAGTTACGACGGGGATGGCCCTTCCACACACGTGTTTGTTCAGTGACGGCAGGACTCCTGCCTAGTTGCGAGGGACAACTCGGGATTCTCCTCGAGGCTTGGCAGGGCAATTGAGACGCCTCTCCAGCTGAGGCGGGAGACCAAGGGTCCCTTTCCACGTGACACAGGAATCCTGGGACTCCTATCAAGTTTCACGAGGAGTCAGGCATCGTCTCCTTTGGAGGCACTGATCTCTGTGTACCTCTGGAATTTTCAAAGGATGTGAGGCCTCCGGTCGCGATGAGGTGGGGAACTAGGTCTTTCTCTGTGGTCTCCACAGGGGATTCAGAAATCCTTTCGTATTGGGAGATGCAAGACGAGCCTGCATTCAAGTCACTGCAGGGATATCCGGCCTTATTTCGAGTCAGGGCATCGCGGTGTCCATTCCACTTGAGGCCGCAAACTCAGGGTCCCTCTCACATATCTAGAGCTGAGAGAAGCCTCCTCTTGAGGTGCTTGTGGTAAGGTGGTATTCCTCTGGAGTCGAAGCCAGGGACTAACCTCTCATCTCGAGTTGATTTTTGGTCCACGGAGCTCTTTCTGGTTGCTACAGTGACCTCAGGATCCCTCTAGCCTTGAAACAGTGTTCTTGGGGATTTTCTGGAGTGCCATCAAGGAAATCAAGGCTCCTTTCATGTGTGATGTGCAACACGGAATTGCTCTGCACGCAGTGCAGGGGAATCGGGCCTCATCTCGCGGCGAGGGGGAAGTCTCATGGTTTTTCTCGAGTTGCGGCGGGAACCTGGGGTATATTCTCGAGTTACGACGGGGATGGCCCTTCCACCCACGTGTTTGTTCAGCGACGTCATGACTCCTGCCTAGTTGCGAGGGACAACTCGGGATTCTCCTGGGGCTTGGCAGGGCAATTGGGACGCCTCTCCAGCTGAGGCGGTAGACCAAGGGTCACTTTCCATGTGCCACAGGAATCCTGGGACTCCTATCAAGTTTCACGAGGAGTCAGGCATCGTCTCCTTTGGAGGCACTGATCTCCGCGTACCTCTGGAGTTTTCAAAGGATGTCAGGCCTCCGGTCGCGATGAAGTGGGGAACTAGGTCTTTCTCTGTGGTCTCCACAGGGGTTTCAGACATCCTTTCGTCTTGGGAGATGCAAGACGAGCCTGCATTCAAGTCACTGCAGGGATATCCGGCCTTATTTCGAGTCAGGGCATCGCGGTGTCCATTCCACTTGAGGCCGCAAACTCAGGGTCCCTCTCACATAGCTAGAGCTGAGATAATCCTGCTCTTGAGGTGCTTGTGGTAAGGTGGTATTCCTCTGGAGTCGAAGCCAGGGACTAACCTCTCATCTCGAGTTGATTTTTGGTCCACGGAGCTCTTTCGTGTTGCTACAGTGACCTCAGGATCCCTCTAGCCTTGAAACAGTGTTCTTGGGGTTTCTCTGGAGTGCCATCAAGGAAATCAAGGCTCCTTTCATGTGTGATGTGCAACAGGGAATTGCTCTGCACGCAGTGCAGGGGAATCGGGGCTCATCTCGCGGCGAGGGGAAAGTCTCATGGTTTTCCTCGAGTTGCGGCGGGAACCTGGGGTATATTCTCGAGTTACGACGGGGATGGCCCTTCCACCCACGTGTGTGTTCAGCGACGTCAGGACTCCTGCCTAGTTGCGAGGGACAACGCGGGATTCTCCTCGAGGCTTGGCAGGGCAATTGGGACGCCTCTCCATGTGAGGCGGGAGGCCAAGGGTCCCTTTCCATGTGCCACAGGAATCCTGGGACTCCTATCAAGTTTCACGAGGAGTCAGGCATCGTCTCCTTTGGAGGCACTGATCTGCGCGTACCTCTGGAGTTTTCAAAGAATGTGAGGCCTCTGGTCGCGATGAGGTGGGGAACTAGTTCTTTTTCTGTGGTCTCCACAGGGGAGTCAGACATCGTTTCGTCTTGGGAGATGTAAGACGAGCCTGCATTCAAGTCACTGCAGGGATATCCGGCCTTATTTCGCGTCAGGGCATCGCGGTGTCCATTCCACTTGAGGCCGCAAACTCAGGGTCCCTCTCACATACCTAGAGCTGAGAGAAGCCTCCTCTTGAGGTGCTTGTGGTAAGGTGGTATTCCTCTGGAGTCGAAGCCAGGGACTAACCTCTCATCTCTAGTTGATTTTTGGTCCACGAAGCTCTTTCGTGTTGCTACAGTGACCTCAGGATCCCTCTAGCCTTGAAATAGTGATATTGGGGTTTCTCTGGATTGCCATCAAGGAAATCAAGGCTCCTTTCATGTGTGATGTGCAACACGGAATTGCTCTGCACGCAGTGCAGGGGAATCGGGCCTCATATCGCGGCGAGGGGGAAGTCTCATGGTTTTTCTCCAGTTGCGGCGGGAACCTGGGGTATATTCTCGATTTACGACGGGGATGGCCCTTCCACCCAAGTGTTTGTTCAGCGACGTCAGGACTCCTGCCTAGTTGCGAGGGACAACTCGGGATTCTCCTCGAGGCTTGGCAGGGCAATTGGGATGCCTCTCCAGCTGAGGCGGGAGACCAAGGGTCCCTTTCCACGTGCCACAGGAAACCTGGGACTCCTATCAAGTCTCACGAGGAGTCAGGCATCGTCTCCTTTGGAGGCACTGATCTCCGCGTACCTCTGGAGTTTTCAAGGGATGTGAGGCCTCTGGTCGTGATGAGGTGGGGAACTAGGTCTTTTTCTATGGTTTCCCCAGGGGATTCAGACATCCTTTCGTCTTGGGAGATGCAAGACGAGCCTGCATTCAAGTCACTGCAGGGATATCCGGCCTTATTTCGAGTCAGGGCATCGCGGTGTCCATTCCACTTGAGGCCGCAAAATCAGGGTCCCTCTCACATACCTAGAGCTGAGAGAAGCCTCCTCTTGAGGTCCTTGTGGTAAGGTGGTATTCCTCTGGAGTCGAAGCCCGGGACTAACCTCTCATCTCGAGTTGATTCTTGGTCCACGGAGCTCTTTCGTGTTGCTACAGTGACCTCAGGATCCCTCTAGCCTTGAAACAGTGTTCTTGGGGTTTCTCTGGAGTGCCATCAAGGAAATCAAGGCTCCTTTCATGTGTGATGTGCAACAGGGAATTGCTCTGCACGCAGTGCAGGGGAATCGGGGCTCATCTCGCGGCGAGGGGAAAGTCTCATGGTTTTCCTCGAGTTGCGGCGGGAACCTGGGGTATATTCTCGAGTTACGACGGGGATGGCCCTTCCACCCACGTGTGTGTTCAGCGACGTCAGGACTCCTGCCTAGTTGCGAGGGACAACGCGGGATTCTCCTCGAGGCTTGGCAGGGCAATTGGGACGCCTCTCCATGTGAGGCGGGAGGCCAAGGGTCCCTTTCCACGTGCCACAGGAATCCTGGGACTCCTATCAAGTTTCACGAGGAGTCAGGCATCGTCTCCTTTGGAGGCACTGATCTGCGCGTACCTCTGGAGTTTTCAAAGAATGTGAGGCCTCTGGTCGCGATGAGGTGGGGAACTAGTTCTTTTTCTGTGGTCTCCACAGGGGAGTCAGACATCGTTTCGTCTTGGGAGATGTAAGACGAGCCTGCATTCAAGTCACTGCAGGGATATCCGGCCTTATTTCGCGTCAGGGCATCGCGGTGTCCATTCCACTTGAGGCCGCAAACTCAGGGTCCCTCTCACATACCTAGAGCTGAGAGAAGCCTCCTCTTGAGGTGCTTGTGGTAAGGTGGTATTCCTCTGGAGTCGAAGCCAGGGACTAACCTCTCATCTCTAGTTGATTTTTGGTCCACGAAGCTCTTTCGTGTTGCTACAGTGACCTCAGGATCCCTCTAGCCTTGAAATAGTGATATTGGGGTTTCTCTGGATTGCCATCAAGGAAATCAAGGCTCCTTTCATGTGTGATGTGCAACACGGAATTGCTCTGCACGCAGTGCAGGGGAATCGGGCCTCATATCGCGGCGAGGGGGAAGTCTCATGGTTTTTCTCCAGTTGCGGCGGGAACCTGGGGTATATTCTCGATTTACGACGGGGATGGCCCTTCCACCCAAGTGTTTGTTCAGCGACGTCAGGACTCCTGCCTAGTTGCGAGGGACAACTCGGGATTCTCCTCGAGGCTTGGCAGGGCAATTGGGATGCCTCTCCAGCTGAGGCGGGAGACCAAGGGTCCCTTTCCACGTGCCACAGGAAACCTGGGACTCCTATCAAGTCTCACGAGGAGTCAGGCATCGTCTCCTTTGGAGGCACTGATCTCCGCGTACCTCTGGAGTTTTCAAGGGATGTGAGGCCTCTGGTCGTGATGAGGTGGGGAACTAGGTCTTTTTCTATGGTTTCCCCAGGGGATTCAGACATCCTTTCGTCTTGGGAGATGCAAGACGAGCCTGCATTCAAGTCACTGCAGGGATATCCGGCCTTATTTCGAGTCAGGGCATCGCGGTGTCCATTCCACTTGAGGCCGCAAAATCAGGGTCCCTCTCACATACCTAGAGCTGAGAGAAGCCTCCTCTTGAGGTCCTTGTGGTAAGGTGGTATTCCTCTGGAGTCGAAGCCCGGGACTAACCTCTCATCTCGAGTTGATTCTTGGTCCACGGAGCTCTTTCGTGTTGCTACAGTGACCTCAGGATCCCTCTAGCCTTGAAACAGTGTTCTTGGGGTTTCTCTGGAGTGCCATCAAGGAAATCAAGGTTCCTTTCATGTGTGATGTGCAACAGGGAATTGCTCTGCACGCAGTGCAGGGTATCGGGCCTCATTTTGTGGCGAGGGGGAAGTCTCATGGTTTTTCTCGAGTTGCTGTGGGAACCTGGGGTATATTCTCGAGTTACGACGGGGATGGCCCTTCCACCCTCGTGTTTGTTCAGCGACGTCAGGACTCCTGCCTAGTTGCGAGGGACAACTCGGGATTCTCCTCGAGGCTTGGCAGGGCTATTGGGATGCCTCTCCAGCTGAGGCGGGAGACCAAGGGTCCCTTTCCACGTGCCACAGGAATCCTGGGACTCCTATCAAGTTTCACGAGGAGTCAGGCATCGTCTCTTTTGGAGGCACTGATCTCCGCGTACCTCTGGAGTTTTCAAAGGATGTGAGGCCTCTGGTCGCCATGAGGTGGGGAACTAGGTCTTTCTCTGTTGTCTCCACAGGTGATTCAGACATCCTTTCATCAAGGGAGATGCAAGACGAGCCTGCATTCAAGTCACTGCAGGAATATCCGGCCTTATTTCGAGTCAGGGCATAGCGGTGTCCATTCCAGTTGAGGCCGCAAACTAAGGGTCCGTCTCACATACCTAGAGCTGAGAGAAGCCTCCTCTTGAGGTGCTTGTGGTAAGGTGGTATTCCTCTGGAGTCGAAGCCAGGGACTAACCTCTCATCTCGAGTTGATTTTTGGTCCACGGAGCTCTTTCCTGTTGCTACAAGTGACCTCAGGATCCCTCTAGCCTTGAAACAGTGTTCTTGGGGTTACTCTGGAGTGCCATCAAGGATATAAAGGCTCCTTTCATGTTTGATGTACAACACGGAATTGCGCTGCACGCAGTGGAGGGGAATCGGGCCTCATTTTGCGGCGAGGGGGAAGTCTCATGGTTTTTCTCGAGTTGCGGCGGGGACCTGGGATATATTCTCGAGTTACGACGGGAATGGCCCTTCCACACACGTGCTTGTTCAGCGACGTCAGGACTCCTGCCTAGTTGCGAGGGACAACACGGGATTCTCCTCGAGGCTTGGCAGGGCAATTGGGACACCTCTCCAGCTGAGGGGGGAGACCAAGTGTCCCTTTCCTCGTGCCACAGGAATCCTGGGACTCCTATCAAGTTTCACGAGGAGTCAGGCATCGTCTCATTTGGAGGCACTGATCTCCGTGTACCTCTGCAGTTTCCAAAGGATGTGAGGCCTCTGGTCGTGATGAGGTGGGGAACTAGGTCTTTCTCTGTGGTCTCCACAGGGGATTCAGACATCCTTTCATCTTGGGAGATGCAAAAAGAGCCTGCATTTAAGTCACTGCACGGATATCCGGCATTATTTCGAGTCAGGGCATCGCGGTGTCCATTCCACTTGAGGCCGCAAACTCAGGGTCCCTCTCACATACCTAGAGCTGAGAGAAGCCTCCTCTTGAGGTGCTTGTGGTAAGGTGGTATTCCTCTGGAGTCGAAGCCAGGGACTAACCTCTCATCTCGAGTTGATTTTTGGTCCACGGAGCTCTTTCGTGTTGCTACAGTAACCTCAGGATCCCTCTAGTCTTGAAACAGTGTTCTTGGTGTTTCTCTGGAGTGCCATCAAGGAAATCAAGGCTCCTTTCATGTGTGATGTGCAACACGCAATTGCTCTGCACGCAGTGCAGGGGAATCGGGCCTCATCTCGCGGCGAGGGGGAAGTCTCATGGTTTTTCTCGAGTTGCGGCGGGAACCTGGGGTATATTCTCGAGTTACGACGGGGATGGCCCTTCCACCCACGTGTTTTTTCAGCGACGTCAGGACGCCTGCCTAGTTGCGAGGGATAACTGGGGATTCTCTTGGGGGCTTGGCAGGGCAATTGGGACGCCTCTCCAGCTGAGGCGGGAGACCAAGGGTCCCTTTCCATATGCCACAGTAATCCTGGGACTCCTATCAAGTTTCACGAGGAGTCAGGCATCGTCTCCTTTGGAGGCACTGATCTCCGCGTACCTCTGGAATTTTCAAAGGATGTGAGGCCTCCGGTCGCGATGAGGTGGGGAACTAGGTTTTCTCTGTGGTCTCCACAGGGGATTCAGACATCCTATCGTCTTGGGAGATGCAAGACGAGCCTGCATTCTAGTCACTGTAGGGATATTCGGCCTAATTTCGAGTCAGGGCATCGCGGTCTCCATTCCACTTGAGGCCGCAAACTCAGGGTCCCTCTCACATACCTAGAGCTGAGATAAGGCTGCCTTTGAGGTGCTTGTGGTTAGGTGGTATTCCTCTGGAGTCGAAGCCAGGGACTAACCTCTCATCTCGAGTTGATTTTTGGTCCACGGAGCTCTTTCGTGTTGCTACAGTGACCTCAGGATTCCTCGAGCCTTGAAACAGTGTTCATGGGGTTTCTCTGGAGTGCCATCAGGGAAATCAAGGCTCCTTTCATGTGTGATGTGCAACACGCAATTGCTCTGCACGCAGTGCAGGGGAATCGGGCCTCATCTCGCGGCGAGGGGGAAGTCTCATGGTGTTTCTCGAGTTGCGGCGGGAACCTGGGGTATATTCTCGAGTTACGACGGGGATGGCCCTTCCACACACGTGTTTGTTCAGTGACGGCAGGACTCCTGCCTAGTTGCGAGGGACAACTCGGGATTCTCCTCGAGGCTTGGCAGGGCAATTGAGACGCCTCTCCAGCTGAGGCGGGAGACCAAGGGTCCCTTTCCACGTGACACAGGAATCCTGGGACTCCTATCAAGTTTCACGAGGAGTCAGGCATCGTCTCCTTTGGAGGCACTGATCTCTGCGTACCTCTGGAATTTTCAAAGGATGTGAGGCCTCCGGTCGCGATGAGGTGGGGAACTAGGTCTTTCTCTGTGGTCTCCACAGGGGATTTAGAAATCCTTTCGTATTGGGAGATGCAAGACGAGCCTGCATTCAAGTCACTGCAGGGATATCCGGCCTTATTTCGAGTCAGGGCATCGCGGTGTCCATTCCACTTGAGGCCGCAAACTCAGGGTCCCTCTCACATATCTAGAGCTGAGAGAAGCCTCCTCTTGAGGTGCTTGTGGTAAGGTGGTATTCCTCTGGAGTCGAAGCCAGGGACTAACCTCTCATCTCGAGTTGATTTTTGGTCCACGGAGCTCTTTCTGGTTGCTGCAGTGACCTCAGGATCCCTCTAGCCTTGAAACAGTGTTCTTGGGGATTTTCTGGAGTGCCATCAAGGAAATCAAGGCTCCTTTCATGTGTGATGTGCAACACGGAATTGCTCTGCACGCAGTGCAGGGGAATCGGGCCTCATCTCGCGGCGAGGGGGAAGTCTCATGGTTTTTCTCGAGTTGCGGCGGGAACCTGGGGTATATTCTCGAGTTACGACGGGGATGGCCCTTCCACCCACGTGTTTGTTCAGCGACGTCATGACTCCTGCCTAGTTGCGAGGGACAACTCGGGATTCTCCTGGGGCTTGGCAGGGCAATTGGGACGCCTCTCCAGCTGAGGCGGTAGACCAAGGGTCACTTTCCATGTGCCACAGGAATCCTGGGACTCCTATCAAGTTTCACGAGGAGTCAGGCATCGTCTCCTTTGGAGGCACTGATCTCCGCGTACCTCTGGAGTTTTCAAAGGATGTCAGGCCTCCGGTCGCGATGAGGTGGGGAACTAGGTCTTTCTCTGTGGTCTCCACAGGGGTTTCAGACATCCTTTCGTCTTGGGAGATGCAAGACGAGCCTGCATTCAAGTCACTGCAGGGATATCCGGCCTTATTTCGAGTCAGGGCATCGCGGTGTCCATTCCACTTGAGGCCGCAAACTCAGGGTCCCTCTCACATAGCTAGAGCTGAGATAATCCTGCTCTTGAGGTGCTTGTGGTAAGGTGGTATTCCTCTGGAGTCAAAGCCAGGGACTAACCTCTCATCTCGAGTTGATTTTTGGTCCACGGAGCTCTTTCGTGTTGCTACAGTGACCTCAGGATCCCTCTAGCCTTGAAACAGTGTTCTTGGGGTTTCTCTGGAGTGCCATCAAGGAAATCAAGGCTCCTTTCATGTGTGATGTGCAACAGGGAATAGCTCTGCACGCAGTGCAGGGGAATCGGGCCTCATCTCGCGGCGAGGGGAAAGTCTCATGGTTTTTCTCGAGTTGCGGCGGGAACCTGGGCTATATTCTCGAGTTACGACGGGGATGGCCCTTCCACACACGTGTTTGTTCAGCGACGGCAGGACTCCTGCCTAGTTGCGAGGGACAACTCGGGATTCTCCTGGGGGCTTGGCAGGGCAATTGGGACGCCTCTCCAGCTGAGGCGGGAGACCAAGGGTCCCTTTCCAAGTGCCACAGGAATCCTGGGACTCCTATCAAGTTTCACGAGGAGTCAGGCATCGTCTCCTTTGGAGGCACTGATCTCTGCGTACCTCTGGAATTTTCAAAGGATGTGAGGCCTCCGGTCGCGATGAGGTGGGGAACTCGGTCTTTCTCTGTGGTCTCCACAGGGGATTCAGACATCCTTTCGTCTTGGGAGATGCAAGACGAGCCTGCATTCAAGTCACTGCAGGGATATCCGGCCTTATTTCGAGTCAGGGCATCGCGGTGTCCATTCCACTTGAGGCCGCAAACTCAGGGTACCTCTCACATATCTAGAGCTGAGAGAAGCCTCCTCTTGAGGTGCTTGTGGTAAGGTGGTATTCCTCTGGAGTCGAAGCCAGGGACTAACCTCTCATCTCGAGTTGATTTTTGGTCCACGGAGCTCTTTCGTGTTGCTACAGTAACCTCAGGATCCCTCTAGTCTTGAAACAGTGTTCTTGGTGTTTCTCTGGAGTGCCATCAAGGAAATCAAGGCTCCTTTCATGTGTGATGTGCAACACGCAATTGCTCTGCACGCAGTGCAGGGGAATCGGGCCTCATCTCGCGGCGAGGGGGAAGTCTCATGGTTTTTCTCGAGTTGCGGCGGGAACCTGGGGTATATTCTCGAGTTACGACGGGGATGGCCCTTCCACCCACGTGTTTTTTCAGCGACGTCAGGACGCCTGCCTAGTTGCGAGGGATAACTGGGGATTCTCTTGGGGGCTTGGCAGGGCAATTGGGACGCCTCTCCAGCTGAGGCGGGAGACCAAGGGTCCCTTTCCATATGCAACAGTAATCCTGGGACTCCTATCAAGTTTCACGAGGAGTCAGGCATCGTCTCCTTTGGAGGCACTGATCTCCGCGTACCTCTGGAATTTTCAAAGGATGTGAGGCCTCCGGTCGCGATGAGGTGGGGAACTAGGTTTTCTCTGTGGTCTCCACAGGGGATTCAGACATCCTATCGTCTTGGGAGATGCAAGACGAGCCTGCATTCTAGTCACTGTAGGGATATTCGGCCTAATTTCGAGTCAGGGCATCGCGGTCTCCATTCCACTTGAGGCCGCAAACTCAGGGTCCCTCTCACATACCTAGAGCTGAGATAAGGCTGCCTTTGAGGTGCTTGTGGTTAGGTGGTATTCCTCTGGAGTCGAAGCCAGGGACTAACCTCTCATCTCGAGTTGATTTTTGGTCCACGGAGCTCTTTCGTGTTGCTACAGTGACCTCAGGATTCCTCGAGCCTTGAAACAGTGTTCATGGTGTTTCTCTGGAGTGCCATCAGGGAAATCAAGGCTCCTTTCATGTGTGATGTGCAACACGCAATTGCTCTGCACGCAGTGCAGGGGAATCGGGCCTCATCTCGCGGCGAGGGGGAAGTCTCATGGTTTTTCTCGAGTTGCGGCGGGAACCTGGGGTATATTCTCGAGTTACGACGGGGATGGCCCTTCCACACACGTGTTTGTTCAGTGACGGCAGGACTCCTGCCTAGTTGCGAGGGACAACTCGGGATTCTCCTCGAGGCTTGGCAGGGCAATTGAGACGCCTCTCCAGCTGAGGCGGGAGACCAAGGGTCCCTTTCCACGTGACACAGGAATCCTGGGACTCCTATCAAGTTTCACGAGGAGTCAGGCATCGTCTCCTTTGGAGGCACTGATCTCTGCGTACCTCTGGAATTTTCAAAGGATGTGAGGCCTCCGGTCGCGATGAGGTGGGGAACTAGGTCTTTCTCTGTGGTCTCCACAGGGGATTTAGAAATCCTTTCGTATTGGGAGATGCAAGACGAGCCTGCATTCAAGTCACTGCAGGGATATCCGGCCTTATTTCGAGTCAGGGCATCGCGGTGTCCATTCCACTTGAGGCCGCAAACTCAGGGTCCCTCTCACATATCTAGAGCTGAGAGAAGCCTCCTCTTGAGGTGCTTGTGGTAAGGTGGTATTCCTCTGGAGTCGAAGCCAGGGACTAACCTCTCATCTCGAGTTGATTTTTGGTCCACGGAGCTCTTTCTGGTTGCTGCAGTGACCTCAGGATCCCTCTAGCCTTGAAACAGTGTTCTTGGGGATTTTCTGGAGTGCCATCAAGGAAATCAAGGCTCCTTTCATGTGTGATGTGCAACACGGAATTGCTCTGCACGCAGTGCAGGGGAATCGGGCCTCATCTCGCGGCGAGGGGGAAGTCTCATGGTTTTTCTCGAGTTGCGGCGGGAACCTGGGGTATATTCTCGAGTTACGACGGGGATGGCCCTTCCACCCACGTGTTTGTTCAGCGACGTCATGACTCCTGCCTAGTTGCGAGGGACAACTCGGGATTCTCCTGGGGCTTGGCAGGGCAATTGGGACGCCTCTCCAGCTGAGGCGGTAGACCAAAGGTCACTTTCCATGTGCCACAGGAATCCTGGGACTCCTATCAAGTTTCACGAGGAGTCAGGCATCGTCTCCTTTGGAGGCACTGATCTCCGCGTACCTCTGGAGTTTTCAAAGGATGTCAGGCCTCCGGTCGCGATGAGGTGGGGAACTAGGTCTTTCTCTGTGGTCTCCACAGGGGTTTCAGACATCCTTTCGTCTTGGGAGATGCAAGACGAGCCTGCATTCAAGTCACTGCAGGGATATCCGGCCTTATTTCGAGTCAGGGCATCGCGGTGTCCATTCCACTTGAGGCCGCAAACTCAGGGTCCCTCTCACATAGCTAGAGCTGAGATAATCCTGCTCTTGAGGTGCTTGTGGTAAGGTGGTATTCCTCTGGAGTCGAAGCCAGGGACTAACCTCTCATCTCGAGTTGATTTTTGGTCCACGGAGCTCTTTCGTGTTGCTACAGTGACCTCAGGATCCCTCTAGCCTTGAAACAGTGTTCTTGGGGTTTCTCTGGAGTGCCATCAAGGAAATCAAGGCTCCTTTCATGTGTGATGTGCAACAGGGAATAGCTCTGCACGCAGTGCAGGGGAATCGGGCCTCATCTCGCGGCGAGGGGAAAGTCTCATGGTTTTTCTCGAGTTGCGGCGGGAACCTGGGCTATATTCTCGAGTTACGACGGGGATGGCCCTTCCACACACGTGTTTGTTCAGCGACGGCAGGACTCCTGCCTAGTTGCGAGGGACAACTCGGGATTCTCCTGGGGGCTTGGCAGGGCAATTGGGACGCCTCTCCAGCTGAGGCGGGAGACCAAGGGTCCCTTTCCAAGTGCCACAGGAATCCTGGGACTCCTATCAAGTTTCACGAGGAGTCAGGCATCGTCTCCTTTGGAGGCACTGATCTCTGCGTACCTCTGGAATTTTCAAAGGATGTGAGGCCTCCGGTCGCGATGAGGTGGGGAACTCGGTCTTTCTCTGTGGTCTCCACAGGGGATTCAGACATCCTTTCGTCTTGGGAGATGCAAGACGAGCCTGCATTCAAGTCACTGCAGGGATATCCGGCCTTATTTCGAGTCAGGGCATCGCGGTGTCCATTCCACTTGAGGCCGCAAACTCAGGGTACCTCTCACATATCTAGCGCTGAGAGAAGCCTCCTCTTGAAGTGCTTGTGGTAAGGTGGTATTCCTCTGGAGTCGAAGCCAGGGAATAACCTCTCATCTCGAGTTGATTTTTGGTCCACGGAGCTCTTTCTTGTTGCTACAGTGACCTCAGGATCCCTCTAGCCTTGAAACAGTGTTCTTGGGGATTTTCTGGAGTGCCATCAAGGAAATCAAGGCTCCTTTCATGTGTGATGTGCAACACGGAATTGCTCTGCACGCAGTGCAGGGGAATCGGGCCTCATCTCGCGGCGAGGGGGAAGTCTCATGGTTTTTCTCGAGTTGCGGCGGGAACCTGGGGTATATTCTCGAGTTACGACGGGGATGGCCCTTCCACCCACGTGTTTGTTCAGCGACGTCATGACTCCTGCCTAGTTGCGAGGGACAACTCGGGATTCTCCTGGGGCTTGGCAGGGCAATTGGGACGCCTCTCCAGCTGAGGCGGTAGACCAAGGGTCACTTTCCATGTGCCACAGGAATCCTGGGACTCCTATCAAGTTTCACGAGGAGTCAGGCATCGTCTCCTTTGGAGGCACTGATCTCCGCGTACCTCTGGAGTTTTCAAAGGATGTCAGGCCTCCGGTCGCGATGAGGTGGGGAACTAGGTCTTTCTCTGTGGTCTCCACAGGGGTTTCAGACATCCTTTCGTCTTGGGAGATGCAAGACGAGCCTGCATTCAAGTCACTGCAGGGATATCCGGCCTTATTTCGAGTCAGGGCATCGCGGTGTCCATTCCACTTGAGGCCGCAAACTCAGGGTCCCTCTCACATAGCTAGAGCTGAGATAATCCTGCTCTTGAGGTGCTTGTGGTAAGGTGGTATTCCTCTGGAGTCGAAGCCAGGGACTAACCTCTCATCTCGAGTTGATTTTTGGTCCACGGAGCTCTTTCGTGTTGCTACAGTGACCTCAGGATCCCTCTAGCCTTGAAACAGTGTTCTTGGGGTTTCTCTGGAGTGCCATCAAGGAAATCAAGGCTCCTTTCATGTGTGATGTGCAACAGGGAATAGCTCTGCACGCAGTGCAGGGGAATCGGGCCTCATCTCGCGGCGAGGGGAAAGTCTCATGGTTTTTCTCGAGTTGCGGCGGGAACCTGGGCTATATTCTCGAGTTACGACGGGGATGGCCCTTCCACACACGTGTTTGTTCAGCGACGGCAGGACTCCTGCCTAGTTGCGAGGGACAACTCGGGATTCTCCTGGGGGCTTGGCAGGGCAATTGGGACGCCTCTCCAGCTGAGGCGGGAGACCAAGGGTCCCTTTCCACGTGCCACAGGAATCCTGGGACTCCTATCAAGTTTCACGAGGAGTCAGGCATCGTCTCCTTTGGAGGCACTGATCTCTGCGTACCTCTGGAATTTTCAAAGGATGTGAGGCCTCCGGTCGCGATGAGGTGGGGAACTCGGTCTTTCTCTGTGGTCTCCACAGGGGATTCAGACATCCTTTCGTCTTGGGAGATGCAAGACGAGCCTGCATTCAAGTCACTGCAGGGATATCCGGCCTTATTTCGAGTCAGGGCATCGCGGTGTCCATTCCACTTGAGGCCGCAAACTCAGGGTACCTCTCACATATCTAGAGCTGAGAGAAGCCTCCTCTTGAAGTGCTTGTGGTAAGGTGGTATTCCTCTGGAGTCGAAGCCAGGGAATAACCTCTCATCTCGAGTTGATTTTTGGTCCACGGAGCTCTTTCTTGTTGCTACAGTGACCTCAGGATCCCTCTAGCCTTGAAACAGTGTTCTTGGGGTTTCTCTGGAGTGCCATCAAGAAAATCAAGGCTCCTTTCATGTGTGATGTGCAACACGGAATTGCTCTGCACGCAGTGCAGGGGAATCGGGCCTCATCTCGCGGCGAGGGGGAAGTCTCATGGTTTTTCTCGAGTTGCGGCGGGAACCTGGGGTATATTCTCGAGTTACGACGGGGATGGCCCTTCCACCCACGTGTTTGTTCAGCGACGTCAGGACTCCTGCCTAGTTGCGAGGGACAACTCGGGATTCTCCTCGAGGCTTGGCAGGGCAATTGGGACGCCTCTCCAGCTGAGGCGGGAGACCAAGGGTCCCTTTCCACGTGCCACAGGAATCCTGGGACTGCTATCAAGTTTCACGAGGAGTCAGGCATCATCTCCTTTGGAGGCACTGATCTCCGCGTACCTCTGGAGTTTTCAAAGGATGTGAGGCCTCCGGTCGCGATGAGGTGGGGAAGTAGGTTTCCTTGTGGTCTCCACAGAGGATTCAGACATCCTTTCATCTTGGGAGATGTAAGACGAGCCTGCATTCAAGTCACTGCAGGGATATCCGGCCTTATTTCGAGTCAGGGCATCGCGGTGTCCATTCCACTTGAGGCCGCAAACTCAGGGTCCCTCTCACATAGCTAGAGCTGAGATAATCCTGCTCTTGAGGTGCTTGTGGTAAGGTGGTATTCCTCTGGAGTCGAAGCCAGGGACTAACCTCTCATCTCGAGTTGATTTTTGGTCCACGGAGCTCTTTCGTGTTGCTACAGTGACCTCAGGATCCCTCTAGCCTTGAAAAAGTGTTCTTGGGGTTTCTCTGGAGTGCCATCAAGGAAATCAAGGCTCCTTTCATGTGTGATGTGCAACAGGGAATTGCTCTGCACCCAGTGCAGGGGAATCGGGCCTCATCTCGCGGCGAGGGGGACGTCTCATGGTTTTTCTCGAGTTGCGGCGGGAACCTGGGCTATATTCTCGAGTTACGACGGGGATGGCCCTTCCACACACGTGTTTGTTCAGCGACGGCAGGACTCCTGCCTAGTTGCGAGGGACAACTCGGGATTCTCCTCGAGGCTTGGCAGGGCAATTGGGACGCCTCTCCAGCTGAGGCGGGAGACCAAGGGTCCCTTTCCACGTGCCACAGGAATCCTGGGACTCCTATCAAGTTTCACGAGGAGTCAGGCATCGTCTCCTTTGGAGGCACTGATCTCTGCGTACCTCTGGAATTTTCAAAGGATGTGAGGCCTCCGGTCGCGATGAGGTGGGGAACTCGGTCTTTCTCTGTGGTCTCCACAGGGGATTCAGACATCCTTTCGTCTTGGGAGATGCAAGACGAGCCTGCATTCAAGTCACTGCAGGGATATCCGGCCTTATTTCGAGTCAGGGCATCGCGGTGTCCATTCCACTTGAGGCCGCAAATCAGGGTCCCTCTCACATACCTAGAGCTGAGAGAAGCCTCCTCTTGAGGTTCTTGTGGTAAGGTGATATTCTTCTGGAGTCGAAGCCAGGGACTAACCTCTCATCTCGAGTTGATTTTTGGTCCACGGAGCTCTTTCTTGTTGCGACAGTGACCTCAGGATCCCTCTAGCCTTGAAACAGTGTTCTTGGGGTTTCTCTGGAGTGCCATCAAGGAAATCAAGGCTCCTTTCATGTGTGATGTGCAACACGGAATTGCTCTGCACGCAGTGTAGGGGAATCGGGCCTCATCTCGCGGCGAGGGGGACGTCTCATGGTTTTTCTCGAGTTGCGGCGGGAACCTGGGGTATATTCTCGAGTTACGACGGGGATGGCCCTTCCACACACGTGTTTGTTCAGCGACGTCAGGACCCCTGCCTAGTTGCGAGGGACAACTCGGGATTCTCCTCGAGGCTTGGCAGGGCAATTGGGACGCCTCTCCAGCTGAGGCGGTAGACCAAGGGTCACTTTCCACGTGCCACAGGAATCCTGGGACTCCTATCAAGCTTCAGGAGGAGTCAGGCATCGTCTCCTTTGGAGGAACTGATCTCCGCGTACCTCTGGAGTTTTCAAAGGATGTGAGGCCTCCGGTCGCCATGAGGTGGGGAAGTAGGTCTTTCTCTGTGGTCTCCACAGGTGATTCAGACATCATTTCGTCTTGGGAGATGCAAGACGAGCCTGCATTCAAGTCACTGCAGGGATATCCGGCCTTATTTCGAATCAGGGCATTACGGTGTCCAATCCACTTGAGGCCGCAAACTCAGGGTCCCTCTCACATATCTAGAGCTGAGAGAAGCCTCCTCTTGAGGTGCTTGTGGTAAGGTGGTATTCCTCTGGAGTCGAAGCCAGGGACTAACCTCTCATCTCGAGTTGATTCTTGGTCCACAGAGCTCTTTCGTGTTGCTACAGTGACCTCAGTTTCCCTCTAGCCTTGAAACAGTGTTCTTGGGGTATCTCTGGAGTGCCATCAAGGAAATCAAGGCTCCTTTCATGTGTGATGTGCAATAGGGAATTGCTCTGCACGAAGTGCATGGTGTCGGGCCTCATTTTTCGGGGAGGGGGAAGTCTCATGGTTTTTCTCGAGTTGCTGTGTGAACCTGGGGTATATTCTCGAGTTACGACGGGGATGGCCCTTCCACCCACGTGTTTCTTCTGCGACGTCAGGACTCCTGCCTAGTTGCGAGGGACAACTCGGGATTCTCCTGGGGGCTTGGCAGGGCAATTGGGACGCCTTTCCAGCTGAGGCGGTTGACCAAGAGTCCCTTTCCACGTGCCACAGGAATCTTGGGACTCCTATCAAGTTTGACGAGGAGTCAGGCATCGTCTCCTTTGGAGGCACTGATCTCCGCGTACCTCTGGAGTTTTCAAAGGATGTGAGCCTTCCGGTCGCGATGAAGTGGGGAACTATGTCTTTCTCAGTGGTCTCCACAGGGGATTCAGACATCCTTTCGTCTTGGGAGATGCAAAACGAGCCTGCATTTAAGTCACTGCAGGGAAATCCGGCCTTATTTCGCGTCAGGGCATCGCAGTGTCCATTCCACTTGAGGCCGCAAAATCAGGGTCCCTCTCACATACCTAGAGCTGAGAGAAGCCTCCTCTTGAGGTGCTTGTGGTAAGGTGGTATTCCTCTGGAGTCGAAGCCAGGGACTAACCTCTCATCTCGAGTTGATTTGTGGTCCACGGAGTTCTTTCATGTTGCTACAGTGACCTCAGGATCCCTCTAGCTTTGGAACAGTGTTCTTGGGGTTTCTCTGGAGTGCCATCAAGGAAATCAAGGCTCCTTTCATGTGTGATGTGCAACACGGAATTGCTCTGCACGCAGTGCAGGGGAATCGGGCCTCATCTCACGGCGAGGGAGAAGTCTCATGGTTTTTCTCGAGTTGCGGCGGGAACCTGTGGTATATTCGCGAGTTACGACGGGGATGGCCCTTCCACACACGTGTTTGTTCAGCGACGTCAGGACTCCTGCCTAGTTGCGAGGGACAACTCGGGATTCTCCTCGAGGCTTGGCAGGGCAATTGGGACGCCTCTCCAGCTGAGGCGGGAGACCAAGGGTCCCTTTCCACGTGCCACAGGAATCCTGGGACTCCTATCAAGTTTCACGACGAGTCAGGCATCGTCTCCTTTGGAGGCACTGATCTCCGCGTACCTCTGGAGTTTTCAAAGGATGTGAGGCCTCCGGTCGCGATGAGCTGGGAAAGTAGGTTTTCTCTGTGGTCTCCACAGGGGTTTCAGATATCCTTTCGTCTTGGTAGATGCAAGACGAGCCTGCATTCAAGTCACTGCAGGGATATTCGGACTTATTTCGAGTCAGGGCATCGCGGTGTCCATTCCACCTGAGGCCGCAAACTCAGGGTCCCTCTCACATAGCTAGAGCTGAGAGAAGACTCCTCTTGAGGTGCTTGTGGTAAGGTGGTATGCCTCTGGAGTCGAAGCCAGGGACTAACCTCTCATCTCGAGTTGATTTTTGGTCCACGGAGCTCTTTCTTGTTGCTACAGTGACCTCAGGATCCCTCTAGCCTTGAAACAGTGTTCTTGGGGTTTCTCTGGATTGCCATCAAGGAAATCAAGGCTCCTTTCATGTGTGATGTGCAACACGGAATTGCTCTGCACGCAGTGCAGGGGAATCGGGCCTCATCTCGTGGCGAGGGCGTAGTCTCATGGTTTTTCTCGAGTTGCGGCGGGAACCTGGGGTATATTCTCGAGTTACGACGGGGATGGCCCTTCCACCCACGTGTTTGTTCAGCGACGTCAGGACTCCTGCCTAGTTGCGAGGGACAACTCGGGATTCTCCTGGGGGCTTGGCAAGGCATTTGGGACGCCTCTCCAGCTGAGGCGGTAGACCAAGGGTCCCTTTCCACGTGCCACAGGAATCTTGGGACTCCTATCAAGTTTCACGAGGAGTCAGGCATCGTCTCTTTTGGAGGCACTGATCTCCGCGTACCTCTGGAGTTTTCAAAGGATGTGAATCCTCCGGTCGCGATGAGGTGGGGAACTAGGTCTTTCTCTGTGGTCTCCACAGGGGATTCAGACTTCCTTTCATCTTGGGAGATGCAGGACGAGCCTGCATTCAAGTCACTGCAGGGATATCCGGCCTTATTTCGAGTCAGGGCATCGCGGTGTCCATTCCACTTGAGGCCGAAAACTCAGGGTCCTCTCACATAGCTAGAGCTGAGAGAAGCCTCCTCTTGAGGTGCTTGTGGTAAGGTGGTATTCCTCTGGAGTCGAAACCAGGGACTAACCTCTCATCTCGAGTTGATTTTTGGTCCACGGAGCTCTTTCGTGTTGCTACAGTGACCTCAGGATCCCTCTCGCCTTGAAACAGTGTTCTTGTGGTTTCTCTGGAGTGCCATCAAGGAAATCAAGGCTCCTTTCATGTGTGATGTGCAAAAAGGAATTGCTCTGCACGCAGTGCAGGGGAATCGGGCCTCATCTCGCGGCGAGGGGGAAGTCTCATGGTTTTTCTCGAGTTGCGGCGGGAACCTGGGGAATATTCTCGAGTTACGAGGGTTTGGCCCTTCCACACACGTGTTTGTTCAGCGACGTCAGGACTCCTGCCTAGTTGCGAGGGACAATTCGGGATTCTCCTCGAGGCTTGGCAGGGCAATTGGGACGCCTCTCCAGCTGAGGCGGGAGACCAAGTGTCCCTTTCCATGTGCCACAGGAATCCTGGGAATCCTATCAAGGTTCACGAGGAGTCAGGCATCGTCTCCTTTGGAGGCACTGATCTCCGCGTACCTCTGGAGTTTTGAAAGGATGTGAGGCCTCCGGTCGCCATGAGTTGGGGAACTAGGTCTTTCTCTGTGGTCTCCACAGGGGATTCAGACATCCTTTCGTCTTGGCAGATGCAAGACGAGCCTGCATTCAAGTCACTGCAGGGATATCCGGCCTTATTTCGAATCAGGGCATTACGGTGTCCAATCCACTTGAGGCCGCAAACTCAGGGTCCCTCTCCCATATCTAGAGCTGAGAGAAGCCTCCTCTTGAGGTGCTTGTGGTAAGGTGGTATTCCTCTGGAGTCGAAGCCAGGGACTAACCTCTCATCTCGAGTTGATTCTTGGTCCACAGAGCTCTTTCGTGTTGCTACAGTGACCTCAGTTTCCCTCTAGCCTTGAAACAGTGTTCTTGGGGTTTCTCTGGAGTGCCATCAAGGAAATCAAGGCTCCTTTCATGTGTGATGTGCAATAGGGAATTGCTCTGCACGAAGTGCATGGTGTCGGGCCTCATTTTTCGGGGAGGGGGAAGTCTCATGGTTTTTCTCGAGTTGCTGTGTGAACCTGGGGTATATTCTCGAGTTACGACGGGGATGGCCCTTCCACCCACGTGTTTCTTCTGCGACGTCAGGACTCCTGCCTAGTTGCGAGGGACAACTCGGGATTCTCCTCGAGGCTTGGCAGGGCAATTGGGACGCCTCTCCAGCTGAGGCGGGAGACCAAGGGTCCCTTTCCACGTGCCACAGGAATCCTGGGACTCCTATCAAGTTTCACGAGGAGTCAGGCATCGTCTCCTTTGGAGGCACTGATCTACGCGTACCTCTGGAGTTTTCAAAGGATGTGAGGCCTCCGGTCGCGATGAGGTGGGGAAGTAGATTTCCTTGTGGTCTCCACAGAGGATTCAGTCATCCTTTCGTCTTGGGAGATGCAGGACGAGCCTGCATTCAAGTCACTGCAGGGATATCCGGCCTTATTTCGAGTCAGGGCATCGCGGTGTCCATTCCACTTGAGGCCGAAAACTCAGGGTCCCTCTCACATACATAGAGCTGAGAGAAGCCTCCTCTTGAGGTGCTTGTGGTAAGGTGGTATTCCTCTGGAGTCGAAGCCAGGGACTAACCTCTCATCTCGAGTTGATTTTTGGTCCAGGGAGCTCTTTCGTGTTGCTACAGTGACCTCAGGATCCCTCTCGCCTTGAAACAGTGTTCTTGTGGTTTCTCTGGAGTGCCATCAAGGAAATCAAGGCTCCTTTCATGTGTGATGTGCAACAAGGAATTGCTCTGCACGCAGTGCAGGGGAATCGGGCCTCATCTCGCGGCGAGGGGGAAGTCTCATGGTTTTTCTCGAGTTGCGGCGGGAACCTGGGGAATATTCTCGAGTTACGAGGGTTTGGCCCTTCCACACACGTGTTTGTTCAGCGACGTCAGGACTCCTGCCTAGTTGCGAGGGAAAATTCGGGATTCTCCTCGAGGCTTGGCAGGGCAATTGGGACGCCTCTCCAGCTGAGGCGGGAGACCAAGTGTCCCTTTCCATGTGCCACAGGAATCCTGGGAATCCTATCAAGTTTCACGAGGAGTCAGGCATCGTCTCCTTTGGAGGCACTGATCTCCGCGTACCTCTGGAGTTTTGAAAGGATGTGAGGCCTCCGGTCGCCATGAGTTGGGGAACTAGGTCTTTCTCTGTGGTCTCCACAGGGGATTCAGACATCCTTTCGTCTTGGCAGATGCAAGACGAGCCTGCATTCAAGTCACTGCAGGGATATCCGGCCTTATTTCGAGTCAGGGCATCGCGGTGTCCATTCCACTTGAGGCCACAAACTCAGGGTCCCTCTCACATACCTAGAGCTGAGAGAAGCCTCCTCTTGAGGTGCTTGTGGTAAGGTGGTATTCCTCTGGAGTCGAAGCCAGGGACTAACGTCTCATCTCGAGTTGATTGTTGGTCCACGGAGCTCTTTCGTGTTGCTACAGTGACCTCAGGATCCCTCTAGCCTTGAAACAGTGTTCTTGGGGTTTCTCTGGAGTGCCATCAAGGAAATCAAGGCTCCTTTCATGTGTGATGTGCAACACGGAATTGCTCTGCACGCAGTGCAGGGGAATCGGGCCTCATATCGCGGCGAGGGGAAAGTCTCATGGTTTTTCTCGAGTTGCGGCGGGAACCTGGGGTATATTCTCGAGTTACGACGGGGATGGCCCTTCCACCCACGTGTTTGTTCAGCGACGTCAGGACTCCTGCCTAGTTGCGAGGGACAACTCGGGATTCTCCTCGAGGCTTGGCAGGGCAATTGGGACGCCTCTCCAGCTGAGGCGGGAGACCAAGGGTCCCTTTCCACGTGCCACAGGAATCCTGGGACTCCTATCAAGTTTCACGAGGAGTCAGGCATCGTCTCCTTTGGAGGCACTGATCTCCGCGTACCTCTGGAGTTTTCAAAGGATGTGAGGCCTCCGGTCGCGATGAGCTGGGGAAGTAGGTTTTCTCTGTGGTCTCCACAGGGGTTTCAGATATCCTTTCGTCTTGGGAGATGCAAGACGAGCCTGCATTCAAGTCACTGCAGGGATATTCGGCCTTATTTCGAGTCAGGGCATCGCGGTGTCCATTCCACTTGAGGCCGCAAACACAGGGTCCCTCTCACATAGCTAGAGCTGAGAGAAGCCTCCTCTTGAGGTGCTTGTGGTAAGATGGTATTCCTCTGGAGTCGAAGCCAGGGACTAACCTCTCATCTCGAGTTGATTTTTGGTCCACGGAGCTCTTTCTTGTTGCTACAGTGACCTCAGGATCCCTCTAGCCTTGAAACAGTGTTCTTGGGGTTTCTCTGAATTGCCATCAAGGAAATCAAGGCTCCTTTCATGTGTGATGTGCAACACGGAATTGCTCTGCACGCAGTGCAGGGGAATCGGGCCTCATCTCGCGGCGAGGGGGTAGTCTCATGGTTTTTCTCGAGTTGCGGCGGGAACCTGGGATATATTCTCGAGTTACGACGGGGATGGCCCTTCCACTCACGTGTTTGTTCAGCGACGTCAGGACTCCTGCCTAGTTGCGAGGGACAACTCGGGATTCTCCTGGGGGCTTGGCAGGGCATTTGGGACGCCTCTCCAGCTGAGGCGGGAGACCAAGGGTCCTTTTCCACGTGCCACAGGAATCCTGGGAATCCTATCAAGTTTCACGAGGAGTCAGGCATCGTCTCCTTTGGAGGCACTGATCTCCGCGTACCTCTGGAGTTTTCAAAGTATGTGAATCCTCCGGTCGCGATGTGGTGGGGAACTAGGTCTTTCTCTGTGGTCTCCACAGGGGATTCAGACATCCTTTCATCTTGGGAGATGCAAGACGAGCCTGCATTCAAGTCACTGCAGGGATATCCGGCCTTATTTCGAGTCAGGGCATCGCGGTGTCCATTCCACTTGAGGCCGAAAACTCAGGGTCCCTCTCACATACCTAGAGCTGAGAGAAGCCTCCTCTTGAGGTGCTTGTGGTAAGGTGGTATTCCTCTGGAGTCGAAGCCAGGGACTAACCTCTCATCTCGAGTTGATTTTTGGTCCACGGAGCTCTTTCGTGTTGCTACAGTGACCTCAGGATCCCTCTAGCCTTGAAACAGTGTTCTTGGGGTTTCTCTGGAGTGCCATCAAGGAAATCAAGGCTCCTTTCATGTGTGATGTGCAACACGGAATTGCTCTGCACGCAGTGCATGGGAATCGGGCCTCATATCGCGGCGAGGGGGAAGTCTCACGGTTTTTCTCGAGTTGCGGCGGGAACCTGGGGTGTATTCTCGAGTTACGACGGGGATGGCCCTTCCACCCACGTGTTTGTTCAGTGACGTCAGGACTCCTGCCTAGTTGCGAGGGACAACTCGGGATTCTCCTCGAGGCTTGGCAGGGCAATTGGGACGCCTCTCCAGCTGAGGCGGGAGACCAAGGGTCCCTTTCCACGTGCCACAGGAATCCTGGGACTCCTATCAAATTTCACGAGGAGTCAGGCATCGTCTCCTTTGGAGGCACTGATCTCCGCGTACCTCTGGAGTTTTCAAGGGATGTGAGGCCTCCGGTCACGATGAGGTGGGGAAGTAGGTCTTTCTCTGTAGTCTCCACAGGGTATTCAGACATCCTTTCGTCTTGGGAGATGCAAGACGAGCCTGCATTCAAGTCACTGCAGGAATATCCGGCGTTATTTCGAGTCAGGGCATCGCAGTGTCCATTGCACTTGAGGCCGCAAACTCAGGGTCCCTCTCACATACCTAAAGCTGAGAGAAGCCTCCTCTTGAGGTTCTTGTGGTAAGGTGGTATTCCTCTGGAGTCGAAGCCAGGGACTAACCTCTCATCTCGAGTTGATTCTTGGTCCATGGAGCTCTTTCGTGTTGCTACAGTGACCTCAGTATCCCTCTAGCCTGGAAACAGTGTTCTTGGGGTTTCTCTGGAGTGCCATCAAGGAAATCAAGGCTCCTTTCATGTGTGATGTGCAACACGGAAGTGCTCTGCACGCAGTGCAGGGGAATCGTGCCTCATCTCGCGGCGAGGGGGAAGTCTCATGGTTTTTCTCGAGTTGCGGCGGGAACCTGGGCTATATTCTCGAGTTACGACGGGGATGGCCCTTCCACACACGTGTTTGTTCAGCGACGTCAGGACTCCTGCCTAGTTGCGAGGGACAACTCGGGATTCTCCTCGAGGCTTGGCAGGGCAATTGGGACGCCTCTCCAGCTGAGGCGGGAGACCAAGGGTCCCTTTCCACGTGCCACAGGAATCCTGGGACTCCTATCAAGTTTCACGAGGAGTCAGGCATCGTCTCCTTTGGAGGCACTGATCTCCGCGTACCTCTGGAGTTTTCAAAGGATGTGAGGCCTCCGGTCGCCATGAGGTGGGGAACTAGGTCTTTCTCTGTGGTCTCCACAGGGGATTCAGACATCCTTTCGTCTTGGGAGATGCAAGACGAGCCTGCATTCAAGTCACTGCAGGGATATCCGGCCTTATTTCGAGTCAGGGCATCGCGGTGTCCATTCCACTTGAGGCCGCAAACTCAGGGTCCCTCTCACATACCTAGAGCTGAGAGAAGCCTCCCCTTGAGGTGCTTGTGGTAAGGTGGTATTCCTCTGGAGTCGAAGCCAGGGACTAACCTCTCATCTCGAGTGGATTTTTGGTCCACGGAGCTCTTTCGTGTTGCTCCAGTGACCTCAGGATCCCTCTAGCCTTGAAACAGTGTTCTTGGGTTTTCTCTGGAGTGCCATCAAGGAAATCAAGGCTCCTTTCATGTGTGATGTGCAACACGGAATTGCTCTGCACGCAGTGCCGGGGAATTGGGCCTCATCTCGCGGCGAGGGGGAAGTCTCATGGTTTTTCTCGAGTTGCGGCGGGAACCTGGGCTATATTCTCGAGTTACGACGGGGATGGCCCTTCCACACACGTGTTTCTTCAGCGACGTCAGGACTCCTGCCTAGTTGCGAGGGACAACTCGGGATTCTCCTCGAGGCTTGGCAGGGCAATTGGGACGCCTCTCCAGCTGAGGCGGGAGACCAAGGGTCCCTTTCCACGTGCCACAGGAATCTTGGGACTCCTATCAAGTTTCACGAGGAGTCAGGCATCGTCTCCTTTGGAGGCACTGATCTCCGCGTACCTCTGGAGTTTTCAAAGGATGTGAATCCTCCGGTCGCGATGAGGTGGGGAACTAGGTCTTTCTCTGTGGTCTCCACAGGGGATTCAGACATCCTTTCATCTTGGGAGATGCAAGACGAGCCTGCATTCAAGTCACTGCAGGGATATTCGGCCTTATTTCGAGTCAGGGCATCGCGGTGTCCATTCCACTTGAGGCCGAAAACTCAGGGTCCCTCTCACATACCTAGAGCTGAGAGAAGCCTCCTCTTGAGGTGCTTGTGGTAAGGTGGTATTCCTCTGGAGTCGAAGCCAGGGACTAACCTCTCATCTCGAGTTGATTTTTGGTCCACGGAGCTCTTTCGTGTTGCTACAATGACCTCAGGATCCCTCTAGCCTTGAAACAGTGTTCTTGGGGTTTCTCTGGAGTGCCATCAAGGAAATCAAGGCTCCTTTCATGTGTGATGTGCAACACGGAATTGCTCTGCACGCAGTGCAGGGGAATCGGGCCTCATCTCGCGGCGAGGGGGAGGTCTCATGGTTTTTCTCGAGTTGCGGCGGGAACCTGGGGTATATTCTCGAGTTACGACGGGGATGGCCCTTCCACACACGTGTTTGTTCAGCGACGTCAGGACTCCTGCCTAGTTGCGAGGGACAACTCGGGATTCTCCTCGAGGCTTGGCAGGGCAATTGGGACGCCTCTCCAGCTGAGGCGGGAGACCAAGGGTCCCTTTCCACGTGCCACAGGAATCCTGGGACTCCTATCAAGTTTCACGAGGAGTCAGGCATCGTCTCCTTTGGAGGCACTGATCTACGCGTACCTCTGGAGTTTTCAAAGGATGTGAGGCCTCCGGTCGCGATGAGGTGAGGAACTAGTTCTTTTTCTGTGGTCTCCACAGGGGATTCAGACATCCTTTCATCTTGGGAGATGCAAGACGAGCCTGCATTCAAGTCACTGCAGGGATATCCGGCCTTATTTCGAGTCAGGGCATCGCGGTGTCCATTCCACTTGAGGCCGCAAATCAGGGTCCCTCTCACATACCTAGAGCTGAGAGAAGCCTCCTCTTGAGGTGCTTCTGGTAAGGTGATATTCTTCTGGAGTCGAAGCCAGGGACTAACCTCTCATCTCGAGTTGATTTTTGGTCCACGGAGCTCTTTCTTGTTGCGACAGTGACCTCAGGATCCCTCTAGCCTTGAAACAGTGTTCTTGGGGTTTCTCTGGAGTGTCATCAAGGAAATCAAGGCTCTTTTCATGTGTGATGTGCAACACGGAATTGCTCTGCACGCAGTGGAGGGGAATCGGGCCTCATCTCGCGGCGAGGGGGACGTCTCATGGTTTTTCTCGAGTTGCGGCGTGAACCTGGGGTATATTCTCGAGTTACGACGGGGATATCCCTTCCACACACGTGTTTGTTCAGCGACGTCAGGACTCCTGCCTAGTTGCGAGGGACAACTCGGGATTCTCCTCGAGGCTTGGCAGATCAATTGGGACGCCTCTCCAGCTGAGGCGGTAGACCAAGGGTCCCTTTCCACGTGTCACAGGAATCCTGGGACTCCTATCAAGCTTCAGGAGGAGTCAGGCATCGTCTCCTTTGGAGGCACTGATCTCCGCGTACCTCTGGAATTTTTAAAGGATGTGAGGCCTCCGGTCGCCATGAGGTGGGGAAGTAGGTCTTTCTCTGTGGTCTCCACAGGGGATTCAGACATCATTTCGTCTTGGGAGATGCAAGACGAGCCTGCATTCAAGTCACTGCAGGGATATTCGGCCTTATTTCGAGTCAGGGCATCCCGGTGTCCATTCCACTTGAGGCCGCAAACTCAGGGTCCCTCTCACATAACTAGAGCTGAGAGAAGCCTTCTCTTGAGGTGCTTGTGGTAAGGTGGTATTCCTCTGGAGTCGAAGCCAGGGACTAACCTCTCATCTCGAGTTGATTCTTGGTCCACGGAGCTCTTTCGTGTTGCTACAGTGACCTCAGTTTCCCTCTAGCCTTGAAACAGTGTTCCTGGGGTTTCTCTGGAGTGCCATCAAGGAAATCAAGGCTCCTTTCATGTGTGATGTGCAATAGGGAATTGCTCTGCACGAAGTGCATGGTATCGGGCCTCAATTTTCGGGGAGGGGGAAGTCTCATGGTTTTTCTCGAGTTGCTGTGTGAACCTGGGATATATTCTCGAGTTACGACGGGGATGGCCCTTCCACCCACGTGTTTCTTCTGCGACGTCAGGACTCCTGCCTAATTGCGAGGGACAACTCGGGATTCTCCTCGAGTCTTGGCAGGGCAATTGGGATGCCTCTCCAGCTGAGGCGGGAGACCAAGTGTCCCTTTCCACGTGCCACAGGAATCCTGGGACTCCTATCAAGTTTCACGAGGAGTCAGGCATCGTCTCCTTTGGAAGCACTGATCTCCGCGTACCTCTTCAGTTTTCAAAGGATGTGAGGCCTCCGGTCCCGATGAGCTGGGGAAGTAGGTTTTCTCTGTGGTCTCCACAGGGGTTTCAGATATCCTTTCGTCTTGGGAGATGCAAGACGAGCCTGCATTCAAGTCACTGCAGGGATATTCGGCCTTATTTCGAGTCAGGGCATCCCGGTGTCCATTCCACTTGAGGCCGCAAACTCAGGGTCCCTCTCACATAGCTAGAGCTGAGAGAAGCCTCCTCTTGAGGTGCTTGTGGTAAGATGGTATTCCTCTGGAGTCGAAGCCAGGGACTAACCTCTCATCTCGTGTTGATTTTTGGTCCACGGAGCTCTTTCTTGTTGCTACAGTGACCTTAGGATCCCTCTAGCCTTGAAACAGTGTTCTTGGGGTTTCTCTGTAGTGCCATCAAGGAAATCAAGGCTCCTTTCATATGTGATGTGCAACACGGAATTGCTCTGCACGCAGTGCAGGGAAATCGGGCCTCATCTCGCGGCGAGGGGGAAGTTTCATAGTTTTTCATGAGTTGCGGTGGGAACCTGGGATATATTCTCAAGTTACCACGGGAATGGCCCTTCCACACACGTGTTTCTTCAGCGATGGCAGGACTCTTGCCTAGTTGCGAGGAACAACTCGGGATTCTCCTCGAGGCTTGGCAGGGCAATTGGGACGCCTCTCCAGCTGAGGCGGGAGACCAAGGGTCCCTTTCCACGTGCCACAGGAATCCTGGGACTCCTATCAAGTTTCACGAGGAGTCAGGCATCATCTCCTTTGGAGGCACTGATCTCTGCGTACCTCTGGAGTTTTCAAAGGATGTGAGGCCTCCGGTCGCGATGAGGTGGGGAACTAGGTCTTTCTCTGTGGTCTCCACAGGGGTTCAGACATCCTTTCGTCTTGGGAGTTGCAAGACGAGCCTGCATTCAAGTCACTGCAGGAATATCCGGCGTTATTTCGAGTCAGGGCATCGCAGTGTCCATTCCACTTGAGGCCGCAAACTCAGGGTCCCTCTCACATACCTAGAGCTGAGAGAAGCCTCCTCTTGAGGTGCTTGTGGTGAGGTGGTATTCCTCTGGAGTCGAAGCCAGGGACTACCTCTCATCTCGAGGTGATTTTTGGTCCACGGAGCTCTTTCGTGTTGCTACAGTGACCTCAGGATCCCTCTAGCCTTGAAACAGTGTTCTTGGGGTTTCGCTGTAGTGCCGTCAATGAAATCAAGGCTCCTTTCATGTGTGATGTGCAACACGGAATTGCTCTGCACACAGTGCAGGGGCATCGGGCCTCATCTCGCGGCGAGGGGGAAGTCTCATGGTTTTTCTCGATTTGCGGCGGGAACCTGGGGTATATTCTCGAAGTACGATGAGGATGGGCCTTCCAACCACGTGTTTGTTCAGCGACGTCAGGACTCCTGCCTAGTTGTGAGGGACAACTCGGGGTTCTCCTCGAGGCTTGGCAGGGCAATTGGGACGCCTCTCCAGCTGAGGCGGGAGACCAAGGGTCCCTTTCCACGTGCCACAGGAATCCTGGGACTCCTATCAAGTTTCACGAGGAGTCAGGCATCGTCTCCTTTGGAGGCACTGATCTCCGCGTACCTCTGGAGTTTTCAAAGGATGTGAGGCCCTGTCGCGATGAGGTGGGGAACTATGTCTTTCTCTGTGGTCTCCACAGGGGATTCAGACAACCTTTCATCTTGGGAGATGCAAGAGGAGCCGGCATTCAAGTCACTGCAGGGATATCCGGCCTTATTTCACGTCAGTGCATCGCGGTGTCCATTCCACTTGAGGCCGCAAAATCAGGGTCCCTCTCACATACCTAGAGCTGAGAGAAGCCTCCTCTTGAGGTGCTTGTGGTAAGGTGGTATGCCTCTGGAGTCGAAGCCAGGGACTAACCTCTCATCTCGAGTTGATTTTTGGTCCACAGAGCTCTTTCGTGTTGCTACATTGACCTCAGGATCCCTCTAGCCTTGAAACAGTGTTCTTGGGGTTTCTCTGGAGTGCCATCAAGGAAATCAAGGCTCCTTTCATGTGTGATGTGCAACACGGAATTGCTCTGCACGCAGTGCCGGGGAATCGGGCCTCATCTCGCGGCGAGGGGGAGGTCTCATGGTTTTTCTCGAGTTGCGGCGGGAACCTGGGGTATATTCTCGAGTTACGACGGGGTTGGCCCTTCCACACACGTGTTAGTTCAGCGACGGCAGGACTCCTGCCTAGTTGCGAGGGACAACTCGGGATTCTCCTCGAGGCTTGGCAGGGCAATTGGGACGCCTCTCCAGCTGAGGCGGGAGACCAAGGGTCCCTTTCAACGTGCCACAGGAATCCTGGGACTCCTTTCAAGTTTCACGAGGAGTCAGGCATCGTCTCCTTTGGAGGCACTGATCTCCGCGTACCTCTGCAGTGTTGAAAGGATGTGAGGCCTCCGGTCGCGATGAGGTGGGGAACTAGGTCTTTCTCTGTGGTCTCCACAGGGGATTCAGACATCCTTTCGTCTTGGGAGATGCAAGACGAGCCTGCATTCAAGTCACTGCAGGGATATCCGGCCTTATTTCGCGTCAGGGCATTGCGGTGTCCATTGCACTTGAGGCCGCAAACTCAGGGTCCCTTTCACATACCTAGAGCTGAGAGAAGCCTCCTCTTGAGGTGCTTGTGGTAAGGTGGTATTCCTCTGGAGTCGTAGCCAGGAACTAACCTCCCAACTCGAGTTGATTCTTGGTCCTAGGAGCTCTTCGTGTTGCTACAGTGACCTCAGGATCCCTCTAGCCTTGAAACAGTGTTCTTGGGGTTTCTCTGGAGTGCCATCAAGGAAATCAAGGCTCCTTTCATGTGTGATGTGCAACACGGAATTGCTCTGCACGCAGTGCAGGGGAATCGGGCCTCATCTCGCGGCGAGGGGGAAGTCTCATGGTTTTTCACGAGTTGCGGTGGGAACCTGGGATATATTCTCAAGTTACACGGGGATGGCCCTTCCACACACGTGTTTCTTCAGCGACGTCAGGACTCCTGCCTAGTTGGGAGGAACAACTCGGGATTCTCCTCGAGGCTTGGCAGGGCAATTGGGACGCCTCTCCAGCTGAGGCGGGAGACCAATGATCCCTTTCCACGTGCCACAGGAATCCTGGGACTCCTATCAAGTTTCACGAGGAGTCAGGCATCGTCTCCTTTGGAGGCACTGATCTCCGCGTACCTCTGGAGTTTTCAAAGGATGTGAGGCCTCCGGTCGCGATGAGGTGGGGAACTAGGTCTTTCTCTGTGGTCTCCACAGGGGATTCAGACATCCTTTCGTCTTGGGAGATGCAAGACGAGCCTGCATTCAAGTCACTGCAGGGATATCCGGCCTTATTTCGAGTTAGGGCATCGCGGTGTCCATTCCACTTGAGGTGGCAAACTCAGGGTCCCTCTCACATACCTAGAGCTCAGAGAACCCTCCTCTTGAGGTGCTTGTGGTAAGGTGGTATTCCTCTGGAGTCGAAGCCATTGACTAACCTCTCATCCCTAGTTGATTTTTGGTCCACGGAGCTCTTTCGTGTTGCTACAGTGACCTCAGTATCCCTCTAGCCTGGAAACAGTGTTCTTGGGGTTTCTCTGGAGTGCCATCAAGGAAATCAAGGCTCCTTTCATGTGTGATGTGCAACACGGAATTGCTCTGCACGCAGTGCAGGGGAATCATGCCTCATCTCGCGGCGAGGGGGAAGTCTCATGGTTTTTCTCGAGTTGCGGCGGGAACCTGGGGTATATTCTCGAGTTACGACGGGGATGGCCCTTCCACACACGTGTTTGTTCAGCGACGTCAGGACTCCTGCCTAGTTGCGAGGGACAACTCGGGATTCTCCTCGAGGCTTGGCAGGGCAATTGGGACGCCTCTCCAGCTGAGGCGGGAGACCAAGGGTCCCTTTCCACGTGCCAGAGGAATCCTGGGACTCCTATCAAGTTTCACGAGGAGTCAGGCATCGTCTCCTTTGGAGGCACTGATCTCCGCGTACCTCTGGAGTTTTCAAGGTATATGAGGCCTCCAGTCGAGATGAGGTGGGGAACTAGGTCTTTCTCTGTGGTCTCCACAGGGGATTCAGACAACCTTTCGTCTTGGGAGATGCAAGATGAGCCTGCATTCAAGTCACTGCAGGGATATCCGGCCTTATTTCGAGTCAGGGCATCGCGGTGTCCATTCCACTTGAGGCCGCAAATTCAGGGTCCCTCTCACATACCTAGAGCTGAGAGAAGCCTCCTCTTGAGGTGCTTGTGGTGAGGTGGTATTCCTCTGGAGTCGAAGCCAGGGACTACCTCTCATCTCGAGGTGATTTTTGGTCCACGGAGCTCTTTCGTGTTGCTACAGTGACCTCAGGATCCCTCTAGCCTTGAAACAGTGTTCTTGGGGTTTCGCTGTAGTGCCGTCAAAGAAATCAAGGCTCCTTTCATGTGTGATGTGCAACACGGAATTGCTCTGCACACAGTGCAGGGGCATCGGGCCTCATCTCGCGGCGAGGGGGAAGTCTCATGGTTTTTCTCGAGTTGCGGCGGGAACCTGGGGTATATTCTCGAAGTACGATGAGGATGGGCCTTCCAACCACGTGTTTGTTCAGCGACGTCAGGACTCCTGCCTAGTTGTGAGGGACAACTCGGGGTTCTCCTCGAGGCTTGGCAGGGCAATTGGGACGCCTCTCCAGCTGAGGCGGGAGACCAAGGGTCCCTTTCCACGTGCCACAGGAATCCTGGGACTCCTATCAAGTTTCACGAGGAGTCAGGCATCGTCTCCTTTGGAGGCACTGATCTCCGCGTACCTCTGCAGTTTTCAAAGGATGTGAGGCCCTGTCGCGATGAGGTGGGGAACTATGTCTTTCTCTGTGGTCTCCACAGGGGATTCAGACAACCTTTCATCTTGGGAGATGCAAGAGGAGCCCGCATTCAAGTCACTGCAGGGATATCCGGCCTTATTTCACGTCAGTGCATCGCGGTGTCCATTCCACTTGAGGCCGCAAAATCAGGGTCCCTCTCACATACCTAGAGCTGAGAGAAGCCTCCTCTTGAGGTGCTTGTGGTAAGGTGGTATGCCTCTGGAGTCGAAGCCAGGGACTAACCTCTCATCTCGAGTTGATTTTTGGTCCACAGAGCTCTTTCGTGTTGCTACATTGACCTCAGGATCCCTCTAGCCTTGAAACAGTGTTCTTGGGGTTTCTCTGGAGTGCCATCAAGGAAATCAAGGCTCCTTTCATGTGTGATGTGCAACACGGAATTGCTCTGCACGCAGTGCCGGGGAATCGGGCCTCATCTCGCGGCGAGGGGGAGGTCTCATGGTTTTTCTCGAGTTGCGGCGGGAACCTGGGGTATATTCTCGAGTTACGACGGGGTTGGCCCTTCCACACACGTGTTAGTTCAGCGACGGCAGGACTCCTGCCTAGTTGCGAGGGACAACTCGGGATTCTCCTCGAGGCTTGGCAGGGCAATTGGGACGCCTCTCCAGCTGAGGCGGGAGACCAAGGGTCCCTTTCAACGTGCCACAGGAATCCTGGGACTCCTTTCAAGTTTCACGAGGAGTCAGGCATCGTCTCCTTTGGAGGCACTGATCTCCGCGTACCTCTGCAGTGTTGAAAGGATGTGAGGCCTCCGGTCGCGATGAGGTGGGGAACTAGGTCTTTCTCTGTGGTCTCCACAGGGGATTCAGACATCCTTTCGTCTTGGGAGATGCAAGACGAGCCTGCATTCAAGTCACTGCAGGGATATCCGGCCTTATTTCGCGTCAGGGCATTGCGGTGTCCATTGCACTTGAGGCCGCAAACTCAGGGTCCCTTTCACATACCTAGAGCTGAGAGAAGCCTCCTCTTGAGGTGCTTGTGGTAAGGTGGTATTCCTCTGGAGTCGTAGCCAGGAACTAACCTCCCAACTCGAGTTGATTCTTGGTCCTAGGAGCTCTTCGTGTTGCTACAGTGACCTCAGGATCCCTCTAGCCTTGAAACAGTGTTCTTGGGGTTTCTCTGGAGTGCCATCAAGGAAATCAAGGCTCCTTTCATGTGTGATGTGCAACACGGAATTGCTCTGCACGCAGTGCAGGGGAATCGGGCCTCATCTCGCGGCGAGGGGGAAGTCTCATGGTTTTTCACGAGTTGCGGTGGGAACCTGGGATATATTCTCAAGTTACACGGGGATGGCCCTTCCACACACGTGTTTCTTCAGCGACGTCAGGACTCCTGCCTAGTTGGGAGGAACAACTCGGGATTCTCCTCGAGGCTTGGCAGGGCAATTGGGACGCCTCTCCAGCTGAGGCGGGAGACCAATGATCCCTTTCCACGTGCCACAGGAATCCTGGGACTCCTATCAAGTTTCACGAGGAGTCAGGCATCGTCTCCTTTGGAGGCACTGATCTCCGCGTACCTCTGGAGTTTTCAAAGGATGTGAGGCCTCCGGTCGCGATGAGGTGGGGAACTAGGTCTTTCTCTGTGGTCTCCACAGGGGATTCAGACATCCTTTCGTCTTGGGAGATGCAAGACGAGCCTGCATTCAAGTCACTGCAGGGATATCCGGCCTTATTTCGAGTTAGGGCATCGCGGTGTCCATTCCACTTGAGGTGGCAAACTCAGGGTCCCTCTCACATACCTAGAGCTCAGAGAACCCTCCTCTTGAGGTGCTTGTGGTAAGGTGGTATTCCTCTGGAGTCGAAGCCATTGACTAACCTCTCATCCCTAGTTGATTTTTGGTCCACGGAGCTCTTTCGTGTTGCTACAGTGACCTCAGTATCCCTCTAGCCTGGAAACAGTGTTCTTGGGGTTTCTCTGGAGTGCCATCAAGGAAATCAAGGCTCCTTTCATGTGTGATGTGCAACACGGAATTGCTCTGCACGCAGTGCAGGGGAATCATGCCTCATCTCGCGGCGAGGGGGAAGTCTCATGGTTTTTCTCGAGTTGCGGCGGGAACCTGGGGTATATTCTCGAGTTACGACGGGGATGGCCCTTCCACACACGTGTTTGTTCAGCGACGTCAGGACTCCTGCCTAGTTGCGAGGAACAACTCGGGATTCTCCTCGAGGCTTGGCAGGGCAATTGGGACGCCTCTCCAGCTGAGGCGGGAGACCAAGGGTCCGTTTCCACGTGCCAGAGGAATCCTGGGACTCCTATCAAGTTTCACGAGGAGTCAGGCATCGTCTCCTTTGGAGGCACTGATCTCTGCGTACCTCTGGAGTTTTCAAAGGATGTGAGGCCTCCGGTCGCCATGAGGTGGGGAACTAGGTCTTTCTCTGTGGTCTCCACAGGGGATTCAGACATCCTTTCGTCTTGGGAGATGCAAGACGAGCCTGCATTCAAGTCACTGCAGGGATATCCGGCCTTATTTCGAGTCAGGGCATCGCGGTGTCCATTCCACTTGAGGCCGCAAACTCAGGGTCCCTCTCACATACCTAGAGCTGAGAGAAGCCTCCTCTTGAGGTGCTTGTGGTAAGGAGGTATTCCTCTGGAGTCGAAGCCAGGGACTAACCTCTCATCTCGAGTTGATTTTTGGTCCACGGAGCTCTTTCGTGTTGCTACAGTGACCTCAGGATCCCTCTAGCCTTGAAACAGTGTTCTTGGGGTTTCTCTGGAGTGCCATCAAGGAAATCAAGGCTCCTTTCATGTGTGATGTGCAACACGGAATTGCTCTGCACGCAGTGCAGGGGAATCGGGCCTCATCTCGCGGCGAGGGGGAAGTCTCATGGTTTTTCTCGAGTTGCGGCGGGAACCTGGGGTATATTCTCGAGTTACGACGGGGATGGCCCTTCCACCCACGTGTTTGTTCAGCGACGTCAGGACTCCTGCCTAGTTGCGAGGGACAACTCGGGATTCTCCTCGAGGCTTGGCAGGGCAATTGGGACGCCTCTCCAGCTGAGGCGGGAGACCAAGGGTCCCTTTCCACGTGCCACAGGAATCCTGGGACTCCTATCAAGTTTCCCGAGGAGTCAGGCATCGTCTCCTTTGGAGGCACTGATCTCCGCGTACCTCTGGAGTTTTCAAGGGATATGAGGCCTCCAGTCGAGATGAGGTGGGGAACTAGGTCTTTCTCTGTGGTCTCCACAGGGGATTCAGACATCCTTTCGTCTTGGGAGATGCAAGACGAGCCTGCATTCAAGTCACTGCAGGGATATCCGGCCTTATTTCGAGTCAGGGCATCGCGGTGTCCATTCCACTTGAGGCCGCAAACTCAGGGTCCCTCTCACATATCTAGAGCTGAGAGAAGCCTCCTCTTGAAGTGCTTGTGGTAAGGTGGTATTCCTCTGGAGTCGAAGCCAGGGACTAACCTCTCATCTCGAGTTGATTTTTGGTCCACGGAGCTCTTTCTTGTTGCTACAGTGACCTCAGGATCCCTCTAGCCTTGAAACAGTGTTCTTGGGGTTTCTCTGGAGTGCCATTAAGAAAATCAAGGCTCGTTTCATGTGTGATGTGCAACACGGAATTGCTCTGCACGCAGTGCAGGGGAATCGGGCCTCATCTCGCGGCGAGGGGGAAGTCTCATGGTTTTTCTCGAGTTGCGGCGGGAACCTGGGGTATATTCTCGAGTTACGACGGGGATGGCCCTTCCACACACGTGTTTGTTCAGCCGCGTCAGGACTCCTGCCTAGTTGCGAGGGACAACTCGGGATTCTCCTCGAGGCTTGGCAGGGCAATTGGGACGCCTCTCCAGCTGAGGCGGGAGACCAAGGGTCCCTTTCCACGTGCCACAGGAATCCTGGGACTCCTATCAATTTTCACGAGGAGTCAGGCATCGTCTCCTTTGGAGGCACTGATCTCCGCGTACCTCTGGAGTTTTCGAAGAATGTGAGGCCTCCGGTCGCCATGAGGTGGGGAACTAGTTCTTTTTTGTGGTCTCCACAGGGGATTCAGACATCCTTTCGCCTTGGGAGATGCAAGACGAGCCTGCATTCAAGTCACTGCAGGGATATCCGGCCTTATTTCGAGTCAGGGCATCGCGGTGTCCATTCCACTTGAGGCCGCAAATCAGGGTCCCTCTCACATACCTAGAGCTGAGAGAAGCCTCCTCTTGAGGTGCTTCTGGTAAGGTGATATTCTTCTGGAGTCGAAGCCAGGGACTAACCTCTCATCTCGAGTTGATTTTTGGTCCACGGAGTTCTTTCTTGTTGCGACAGTGACCTCAGGATCCCTCTAGCCTTGAAACAGTGTTCTTGGGGTTTCTCTGGAGTGCCATCAAGGAAATCAAGGCTCCTTTCATGTGTGATGTGCAACACGGAATTGCTCTGCACGCAGTGTAGGGGAATCGGGCCTCATCTCGCGGCGAGGGGGACGTCTCATGGTTTTTCTCGAGTTGCGGCGGGAACCTGGGGTATATTCTCGAGTTACGACGGGGATGGCCCTTCCACACACGTGTTTGTTCAGCGACGTCAGGACTCCTGCCTAGTTGCGAGGGACAACTCGGGATTCTCCTCGAGGCTTGGCAGGGCAATTGGGACGCCTCTCCAGCTGAGGCGGTAGACCAAGGGTCCCTTTCCACGTGCCACAGGAATCCTGGGACTCCTATCAAGCTTCAGGAGGAGTCAGGCATCGTCTCCTTTGGAGGAACTGATCTCTGCGTACCTCTGGAATTTTCAAAGGATGTGAGGCCTCCGGTCGCCATGAGATGGGGAAGTAGGTCTTTCTCTGTGGTCTCCACAGGTGATTCAGACATCATTTCGTCTTGGGAGATGCAAGACGAGCCTGCATTCAAGTCACTGCAGGGATATCCGGCCTTATTTCGAGTCAGGGCATTACGGTGTCCAATCCACTTGAGGCCGCAAACTCAGGGTCCCTCTCACATATCTAGAGCTGAGAGAAGCCTCCTCTTGAGGTGCTTGTGGTAAGGTGGTATTCCTCTGGAGTCGAAGCCAGGGACTAACCTCTCATCTCGAGTTGATTCTTGGTCCACAGAGCTCTTTCGTGTTGCTACAGTGACCTCAGTTTCCCTCTAGCCTTGAAACAGTGTTCTTGGGGTTTCTCTGGAGTGCCATCAAGGAAATCAAGGCTCCTTTCATGTGTGATGTGCAATAGGGAATTGCTCTGCACGAAGTGCATGGTGTCGGGCCTCATTTTTCGGGGAGGGGGAAGTCTCATGATTTTTCTCGAGTTGCTGTGTGAACCTGGGGTATATTCTCGAGTTACGACGGGGATGGCCCTTCCACCCACGTGTTTCTTCTGCGACGTCAGGACTCCTGCCTAGTTGCGAGGGACAACTCGGGATTCTCCTGGGGGCTTGGCAGGGCAATTGGGACGCCTTTCCAGCTGAGGCGGTAGACCAAGAGTCCCTTTCCACGTGCCACAGGAATCTTGGGACTCCTATCAAGTTTGACGAGGAGTCAGGCATCGTCTCCTTTGGAGGCACTGATCTCCGCGTACCTCTGGAGTTTTCAAAGGATGTGAGCCCTCCGGTCGCGATGAAGTGGGGAACTATGTTTTTCTCTGTGGTCTCCACAGGGGATTCAGACATCCTTTCGTCTTGGGAGATGCAAAACGAGCCTGCATTTAAGTCACTGCAGGGAAATCCGGCCTTATTTCGCGTCAGGGCATCGCAGTGTCCATTCCACTTGAGGCCGCAAAATCAGGGTCCCTCTCACATACCTAGAGCTGAGAGAAGCCTCCTCTTGTGGTGCTTGTGGTAAGGTGGTATTCCTCTGGAGTCGAAGCCAGGGACTAACCTCTCATCTCGAGTTGATTTTTGGTCCATGGAGCTCTTTCTTGTTTCTACAGTGACCTCAGGATCCCTCTAGCTTTGGAACAGTGTTCTTGGGGTTTCTCTGGAGTGCCATCAAGGAAATCAAGGCTCCTTTCATGTGTGATGTGCAACACGGAATTGCTCTGCACGCAGTGCAGGGGACTCGGGCCTCATCTCACGGCGAGGGAGAAGTCTCATGGTTTTTCTCGAGTTGCAGCGGGAACCTGTGGTATATTCTCGAGTTACGACGGGGATGGCCCTTCCACCCACGTGTTTGTTCAGCGACGTCAGGACTTCTGCCTAGTTGCGAGGGACAACTCGGGATTCTCCTCGAGGCTTGGCAGGGCAATTGGGACGCCTCTCCAGCTGAGGCGGGAGACCAAGTGTCCCTTTCCACGTGGCACAGGAATCCTGGGACTCCTATCAAGTTTCACGACGAGTCAGGCATCGTCTCCTTTGGAGGCACTGATCTCCGCGTACCTCTGGAGTTTTCAAAGGATGTGAGGCCTCCGGTCGCGATGAGCTGGGGAAGTAGGTTTTCTCTGTGGTCTCCACAGGGGTTTCAGATATCCTTTCGTCTTGGTAGATGCAAGACGAGCCTGCATTCAAGTCACTGCAGGGATATTCGGACTTATTTCGAGTCAGGGCATCGCGGTGTCCATTCCACTTGAGGCCGAAAACTCAGGGTCCCTCTCACATACCTAGAGCTGAGAGAAGCCTCCTCTTGAGGTGCTTGTGGTAAGGTGGTATGCCTCTGGAGTCGAAGCCAGGGACTAACCTCTCATCTCGAGTTGATTTTTGGTCGACGGAGCTCTTTCGTGTTGCTACAGTGACCTCAGGATCCCTCTCGCCTTGAAACAGTGTTCTTGTGGTTTCTCTGGAGTGCCATCAAGGAAATCAAGGCTCCTTTCATGTGTGATGTGCAACAAGGAATTGCTCTGCACGCAGTGCAGGGGAATCGGGCCTCATCTCGCGGCGAGGGGGAAGTCTCATGGTTTTTCTCGAGTTGCGGAGGGAACCTGGGGAATATTCTCGAATTACGAGGGTTTGGCCCTTCCACACACGTGTTTGTTCAGCGACGTCAGGACTCCTGCCTAGTTGCGAGGGACAATTCGGGATTCTCCTCGAGGCTTGGCAGGGCAATTGGGACGCCTCTCCAGCTGAGGCGGGAGACCAAGTGTCCCTTTCCATGTGCCACAGGAATCCTGGGAATCCTATCAAGTTTCACGAGGAGTCAGGCATCGTCTCCTTTGGAGGCACTGATCTCCGCGTACCTCTGGAGTTTTGAAAGGATGTGAGGCCTCCGATCGCCATGAGGTGGGGAAGTAGGTCTTTCTCTGTGGTCTCCACAGGGGATTCAGACATCCTTTCGTCTTGGCAGATGCAAGACGAGCCTGCATTCAAGTCACTGCAGGGATATCCGGCCTTATTTCGAGTCAGGGCATCGCGGTGTCCATTCCACTTGAGGCCACAAACTCAGGGTCCCTCTCACATACCTAGAGCTGAGAGAAGCCTCCTCTTGAGGTGCTTGTGGTAAGGTGGTATTCCTCTGGAGTCGAAGCCAGGGACTAACCTCTCATCTCGTGTTGATTGTTGGTCCACGGAGCTCTTTCGTGTTGCTACAGTGACCTCAGGATCCCTCTAGCCTTGAAACAGTGTTCTTGGGGTTTCTCTGGAGTGCCATCAAGGAAATCAAGGCTCCTTTCATGTGTGATGTGCAACACGGAATTGCTCTGCACGCAGTGCATGGGAATCGGGCCTCATATCGGGGCGAGGGGGAAGTCTCATTGTTTTTCTCGAGTTGCGGCGGGAACCTGGGGTATATTCTCGAGTTACGACGGGGATGGCCCTTCCACCCACGTGTTTGTTCAGCGACGTCAGGACTCCTGCCTAGTTGCGAGGGACAACTCGGGATTCTCCTCGAGGCTTGGCAGGGCAATTGGGACGCCTCTCCAGCTGAGGCGGGAGACCAAGGATCCCTTTCCACGTGCCACAGGAATCCTGGGATTCCTATCAAGTTTCACGAGGAGTCAGGCATCGTCTCCTTTGGAGGCACTGATCTCCGCGTACCTCTGGAGTTTTCAAAGGATGTGAGGCCTCCGGTCGCGATGAGCTGGGGAAGTAGGTTTTCTCTGTGGTCTCCACAGGGGTTTCAGATATCCTTTCGTCTTGGGAGATGCAAGACGAGCCTGCATTCAAGTCACTGCAGGGATATTCGGCCTTATTTCGAGTCAGGGCATCGCGGTGTCCATTCCACTTGAGGCCGCAAACTCAGGGTCCCTCTCACATAGCTAGAGCTGAGAGAAGCCTCCTCTTGAGGTGCTTGTGGTAAGATGGTATTCCTCTGGAGTCGAAGCCAGGGACTAACCTCTCATCTCGAGTTGATTTTTGGTCCACGGAGCTCTTTCTTGTTGCTACAGTGACCTCAGGATCCCTCTAGCCTTGAAACAGTGTTCTTGGGGTTTCTCTGGATTGCCATCAAGGAAATCAAGGCTCCTTTCATGTGTGATGTGCAACACGGAATTGCTCTGCACGCAGTGCAGGGGAATCGGGCCTCATCTCGCGGCGAGGGGGTAGTCTCATGGTTTTTCTCGAGTTGCGGCGGGAACCTGGGGTATATTCTCGAGTTACGACTGAGATGGCCCTTCCACTCACGTGTTTGTTCAGCGACGTCAGGACTCCTGCCTAGTTGCGAGGGACAACTCGGGATTCTCCTGGGGGCTTGGTAGGGCATTTGGGACGCCTCTCCAGCTGAGGCGGGAGACCAAGGGTCCCTTTCCACGTGCCACAGGAATCCTGGGAATCCTATCAAGTTTCACGAGGAGTCAGGCATCGTCTCCTTTAGAGGCACTGATCTCCGCGTACCTCTGGAGTTTTCAAAGGATGTGAATCCTCCGGTCGCGATGAGGTGGGGAACTAGGTCTTTCTCTGTGGTCTCCACAGGGGATTCAGACATCCTTTCGTCTTGGGAGATGCAAGACGAGCCTGCATTCAAGTCACTGCAGGGATATCCGGCCTTATTTCGCGTCAGGGCATTGCGGTGTCCATTGCACTTGAGGCCGCAAACTCAGGGTCCCTTTCACATACCTAGACCTGAGAGAAGCCTCCTCTTGAGGTGCTTGTGGTAAGGTGGTATTCCTCTGGAGTCAGCCAGGAACTAACCTCCCAACTCGAGTTGATTCTTGGTCCTAGGAGCTCTTCGTGTTGCTACAGTGACCTCAGGATCCCTCTAGCCTTGAAACAGTGTTTTTGGGGTTTCTCTGGAGTGCCATCAAGGAAATCAAGGCTCCTTTCATGTGTGATGTGCAACACGGAATTGCTCTGCACGCAGTGCAGGGGAATCGGGCCTCATCTCGCGGCGAGGGGGAAGTCTCATGGTTTTTCACGAGTTGCGGTGGGAACCTGGGATATATTCTCAAGTTACGACGGGGATGGCCCTTCCACACACGTGTTTCTTCAGCGACGTCAGGACTCCTGCCTAGTTGCGAGGAACAACTCGGGATTCTCCTCGAGGCTTGGCAGGGCAATTGGGACGCCTCTCCAGCTGAGGCGTGAGACCAATGATCCCTTTCCACGTGCCACAGGAATCCTGGGACTCCTATCAAGTTTCACGAGGAGTCAGGCATCGTCTCCTTTGGAGGCACTGATCTCCGCGTACCTCTGGAGTTTTCAAAGGATGTGAGGCCTCCGGTCGCGATGAGGTGGGGAACTAGGTCTTTCTCTGTGGTCTCCACAGGGGATTCAGACATCCTTTCGTCTTGGGAGATGCAAGACGAGCCTGCATTCAAGTCACTGCAGGGATATCCGGCCTTATTTCGAGTTAGGGCATCGCGGTGTCCATTCCACTTGAGGTGGCAAACTCAGGGTCCCTCTCACATACCTAGAGCTCAGAGAAGCCTCCTCTTGAGGTGCTTGTGGTAAGGTGGTATTCCTCTGGAGTCGAAGCCATTGACTAACCTCTCATCCCTAGTTGATTTTTGGTCCACGGAGCTCTTTCGTGTTGCTACAGTGACCTCAGTATCCCTCTAGCCTGGAAACAGTGTTCTTGGGGTTTCTCTGGAGTGCCATCAAGGAAATCAAGGCTCCTTTCATGTGTGATGTGCAACACGGAATTGCTCTGCACGCAGTGCAGGGGAATCGTGCCTCATCTCGCGGCGAGGGGGAAGTCTCATGGTTTTTCTCGAGTTGCGGCGGGAACCTGGGGTATATTCTCGAGTTACGACGGGGATGGCCCTTCCACTCACGTGTTTGTTCAGCGACGTCAGGACTCCTGCCTAGTTGCGAGGGACAACTCGGGATTCTCCTCGAGGCTTGGCAGGGCAATTGGGACGCCTCTCCAGCTGAGGCGGGAGACCAAGGGTCCCTTTCCACGTGCCACAGGAATCCTGGGACTCCTATCAAGTTTCACGAGGAGTCAGGCATCGTCTCCTTTGGAGGCACTGATCTCTGCGTACCTCTGGAGTTTTCAAAGGATGTGAGGCCTCCGGTCGCCATGAGGTGGGGAACTAGGTCTTTCTCTGTGGTCTCCACAGGGGATTCAGACATCCTTTCGTCTTGGGAGATGCAAGACGAGCCTGCATTCAAGTCACTGCAGGGATATCCGGCCTTATTTCGAGTCAGGGCATCGCGGTGTCCATTCCACTTGAGGCCGCAAACTCAGGGTCCCTCTCACATACCTAGAGCTGAGAGAAGCCTCCTCTTGAGGTGCTTGTGGTAAGGTGGTATTCCTCTGGAGTCGAAGCCAGGGACTAACCTCTCATCTCGAGTTGATTTTTGGTCCACGGAGCTCTTTCGTGTTGCTACAGTGACCTCAGGATCCCTCTAGCCTTGAAACAGTGTTCTTGGGGTTTCTCTGGAGTGCCATCAAGGAAATCAAGGCTCCTTTCATGTGTGATGTGCAATAGGGAATTGCTCTGCACGAAGTGCATGGTGTCGGGCCTCATTTTTCGGGGAGGGGGAAATCTCATGGTTTTTCTCGAGATGCTGTGTGAACCTGGGGTATATTCTCGAGTTACGACGGGGATGGCCCTTCCACACACGTGTTTCTTCTGCGACGTCAGGACTCCTGCCTAGTTGCGAGGGACAACTCGGGATTCTCCTCAAGGCTTGGCAGGGCAATTGGGACGCCTCTCCAGCTGAGGCGGGAGACCAAGGGTCCCTTTCCACGAGCCACAGGAATCCTGGGACTCCTATCAAGTTTCCCGAGGAGTCAGGCATCGTCTCCTTTGGAGGCACTGATCTCCGCGTACCTCTGAAGTTTTCAAGGGATATGAGGCCTCCAGTCGAGATGAGGTGGGGAACTAGGTCTTTCTCTGTGGTCTCCACAGGGGATTCAGACATCCTTTCGTCTTGGGAGATGCAAGACGAGCCTGCATTCAAGTCACTGCAGGGATATCCGGCCTTATTTCGAGTCAGGGCATCGCGGTGTCCATTCCACTTGAGGCCGCAAACTCAGGGTCCCTCTCACATATCTAGAGCTGAGAGAAGCCTCCTCTTGAAGAGCTTGTGGTAGGTGGTATTCCTCTGGAGTCGAAGCCAGGGACTAACCTCTCATCTCGAGTTGATTTTTGGTCCACGGAGCTCTTTCTTGTTGCTACAGTGACCTCAGGATCCCTCTAGCCTTGAAACAGTGTTCTCGGGGTTTCTCTGGAGTGCCATTAAGAAAATCAAGGCTCCTTTCATGTGTGATGTGCAACACGGAATTGCTCTGCACGCAGTGCAGGGGAATCGGGCCTCATCTCCCGGCGAGGGGGAAGTCTCATGGTTTTTCTCGAGTTGCGGCGGGAACCTGGGGTATATTATCGAGTTACGACGGGGATGGCCCTTCCACACACGTGTTTTTTCAGCCGCGTCAGGACTCCTGCCTAGTTGCGTGGGACAACTCGGGATTCTCCTCGAGCCTTGGCAGGGCAATTGGGACGCCTCTCCAGCTGAGGCGGGAGACTAAGGGTCCCTTTCCACGTGCCACAGGAATCCTGGGACTCCTATCAATTTTCACGAGGAGTCAGGCATCGTCTCCTTTGGAGGCACTGATCTCCGCGTACCTCTGGAGTTTTCGAAGAATGTGAGGCCTCCGGTCGCGATGAGGTGGGGAACTAGTTCTTTTTTGTGGTCTCCACAGGGGATTCAGACATCCTTTCGTCTTGGGAGATGCAAGACGAGCCTGCATTCAAGTCACTGCAGGGATATCCGGCCTTATTTCGAGTCAGGGCATCGCGGTGTCCATTCCACTTGAGGCCGCAAATCAGGGTCCCTCTCACATACCTAGAGCTGAGAGAAGCCTCCTCTTGAGGTGCTTCTGGTAAGGTGATATTCTTCTGGAGTCGAAGCCAGGGACTAACCTCTCATCTCGAGTTGATTTTTGGTCCACGGAGCTCTTTCTTGTTGCGACAGTGACCTCAGGATCCCTCTAGCCTTGAAACAGTGTTCTTGGGGTTTCTCTGGAGTGCCATCAAGGAAATCAAGGCTCCTTTCATGTGTGATGTGCAACACGGAATTGCTCTGCACGCAGTGTAGGGGAATTGGGCCTCATCTCGCGGCGAGGGGGACGTCTCATGGTTTTTCTCGAGTTGCGGCGGGAACCTGGGGTATATTCTCGAGTTACGACGGGGATGGCCCTTCCACACACGTGTTTGTTCAGCGACGTCAGGACTCCTGCCTAGTTGCGAGGGACAACTCGGGATTCTCCTCGAGGCTTGGCAGGGCAATTGGGACGCCTCTCCAGCTGAGGCGGTAGACCAAGGGTCCCTTTCCACGTGCCACAGGAATCCTGGGAATCCTATCAAGCTTCAGGAGGAGTCAGGCATCGTCTCCTTTGGAAGAACTGATCTCCGCGTACCTCTGGAATTTTCAAAGGATGTGAGGCCTCCGGTCGCCATGAGGTGGGGAACTAGGTCTTTCTCTGTGGTCTCCACAGGGGATTCAGACATCATTTCGTCTTGGGAGATGCAAGACGAGCCTGCATTCAAGTCACTGCAGGGATATCCGGCCTTATTTCGAGTCAGGGCATTACGGTGTCCAATCCACTTGAGGCCGCAAACTCAGGGTCCCTCTCACATATCTAGAGCTGAGAGAAGCCTCCTCTTGAGGTGCTTGTGGTAAGGTGGTATTCCTCTGGAGTCGAAGCCAGGGACTAACCTCTCATCTCGAGTTGATTCTTGGTCCACAGAGCTCTTTCGTGTTGCTACAGTGACCTCAGTTTCCCTCTAGCCTTGAAACAGTGTTCTTGGGGTTTCTCTGGAGTGCCATCAAGGAAATCAAGGCTCCTTTTATGTGTGATGTGCAATAGGGAATTGGTCTGCACGAAGTGCATGGTGTCGGGCCTCATTTTTCGGGGAGGGGGAAGTCTCATGGTTTTTCTCGAGTTGCTGTGTGAACCTGGGGTATATTCTCGAGTTACGACGGGGATGGCCCTTCCACCCACGTGTTTCTTCTGCGACGTCAGGACTCCTGCCTAGTTGCGAAGGACAACTCGGGATTCTCCTGGGGGCTTGGCAGGGCAATTGGGACGCCTTTCCAGCTGAGGCGGCAGACCAAGAGTCCCTTTCCACGTGCCACAGGAATCTTGGGACTCCTATCAAGTTTGACGAGGAGTCAGGCATCGTCTCCTTTGGAGGCACTGATCTCCGCGTACCTCTGGAGTTTTCAAAGGATGTGAGCCCTCCGGTCGCGATGAAGTGGGGAACTGTGTCTTTCTCTTTGGTCTCCACAGGGGATTCAGACATCCTTTCGTCTTGGGAGATGCAAAACGAGCCTGCATTTAAGTCACTGCAGGGAAATCCGGCCTTATTTCGCGTCAGGGCATCGCAGTGTCCATTCCACTTGAGGCCGCAAAATCAGGGTCCCTCTCACATACCTAGAGCTGAGAGAAGCCTCCTCTTGAGGTGCTTGTGGTAAGGTGGTATTCCTCTGGAGTCGAAGCCAGGGACTAACCTCTCATCTCGAGTTGATTTTTGGTCCATGGAGCTCTTTCTTGTTTCTACAGTGACCTCAGGATCCCTCTAGCTTTGGAACAGTGTTCTTGGGGTTTCTCTGGAGTGCCATCAAGGAAATCAAGGCTCCTTTCATGTGTGATGTGCAACACGGAATTGCTCTGCACGCAATGCAGGGGACTCGGGCCTCATCTCACGGCGAGGTAGAAGTCTCATGGTTTTTCTCGAGTTGCGGCGGGAACCTGTGATATATTCTCGAGTTACGACGGGGATGGCCCTTCCTCCCACGTGTTTGTTCAGCGACGTCAGGACTCCTGCCTAGTTGCGAGGGAAAATTCGGGATTCTCCTCTAGGCTTGGCAGGGCAATTGGGACGCTTCTCCAGCTGAGGCGGGAGACCAAGTGTCCCTTTCCATGTGCCACAGGAATCCTGGGAATCCTATCAAGTTTCACGAGGAGTCAGGCATCGTCTCCTTTGGAGGCACTGATCTCCGCGTACCTCTGGAGTTTTGAAAGGATGTGAGGCCTCCGGTCGCCATGAGTTGGGGAACTAGGTCTTTCTCTGTGGTCTCCACAGGGGATTCAGACATCCTTTCGTCTTGGCAGATGCAAGACGAGCCTGCATTCAAGTCACTGCAGGGATATCCGGCCTTATTTCGAGTCAGGGCATCGCGGTGTCCATTCCACTTGAGGCCACAAACTCAGGGTCCCTCTCACATACCTAGAGCTGAGAGAAGCCTCCTCTTGAGGTGCTTGTGGTAAGGTGGTATTCCTCTGGAGTCGAAGCCAGGGACTAACCTCTCATCTCGAGTTGATTGTTGGTCCACGGAGCTCTTTCGTGTTGCTACAGTGACCTCAGGATCCCTCTCGCCTTGAAACAGTGTTCTTGGGGTTTCTCTGGAGTGCCATCAAGGAAATCAAGGCTCCTTTCATGTGTGATGTGCAATAGGGAATTGCTCTGCACGAAGTGCATGGTGTCGGGCCTCATTTTTCGGGGAGGGGGAAGTCTCATGGTTTTTCTCGAGTTGCTGTGTGAACCTGGGGTATATTCTCGAGTTACGACGGGGATGGCCCTTCCACCCACGTGTTTCTTCTGCGACGTCAGGACTCCTGCCTAGTTGCGAGGGACAACTCGGGATTCTCCTGGGGGCTTGGCAGGGCAATTGGGACGCCTCTCCAGCTGAGGCGGGAGACCAAGGGTCCCTTTCCACGTGCCACAGGAATCCTGGGACTCCTATCAAGTTTCACGACGAGTCAGGCATCGTCTCCTTTGGAGGCACTGATCTCCGCGTACCTCTGGAGTTTTCAAAGGATGTGAGGCCTCCGGTCGCGATGAGCTGGGAAAGTAGGTTTTCTCTGTGGTCTCCACAGGGGTTTCAGATATCCTTTCGTCTTGGTAGATGCAAGACGAGCCTGCATTCAAGTCACTGCAGGGATATTCGGACTTATTTCGAGTCAGGGCATCGCGGTGTCCATTCCACTTGAGGCCGCAAACTCAGGGTCCCTCTCACATAGCTAGAGCTGAGAGAAGCCTCCTCTTGAGGTGCTTGTGGTAAGGTGGTATGCCTCTGGAGTCGAAGCCAGGGACTAACCTCTCATCTCGAGTTGATTTTTGGTCCACGGAGCTCTTTCTTGTTGCTACAGTGACCTCAGGATCCCTCTAGCCTTGAAACAGTGTTCTTGGGGTTTCTCTGGATTGCCATCAAGGAAATCAAGGCTCCTTTCATGTGTGATGTGCAACACGGAATTTCTCTGCACGCAGTGCAGGGGAATCGGGCCTCATCTCGCGGCGAGGGGGTAGTCTCATGGTTTTTCTCGAGTTGCGGCGGGAACCTGGGGTATATTCTCGAGTTACGACGGGGATGGCCCTTCCACCCACGTGTTTGTTCAGCGACGTCAGGACTCCTGCCTAGTTGCGAGGGACAACTCGGGATTCTCCTGGGGGCTTGGCAAGGCATTTGGGACGCCTCTCCAGCTGAGGCGGTAGACCAAGGGTCCCTTTCCACGTGCCACAGGAATCTTGGGACTCCTATCAAGTTTCACGAGGAGTCAGGCATCGTCTCCATTGGAGGCACTGATCTCCGCGTACCTCTGGAGTTTTCAAAGGATGTGAATCCTCCGGTCTCGATGAGGTGGGGAACTAGGTCTTTCTCTGTGGTCTCCACAGGGAATTCAGACATCCTTTCATCTTGGGAGATGCAGGACGAGCCTGCATTCAAGTCACTGCAGGCATATCCGGCCTTATTTCGAGTCAGGGCATCGCGGTGTCCATTCCACTTGAGGCCGAAAACTCAGGGTCCCTCTCACATAGCTAGAGCTGAGAGAAGCCTCCTCTTGAGGTGCTTGTGGTAAGGTGGTATTCCTCTGGAGTCGAAGCCAGGGACTAAACTCTCATCTCGAGTTGATTTTTGGTCCACGGAGCTCTTTCGTGTTGCTTCAGTGACCTCAGGATCCCTCTCGCCTTGAAACAGTGTTCTTGTGGTTTCTCTGGAGTGCCATCAAGGAAATCAAGGCTCCTTTCATGTGTGATGTGCAACAAGGAATTGCTCTGCACGCAGTGCAGGGGAATCGGGCCTCATCTCGCGGCGAGGGGGAAGTCTCATGGTTTTTCTCGAGTTGCGGCGGGAACCTGGGGAATATTCTCGAGTTACGAGGGTTTGGCCCTTCCACACACGTGTTTGTTCAGCGACGTCAGGACTCCTGCCTAGTTGCGAGGGACAATTCGGGATTCTCCTCGAGGCTTGGCAGGGCAATTGGGACGCCTCTCCAGCTGAGGCGGGAGACCAAGTGTCCCTTTCCATGTGCCACAGGAATCCTGGGAATCCTATCAAGTTTCACGAGGAGTCAGGCATCGTCTCCTTTGGAGGCACTGATCTCCGCGTACCTCTGGAGTTTTGAAAGGATGTGAGGCCTCCGGTCGCAATGAGTTGGGGAACTAGGTCTTTCTCTGTGGTCTCCACAGGGGATTCAGACATCCTTTCGTCTTGGCAGATGCAAGACGTGCCTGCATTCAAGTCACTGCAGGGATATCCGGCCTTATTTCGAGTCAGGGCATCGCGGTGTCCATTCCACTTGAGACCACAAACTCAGGGTCTCTCTCACATACCTAGAGCTGAGAGAAGCCTCCTCTTGAGGTGCTTGTGGTAAGGTGGTATTCCTCTGGAGTCGAAGCCAGGGACTAACCTCTCATCTCGAGTTGATTGTTGGTCCACGGAGCTCTTTCGTGTTGCTACAGTGACCTCAGGATCCCTCTAGCCTTGAAACAGTGTTCTTGGGGTTTCTCTGGAGTGCCATCAAGGAAATCAGGGCTCCTTTCATGTGTGATGTGCAACACGGAATTGCTCTGCACGCAGTGCATGGGAATCGGGCCTCATATCGCGGCGAGGGGGAAGTCTCATGGTTTTTCTCGAGTTGCGGCGGGAACCTGGGGTATATTCTCGAGTTACGACGGGGATGGCCCTTCCACCCACGTGTTTGTTCAGCGACGTCAGGACTCCTGCCTAGTTGCGAGGGACAACTCGGGATTCTCCTCGAGGCTTGGCAGGGCAATTGGGACGCCTCTCCAGCTGAGGCGGGAGACCAAGGGTCCCTTTCCACGTGCCACAGGAATCCTGGGACTCCTATCAAGTTTCACGAGGAGTCAGGCATCGTCTCCTTTGGAGGCACTGATCTCCGCGTACCTCTGGAGTTTTCAAAGGATGTGAGGCCTCCGGTCGCGATGAGCTGGGGAAGTAGGTTTTCTCTGTGGTCTCCACAGGGGTTTCAGATATCCTTTCGTCTTGGGAGATGCAAGACGAGCCTGCATTCAAGTCACTGCAGGGATATTCGGCCTTATTTCGAGTCAGGGCATCGCGGTGTCCATTCCACTTGAGGCCGCAAACTCAGGGTCCCTCTCACATAGCTAGAGCTGAGAGAAGCCTCCTCTTGAGGTGCTTGTGGTAAGATGGTATTCCTCTGGAGTCGAAGCCAGGGACTAACCTCTCATCTCGAGTTGATTTTTGGTCCACGGAGCTCTTTCTTGTTGCTACAGTGACCACAGGATCCCTCTAGCCTTGAAGCAGTGTTCTTGGGGTTTCTCTGGATTGCCATTAAGGAAATCAAGGCTCCTTTCATGTGTGATGTGCAACACGGAATTGCTCTGCACGCAGTGCAGGGGACTCGGGCCTCATCTCGCGGCGAGGGGGTAGTCTCATGGTTTTTCTCGAGTTGCGGCGGGAACCTGGGGTATATTCTCGAGTTACGACGGGGATGGCCTTTCCACTCACGTGTTTGTTCAGCGACGTCAGGACTCCTGCCTAGTTGCGAGGGACAACTCGGGATTCTCCTGGGGGCTTGGCAGGGCATTTGGGACGCCTCTCCAGCTGAGGCGGGAGACCAAGGGTCCCTTTCCACGTGCCACAGGAATCCTGGGAATCCTATCAAGTTTCACGAGGAGTCAGGCATCGTCTCCTTTGGAGGCACTGATCTACGCGTACCTCTGGAGTTTTCAAAGGATGTGAACCCTCCGGTCGCCATGAGTTGGGGAACTAGGTCTTTCTCTGTGGTCTCCACAGGGGATTCAGACATCCTTTCGTCTTGGGAGATGCAAGACAAGCCTGCATTCAAGTCACTGCAGGGATATCCGGCCATATTTCGAGTCAGGGCATCGCGGTGTCCATTCCACTTGAGGCCACAAACTCAGGGTCCCTCTCACATACCTAGAGCTGAGAGAAGCCTCCTCTTGAGGTGCTTGTGGTAAGGTGGTATTCCTCTGGAGTCGAAGCCAGGGACTAACCTCTCATCTCGAGTTGATTTTTGGTCCACGGAGCTCTTTCGTGTTGCTACAGTGACCTCAGGATCCCTCTAGCCTTGAAACAGTGTTCTTGGGGTTTCTCTGGAGTGCCATCAAGGAAATCAAGGCTCCTTTCATGTGTGATGTGCAATAGGGAATTGCTCTGCACGAAGTGCATGGTGTCGGGCCTCATTTTTCGGGGAGGGGGAAGTCTCATGGTTTTTCTCGAGTTGCTGTGTGAACCTGGGGTATATTCTCGAGTTACGACGGGGATGGCCCTTCCACCCACGTGTTTCTTCTGCGACGTCAGGACTCCTTCCTAGTTGCGAGGGACAATTCGGGATTCTCCTGGGGGCTTGGCAGGGCAATTGGGACGCCTTTCCAGCTGAGGCGGTAGACCAAGAGTCCCTTTCCACGTGCCACAGGAATCTTGGGACTCCTATCAAGTTTGACGAGGAGTCAGGCATCGTCTCCTTTGGAGGCACTGATCTCCGCGTACCTCTGGAGTTTTCAAAGGATGTGAGCCCTCCGGTCGCGATGAAGTGGGGAACTATGTCTTTCTCTGTGGTCTCCACAGGGGATTCAGACATCCTTTCGTCTTGGGAGATGCAAAACGAGCCTGCATTTAAGTCACTGCAGGGAAATCCGGCCTTATTTCGCGTCAGGGCATCGCAGTGTCCATTGCACTTGAGGCCGCAAAATCAGGGTCCCTCTCACATACCTAGAGCTGAGAGAAGCCTCCTCTTGAGGTGCTTGTGGTAAGGTGGTATTCCTCTGGAGTCGAAGCCAGGGACTAACCTCTCATCTCGAGTTGATTTTTGGTCCATGGAGCTCTTTCTTGTTTCTACAGTGACCTCAGGATCCCTCTAGCTTTGGAACAGTGTTCTTGGGGTTTCTCTGGAGTGCCATCAAGGAAATCAAGGCTCCTTTCATGTGTGATGTGCAACACGGAATTGCTCTGCACGCAGTGCAGGGGACTCGTGCCTCATCTCGCGGCGAGGGGGAAGTCTCATGGTTTTTCTCGAGTTGCGGCGGGAACCTGGGGTATATTCTCGAGTTACGACGGGGATGGCCCTTCCACACACGTGTTTGTTCAGCGACGTCAGGACTCCTGCCTAGTTGCGAGGGACAACTCGGGATTCTCCTCGAGGCTTGGCAGGGCAATTGGGACGCCTCTCCAGCTGAGGCGGGAGACCAAGGGTCCCTTTCCACGTGCCACAGGAATCCTGGGAATCCTATCAAATTTCACGAGGAGTCAGGCATCGTCTCCTTTGGAGGCACTGATCTCCGCGTACCTCTGGAGTTTTCAAAGGATGTGAGGCCTCCGGTCGCCATGAGGTGGGGAACTAGGTCTTTCTCTGTGGTCTCCACAGGGGATTCAGACATCCTTTCGTCTTGGGAGATGCAAGACGAGCCTGCATTCAAGTCACTGCAGGGATATCCGGCCTTATTTCGAGTCAGGGCATCGCGGTGTCCATTCCAATTGAGGCCGCAAACTCAGGGTCCCTCTCACATATCTAGAGCTGAGAGAAGCCTCCTCTTGAAGTGCTTGTGGTAAGGTGGTATTCCTCTGGAGTCGAAGCCAGGGACTAACCTCTCATCTCGAGTTGATTTTTGGTCCACGGAGCTCTTTCTTGTTGCTACAGTGACCTCAGGATCCCTCTAGCCTTGAAACAGTGTTCTCGGGGTTTCTCTGGAGTGCCATTAAGAAAATCAAGGCTCCTTTCATGTGTGATGTGCAACACGGAATTGCTCTGCACGCAGTGCAGGGGAATCGGGCCTCATCTCGCGGCGAGGGGGAAGTCTCATGGTTTTTCTCGAGTTGCGGCGGGAACCTGGGGTATATTATCGAGTTACGATGGGGATGGCCCTTCCACACACGTGTTTGTTCAGCCGCGTCAGGACTCCTGCCTAGTTGCGAGGGACAACTCGGGATTCTCCTCGAGGCTTGGCAGGGCAATTGGGACGCCTCTCCAGCTGAGGCGGGAGACCAAGGGTCCCTTTTCACGTGCCACAGGAATCCTGGGACTCCTATCAATTTTCACGAGGAGTCAGGCATCGTCTCCTTTGGAGGCACTGATCTCCGCGTACCTATGGAGTTTTCGAAGAATGTGAGGCCTCCGGTCGCGATGAGGTGGGGAACTAGTTCTTTTTTGTGGTCTCCACAGGGGATTCAGACATCCTTTCGTCTTGGGAGATGCAAGACGAGCCTGCATTCAAGTCACTGCAGGGATATCCGGCCTTATTTCGAGTCAGGGCATCGCGGTGTCCATTCCACTTGAGGCCGCAAATCAGGGTCCCTCTCACATACCTAGAGCTGAGAGAAGCCTCCTCTTGAGGTGCTTCTGGTAAGGTGATATTCTTCTGGAGTCGAAGCAAGGGACTAACCTCTCATTTCGAGTTGATTTTTGGTCCACGGAGCTCTTTCTTGTTGCGACAGTGACCTCAGGATCCCTCTAGCCTTGAAACAGTGTTCTTAGGGTTTCTCTGGAGTGCCATCAAGGAAATCAAGGCTCCTTTCATGTGTGATGTGCAACACGGAATTGCTCTGCACGCAGTGTAGGGGAATCGGGCCTCATCTCAAGGCGAGGGGGACGTCTCATGGTTTTTCTCGAGTTGCGGCGGGAACCTGGGGTATATTCTCGAGTTACGACGGGGATGGCCCTTCCACCCACGTGTTTGTTCAGCGACGTCAGGACTCCTGCCTAGTTGCGAGGGACAACTCGGGATTCTCCTCGAGGCTTGGCAGGGCAATTGGGACGCCTCTCCAGCTGAGGCGGTAGACCAAGGGTCCCTTTCCACGTGCCACAGGAATCCTGGGACTCCTATCAAGCTTCACGAGGAGTCAGGCATCGTCTCCTTTGGAGGAACTGATCTCCGCGTACCTCTGGAATTTTCAAAGGATGTGAGGCCTCCGGTCGCCATGAGGTGGGGAAGTAGGTCTTTCTCTGTGGTCTCCACAGGTGATTCAGACATCATTTCGTCTTGGGAGATGCAAGACGAGCCTGCATTCAAGTCACTGCAGGGATATCCGGCCTTATTTCGAGTCAGGGCATTACGGTGTCCAATCCACTTGAGGCCGCAAACTCAGGGTCCCTCTCACATATCTAGAGCTGAGAGAAGCCTCCTCTTGAGGTGCTTGTGGTAAGGTGGTATTCCTCTGGAGTCGAAGCCAGGGACTAACCTCTCATCTCGAGTTGATTCTTGGTCCACAGAGCTCTTTCGTGTTGCTACAGTGACCTCAGTTTCCCTCTAGCCTTGAAACAGTGTTCTTGGGGTTTCTCTGGAGTGCCATCAAGGAAATCAAGGCTCCTTTCATGTGTGATGTGCAATAGGGAATTGCTCTGCACGAAGTGCATGGTGTCGGGCCTCATTTTTCGGGGAGGGGGAAGTCTCATGGTTTTTCTCGAGTTGCTGTGTGAACCTGGGGTATATTCTCGAGTTACGACGGGGATGGCCCTTCCACCCACGTGTTTCTTCTGCGACGTCAGGACTCCTGCCTAGTTGCGAGGGACAACTCGGGATTCTCCTGGGGGCTTGGCAGGGCAATTGGGACGCCTTTCCAGCTGAGGCGGTAGACCAAGAGTCCCTTTCCACGTGCCACAGGAATCTTGGGACTCCTATCAAGTTTGACGAGGAGTCAGGCATCGTCTCCTTTGGAGGCACTGATCTCCGCGTACCTCTGGAGTTTTCAAAGGATGTGAGCCCTCCGGTCGCGATGAAGTGGGGAACTATGTCTTTCTCTGTGGTCTCCACAGGGGATTCAGACATCCTTTCGTCTTGGGAGATGCAAAACGAGCCTGCATTTAAGTCACTGCAGGGAAATCCGGCCTTATTTCGCGTCAGGGCATCGCAGTGTCCATTCCACTTGAGGCCGCAAAATCAGGGTCCCTCTCACATACCTAGAGCTGAGAGAAGCCTCCTCTTGAGGTGCTTGTGGTAAGGTGGTATTCCTCTGGAGTCGAAGCCAGGGACTAACCTCTCATCTCGAGTTGATTTTTGGTCCATGGAGCTCTTTCTTGTTTCTACAGTGACCTCAGGATCCCTCTAGCTTTGGAACAGTGTTCTTGGGGTTTCTCTGGAGTGCCATCAAGGAAATCAAGGCTCCTTTCATGTGTGATGTGCAACACGGAATTGCTCTGCACGCAGTGCAGGGGAATCGGGCCTCATCTCGCGGCGAGGGGGTAGTCTCATGGTTTTTCTCGAGTTGCGGCGGGAACCTGGGGTATATTCTCGAGTTACGACGGGGATGGCCCTTCCACCCACGTGTTTGTTCAGCGACGTCAGGACTCCTGCCTAGTTGCGAGGGACAACTCGGGATTCTCCTGGGGGCTTGGCAAGGCATTTGGGACGCCTCTCCAGCTGAGGCGGTAGACCAAGGGTCCCTTTCCACGTGCCACAGGAATCTTGGGACTCCTATCAAGTTTCACGAGGAGTCAGGCATCGTCTCCTTTGGAGGCACTGATCTCCGCGTACCTCTGGAGTTTTCAAAGGATGTGAATCCTCCGGTCGCGATGAGGTGGGGAACTAGGTCTTTCTCTGTGGTCTCCACAGGGAATTCAGACATCCTTTCATCTTGGGAGATGCAGGACGAGCCTGCATTCAAGTCACTGCAGGGATATCCGGCCTTATTTCGAGTCAGGGCATCGCGGTGTCCATTCCACTTGAGGCCGAAAACTCAGGGTCCCTCTCACATAGCTAGAGCTGAGAGAAGCCTCCTCTTGAGGTGCTTGTGGTAAGGTGGTATTCCTCTGGAGTCGAAGCCAGGGACTAACCTCTCATCTCGAGTTGATTTTTGGTCCACGGAGCTCTTTCGTGTTGCTACAGTGACCTCAGGATCCCTCTCGCCTTGAAACAGTGTTCTTGTGGTTTCTCTGGAGTGCCATCAAGGAAATCAAGGCTCCTTTCATGTGTGATGTGCAACAAGGAATTGCTCCGCACGCAGTGCAGGGGACTCGGGCCTCATCTCGCGGTGAGGGGGAAGTCTCATGGTTTTTCTCGAGTTGCGGCGGGAACCTGGGGAATATTCTCGAGTTACGAGGGTTTGGCCCTTATACACACGTGTTTGTTCAGCGACGTCAGGACTCCTGCCTAGTTGCGAGGGACAATTCGGGATTCTCCTCGAGGCTTGGCAGGGCAATTGGGACGCCTCTCCAGCTGAGGCGGGAAACCAAGTGTCCCTTTCCATGTGCCACAGGAATCCTGGGAATCCTATCAAGTTTCACGAGGAGTCAGGCATCGTCTCCTTTGGAGGCACTGATCTCCGCGTACCTCTGGAGTTTTGAAAGGATGTGAGGCCTCCGGTCGCAATGAGTTGGGGAACTAGGTCTTTCTCTGTGGTCTCCACAGGGGATTCAGACATCCTTTCGTCTTGGCAGATGCAAGACGAGCCTGCATTCAAGTCACTGCAGGGATATCCGGCCTTATTTCGAGTCAGGGCATCGCGGTGTCCATTCCACTTGAGACCACAAACTCAGGGTCCCTCTCACATACCTAGAGCTGAGAGAAGCCTCCTCTTGAGGTGCTTGTGGTAAGGTGGTATTCCTCTGGAGTCGAAGCCAGGGACTAACCTCTCATCTCGAGTTGATTGTTGGTCCACGGAGCTCTTTCGTGTTGCTACAGTGACCTCAGGATCCCTCTAGCCTTGAAACAGTGTTCTTGGGGTTTCTCTGGAGTGCCATCAAGGAAATCAAGGCTCCTTTCATGTGTGATGTGCAACACGGAATTGCTCTGCACGCAGTGCATGGGAATCGGGCCTCATATCGCGGCGAGGGGGAAGTCTCATGGTTTTTCTCGAGTTGCGGCGGGAACCTGGGGTATATTCTCGAGTTACGACGGGGATGGCCCTTCCACCCACGTGTTTGTTCAGCGACGTCAGGACTCCTGCCTAGTTGCGAGGGACAACTCGGGATTCTCCTCGAGGCTTGGCAGGGCAATTGGGACGCCTCTCCAGCTGAGGCGGGAGACCAAGGGTCCCTTTCCACGTGCCACAGGAATCCTGGGACTCCTATCAAGTTTCACGAGGAGTCAGGCATCGTCTCCTTTGGAGGCACTGATCTCCGCGTACCTCTGGAGTTTTCAAAGGATGTGAGGCCTCTGGTCGCGATGAGCTGGGGAAGTAGGTTTTCTCTGTGGTCTCCACAGGGGTTTCAGATATCCTTTCGTCTTGGGAGATGCAAGACGAGCCTGCATTCAAGTCACTGCAGGGATATTCGGCCTTATTTCGAGTCAGGGCATCGCGGTGTCCATTCCACTTGAGGCCGCAAACTCAGGGTCCCTCTCACATAGCTAGAGCTGAGAGAAGCCTCCTCTTGAGGTGCTTGTGGTAAGATGGTATTCCTCTGGAGTCGAAGCCAGGGACTAACCTCTCATCTCGAGTTGATTTTTGGTCCACGGAGCTCTTTCTTGTTGCTACAGTGACCACAGGATCCCTCTAGCCTTGAAGCAGTGTTCTTGGGGTTTCTCTGGATTGCCATCAAGGAAATCAAGGCTCCTTTCATGTGTGATGTGCAACACGGAATTGCTCTGCACGCAGTGCAGGGGAATCGGGCCTCATCTCGCGGCGAGGGGGTAATATCATGGTTTTTCTCGAGTTGCGGCGGGAACCTGGGGTATATTCTCGAGTTACGACGGGGATGGCCCTTCCACTCACGTGTTTGTTCAGCGACGTCAGGACTCCTGCCTAGTTGCGAGGGAGAACTCGGGATTCTCCTGCGGGCTTGGCAGGGCAATTGGGACGCCTCTCCAGCTGAGGCTGGAGACCAAGGGTCCCTTTCCACGTGCCACAGGAATCCTGGGAATCCTATCAAGTTTCACGAGGAGTCAGGCATCGTCTCCTTTGGAGGCACTGATCTCCGCGTACCTCTGGAGTTTTGAAAGGATGTGAGGCCTCCGGTCGCCATGAGTTGGGGAACTAGGTCTTTCTCTGTGGTCTCCACAGGGGATTCAGACATCCTTTCGTCTTGGGAGATGCAAGACGAGCCTGCATTCAAGTCACTGCAGGGATATTCGGACTTATTTCGAGTCAGGGCATCGCGGTGTCCATTCCACTTGAGGCCACAAACTCAGGGTCCCTCTCACATACCTAGAGCTGAGAGAAGCCTCCTCTTGAGGTGCTTGTGGTAAGGTGGTATTCCTCTGGAGTCGAAGCCAGGGACTAACCTCTCATCTCGATTTGATTTTTGGTCCACGGAGCTCTTTCGTGTTGCTACAGTGACCTCAGGATCCCTCTAGCCTTGAAACAGTGTTTTTGGGGTTTCTCTGGAGTGCCATCAAGGAAATCAAGGCTCCTTTCATGTGTGATGAGCAATAGGGAATTGCTCTGCACGAAATGCATGGTGTCGGGCCTCATTTTTCGGGGAGGGGGAAGTCTCATGGTTTTTCTCGAGTTGCTGTGTGAACCTGGGGTATATTCTCGAGTTACGACGGGGATGGCCCTTCCACCCACGTGTTTCTTCTGCGACGTCAGGACTCCTGCCTAGTTGCGAGGGACAACTCGGGATTCTCCTGGGGGCTTGGCAGGGCAATTGGGACGCCTTTCCAGCTGAGGCGGTAGACCAAGAGTCCCTTTCCACGTGCCACAGGAATCTTGGGACTCCTATCAAGTTTGACGAGGAGTCAGGCATCGTCTCCTTTGGAGGCACTGATCTCCGCGTACCTCTGGAGTTTTCAAAGGATGTGAGCCCTCCGGTCGCGATGAAGTGGGGAACTATGTCTTTCTCTGTGGTCTCCACAGGGGATTCAGACATCCTTTCGTCTTGGGAGATGCAAAACGAGCCTGCATTTAAGTCACTGCAGGGAAATCCGGCCTTATTTCGCGTCAGGGCATCGCAGTGTCCATTCCACTTGAGGCCGCAAAATCAGGGTCCCTCTCACATACCTAGAGCTGAGAGAAGCCTCCTCTTGAGGTGCTTGTGGTAAGGTGGTATTCCTCTGGAGTCGAAGCCAGGGACTAACCTCTCATCTCGAGTTGATTTTTGGTCCATGGAGCTCTTTCTTGTTTCTACAGTGACCTCAGGATCCCTCTAGCTTTGGAACAGTGTTCTTGGGGTTTCTCTGGAGTGCCATCAAGGAAATCAAGGCTCCTTTCATGTGTGATGTGCAACACGGAATTGCTCTGCACGCAGTGCAGGGGACTCGGGCCTCATCTCACGGCGAGGGAGAAGTCTCATGGTTTTTCTCGAGTTGCGGCGGGAACCTGTGGTATATTCTCGAGTTACGACGGGGATGGCCCTTCCACCCACGTGTTTGTTCAGCGACGTCAGGACTCCTGCCTAGTTGCGAGGGACAACTCGGGATTCTCCTCGAGGCTTGGCAGGGCAATTGGGACGCCTCTCCAGCTGAGGCGGGAGACCAAGGGTCCCTTTCCACGTGCCACAGGAATCCTGGGACTCCTATCAAGTTTCACGGGGAGTCAGGCATCGTCTCCTTTGGAGGCACTGATCTCCGCGTACCTCTGGAGTTTTCAAAGGATGTGAGGCCTCCGGTCGCGATGAGCTGGGAAAGTAGGTTTTCTCTGTGGTCTCCACAGGGGTTTCAGATATCCTTTCGTCTTGGTAGATGCAAGACGAGCCTGCATTCAAGTCACTGCAGGGATATTCGGACTTATTTCGAGTCAGGGCATCGCGGTGTCCATTCCACTTGAGGCCGCAAACTCAGGGTCCCTCTCACATAGCTAGAGCTGAGAGAAGCCTCCTCTTGAGGTGCTTGTTGTAAGGTGGTATGCCTCTGGAGTCGAAGCCAGGGACTAACCTCTCATCTCGAGTTGATTTTTGGTCCACGGAGCTCTTTCTTGTTGCTACAGTGACCTCAGGATCCCTCTAGCCTTGAAACAGTGTTCTTGGGGTTTCTCTGGATTGCCATCAAGGAAATCAAGGCTCCTTTCATGTGTGATGTGCAACACGGAATTGCTCTGCACGCAGTGCAGGGGAATCGGGCCTCATCTCGCGGCGAGGGGGTAGTCTCATGGTTTTTCTCGAGTTGCGGCGGGAACCTGGGGTATATTCTCGAGTTACGACGGGGATGGCCCTTCCACCCACGTGTTTGTTCAGCGACGTCAGGACTCCTGCCTAGTTGCGAGGGACAACTCGGGATTCTCCTGGGGGCTTGGCAAGGCATTTGGGACGCCTCTCCAGCTGAGGCGGTAGACCAAGGGTCCCTTTCCACGTGCCACAGGAATCTTGGGACTCCTATCAAGTTTCACGAGGAGTCAGGCATCGTCTCCTTTGGAGGCACTGATCTCCGCGTACCTCTGGAGTTTTCAAAGGATGTGAATCCTCCGGTCGCGATGAGGTGGGGAACTAGGTCTTTCTCTGTGGTCTCCACAGGGAATTCAGACATCCTTTCATCTTGGGAGATGCAGGACGAGCCTGCATTCAAGTCACTGCAGGGATATCCGGCCTTATTTCGAGTCAGGGCATCGCGGTGTCCATTCCACTTGAGGCAGAAAACTCAGGGTCCCTCTCACATAGCTAGAGCTGAGAGAAGCCTCCTCTTGAGGTGCTTGTGGTAAGGTGGTATTCCTCTGGAGTCGAAGCCAGGGACTAACCTCTCATCTCGAGTTGATTTTTAGTCCACGGAGCTCTTTCGTGTTGCTACAGTGACCTCAGGATCCCTCTCGCCTTGAAACAGTGTTCTTGTGGTTTCTCTGGAGTGCCATCAAGGAAATCAAGGCTCCTTTCATGTGTGATGTGCAACAAGGAATTGCTCTGCATGCAGTGCAGGGGAATCGGGCCTCATCTCGCGGCGAGGGGAAGTCTCATGGTTTTTCTCGAGTTGCGGCGGGAACATGGGGAATATTCTCGAGTTACGAGGGTTTGGCCCTTCCACACACGTGTTTGTTCAGCGACGTCAGGACTCCTGCCTAGTTGCGAGGGACAATTCGGGATTCTCCTCGAGGCTTGGCAGGGCAATTGGGACGCCTCTCCAGCTGAGGCGGGAGACCAAGTGTCCCTTTCCATGTGCCACAGGAATCCTGAGACTCCTATCAAGTTTCACGAGGAGTCAGGCATCGTCTCCTTTGGAGGCACTGATCTCCGCGTACCTCTGGAGTTTTGAAAGGATGTGAGGCCTCCGGTCGCCATGAGTTGGGGAACTAGGTCATTCTCTGTGGTCTCCACAGGGGATTCAGACATCCTTTCGTCTTGGCAGATGCAAGACGAGCCTGCATTCAAGTCACTGCAGGGATATCCGGCCTTATTTCGAGTCAGGGCATCGCGGTGTCCATTCCACTTGAGACCACAAACTCAGGGTCCCTCTCACATACCTAGAGCTGAGAGAAGCCTCCTCTTGAGGTGCTTGTGGTAAGGTGGTATTCCTCTGGAGTCGAAGCCAGGGACTAACCTCTCATCTCGAGGTGATTGTTGGTCCACGGAGCTCTTTCGTGTTGCTACAGTGACCTCAGGATCCCTCTAGCCTTGAAACAGTGTTCTTGGGGTTTCTCTGGAGTGCCATCAAGGAAATCAAGGCTCCTTTCATGTGTGATGTGCAACACGGAATTGCTCTGCACGCAGTGCAGGGGAATCGGGCCTCATATCGCGGCGAGGGGGAAGTCTCATGGTTTTTCTCGAGTTGCGGCGGGAACCTGGGGTATATTCTCGAGTTACGACGGGATGGCCCTTCCACCCACGTGTTTGTTCAGCGACGTCAGGACTCCTGCCTAGTTGCGAGGGACAACTCGGGATTCTCCTCGAGGCTTGGCAGGGCAATTGGGACGCCTCTCCAGCTGAGGCGGGAGACCAAGGGTCCCTTTCCACGTGCCACAGGAATCCTGGGACTCCTATCAAGTTTCACGAGGAGTCAGGCATCGTCTCCTTTGGAGGCACTGATCTCCGCGTACCTCTGGAGTTTTCAAAGGATGTGAGGCCTCCGGTCGCGATGAGCTGGGGAAGTAGGTTTTCTCTGTGGTCTCCACAGGGGTTTCAGATATCCTTTCGTCTTGGGAGATGCAAGACGAGCCTGCATTCAAGTCACTGCAGGGATATTCGGCCTTATTTCGAGTCAGGGCATCGCGGTGTCCATTCCACTTGAGGCCGCAAACTCAGGGTCCCTCTCACATAGCTAGAGCTGAGAGAAGCCTCCTCTTGAGGTGCTTGTGGTAAGATGGTATTCCTCTGGAGTCGAAGCCAGGGACTAACCTCTCATCTCGAGTTGATTTTTGGTCCACGGAGCTCTTTCGTGTTGCTACATTGACCACAGGATCCCTCTAGCCTTGAAGCAATGTTCTTGGGGTTTCTCTGTATTGCCATCAAGGAAATCAAGGCTCCTTTCATGTGTGATGTGCAACACGGAATTGCTCTGCACACAGTGCAGGGGAATCGGGCCTCATCTCGCGGCGAGGGGGTAGTCTCATGGTTTTTCTCGAGTTGCGGCGGGAACCTGGGGTATATTCTCGAGTTACGACGGGGATGGCCCTTCCACTCACGTGTTTGTTCAGCGACGTCAGGACTCCTGCCTAGTTGCGAGGGACAACTCGGGATTCTCCTGGGGGCTTGGCAGGGCATTTGGGACGCCTCTCCAGCTGAGGCGGTAGACCAAGGGTCCCTTTCCACGTGCCACAGGAATCCTGGGAATCCTATCAAGTTTCACGAGGAGTCAGGCATCGTCTCCTTTGGAGGCAATGATCTCCGCGTACCTCTGGAGTTTTCAAAGGATGTGAATCCTCCGGTCGCTATGAGGTGTGGAACTAGGTCTTTCTCTGTGGTCTCCACAGGGGATTCAGACATCCTTTCATCTTGGGAGATGCAAGACGAGCCTGCATTCAAGTCACTGCAGGGATATCCGGCCTTATTTCAAGTCAGGGCATCGCGGTGTCCATTCCACTTGAGGCCGAAAACTCAGGGTCCCTCTCACATACCTAGAGCTGAGAGAAGCCTCCTCTTGAGGTGCCTGTGGTAAGGTGGTATTCCTCTGGAGTCGAAGCCAGGGACTAACCTCTCATCTCGAGTTGATTTTTGGTCCACGGAGCTCTTTCGTGTTGCTACAGTGACCTCAGGATCCCTCTCGCCTTGAAACAGTGTTCTTGGGGTTTCTCTGGAGTGCCATCAAGGAAATCAAGGCTCCTTTCATGTGTGATGTGCAACACGGAATTGCTCTGCATGCAGTGCAGGGGAATCGGGCCTCATCTCGCGGCGAGGGGGAAGTCTCATGGTTTTTCTCGAGTTGCGGCGGGAACCTGGGGAATATTCTCGAGTTACGAGGTTTTGGCCCTTCCACACACGTGTTTGTTCAGCGACGTCAGGACTCCTGGCTAGTTGCGAGGGACAACTCGGGATTCTCCTCGAGGCTTGGCAGGGCAATTGGGACGCCTCTCCAGCTGAGGCGGGAGACCAAGGGTCCCTTTCCACGTGCCACAGGAATCCTGGGACTCCTATCAAGTTTCACGAGGAGTCAGGCATCGTCTCCTTTGGAGGCACTGATCTCCGCGTACCTCTGGAGTTTTGAAAGGATGTGAGGCCTCCGGTCGCCATGAGGCGGGGAACTAGGTCTTTCTCTGTGGTCTCCACAGGGGATTCAGACATCCTTTCATCTTGGGAGATGCAAGACGAGCCTGCATTCAAGTCACTGCAGGGATATCCGGCCTTATTTCGAGTCAGGGCATCGCGGTGTCCATTCCACTTGAGGCCACAAACTCAGGGTCCCTCTCACATACCTACAGCTGAGAGAAGCCTCCTCTTGAGGTGCTTGTGGTAAGGTGGTATTCCTCTGGAGTCGAAGCCAGGGACTAACCTCTCATCTCGAGTTGATTTTTGGTCCACGGAGCTCTTTCGTGTTGCTACAGTGACCTCAGGATCCCTCTAGCCTTGAAACAGTGTTCTTGGGGTTTCTCTGGAGTGCCATCAAGGAAATCAAGGCTCCTTTCATGTGTGATGTGCAATAGGGAATTGCTCTGCACGAAGTGCATGGTGTCGGGCCTCATTTTTCGGGGAGGGGGAAATCTCATGGTTTTTCTCGAGTTGCTGTGTGAACCTGGGGTATATTCTCGAGTTACGACGGGGATGGCCCTTCCACACACGTGTTTCTTCTGCGACGTCAGGACTCCTGCCTAGTTGCGAGGGACAACTCGGGATTCTCCTGGGGGCTTGGCAGGGCAATTGGGACGCCTTTCCAGCTGAGGCGGTAGACCAAGAGTCCCTTTCCACGTGCCACAGGAATCTTGGGACTCCTATCAAGTTTGACGAGGAGTCAGGCATCGTCTCCTTTGGAGGCACTGATCTCCGCGTACCTCTGGAGTTTTCAAAGGATGTGAGGCCTCCGGTCGCGATGAGCTGTGGAAGTAGGTTTTCTCTGTGGTCTCCACAGGGATTTCAGATATCCTTTCGTCTTGGGAGATGCAAGACGAGCCTGCATTCAAGTCACTGCAGGGATATTCGGCCTTATTTCGAGTCAGGGCATCCCGGTGTCCATTCCACTTGAGGCCGCAAACTCAGGGTCCCTCTCACATAGCTAGAGCTGAGAGAAGCCTCCTCTTGAGGTGCTTGTGGTAAGATGGTATTCCTCTGGAGTCGAAGCCAGGGACTAACCTCTCATCTCGTGTTGATTTTTGGTCCACGGAGCTCTTTCTTGTTGCTACAGTGACCTTAGGATCCCTCTAGCCTTGAAACAGTGTTCTTGGGGTTTCTCTGTAGTGCCATCAAGGAAATCAAGGCTCCTTTCATGTGTGATGTGCAACACGGAATTGCTCTGCACGCAGTGCAGGGAAATCGGGCCTCATCTCGCGGCGAGGGGTAGTCTCATGGTTTTTCTCGAGTTGCGGCGGGAACCAGGGGTATATTCTCGAGTTACGACGGGGATGGTCCTTCCACCCACGTGTTTGTTCAGCGACGTCAGGACTCCTGCCTAGTTGCGAGGGACAGCTCGGGATTCTCCTGGGGGCTTGGCAGGGCAATTGGGACGCCTCTCCAGCTGAGGCGGTAGACCAAGGGTCCCTTTCCACGTGCCACAGGAATCTTGGGACTCCTATCAAGTTTCACGAGGAGTCAGGCATCGTCTCCTTTGGAGGCACTGATCTCCGTGTACCTCTGTAGTTTTCAAAGGATGTGAGGCCTCTGGTCGCGATGAGGTGGGGAACTTGGTCTTTCTCTGTGGTCTCCACAGGGGATTCAGACATCCTTTCATCTTGGGAGATGCAAGACGAGCCTGCATTCAAGTCACTGCAGGGATATCCGGCCTTATTTCGAGTCAGGGCATCGCGGTGTCCATTCCACTTGAGGCCGCAAACTCAGGGTCCCTCTCACATACCTAGAGCTGAGAGAAGCCTCCTCTTGAGGTGCTTGTGGTAAGGTGGTATTCCTCTGGAGTCGAAGCCAGGGACTAACCTCTCATCTCGAGTTGATTCTTGGTCCACGGAGCTCTTTCGTGTTGCTACAGTGACCTCAGTTTCCCTCTAGCCTTGAAACAGTGTTCTTGGGGTTTCTCTGGAGTGCCATCAAGGAAATCAAGGCTCCTTTCATGTGTGATGTGCAACACGGAATTGCTCTGCACGAATTGCAGGGGAATCGGGCAACATCTCGCGGCGAGGGGGAAGTCTCATGGTTTTTCTCGATTTGCGGCGGGAACCTGGGGTATATTCTCGAGTTACGACTGGGATGGCCCTTCCACCCACGTGTTTGTTCAGCGACGTCAGGACTCCTGCCTAGTTGCGAGGGACAACTCGGGATTCTCCTGGGGGCTTGGCAGGGCGTATGGGACGCCTTTCCAGCTGAGGCGGTAGACCAAGGCTCCCTTTCCACGTGCCACAGGAATCCTGGGACTCCTATCAAGTTTCACGAGGAGTCAGGCATCGTCTCTTTTGGAGGCACTCATCTCCGCGTACCTCTGGAGTTTTCAAAGGATGTGAGGCCTCCGGTCGCGATGAGGTGGGGAACTAGGTCTTTCTCTGTGGTCTCCACAGGGGATTCAGACATCCTTTCGTCTTGGGAGTTGCAAGACGAGCCTGCATTCAAGTCACTGCAGGAATATCCGGCGTTATTTCGAGTCAGGGCATCGCAGTGTCCATTCCACTTGAGGCCGCAAACTCAGGGTCCCTCTCACATACCTAGAGCTGAGAGAAGCCTCCTCTTGAGGTTCTTGTGGTAAGGTGGTATTCCTCTGGAGTCGAAGCCAGGGACTAACCTCTCATCTCGAGTTGATTTTTGGTCCACGGAGCTCTTTCTTGTTACTACAGTGACCTCAGGATACCTCTAGCTTTGGAACAGTGTTCTTGGGGTTTCTCTGGAGTGCCATCAAGGAAATCAAGGCTCCTTTCATGTGTGATGTGCAACACGGAATTGCTCTGCACGCAGTGCAGGGGACTCGGGCCTCATCTCACGGCGAGGGAGAAGTCTCATGGTTTTTCTCGAGTTGCGGCAGGAACCTGTGGTATATTCTCGAGTTACGACGGGGATGGCCCTTCCACCCACGTGTTTGTTCAGCGACGTCAGGACTCCTGCCTAGTTGCGAGGGACAACTCGGGATTCTCCTCAAGGCTTGGCAGGGCAATTGGGATGCCTCTCCAGCTGAGACGGGAGACCAAGGGTCCCTTTCCACGAGCCACAGGAATCCTGGGACTCCTATCAAGTTTAACGAGGAGTCAGGCATCGTCTCCTTTGGAGGCACTGATCTCCGCGTACCTGTGGAGTTTTCAAAGGATGTTAGCCCTCCGGTCGCGATGAGGTGGGGAACTAGGTCTTTCTCTGTGGTCTCCACAGGGGTTTCAGATATCCTTTCGTTTGGGAGATGCAAGACGAGCCTGCATTCAAGTCACTGCAGGGATATCCGGCCTTATTTCGAGTCAGGGCATCGCGGTGTCCATTCCACTTGAGGCCGCAAACTCAGGGTCCCACTCACATATCTAGAGCTGAGAGAAGCCTCCTCTTGAGGTGCTTGTGGTAAGGTGGTATGCCTCTGGAGTCGAAGCCAGGGACTAACCTCTCATCTCGAGTTGATTTTTGGTCCACGGAGCTCTTTCTTGTTGCTACAGTGACCTCAGGATCCCTCTAGCCTTGAAACAGTGTTCTTGGGGTTTCTCTGGATTGCCATCAAGGAAATCAAGGCTCCTTTCATGTGTGATGTGCAACACGGAATTGCTCTGCACGCAGTGCAGGGGAATCGGGCCTCATCTCGCGACGAGGGGGAAGTCTCATGGTTTTTCTCGAGTTGCGGCGGGAACCTGGGGAATATTCTCGAGTTACGACGGGGATGGCCCTTCCAACCACGTGTTTGTTCAGCGACGTCAGGACTCCTGCCTAGTTGCGAGGGACAACTCGGGAATCTCCTCGAGGCTTGGCAGGGCAATTGGGACGCCTCTCCAGCTGAGGCGGTAGACCAAGGGCCCCTTTCCATGTGCCACAGGAATCCTGAGACTCCTATCAAGTTTCACGAGGAGTCAGGCATCGTCTCCTTTGGAGGCACTGATCTCCGCGTACCTCTGGAGTTTTCAAGGGATGTGAGGCCTCCGGTCGCGATGAGGTGGGGAACTAGGTCTTTCTCTGTGGTCTCCACAGGGGATTCAGACATCCTTTCGTCTTGGGAGATGTAAGACGAGCCTGCATTCAAGTCACTGCAGGGATATCCGGCCTTATTTTGAGTCAGGGCATCGCGGTGTCGATTCCACTTGAGGCCGCAAACTCAGGGTCCCTCTCACATAGCTAGAGCTGAGAGAAGTCTCTTCTTGAGGTGCTTGTGGTAAGGTGGTATTCCTCTGGAGTCGAAGCCAGGGACTAACCTCTCATCTCGAGTTGATTTTTGGTCCACGGAGCTCTTTCGTGTTGCTACAGTGACCGCAGGATCCCTCTAGCCTTGAAACAGTGTTCTTGGGGTTTCTCTGGAGTGCCATCAAGGAAATCAAGGCTCCTTTCATGTGTGATGTGCAACACGGAATTGCTCTGCACGCAGTGCAGGGGAATCGGGCCTCATCTCGCGGCGAGGGGGAAGTCTCATAGTTTTTCATGAGTTGCGGTGGGAACCTGGGGTATATTCTCGAGTTACGACGGGGATGGCCCTTCCACACACGTGTTTCTTCAGCGACGTCAAGACTCCTGCCTAGTTGCGAGGAACAACTCGGGATTCTCCTCGAGGCTTGGCAGGGCAATTGGGACGCCACTCCAGCTGAGGCGGGAGACCAAGGGTCCCTTTCCACGTGCCACAGGAATCCTGGGACTCCTATCAAGTTTCACGAGGAGTCAGGCATCGTCTACTTTGGAGGCACTCATCTCCGCGTACCTCTGGAGTTTTCAAAGGATGTGAGGCCTCCGGTCGCGATGAGGTGGGGAACTAGGTCTTTCTCTGTGGTCTCCACAGGGGTTCAGACGTCCTTTCGTCTTGGGAGTTGCAAGACGAGCCTGCATTCAAGTCACTGCAGGAATATCCGGCGTTATTTCGAGTCAGGGCATCGCAGTGTCCATTCCACTTGAGGCCGCAAACTCAGGGTCCCTCTCACATACCTAGAGCTGAGAGAAGCCTCCTCTTGAGGTTCTTGTGGTAAGGTGGTATTCCTCTGGAGTCGAAGCCATTGACTAACCTCTCATCCCTAGTTGATTTTTGGTCCACGGAATTCTTTCGTGTTGCTACAGTGACCTCAGTATCCCTCTAGCCTGGAAACAGTGTTCTTGGGATTTCTCTGGAGTGCCATCAAGGAAATCAAGGCTCCTTTCATGTGTGATGTGCAACACGGAATTGCTCTGCACGCAGTGCAGGGGAATCGGGCCTCATCTCGCGGCGAGGGGGAAGTCTCATGGTTTTTCTCGAGTTGCGGCGGGAACCTGGGGTATATTCTCGAGTTACGACGGGGATGGCCCTTCCACACACGTGTTTGTTCAGCGACGACAGGACTCCTGCCTAGTTGCGAGGGACAACTCGGGATTCTCCCCGAGGCTTGGCAGGGCAATTGGGACGCCTCTCCAGCTGAGGCGGAAGACCAAGGGTCCCTTTCCACGTGCCACAGGAATCCTGGGACTCCTATCAAGTTTCACGAGGAGTCAGGCATCGTGTCCTTTGGAGGCACTGATCTCCGCATACGTCTGGAGTTTTCAAAGAATGTGAGGCCTCCGGTCGCGATGAGGTGGGGAACTAGTTCTTTTTCTGTGGTCTCCACAGGGGATTCAGACATCCTTTCGTCTTGGGAGATGCAAGACGAGCCTGCATTCAAGTCACTGCAGGGATATCCGGCCTTATTTCGAGTCAGGGCATCGCGGTGTCCATTCCACTTGAGGCCGCAAATCAGGGTCCCTCTCACATACCTAGAGCTGAGAGAAGCCTCCTCTTGAGGTGCCTGTGGTAAGGTGATATTCTTCTGGAGTCGAAGCCAGGGACTAACCTCTCATCTCGAGTTGATTTTTGGTCCACGGAGCTCTTTCTTGTTTCTACAGTGACCTCAGGATCCCTCTAGCCTTGAAACAGTGTTCTTGGGGTTTCTCTGGAGTGCCATCAAGGAAATCAAGGCTCTTTTCATGTGTGATGTGCAACACGGAATTGCTCTGCACGCAGTGTAGGGGAATCGGGCCTCATCTCGCGGCGAGGGGGAAGTCTCATGGTTTTTCTCGAGTTGCGGCGTGAACCTGGGGTATATTCTCGAGTTACGACGGGGATGGCCCTTCCACACACGTGTTTGTTCAGCGACGTCAGGACTCCTGCCTAGTTGCGAGGGACAACTCGGGATTCTCCTCGAGGCTTGGCAGGGCAATTGGGACGCCTCTTCAGCTGAGGCGGGAGACCAAGGGTCCCTTTCCACGTGCCACAGGAATCCTGGGACTCCTATCAAGCTTCAGGAGGAGTCAGGCATCGTCTCCTTTGGAGGAACTGATCTCCGCGTACCTCTGGAATTTTCAAAGGATGTGAGGCCTCCGGTCGCCATGAGGTGGGGAAGTAGGTCTTTCTCTGTGGTCTCCACAGGGGATTCAGACATCATTTCGTCTTGGGAGATGCAAGACGAGCCTGCATTCAAGTCACTGCAGGGATATCCGGCCTTATTTTGAGTCAGGGCATCGCGGTGTCGATTCCACTTGAGGCCGCAAACTCAGGGTCCCTCTCACATAGCTAGAGCTGAGAGAAGTCTCTTCTTGAGGTGCTTGTGGTAAGGTGGTATTCCTCTGGAGTCGAAGCCAGGGACTAACCTCTCATCTCGAGTTGATTTTTGGTCCACGGAGCTCTTTCGTGTTGCTACAGTGACCTCAGGATCCCTCTAGCCTTGAAACAGTGTTCTTAGGGTTTCTCTGGAGTGCCATCAAGGAAATCAAGGCTCCTTTCATGTGTGATGTGCAACACGGAATTGCTCTGCACGCAGTGCAGGGGAATCGGGCCTCATCTTCGGCGAGGGGGAAGTCTCATAGTTTTTCATGAGTTGCGGTGGGAACCTGGGATATATTCTCAAGTTACGACGGGGATGGCCCTTCCACACACGTGTTTCTTCAGCGACGTCAGGACTCCTGCCTAGTTGCGAGGAACAACTCGGGATTCTCCTCGAGGCTTGGCAGGGCAATTGGGACGCCACTCCAGCTGAGGCGGGAGACCAAGGGTCCCTTTCCACGTGCCACAGGAATCCTGGGACTCCTATCAAGTTTCACGAGGAGTCAGGCATCGTCTCCTTTGGAGGCACTCATCTCCGCGTACCTCTGGAGTTTTCAAAGGATGTGAGGCCTCCGGTCGCGATGAGGTGGGGAACTAGGTCTTTCTCTGTGGTCTCCACAGGGGTTCAGACATCCTTTCGTCTTGGGAGTTGCAAGACGAGCCTGCATTCAAGTCACTGCAGGAATATCCGGCGTTATTTCGAGTCAGGGCATCGCAGTGTCCATTCCACTTGAGGCCGCAAACTCAGGGTCCCTCTCACATACCTAGAGCTGAGAGAAGCCTCCTCTTGAGGTGCTTGTGGTAAGGTGGTATTCCTCTGGAGTCGAAGCCATTGACTAACCTCTCATCCCTAGTTGATTTTTGGTCCACGGAATTCTTTCGTGTTGCTACAGTGACCTCAGTATCCCTCTAGACTGGAAACAGTGTTCTTGGGGTTTCTCTGGAGTGCCATCAAGGAAATCAAGGCTCCTTTCATGTGTGATGTGCAACACGGAATTGCTCTGCACGCAGTGCAGGGGAATCGGGCCTCATCTCGCGGCGAGGGGGAGGTCTCATGGTTTTTCTCGACTTGCGGCGGGAACCTGGGGTATATTCTCGAGTTACGACGGGGATGGCCCTTCCACACACGTGTTTGTTCAGCGACGTCAGGACTCCTGCCTAGTTGCGAGGGACAACTCGGGATTCTCCTCGAGGCTTGGCAGGGCAATTGGGACGCCTCTCCAGCTGAGGCGGGAGACCAAGGGTCCCTTTCCACGTGCCACAGGAATCCTGGGACTCCTATCAAGTTTCACGAGGAGTCAGGCATCGTCTCCTTTGGAGGCACTGATCTCCGCATACGTCTGGAGTTTTCAAAGAATGTGAGGCCTCCGGTCGCGATGAGGTGGGGAACTAGTTCTTTTTCTGTGGTCTTCACAGGGGATTCAGACATCCTTTCGTCTTGGGAGATGCAAGACGAGCCTGCATTCAAGTCACTGCAGGGATATCCGGCCTTATTTCGAATCAGGGCATCGCGGTGTCCATTCCACTTGAGGCCGCAAATCAGGGTCCCTCTCACATACCTAGAGCTGAGAGAAGCCTCCTCTTGAGGTGCTTCTGGTAAGGTGATATTCTTCTGGAGTCGAAGCCAGGGACTAACCTCTCATCTCGAGTTGATTTTTGGTCCACGGAGCTCTTTCTTGTTGCGACAGTGACCTCAGGATCCCTCTAGCCTTGAAACAGTGTTCTTGGGGTTTCTCTGGAGTGCCATCACGGAAATCAAGGCTCTTTTCATGTGTGATGTGCAACACGGAATTGCTCTGCACGCAGTGTAGGGGAATCGGGCCTCATCTCGCGGCGAGGGGGAAGTCTCATGGTTTTTCTCGAGTTGCGGCGTGAACCTGGGGTATATTCTCGAGTTACGACGGGGATGGCCCTTCCACCCACGTGTTTCTTCTGCGACGTCAGGACTCCTGCCTAGTTGCGAGGGACAACTCGGGATTCTCCTCGAGGCTTGGCAGGGCAATTGGGATGCCTCTCCAGCTGAGGCGGGAGACCAAGTGTCCCTTTCCACGTGCCACAGGAATCCTGGGACTCCTATCAAGTTTCACGAGGAGTCAGGCATCGTCTCCTTTGGAAGCACTGATCTCCGCGTACCTCTGGAATTTTCAAAGGATGTGACGCCTCCGGTTGCCATGAGGTGGGGAACTAGGTCTTTCTCTGTGGTCTCCACAGGGGATTCAGACATCCTTTCGTCTTGGGAGATGCAAGACGAGCCTGCATTCAAGCCACTGCAGGGATATCCGGCCTTATTTCGAGTCAGGGCATCGCGGTGTCCTTTCCACTTGAGGCCGCAAACTCAGGGTCCCTCTCACATACCTAGAGCTGAGAGAAGCCTCCTCTTGAGGTGCTTGTGGTAAGGTGGTATTCCTCTGGAGTCGAAGCCAGGGACTAACCTCTCATCTCGAGTTGATTTTTGGGCCACGGAGCTCTTTCGTGTGGCTACAGTGACGTCAGGATCCCTCTAGCCTTGAAACAGTGTTCTTGGGGTTTCTCTGGAGTGCTATCAAGGAAATCAAGGCTCCAATCATGTGTGATGTGCAACACGGAATTGCTCTGCACGCAGTGCAGGGGAATCGGGCCTCATCTCGGAGCGAGGGGGAAGTCTCATGGTTTTTCTCGACTTGCGGCGGGAACCTGGGGTATATTCTCGAGTTACGACGGGGATGGCCCTTCCACCCACGTGTTTGTTCAGCGATGGCAGGACTCCTGCCTAGTTGCGAGGGACAACTCGGATTCTCCTCGAGGCTTGGCAGGGCAATTGGGACGCCTCTCCAGCTGAGGCGGGAGACCAAGGGTCCCTTTCCACGTGCCACAGGAATCCTGGGACTCCTATCAAGTTTCACGAGGAGTCAGGCATCGTCTCCTTTGGAGGCACTGATCTCCGCGTACCTCTGGAGTTTTCAAAGGATGTGAGGCCTCCGGTCGCGATGATGTTGGGAACTAGGTCTTTTTCTGTGGTCTCCACAGGGGATTCAGACATCCTTTCGTCTTGGGAGATGCAAGACGAGCCTGCATTCAAGTCACTGCAGGGATATCCGGCCTTATTTCACGTCAGGGTATCGCGGTGTCCATTCCACTTGAGGCCGCAAAATCAGGGTCCCTCTCACATACCTAGAGCTGAGAGAAGCCTCCTCTTGAGGTGCTTGTGGTAAGGTGGTATTCCTCTGGAGTCGAAGCCAGGGACTAACCTCTCATCTCGAGTTGATTTTTGGTCCACGGAGCTCTTTCGTGCTGCTACAGTGACCTCAGGATCCCTCTAGCCTTGAAACAGTGTTCTTGGGTTTTCTCTGGAGTGCCATCAAGGAAATCAAGGCTCCTTTCATGTGTGATGTGCAACACGGAATTGCTCTGCACGCAGTGCCGGGGAATCGGGCCTCATCTCGCGGCGAGGGGGAACTCTCATGGTTTTTCTCGAGTTGCGGCGGGAACCTGGGGTATATTCTCGAGTTACGACGGGGTTGGCCCTTCCACAAACGTGTTAGTTCACCGACGGCAGGACTCCTGCCTAGTTGCGAGGGACAACTCGGGATTCTCCTCGAGGCTTGGCAGGGCAATTGGGACGCCTCTCCAGCTGAGGCGGGAGACCAAGGGTCCCTTTCCACGTGCCACAGGAATCCTGGGACTCCTTTCAAGTTTCACGAGGAGTCAGGCATCGTCTCCTTTGGAGGCACTGATCTCCGCGTACCTCTGGAGTTTTCAAAGGATGTGAGGCCTACGGTCGCGATGAGGTGGGGAACTAGGTCTTTCTCTGTGGTCTCCACAGGGGATTCAGACATCCTTTCGTCTTGGGAGATGCAAGACGAGCCTGCATTCAAGTCACTGCAGGGATATCCGGCCTTATTTCGCGTCAGGGCATTGCGGTGTCCATTCCACTTGAGGCCGCAAACTCAGGGTCCCTTTCACATACCTAGAGCTGAGAGAAGCCTCCTCTTGAGGTGCTTGTGGTAAGGTGGTATTCCTCCGGAGTCGTAGCCATTAACTAACCTCCCAACTCGAGTTGATTCTTGGTCCTAGGAGCTCTTCGTGTTGCTACAGTGACCTCAGGATCCCTCTAGCCTTGAAACAGTGTTCTTGGGGTTTCTCTGGAGTGCCATCAAGGAAATCAAGGCTCCTTTCATGTGTGATGTGCAACACAGAATTGCTCTGCACGCAGTGCAGGGGAATCGGGCCTCATCTCGCGGCGAGGGGGAACTCTCATGGTTTTTCTCGAGTTGCGGCGGGAACCTGGGGTATATTCTCGAGTTACGACGGGGATTTCCCTTTCAACCACGTGTTTGTTCAGCGATGTCAGGACTCCTGCCTAGTTGCGAGGGACAACTCGGGATTCTCCTCGAGGCTTGGCAGGGCAATTGGGACGCCTCTCCAGCTGAGGCGGGAGACCAAGGGTCCCTTTCCTCGTGCACAGGAATCCTGGGACTCCTATCAAGTTTCACGAGGAGTCAGGCATCGTCTCCTTTGGAGGCACTGACCTCCGTGTTCCTCTGAAGTTTTCAAAGGATGTGATGCCTCTGGTCGCGATGAGGTGGGGAACTAGGTCTTTCTCTGTGGTCTCCACAGGGGATTCAGATATCCTTTCGTCTTGGGAGATGCAAGACGAGCCTGCATTCAAGTCACTGCAGGGATATCCGGCCTTATTTCAAGTCAGGGCATCGCGGTGTCCATTCCACTTGAGGCCGCAAAATCAGGGTCCCTCTCACATACCTAGAGCTGAGAGAAGCCTCCTCTTGAGGTGCTTGTGGTAAGGTGGTATTCCTCTGGAGTCGAAGCCAGGGACTAACCTCTCATCTCGAGTTGATTTTTGGGCCACGGAGCTCTTTCTTGTGGCTACACTGACCTCAGGATCGCTCTAGCCTTGAAACAGTGTTCTTGGGGTTTCTCTGGAGTGCCATCAAGGAAATCAAGGCTGCTTTCATGTTTGATGTGCAACACGGAATTGCTCTGCAAGCAGTGCAGGGGAATCGGGCCTCATCTCGCGGCGAGGGGGAAGTCTCATGGTTTTTCTCGAGTTGCGGCGGGAACCTGGGGTATATTCTCGAGTTACGACGGGGATGGCCCTTCCAACCACTTGTTTGTTCAGCGACGTCAGGATTCCTGCCTAGTTGCGAGGGACAAGTCGAGATTCTCCTCGAGGCTTGGCAGGGCAATTGGGACGCCTCTCCAGCTGAGGCGGGAGACCAAGGGTCCCTTTCCACGTGCCACAGGAATCCTGGGACTCCTATCAAGTTTCATGAGGAGTCAGGCATCATCTCCTTTGGAGGCACTGATCTCCGCGTACCTCTGGAGTTTTCAAAGGATGTGAGGCCTCCGGTCGCGATGATGTGGGGAACTAGCTCTTTTTCTGTGGTCTCCACAGGGGATTCAGACATCCTTTCGTCTTGGGAGATGCAAGACGAGCCTGCATTCAAGTCACTGCAGGGATATCCGGCCTTATTTCGAGTCAGGGCATCGCGGTGTCCATTCCACTTGAGGCCGTAAAAATCAGGGTCCCTCTCACATACCTAGAACTGGGAGAAGCCTCCTCTTGAGGTGCTTGTGGTAAGGTGGTATTCCTCTGGAGTCGAAGCCAGGGACTAACCTCTCATCTCGAGTTGATTTTTGGTCCACGGAGCTCTTTCGTGCTGCTACAGTGACCTCAGGATCCCTCTAGCCTTGAAACAGTGTTCTTGGGTTTTCGCTGGAGTGCCATCAAGGAAATCAAGGCTCCTTTCATGTGTGATGTGCAACACGGAATTGCTCTGCACGCAGTGCAGGGGAATCGGGCCTCATCTCGCGGCGAGGGGGAACTCTCATGGTTTTTCTCGAGTTGCGGCGGGAACCTGGGGTATATTCTCGAGTTACGACGGGGATTTCCCTTTCAACCACGTGTTTGTTCAGCGATGTCAGGACTCCTGCCTAGTTGCGAGGGACAACTCGGGATTCTCCTCGAGGCTTGGCAGTGCAATTGGGACGCCTCTCCAGCTGAGGCGGGAGACCAAGGGTCCCTTTCCACGTGCACAGGAATCCTGGGACTCCTATGAAGTTTCACGAGGAGTCAGGCATCGTCTCCATTGGAGGCACTGATCTCCGCGTACCTCTGGAGTTTTCAAAGGATGTGACGCCTCCGGTCGCCATGAGGTGGGGAACTAGGTCTTTCTCTGTGGTCTCCACAGGGGATTCAGACATTCTTTCATCTTGGGAGATGCAAGACGAGCCTGCATTCAAGTCACTGCAAGGATATCCGGCCTTATTTCGCGTCAGGGCATCGCGGCGTCCATTCCACTTGAGACCGCAAACTCAGGGTCCCTCTCACATACCTAGAGCTGAGAGAAGCCTCCTCTTGAGGTGCTTGTGGTAAGGTGGTATTCCTCTGGAGTCGAAGCCAGGGACTAACCTTTCATCTCGAGTTGTTTTTTGGTCCACGGAGCTCTTTCGTGTTGCTACAGTGACCTCAGGATCCCTCTAGCCTTGAAACACTGTTCTTGGGGTTTCTCTGGAGTGCCACCAAGGAAATCAAGGCTCCTTTCATGTGTGATGTGCAACACGGAATTGCTCTCCACGCAGTGCAGGGGAATCAGGCCTCATATCGCGGTGAGGGGGAAGTCTCATGGTTTTTCTCGAGTTGCGGCGGGAACCTGGGGTATATTCTCGAGTTACGACGGGGATGGCCCTTCCACACACGTGTTTCTTCAGCGATGGCAGGACTCCTGCCTAGTTGCGAGGGACAACTCGGGATTCTCCTCGAGGCTTGGCAGGGCAATTGGGACACCTCTCCAGCTGAGGCGGGAGACCAAGGGTCCCTTTCCACGTGCCACAGGAATCCTGGGACTCCTATCAAGTTTCACGAGGAGTCAGGCATCGTCTCCTTTGGAGGCACTGATCTCCGCGTACCTCTGGAGTTTTCAAAGGATGTGAGGCCTCCGGTCGCGATGAGGTGGGGAACTAGGTCTTCCTCTGTGGTCTCCACAGGGGATTCAGACATCCTTTCGTCTTGGGAGATGCAAGACGAGCCTGCATTCAAGTCACTGCAGGGATATCCGGCCTTATATCGAGTCAAGGCATCGCGGTGTCCATTCCACTTGAGGCCGCAAACTCAGGGTCCCTCTCACATACCTAGAGCTGAGAGAAGCCTCCTCTTGAGGTGCTTGTGGTAAGGTGGTATTCCTCTGGAGTCGAAGCCAGGGACTAACCTCTCATCTCGAGTTGATTCTTGGTCCACGGAGCTCTTTCGTGTTGCTACAGTGACCTCAGGATCCCTCTAGCCTTGAAACAGTGTTCTTGGGTTTTCTCTGGAGTGCCATCAAGGAAATCAAGGCTCCTTTCATGTGTGATGTGCAAGACGGAATTGCTCTGCACGCAGTGCAGGGGAATCGGGCCTCATCTCGCGGCGAGGGGGAAGTCTCATGGTTTTTCTCGAGTTGCGGCGGGAACCTGGGGTATATTCTCGAGTTACGACGGGGATGGCCCTTCCACCCACGTGTGTGTTCAGCGACGTCAGGACTCCTGCCTAGTTGCGAGGGACAACTCGGGATTCTCCTCGAGGCTTGGCAGGGCAATTGGGACGCCTCTCCAGCTGAGGCGGGAAACCAAGGGTCCCTTTCCACGTGCCACAGGAATCCTGGGAATCCTATCAAGTTTCACGAGGAGTCAGGCATCGTCTCCTTTGGAGGCACTGATCTCCGCGTACCTCTGGAGTTTTCAAAGGATGTGAGGCCTCAGGTCGCGATGAGTTGGGGAACTAGGTCTTTCTCTGTGGTCTCCACAGGGGATTCAGACATCCTTTCGTCTTGGGAGGTGCAAGACGAGCCTGCATTCAAGTCACTGCAGGGATATCCGGCCTTATTTCACGTCAGTTCATCGCGGTGTCCATTCCACTTGAGGCCGCAAACTCAGGGTCCCTCTAACATACCTAGAGCTGAGACAAGCCTCCTCTTGAGGTGCTTGTGGTAAGGTGGTATTCCTCTGGAGTCGAAGCCAGGGACTAACCTCTCATCTCGAGTTGATTTTTGGTCCACGGAGCTCTTTCGTGTGGCTACAGTGACCTCAGGATCCCTCTAGCCTTGAAACAGTGTTCTGGGGGTTTCTCTGGACTGCCATCAAGGAAATCAAGGCTCCTTTCATATGTGATGTGCAACACGGAATTGCTCTGCACGCAGTGCAGGGGAATCGGGCCTCATCTCGCGGCGAGGGGGAAGTCTCATGGTTTTTCTCGAGTTGCGGCGGGAACCTGGGGTATATTCTCGAATTACGACGGGGATGGCCCTTCCACACACGTGTTTGATCAGCAACGGCAGGACTCCTGCCTAGTTGCGACGGACAACTCGCGATTCTCCTCGAGGCTTGGCAGGGCAATTGGGACGCCTCTCCAGCTGAGGCGGGAGACCAAGGGTCCCTTTCCACGTGCCACAGGAATCCTGGGACTCCTATCAAGTTTCACGAGGAGTCAGGCATCGTCTCCTTTGGAGGCACTGATCTCCACGTACCTCTGGAGTTTTCAAAGGATGTGAGGCCTCCGGTCGCGATGATGTGGGGAACTAGGTCTTTCTCTGTGGTCTCCACAGGGGATTCAGACATCCTTTCGTCGTGGAAGATGCAAGACGAGCCTGCATTCAAGTCACTGCAGGGATATCCGGCCTTTATTTCGAGTCAGGGCATCGCGGTGTCCATTCCACTTGAGGCCGCAAACTCAGGGTCCCTCTCACATACCTAGAGCTGAGAGAAGCCTCCTCTTGAGGTGCTTGTGGTAAGGTGGTATTCCTCTGGAGTCGAATCCAGGGACTAACCTCTCATCTCGAGTTGTTTTTTGGTCCACGGAGCTCATTCGTGTTGCTACAGTGACCTCAGGATCCCTCTAGCCTTGAAACAGTGTTCTTGGGGTTTCTCTGGAGTGCCACCAAGGAAATCAAGGCTCCTTTCATGTGTGATGTGCAACACGGAATTGCTCTGCACGCAGTGCAGGGGAATCAGGCCTCATCTCGCGGCGAGGGGGAACTCTCATGGTTTTTCTCGAGTTGCGGCGGGAATCTGTGGTATATTCTCGAATTACGACGGGGATGGCCCTTCCACCCACGTGTTTGTTCAGCAACGGCAGGACTCCTGCCTAGTTGCGACGGAAAACTCGCGATTCTCCTCGAGGCTTGGCAGGGCAATTGGGACGCCTCTCCAGCTGAGGCGGGAGACCAAGGGTCCCTTTCCACGTGCCACAGGAATCCTGGGACTCCTATCAAGTTTCACGAGGAGTCAGGCATCGTCTCCTTTGGAGGCACTGATCTCCGCGTACCTCTGGAGTTTTCAAATGATGTGAGGCCTCCGGTCGCGATGAGGTGGGGAACTAGGTCTTTCTCTGTGGTCTCCACAGGGGATTCAGACATCCTTTCATCTTGGGAGATGCAAGACGAGCCTGCATTCAAGTCACTGCAGGGATATCCGGCCTTATTTCGCGTCAGGGCATCGCAGTGTCCATTCAAATTGAGGCCGCAAAGTCAGGGTCCCTCTCACATACCTAGAGCTGAGAGAAGCCTCCTCTTGAGGTGCTTGTGGTAAGGTGGTATTCCTCAAGTCGAAGTTAGGGACTAACCTCTCATCTCGAGTTGATTTTTGGTCCACGGAGTTCGTTCGTGTTGCTACAGTGACCTCAGGATCCCTCTAGCCTTGAAACAGTGTTCTTGGGGTTTCTCTGGAGAGCCATCAAGGAAATCAAGGCTCCTTTCATGTGTGATGGGCAAGACGGAATTGCTCTGCACGCAGTGCAGGGGAATCGGGCCTCATCTTGCGGCCAGGGGTAAGTCTCATGGTTTTTCTCGAGTTGCGGTGGGAACCTGGGGTATATTCTACAGTTACGACGGGGATGGCCCTTCCACACACGTGTTTGTTCAGCGACGTCAGGACTCCTGCCTAGTTGCGAGGGACAACTCGGGATTCTCCTCGAGGCTTGGCAGGGCAATTGGGACGCCTCTCCAGCTGAGGCGGGAGACCAAGGGTCCCTTTCCACGTGCCACAGGAATCCTGGGACTCCTATCAAGTTTCACGAGAAGTCAGGCATCGTCTCCTTTGGAGGCAGTGATCTGCGCGTACCTCTGGAGTTTTCAAAGGATGTAAGGCCTCCGGTCGCGATGAGGTGGGAAACTAGGTCTTTCTCTGTGGTCTCCACAGGGGATTCAGACATCCTTTCATCTTGGGAGATGCAAGACGAGCCTGCATTCAAGTCACTGCAGGGATATCCGGCCTTATTTCGAGTCAGGGCATCGCGGTGTCCATTCCACTTGAGGCCGCAAACTCAGGGTCCCTCTCACATACCTAGAGCTGAGAGAAGCCTCCTCTTGAGGTGCTTGTGGTAAGGTGGTATTCCTCTGGAGTCGAAGCCAGGGAATAACCTCTCATCTCGAGTTGATTTTTGGTACACGGAGCTCTTTCGTGTTGCTACAGTGACCTCAGGATCCCTCTAGCCTTGAAACAGTGTTCTTGGGGTTTCTCTGGAGTGCCATCAAGGAAATCACGGCTCCTTTCATATGTGATGTGCAACACGGAATTGCTCTGCACGCAGTGCAGGGGAATCCGGCCTCATCTCGCGGCGAAGGGGAAGTCTCATGGTTTTTCTCGAGTTGCGGCGGGAACCTGGGGTATATTCTCGAGTTACGACGGGGATGGCCCTTCCACCCACGTGTTTGTTCAGCGACGTCAGGACTCCTGCCTAGTTTCGAGGGACAACTCGGGATTCTCCTCGAGGCTTGGCAGGGCAATTGGGACGCCTCTCCAGCTGAGGTGGGAGACCAAGGGTCCCTTTCCACGTGCCACAGGAATCCTGGGACTCCTATCAAGTTTCACGAGGAGTCAGGCATCGTCTCCGTTGGAGGCACTGATCTCCACGTACCTCTGCAGTTTTCAAAGGATGTGAGGCCTCCGGTCGCGATGAGGTGGGGAACTAGGTCTTTCTCTGTGGTCTCCACAGGGGATTCAGACATCCTTTCGTCTTGGGAGATGCAAGACGAGCCTGCATTCAAGTCACTGCAGGGATATCCGGCCTTATTTCGAGTCAGGGTATCGCGGTGTCCATTCCACTTGAGGCAGCAAACTCAGGGTCCCTCTCACATACCTAGAGCTGAGAGAAGCCTCCTCTTGAGGTGCTTGTGGTAAGGTGGTATGCCTCTGGAGTCGAAGCCAGGGACTAACCTGTCATCTCGAGTTGATTTGTTGTCCACGGAGCTTTTTCGTATTGCTACAGTGACCTCAGGATCCCTCTAGCCTTGCAGCAGTGTTCTTGGGGTTTCTCTGGAGTGCCATCAAGGAAATCAAGGCTCCTTTCACGTGTGATGTGCAACACCGAATTGCTCTGCACGCAGTTCAGGGGAATCAGGCCTCATCTCGCGGCGAGGGGGAAGTCTCATGGTTTTTCTCGAGTTGCGGCGGGAACCTGGGGTATATTCTCGAGTTACGACGGGGATGGCCCTTCCACCCACGTGTTTGTTCAGCAACGGCAGGACTCCTGCCTAGTTGCGACGGACAACTCGCGATTCTCCTCGAGGCTTGGCAGGGCAATTGGGACGCCTCTCCAGCTGAGGCGGGAGACCAAGGGTCCCTTTCCACGTGCACAGGAATCCTGGGACTCCTATCAAGTTTCACGAGGAGTCAGGCATCGTCTCCTTTGGAGGCACTGATCTCCGCGTACCTCTGGAGTTTTCAAAGGATGTGAGGCCTCAGCTCGCGATGAGGTGGGGAACTAGGTCTTTCTCTGTGGTCTCCACAGGGGATTCAGACATCCTTTCGTCTTGGGAAATGCAAGACGAGCCTGCATTCAAGTCACTGCAGGGATATCCGGCCTTATTTCGAGTCAGGGCATCGCGGTGCCCATTCCACTTGAGGCCGCAAACTCACGGTCCCTCTCACATACCTAGAGCTGAGAGAAGCCTCCTCTTGAGGTGCTTGTGGTAAGGTGGTATTCCTCTGGAGTCGAAGCCAGGGACTAACCTCTCATCTCGAGTTGATTTTTGGTCCACGGAGCTCTTTCGTGTTGCTACAGTGACCTCAGGATCCCTCTAGCCTTGAAACAGTGTTCTTGTTGTTTCTCTGGAGTGCCATCAAGGAAATCAAGGCTCCTTTCATATGTGATGTGCAACACGGAATTGCTCTGCACGCAGTGCAGGGGAATCGGGCCTCATCTCACGGCGAGGGGGAAGTCTCATGGTTTTTCTCGAGTTGCGGCGGGAACCTGGGGTATATTCTCGAATTACGACGGGGATGGCCCTTCCACCCACGTGTTTGTTCAGCAACGGCAGGACTCCTGCCTAGTTGCGACGGACAACTCGCGATTCTCCTCGAGGCTTGGCAGGGCAATTGGGACGCCTCTCCAGCTGAGGCGGGAGACCAAGAGTCCCTTTCCACGTGCCACAGGAATCCTGGGACTCCTATCAAGTTTCAGGAGGAGTCAGGCATCGTCTCCTTTGGAGGCACTGATCTCCGCGTACCTCTGGAGTTTTCAAAGGATGTGAGGCCTCCGGTCGCGATGAGGTGGGGAACTAGGTCTTTCTCTGTGGTCTCCACAGGGGATTCAGACATCCTTTCGTCTTGGGAGATGCAAGACGAGCCTGCATTCAAGTCACTGCAGGGATATCCGGCCTTATTTCGAGTCAGGGTATCGCGGTGTCCATTCCACTTGAGGCCGCAAACTCAGGGTCCCTCTCACATACCTAGAGCTGAGAGAAGCCTCCTCTTGAGGTGCTTGTGGTAAGGTGGTATGCCTCTGGAGTCGAAGCCAGGGACTAACCTCTCATCTCGAGTTGATTTGTGTTCCACGGAGCTCTTTCGTTTTGCTACAGTGACCTCAGGATCCCTCTAGCCTTGAAGCAGTGTTCTTGGGGATTCTCTGGAGTGCCATCAAGGAAATCAAGGCTCCTTTCACGTGTGATGTGCAACACCGAGTTGCTCTGCACGCAGTTCAGGGGAATCAGGCCTCATCTCGCTGCGAGGGGGAAGTCTCATGGTTTTTCTCGAGTTGCGGCGGGAACCTGGGGTATATTCTCGAATTACGACGGGGCTGGCCCTTCCACTCACGTGTTTTTCAGCGACGTCAGGACTCCTGCCTAGTTTCGAGGGACAACTCGGGATTCTCCTCGAGGCTTGGCAGGGCAATTGGGACGCCTCTCCAGCTGAGGCGGGAGACCAAGGGTCCCTTTCCACGTGCCACAGGAATCCTGCGACTCCTATCAAGTTTCACGAGAAATCAGGCATCGTCTACTTTGGAGGCACTGATCTGCGCGTACCTCTGGAGTTTTCAAAGGATGTAACGCCTCCGGTCGCGATGAGGTGGGAAACTAGGTCTTTCTCTGTGGTCTCCACAGGTTATTCAGACATCCTTTCATCTTGGGAGATGCAAGACGAGCCTGCATTCAAGTCAATGCAGGGATATACGGCCTTATTTCGAGTCAGGGCATCGCGGTGTCCATTCCACTTGAGGCCGCAAACTCAGGGTCCCTCTCACATACCTAGAGCTGAGAGAAGCCTCCTCTTGAGGTGCTTGTGGTAAGGTGGTATTCCTCTGGAGTCGAAGCCAGGGACTAACCTCTCATCTCGAGTTGATTTTTGGTACACGGAGCTCTTTCGTGTTGCTACAGTGACCTCAGGATCCCTCTAGCCTTGAAACAGTGTTCTTGGGGTTTCTCTGGAGTGCCATCAAGGAAATCAAGGCTCCTTTCATATGTGATGTGCAACACGGAATTGCTCTGTACGCAGGGCAGGGGAATCAGGCCTCATCTCGCGGCGAGGGGGAAGTCTCATGGTTTTTCTCGAGTTGCGGCGGGGACCTGGGGTATATTCTCGAGTTACGACGGGGATGGCCCTTCCAGCCACGTATTTGTTCAGCGACGTCAGGACTCCTGCCTAGTTTCGAGGGACAACTCGGGATTCTCCTTGAGGCTTGGCAGGGCAATTGGGACGCCTCTCCAGCTGAGGCGGGAGACCAAGGGTCCCTTTCCACGTGCCACAGGAATCCTGGGACTCCTATCAAGTTTCACGAGGAGTCAGGCATCGTCTCCTTTGGAGGCACTGATCTCCGCGTACCTCTGAAGTTTTCAAAGGATGTGAGGCCTCCGTTCGCGATGAGGTGGGGAACTACGTCTTTCTCTGTGGTTTCCACAGGGGATTCAGACATCCTTTCGTTTTGGGAGATGCAAGACGAGCCTGCATTCAAGTCACTGCAGGGATACCCGGCCTTATTTCGAGTCAGGGCATCGCGGTATCCATTCCACTTGAGGCCGCAAACTCAGAAAATAGCTAGAGCTGAGAGAAGCCTCCTGTTGAGGTGCTTGTGGTAAGGTGGTATTCCTCTGGAGTCGAAGCCAGGGACTAACCTCTCATCTCGAGTTGATTTTTGGTCCAAGGAGCTCTTTCGTGTTGCTACAGTGACCTCAGGATCCCTCTAGCCTTGAAACAGTGTTCTTGGGGTTTCTCTGGAGTGCCATCAAGGAAATCAAGGCTCCTTTCATGTGTGATGTGCAACACGGAATTGCTCTGCACGCAGGGCAGGGGAATCAGGCCTCATCTCGCGGCGAGGGGGAAGTCTCATGGTGTTTCTCGACTTGCGGCGGGTACCTTGGGTATATTCTCGAGTTACGACGGGGATGGCCGTTACACACACGTGTTTGTTCAGCGACGTAAGGACTCCTGCCTAGTTGCGAGGGACAACTCGGGATTCTCCTCGAGGCTTGGCAGGGCAATTGAGACGCCTCTCCAGTTGAGGCGGGAGACCAAGGGTCCCTTTCCACGTGCCACAGGAATCCTGGGACTCCTATCAAGTTTCACGAGGAGTCAGGCATCGTCTCCTTTGAAGGCACAGATCTCCGCGTACCTCTGGAGTTTTCAAAGGATGTGAGGCCTCCGGTCGCGATGAAGTGGGGAACTAGGTCTTTCTCTGTGGTCTCCACAGGGGATTCAGACAATCTTTCATCTTGGGAGATGCAAGACGAGCCTGCATTCAAGTCACTGATGGGATATCCGGCCTTATTTCGCGTCAGGGCATCGCAATGTCCATTCCACTTGAGTCTGCAAAATCAGGGTCCCTCTCACATACCTAGAGCTGAGAGAAGCCTCCTCTTGAGGTGCTTGTGGTAAGGTGGTATTCCTCTGGAGTCGAAGCCAGGGACTAACCTCTCATCTCGAGTTGGTTTTTGGTCCACGGACCTCTTTCGTGTTGCTACAGTAACCTCAGGATCCCTCTAGCCTTGAAACAATGTTCTTGGGTTTTCTCTGGACTGCCATCAAGGAAATCAAGGCTCCTTTCATGTTTGATGTGCAACACGGAATTGCTCTGCATGCAGTGCAGGAGAATCGAGCCTCATCTCGCGGCGAGGGGGAAGTCTCATGGTTTTTCTCGAGTTGCAGCGGGAACCTGGGGTATATTCTCGAGTTATGAAGGGGATGGCCCTTCCAGCCACGTGTTTGTTCAGCGACGTCAGGACTCCTGCCTAGTTGCGACGGATAACTCGGGATTCTCCTCGAGGCTTGGCAGGGCAATTGGGACGCCTCTCCAGCTGAGGCAGGAGACCAAGGGTCTCTTTCCAAGTGCCACAGGAATCCTGGGACTCCTATCAAGTTTCACGAGGAGTCAGGCATCATCTCCTTTGGAGGCACTGATCTCCGCGTACCTCTGGAGTTTTCAAAGGATGTGAGGCCTCCGGTCGCCATGAGGTGGGGAACTAGGTCTTTCTCTGTGGTCTCCACAGGGGATTCAGACATCCTTTCATCTTGGGAGATGCAAGACGAGCCTGCATTCAAGTCACTGCAGGGATATCCGGCCTTATTTCGAGTCAGGGCATCGCGGTGTCCATTCCACTTGAGGCCGCAAACTCAGGGTCCCTCTCACATACCTAGAGCTGAGAGAAGCCTCCTCTTGAGGTGCTTGTGGTGAGGTGGTATTCCTCTGGAGTCGAAGCCAGGGACTAACCTCTCATCTCGAGTTGATTTTTGGTCCACGGAGCTCTTTCATGTTGCTACTGTGACCTCAGGATTCCTCTAGCTTTGAAACAGTGTTCTTGGGGTTTCTCTGGAGTGCCATCAAGGAAATCAAGGCTCCTTTCATGTGTGATGTGCAACACGGAATTGCTCTGCATGCAGGGCAGGGGAATCAGGCCTCATCTCGCGGCGAGGGGGAAGTCTCATGGTTTTTCTCGAGTTGCGGCGGGGACCTGGGGTATATTCTCGAGTTACGACGGGGATGGCCCTTCCAACCACGTGTTTGTTCAGCGACGTCAGGACTCCTGCCTAGTTGCGAGGGACAACTCGGGATTCTCCTCGAGGCTTGGCAGGGCAATTGGGACGCCTCTCCATCTGAGGCGGGAGACCAAGGGTCCCTTTCCACGTGCCACAGGAATCCTGGGACTCCTATTAAGTTTCACGAGGAGTCAAGCATCGTCTCCGTTGGAGGCACTGGTCTCCGCGTACCTCTGGAATTTTCAAAGGATGTGAGGCCTCCGGTCGCGATGAGGTGGGGAACTAGGTCTTTCTCTGTGGTCTCCACAGGGGATTCAGACATCCTTTCATCTTGGGAGATTCAAGACGTGCCTGCATTCAATTCACTGCAGGGATATCCGGCCTTATTTCGAGTCAGGGCATCGCAGTGTCCATTCCACTTGAGTCCGCAAAATCAGGGTCCCTCTCACATACCTAGAGCTGAGAGAAGCCTCCTCTTGAGGTGCTTGTGGTAAGGTGGTATTCCTCTGGAGTCGAAGCCAGGGACTAACCTCTCATCTCGAGTTGATTTTTGGTCCACGGACCTCTTTCGTGTTGCTACAGTAACCTCAGGATCCCTCTAGCCTTGAAACAGTGTTCTTGGGGTTTCTCTGGAGTGCCATCAAGGAAATCAAGGCTCCTTCCATGTTTGATGTGCAACACGGAATTGCTCTGCATGCAGTGCAGGAGAATCGAGCCTCATCTCGCGGCAAGGGGGAAGTCTCATGGTTTTTCTCGAGTTGCTGCGGGACCCTGTGGTATATTCTCGAGTTATGACGGGGATGGCCCTTCCAACCACGTGTTTGTTCAGCGACGGCAGGACTCCTGCCTAGTTGCGAGGGACAACTAGGGATTCTCCTCGAGGCTTGGCCGGGCAATTGGGATGCCTCTTCAGCTGAGGCGGGAGACCAAGGGTCTCTTTCCACGTGCCACAGGAATCCTGGGACTCCTATCAAGTTTCATGAGGAGTCAGGCATCGTCTCCTTTGGAGGCACTGATCTCCGCGTACCTCTGGAATTTTCAAAGGATGTGAGGCCTCCGGTCGCGATGAGGTGGGCAACTAGATCTTTCTCTGAGGTCTCCACAGGGGATTCAGACATCCTTTCTTCTTTGGAGATGCAAGATGAGCCTGCATTCAAGTCACTGCAGAGATATCCGGCCTTATTTCGAGTCAGGGCATCGCGGTGTCCATTCCACTTGAGGCCGCAAACTCAGGGTCCCTCTCACATACCTAGAGCTGAGAGAAGCCTCCTCTTGAGGTGCTTGTGTTAAGGTGGTATTCCTCTGGAGTCGAAGCCAGGGACTAACCTCTCATCTCGAGCTGATTTTTGGTCCACGGAGCTCTTTCGTGTTGCTACAGTGACCTCAGGATCCCTCTAGCCTTGAAACAGTGTTCCTGGGGTTTCTCTGGAGTGCCATCAAGGAAATCAAGGCTCCTTTCATGTGTGATGTGCAACACGGAATTGCTCTGCACGCAGTGCAGGGGAATCAGGCCTCATCTCGCAGCGAGGGGGAAGTCTCATGGTTTTTCTCCAGTTGCGGCGGGAACATGGGGTATATTCTCGAGTTACGTCGGGGATGGCCCTTCCACGCATGTGTTTGTTCAGCAACGTCAGGACTCCTGCCTAGTTGCGAGGGACAACTCGGGATTCTCCTCGAGGCTTGGCAGTGCAATTGGGACGCCTCTCCAGCCTTGGCGGGAGACCAAGGGTCCCTTTCCACGTGCCACAGGAATCCTGGGACTCCTATCAAGTTTCACGAGGAGTCAGGCATCGTCTCCTTTGGAGGCACTGATCTCCGCGTACCTCTGGAGTTTTCAAAGGATGTGAGGCCTCCGGTCGCGATGAGGTGGGGAACTAGGTCTTTTTCTGTGGTCTCCACAGGGGATTCAGACATCCTTTCATCTTGGGAGATGCAAGACGAGCCTGCATTCAAGTCACTGCAGGGATATCCGGCCTTATTTCGAGTCAGGGCATCGCGGTGTCCATTCCACTTGAGGCCGCAAACTCAGGGTCCCTCTCACATACCTAGAGCTGAGAGAAGTCTCCTCTTGAGGTGCTTGTGGTAAGGTGGTATTCCTCTGGAGTCGAAGCCAGGGACTAACCTCTCATCTCGAGTTGATTTTTGGTCCACGGAACTCTTTTGTGTTGCTACAGTGACCTCAGGATCCCTCTAGCCTTGAAACAGTGTTCTTGGGGTTTCTCTGGAGTGCCACCAAGGAAATCAAGGCTCCTTTCATGTGTGATGTGCAACACGGAATTGCTCTGCACGCAGTGCAGGGGAATCGGGCCTCATCTCGCGGCGAGAGGGAAGTCTCATGGTTTTTCTCGAGTTGCGGCGGGAACCTGGGGTATATTCTCGAGTTACGACGGGGATGGCCCTTCCACCCACGTGTTTGTTCAGCGACGTCAGGACTCCTGCCTAGTTGCGAGGGACAACTCGGGATTCTCCTCGAGGCTTGGCAGGGCAATTGGGACGCCTCTCCACCTGAGGCGGGAGACCAAGGGTCCCTTTCCACGTGCCACAGGAATCCTGGGACTCCTATCAAGTTTCACGAGGAGTCAGGCATCGTCTCCTTTGGAGGCACTGATCTCCGCGTACCTCTGGTGTTTTCAAAGGATGTGAGGCCTCCGGTCGCGATGAGGTGGGGAACTAGGTTTTCTCTTTGGTCTCCACAGGGGATTCAGACATCCTTTTGTGTTGGGAGATGCAAGACGAGCCTGGATTCAAGTCACTGCAGGGATATCTGGCCTTATTTCGAGTCAGGGCATCGCGGTGTCCATTCCACTTGAGGCCGCAAACTCAGGGTCCCTCTCACATAGCTAGAGCTGAGAGAAGCCTCCTCTTGAGGTGGTTGTGGTAAGGTGGTATTCCTCTGGAGTTCAAGCCAGGGACTAACTTCTCATCTCGAGTTGATTTTTGGTCCATGGAGCTCTTTCGTGTTGCTAGAGTGACCTCAGGATCCCTCTAGCCTTGAAACAGTGTTCTTGGGGTTTCTCTGGAGTGCCATCAAGGAAATCAAGGCTCCTTTCATGTGTGATGTGCAACACGGAATTGCTCTGCACGCAGTGCAGGGGAATCGGGCCTCATCTCGCGGCGAGGGGGAAGTCTCATGGTTTTTCTCGAGTTGCGGCGGGGACCTGGGGTATATTCTCGAGTTACGACGGGGATGGCCCTTCCACACACGTGTTTGTCGAGCGATGGCAGGACTCCTGCCTAGTTGCGAGGGACAACTCGGGATTCTCCTCGAGGATTGGCAGGGCAATTGGGACGCCTCTCCATCTGAGGCGGGAGACCAAGAGTCCCTTTCCACGTGCCACAGGAATCCTGGGACTCCTATCAATTTTCACGAGGAGTCAGGCATCGTCTCCTTTGGAGGCACTGATCTCCGCGTACCTCTGGAGTTTTCAAAGGATGTGAAGCCCCCGGTCGCGATGAGGTGGGGAACTAGGTCTTTCTCTGTGGTCTCCACAGGGGATTCAGACATCCTTTCGTCTTGGGAGATGCAAGACGAGCCTGCATTCAAGTCACTGCAGGGATATCCGGCCTTATTTCGAGTCAGGGCATCGCGGTGTCCATTCCACTTGAGGCCGCAACCTCAGGGTCCCTCTCACATACCTAGAGCTGAGAGAAGCCTCCTCTTGAGGTGCTTGTGGTAAGGTGGTATTCCTCTGGAGTCGAAGCCAGGGACTAACCTCTCATCTCGAGTTGATTTTTGGTCCTCGAAGCTCTTTCGTGTTGCTACAGTGACCTCAGGATCCCTCTAACCTTGAAACAGTGTTCTTGGGTTTCTCTGGAGTGCCACCAAGGAAATCAAGGCTCCTTTCATGTGTGATGTGCAACACGGAATTGCTCTGCACGCAGTGCAGGGGAATCGGGCCTCATATCGCGGCGAGGGGGAAGTCTCATGGTTTTTCTCGAGTTGCGGTGGGGACCTGGGGTATATTCTCGAGTTACGACGGGGATGGCCCTTCCAGCAACGTATTTGTTCAGCGACGTCAGGACTCCTGCCTAGTTGCGAGGGACAACTCGGGATTCTCCTCGAGGCTTGGCAGGGCAATTGGGACGCCTCTCCAGCTGAGGCGGGAGACCAAGGGTCCCTTTCCAAGTGCCACAGGAATCCTGGGACTCCTATCAAGTTTCACGAGGAGTCAGGCATTGTCTCCGTTGGAGGCACTGGTCTCCGCGTACCTCTGGAATTTTCAAAGGATGTGAGGCCTCCGGTCGCGATGAGGTGGGGAACTAGGTCTTTCTCTGTGGTCTCCACAGGGGATTCAGACATCCTTTCATCTTGGGAGATGCAAGACATGCCTGCATTCAATTCACTGCAGGGATATCCGGCCTTATTTCGCGTCAGGGCATCGCAGTGTCCATTCCACTTGAGTCCGCAAAATCAGGGTCCCTCTCACATACCTAGAGCTGAGAGAAGCCTCCTCTTGAGGTGCTTGTGGTAAGGTGGTATTCCTCTGGAGTCGAAGTCAGGGACTAACCTCTCATCTCGAGTTGATTTTTGGTCCACGGACCTCTTTCGTGTTGCTACAGTAACCTCAGGATCCCTCTAGCCTTGAAACAGTGTTCTTGGGGTTTCTCTGGAGTGCCATCAAGGAAATCAAGGCTCCTTTCATGTGTGATGTGTAACACTGAATTGCTCTGCACGCAGTGCAGGGGAATCGGGCCTCATCTCGCGGCGAGGGGGAAGTCTCATGGTTTTCCTCGAGTTGCAGCGGAAACCTGGGGTATATTCTCGAGTTACGACGGGGATGGCCCTACCAGCCACGTGTTTGTTCAGCGACGTCAGGACTCCTGCCTATTTGCGAGGGACAACTCGGGATTCTCCTCGAGGCTTGGCAGGGCAATTGGGACGCCTCTCCAGCTGAGGCGGGAGACCAAGGGTCCCTTTCCACGTGCCACAGGAATCCTGGGACTCCTATCAAGTTTCACGAGGAGTCAGGCATCATCTCCTTTGGAGGCACTGATCTCCGCGTACCTCTGAAGTTTTCAAAGGATGTGAGGCCTCCGTTCGCGACGAGGTGGGGAACTAGGTCTTTCTCTGTGGTTTCCACAGGGGATTCAGACATCCTTTCGTTTTGGGAGATGCAAGACGAGCCTGCATTCAAGTCACTGCAGGGATATCCGGCCTTATTTCGAGTCAGGGCATCGCGGTATCCATTCCACTTGAGGCCGCAAACTCAGCAAATAGCTAGAGCTGAGAGAAGCCTCCTGTTGAGGTGCTTGTGGTAAGGTGGTATTCCTCTGGAGTCAAAGCCAGGGACTAACCTCTCATCTCGAGTTGATTTTTGGTCCACGGAGCTCTTTCGTGTTGCTACAGTGACCTCAGGATCCCTCTAGCCTTGAAACAGTGTTCTTGTTGTTTCTCTGGAGTGCCATCAAGGAAATCAAGGCTCCTTTCATATGTGATGTGCAACACGGAATTGCTCTGCACGCAGTGCAGGGGAATCGGGCCTCATCTCACGGCGAGGGGGAAGTCTCATGGTTTTTCTCGAGTTGCGGCGGGAACCTGGGGTATATTCTCGAATTACGACGGGGATGGCCCTTCCACCCACGTGTTTGTTCAGCAACGGCAGGACTCCTGCCTAGTTGCGACGGACAACTCGCGATTCTCCTCGAGGCTTGGCAGGGCAATTGGGACGCCTCTCCAGCTGAGGCGGGAGACCAAGAGTCCCTTTCCACGTGCCACAGGAATCCTGGGACTCCTATCAAGTTTCACGAGGAGTCAGGCATCATCTCCTTTGGAGGCACTGATCTCCGCGTACCTCTGGAGTTTTCAAAGGATGTGAGGCCTCCGGTCGCGATGAGGTGGGGAACTAGGTCTTTCTCTGTGGTCTCCACAGGGGATTCAGACATCCTTTCGTCTTGGGAGATGCAATACGAGCCTGCATTCAAGTCACTGCAGGGATATCCGGCCTTATTTCGAGTCAGGGTATCGCGGTGTCCATTCCACTTGAGGCCGCAAACTCAGGGTCCCTCTCACATACCTAGAGCTGAGAGAAGCCTCCTCTTGAGGTGCTTGTGGTAAGGTGGTATGCCTCTGGAGTCGAAGCCAGGGACTAACCTCTCATCTCGAGTTGATTTGTGTTCCACGGAGCTCTTTCGTTTTGCTACAGTGACCTCAGGATCCCTCTAGCCTTGAAGCAGTGTTCTTGGGGATTCTCTGGAGTGCCATCAAGGAAATCAAGGCTCCTTTCACGTGTGATGTGCAACACCGAGTTGCTCTGCACGCAGTTCAGGGGAATCAGGCCTCATCTCGCTGCGAGGGGGAAGTCTCATGGTTTTTCTCGAGTTGCGGCGGGAACCTGGGGTATATTCTCGAATTACGACGGGGATGGCCCTTCCACTCACGTGTTTTTCAGCGACGTCAGGACTCCTGCCTAGTTTCGAGGGACAACTCGGGATTCTCCTCGAGGCTTGGCAGGGCAATTGGGACGCCTCTCCAGCTGAGGCGGGAGACCAAGGGTCCCTTTCCACGTGCCACAGGAATCCTGCGACTCCTATCAAGTTTCACGAGAAATCAGGCATCGTCTACTTTGGAGGCACTGATCTGCGCGTACCTCTGGAGTTTTCAAAGGATGTAAGGCCTCCGGTCGCGATGAGGTGGGAAACTAGGTCTTTCTCTGTGGTCTCCACAGGTTATTCAGACATCCTTTCATCTTGGGAGATGCAAGACGAGCCTGCATTCAAGTCACTGCAGGGATATCCGGCCTTATTTCGAGTCAGGGCATCGCGGTGTCCATTCCACTTGAGGCCGCAAACTCAGGGTCCCTCTCACATACCTAGAGCTGAGAGAAGCCTCCTCTTGAGGTGCTTGTGGTAAGGTGGTATTCCTCTGGAGTCGAAGCCAGGGACTAACCTCTCATCTCGAGTTGATTTTTGGTACACGGAGCTCTTTCGTGTTGCTACAGTGACCTCAGTTTCCCTCTAGCCTTGAAACAGTGTTCTTGGGGTTTCTCTGGAGTGCCATCAAGGAAATCAAGGCTCCTTTCATATGTGATGTGCAACACGGAATTGCTCTGCACGCAGTGCAGGGGAATCCGGCCTCATCTCGCGGTGAGGGGGAAGTCTCATGGTTTTTCGCCAGTTGCGGCGGGAACCTGGGGTATATTCTCGAGTTACGAAGGGGATGGCCCTTCCACTCACGTGTTTGTTCAGCAACGGCAGGACTCCTGCCTAGTTGCGACGGATAACTCGGGATTCTCCTCGAGGCTGGGCAGGGCAATTGGGACGCCTCTCCAGCTGAGGCAGGAGACCAAGGGTCTCTTTCCAAGTGCCACAGGAATCCTGGGACTCCTATCAAGTTTCACGAGGAGTCAGGCATCGTCTCCTTTGGAGGCACTGATCTCCGCGTACCTCTGGAGTTTTCAAAGGATGTGAGGCCTCCGGTCGCCATGAGGTGGGGAACTAGGTCTTTCTCTGTGGTCTCCACAGGGGATTCAGACATCCTTTCGTCTTGGGAGATGCAAGACGAGCCTGCATTCAAGTCACTGCAGGGATATCCGGCCTTATTTCGAGTCAGGGCATCGCGGTGTCCATTCCACTTGAGGCCGCAAACTCAGGGTCCCTCTCACATACCTAGAGCTGAGAGAAGCCTCCTCATGAGGTGCTTGTGGTAAGGTGGTATTCCTCTGGAGTCGAAGCCAGGGAATAACCTCTCATCTCGAGTTGATTTTTGGTACACGGAGCTCTTTCGTGTTGCTACTGTGACCTCAGGATCCCTCTAGCATTGAAACAGTGTTCTTGGGGGTTCTCTGGAGTGCCATCAAGGAAATCAAGGCTACTTTCATGTGTGATGTGCAACACGGAATTGCTCTGTACGCAGGGCAGGGGAATCAGGCCTCATCTCGCGGCGAGGGGGAAGTCTCATGGTTTTTCTCGAGTTGCGGCGGGGACCTGGGGTATATTCTCGAGTTACGACGGGGAAGGCCCTTCCAGCCACGTATTTGTTCAGCGACGTCAGGACTCCTGCCTAGTTTCGAGGGACAACTCGGGATTCTCCTCGAGGCTTGGCAGGGCAATTGGGACGCCTCTCCAGCTGAGGCGGGAGACCAAGGGTCCCTTTCCACGTGCCACAGGAATCCTGGGACTCCTATCAAGTTTCACGAGGAGTCAGGCATCGTCTCCTTTGGAGGCACTGATCTCCGCGTACCTCTGAAGTTTTCAAAGGATGTGAGGCCTCCGTTCGCGATGAGGTGGGGAACTAGGTCTTTCTCTGTGGTCTCCACAGGGGATTCAGACATCCTTTCGTTTTGGGAGATGCAAGACGAGCCTGCATTCAAGTCACTGCAGGGATACCCGGCCTTATTTCGAGTCAGGGCATCGCAGTATCCATTCCACTAGAGGCCGCAAACTCAGCAAATAGCTAGAGCTGAGAGAAGCCTCCTGTTGAGGTGCTTGTGGTAAGGTGGTATTCCTCTGGAGTCGAAGCCAGGGACTAACCTCTCATCTCGAGTTGATTTTTGGTCCAAGGAGCTCTTTCGTGTTGCTACAGTGACCTCAGGATCCCTCTAGCCTTGAAACAGTGTTCTTGGGGTTTCTCTGGAGTGCCATCAAGGAAATCAAGGCTCCTTTCATGTGTGATGTGCAACACGGAATTGCTCTGCACGCAGGGCAGGGGAATCAGGCCTCATCTCGCGGCGAGGGGGAAGTCTCATGGTGTTTCTCGACTTGCGGCGGGAACCTTGGGTATATTCTCGAGTTACGACGAGGATGGCCGTTACACACACGTGTTTGTTCAGCGACGTAAGGACTCCTGCCTAGTTGCGAGGGACAACTCGGGATTCTCCTCGAGGCTTGGCAGGGCAATTGAGACGCCTCTCCATCTGAGGCGGGAGACCAAGGGTCCCTTTCCACGTGCCACAGGAATCCTGGGACTCCTATCAAATTTCACGAGGAGTCAGGCATCGTCTCCTTTGAAGGCACAGATCTCCGCGTACCTCTGGAGTTTTCAAAGGATGTGAGGCCTCCGGTCGCGATGAAGTGGGGAACTAGGTCTTTCTCTGTGGTCTCCACAGGGGATTCAGACAATCTTTCATCTTGGGAGATGCAAGACGAGCCTGCATTCAAGTCACTGATGGGATATCCGGCCTTATTTCGCGTCAGGGCATCGCAATGTCCATTCCACTTGAGTCCGCAAAATCAGGGTCCCTCTCACATACCTAGAGCTGAGAGAAGCCTCCTCTTGAGGTGCTTGTGGTAAGGTGGTATTCCTCTGGAGTCGAAGCCAGGGACTAACCTCTCATCTCGAGTTGGTTTTTGGTCCACGGACCTCTTTCGTGTTGCTACAGTAACCTCAGGATCCCTCTAGCCTTGAAACAATGTTCTTGGGTTTTCTCTGGACTGCCATCAAGGAAATCAAGGCTCCTTTCATGTTTGATGTGCAACACGGAATTGCTCTGCATGCAGTGCAGGAGAATCGAGCCTCATCTCGCGGCGAGGGGGAAGTCTCATGGTTTTTCTCGAGTTGCAGCGGGAACCTGGGGTATATTCTCGAGTTATGAAGGGGATGGCCCTTCCAGCCACGTGTTTGTTCAGCGACGTCAGGACTCCTGTCTAGTTGCGACGGATAACTCGGGATTCTCCTCGAGGCTTGGCAGGGCAATTGGGACGCCTCTCCAGCTGAGGCAGGAGACCAAGGGTCTCTTTCCAAGTGCCACAGGAATCCTGGGACTCCTATCAAGTTTCACGAGGAGTCAGGCATCGTCTCCTTTGGAGGCACTGATCTCCGCGTACCTCTGGAGTTTTCAAAGGATGTGAGGCCTCCGGTCGCCATGAGGTGGGGAACTAGGTCTTTCTCTGTGGTCTCCACAGGGGATTCAGACATCCTTTCATCTTGGGAGATGCAAGACGAGCCTGCATTCAAGTCACTGCAGGGATATCCGGCCTTATTTCGAGTCAGGGCATCGCGGTGTCCATTCCACTTGAGGCCGCAAACTCAGGGTCCCTCTCACATACCTAGAGCTGAGAGAAGCCTCCTCTTGAGGTGCTTGTGGTGAGGTGGTATTCCTCTGGAGTCGAAGCCAGGGACTAACCTCTCATCTCGAGTTGATTTTTGGTCCACGGAGCTCTTTCGTGTTGCTACTGTGACCTCAGGATTCCTCTAGCTTTGAAACAGTGTTCTTGGGGTTTCTCTGGAGTGCCATCAAGGAAATCAAGGCTCCTTTCATGTGTGATGTGCAACACGGAATTGCTCTGCATGCAGGGCAGGGGAATCAGGCCTCATCTCGCGGCGAGGGGGAAGTCTCATGGTTTTTCTCGAGTTGCGGCGGGGACCTGGGGTATATTCTCGAGTTACGACGGGGATGGCCCTTCCAACCACGTGTTTGTTCAGCGACGTCAGGACTCCTGCCTAGTTGCGAGGGACAACTCGGGATTCTCCTCGAGGCTTGGCAGGGCAATTGGGACGCCTCTCCATCTGAGGCGGGAGACCAAGTGTCCCTTTCCACGTGCCACAGGAATCCTGGGACTCCTATTAAGTTTCACGAGGAGTCAAGCATCGTCTCCGTTGGAGGCACTGGTCTCCGCGTACCTCTGGAATTTTCAAAGGATGTGAGGCCTCCGGTCGCGATGAGGTGGGGAACTAGGTCTTTCTCTGTGGTCTCCACAGGGGATTCAGACATCCTTTCATCTTGGGAGATTCAAGACGTGCCTGCATTCAATTCACTGCAGGGATATCCGGCCTTATTTCGAGTCAGGGCATCGCAGTGTCCATTCCACTTGAGTCCGCAAAATCAGGGTCCCTCTCACATACCTAGAGCTGAGAGAAGCCTCCTCTTGAGGTGCTTGTGGTAAGGTGGTATTCCTCTGGAGTCGAAGCCAGGGACTAACCTCTCATCTCGAGTTGATTTTTGGTCCACGGACCTCTTTCGTGTTGCTACAGTAACCTCAGGATCCCTCTAGCCTTGAAACAGTGTTCTTGGGGTTTCTCTGGAGTGCCATCAAGAAAATCAAGGCTCCTTCCATGTTTGATGTGCAACACGGAATTGCTCTGCATGCAGTGCAGGAGAATCGAGCCTCATCTCGCGGCAAGGGGGAAGTCTCATGGTTTTTCTCGAGTTGCTGCGGGACCCTGCGGTATATTCTCGAGTTATGACGGGGATGGCCCTTCCAACCACGTGTTTGTTCAGCGACGGCAGGACTCCTGCCTAGTTGCGAGGGACAACTAGGGATTCTCCTCGAGGCTTGGCAGGGCAATTGGGATGCCTCTTCAGCTGAGGCGGGAGACCAAGGGTCTCTTTCCACGTGCCACAGGAATCCTGGGACTCCTATCAAGTTTCATGAGGAGTCAGGCATCGTCTCCGTTGGAGGCACTGATCTCCGCGTACCTCTGGAATTTTCAAAGGATGTGAGGCCTCCGGTCGCGATGAGGTGGGGAACTAGATCTTTCTCTGAGGTCTCCACAGGGGATTCAGACATCCTTTCTTCTTTGGAGATGCAAGACGAGCCTGCATTCAAGTCACTGCAGAGATATCCGGCCTTATTTCGAGTCAGGGCATCGCGGTGTCCATTCCACTTGAGGCCGCAAACTCAGGGTCCCTCTCACATACCTAGAGCTGAGAGAAGCCTCCTCTTGAGGTGCTTGTGTTAAGGTGGTATTCCTCTGGAGTCGAAGCCAGGGACTAACCTCTCATCTCGAGTTGATTTTTGGTCCACGGAGCTCATTCGTGTGGCTACAGTGACCTCAGGATCCCTCTAGCCTTGAAACAGTGTTCTTGGGGTTTCTCTGGAGTGCCATCAAGGAAATCAAGGCTCCTTTCATGTGTGATGTGCAACACTGAATTGCTCTGCACGCAGTGCAGGGGAATCGGGCCTCATCTCGTGGCGAGGGGGAAGTCTCATGGTTTTCCTCGAGTTGCAGCGGAAATCTGGGGTATATTCTCGAGTTACGCCGGGGATGGCCCTTCCAGCCACGTGTTTGTTCAGCGACGTCAGGACTCCTGCCTAGTTGCGAGGGACAACTCGGGATTCTCCTCGAGGCTTGGCAGGGCAATTGGGACGCCTCTCCAGCTGAGGCGGGAGACCAAGGGTCCCTTTCCACGTGCCACAGGAATCCTGGGACTCCTATCAAGTTTCACGAGGAGTCAGGCATCGTCTCCTTTGGAGGCACTGATCTCCGCGTACCTCTCGAGTTTTCAAAGGGTGTGAGTCCTCCGGTCGAGATCAGGTGGGGAACTAGGTCTTTCTCTGTGGTCTCCATAGGTGATTCAGACATCCTTTCGTCATGGGAGAAGCAAGACCAGCCTGCATTCAAGTCACTGCAGGGATATCCGGCCTTATTTTGCGTCAGGGCATCGCAGTGTCCATTCCACTTGAGGCCGCAAAGTCAGGGTCCCTCTCACATACCTAGAGCTGAGAGAAGCCTCCTCTTGAGGTGCTTGTGGTAAGGTGGTATTCCTCTGGAGTCGAAGCCAGGGACTAACCTCTCATCTCGAGTTGATTTTTGGTCCACGGAGCTCTTTCGTGTTGCTACAGTGACCTCAGGATCCTTCTAGCCTTGAAACAGTGTTCTTGGGGTTTCTCTGGAGTGCCATCAAGGAAATCAAGGCTCCTTTCATGTGTGATGTGCAAGACGAAATTGCTCTGCACGCAGTGCAGGGGAATCGGGCCTCATATCGCGTCGAGGGGGAAGTCTCATGGTTTTTCTCGAGTTGCGGCGGGAACCTGGGGTATATTCTCGAGTTACGACGGGGATGGCCCTTCCAGCCACGTGTTTGTTCAACGACGTCAGGACTCCTGCCTAGTTGCGAGGGACAACTCGGGATTCTCCTCGAGGCTTGGCAGGGCAATTGGGACGCCTCTCCAGCTGAGGCGGGAGACCAACGGTCCCTTTCCACGTGCCACAGGAATCCTGGGACTCCTATCAAGTTTCACGAGGAGTCAGGCATCGTCTCCTTTGGAGGCACTGATCTCCGCGGACCTCTGGAGTTTTCAAAGGATGTGAGGCCTCAGGTCGCCATGAGGTGGGGATCTAGGTCTTTCTCTGTGGTCTCCACAGGGGATTCAGACATCCTTTCATCTTGGGAGATGCAAGACGAGCCTGCATTCAAGTCACTGCAGGGATATCAGGCCTTATTTCGAGTCAGGGCATCGCGGTGTCCATTCCACTTGAGGCCGCAAACTCAGGGTCCCTCTCACATACCTAGAGCTGTGAGAAGCCTCCTCTTGAATTGCTTGTGGTAAGGTGGTATTCCTCTGGAGTCGAAGCCAGGGACTAACCTTTCATCTCGAGTTGATTTTTGGTCCACGGAGCTCTTTCTTGTTGCTACAGTGACCTCAGGATCCCTCTAGCCTTGAAACAGTGTTCTTGGGGTTTCTCTGGAGTGCCACCAAGGAAATCAAGGCTCCTTTCATGTGTGATGTGCAACACGGAATTGCTCTGCACGCAGTGCAGGGGAATCAGACCTCATATCGCGTCGAGGGGGAAGTCTCATGGTTTTTCTCGACTTGCGACGGGAACCTGGGGTATATTCTCGAGTTACGGCGGGGATGGCCCTTCCAACCACGTGTTTGTTCAGCGACGGGAGGACTCCTGCCTAGTTGCAAGGGACAACTCGGGATTCTCCTCGAGGCTTGGCAGGGCAATTGGGACGCCTCTCCAGCTGAGGCGGGAGACCAAGGGTCTCTTTCCACATGCCACAGGAATCCTGGGACTCCTATCAAGTTTCACGAGGAGTCAGGCATCGTCTCCTTTGGAGGCACTGATCTCCGCGTACCTCTGGATTTTTCAAAGGATGTGAGGCCTCCGGTCGCGATGATGTGGGGAACTAGGTCTTTCTCTGTGGTCTCCACAGGGGATTCAGACATCCTTTCGTCTTGGGAGATGCAAGACGAGCCTGCATTCAAGTCACTGCAGGGATATCCGGCCTTATTTCGAGTCAGGGCATCGCGGTGTCCATTCCACTTGAGGCCGCAAACTCAGGGTCCCTCTCACATACCTAGAGCTGAGAGAAGCCTCCTCTTGAGGTGCTTGTCGTGAGGTGATATTCCTCTGGAGTCGAAGCCAGGGACTAACCTCTCATCTCGAGTTGATATGTGGTCCACGGAGCTCTTTCGTGTTGCTACAGTGACCGCAGGATCCCTCTAGCTTTGAAACAGTGTTCTTGGGGTTTCTCCGGAGTGCCACCAAGGAAATCAAGGCTCCTTTCATGTGTGATGTGCAACACGGAATTGCTCTGCACGCAGTGCAGGGGAATCGGGCCTCATCTCGCGGCGAGGGGGAAGTCTCATGGTTTTTCTCGAGTTGCGGCGGGAACCTGGGGTATTTTCTCGAGTTACGACGGGGATGGCCCTTCCAGCCACGTGTTTGTTCAACGACGTCAGGACTTCTGCCTAGTTGCGAGGGACAACTCGGGATTCTCCTCGAGGCTTGGCAGGGCAATTGGGACGCCTCTCCAGCTGAGGTGGGAGACCAACGGTCCCTTTCCACGTGCCACAGGAATCCTGGGACTCCTATCAAGTTTCACGAGGAGTCAGGCATCGTCTCCTTTGGAGGCACTGATCTCCGCGTACCTCTGGAGTTTTCAAAGGATGTGAGGCCTCCGGTCGCCATGAGGTGGGGATCTAGGTCTTTCTCTGTGGTCTCCACAGGGGATTCAGACATCCTTTCATCTTGGGAGATGTAAGACGAGCCTGCATTCAAGTCACTGCAGGGATATCCGGCCTTATTTCGAGTCAGGGCATCGCGGTGTCCATTCCACTTGAGGCCGCAAACTCAGGGTCCCTCTCACATACCTAGAGCTGAGAGAAGCCTCCTCTTGAGGTGCTTGTGGTAAGGTGGTATTCCTCTGGAGTCGAAGCCAGGGACTAACCTTTCATCTCGAGTTGATTTTTGGTCCACGGAGCTCTTTCGTGTTGCTACAGTGACCTCAGGATCCCTCTAGCCTTGAAACAGTGTTCTTGGGGTTTCTCTGGAGTGAAATCAAGGAAATCAAGGCTCCTTTCATGTGTGATGTGCAACACGGAATTGCTCTGCATGCAGGGCAGGGGAATCAGGCCTCATCTCGCGGCGAGGGGGAAGTCTCATGGTTTTTCTCGACTTGCGGCGGGAACCTGGGGTATATTCTCGAGTTACGACGGGGATGGCCCTTCCAACCACGTGTTTGTTCAGCGACGTCAGGACTCCTGCCTAGTTGCGAGGGACATCTCGGGATTCTCCTCGAGGCTTGGCAGGGCAATTGGGACGCCACTCCAGCTGAGGCGGGAGATCAAGGGTCCCTTTCCACGTGCACAGAAATCCTGGGACTCTTATCAATTTTCACAAGGAGTCAGGCATCGTCTCCTTTGGAGGCACTGATCTCCGCGTACCTCTGAAGTTTTCAAAGAATGTGAGGCCTCCATTCGCGATGAGGTGGGGAAGTAGGTCTTTCTCTGTGGTCTCCACAAGGGATTCAGACATCCTTTCGTCTTGGGAGATGCAAGACGAGCCTGCATTCAAGTCACTGCAGGGATATCCGGCCTTATTTCGAGTCAGGGCATCGCGGTGTCCATTCCACTTGAGGCCGCAAACTCAGGGTCCCTCTCACATACCTAGAGCTGAGAGAAGCCTCCTCTTGAGGTGCTTGTGGTAAGGTGGTATTCCTCTGGAGTCGAAGCCAGGGACTAACCTCTCATCTCGAGTTGATTTTTGGTCCTTGGAGCTCTTTCGTGTTGCTACAGTGACCTCAGGATCCCTCTAGCCTTGAAACAGTGTTCTTGGGGTTTCTCTGGAGTGCCACCAAGGAAATCAAGGCTCCTTTCATGTGTGATGTGCAACACGGAATTGCTCTGCACGCAGTGCAGGGTAATCGGGCCTCATCTCGCGGCGAGGGGGAAGTCTCATGGTTTTTCTCGAGTTGCGGCGGGAACCTGGGGTATATTCTCGAGTTACGACGGGGATGGCCCTTCCAACCACGTGTTGTTCAGCGACGGCAGGACTCCTGCCTAGTTGCGAGGGACAACTCGGGATTCTCCTCGAGGCTTGGCAGGGCAATTGGGACGCCTCTCCAGCTGAGGCGGGAGACCAAGTGTCTCTTTCCACGTGCCACAGGAATCCTGGGACTCCTATCAAGTTTCACGAGGAGTCAGGCATCGTCTCCTTTGGAGGCACTGATCTCCGCGTACCTCTGGAGTTTTGAAAGGATGTGAGGCCTCAGGTCGCCATGAGGTGGGGATCTAGGTCTTTCTCTGTGGTCTCCACAGGGGATTCAGACATCCTTTCATCTTGGGAGATGCAAGACGAGCCTGCATTCAAGTCACTGCAGGGATATCAGGCCTTATTTCGAGTCAGGGCATCGCGGTGTCCATTCCACTTGAGGCCGCAAACTCAGGGTCCCTCTCACATACCTAGAGCTGTGAGAAGCCTCCTCTTGAATTGCTTGTGGTAAGGTGGTATTCCTCTGGAATCGAAGCCAGGGACTAACCTTTCATCTCGAGTTGATTTTTGGTCCACGGAGCTCTTTCTTGTTGCTACAGTGACCTCAGGATCCCTCTAGCCTTGAAACAGTGTTCTTGGGGTTTCTCTGGAGTGCCACCAAGGAAATCAAGGCTCCTTTCATGTGTGATGTGCAACACGGAATTGCTCTGCACGCAGTGCAGGGGAATCGGACCTCATATCGCGTCGAGGGGGAAGTCTCATGGTTTTTCTCGACTTGCGACGGGAACCTGGGGTATATTCTCGAGTTACGGCGGGGATGGCCCTTCCAACCACGTGTTTGTTCAGCGACGGCAGGACTCCTGCCTAGTTGCAAGGGACAACTCGGGATTCTCCTCGAGGCTTGGCAGGGCAATTGGGACGCCTCTCCAGCTGAGGCGGGAGACCAAGGGTCTCTTTCCACGTGCCACAGGAATCCTGGGACTCCTATCAAGTTTCACGAGGAGTCAGGCATCGTCTCCTTTGGAGGCACTGATCTCCGCGTACCTCTGGATTTTTCAAAGGATGTGAGGCCTCCGGTCGCGATGAGGTGGGGAACTAGGTCTTTCTCTGTGGTCTCCACAGGGGATTCAGACATCCTTTCGTCTTGGGAGATGCAAGACGAGCCTGCATTCAAGTCACTGCAGGGATATCCGGCCTTATTTCGAGTCAGGGCATCGCGGTGTCCATTCCACTTGAGGCCGCAAACTCAGGGTCCCTCTCACATACCTAGAGCTGAGAGAAGCCTCCTCTTGAGGTGCTTGTCGTGAGGTGATATTCCTCTGGAGTCGAAGCCAGGGACTAACCTCTCATCTCGAGTTGATTTTTGGTCCACGGAGCTCTTTCGTGTTGCTACAGTGACCGCAGGATCCCTCTAGCTTTGAAACAGTGTTCTTGGGGTTTCTCCGGAGTGCCACCAAGGAAATCAAGGCTCCTTTCATGTGTGATGTGCAACACGGAATTGCTCTGCACGCAGTGCAGGGGAATCGGGCCTCATCTCGCGGCGAGGGGGAAGTCTCATGGTTTTTCTCGAGTTGCGGCGGGAACCTGGGGTATATTCTCGAGTTACGACGGGGATGGCCCTTCCAGCCACGTGTTTGTTCAACGACGTCAGGACTTCTGCCTAGTTGCGAGGGACAACTCGGGATTCTCCTCGAGGCTTGGCAGGGCAATTGGGACGCCTCTCCAGCTGAGGCGGGAGACCAACGGTCCCTTTCCACGTGCCACAGGAATCCTGGGACTCCTATCAAGTTTCACGAGGAGTCAGGCATCGTCTCCTTTGGAGGCACTGATCTCCGCGTACCTCTGGAGTTTTCAAAGGATGTGAGGCCTCCAGTCGCCATGAGGTGGGGATCTAGGTCTTTCTCTGTGGTCTCCACAGGGGATTCAGACATCCTTTCATCTTGGGAGATGCAAGACGAGCCTGCATTCAAGTCACTGCAGGGATATCCGGCCTTATTTCGAGTCAGGGCATCGCGGTGTCCATTCCACTTGAGGCCGCAAACTCAGGGTCCCTCTCACATACCTAGAGCTGAGAGAAGCCTCCTCTTGAGGTGCTTGTGGTAAGGTGGTATTCCTCTGGAGTTGAAGCCAGGGACTAACCTTTCATCTCGAGTTGATTTTTGGTCCACGGAGCTCTTTCGTGTTGCTACAGTGACCTCAGGATCCCTCTAGCCTTGAAACAGTGTTCTTGGGGTTTCTCTGGAGTGAAATCAAGGAAATCAAGGCTCCTTTCATGTGTGATGTGCAACACGGAATTGCTCTGCATGCAGGGCAGGGGAATCAGGCCTCATCTTGCGGCGAGGGGGAAGTCTCATGGTTTTTCTCGACTTGCGGCGGGAACCTGGGGTATATTCTCGAGTTACGACGGGGATGGCCCTTCCAACCACGTGTTTGTTCAGCGACGTCAGGACTCCTGCCTAGTTGCGAGGGACATCTCGGGATTCTCCTCGAGGCTTGGCAGGGCAATTGGGACGCCACTCCAGCTGAGGCGGGAGATCAAGGGTCCCTTTCCACGTGCACAGAAATCCTGGGACTCTTATCAATTTTCACAAGGAGTCAGGCATCGTCTCCTTTGGAGGCACTGATCTCCGCGTACCTCTGAAGTTTTCAAAGAATGTGAGGCCTCCATTCGCGATGAGGTGGGGAAGTAGGTCTTTCTCTGTGGTCTCCACAAGGGATTCAGACATCCTTTCGTCTTGGGAGATGCAAGACGAGCCTGCATTCAAGTCACTGCAGGGATATCCGGCCTTATTTCGAGTCAGGGCATCGCGGTGTCCATTCCACTTGAGGCCGCAAACTCAGGGTCCGTCTCACATACCTAGAACTGAGAGAAGCCTCCTCTTGAGGTGCTTGTGGTAAGGTGGTATTCCTATGGAGTCGAAGCCAGGGACTAACCTCTCATCTCGAGTTGATTTTTGGTCCTCGGAGCTCTTTCGTGTTGCTACAGTGACCTCAGGATCCCTCTAGCCTTGAAACAGTGTTCTTGGGGTTTCTCTGGAGTGCCACCAAGGAAATCAAGGCTCCTTTCATGTGTGATGTGCAACACGGAATTGCTCTGCACGCAGTGCAGGGTAATCGGGCCTCATCTCGCGGCGAGGGGGAAGTCTCATGGTTTTTCTCGAGTTGCGGCGGGAACCTGGGGTATATTCTCGAGTTACGACGGGGATGGCCCTTCCAACCACGTGTTGTTCAGCGACGGCAGGACTCCTGCCTAGTTGCGAGGGACAACTCGGGATTCTCCTCGAGGCTTGGCAGGGCAATTGGGACGCCTCTCCAGCTGAGGCGGGAGACCAAGTGTCTCTTTCCAGGTGCCACAGGAATCCTGGGACTCCTATCAAGTTTCACGAGGAGTCAGGCATCGTCTCCTTTGGAGGCACTGATCTCCGCGTACCTCTGGAGTTTTGAAAGGATGTGAGGCCTCAGGTCGCCATGAGGTGGGGATCTAGGTCTTTCTCTGTGGTCTCCACAGGGGATTCAGACATCCTTTCATCTTGGGAGATGCAAGACGAGCCTGCATTCAAGTCACTGCAGGGATGTCAGGCCTTATTTCGAGTCAGGGCATCGCGGTGTCCATTCCACTTGAGGCCGCAAACTCAGGGTCCCTCTCACATACCTAGAGCTGAGAGAAGCCTCCTCTTGAATTGCTTGTGGTAAGGTGGTATTCCTCTGGAATCGAAGCCAGGGACTAACCTTTCATCTCGAGTTGATTTTTGGTCCACGGAGCTCTTTCGTGTTGCTACAGTGACCTCAGGATCCCTCTAGCCTTGAAACAGTGTTCTTGGGGTTTCTCTGGAGTGCAATCAAGGAAATCAAGGCTCCTTTCATGTTTGATGTGCAACACGGAATTGCTCTGCATGCAGGGCAGGGGAATCAGGCCTCATCTCGCGGCGAGGGGGAAGTCTCATGGTTTTTCTCGACTTGCGGCGGGAACCTGGGGTATATTCTCAAGTTACGACGGGGATGGCCCTTCCAACCACGTGTTTGTTCAGCGACGGCAGGACTCCTGCCTAGTTGCGAGGGACATCTCGGGATTCTCCTCGAGGCTTGGCAGGGCAATAGGGACGCCTCTCCAGCTGAGGCGGGTGATCAAGGGTCCCTTTCCACGTGCACAGAAATCCTGGGACTCCTATCAATTTTCACAAGGAGTCAGGCATCGTCTCCTTTGGAGGCACTGATCTCCGCGTACCTCTGAAGTTTTCAAAGAATGTGAGGCCTCCATTCGCGATGAGGTGGGGAAGTAGGTCTTTCTCTGTGGTCTCCACAAGGGATTCAGACATCCTTTCGTCTTGGGAGATGCAAGACGAGCCTGGATTCAAGTCACTGCAGGGATATCCGGCCTTATTTCGAGTCAGGGCATCGCGGTGTCCATTCCACTTGAGGCCGCAAACTTAGGGTCCCTCTCACATACCTAGAGCTGAGAGAAGCCTCCTCTTGAGGTGCTTGTGGTAAGGTGGTATTCCTCTGGAGTCGAAGCCAGGGACTAACCTCTCATCTCGAGTTGATTTTTGGTCCTCGGAGCTCTTTCGTGTTGCTACAGTGACCTCAGGATCCCTCTAGCCTTGAAACAGTGTTCTTGGGGTTTCTCTGGAGTGCCACCAAGGAAATCAAGGCTCCTTTCATGTGTGATGTGCAACACGGAATTACTCTGCACGCAGTGCAGGGGAATCGGGCCTCATATCGCGTCGAGGGGGAAGTCTCATGGTTTTTCTCGAGTTGCAGCGGGAACCTGGGGTATATTCTCGAGTTACGACGGGGATGGCCCTTCCAACCACGTGTTTGTTCAGCGACGGCAGGACTCCTGCCTAGTTGCGAGGGACAACTCGGGATTCTCCTCGAGGCTTGGCAGGGCAATTGGGACGCCTCTCCAGCTGAGGCGGGAGACCAAGGGTCTCTTTCCAAGTGCCACAGGAATCCTGGGACTCCTATCAAGTTTCACGAGGAGTCAGGCATCGTCTCCTTTGGAGGCACTGATCTCCGCGTACCTCTGGAGTTTTCAAAGGATGTGAGGCCTCCGGTCGCGATGATGTGGGGAACTAGGTCTTTCTCTGTGGTCTACACAGGGGATTCAGACATCTTTTCGTCTTGGGAGATGCAAGACGAGCCTGCATTCAAGTCACTGCAGGGATATCCGGCCTTATTTCGAGTCAGGGCATCGCGGTGTCCATTCCACTTGAGGCCGCAAACTCAGGGTCCCTCTCACATACCTAGAGCTGAGAGAAGCCTCCTCTTGAGGTGCTTGTGGTAAGGTGGTATTCCTCTGGAGTCGAAGCCAGGGACTAACCTCTCATCTCGAGTTGATTTTTGGTCCACGGAGCTCTTTCGTGTTGCTAGAGTGACCTCAGGATCCCTCTAGCCTTGAAACAGTGTTCTTGGGGTTTCTCCGGAGTGCCACCAAGGAAATCAAGGCTCCTTTCATGTGTGATGTGCAACACGGAATTGCTCTGCACGCAGTGCAGGGGAATCGGGCCTCATCTCGCGGCGAGGGGGAAGTCTCATGGTTTTTCTCGAGTTGCGGCGGGAACCTGGGGTATATTCTCGAGTTACGACGGGGATGGCCCTTCCAGCCACGTGTTTGTTCAACGACGTCAGGACTTCTGCCTAGTTGCGAGCGACAACTCGGGATTCTCCTCGAGGCTTGGCAGGGCAATTGGGACGCCTCTCCAGGTGAGGCGGGAGACCAACGGTCCATTTCCACGTGCCACAGGAATCCTGTGACTTCTATCAAGTTTCACGAGGCTTCAGGCATCGTCTCCTTTGGAGGCACTGATCTCCGCGTACCTCTGGAGTTTTCAAAGGATGTGAGGCCTCAGGTCGCCATGAGGTGGGGATCTAGGTCTTTCTCTGTGGTCTCCACAGGGGATTCAGACATCCTTTCATCTTGGGAGATGCAAGACGAGCCTGCATTCAAGTCACTGCAGGGATATCAGGCCTTATTTCGAGTCAGGGCATCGCGGTGTCCATTCCACTTGAGGCCGCAAAATCAGGGTCCCTCTCACATACCTAGAGCTGAGAGAAGCCTCCTCTTGAGGTGCTTGTGGTAAGGTGGTATTCCTCTGGAGTCGAAGCCAGGGACTAACCTCTCATCTCGAGTGGATTCTTGGTCCACGGAGCTCTTTCGTGTTGCTACAGTGACCTCAGGATCCCTCTAGCCTTGAAACAGTGTTCTTGGGGTTTCTCTGGAGTGCCATCAAGGAAATCAAGGCTCCTTTCATGTGTGATGTGCAACAAGGAATTGCTCTGCATGCAGTGCAGGGGAATCGGGCCTCATCTCGCGGCGAGGGGGAAGTCTCATGGTTTTTCTCGAGTTGCGGCGGGAACCTGGGGTATATTCTCGAGTTACGACGGGGATGGCCCTTCCACCCACGTGTTTGTTCAGCGACGTCAGGACTCCTGCCTAGTTGCGAGGGACAACTCGGTATACTCCTCGAGGCTTGGCAGGGCAATTGGGACGCCTCTCCAGCTGAGGCGGGAGACCAAGGGTCCCTTTCCACGTGCCACAGGAATCCTGGGACTCCTATCAAGTTTCACGAGGAGTCAGGCATCGTCTCCTTTGGAGGCACTGATCTCCGCGTACCTCTGGAGTTTTCAAAGGATGTGAGGCCTCCGGTCGCGATGAGGTGGGGAACTAGGTCTTTCTCTGTGGTCTCCACAGGGGATTCAGACATCCTTTCATCTTGGGAGATGCAAGACGAGCCTGCATTCAAGTCACTGCAGGGATATCCGGCCTTATTTCGAGTCAGGGCATCGCGGTGTCCATTCCACTTGAGGCCGCAAACTCAGGGTCCCTCTCACATACCTAGAGCTGAGAGAAGTCTCCTCTTGAGGTGCTTGTGGTAAGGTGGTATTCCTCTGGAGTCGAAACCAGGGACTAACCTCTCATCTCGAGTTGATTTTTGGTCCACGGAGCTCTTTCGTGTTGCTACAGTGACCTCAGGATCCCTCTAGCCTTGAAACAGTGTTCTTGGGGTTTCTCTGGAGTGCCACCAAGGAAATCAAGGCTCCTTTCATGTGTGATGTGCAACACGGAATTGCTCTGCACGCAGTGCAGGGGAATCGGGCCTCATCTCGCGGCGAGGGGGAAGTCTCATGGTTTTTCTCGAGTTGCGGCGGGAACCTGGGGTATATTCTCGAATTACGACGGGGATGGCCCTTCCAACCACGTGTTTGTTCAGCGACGTCAGGACTCCTTCCTAGTTGCGAGGGACAACTTGGGTTTCTCCTCGAGGCTTGGCAGGGCAATTGGGACGCCTCTCCAGCTGAGGCGGGAGATCAAGGGTCCCTTTCCACGTGCACAGGAATCCTGGGAGTCCTATCAAGTTTCACGAGGAGTCAGGCATCGTCTCCTTTGGAGGCACTGATCTCCGCGTACCTCTGAAGTTTTCAAAGAATGTGAGGCCTCCATTCGCGATGAAGTGGGGAAGTAGGTCTTTCTCTGTGGTCTCCACTAGGGATTCAGACATCCTTTCGTCTTGGGAGATGCAAGACGAGCCTGCATTCAAGTCACTGCAGGGATATCCGGCCTTATTTCGAGTCAGGGCATCGCGGTGTCCATTCCACTTGAGGCCGCAAACTCAGGGTCCGTCTCACATACCTAGAACTGAGAGAAGCCTCCTCTTGAGGTGGTTGTGGTAAGGTGGTATTCCTCTGGAGTTCAAGCCAGGGACTAACCTCACATCTCGAGTTGATTTTTGGTCCATGGAGCTCTTTCGTGTTTCTAGAGTGACCTCAGGATCCCTCTAGCCTTGAAACAGTGTTCTTGGGGTTTCTCTGGAGTGCCATTAAGGAAATCAAGGCTCCTTTCATGTGTGATGTGCAACACGGAATGGCTCTGCATGCAGGGCAGGGGAATCAGGCCTCATCTCGCGGCGAGGGGGAAGTCTCATGGTTTTTCTCGACTTGCGGCGGGAACCTGGGGTATATTCTCGAGTTACGACGGGGATGGCCCTTCCAACCACGTGTTTGTTCAGCGATGGCAGGACTCCTGCCTAGTTGCGAGGGACATCTCGGGATTCTTCTCGAGGCTTGGCAGGGCAATAGGGACGCCTCTCCAGCTGAGGCGGGAGATCAAGGGTCCCTTTCCACGTGCACAGAAATCCTGGGACTCCTATCAAGTTTCACGAGGAGTCAGGCATCGTCTCCTTTGGAGGCACTGATCTCCGCATACCTCTGGAGTTTTCAAAGGATGTGAAGCCTCCGGTCGCGATGAGGTGGGGAACTAGGTCTTTCTCTGTGGTCTCCACAGGGGATTCAGACATCCTTTCGTCTTGGGAGATGCAAGACGAGCCTGCATTCAAGTCACTGCAGGGATATCCGGCCTTATTTCGAGTCAGGGCATCGCGGTGTCCATTCCACTTGAGGCGGCAAACTCAGGGTCCCTCTCACATACCTAGAGCTGAGAGAAGCCTCCTCTTGAAGTGCTTGTCGTGAGGTGGTATTCCTCTGGAGTCGAAGCCAGGGACTAACCTCTCATCTCGAGTTGATTTTTGGTCCATGGAGCTCTTTTGTGTTGCTACATTGACCTCAGGATCCCTCTAGCCTTGAAACAGTGTTCTTGGGGTTTCTCTGGAGTGCCACCAAGAAAATCAAGGCTCCTTTCATGTGTGATGTGCAACACGGAATTACTCTGCACGCAGTGCAGGGGAATCGGGCCTCATATCGCGTCGAGGGGGAAGTCTCATGGTTTTTCTCGAGTTGCGGCGGGAACCTGGGGTATATTCTCGAGTTACGACGGGGATGGCCCTTCCACCCACGTGTTTGTTCAGCGACGTCAGGACTCCTGCCTAGTTGCGAGGGACAACTCGGGATTCTCCTCGAGGCTTGGCAGGGCAATTGGGACGCCTCTCCAGCTGAGGCGGGAGACCAAGGGTCCCTTTCCACGTGCCACAGGAATCCTGCAACTCCTATCAAGTTTCACGAGGAGTCAGGCATCGTCTCCTTTGGAGGCACTGATCTCCGCGTACCTCTGGAGTTTTCAAAGGATGTGAGGCCTCAGGTCGCCATGAGGTGGGGATCTAGGTCTTTCTCTGTGGTCTCCACAGGGGATTCAGACATCCTTTCATCTTGGGAGATGCAAGACGAGCCTGGATTCAAGTCACTGCAGAGATATCAGGCCTTATTTCGCGTCAGGGCATCGCGGTGTCCATTCCACTTGAGGCCGCAAACTCAGGGTCCCTCTCACATACCTAGAGCTGAGAGAAGCCTCCTCTTGAATTGCTTGTGGTAAGGTGGTATTCCTCTGGAATCGAAGCCAGGGACTAACCTTTCATCTCGAGTTGATTTTTGGTCCACGGAGCTCTTTCGTGTTGCTACAGTGACCTCAGGATCCCTCTAGCCTTGAAACAGTGTTCTTGGGGTTTCTCTGGAGTGCAATCAAGGAAATCAAGGCTCCTTTCATGTGTGATGTGCAACACGGAATTGCTCTGCATGCAGGGCAGGGGAATCAGGCCTCATCTCGCGGCGAGGGGAAAGTCTCATGGTTTTTCTCGACTTGCGGCGGGAACCTGGGGTATATTCTCGAGTTACGACGGGGATGGCCCTTCCAACCACGTGTTTGTTCAGCGACGGCAGGACTCCTGCCTAGTTGCGAGGGACATCTCGGGATTCTCCTCGAGGCTTGGCAGGGCAATAGGGACGCCTCTCCAGCTGAGGCGGGAGATCAAGGGTCCCTTTCCACGTGCACAGAAATCCTGGGACTCCTATCAATTTTCACAAGGAGTCAGGCATCGTCTCCTTTGGAGGCACTGATCTCCGCGTACCTCTGAAGTTTTCAAAGAATGTGAGGCCTCCATTCGCGATGAGGTGGGGAAGTAGGTCTTTCTCTGTGGTCTCCACAAGGGATTCAGACATCCTTTCGTCTTGGGAGATGCAAGACGAGCCTGGATTCAAGTCACTGCAGGGATATCCGGCCTTATTTCGAGTCAGGGCATCGCGGTGTCCATTCCACTTGAGGCCGCAAACTTCGGGTCCCTCTCACATACCTAGAGCTGAGAGAAGCCTCCTCTTGAGGTGCTTGTGGTAAGGTGGTATTCCTCTGGAGTCGAAGCCAGGGACTAACCTCACATCTCGAGTTGATTTTTGGTCCTCGGAGCTCTTTCGTGTTGCTACAGTGACCTCAGGATCCCTCTAGCCTTGAAACAGTGTTCTTGGGGTTTCTCTGGAGTGCCACCAAGGAAATCAAGGCTCCTTTCATGTGTGATGCGCAACACGGAATTGCTCTGCACGCAGTGCAGGGGAATCGGGCCTCATATCGCGTCGAGGGGGAAGTCTCATGGTTTTTCTCGAGTTGCGGCGGGAACCTGGGGTATATTCTCGAGTTACGACGGGGATGGCCCTTCCAACCACGTGTTTGTTCAGCGACGGCAGGACTCCTGCCTACTTGCGAGGGACAACTCGGGATTCTCCTCGAGGCTTGGCAGGGCAATTGGGACGCCTCTCCAGCTGAGGCGGGAGACCAAGGGTCTCTTTCCACGTGCCACAGGAATCCTGGGACTCCTATCAAGTTTCACGAGGAGTCAGGCATCGTCTCCTTTGGAGGCACTGATCTCCGCGTACCTCTGGAGTTTTCAAAGGATGTGTGGCCTCCGGTCGCGATGAGGTGGGGAACTAGGTCTTTCTCTGTGGTCTCCACAGGGGATTCAGACATCCTTTCGTCTTGGGAGATGCAAGACGAGCCTGCATTCAAGTCACTGCAGGGATATCCGGCCTTATTTCGAGTCAGGGCATCGCGGTGTCCATTCCACTTGAGGCCGCAAACTCAGGGTCCCTCTCACATACCTAGAGCTGAGAGAAGCCTCCTCTTGAGGTGCTTGTGGTAAGGTGGTATTCCTCTGGAGTCGAAGCCAGGGACTAACCTCTCATCTCGAGTTGATTTTTGGTCCACGGAGCTCTTTCGTGTTGCTAGAGTGACCTCAGGATCCCTCTAGCCTTGAAACAGTGTTCTTGGGGTTTCTCTGGAGTGCCACCAAGGAAATCAAGGCTCCTTTCATGTGTGATGTGCAACACGGAATTGCTCTGCACGCAGTGCATGGGAATCGGACCTCATATCGCGTCGAGGGGGAAGTCTCATGGTTTTTCTCGAGTTGCCGCGGGAACCTGGGGTATATTCTCGAGTTACGACGGGGATGGCCCTTCCAACCACGTGTTTGTTCAGCGACGGCAGGACTCCTGCCTAGTTGCGAGGGACAACTCGGGATTCTCCTCGAGGCTTGGCAGGGCAATTGGGACGCCTCTCCAGCTGAGGCGGGAGACCAAGGGTCCCTTTCCACGTGCCACAGGAATCCTGGGACTCCTTTCAAGTTTCACGAGGAGTCAGGCATCGTCTCCTTTGGAGGCACTGATCTCCGCGTACCTCTGAAGTTTTCAAAGAATGTGAGGCCTCCATTCGCGATGAGGTGGGGAACTAGGTCTTTCTCTGTGGTCTCCACAAGGGATTCAGACATCCTTTCGTCTTGGGAGATGCAAGACGAGCCTGCATTCAAGTCACTGCAGGGATATCCGGCCTTATTTCGAGTCAGGGCATCGCGGTGTCCATTCCACTTGAGGCCGCAAACTTAGGGTCCCTCTCACATACCTAGAGCTGAGAGAAGCCTCCTCTTGAGGTGCTTGTGGTAAGGTGGTATTCCTCTGGAGTCGAAGCCAGGGACTAACCTCTCATCTCGAGTTGATTTTTGGTCCTCGGAGGTCTTTCGTGTTGCTACAGTGACCTCAGGATCCCTCTAGCCTTGAAACAGTGTTCTTGGGGTTTCTCTGGAGTGCCACCAATGAAATCAAGGCTCCTTTCATGTGTGATGTGCAACACGGAATTGCTCTGCACGCAGTGCAGGGGAATCGGGCCTCATATCGCGTCGAGGGGGAAGTCTCATGGTTTTTCTGGAGTTGGGGCGAGAACCTGGGGTATATTCTCGAGTTACGACGGGGATGGCCCTTCCAACCACGTGTTTGTTCAGCGACGGCAGGACTCCTGCCTAGTTGCGAGGGACAACTCGGGATTCTCCTCGAGGCTTGGCAGGGCAATTGGGACGCCTCTCCAGCTGAGGCGGGAGACCAAGGGTCTCTTTCCACGTGCCACAGGAATCCTGGGACTCCTATCAAGTTTCACGAGGAGTCAGGCATCGTCTCCTTTGGAGGCACTGATCTCCGCGTACCTCTGGAGTTTTCAAAGGATGTGAGGCCTCCGGTCGCGATGAGGTGGGGAACTAGGTCTTTCTCTGTGGTCTCCACAGGGGATTCAGACATCCTTTCGTCTTGGGAGATGCAAGACGAGCCTGCATTCAAGTCACTGCAGGGATATCCGGCCTTATTTCGAGTCAGGGCATCGCGGTGTCCATTCCACTTGAGGCCGCAAACTCACGGTCCCTCTCACATACCTAGAGCTGAGAGAAGCCTCCTCTTGAGGTGCTTGTCGTGAGGTGATATTCCTCTGGAGTCGAAGCCAGGGACTAACCTCTCATCTCGAGTTGATTTGTGGTCCACGGAGCTCTTTCGTGTTGCTACAGTGACCTCAGGATCCCTCTAGCCTTGAAACAGTGTTCTTGGGGTTTCTCTGGAGTGCCACCAATGAAATCAAGGCTCCTTTCATGTGTGATGTGCAACACGGAATTGCTCTGCACGCAGTGCAGGGGAATCGGACCTCATCTCGCGGCGAGGGGGAAGTCTCATGGTTTTTCTCGAGTTGCGGCGGGAACCTGGGGTATATTCTCGAGTTACGACGGGGATGGCCCTTCCAGCCACGTGTTTGTTCAACGACGTAAGGACTTCTGCCTAATTGCGAGGGACAACTCGGGATTCTCCTCGAGGCTTGGCAGGGCAATTGGGACGCCTCTCCAGGTGAGGCGGGAGACCAACGGTCCATTTTCACGTGCCACAGGAATCCTGTGACTCCTATCAAGTTTCACGAGGCTTCAGGCATCGTCTCCTTTGGAGGCACTGATCTCCGCGTACCTCTGGAGTTTTCAAAGGATGTGAGGCCTCAGGTCGCCATGAGGTGGAGATCTAGGTCTTTCTCTGTGGTCTCCACAGGGGATTCAGACATCCTTTCATCTTGGGAGATGCAAGACGAGCCTGCATTCAAGTCACTGCAGGGATATCAGGCCTTATTTCGAGTCAGGGCATCGCGGTGTCCATTCCACTTGAGGCCGCAAACTCAGGGTCCCTCTCACATACCTAGAGCTGAGAGAAGCCTCCTCTTGAGGTGCTTGTGGTAAGGTGGTATTCCTCTGGAATCGAAGCCAGGGAGTAACCTTTCATCTCGAGTTGATTTTTGGTCCACGGAGCTCTTTCGTGTTGCTACAGTGACCTCAGGATCCCTCTAGCCTTGAAACAGTGTTCTTGGGGTTTCTCTGGAGTGCAATCAAGGAAATCAAGGCTCCTTTCATGTGTGATGTGCAACACGGAATTGCTCTGCATGCAGGGCAGGGGAATCAGGCCTCATCTCGCGGCGAGGGGGAAGTCTCATGGTTTTTCTCGACTTGCGGCGGGAACCTGGGGTATATTCTCGAGTTACCACGGGGATGGCCCTTCCAACCACGTGTTTGTTCAGCGATGGCAGGACTCCTGCCTAGTTGCGAGGGACATCTCGGGATTCTCCTCGAGGCTTGGCAGGGCAATTGGGACGCCTCTCCAGCTGAGGCGGGAGACCAAGGGTCTCTTTCCACGTGCCACAGGAATCCTGGGACTCCTATCAAGTTTCACGAGGAGTCAGGAATCGTCTCCTTTGGAGGCACTGATCTCCGCGTACCTCTGGAGTTTTCAAAGGATGTGAGGCCTCCGGTCGCGATGAGGTGGGGAACTAGGTCTTTCTCTGTGGTCTCCACAGGGGATTCAGACATCCTTTCGTCTTGGGAGATGCAAGACGAGCCTGCATTCAAGTCACTGCAGGGATATCCGGCCTTATTTCGAGTCGGGGCATCGCGGTGTCCATTCCACTTGAGGCCGCAAACTCAGGGTCCCTCTCACATACCTAGAGCTGAGAGAAGCCTCCTCTTGAGGTGCTTGTGGTAAGGTGGTATTCCTCTGGAGTCGAAGCCAGGGACTAACCTCTCAAATCGAGTTGATTGTTGGTCCATGGAGCTCTTTCGTGTTGCTACAGTGACCTCAGGATCCCTCTAGCCTTGAAACAGTGTTCTTGGGGTTTCTCTGGAGTGCCATCAAGGAAATCAAGGCTCCTTTCATGTGTGATGTGCAACACGGAATTGCTCTGCATGCAGTGCAGGGGAATCGGGCCTCATCTCGCGGCGAGGGGGAAGTCTCATTTTTTTTCGCGAGTTGAGGCGGGAACTTGGGGTGTATTCTCGAGTTACGACGGGGATGGCCCTTCCACCCACGTGTTTGTTCAGCGACGGCAGGACTCCTGCCTAGTTGCGAGGGACAACTCGGGATTCTCCTCGAGGCTTGGCAGGGCAATTGGGACGCCTCTCCAGCTGAGGCGGGAGACCAAGGGTCCCTTTCCACGTGCCACAGGAATCCTGGGGCTCCTTTCAAGTTTCACGAGGAGTCAGGCATCGTCTCCTTTGGAGGCACTGATCTCCGCGTACCTCTGAAGTTTTCAAAGAATGTGAGGCCTCCATTCGCGATGAGGTGGGGAACTAGGTCTTTCTCTGTGGTCTCCACAAGGGATTCAGACATCCTTTCGTCTTGGGAGATGCAAGACGAGCCTGCATTCAAGTCACTGCAGGGATATCCGGCCTTATTTCGAGTCAGGGCATCGCGGTGTCCATTCCACTTGAGGCCGCAAACTTAGGGTCCCTCTCACATACCTAGAGCTGAGAGAAGCCTCCTCTTGAGGTGCTTGTGGTAAGGTGGTATTCCTCTGGAGTCGAAGCCAGGGACTAACCTCTCATCTCGAGTTGATTTTTGGTCCTCGGAGGTCTTTCGTGTTGCTACAGTGACCTCAGGATCCCTCTAGCCTTGAAACAGTGTTCTTGGGGTTTCTCTGGAGTGCCACCAATGAAATCAAGGCTCCTTTCATGTGTGATGTGCAACACGGAATTGCTCTGCACGCAGTGCAGGGGAATCGGGCCTCATATCGCGTCGAGGGGGAAGTCTCATGGTTTTTCTGGAGTTGGGGCGAGAACCTGGGGTATATTCTCGAGTTACGACGGGGATGGCCCTTCCAACCACGTGTTTGTTCAGCGACGGCAGGACTCCTGCCTAGTTGCGAGGGACAACTCGGGATTCTCCTCGAGGCTTGGCAGGGCAATTGGGACGCCTCTCCAGCTGAGGCGGGAGACCAAGGGTCTCTTTCCACGTGCCACAGGAATCCTGGGACTCCTATCAAGTTTCACGAGGAGTCAGGCATCGTCTCCTTTGGAGGCACTGATCTCCGCGTACCTCTGGAGTTTTCAAAGGATGTGAGGCCTCCGGTCGCGATGAGGTGGGGAACTAGGTCTTTCTCTGTGGTCTCCACAGGGGATTCAGACATCCTTTCGTCTTGGGAGATGCAAGACGAGCCTGCATTCAAGTCACTGCAGGGATATCCGGCCTTATTTCGAGTCAGGGCATCGCGGTGTCCATTCCACTTGAGGCCGCAAACTCACGGTCCCTCTCACATACCTAGAGCTGAGAGAAGCCTCCTCTTGAGGTGCTTGTCGTGAGGTGATATTCCTCTGGAGTCGAAGCCAGGGACTAACCTCTCATCTCGAGTTGATTTGTGGTCCACGGAGCTCTTTCGTGTTGCTACAGTGACCTCAGGATCCCTCTAGCCTTGAAACAGTGTTCTTGGGGTTTCTCCGGAGTGCCACCAATGAAATCAAGGCTCCTTTCATGTGTGATGTGCAACACGGAATTGCTCTGCACGCAGTGCAGGGGAATCGGACCTCATCTCGCGGCGAGGGGGAAGTCTCATGGTTTTTCTCGAGTTGCGGCGGGAACCTGGGGTATATTCTCGAGTTACGACGGGGATGGCCCTTCCAGCCACGTGTTTGTTCAACGACGTAAGGACTCCTGCCTAATTGCGAGGGACAACTCGGGATTCTCCTCGAGGCTTGGCAGGGCAATTGGGACGCCTCTCCAGGTGAGGCGGGAGACCAACGGTCCATTTTCACGTGCCACAGGAATCCTGTGACTCCTATCAAGTTTCACGAGGCTTCAGGCATCGTCTCCTTTGGAGGCACTGATCTCCGCGTACCTCTGGAGTTTTCAAAGGATGTGAGGCCTCAGGTCGCCATGAGGTGGAGATCTAGGTCTTTCTCTGTGGTCTCCACAGGGGATTCAGACATCCTTTCATCTTGGGAGATGCAAGACGAGCCTGCATTCAAGTCACTGCAGGGATATCCGGCCTTATTTCACGTCAGTTCATCGCGGTGTCCATTCCACTTGAGGCCGCAAACTCAGGGTCCCTCTCACATACCTAGAGCTGAGAGAAGCCTCCTCTTGAGGTGCTTGTGGTAAGGTGGTATTCCTCTGGAATCGAAGCCAGGGAGTAACCTTTCATCTCGAGTTGATTTTTGGTCCACGGAGCTCTTTCGTGTTGCTACAGTGACCTCAGGATCCCTCTAGCCTTGAAACAGTGTTCTTGGGGTTTCTCTGGAGTGCAATCAAGGAAATCAAGGCTCCTTTCATGTGTGATGTGCAACACGGAATTGCTCTGCATGCAGGGCAGGGGAATCAGGCCTCATCTCGCGGCGAGGGGGAAGTCTCATGGTTTTTCTCGACTTGCGGCGGGAACCTGGGGTATATTCTCGAGTTACCACGGGGATGGCCCTTCCAACCACGTGTTTGTTCAGCGATGGCAGGACTCCTGCCTAGTTGCGAGGGACATCTCGGGATTCTCCTCGAGGCTTGGCAGGGCAATTGGGACGCCTCTCCAGCTGAGGCGGGAGACCAAGGGTCTCTTTCCACGTGCCACAGGAATCCTGGGACTCCTATCAAGTTTCACGAGGAGTCAGGAATCGTCTCCTTTGGAGGCACTGATCTCCGCGTACCTCTGGAGTTTTCAAAGGATGTGAGGCCTCCGGTCGCGATGAGGTGGGGAACTAGGTCTTTCTCTGTGGTCTCCACAGGGGATTCAGACATCCTTTCGTCTTGGGAGATGCAAGACGAGCCTGCATTCAAGTCACTGCAGGGATATCCGGCCTTATTTCGAGTCGGGGCATCGCGGTGTCCATTCCACTTGAGGCCGCAAACTCAGGGTCCCTCTCACATACCTAGAGCTGAGAGAAGCCTCCTCTTGAGGTGCTTGTGGTAAGGTGGTATTCCTCTGGAGTCGAAGCCAGGGACTAACCTCTCAAATCGAGTTGATTGTTGGTCCATGGAGCTCTTTCGTGTTGCTACAGTGACCTCAGGATCCCTCTAGCCTTGAAACAGTGTTCTTGGGGTTTCTCTGGAGTGCCATCAAGGAAATCAAGGCTCCTTTCATGTGTGATGTGCAACACGGAATTGCTCTGCATGCAGTGCAGGGGAATCGGGCCTCATCTCGCGGCGAGGGGGAAGTCTCATTTTTTTTCGCGAGTTGAGGCGGGAACTTGGGGTGTATTCTCGAGTTACGACGGGGATGGCCCTTCCACCCACGTGTTTGTTCAGCGACGGCAGGACTCCTGCCTAGTTGCGAGGGACAACTCGGGATTCTCCTCGAGGCTTGGCAGGGCAATTGGGACGCCTCTCCAGCTGAGGCGGGAGACCAAGGGTCCCTTTCCACGTGCCACAGGAATCCTGGGGCTCCTTTCAAGTTTCACGAGGAGTCAGGCATCGTCTCCTTTGGAGGCACTGATCTCCGCGTACCTCTGAAGTTTTCAAAGAATGTGAGGCCTCCATTCGCGATGAGGTGGGGAACTAGGTCTTTCTCTGTGGTCTCCACAAGGGATTCAGACATCCTTTCGTCTTGGGAGATGCAAGACGAGCCTGCATTCAAGTCACTGCAGGGATATCCGGCCTTATTTCGAGTCAGGGCATCGCGGTGTCCATTCCACTTGAGGCCGCAAACTTAGGGTCCCTCTCACATACCTAGAGCTGAGAGAAGCCTCCTCTTGAGGTGCTTGTGGTAAGGTGGTATTCCTCTGGAGTCGAAGCCAGGGACTAACCTCTCATCTCGAGTTGATTTTTGGTCCTCGGAGGTCTTTCGTGTTGCTACAGTGACCTCAGGATCCCTCTAGCCTTGAAACAGTGTTCTTGGGGTTTCTCTGGAGTGCCACCAATGAAATCAAGGCTCCTTTCATGTGTGATGTGCAACACGGAATTGCTCTGCACGCAGTGCAGGGGAATCGGGCCTCATATCGCGTCGAGGGGGAAGTCTCATGGTTTTTCTGGAGTTGGGGCGAGAACCTGGGGTATATTCTCGAGTTACGACGGGGATGGCCCTTCCAACCACGTGTTTGTTCAGCGACGGCAGGACTCCTGCCTAGTTGCGAGGGACAACTCGGGATTCTCCTCGAGGCTTGGCAGGGCAATTGGGACGCCTCTCCAGCTGAGGCGGGAGACCAAGGGTCTCTTTCCACGTGCCACAGGAATCCTGGGACTCCTATCAAGTTTCACGAGGAGTCAGGCATCGTCTCCTTTGGAGGCACTGATCTCCGCGTACCTCTGGAGTTTTCAAAGGATGTGAGGCCTCCGGTCGCGATGAGGTGGGGAACTAGGTCTTTCTCTGTGGTCTCCACAGGGGATTCAGACATCCTTTCGTCTTGGGAGATGCAAGACGAGCCTGCATTCAAGTCACTGCAGGGATATCCGGCCTTATTTCGAGTCAGGGCATCGCGGTGTCCATTCCACTTGAGGCCGCAAACTCAGGGTCCCTCTCACATACCTAGAGCTGAGAGAAGCCTCCTCTTGAGGTGCTTGTCGTGAGGTGATATTCCTCTGGAGTCGAAGCCAGGGACTAACCTCTCATCTCGAGTTGATTTGTGGTCCACGGAGCTCTTTCGTGTTGCTACAGTGACCTCAGGATCCCTCTAGCCTTGAAACAGTGTTCTTGGGGTTTCTCCGGAGTGCCACCAAGGAAATCAAGGCTCCTTTCATGTGTGATGTGCAACACGGAATTGCACTGCACGCAGTGCAGGGGAATCGGACCTCATCTCGCGGCGAGGGGGAAGTCTCATGGTTTTTCTCGAGTTGCGGCGGGAACCTGGGGTATATTCTCGAGTTACGACGGGGATGGCCCTTCCAGCCACGTGTTTGTTCAACGACGTAAGGACTTCTGCCTAATTGCGAGGGACAACTCGGGATTCTCCTCGAGGCTTGGCAGGGCAATTGGGACGCCTCTCCAGGTGAGGCGGGAGACCAACGGTCCATTTTCACGTGCCACAGGAATCCTGTGACTCCTATCAAGTTTCACGAGGCTTCAGGCATCGTCTCCTTTGGAGGCACTGATCTCCGCGTACCTCTGGAGTTTTCAAAGGATGTGAGGCCTCAGGTCGCCATGAGGTGGAGATCTAGGTCTTTCTCTGTGGTCTCCACAGGGGATTCAGACATCCTTTCATCTTGGGAGATGCAAGACGAGCCTGCATTCAAGTCACTGCAGGGATATCAGGCCTTATTTCGAGTCAGGGCATCGCGGTGTCCATTCCACTTGAGGCCGCAAACTCAGGGTCCCTCTCACATACCTAGAGCTGAGAGAAGCCTCCTCTTGAGGTGCTTGTGGTAAGGTGGTATTCCTCTGGAATCGAAGCCAGGGAGTAACCTTTCATCTCGAGTTGATTTTTGGTCCACGGAGCTCTTTCGTGTTGCTACAGTGACCTCAGGATCCCTCTAGCCTTGAAACAGTGTTCTTGGGGTTTCTCTGGAGTGCAATCAAGGAAATCAAGGCTCCTTTCATGTGTGATGTGCAACACGGAATTGCTCTGCATGCAGGGCAGGGGAATCAGGCCTCATCTCGCGGCGAGGGGGAAGTCTCATGGTTTTTCTCGACTTGCGGCGGGAACCTGGGGTATATTCTCGAGTTACCACGGGGATGGCCCTTCCAACCACGTGTTTGTTCAGCGATGGCAGGACTCCTGCCTAGTTGCGAGGGACATCTCGGGATTCTCCTCGAGGCTTGGCAGGGCAATTGGGACGCCTCTCCAGCTGAGGCGGGAGACCAAGGGTCTCTTTCCACGTGCCACAGGAATCCTGGGACTCCTATCAAGTTTCACGAGGAGTCAGGAATCGTCTCCTTTGGAGGCACTGATCTCCGCGTACCTCTGGAGTTTTCAAAGGATGTGAGGCCTCCGGTCGCGATGAGGTGGGGAACTAGGTCTTTCTCTGTGGTCTCCACAGGGGATTCAGACATCCTTTCGTCTTGGGAGATGCAAGACGAGCCTGCATTCAAGTCACTGCAGGGATATCCGGCCTTATTTCGAGTCGGGGCATCGCGGTGTCCATTCCACTTGAGGCCGCAAACTCAGGGTCCCTCTCACATACCTAGAGCTGAGAGAAGCCTCCTCTTGAGGTGCTTGTGGTAAGGTGGTATTCCTCTGGAGTCGAAGCCAGGGACTAACCTCTCAAATCGAGTTGATTGTTGGTCCATGGAGCTCTTTCGTGTTGCTACAGTGACCTCAGGATCCCTCTAGCCTTGAAACAGTGTTCTTGGGGTTTCTCTGGAGTGCCATCAAGGAAATCAAGGCTCCTTTCATGTGTGATGTGCAACACGGAATTGCTCTGCATGCAGTGCAGGGGAATCGGGCCTCATCTCGCGGCGAGGGGGAAGTCTCATTTTTTTTCGCGAGTTGAGGCGGGAACTTGGGGTGTATTCTCGAGTTACGACGGGGATGGCCCTTCCACCCACGTGTTTGTTCAGCGACGGCAGGACTCCTGCCTAGTTGCGAGGGACAACTCGGGATTCTCCTCGAGGCTTGGCAGGGCAATTGGGACGCCTCTCCAGCTGAGGCGGGAGACCAAGGGTCCCTTTCCACGTGCCACAGGAATCCTGGGGCTCCTTTCAAGTTTCACGAGGAGTCAGGCATCGTCTCCTTTGGAGGCACTGATCTCCGCGTACCTCTGAAGTTTTCAAAGAATGTGAGGCCTCCATTCGCGATGAGGTGGGGAACTAGGTCTTTCTCTGTGGTCTCCACAAGGGATTCAGACATCCTTTCGTCTTGGGAGATGCAAGACGAGCCTGCATTCAAGTCACTGCAGGGATATCCGGCCTTATTTCGAGTCAGGGCATCGCGGTGTCCATTCCACTTGAGGCCGCAAACTTAGGGTCCCTCTCACATACCTAGAGCTGAGAGAAGCCTCCTCTTGAGGTGCTTGTGGTAAGGTGGTATTCCTCTGGAGTCGAAGCCAGGGACTAACCTCTCATCTCGAGTTGATTTTTGGTCCTCGGAGGTCTTTCGTGTTGCTACAGTGACCTCAGGATCCCTCTAGCCTTGAAACAGTGTTCTTGGGGTTTCTCTGGAGTGCCACCAATGAAATCAAGGCTCCTTTCATGTGTGATGTGCAACACGGAATTGCTCTGCACGCAGTGCAGGGGAATCGGGCCTCATATCGCGTCGAGGGGGAAGTCTCATGGTTTTTCTGGAGTTGGGGCGAGAACCTGGGGTATATTCTCGAGTTACGACGGGGATGGCCCTTCCAACCACGTGTTTGTTCAGCGACGGCAGGACTCCTGCCTAGTTGCGAGGGACAACTCGGGATTCTCCTCGAGGCTTGGCAGGGCAATTGGGACGCCTCTCCAGCTGAGGCGGGAGACCAAGGGTCTCTTTCCACGTGCCACAGGAATCCTGGGACTCCTATCAAGTTTCACGAGGAGTCAGGCATCGTCTCCTTTGGAGGCACTGATCTCCGCGTACCTCTGGAGTTTTCAAAGGATGTGAGGCCTCCGGTCGCGATGAGGTGGGGAACTAGGTCTTTCTCTGTGGTCTCCACAGGGGATTCAGACATCCTTTCGTCTTGGGAGATGCAAGACGAGCCTGCATTCAAGTCACTGCAGGGATATCCGGCCTTATTTCGAGTCAGGGCATCGCGGTGTCCATTCCACTTGAGGCCGCAAACTCAGGGTCCCTCTCACATACCTAGAGCTGAGAGAAGCCTCCTCTTGAGGTGCTTGTCGTGAGGTGATATTCCTCTGGAGTCGAAGCCAGGGACTAACCTCTCATCTCGAGTTGATTTGTGGTCCACGGAGCTCTTTCGTGTTGCTACAGTGACCTCAGGATCCCTCTAGCCTTGAAACAGTGTTCTTGGGGTTTCTCCGGAGTGCCACCAAGGAAATCAAGGCTCCTTTCATGTGTGATGTGCAACACGGAATTGCACTGCACGCAGTGCAGGGGAATCGGACCTCATCTCGCGGCGAGGGGGAAGTCTCATGGTTTTTCTCGAGTTGCGGCGGGAACCTGGGGTATATTCTCGAGTTACGACGGGGATGGCCCTTCCAGCCACGTGTTTGTTCAACGACGTAAGGACTTCTGCCTAATTGCGAGGGACAACTCGGGATTCTCCTCGAGGCTTGGCAGGGCAATTGGGACGCCTCTCCAGGTGAGGCGGGAGACCAACGGTCCATTTTCACGTGCCACAGGAATCCTGTGACTCCTATCAAGTTTCACGAGGCTTCAGGCATCGTCTCCTTTGGAGGCACTGATCTCCGCGTACCTCTGGAGTTTTCAAAGGATGTGAGGCCTCAGGTCGCCATGAGGTGGAGATCTAGGTCTTTCTCTGTGGTCTCCACAGGGGATTCAGACATCCTTTCATCTTGGGAGATGCAAGACGAGCCTGCATTCAAGTCACTGCAGGGATATCAGGCCTTATTTCGAGTCAGGGCATCGCGGTGTCCATTCCACTTGAGGCCGCAAACTCAGGGTCCCTCTCACATACCTAGAGCTGAGAGAAGCCTCCTCTTGAGGTGCTTGTGGTAAGGTGGTATTCCTCTGGAATCGAAGCCAGGGAGTAACCTTTCATCTCGAGTTGATTTTTGGTCCACGGAGCTCTTTCGTGTTGCTACAGTGACCTCAGGATCCCTCTAGCCTTGAAACAGTGTTCTTGGGGTTTCTCTGGAGTGCAATCAAGGAAATCAAGGCTCCTTTCATGTGTGATGTGCAACACGGAATTGCTCTGCATGCAGGGCAGGGGAATCAGGCCTCATCTCGCGGCGAGGGGGAAGTCTCATGGTTTTTCTCGACTTGCGGCGGGAACCTGGGGTATATTCTCGAGTTACCACGGGGATGGCCCTTCCAACCACGTGTTTGTTCAGCGATGGCAGGACTCCTGCCTAGTTGCGAGGGACATCTCGGGATTCTCCTCGAGGCTTGGCAGGGCAATTGGGACGCCTCTCCAGCTGAGGCGGGAGACCAAGGGTCTCTTTCCACGTGCCACAGGAATCCTGGGACTCCTATCAAGTTTCACGAGGAGTCAGGAATCGTCTCCTTTGGAGGCACTGATCTCCGCGTACCTCTGGAGTTTTCAAAGGATGTGAGGCCTCCGGTCGCGATGAGGTGGGGAACTAGGTCTTTCTCTGTGGTCTCCACAGGGGATTCAGACATCCTTTCGTCTTGGGAGATGCAAGACGAGCCTGCATTCAAGTCACTGCAGGGATATCCGGCCTTATTTCGAGTCGGGGCATCGCGGTGTCCATTCCACTTGAGGCCGCAAACTCAGGGTCCCTCTCACATACCTAGAGCTGAGAGAAGCCTCCTCTTGAGGTGCTTGTGGTAAGGTGGTATTCCTCTGGAGTCGAAGCCAGGGACTAACCTCTCAAATCGAGTTGATTGTTGGTCCATGGAGCTCTTTCGTGTTGCTACAGTGACCTCAGGATCCCTCTAGCCTTGAAACAGTGTTCTTGGGGTTTCTCTGGAGTGCCATCAAGGAAATCAAGGCTCCTTTCATGTGTGATGTGCAACACGGAATTGCTCTGCATGCAGTGCAGGGGAATCGGGCCTCATCTCGCGGCGAGGGGGAAGTCTCATTTTTTTTCGCGAGTTGAGGCGGGAACTTGGGGTGTATTCTCGAGTTACGACGGGGATGGCCCTTCCACCCACGTGTTTGTTCAGCGACGGCAGGACTCCTGCCTAGTTGCGAGGGACAACTCGGGATTCTCCTCGAGGCTTGGCAGGGCAATTGGGACGCCTCTCCAGCTGAGGCGGGAGACCAAGGGTCCCTTTCCACGTGCCACAGGAATCCTGGGGCTCCTTTCAAGTTTCACGAGGAGTCAGGCATCGTCTCCTTTGGAGGCACTGATCTCCGCGTACCTCTGAAGTTTTCAAAGAATGTGAGGCCTCCATTCGCGATGAGGTGGGGAACTAGGTCTTTCTCTGTGGTCTCCACAAGGGATTCAGACATCCTTTCGTCTTGGGAGATGCAAGACGAGCCTGCATTCAAGTCACTGCAGGGATATCCGGCCTTATTTCGAGTCAGGGCATCGCGGTGTCCATTCCACTTGAGGCCGCAAACTTAGGGTCCCTCTCACATACCTAGAGCTGAGAGAAGCCTCCTCTTGAGGTGCTTGTGGTAAGGTGGTATTCCTCTGGAGTCGAAGCCAGGGACTAACCTCTCATCTCGAGTTGATTTTTGGTCCTCGGAGGTCTTTCGTGTTGCTACAGTGACCTCAGGATCCCTCTAGCCTTGAAACAGTGTTCTTGGGGTTTCTCTGGAGTGCCACCAATGAAATCAAGGCTCCTTTCATGTGTGATGTGCAACACGGAATTGCTCTGCACGCAGTGCAGGGGAATCGGGCCTCATATCGCGTCGAGGGGGAAGTCTCATGGTTTTTCTGGAGTTGGGGCGAGAACCTGGGGTATATTCTCGAGTTACGACGGGGATGGCCCTTCCAACCACGTGTTTGTTCAGCGACGGCAGGACTCCTGCCTAGTTGCGAGGGACAACTCGGGATTCTCCTCGAGGCTTGGCAGGGCAATTGGGACGCCTCTCCAGCTGAGGCGGGAGACCAAGGGTCTCTTTCCACGTGCCACAGGAATCCTGGGACTCCTATCAAGTTTCACGAGGAGTCAGGCATCGTCTCCTTTGGAGGCACTGATCTCCGCGTACCTCTGGAGTTTTCAAAGGATGTGAGGCCTCCGGTCGCGATGAGGTGGGGAACTAGGTCTTTCTCTGTGGTCTCCACAGGGGATTCAGACATCCTTTCGTCTTGGGAGATGCAAGACGAGCCTGCATTCAAGTCACTGCAGGGATATCCGGCCTTATTTCGAGTCAGGGCATCGCGGTGTCCATTCCACTTGAGGCCGCAAACTCAGGGTCCCTCTCACATACCTAGAGCTGAGAGAAGCCTCCTCTTGAGGTGCTTGTCGTGAGGTGATATTCCTCTGGAGTCGAAGCCAGGGACTAACCTCTCATCTCGAGTTGATTTGTGGTCCACGGAGCTCTTTCGTGTTGCTACAGTGACCTCAGGATCCCTCTAGCCTTGAAACAGTGTTCTTGGGGTTTCTCCGGAGTGCCACCAAGGAAATCAAGGCTCCTTTCATGTGTGATGTGCAACACGGAATTGCACTGCACGCAGTGCAGGGGAATCGGACCTCATCTCGCGGCGAGGGGGAAGTCTCATGGTTTTTCTCGAGTTGCGGCGGGAACCTGGGGTATATTCTCGAGTTACGACGGGGATGGCCCTTCCAGCCACGTGTTTGTTCAACGACGTAAGGACTTCTGCCTAATTGCGAGGGACAACTCGGGATTCTCCTCGAGGCTTGGCAGGGCAATTGGGACGCCTCTCCAGGTGAGGCGGGAGACCAACGGTCCATTTTCACGTGCCACAGGAATCCTGTGACTCCTATCAAGTTTCACGAGGCTTCAGGCATCGTCTCCTTTGGAGGCACTGATCTCCGCGTACCTCTGGAGTTTTCAAAGGATGTGAGGCCTCAGGTCGCCATGAGGTGGAGATCTAGGTCTTTCTCTGTGGTCTCCACAGGGGATTCAGACATCCTTTCATCTTGGGAGATGCAAGACGAGCCTGCATTCAAGTCACTGCAGGGATATCAGGCCTTATTTCGAGTCAGGGCATCGCGGTGTCCATTCCACTTGAGGCCGCAAACTCAGGGTCCCTCTCACATACCTAGAGCTGAGAGAAGCCTCCTCTTGAGGTGCTTGTGGTAAGGTGGTATTCCTCTGGAATCGAAGCCAGGGAGTAACCTTTCATCTCGAGTTGATTTTTGGTCCACGGAGCTCTTTCGTGTTGCTACAGTGACCTCAGGATCCCTCTAGCCTTGAAACAGTGTTCTTGGGGTTTCTCTGGAGTGCAATCAAGGAAATCAAGGCTCCTTTCATGTGTGATGTGCAACACGGAATTGCTCTGCATGCAGGGCAGGGGAATCAGGCCTCATCTCGCGGCGAGGGGGAAGTCTCATGGTTTTTCTCGACTTGCGGCGGGAACCTGGGGTATATTCTCGAGTTACCACGGGGATGGCCCTTCCAACCACGTGTTTGTTCAGCGATGGCAGGACTCCTGCCTAGTTGCGAGGGACATCTCGGGATTCTCCTCGAGGCTTGGCAGGGCAATTGGGACGCCTCTCCAGCTGAGGCGGGAGACCAAGGGTCTCTTTCCACGTGCCACAGGAATCCTGGGACTCCTATCAAGTTTCACGAGGAGTCAGGAATCGTCTCCTTTGGAGGCACTGATCTCCGCGTACCTCTGGAGTTTTCAAAGGATGTGAGGCCTCCGGTCGCGATGAGGTGGGGAACTAGGTCTTTCTCTGTGGTCTCCACAGGGGATTCAGACATCCTTTCGTCTTGGGAGATGCAAGACGAGCCTGCATTCAAGTCACTGCAGGGATATCCGGCCTTATTTCGAGTCGGGGCATCGCGGTGTCCATTCCACTTGAGGCCGCAAACTCAGGGTCCCTCTCACATACCTAGAGCTGAGAGAAGCCTCCTCTTGAGGTGCTTGTGGTAAGGTGGTATTCCTCTGGAGTCGAAGCCAGGGACTAACCTCTCAAATCGAGTTGATTGTTGGTCCATGGAGCTCTTTCGTGTTGCTACAGTGACCTCAGGATCCCTCTAGCCTTGAAACAGTGTTCTTGGGGTTTCTCTGGAGTGCCATCAAGGAAATCAAGGCTCCTTTCATGTGTGATGTGCAACACGGAATTGCTCTGCATGCAGTGCAGGGGAATCGGGCCTCATCTCGCGGCGAGGGGGAAGTCTCATTTTTTTTCGCGAGTTGAGGCGGGAACTTGGGGTGTATTCTCGAGTTACGACGGGGATGGCCCTTCCACCCACGTGTTTGTTCAGCGACGGCAGGACTCCTGCCTAGTTGCGAGGGACAACTCGGGATTCTCCTCGAGGCTTGGCAGGGCAATTGGGACGCCTCTCCAGCTGAGGCGGGAGACCAAGGGTCCCTTTCCACGTGCCACAGGAATCCTGGGGCTCCTTTCAAGTTTCACGAGGAGTCAGGCATCGTCTCCTTTGGAGGCACTGATCTCCGCGTACCTCTGAAGTTTTCAAAGAATGTGAGGCCTCCATTCGCGATGAGGTGGGGAACTAGGTCTTTCTCTGTGGTCTCCACAAGGGATTCAGACATCCTTTCGTCTTGGGAGATGCAAGACGAGCCTGCATTCAAGTCACTGCAGGGATATCCGGCCTTATTTCGAGTCAGGGCATCGCGGTGTCCATTCCACTTGAGGCCGCAAACTTAGGGTCCCTCTCACATACCTAGAGCTGAGAGAAGCCTCCTCTTGAGGTGCTTGTGGTAAGGTGGTATTCCTCTGGAGTCGAAGCCAGGGACTAACCTCTCATCTCGAGTTGATTTTTGGTCCTCGGAGGTCTTTCGTGTTGCTACAGTGACCTCAGGATCCCTCTAGCCTTGAAACAGTGTTCTTGGGGTTTCTCTGGAGTGCCACCAATGAAATCAAGGCTCCTTTCATGTGTGATGTGCAACACGGAATTGCTCTGCACGCAGTGCAGGGGAATCGGGCCTCATATCGCGTCGAGGGGGAAGTCTCATGGTTTTTCTGGAGTTGGGGCGAGAACCTGGGGTATATTCTCGAGTTACGACGGGGATGGCCCTTCCAACCACGTGTTTGTTCAGCGACGGCAGGACTCCTGCCTAGTTGCGAGGGACAACTCGGGATTCTCCTCGAGGCTTGGCAGGGCAATTGGGACGCCTCTCCAGCTGAGGCGGGAGACCAAGGGTCTCTTTCCACGTGCCACAGGAATCCTGGGACTCCTATCAAGTTTCACGAGGAGTCAGGCATCGTCTCCTTTGGAGGCACTGATCTCCGCGTACCTCTGGAGTTTTCAAAGGATGTGAGGCCTCCGGTCGCGATGAGGTGGGGAACTAGGTCTTTCTCTGTGGTCTCCACAGGGGATTCAGACATCCTTTCGTCTTGGGAGATGCAAGACGAGCCTGCATTCAAGTCACTGCAGGGATATCCGGCCTTATTTCGAGTCAGGGCATCGCGGTGTCCATTCCACTTGAGGCCGCAAACTCAGGGTCCCTCTCACATACCTAGAGCTGAGAGAAGCCTCCTCTTGAGGTGCTTGTCGTGAGGTGATATTCCTCTGGAGTCGAAGCCAGGGACTAACCTCTCATCTCGAGTTGATTTGTGGTCCACGGAGCTCTTTCGTGTTGCTACAGTGACCTCAGGATCCCTCTAGCCTTGAAACAGTGTTCTTGGGGTTTCTCCGGAGTGCCACCAAGGAAATCAAGGCTCCTTTCATGTGTGATGTGCAACACGGAATTGCACTGCACGCAGTGCAGGGGAATCGGACCTCATCTCGCGGCGAGGGGGAAGTCTCATGGTTTTTCTCGAGTTGCGGCGGGAACCTGGGGTATATTCTCGAGTTACGACGGGGATGGCCCTTCCAGCCACGTGTTTGTTCAACGACGTAAGGACTTCTGCCTAATTGCGAGGGACAACTCGGGATTCTCCTCGAGGCTTGGCAGGGCAATTGGGACGCCTCTCCAGGTGAGGCGGGAGACCAACGGTCCATTTTCACGTGCCACAGGAATCCTGTGACTCCTATCAAGTTTCACGAGGCTTCAGGCATCGTCTCCTTTGGAGGCACTGATCTCCGCGTACCTCTGGAGTTTTCAAAGGATGTGAGGCCTCAGGTCGCCATGAGGTGGAGATCTAGGTCTTTCTCTGTGGTCTCCACAGGGGATTCAGACATCCTTTCATCTTGGGAGATGCAAGACGAGCCTGCATTCAAGTCACTGCAGGGATATCAGGCCTTATTTCGAGTCAGGGCATCGCGGTGTCCATTCCACTTGAGGCCGCAAACTCAGGGTCCCTCTCACATACCTAGAGCTGAGAGAAGCCTCCTCTTGAGGTGCTTGTGGTAAGGTGGTATTCCTCTGGAATCGAAGCCAGGGAGTAACCTTTCATCTCGAGTTGATTTTTGGTCCACGGAGCTCTTTCGTGTTGCTACAGTGACCTCAGGATCCCTCTAGCCTTGAAACAGTGTTCTTGGGGTTTCTCTGGAGTGCAATCAAGGAAATCAAGGCTCCTTTCATGTGTGATGTGCAACACGGAATTGCTCTGCATGCAGGGCAGGGGAATCAGGCCTCATCTCGCGGCGAGGGGGAAGTCTCATGGTTTTTCTCGACTTGCGGCGGGAACCTGGGGTATATTCTCGAGTTACCACGGGGATGGCCCTTCCAACCACGTGTTTGTTCAGCGATGGCAGGACTCCTGCCTAGTTGCGAGGGACATCTCGGGATTCTCCTCGAGGCTTGGCAGGGCAATTGGGACGCCTCTCCAGCTGAGGCGGGAGACCAAGGGTCTCTTTCCACGTGCCACAGGAATCCTGGGACTCCTATCAAGTTTCACGAGGAGTTAGGAATCGTCTCCTTTGGAGGCACTGATCTCCGCGTACCTCTGGAGTTTTCAAAGGATGTGAGGACTCCGGTCGCGATGAGGTGGGGAACTAGGTCTTTCTCTGTGGTCTCCACAGGGGATTCAGACATCCTTTCGTCTTGGGAGATGCAAGACGAGCCTGCATTCAAGTCACTGCAGGGATATCCGGCCTTATTTCGAGTCGGGGCATCGCGGTGTCCATTCCACTTGAGGCCGCAAACTCAGGGTCCCTCTCACATACCTAGAGCTGAGAGAAGCCTCCTCTTGAGGTGCTTGTGGTAAGGTGGTATTCCTCTGGAGTCGAAGCCAGGGACTAACCTCTCAAATCGAGTTGATTGTTGGTCCATGGAGCTCTTTCGTGTTGCTACAGTGACCTCAGGATCCCTCTAGCCTTGAAACAGTGTTCTTGGGGTTCCTCTGGAGTGCCATCAAGGAAATCAAGGCTCCTTTCATGTGTGATGTGCAACACGGAATTGCTCTGCATGCAGTGCAGGGGAATCGGGCCTCATCTCGCGGCGAGGGGGAAGTCTCATTTTTTTTCGCGAGTTGAGGCGGGAACTTGGGGTGTATTCTCGAGTTACGACGGGGATGGCCCTTCCACCCACGTGTTTGTTCAGCGACGTCAGGACTGCTGCCTAGTTGCGAGGGACAACTCGGGATTCTCCTCGAGGCTTGGCAGGGCAATTGGGACGCCTCTCCACCTGAGGCGGGAGACCAAGGGTCCCTTTCCACGTGCCACAGGAATCCTGGGACTCCTATCAAGTTTCACAAGGAGTCAGGCATCATCTCCTTTGGAGGCACTGATCTCCGCGTACCTCTGAAGTTTTCAAAGAATGTGAGGCCTCCATTCGCGATGAGGTGGGGAAGTAGGTCTTTCTCTGTGGTCTCCACAAGGGATTCAGACATCCTTTCGTCTTGGGAGATGCAAGACGAGCCTGGATTCAAGTCACTGCAGGGATATCCGGCCTTATTTCGAGTCAGGGCATCGCGGTGTCCATTCCACTTGAGGCCGCAACCTCAGGGTCCCTCTCACATACCTAGAACTGAGAGAAGCCTCCTCTTGAGGTGCTTGTGGTGAGGTGGTATTCCTCTGGAGTCGAAGCCAGGGACTAACCTCTCATTTCGAGTTGATTTTTGGTCCTTGAAGCTCTTTCGTGTTGCTACAGTGACCTCAGGATCCCTCTAGCCTTGAAACAGTGTTCTTGGGTTTCTCTGGAGTGCCACCAAGGAAATCAAGGCTCCTTTCATGTGTGATGTGCAACACGGAATTGCTCTGCACGCAGTGGAGGATATCGGGCCTCATCTCGCGGCGAGGGGGAAGTCTCATGGTTTTTCTCGAGTTGCGGCGGGAACCTGGGGTATATTCTCGAGTTACGACGGGGATGGCCCTTCCAACCACGTGTTTGTTCAGCGACGTCAGGACTCCTGCCTAGTTGCGAGGGACAACTCGGGATTCTCCTCGAGGCTTGGCAGGGCAATTGGGACGCCTCTCCAGCTGAGGCGGGAGACCAACGGTCCCTTTCCACGTGCCACAGGAATCCTGGGACTCCTATCAAGTTTCAAGAGGAGTCAGGCATCGTCTCCTTTGGAGGCACTGATCTCCGCGTACCTCTGGAGTTTTCAAAGGATGTGAGGCCTCAGGTCGCCATGAGGTGGGGATCTAGGTCTTTCTCTGTGGTCTCCACAGGGGATTCAGACATCCTTTCATTTTGGGAGATGCAAGACGAGCCTGCATTCAAGTCACTGCAGGGATATCAGGCCTTATTTCGAGTCAGGGCATCGCGGTGTCCATTCCACTTGAGGCCGCAAACTCAGGGTCCCTCTCACATACCTAGAGCTGAGAGAAGCCTCCTCTTGAATTGCTTGTGGTAAGGTGGTATTCCTCTGGAATCGAAGCCAGGGACTAACCTTTCATCTCGAGTTGATTTTTGGTCCACGGAGCTCTTTCGTGTTGCTACAGTGACCTCAGGATCCCTCAAGCCTTGAAACAGTGTTCTTGGGGTTTCTCTGGAGTGCAATCAAGGAAATCAAGGCTCCTTTCATGTGTGATGTGCAACACGGAATTGCTCTGCATGTAGGGCAGGGGAATCAGGCCTCATCTCGCGGCGAGGGGGAAGTCTCATGGTTTTTCTCGACTTGCGGCGGGAACCTGGGGTATATTCTCGAGTTACGACGGGGATGGCCCTTCCACCCACGTGTTTGTTCAACGACGTCAGGACTCCTGCCTAGTTGCGAGGGACAACTCGGGATTCTCCTCGAGGCTTGGCAGGGCAATTGGGACGCCTCTCCAGCTGAGGCGGGAGACCAAGGGTCCCTTTCCACGTGCCACAGGAATCCTGCAACTCCTATCAAGTTTCACGAGGAGTCAGGCATCGTCTCCTTTGGAGGCACTGATCTCCGCGTACCTCTGGAGTTTTCAAAGGATGTGAGGCCTCAGGTCGCCATGAGGTGGGGATCTAGGTCTTTCTCTGTGGTCTCCACAGGGGATTCAGACATCCTTTCATCTTGGGAGATGCAAGACGAGCCTGGATTCAAGTCACTGCAGAGATATCCGGCCTTATTTCGAGTCAGGGCATCGCGGTGTCCATTCCACTTGAGGCCGCAAACTCAGGGTCCCTCTCACATACCTAGAGCTGAGAGAAGCCTCCTCTTGAGGTGCTTGTGGTAAGGTGGTATTCCTCTGGAGTCGAAGCCAGGGACTAACCTCTCAAATCGAGTTGATTGTTGGTCCATGGAGCTCTTTCGTGTTGCTACAGTGACCTCAGGATCCCTCTAGCCTTGAAACAGTGTTCTTGGGGTTTCTCTGGAGTGCCATCAAGGAAATCAAGGCTCCTTTCATGTGTGATGTGCAACACGGAATTGCTCTGCATGCAGTGCAGGGGAATCGGGCCTCATCTCGCGGCGAGGGGGAAGTCTCATTTTTTTTCGCGAGTTGAGGCGGGAACCTGGGGTGTATTCTCGAGTTACGACGGGGATGGCCCTTCCACCCATGTGTTTGTTCAGCGACGTCAGGACTCCTGCCTAGTTGCGAGGGACAACTCGGGACTCTCCTCGAGGCTTGGCAGGGCAATTGGGACGCCTCTCCACCTGAGGCGGGAGACCAAGGGTCCCTTTCCACGTGCCACAGGAATCCTGGGACTCCTATCAAGTTTCACGAGGAGTCAGGCATCGTCTCCTTTGGAGGCACTGATCTCCGCGTACCTCTGAAGTTTTCAAAGAATGTGAGGCCTCCATTCGCGATGAGGTGGGGAAGTAGGTCTTTCTCTGTGGTCTCCACAAGGGATTCAGACATCCTTTCGTCTTGGGAGATGCAAGACGAGCCTGGATTCAAGTCACTGCAGGGATATCCGGCCTTATTTCGAGTCAGGGCATCGCGGTGTCCATTCCACTTGAGGCCGCAACCTCAGGGTCCCTCTCACATACCTAGAACTGAGAGAAGCCTCCTCTTGAGGTGCTTGTGGTGAGGTGGTATTCCTCTGAAGTCGAAGCCAGGGACTAACCTCTCATCTCGAGTTGATTTTTGGTCCTTGAAGCTCTTCGTGTTGCTACAGTGACCTCAGGATCCCTCTAGCCTTGAAACAGTGTTCTTGGGTTTCTCTGGAGTGCCACCAAGGAAATCAAGGCTCCTTTCATGTGTGATGTGCAACACGGAATTGCTCTGCACGCAGTGGAGGATATCGGGCCTCATCTCGCGGCGAGGGGGAAGTCTCATGGTTTTTCTCGAGTTGCGGCGGGAACCTGGGGTATATTCTCGAGTTACGACGGGGATGGCCCTTCCAACCACGTGTTTGTTCAGCGACGTCAGGACTCCTGCCTAGTTGCGAGGGACAACTCGGGATTCTCCTCGAGTCTTGGCAGGGCAATTGGGACGCCTCTCCAGCTGAGGCGGGAGACCAACGGTCCCTTTCCACGTGCCACAGGAATCCTGGGACTCCTATCAAGTTTCACGATGAGTCAGGCATCGTCTCCTTTGGAGGCACTGATCTCCGCGTACCTCTGGGGTTTTCATAGGATGTGAGGACTCCGGTCGCGATGAGGTGGGGAACTAGTTCTTTCTCTGTGGTCTCCACAGGGGATTCAGACATCCTTTCGTCTTGGGAGATGCAAGACGAGCCTGCATTCAAGTCACTGCAGGGATATCCGGCCTTATTTCGAGTCAGGGCATCGCGGTGTCCATTCCACTTGAGGCCGCAAACTCAGGGTCCCTCTCACATACCTAGAGCTGAGAGAAGCCTCCTCTTGAGGTGCTTGTGTTAAGGTGGTATTCCTCTGGAGTCGAAGCCAGGGACTAACCTCTCATCTCGAGCTGATTTTTGGTCCACGGAGCTCTTTCGTGTTGCTACAGTGACCTCAGGATCCCTCTAGCCTTGAAACAGTGTTCCTGGGGTTTCTCTGGAGTGCCATCAAGGAAATCAAGGCTCCTTTCATGTGTGATGTGCAACACGGAATTGCTCTGCACGCAGTGCAGGGGAATCAGGCCTCATCTCGCAGCGAGGGGGAAGTCTCATGGTTTTTCTCCAGTTGCGGCGGGAACATGGGGTATATTCTCGAGTTACGTCGGGGATGGCCCTTCCACGCATGTGTTTGTTCAGCAACGTCAGGACTCCTGCCTAGTTGCGAGGGACAACTCGGGATTCTCCTCGAGGCTTGGCAGGGCAATTGGGACGCCTCTCCAGCTGAGGCGGGAGACCAAGGGTCCCTTTCCACGTGACACAGGAATCCTGTGACTCCTATCAAGTTTCAAGAGGAGTCAGGCATCGTCTCCTTTGGAGGCACTGATCTCCGCGTACCTCTGGAGTTTTCAAAGGATGTGAGGCCTCCGGTCGCCATGAGGTGGGAAACTAGGTCTTTCTCTGTGGTCTTCACATGGGATTCAGACATTCTTTCATCTTGTGAGATGCAAGACGAGCCTGCATTCAAGTCACTGCAGGGATATCCGGCCTTATTTAGCGTCAGGGCATCGCAGTGTCCATTCCACTTGAGGCCGCAAAATTAGGGTCCCTCTCACATACCTAGAGCTGAGAGAAGCCTCCTCTTGAGGTGCTTGTGGTAAGGTGGTATTCCTCTGGAGTCGAAGCCAGGGACTAACCTCTCATCTCGAGTGGATTCTTGGTCCACGGAGCTCTTTCGTGTTGCTACAGTGACCTCAGGATCCCCCTAGCCTTGAAACAGTGTTCTTTGGGTTTCTCTGGAGTTCCATCAAGGAAATTATGGCTCCTTTCATGTGTGATGTGCAACACGGAATTGCTCTGCACGCAGTGCAGGGGAATCGGGCCTCATCTCGCGGCGAGGGGGAAGTCTCATGGTTTTTCTCGAGTTGCGGCGGGAACCTGGGGTATATTCTCGAGTTACGACGGGGATGGCCCTTCCACCCACGTGTTTGTTCAGCGACGGCAGGACTCCTGCCTAGTTGCGAGGGACAACTCGGTATACTCCTCGAGGCTTCGCAGGGCAATTGGGACGCCTCTCCAGCTGAGGCGGGAGACCAAGGGTCCCTTTCCACGTGCCACAGGAATCCTGGGACTCCTATCAAGTTTCACGAGGAGTCAGGCATCGTCTCCTTTGGAGGCACTGATCTCCGCGTACCTCTGGTGTTTTCAAAGGATGTGAGGCCTCCGGTCGCGATGAGGTGGGGAACTAGGTTTTCTCTTTGGTCTCCACAGGGGATTCAGACATCCTTTTGTGTTGGGAGATGCAAGACGAGCCTGGATTCAAGTCACTGCAGGGATATCTGGCCTTATTTCGAGTCAGGGCATCGCGGTGTCCATTCCACTTGAGGCCGCAAACTCAGGGTCCCTCTCACATACCTAGAGCTGAGAGAAGCCTACTCTTGAGGTGCTTGTGGTAAGGTGGTATTCCTCTGGAGTCGAAACCAGGGACTAACCTCTCATCTCGAGTTGATTTTTGGTCCACGGAGCTCTTTCGTGCTGCTACAGTGACCTCAGCATCCCTCTATCCTTGAAACAGTGTTCTTGGGGTTTCTCTGGAGTGCCATCAAGGAAATCAAGGCTCCTTTCATGTGTGATGTGCAACACGGAATTGCTCTGCACGCAGTGCAGGGGAATCGGGCCTCATCTCGCGGCGAGGGGGAAGTCTCATGGTTTTTCTCGAGTTGCGGCGGGAACCTGGGGTATATTCTCGAGTTACGACGGGGATGGCCCTTCCACCCACGTGTTTGTTCAGCGACGGCAGGACTCCTGCCTAGTTGCGAGGGACAACTCGGGATTCTCCTCGAGGCTTGGCAGGGCAATTGGGACGCCTCTCCAGCTGAGGCGGGAGAACAAGGGTCCCTTTCCACGTGCCATAGGAATCCTGGGACTCCTATCAAGTTTCACGATGAGTCAGGCATCGTCTCCTTTGGAGGCACTGATCTCCGCGTACCTCTGGAATTTTCAAAGGATGTGAGGACTCCGGTCGCGATGAGGTGGGGAATTATGTTTTTCTCTGTGGTCTCGACAGGGGATTCAGACATCCTTTCATCTTGGGAGATGCAAGACGAGCCTGCATTCAAGTCACTGCAGGGATATCCGGCCTTATTTCGAGTCAGGGCATCGCGGTGTCCATTCCACTTGAGGCCGCAAACTCAGGGTCCCTCTCACATACCTAGAGCTGAGAGAAGCCTCCTCTTGAGGTGCTTGTGGTAAGGTGGTATTCCTCTGGAGTCGAAGCCAGGGACTAACCTCTCATCTCGAGTTGATTTTTGGTCCACGGAGCTCTTTCGTGTTGCTACAGTGACCTCAGGATCCCTCTAGCCTTGAAACAGTGTTCTTGGGGTTTCTCTGGAGTGCCATCAAGGAAATCAAGGTTCCTTTCATGTGTGATGTGCAACACGGAATTGCTCTGCACGCAGTGCAGGGGAATCGGGCCTCATCTCGCGGCGAGGGAAAAGTCTCAGGGTTTTTCTCGAGTTGCGGCGGGAACCTGGGGTATATTCTCGAGTTACAATTGGGATGGCCCGTCCACCCACGTGTTTGTTCAGCGACGTCAGGACTCCTGCCTAGTTGCGAGGGACAACACGGGATTCTCCTCGAGGCTTGGCAGGGCAATTGGGACGCCTCTCCAGCTGAGGCGGGAGACCAAGGGTCCCTTTCCACGTGCCACAGGAATCCTGGGACTCCTATCAAGTTTCACGAGAAGTCAGGCATCGTCTCCTTTGGAGGCACTGATCTCCGCGTACCTCTGGAGTTTTCAAAGGATGTGAGGCCTCCGGTCGCGATGAGGTGGGGAACTAGGTCTTTCTCTGTGGTCTCCACAGGGGATTCAGACATCCTTTCGTCTTGGGAGATGCAAGACGAGCCTGCATTCAAGTCACTGCAGGGATATCCGGCCTTATTTCGAGTCAGGGCATCGCGGTGTCCATTCCTCTTGAGGCCACAAACTCAGGGTCCCTCTCACATACCTAGAGCTGAGAGAAGCCTCCTCTTGAGGTGCTTGTGGTGAGGTGGTATTCCTCTGGAGTCGAAGCCAGGGACTAACCTCTCATCTCGAGTTGATTTTCGGTCCTCGGAGCTCTTTCGTGTTGCTACAGTGACCTCAGGATCCCTCTAGCCTTGAAACAGTGTTCTTGGGGTTTCTCTGGAGTGCCACCAAGGAAATCAAGGCTCCTTTCATGTGTCATGTGCAACAAGGAATTGCTCTGCACGCAGTGCAGGGGAATTGGGCCTCATCTCGCGGCGAGGGGGAAGTCTCATGGTTTTTCTCGAGTTGCGGCGGGAACCTATCGTATATTCTCGAGTTACGACGGGGATGGCCCTCCACCCACGTGTTTGTTCAGCAACGTCAGGACTCCTGCCTAGTTGCGAGGGACAACTCGGGATTCTCCTCGAGGCTTGGCAGGGCAATTGGGACTCCTCTCCAGCTGAGGCGGGAGACCAAGGGTCCCTTCCACGTGCCACAGGAATCCTGGGACTCCTATCAAGTTTCACGAGGAGTCAGGAATCGTCTCCTTTGGACGCACTGATCTCCGCGTACCTCTGGAGTTTTCAAAGGATGTGAGGACTCCGGTCGCGATGAGGTGGGGAACTAGGTCTTTCTCTGTGGTCTCCACAGGGGATTCAGACATCCTTTCGTCTTGGGAGATGCAAGACGAGCCTGCATTCAAGTCACTGCAGGGATATCCGGCCTTATTTCGAGTCAGGGCATCGCGGTGTCCATTCCACTTGAGGCCGCAAACTCAGGGTCCCTCTCACATACCTAGAGCTGAGAGAAGCCTCCTCTTGAGGTGCTTGTGGTAAGGTGGTATTCCTCTGGAGTCGAAGCCAGGGACTAACCTCTCAAATCGAGTTGATTGTTGGTCCATGGAGCTCTTTCGTGTTGCTACAGTGACCTCAGGATCCCTCTAGCCTTGAAACAGTGTTCTTGGGGTTTCTCTGGAGTGCCATCAAGGAAATCAAGGCTCCTTTCATGTGTGATGTGCAACACGGAATTGCTCTGCACGCAGTGCAGGGGAATCGGGCCTCATCTCGCGGCGAGGGGGAAGTCTCATTTTTTTTCGCGAGTTGAGGCGGGAACCTGGGGTGTATTCTCGAGTTACGACGGGGATGGCCCTTCCACCCATGTGTTTGTTCAGCGACGGCAGGACTCCTGCCTAGTTGCGAGGGACAACTCGGGACTCTCCTCGAGGCTTGGCAGGGCAATTGGGACGCCTCTCCACCTGAGGCGGGAGACCAAGGGTCCCTTTCCACGTGCCACAGGAATCCTGGGACTCCTATCAAGTTTCACGAGGAGTCAGGCATCGTCTCCTTTGGAGGCACTGATCTCCGCGTACCTCTGAAGTTTTCAAAGAATGTGAGGCCTCCATTCGCGATGAGGTGGGGAAGTAGGTCTTTCTCTGTGGTCTCCACAAGGGATTCAGACATCCTTTCGTCTTGGGAGATGCAAGACGAGCCTGCATTCAAGTCACTGCAGGGATATCCGGCCTTATTTCGAGTCAGGGCATCGCGGTGTCCATTCCAATTGAGGCCGCAACCTCAGGGTCCCTCTCACATACCTAGAACTGAGAGAAGCCTCCTCTTGAGGTGCTTGTGGTGAGGTGGTATTCCTCTGAAGTCGAAGCCAGGGACTAACCTCTCATCTCGAGTTGATTTTTGGTCCTTGAAGCTCTTTCGTGTTGCTACAGTGACCTCAGGATCCCTCTAGCCTTGAAACAGTGTTCTTGGGTTTCTCTGGAGTGCCACCAAGGAAATCAAGGCTCCTTTCATGTGTGATGTGCAACACGGAATTGCTCTGCACGCAGTGGAGGATATCGGGCCTCATCTCGCGGCGAGGGGGAAGTCTCATGGTTTTTCTCGAGTTGCGGCGGGAACCTGGGGTATATTCTCGAGTTACGACGGGGATGGCCCTTCCAACCACGTGTTTGTTCAGCCACGTCAGGACTCCTGCCTAGTTGCGAGGGACAACTCGGGATTCTCCTCGAGTCTTGGCAGGGCAATTGGGACGCCTCTCCAGCTGAGGCGGGAGACCAACGGTCCCTTTCCACGTGCCACAGGAATCCTGGGACTCCTATCAAGTTTCACGATGAGTCAGGCATCGTCTCCTTTGGAGGCACTGATCTCCGCGTACCTCTGGGGTTTTCATAGGATGTGAGGCCTCCGGTCGCGATGAGGTGGGGAACTAGGTCTTTCTCTGTGGTCTCCACAGGGGATTCAGACATCCTTTCGTCTTGGGAGATGCAAGACGAGCCTGCATTCAAGTCACTGCAGGGATATCCGGCCTTATTTCGAGTCAGGGCATCGCGGTGTCCATTCCACTTGAGGCCGCAAACTCAGGGTCCCTCTCACATAGCTAGAGCTGAGAGAAGCCTCCTCTTGAGGTGCTTGTGTTAAGGTGGTATTCCTCTGGAGTCGAAGCCAGGGACTAACCTCTCATCTCGAGCTCATTTTTGGTCCACGGAGCTCTTTCGTGTTGCTACAGTGACCTTAGGATCCCTCTAGCCTTGAAACAGTGTTCCTGGGGTTTCTCTGGAGTGCCATCAAGGAAATCAAGTCTCCTTTCATGTGTGATGTGCAACACGGAATTGCTCTGCACGCAGTGCAGGGGAATCAGGCCTCATCTCGCAGCGAGGGGGAAGTCTCATGGTTTTTCTCTAGTTGCGGCGGGAACATGGGGTATATTCTCGAGTTACGTCGGGGATGGCCCTTCCACGCATGTGTTTGTTCAGCAACGTCAGGACTCCTGCCTAGTTGCGAGGGACAACTCGGGATTCTCCTCGAGGCTTGGCAGGGCAATTGGGACGCCTCTCCAGCTGAGGCGGGAGACCAAGGGTCCCTTTCCACGTGCCACAGGAATCCTGTGACTCCTATCAATTTTCAAGAGGAGTCAGGCATCGTCTCCTTTGGAGGCACTGATCTCCGCGTACCTCTGGAGTTTTCAAAGGATGTGAGGCCTCCGGTCGCCATGAGGTGGGAAACTAGGTCTTTCTCTGTGGTCTTCACATGGGATTCAGACATTCTTTCATCTTGTGAGATGCAAGACGAGCCTGCATTCAAGTCACTGCAGGGATATCCGGCCTTATTTAGCGTCAGGGTATCGCAGTGTCCATTCCACTTGAGGCCGCAAAATTAGGGTCCCTCTCACATACCTAGAGCTGAGAGAAGCCTCCTCTTGAGGTGCTTGTGGTAAGGTGGTATTCCTCTGGAGTCGAAGCCAGGGACTAACCTCTCATCTCGAGTGGATTCTTGGTCCACGGAGCTCTTTCGTGTTGCTACAGTGACCTCAGGATCCCCCTAGCCTTGAAACAGTGTTCTTTGGGTTTCTCTGGAGTTCCATCAAGGAAATTATGGCTCCTTTCATGTGTGATGTGCAACACGGAATTGCTCTGCACGCAGTGCAGGGGAATCGGGCCTCATCTCGCGGCGAGGGGGAAGTCTCATGGTTTTTCTCGAGTTGCGGCGGGAACCTGGGGTATATTCTCGAGTTACGACGGGGATGGCCCTTCCACCCACGTGTTTGTTCAGCGACGTCAGGACTCCTGCCTAGTTGCGAGGGACAACTCGGTATACTCCTCGAGGCTTCGCAGGGCAATTGGGACGCCTCTCCAGCTGAGGCGGGAGACCAAGGGTCCCTTTCCACGTGCCACAGGAATCCTGGGACTCCTATCAAGTTTCACGAGGAGTCAGGCATCGTCTCCTTTGGAGGCACTGATCTCCGCGTACCTCTGGAGTTTTCAAAGGATTTGAGGCCTCCGGTCGCGATGAGGTCGGGAACTAGGTCTTTTTCTGTGGTCTCCACAGGGGATTCAGACATCCTTTCATCTTGGGAGATGCAAGACGAGCCTGCATTCAAGTCACTGCAGGGATATCCGGCCTTATTTCGAGTCAGGGCATCGCGGTGTCCATTCCACTTGAGGCCGCAATCTCAGGGTCCCTCTCACATACCTAGAGCTGAGAGAAGTCTCCTCTTGAGGTGCTTGTGGTAAGGTGGTATTCCTCTGGAGTCGAAGCCAGGGACTAACCTCTCATCTCGAGTTGATTTTTGGTCCGCGGAGCTCTTTCGTGTTGCTACAGTGACCTCAGGATCCCTCTAGCCTTGAAACAGTGTTCTTGGGGTTTCTCTGGAGTGCCACCAAGGAAATCAAGGCTCCTTTCATGTGTGATGTGCAACAGGGAATTGCTCTGCACGCAGTGCAGGGGAATCGGGCCTCATCTCGCGGCGAGGGGGAAGTCTCATGGTTTTTCTCGAGTTGCGGCGGGAACCTGGGGTATATTCTCGAGTTACGACGGGGATGGCCCTTCCACCCACGTGTTTGTTCAGCGACGTCAGGACTCCTGCCTAGTTGCAAGGGACAACTCGGGATTCTCCTAGAGGCTTGGCAGGGCAATTGGGACGCCTCTCCACCTGAGGCGGGAGACCAAGTGTCCCTTTCCACGTGCCACAGGAATCCTGGGACTCCTATCAAGTTTCACGAGGAGTCAGGCATCGTCTCCTTTGGAGGCACTGATCTCCGCGTACCTCTGGTGTTTTCAATGGATGTGAGGCCTCCGGTCGCGATGAGGTGGGGAACTAGGTTTTCTCTTTGGTCTCCACAGGGGATTCAGACATCCTTTTGTGTTGGGAGATGCAAGACGAGCCTGGATTCAAGTCACTGCAGGGATATCTGGCCTTATTTCGAGTCAGGGCATCGCGGTGTCCATTCCACTTGAGGCCGCAAACTCAGGGTCCCTCTCACATAGCTAGAGCTGAGAGAAGCCTACTCTTGAGGTGCTTGTGGTAAGGTGGTATTCCTCTGGAGTCGAAACCAGGGACTAACCTCTCATCTCGAGTTGATTTTTGGTCCACGGAGCTCTTTCGTGTTGCTACAGTGACCTCAGCATCCCTCTATCCTTGAAACAGTGTTCTTGGGGTTTCTCTGGAGTGCCATCAAGGAAATCAAGGCTCCTTTCATGTGTGATGTGCAAGACGGAATTGCTCTGCACGCAGTGCAGGGGAATCGGGCCTCATCTCGCGGCGAGGGGGAAGTCTCATGGTTTTTCTCGAGTTGCGGCGGGAACCTGGGGTATATTCTCGAGTTACGACGGGGATGGCCCTTCCAACCACGTGTTTGTTCAGCGACGTCAGGACTCCTGCCTAGTTGCGAGGGACAACTCGGGATTCTCCTCGAGGCTTGGCAGGGCAATTGGGACGCCTCTCCAGCTGAGGCGGGAGACCAAGGGTCCCTTTCCACGTGCCACAGGAATCCTGTGACTCCTATCAAGTTTCAAGAGGAGTCAGGCATCGTCTCCTTTGGAGGCACTGATCTCCGCGTACCTCTGGAGTTTTCAAAGGATGTGAGGCCTCCGGTCGCCATGAGGTGGGAAACTAGGTCTTTCTCTGTGGTCTTCACATGGGATTCAGACATTCTTTCATCTTGTGAGATGCAAGACGAGCCTGCATTCAAGTCACTGCAGGGATATCCGGCCTTATTTAGCGTCAGGGTATCGCAGTGTCCATTCCACTTGAGGCCGCAAAATTAGGGTCCCTCTCACATACCTAGAGCTGAGAGAAGCCTCCTCTTGAGGTGCTTGTGGTAAGGTGGTATTCCTCTGGAGTCGAAGCCAGGGACTAACCTCTCATCTCGAGTGGATTCTTGGTCCACGGAGCTCTTTCGTGTTGCTACAGTGACCTCAGGATCCCCCTAGCCTTGAAACAGTGTTCTTTGGGTTTCTCTGGAGTTCCATCAAGGAAATTATGGCTCCTTTCATGTGTGATGTGCAACACGGAATTGCTCTGCACGCAGTGCAGGGGAATCGGGCCTCATCTCGCGGCGAGGGGGAAGTCTCATGGTTTTTCTCGAGTTGCGGCGGGAACCTGGGGTATATTCTCGAGTTACGACGGGGATGGCCCTTCCACCCACGTGTTTGTTCAGCGACGGCAGGACTCCTGCCTAGTTGCGAGGGACAACTCGGTATACTCCTCGAGGCTTCGCAGGGCAATTGGGACGCCTCTCCAGCTGAGGCGGGAGACCAAGGGTCCCTTTCCACGTGCCACAGGAATCCTGGGACTCCTATCAAGTTTCACGAGGAGTCAGGCATCGTCTCCTTTGGAGGCACTGATCTCCGCGTACCTCTGGAGTTTTCAAAGGATTTGAGGCCTCCTGTCGCGATGGGGTGGGGAACTAGGTCTTTTTCTGTGGTCTCCACAGGGGATTCAGACATCCTTTCATCTTGGGAGATGCAAGACGAGCCTGCATTCAAGTCACTGCAGGGATATCCGGCCTTATTTCGAGTCAGGGCATCGCGGTGTCCATTCCACTTGAGGCCGCAATCTCAGGGTCCCTCTCACATACCTAGAGCTGAGAGAAGTCTCCTCTTGAGGTGCTTGTGGTAAGGTGGTATTCCTCTGGAGTCGAAGCCAGGGACTAACCTCTCATCTCGAGTTGATTTTTGGTCCGCGGAGCTCTTTCGTGTTGCTACAGTGACCTCAGGATCCCTCTAGCCTTGAAACAGTGTTCTTGGGGTTTCTCTGGAGTGCCACCAAGGAAATCAAGGCTCCTTTCATGTGTGATGTGCAACAGGGAATTGCTCTGCACGCAGTGCAGGGGAATCGGGCCTCATCTCGCGGCGAGGGGGAAGTCTCATGGTTTTTCTCGAGTTGCGGCGGGAACCTGGGGTATATTCTCGAGTTACGACGGGGATGGCCCTTCCACCCACGTGTTTGTTCAGCGACGTCAGGACTCCTGCCTAGTTGCAAGGGACAACTCGGGATTCTCCTAGAGGCTTGGCAGGGCAATTGGGACGCCTCTCCACCTGAGGCGGGAGACCAAGTGTCCCTTTCCACGTGCCACAGGAATCCTGGGACTCCTATCAAGTTTCACGAGGAGTCAGGCATCGTCTCCTTTGGAGGCACTGATCTCCGCGTACCTCTGGTGTTTTCAATGGATGTGAGGCCTCCGGTCGCGATGAGGTGGGGAACTAGGTTTTCTCTTTGGTCTCCACAGGGGATTCAGACATCCTTTTGTGTTGGGAGATGCAAGACGAGCCTGGATTCAAGTCACTGCAGGGATATCTGGCCTTATTTCGAGTCAGGGCATCGCGGTGTCCATTCCACTTGAGGCCGCAAACTCAGGGTCCCTCTCACATAGCTAGAGCTGAGAGAAGCCTACTCTTGAGGTGCTTGTGGTAAGGTGGTATTCCTCTGGAGTCGAAACCAGGGACTAACCTCTCATCTCGAGTTGATTTTTGGTCCACGGAGCTCTTTCGTGCTGCTACAGTGACCTCAGCATCCCTCTATCCTTGAAACAGTGTTCTTGGGGTTTCTCTGGAGTGCCATCAAGGAAATCAAGGCTCCTTTCATGTGTGATGTGCAACACGGAATTGCTCTGCACGCAGTGCAGGGGAATCGGGCCTCATCTCGCGGCGAGGGGGAAGTCTCATGGTTTTTCTCGAGTTGCGGCGGGAACCTGGGGTATATTCTCGAGTTACGACGGGGATGGCCCTTCCAACCACGTGTTTGTTCAGCGACGTCAGGACTCCTGCCTAGTTGCGAGGGACAACTCGGGATTCTCCTCGAGTCTTGGCAGGGCAATTGGGACGCCTCTCCAGCTGAGGCGGGAGACCAACGGTCCCTTTCCACGTGCCACAGGAATCCTGGGACTCCTATCAAGTTTCACGATGAGTCAGGCATCGTCTCCTTTGGAGGCACTGATCTCCGCGTACCTCTGGGGTTTTCATAGGATGTGAGGCCTCCGGTCGCGATGAGGTGGGGAACTAGGTCTTTCTCTGTGGTCTCCACAGGGGATTCAGACATCCTTTCGTCTTGGGAGATGCAAGACGAGCCTGCATTCAAGTCACTGCAGGGATATCCGGCCTTATTTCGAGTCAGGGCATCGCGGTGTCCATTCCACTTGAGGCCGCAAACTCAGGGTCCCTCTCACATAGCTAGAGCTGAGAGAAGCCTCCTTTTGAGGTGCTTGTGTTAAGGTGGTATTCCTCTGGAGTCGAAGCCAGGGACTAACCTCTCATCTCGAGCTGATTTTTGGTCCACGGAGCTCTTTCGTGTTGCTACAGTGACCTCAGGATCCCTCTAGCCTTGAAACAGTGTTCCTGGGGTTTCTCTGGAGTGCCATCAAGGAAATCAAGTCTCCTTTCATGTGTGATGTGCAACACGGAATTGCTCTGCACGCAGTGCAGGGGAATCAGGCCTCATCTCGCAGCGAGGGGGAAGTCTCATGGTTTTTCTCCAGTTGCGGCGGGAACATGGGGTATATTCTCGAGTTACGTCGGGGATGGCCCTTCCACGCATGTGTTTGTTCAGCAACGTCAGGACTCCTGCCTAGTTGCGAGGGACAACTCGGGATTCTCCTCGAGGCTTGGCAGGGCAATTGGGACGCCTCTCCAGCTGAGGCGGGAGACCAAGGGTCCCTTTCCACGTGACACAGGAATCCTGTGACTCCTATCAAGTTTCAAGAGGAGTCAGGCATCGTCTCCTTTGGAGGCACTGATCTCCGCGTACCTCTGGAGTTTTCAAAGGATGTGAGGCCTCCGGTCGCCATGAGGTGGGAAACTAGGTCTTTCTCTGTGGTCTTCACATGGGATTCAGACATTCTTTCATCTTGTGAGATGCAAGACGAGCCTGCATTCAAGTCACTGCAGGGATATCCGGCCTTATTTAGCGTCAGGGCATCGCAGTGTCCATTCCACTTGAGGCCGCAAAATTAGGGTCCCTCTCACATACCTAGAGCTGAGAGAAGCCTCCTCTTGAGGTGCTTGTGGTAAGGTGGTATTCCTCTGGAGTCGAAGCCAGGGACTAACCTCTCATCTCGAGTGGATTCTTGGTCCACGGAGCTCTTTCGTGTTGCTACAGTGACCTCAGGATCCCCCTAGCCTTGAAACAGTGTTCTTTGGGTTTCTCTGGAGTTCCATCAAGGAAATTATGGCTCCTTTCATGTGTGATGTGCAACACGGAAATGCTCTGCACGCAGTGCAGGGGAATCGGGCCTCATCTCGCGGCGAGGGGGAAGTCTCATGGTTTTTCTCGAGTTGCGGCGGGAACCTGGGGTATATTCTCGAGTTACGACGGGGATGGCCCTTCCACCCACGTGTTTGTTCAGCGACGGCAGGACTCCTGCCTAGTTGCGAGGGACAACTCGGTATACTCCTCGAGGCTTCGCAGGGCAATTGGGACGCATCTCCAGCTGAGGCGGGAGACCAAGGGTCCCTTTCCACGTGCCACAGGAATCCTGGGACTCCTATCAAGTTTCACGAGGAGTCAGGCATCGTCTCCTTTGGAGGCACTGATCTCCGCGTACCTCTGGAGTTTTCAAAGGATGTGAGGCCTCCGGTCGCGATGAGGTGGGGAACTAGGTCTTTTTCTGTGGTCTCCACAGGGGATTCAGACATCTTTTCATCTTGGGAGATGCAAGACGAGCCTGCATTCAAGTCACTGCAGGGATATCCGGCCTTATTTCGAGTCAGGGCATCGCGGTGTCCATTCCACTTGAGGCCGCAAACTCAGGGTCCCTCTCACATACCTAGAGCTGAGAGAAGTCTCCTCTTGAGGTGCTTGTGGTAAGGTGGTATTCCTCTGGAGTCGAAGCCAGGGACTAACCTCTCATCTCGAGTTGATTTTTGGTCCGCGGAGCTCTTTCGTGTTGCTACAGTGACCTCAGGATCCCTCTAGCCTTGAAACAGTGTTCTTGGGGTTTCTCTGGAGTGCCACCAAGGAAATCAAGGCTCCTTTCATGTGTGATGTGCAACACGGAATTGCTCTGCACGCAGTGCAGGGGAATCGGGCCTCATCTCGCGGCGAGGGGGAAGTCTCATGGTTTTTCTCGAGTTGCGGCGGGAACCTGGGGTATATTCTCGAGTTACGACGGGGATGGCCCTTCCACCCACGTGTTTGTTCAGCGACGTCAGGACTCCTGCCTAGTTGCGAGGGACAACTCGGGATTCTCCTAGAGGCTTGGCAGGGCAATTGGGACGCCTCTCCACCTGAGGCGGGAGACCAAGTGTCCCTTTCCACGTGCCACAGGAATCCTGGGACTCCTATCAAGTTTCACGAGGAGTCAGGCATAGTCTCCTTTGGAGGCACTGATCTCCGCGTACCTCTGGTGTTTTCAAAGGATGTGAGGCCTCCGGTCGCGATGAGGTGGGGAACTAGGTTTTCTCTTTGGTCTCCACAGGGGATTCAGACATCCTTTTGTGTTGGGAGATGCAAGACGAGCCTGGATTCAAGTCACTGCAGGGATATCTGGCCTTATTTCGAGTCAGGGCATCGCGGTGTCCATTCCACTTGAGGCCACAAACTCAGGGTCCCTCTCACATAGCTAGAGCTGAGAGAAGCCTACTCTTGAGGTGCTTGTGGTAAGGTGGTATTCCTCTGGAGTCGAAACCAGGGACTAACCTCTCATCTCGAGTTGATTTTTGGTCCACGGAGCTCTTTCGTGCTGCTACAGTGACCTCAGCATCCCTCTATCCTTGAAACAGTGTTCTTGGGGTTTCTCTGGAGTGCCATCAAGGAAATCAAGGCTCCTTTCATGTGTGATGTGCAACACGGAATTGCTCTGCACGCAGTGCAGGGGAATCGGGCCTCATCTCGCGGCGAGGGGGAAGTCTCATGGTTTTTCTCGAGTTGCGGCGGGAACCTGGGGTATATTCTCGAGTTACGACGGGGATGGCCCTTCCACCCACGTGTTTGTTCAGCGACGGCAGGACTCCTGCCTAGTTGCGAGGGACAACTCGGGATTCTCCTCGAGGCTTGGCAGGGCAATTGGGACGCCTCTCCAGCTGAGGCGGGAGAACAAGGGTCCCTTTCCACGTGCCATAGGAATGCTGGGACTCCTATCAAGTTTCACGATGAGTCAGGCATCGTCTCCTTTGGAGGCACTGATCTCCGCGTACCTCTGGAATTTTCAAAGGATGTGAGGACTCCGGTCGCGATGAGGTGGGGAATTATGTTTTTCTCTGTGGTCTCGACAGGGGATTCAGACATCCTTTCATCTTGGGAGATGCAAGACGAGCCTGCATTCAAGTCACTGCAGGGATATCCGGCCTTATTTCGAGTCAGGGCATCGCGGTGTCCATTCCACTTGAGGCCGCAAACTCAGGGTCCCTCTCACATACCTAGAGCTGAGAGAAGCCTCCTCTTGAGGTGCTTGTGGTAAGGTGGTATTCCTCTGGAGTCGAAGCCAGGGACTAACCTCTCATCTCGAGTTGATTTTTGGTCCACGGAGCTCTTTCGTGTTGCTACAGTGACCTCAGGATCCCTCTAGCCTTGAAACAGTGTTCTTGGGGTTTCTCTGGAGTGCCATCAAGGAAATCAAGGTTCCTTTCATGTGTGATGTGCAACACGGAATTGCTCTGCACGCAGTGCAGGGGAATCGGGCCTCATCTCGCGGCGAGGGAAAAGTCTCAGGGTTTTTCTCGAGTTGCGGCGGGAACCTGGGGTATATTCTCGAGTTACAATTGGGATGGCCCGTCCACCCACGTGTTTGTTCAGCGACGTCAGGACTCCTGCCTAGTTGCGAGGGACAACACGGGATTCTCCTCGAGGCTTGGCAGGGCAATTGGGACGCCTCTCCAGCTGAGGCGGGAGACCAAGGGTCCCTTTCCACGTGCCACAGGAATCCTGGGACTCCTATCAAGTTTCACGAGAAGTCAGGCATCGTCTCCTTTGGAGGCACTGATCTCCGCGTACCTCTGGAGTTTTCAAAGGATGTGAGGCCTCCGGTCGCGATGAGGTGGGGAACTAGGTCTTTCTCTGTGGTATCCACAGGGGATTCAGACATCCTTTCGTCTTGGGAGATGCAAGACGAGCCTGCATTCAAGTCACTGCAGGGATATCCGGCCTTATTTCGAGTCAGGGCATCGCGGTGTCCATTCCTCTTGAGGCCACAAACTCAGGGTCCCTCTCACATACCTAGAGCTGAGAGAAGCCTCCTCTTGAGGTGCTTGTGGTGAGGTGGTATTCCTCTGGAGGCGAAGCCAGGGGCTAACCTCTCATCTCGAGTTGATTTTCGGTCCTCGGAGCCCTTTCGTGTTGCTACAGTGACCTCAGGATCCCTCTAGCCTTGAAACAGTGTTCTTGGGGTTTCTCTGGAGTGCCACCAAGGAAATCAAGGCTCCTTTCATGTGTCATGTGCAACAAGGAATTGCTCTGCACGCAGTGCAGGGGAATCGGGCCTCATCTCGCGGCGAGGGGGAAGTCTCATGGTTTTTCTCGAGTTGCGGCGGGAAGCTGGCGTATATTCTCGAGTTACGACGGGGATGGCCCTTCCACCCATGTGTTTGTTCAGTGACGTCAGGACTCCTGCCTAGTTGCGAGGGACAACTCGGGACTCTCCTCGAGGCTTGGCAGGGCAATTGGGACGCCTCTCCACCTGAGGCGGGAGACCAAGGGTCCCTTTCCACGTGCCACAGGAATCCTGGGACTCCTATCAAGTTTCACGAGGAGTCAGGCATCGTCTCCTTTGGAGGCACTGATCTCCGCGTACCTCTGAAGTTTTCAAAGAATGTGAGGCCTCCATTCGCGATGAGGTGGGGAAGTAGGTCTTTCTCTGTGGTCTCCACAAGGGATTCAGACATCCTTTCGTCTTGGGAGATGCAAGACGAGCCTGCATTCAAGTCACTGCAGGGATATCCGGCCTTATTTCGAGTCAGGGCATCGCGGTGTCCATTCCACTTGAGGCCGCAACCTCAGGGTCCCTCTCACATACCTAGAACTGAGAGAAGCCTCCTCTTGAGGTGCTTGTGGTGAGGTGGTATTCCTCTGAAGTCGAAGCCAGGGACTAACCTCTCATCTCGAGTTGATTTTTGGTCCTTGAAGCTCTTTCGTGTTGCTACAGTGACCTCAGGATCCCTCTAGCCTTGAAACAGTGTTCTTGGGTTTCTCTGGAGTGCCACCAAGGAAATCAAGGCTCCTTTCATGTGTGATGTGCAACACGGAATTGCTCTGCACGCAGTGGAGGATATCGGGCCTCATCTCGCGGCGAGGGGGAAGTCTCATGGTTTTTCTCGAGTTGCGGCTGGAACCTGGGGTATATTCTCGAGTTACGACGGGGATGGCCCTTCCAACCACGTGTTTGTTCAGCGACGTCAGGACTCCTGCCTAGTTGCGAGGGACAACTCGGGATTCTCCTCGAGTCTTGGCAGGGCAATTGGGACGCCTCTCCAGCTGAGGCGAGAGACCAACGGTCCCTTTCCACGTGCCACAGGAATCCTGGGACTCCTATCAAGTTTCACGATGAGTCAGGCATCGTCTCCTTTGGAGGCACTGATCTCCGCGTACCTCTGGGGTTTTCATAGGATGTGAGGCCTCCGGTCGCGATGAGGTGGGGAACTAGGTCTTTCTCTGTGGTCTCCACAGGGGATTCATACATCCTTTCGTCTTGGGAGATGCAAGACGAGCCTGCATTCAAGTCACTGCAGGGATATCCGGCCTTATTTCGAGTCAGGGCATCGCGGTGTCCATTCCACTTGAGGCCGCAAACTCAGGGTCCCTCTCACATACCTAGAGCTGAGAGAAGCCTCCTCTTGAGGTGCTTGTGTTAAGGTGGTATTCCTCTGGAGTCGAAGCCAGGGACTCACCTCTCATCTCGAGCTGATTTTTGGTCCACGGAGCTCTTTCGTGTTGCTACAGTGACCTCAGGATCCCTCTAGCCTTGAAACAGTGTTCCTGGGGTTTCTCTGGAGTGCCATCAAGGAAATCAAGTCTCCTTTCATGTGTGATGTGCAACACGGAATTGCTCTGCACGCAGTGCAGGGGAATCAGGCCTCATCTCGCAGCGAGGGGGAAGTCTCATGGTTTTTCTCCAGTTGCGGCGGGAACATGGGGTATATTCTCGAGTTACGTCGGGGATGGCCCTTCCACGCATGTGTTTGTTCAGCAACGTCAGGACTCCTGCCTAGTTGCGAGGGACAACTCGGGATTCTCCTCGAGGCTTGGCAGGGCAATTGGGACGCCTCTCCAGCTGAGGCGGGAGACCAAGGGTCCCTTTCCACGTGACACAGGAATCCTGTGACTCCTATCAAGTTTCAAGAGGAGTCAGGCATCGTCTCCTTTGGAGGCACTGATCTCCGCGTACCTCTGGAGTTTTCAAAGGATGTGAGGCCTCCGGTCGCCATGAGGTGGGAAACTAGGTCTTTCTCTGTGGTCTTCACATGGGATTCAGACATTCTTTCATCTTGTGAGATGCAAGACGAGCCTGCATTCAAGTCACTGCAGGGATATCCGGCCTTATTTAGCGTCAGGGCATCGCAGTGTCCATTCCACATGAGGCCGCAAAATTAGGGTCCCTCTCACATACCTAGAGCTGAGAGAAGCCTCCTCTTGAGGTGCTTGTGGTAAGGTGGTATTCCTCTGGAGTCGAAGCCAGGGACTAACCTCTCATCTCGAGTGGATTCTTGGTCCACGGAGCTCTTTCGTGTTGCTACAGTGACCTCAGGATCCCCCTAGCCTTGAAACAGTGTTCTTTGGGTTTCTCTGGAGTTCCATCAAGGAAATTATGGCTCCTTTCATGTGTGATGTGCAACACGGAATTGCTCTGCACGCAGTGCAGGGGAATCGGGCCTCATCTCGCGGCGAGGGGGAAGTCTCATGGTTTTTCTCGAGTTGCGGCGGGAACCTGGGGTATATTCTCGAGTTACGACGGGGATGGCCCTTCCACCCACGTGTTTGTTCAGCGACGGCAGGACTCCTGCCTAGTTGCGAGGGACAACTCGGTATACTCCTCGAGGCTTCGCAGGGCAATTGGGACGCCTCTCCAGCTGAGGCGGGAGACCAAGGGTCCCTTTCCACGTGCCACAGGAATCCTGGGACTCCTATCAAGTTTCACGAGGAGTCAGGCATCGTCTCCTTTGGAGGCACTGATCTCCGCGTACCTCTGGTGTTTTCAAAGGATGTGAGGCCTCCGGTCGCGATGAGGTGGGGAACTAGGTTTTCTCTTTGGTCTCCACAGGGGATTCAGACATCCTTTTGTGTTGGGAGATGCAAGACGAGCCTGGATTCAAGTCACTGCAGGGATATCTGGCCTTATTTCGAGTCAGGGCATCGCGGTGTCCATTCCACTTGAGGCCGCAAACTCAGGGTCCCTCTCACATAGCTAGAGCTGAGAGAAGCCTACTCTTGAGGTGCTTGTGGTAAGGTGGTATTCCTCTGGAGTCGAAACCAGGGACTAACCTCTCATCTCGAGTTGATTTTTGGTCCACGGAGCTCTTTCGTGCTGCTACAGTGACCTCAGCATCCCTCTATCCTTGAAACAGTGTTCTTGGGGTTTCTCTGGAGTGCCATCAAGGAAATCAAGGCTCCTTTCATGTGTGATGTGCAACACGGAATTGCTCTGCACGCAGTGCAGGGGAATCGGGCCTCATCTCGCGGCGAGGGGGAAGTCTCATGGTTTTTCTCGAGTTGCGGCGGGAACCTGGGGTATATTCTCGAGTTACGACGGGGATGGCCCTTCCACCCACGTGTTTGTTCAGCGACGGCAGGACTCCTGCCTAGTTGCGAGGGACAACTCGGGATTCTCCTCGAGGCTTGGCAGGGCAATTGGGACGCCTCTCCAGCTGAGGCGGGAGAACAAGGGTCCCTTTCCACGTGCCATAGGAATCCTGGGACTCCTATCAAGTTTCACGATGAGTCAGGCATCGTCTCCTTTGGAGGCACTGATCTCCGCGTACCTCTGAAATTTTCAAAGGATGTGAGGACTCCGGTCGCGATGAGGTGGGGAATTATGTTTTTCTCTGTGGTCTCGACAGGGGATTCAGACATCCTTTCATCTTGGGAGATGCAAGACGAGCCTGCATTCAAGTCACTGCAGGGATATCCGGCCTTATTTCGAGTCAGGGCATCGCGGTGTCCATTCCACTTGAGGCCGCAAACTCAGGGTCCCTCTCACATACCTAGAGCTGAGAGAAGCCTCCTCTTGAGGTGCTTGTGGTAAGGTGGTATTCCTCTGGAGTCGAAGCCAGGGACTAACCTCTCATCTCGAGTTGATTTTTGGTCCACGGAGCTCTTTCGTGTTGCTACAGTGACCTCAGGATCCCTCTAGCCTTGAAACAGTGTTCTTGGGGTTTCTCTGGAGTGCCATCAAGGAAATCAAGGTTCCTTTCATGTGTGATGTGCAACACGGAATTGCTCTGCACGCAGTGCAGGGGAATCGGGCCTCATCTCGCGGCGAGGGAAAAGTCTCAGGGTTTTTCTCGAGTTGCGGCGGGAACCTGGGGTATATTCTCGAGTTACAATTGGGATGGCCCGTCCACCCACGTGTTTGTTCAGCGACGTCAGGACTCCTGCCTAGTTGCGAGGAACAACACGGGATTCTCCTCGAGGCTTGGCAGGGCAATTGGGACGCCTCTCCAGCTGAGGCGGGAGACCAAGGGTCCCTTTCCACGTGCCACAGGAATCCTGGGACTCCTATCAAGTTTCACGAGAAGTCAGGCATCGTCTCCTTTGGAGGCACTGATCTCCGCGTACCTCTGGAGTTTTCAAAGGATGTGAGGCCTCCGGTCGCGATGAGGTGGGGAACTAGGTCATTCTCTGTGGTCTCCACAGGGGATTCAGACATCCTTTCGTCTTGGGAGATGCAAGACGAGCCTGCATTCAAGTCACTGCAGGGATATCCGGCCTTATTTCGAGTCAGGGCATCGCGGTGTCCATTCCTCTTGAGGCCACAAACTCAGGGTCCCTCTCACATACCTAGAGCTGAGAGAAGCCTCCTCTTGAGGTGCTTGTGGTGAGGTGGTATTCCTCTGGAGTCGAAGCCAGGGACTAACCTCTCATCTCGAGTTGATTTTCGGTCCTCGGAGCCCTTTCGTGTTGCTACAGTGACCTCAGGATCCCTCTAGCCTTGAAACAGTGTTCTTGGGGTTTCTCTGGAGTGCCACCAAGGAAATCAAGGCTCCTTTCATGTGTCATGTGCAACAAGGAATTGCTCTGCACGCAGTGCAGGGGAATCGGGCCTCATCTCGCGGCGAGGGGGAAGTCTCATGGTTTTTCTCGAGTTGCGGCGGGAACCTGGCGTATATTCTCGAGTTACGACGGGGATGGCCCTTCCACCCACGTGTTTGTTCAGCGACGTCAGGACTCCTGCCTAGTTGCGAGGGACAACTCGGGATTCTCCTCGAGGCTTGGCAGGGCAATTGGGACTCCTCTCCAGCTGAGGCGGGAGACCAAGGGTCCCTTCCACGTGCCACAGGAATCCTGGGACTCCTATCAAGTTTCACGAGGAGTCAGGCATCGTCTCCTTTGGAGGCACTGAACTCCGTGTACCTCTGGAGTTTTCAAAGAATTTGAGGCCTCCGGTCGCGATGAGGTGGGGAACTAGGTCTTTCTCTGTGGTCTCCACAGGGGATTCAGACATCCTTTCGTCTTGGGAGATGCAAGACGAGCCTGCATTCAAGTCACTGCAGGGATATCCGGCCTTATTTCGAGTCACGGCATCGCGGTGTCCATTCCACTTCAGGCCGCAAACTCAGGGTCCCTCTCACATACCTAGAGCTGAGAGAAGCCTCCTCTTGAGGTGCTTGTGTTAAGGTGGTATTCCTCTGGAGTCGAAGCCAGGGACTAACCTCTCATCTCGAGCTGATTTTTGGTCCACGGAGCTCTTTCGTGTTGCTCCAGTGACCTCAGGATCCCTCTAGCCTTGAAACAGTGTTCCTGGGGTTTCTCTGGAGTGCCATCAAGGAAATCAAGTCTCCTTTCATGTGTGATGTGCAACACGGAATTGCTCTGCACGCAGTGCAGGGGCATCAGGCCTCATCTCGCAGCGAGGGGGAAGTCTCATGGTTTTTCACGAGTTGCGGCGGGAACATGGGGTATATTCTCGAGTTACGTCGGGGATGGCCCTTCCACGCATGTGTTTGTTCAGCAACGTCAGGACTCCTGCCTAGTTGCGAGGGACAACTCGGGATTCTCCTCGAGGCTTGGCAGGGCAATTGGGACGCCTCTCCAGCTGAGGCGGGAGACCAAGGGTCCCTTTCCACGTGCCACAGGAATCCTGTGACTCCTATCAAGTTTCACGAGGAGTCAGGCATCGTCTCCTTTGGAGGCACTGATCTCCGCGTACCTCTGGAGTTTTCAAAGGATGTGAGGCCTCCGGTCGCCATGAGGTGGGAAACTAGGTCTTTCTCTGTTTTCTTCACATGGAATTCAGACATTCTTTCATCTTGTGAGATGCAAGACGAGCCTGCATTCAAGTCACTGCAGGGATATCCGGCCTTTTTTAGCGTCAGGGCATCGCAGTGTCCATTCCACTTGAGGCCACAAAATCAGGGTCCCTCTCACATACCTAGAGCTGAGAGAAGCCTCCTCTTGAGGTGCTTGTGGTAAGGTGGTATTCCTCTGGAGTCGAAGCCAGGGACTAACCTCTCATCTCGAGTGGATTCTTGGTCCACGGAGCTCTTTCGTGTTGCTACAGTGACCTCAGGATCCCTCTAGCCTTGAAACAGTGTTCTTTGGGTTTCTCTGGAGTGCCATCAAGGAAATTAAGGCTCCTTTCATGTGTGATGTGCAACACGGAATTGCTCTGCACGCAGTGCAGGGGAATCGGGCCTCATCTCGCGGCGAGGGGGAAGTCTCATGGTTTTTCTCGAGTTGCGGCGGGAACCTGGGGTATATTCTCGAGTTCCAACGGGGATGGCCCTTCCACCCACGTGTTTGTTCAGCGACGGCAGGACTCCTGCCTAGTTGCGAGGGACAACTCGGTATACTCCTCGAGGCTTCGCAGGGCAATTGGGACGCCTCTCCAGCTGAGGCGGGAGACCAAGGGTCCCTTTCCACGTGCCACAGGAATCCTGGGACTCCTATCAAGTTTCACGAGGAGTCAGGCATCGTCTCCTTTGGAGGCACTGATCTCCGCGTACCTCTGGAGTTTTCAAAGGATGTGAGGCCTCCGGTCGCGATGAGGTGGGGAACTAGGTCTTTTTCTGTGGTCTCCACAGGGGATTCAGACATCCTTTCATCTTGGGAGATGCAAGACGAGCCTGCATTCAAGTCACTGCAGGGATATCCGGCCTTATTTCGAGTCAGGGCATCGCGGTGTCCATTCCACTTGAGGCCGCAAACTTAGGGTCCCTCTCACATACCTAGAGCTGAGAGAAGCCTCCTCTTGAGGTGCTTGTGGTAAGGTGGTATTCCTCTGGAGTCGAAGCCAGGGACTAACCTCTCATCTCGAGTTGATTTTTGGTCCTCGGAGGTCTTTCGTGTTGCTACAGTGACCTCAGGATCCCTCTAGCCTTGAAACAGTGTTCTTGGGGTTTCTCTGGAGTGCCACCAATGAAATCAAGGCTCCTTTCATGTGTGATGTGCAACACGGAATTGCTCTGCACGCAGTGCAGGGGAATCGGGCCTCATATCGCGTCGAGGGGGAAGTCTCATGGTTTTTCTGGAGTTGGGGCGAGAACCTGGGGTATATTCTCGAGTTACGACGGGGATGGCCCTTCCAACCACGTGTTTGTTCAGCGACGGCAGGACTCCTGCCTAGTTGCGAGGGACAACTCGGGATTCTCCTCGAGGCTTGGCAGGGCAATTGGGACGCCTCTCCAGCTGAGGCGGGAGACCAAGGGTCTCTTTCCACGTGCCACAGGAATCCTGGGACTCCTATCAAGTTTCACGAGGAGTCAGGCATCGTCTCCTTTGGAGGCACTGATCTCCGCGTACCTCTGGAGTTTTCAAAGGATGTGAGGCCTCCGGTCGCGATGAGGTGGGGAACTAGGTCTTTCTCTGTGGTCTCCACAGGGGATTCAGACATCCTTTCGTCTTGGGAGATGCAAGACGAGCCTGCATTCAAGTCACTGCAGGGATATCCGGCCTTATTTCGAGTCAGGGCATCGCGGTGTCCATTCCACTTGAGGCCGCAAACTCAGGGTCCCTCTCACATACCTAGAGCTGAGAGAAGCCTCCTCTTGAGGTGCTTGTCGTGAGGTGATATTCCTCTGGAGTCGAAGCCAGGGACTAACCTCTCATCTCGAGTTGATTTGTGGTCCACGGAGCTCTTTCGTGTTGCTACAGTGACCTCAGGATCCCTCTAGCCTTGAAACAGTGTTCTTGGGGTTTCTCCGGAGTGCCACCAAGGAAATCAAGGCTCCTTTCATGTGTGATGTGCAACACGGAATTGCACTGCACGCAGTGCAGGGGAATCGGACCTCATCTCGCGGCGAGGGGGAAGTCTCATGGTTTTTCTCGAGTTGCGGCGGGAACCTGGGGTATATTCTCGAGTTACGACGGGGATGGCCCTTCCAGCCACGTGTTTGTTCAACGACGTAAGGACTTCTGCCTAATTGCGAGGGACAACTCGGGATTCTCCTCGAGGCTTGGCAGGGCAATTGGGACGCCTCTCCAGGTGAGGCGGGAGACCAACGGTCCATTTTCACGTGCCACAGGAATCCTGTGACTCCTATCAAGTTTCACGAGGCTTCAGGCATCGTCTCCTTTGGAGGCACTGATCTCCGCGTACCTCTGGAGTTTTCAAAGGATGTGAGGCCTCAGGTCGCCATGAGGTGGAGATCTAGGTCTTTCTCTGTGGTCTCCACAGGGGATTCAGACATCCTTTCATCTTGGGAGATGCAAGACGAGCCTGCATTCAAGTCACTGCAGGGATATCAGGCCTTATTTCGAGTCAGGGCATCGCGGTGTCCATTCCACTTGAGGCCGCAAACTCAGGGTCCCTCTCACATACCTAGAGCTGAGAGAAGCCTCCTCTTGAGGTGCTTGTGGTAAGGTGGTATTCCTCTGGAATCGAAGCCAGGGAGTAACCTTTCATCTCGAGTTGATTTTTGGTCCACGGAGCTCTTTCGTGTTGCTACAGTGACCTCAGGATCCCTCTAGCCTTGAAACAGTGTTCTTGGGGTTTCTCTGGAGTGCAATCAAGGAAATCAAGGCTCCTTTCATGTGTGATGTGCAACACGGAATTGCTCTGCATGCAGGGCAGGGGAATCAGGCCTCATCTCGCGGCGAGGGGGAAGTCTCATGGTTTTTCTCGACTTGCGGCGGGAACCTGGGGTATATTCTCGAGTTACCACGGGGATGGCCCTTCCAACCACGTGTTTGTTCAGCGATGGCAGGACTCCTGCCTAGTTGCGAGGGACATCTCGGGATTCTCCTCGAGGCTTGGCAGGGCAATTGGGACGCCTCTCCAGCTGAGGCGGGAGACCAAGGGTCTCTTTCCACGTGCCACAGGAATCCTGGGACTCCTATCAAGTTTCACGAGGAGTCAGGAATCGTCTCCTTTGGAGGCACTGATCTCCGCGTACCTCTGGAGTTTTCAAAGGATGTGAGGCCTCCGGTCGCGATGAGGTGGGGAACTAGGTCTTTCTCTGTGGTCTCCACAGGGGATTCAGACATCCTTTCGTCTTGGGAGATGCAAGACGAGCCTGCATTCAAGTCACTGCAGGGATATCCGGCCTTATTTCGAGTCGGGGCATCGCGGTGTCCATTCCACTTGAGGCCGCAAACTCAGGGTCCCTCTCACATACCTAGAGCTGAGAGAAGCCTCCTCTTGAGGTGCTTGTGGTAAGGTGGTATTCCTCTGGAGTCGAAGCCAGGGACTAACCTCTCAAATCGAGTTGATTGTTGGTCCATGGAGCTCTTTCGTGTTGCTACAGTGACCTCAGGATCCCTCTAGCCTTGAAACAGTGTTCTTGGGGTTTCTCTGGAGTGCCATCAAGGAAATCAAGGCTCCTTTCATGTGTGATGTGCAACACGGAATTGCTCTGCATGCAGTGCAGGGGAATCGGGCCTCATCTCGCGGCGAGGGGGAAGTCTCATTTTTTTTCGCGAGTTGAGGCGGGAACTTGGGGTGTATTCTCGAGTTACGACGGGGATGGCCCTTCCACCCACGTGTTTGTTCAGCGACGGCAGGACTCCTGCCTAGTTGCGAGGGACAACTCGGGATTCTCCTCGAGGCTTGGCAGGGCAATTGGGACGCCTCTCCAGCTGAGGCGGGAGACCAAGGGTCCCTTTCCACGTGCCACAGGAATCCTGGGGCTCCTTTCAAGTTTCACGAGGAGTCAGGCATCGTCTCCTTTGGAGGCACTGATCTCCGCGTACCTCTGAAGTTTTCAAAGAATGTGAGGCCTCCATTCGCGATGAGGTGGGGAACTAGGTCTTTCTCTGTGGTCTCCACAAGGGATTCAGACATCCTTTCGTCTTGGGAGATGCAAGACGAGCCTGCATTCAAGTCACTGCAGGGATATCCGGCCTTATTTCGAGTCAGGGCATCGCGGTGTCCATTCCACTTGAGGCCGCAAACTTAGGGTCCCTCTCACATACCTAGAGCTGAGAGAAGCCTCCTCTTGAGGTGCTTGTGGTAAGGTGGTATTCCTCTGGAGTCGAAGCCAGGGACTAACCTCTCATCTCGAGTTGATTTTTGGTCCTCGGAGGTCTTTCGTGTTGCTACAGTGACCTCAGGATCCCTCTAGCCTTGAAACAGTGTTCTTGGGGTTTCTCTGGAGTGCCACCAATGAAATCAAGGCTCCTTTCATGTGTGATGTGCAACACGGAATTGCTCTGCACGCAGTGCAGGGGAATCGGGCCTCATATCGCGTCGAGGGGGAAGTCTCATGGTTTTTCTGGAGTTGGGGCGAGAACCTGGGGTATATTCTCGAGTTACGACGGGGATGGCCCTTCCAACCACGTGTTTGTTCAGCGACGGCAGGACTCCTGCCTAGTTGCGAGGGACAACTCGGGATTCTCCTCGAGGCTTGGCAGGGCAATTGGGACGCCTCTCCAGCTGAGGCGGGAGACCAAGGGTCTCTTTCCACGTGCCACAGGAATCCTGGGACTCCTATCAAGTTTCACGAGGAGTCAGGCATCGTCTCCTTTGGAGGCACTGATCTCCGCGTACCTCTGGAGTTTTCAAAGGATGTGAGGCCTCCGGTCGCGATGAGGTGGGGAACTAGGTCTTTCTCTGTGGTCTCCACAGGGGATTCAGACATCCTTTCGTCTTGGGAGATGCAAGACGAGCCTGCATTCAAGTCACTGCAGGGATATCCGGCCTTATTTCGAGTCAGGGCATCGCGGTGTCCATTCCACTTGAGGCCGCAAACTCAGGGTCCCTCTCACATACCTAGAGCTGAGAGAAGCCTCCTCTTGAGGTGCTTGTCGTGAGGTGATATTCCTCTGGAGTCGAAGCCAGGGACTAACCTCTCATCTCGAGTTGATTTGTGGTCCACGGAGCTCTTTCGTGTTGCTACAGTGACCTCAGGATCCCTCTAGCCTTGAAACAGTGTTCTTGGGGTTTCTCCGGAGTGCCACCAAGGAAATCAAGGCTCCTTTCATGTGTGATGTGCAACACGGAATTGCACTGCACGCAGTGCAGGGGAATCGGACCTCATCTCGCGGCGAGGGGGAAGTCTCATGGTTTTTCTCGAGTTGCGGCGGGAACCTGGGGTATATTCTCGAGTTACGACGGGGATGGCCCTTCCAGCCACGTGTTTGTTCAACGACGTAAGGACTTCTGCCTAATTGCGAGGGACAACTCGGGATTCTCCTCGAGGCTTGGCAGGGCAATTGGGACGCCTCTCCAGGTGAGGCGGGAGACCAACGGTCCATTTTCACGTGCCACAGGAATCCTGTGACTCCTATCAAGTTTCACGAGGCTTCAGGCATCGTCTCCTTTGGAGGCACTGATCTCCGCGTACCTCTGGAGTTTTCAAAGGATGTGAGGCCTCAGGTCGCCATGAGGTGGAGATCTAGGTCTTTCTCTGTGGTCTCCACAGGGGATTCAGACATCCTTTCATCTTGGGAGATGCAAGACGAGCCTGCATTCAAGTCACTGCAGGGATATCAGGCCTTATTTCGAGTCAGGGCATCGCGGTGTCCATTCCACTTGAGGCCGCAAACTCAGGGTCCCTCTCACATACCTAGAGCTGAGAGAAGCCTCCTCTTGAGGTGCTTGTGGTAAGGTGGTATTCCTCTGGAATCGAAGCCAGGGAGTAACCTTTCATCTCGAGTTGATTTTTGGTCCACGGAGCTCTTTCGTGTTGCTACAGTGACCTCAGGATCCCTCTAGCCTTGAAACAGTGTTCTTGGGGTTTCTCTGGAGTGCAATCAAGGAAATCAAGGCTCCTTTCATGTGTGATGTGCAACACGGAATTGCTCTGCATGCAGGGCAGGGGAATCAGGCCTCATCTCGCGGCGAGGGGGAAGTCTCATGGTTTTTCTCGACTTGCGGCGGGAACCTGGGGTATATTCTCGAGTTACCACGGGGATGGCCCTTCCAACCACGTGTTTGTTCAGCGATGGCAGGACTCCTGCCTAGTTGCGAGGGACATCTCGGGATTCTCCTCGAGGCTTGGCAGGGCAATTGGGACGCCTCTCCAGCTGAGGCGGGAGACCAAGGGTCTCTTTCCACGTGCCACAGGAATCCTGGGACTCCTATCAAGTTTCACGAGGAGTCAGGAATCGTCTCCTTTGGAGGCACTGATCTCCGCGTACCTCTGGAGTTTTCAAAGGATGTGAGGCCTCCGGTCGCGATGAGGTGGGGAACTAGGTCTTTCTCTGTGGTCTCCACAGGGGATTCAGACATCCTTTCGTCTTGGGAGATGCAAGACGAGCCTGCATTCAAGTCACTGCAGGGATATCCGGCCTTATTTCGAGTCGGGGCATCGCGGTGTCCATTCCACTTGAGGCCGCAAACTCAGGGTCCCTCTCACATACCTAGAGCTGAGAGAAGCCTCCTCTTGAGGTGCTTGTGGTAAGGTGGTATTCCTCTGGAGTCGAAGCCAGGGACTAACCTCTCAAATCGAGTTGATTGTTGGTCCATGGAGCTCTTTCGTGTTGCTACAGTGACCTCAGGATCCCTCTAGCCTTGAAACAGTGTTCTTGGGGTTTCTCTGGAGTGCCATCAAGGAAATCAAGGCTCCTTTCATGTGTGATGTGCAACACGGAATTGCTCTGCATGCAGTGCAGGGGAATCGGGCCTCATCTCGCGGCGAGGGGGAAGTCTCATTTTTTTTCGCGAGTTGAGGCGGGAACTTGGGGTGTATTCTCGAGTTACGACGGGGATGGCCCTTCCACCCACGTGTTTGTTCAGCGACGGCAGGACTCCTGCCTAGTTGCGAGGGACAACTCGGGATTCTCCTCGAGGCTTGGCAGGGCAATTGGGACGCCTCTCCAGCTGAGGCGGGAGACCAAGGGTCCCTTTCCACGTGCCACAGGAATCCTGGGGCTCCTTTCAAGTTTCACGAGGAGTCAGGCATCGTCTCCTTTGGAGGCACTGATCTCCGCGTACCTCTGAAGTTTTCAAAGAATGTGAGGCCTCCATTCGCGATGAGGTGGGGAACTAGGTCTTTCTCTGTGGTCTCCACAAGGGATTCAGACATCCTTTCGTCTTGGGAGATGCAAGACGAGCCTGCATTCAAGTCACTGCAGGGATATCCGGCCTTATTTCGAGTCAGGGCATCGCGGTGTCCATTCCACTTGAGGCCGCAAACTTAGGGTCCCTCTCACATACCTAGAGCTGAGAGAAGCCTCCTCTTGAGGTGCTTGTGGTAAGGTGGTATTCCTCTGGAGTCGAAGCCAGGGACTAACCTCTCATCTCGAGTTGATTTTTGGTCCTCGGAGGTCTTTCGTGTTGCTACAGTGACCTCAGGATCCCTCTAGCCTTGAAACAGTGTTCTTGGGGTTTCTCTGGAGTGCCACCAATGAAATCAAGGCTCCTTTCATGTGTGATGTGCAACACGGAATTGCTCTGCACGCAGTGCAGGGGAATCGGGCCTCATATCGCGTCGAGGGGGAAGTCTCATGGTTTTTCTGGAGTTGGGGCGAGAACCTGGGGTATATTCTCGAGTTACGACGGGGATGGCCCTTCCAACCACGTGTTTGTTCAGCGACGGCAGGACTCCTGCCTAGTTGCGAGGGACAACTCGGGATTCTCCTCGAGGCTTGGCAGGGCAATTGGGACGCCTCTCCAGCTGAGGCGGGAGACCAAGGGTCTCTTTCCACGTGCCACAGGAATCCTGGGACTCCTATCAAGTTTCACGAGGAGTCAGGCATCGTCTCCTTTGGAGGCACTGATCTCCGCGTACCTCTGGAGTTTTCAAAGGATGTGAGGCCTCCGGTCGCGATGAGGTGGGGAACTAGGTCTTTCTCTGTGGTCTCCACAGGGGATTCAGACATCCTTTCGTCTTGGGAGATGCAAGACGAGCCTGCATTCAAGTCACTGCAGGGATATCCGGCCTTATTTCGAGTCAGGGCATCGCGGTGTCCATTCCACTTGAGGCCGCAAACTCAGGGTCCCTCTCACATACCTAGAGCTGAGAGAAGCCTCCTCTTGAGGTGCTTGTCGTGAGGTGATATTCCTCTGGAGTCGAAGCCAGGGACTAACCTCTCATCTCGAGTTGATTTGTGGTCCACGGAGCTCTTTCGTGTTGCTACAGTGACCTCAGGATCCCTCTAGCCTTGAAACAGTGTTCTTGGGGTTTCTCCGGAGTGCCACCAAGGAAATCAAGGCTCCTTTCATGTGTGATGTGCAACACGGAATTGCACTGCACGCAGTGCAGGGGAATCGGACCTCATCTCGCGGCGAGGGGGAAGTCTCATGGTTTTTCTCGAGTTGCGGCGGGAACCTGGGGTATATTCTCGAGTTACGACGGGGATGGCCCTTCCAGCCACGTGTTTGTTCAACGACGTAAGGACTTCTGCCTAATTGCGAGGGACAACTCGGGATTCTCCTCGAGGCTTGGCAGGGCAATTGGGACGCCTCTCCAGGTGAGGCGGGAGACCAACGGTCCATTTTCACGTGCCACAGGAATCCTGTGACTCCTATCAAGTTTCACGAGGCTTCAGGCATCGTCTCCTTTGGAGGCACTGATCTCCGCGTACCTCTGGAGTTTTCAAAGGATGTGAGGCCTCAGGTCGCCATGAGGTGGAGATCTAGGTCTTTCTCTGTGGTCTCCACAGGGGATTCAGACATCCTTTCATCTTGGGAGATGCAAGACGAGCCTGCATTCAAGTCACTGCAGGGATATCAGGCCTTATTTCGAGTCAGGGCATCGCGGTGTCCATTCCACTTGAGGCCGCAAACTCAGGGTCCCTCTCACATACCTAGAGCTGAGAGAAGCCTCCTCTTGAGGTGCTTGTGGTAAGGTGGTATTCCTCTGGAATCGAAGCCAGGGAGTAACCTTTCATCTCGAGTTGATTTTTGGTCCACGGAGCTCTTTCGTGTTGCTACAGTGACCTCAGGATCCCTCTAGCCTTGAAACAGTGTTCTTGGGGTTTCTCTGGAGTGCAATCAAGGAAATCAAGGCTCCTTTCATGTGTGATGTGCAACACGGAATTGCTCTGCATGCAGGGCAGGGGAATCAGGCCTCATCTCGCGGCGAGGGGGAAGTCTCATGGTTTTTCTCGACTTGCGGCGGGAACCTGGGGTATATTCTCGAGTTACCACGGGGATGGCCCTTCCAACCACGTGTTTGTTCAGCGATGGCAGGACTCCTGCCTAGTTGCGAGGGACATCTCGGGATTCTCCTCGAGGCTTGGCAGGGCAATTGGGACGCCTCTCCAGCTGAGGCGGGAGACCAAGGGTCTCTTTCCACGTGCCACAGGAATCCTGGGACTCCTATCAAGTTTCACGAGGAGTCAGGAATCGTCTCCTTTGGAGGCACTGATCTCCGCGTACCTCTGGAGTTTTCAAAGGATGTGAGGCCTCCGGTCGCGATGAGGTGGGGAACTAGGTCTTTCTCTGTGGTCTCCACAGGGGATTCAGACATCCTTTCGTCTTGGGAGATGCAAGACGAGCCTGCATTCAAGTCACTGCAGGGATATCCGGCCTTATTTCGAGTCGGGGCATCGCGGTGTCCATTCCACTTGAGGCCGCAAACTCAGGGTCCCTCTCACATACCTAGAGCTGAGAGAAGCCTCCTCTTGAGGTGCTTGTGGTAAGGTGGTATTCCTCTGGAGTCGAAGCCAGGGACTAACCTCTCAAATCGAGTTGATTGTTGGTCCATGGAGCTCTTTCGTGTTGCTACAGTGACCTCAGGATCCCTCTAGCCTTGAAACAGTGTTCTTGGGGTTTCTCTGGAGTGCCATCAAGGAAATCAAGGCTCCTTTCATGTGTGATGTGCAACACGGAATTGCTCTGCATGCAGTGCAGGGGAATCGGGCCTCATCTCGCGGCGAGGGGGAAGTCTCATTTTTTTTCGCGAGTTGAGGCGGGAACTTGGGGTGTATTCTCGAGTTACGACGGGGATGGCCCTTCCACCCACGTGTTTGTTCAGCGACGGCAGGACTCCTGCCTAGTTGCGAGGGACAACTCGGGATTCTCCTCGAGGCTTGGCAGGGCAATTGGGACGCCTCTCCAGCTGAGGCGGGAGACCAAGGGTCCCTTTCCACGTGCCACAGGAATCCTGGGGCTCCTTTCAAGTTTCACGAGGAGTCAGGCATCGTCTCCTTTGGAGGCACTGATCTCCGCGTACCTCTGAAGTTTTCAAAGAATGTGAGGCCTCCATTCGCGATGAGGTGGGGAACTAGGTCTTTCTCTGTGGTCTCCACAAGGGATTCAGACATCCTTTCGTCTTGGGAGATGCAAGACGAGCCTGCATTCAAGTCACTGCAGGGATATCCGGCCTTATTTCGAGTCAGGGCATCGCGGTGTCCATTCCACTTGAGGCCGCAAACTTAGGGTCCCTCTCACATACCTAGAGCTGAGAGAAGCCTCCTCTTGAGGTGCTTGTGGTAAGGTGGTATTCCTCTGGAGTCGAAGCCAGGGACTAACCTCTCATCTCGAGTTGATTTTTGGTCCTCGGAGGTCTTTCGTGTTGCTACAGTGACCTCAGGATCCCTCTAGCCTTGAAACAGTGTTCTTGGGGTTTCTCTGGAGTGCCACCAATGAAATCAAGGCTCCTTTCATGTGTGATGTGCAACACGGAATTGCTCTGCACGCAGTGCAGGGGAATCGGGCCTCATATTGCGTCGAGGGGGAAGTCTCATGGTTTTTCTGGAGTTGGGGCGAGAACCTGGGGTATATTCTCGAGTTACGACGGGGATGGCCCTTCCAACCACGTGTTTGTTCAGCGACGGCAGGACTCCTGCCTAGTTGCGAGGGACAACTCGGGATTCTCCTCGAGGCTTGGCAGGGCAATTGGGACGCCTCTCCAGCTGAGGCGGGAGACCAAGGGTCTCTTTCCACGTGCCACAGGAATCCTGGGACTCCTATCAAGTTTCACGAGGAGTCAGGCATCGTCTCCTTTGGAGGCACTGATCTCCGCGTACCTCTGGAGTTTTCAAAGGATGTGAGGCCTCCGGTCGCGATGAGGTGGGGAACTAGGTCTTTCTCTGTGGTCTCCACAGGGGATTCAGACATCCTTTCGTCTTGGGAGATGCAAGACGAGCCTGCATTCAAGTCACTGCAGGGATATCCGGCCTTATTTCGAGTCAGGGCATCGCGGTGTCCATTCCACTTGAGGCCGCAAACTCAGGGTCCCTCTCACATACCTAGAGCTGAGAGAAGCCTCCTCTTGAGGTGCTTGTCGTGAGGTGATATTCCTCTGGAGTCGAAGCCAGGGACTAACCTCTCATCTCGAGTTGATTTGTGGTCCACGGAGCTCTTTCGTGTTGCTACAGTGACCTCAGGATCCCTCTAGCCTTGAAACAGTGTTCTTGGGGTTTCTCCGGAGTGCCACCAAGGAAATCAAGGCTCCTTTCATGTGTGATGTGCAACACGGAATTGCACTGCACGCAGTGCAGGGGAATCGGACCTCATCTCGCGGCGAGGGGGAAGTCTCATGGTTTTTCTCGAGTTGCGGCGGGAACCTGGGGTATATTCTCGAGTTACGACGGGGATGGCCCTTCCAGCCACGTGTTTGTTCAACGACGTAAGGACTTCTGCCTAATTGCGAGGGACAACTCGGGATTCTCCTCGAGGCTTGGCAGGGCAATTGGGACGCCTCTCCAGGTGAGGCGGGAGACCAACGGTCCATTTTCACGTGCCACAGGAATCCTGTGACTCCTATCAAGTTTCACGAGGCTTCAGGCATCGTCTCCTTTGGAGGCACTGATCTCCGCGTACCTCTGGAGTTTTCAAAGGATGTGAGGCCTCAGGTCGCCATGAGGTGGAGATCTAGGTCTTTCTCTGTGGTCTCCACAGGGGATTCAGACATCCTTTCATCTTGGGAGATGCAAGACGAGCCTGCATTCAAGTCACTGCAGGGATATCAGGCCTTATTTCGAGTCAGGGCATCGCGGTGTCCATTCCACTTGAGGCCGCAAACTCAGGGTCCCTCTCACATACCTAGAGCTGAGAGAAGCCTCCTCTTGAGGTGCTTGTGGTAAGGTGGTATTCCTCTGGAATCGAAGCCAGGGAGTAACCTTTCATCTCGAGTTGATTTTTGGTCCACGGAGCTCTTTCGTGTTGCTACAGTGACCTCAGGATCCCTCTAGCCTTGAAACAGTGTTCTTGGGGTTTCTCTGGAGTGCAATCAAGGAAATCAAGGCTCCTTTCATGTGTGATGTGCAACACGGAATTGCTCTGCATGCAGGGCAGGGGAATCAGGCCTCATCTCGCGGCGAGGGGGAAGTCTCATGGTTTTTCTCGACTTGCGGCGGGAACCTGGGGTATATTCTCGAGTTACCACGGGGATGGCCCTTCCAACCACGTGTTTGTTCAGCGATGGCAGGACTCCTGCCTAGTTGCGAGGGACATCTCGGGATTCTCCTCGAGGCTTGGCAGGGCAATTGGGACGCCTCTCCAGCTGAGGCGGGAGACCAAGGGTCTCTTTCCACGTGCCACAGGAATCCTGGGACTCCTATCAAGTTTCACGAGGAGTTAGGAATCGTCTCCTTTGGAGGCACTGATCTCCGCGTACCTCTGGAGTTTTCAAAGGATGTGAGGACTCCGGTCGCGATGAGGTGGGGAACTAGGTCTTTCTCTGTGGTCTCCACAGGGGATTCAGACATCCTTTCGTCTTGGGAGATGCAAGACGAGCCTGCATTCAAGTCACTGCAGGGATATCCGGCCTTATTTCGAGTCGGGGCATCGCGGTGTCCATTCCACTTGAGGCCGCAAACTCAGGGTCCCTCTCACATACCTAGAGCTGAGAGAAGCCTCCTCTTGAGGTGCTTGTGGTAAGGTGGTATTCCTCTGGAGTCGAAGCCAGGGACTAACCTCTCAAATCGAGTTGATTGTTGGTCCATGGAGCTCTTTCGTGTTGCTACAGTGACCTCAGGATCCCTCTAGCCTTGAAACAGTGTTCTTGGGGTTCCTCTGGAGTGCCATCAAGGAAATCAAGGCTCCTTTCATGTGTGATGTGCAACACGGAATTGCTCTGCATGCAGTGCAGGGGAATCGGGCCTCATCTCGCGGCGAGGGGGAAGTCTCATTTTTTTTCGCGAGTTGAGGCGGGAACTTGGGGTGTATTCTCGAGTTACGACGGGGATGGCCCTTCCACCCACGTGTTTGTTCAGCGACGTCAGGACTGCTGCCTAGTTGCGAGGGACAACTCGGGATTCTCCTCGAGGCTTGGCAGGGCAATTGGGACGCCTCTCCACCTGAGGCGGGAGACCAAGGGTCCCTTTCCACGTGCCACAGGAATCCTGGGACTCCTATCAAGTTTCACAAGGAGTCAGGCATCATCTCCTTTGGAGGCACTGATCTCCGCGTACCTCTGAAGTTTTCAAAGAATGTGAGGCCTCCATTCGCGATGAGGTGGGGAAGTAGGTCTTTCTCTGTGGTCTCCACAAGGGATTCAGACATCCTTTCGTCTTGGGAGATGCAAGACGAGCCTGGATTCAAGTCACTGCAGGGATATCCGGCCTTATTTCGAGTCAGGGCATCGCGGTGTCCATTCCACTTGAGGCCGCAACCTCAGGGTCCCTCTCACATACCTAGAACTGAGAGAAGCCTCCTCTTGAGGTGCTTGTGGTGAGGTGGTATTCCTCTGGAGTCGAAGCCAGGGACTAACCTCTCATTTCGAGTTGATTTTTGGTCCTTGAAGCTCTTTCGTGTTGCTACAGTGACCTCAGGATCCCTCTAGCCTTGAAACAGTGTTCTTGGGTTTCTCTGGAGTGCCACCAAGGAAATCAAGGCTCCTTTCATGTGTGATGTGCAACACGGAATTGCTCTGCACGCAGTGGAGGATATCGGGCCTCATCTCGCGGCGAGGGGGAAGTCTCATGGTTTTTCTCGAGTTGCGGCGGGAACCTGGGGTATATTCTCGAGTTACGACGGGGATGGCCCTTCCAACCACGTGTTTGTTCAGCGACGTCAGGACTCCTGCCTAGTTGCGAGGGACAACTCGGGATTCTCCTCGAGGCTTGGCAGGGCAATTGGGACGCCTCTCCAGCTGAGGCGGGAGACCAACGGTCCCTTTCCACGTGCCACAGGAATCCTGGGACTCCTATCAAGTTTCAAGAGGAGTCAGGCATCGTCTCCTTTGGAGGCACTGATCTCCGCGTACCTCTGGAGTTTTCAAAGGATGTGAGGCCTCAGGTCGCCATGAGGTGGGGATCTAGGTCTTTCTCTGTGGTCTCCACAGGGGATTCAGACATCCTTTCATTTTGGGAGATGCAAGACGAGCCTGCATTCAAGTCACTGCAGGGATATCAGGCCTTATTTCGAGTCAGGGCATCGCGGTGTCCATTCCACTTGAGGCCGCAAACTCAGGGTCCCTCTCACATACCTAGAGCTGAGAGAAGCCTCCTCTTGAATTGCTTGTGGTAAGGTGGTATTCCTCTGGAATCGAAGCCAGGGACTAACCTTTCATCTCGAGTTGATTTTTGGTCCACGGAGCTCTTTCGTGTTGCTACAGTGACCTCAGGATCCCTCAAGCCTTGAAACAGTGTTCTTGGGGTTTCTCTGGAGTGCAATCAAGGAAATCAAGGCTCCTTTCATGTGTGATGTGCAACACGGAATTGCTCTGCATGTAGGGCAGGGGAATCAGGCCTCATCTCGCGGCGAGGGGGAAGTCTCATGGTTTTTCTCGACTTGCGGCGGGAACCTGGGGTATATTCTCGAGTTACGACGGGGATGGCCCTTCCACCCACGTGTTTGTTCAACGACGTCAGGACTCCTGCCTAGTTGCGAGGGACAACTCGGGATTCTCCTCGAGGCTTGGCAGGGCAATTGGGACGCCTCTCCAGCTGAGGCGGGAGACCAAGGGTCCCTTTCCACGTGCCACAGGAATCCTGCAACTCCTATCAAGTTTCACGAGGAGTCAGGCATCGTCTCCTTTGGAGGCACTGATCTCCGCGTACCTCTGGAGTTTTCAAAGGATGTGAGGCCTCAGGTCGCCATGAGGTGGGGATCTAGGTCTTTCTCTGTGGTCTCCACAGGGGATTCAGACATCCTTTCATCTTGGGAGATGCAAGACGAGCCTGGATTCAAGTCACTGCAGAGATATCCGGCCTTATTTCGAGTCAGGGCATCGCGGTGTCCATTCCACTTGAGGCCGCAAACTCAGGGTCCCTCTCACATACCTAGAGCTGAGAGAAGCCTCCTCTTGAGGTGCTTGTGGTAAGGTGGTATTCCTCTGGAGTCGAAGCCAGGGACTAACCTCTCAAATCGAGTTGATTGTTGGTCCATGGAGCTCTTTCGTGTTGCTACAGTGACCTCAGGATCCCTCTAGCCTTGAAACAGTGTTCTTGGGGTTTCTCTGGAGTGCCATCAAGGAAATCAAGGCTCCTTTCATGTGTGATGTGCAACACGGAATTGCTCTGCATGCAGTGCAGGGGAATCGGGCCTCATCTCGCGGCGAGGGGGAAGTCTCATTTTTTTTCGCGAGTTGAGGCGGGAACCTGGGGTGTATTCTCGAGTTACGACGGGGATGGCCCTTCCACCCATGTGTTTGTTCAGCGACGTCAGGACTCCTGCCTAGTTGCGAGGGACAACTCGGGACTCTCCTCGAGGCTTGGCAGGGCAATTGGGACGCCTCTCCACCTGAGGCGGGAGACCAAGGGTCCCTTTCCACGTGCCACAGGAATCCTGGGACTCCTATCAAGTTTCACGAGGAGTCAGGCATCGTCTCCTTTGGAGGCACTGATCTCCGCGTACCTCTGAAGTTTTCAAAGAATGTGAGGCCTCCATTCGCGATGAGGTGGGGAAGTAGGTCTTTCTCTGTGGTCTCCACAAGGGATTCAGACATCCTTTCGTCTTGGGAGATGCAAGACGAGCCTGGATTCAAGTCACTGCAGGGATATCCGGCCTTATTTCGAGTCAGGGCATCGCGGTGTCCATTCCACTTGAGGCCGCAACCTCAGGGTCCCTCTCACATACCTAGAACTGAGAGAAGCCTCCTCTTGAGGTGCTTGTGGTGAGGTGGTATTCCTCTGAAGTCGAAGCCAGGGACTAACCTCTCATCTCGAGTTGATTTTTGGTCCTTGAAGCTCTTCGTGTTGCTACAGTGACCTCAGGATCCCTCTAGCCTTGAAACAGTGTTCTTGGGTTTCTCTGGAGTGCCACCAAGGAAATCAAGGCTCCTTTCATGTGTGATGTGCAACACGGAATTGCTCTGCACGCAGTGGAGGATATCGGGCCTCATCTCGCGGCGAGGGGGAAGTCTCATGGTTTTTCTCGAGTTGCGGCGGGAACCTGGGGTATATTCTCGAGTTACGACGGGGATGGCCCTTCCAACCACGTGTTTGTTCAGCGACGTCAGGACTCCTGCCTAGTTGCGAGGGACAACTCGGGATTCTCCTCGAGTCTTGGCAGGGCAATTGGGACGCCTCTCCAGCTGAGGCGGGAGACCAACGGTCCCTTTCCACGTGCCACAGGAATCCTGGGACTCCTATCAAGTTTCACGATGAGTCAGGCATCGTCTCCTTTGGAGGCACTGATCTCCGCGTACCTCTGGGGTTTTCATAGGATGTGAGGACTCCGGTCGCGATGAGGTGGGGAACTAGTTCTTTCTCTGTGGTCTCCACAGGGGATTCAGACATCCTTTCGTCTTGGGAGATGCAAGACGAGCCTGCATTCAAGTCACTGCAGGGATATCCGGCCTTATTTCGAGTCAGGGCATCGCGGTGTCCATTCCACTTGAGGCCGCAAACTCAGGGTCCCTCTCACATACCTAGAGCTGAGAGAAGCCTCCTCTTGAGGTGCTTGTGTTAAGGTGGTATTCCTCTGGAGTCGAAGCCAGGGACTAACCTCTCATCTCGAGCTGATTTTTGGTCCACGGAGCTCTTTCGTGTTGCTACAGTGACCTCAGGATCCCTCTAGCCTTGAAACAGTGTTCCTGGGGTTTCTCTGGAGTGCCATCAAGGAAATCAAGGCTCCTTTCATGTGTGATGTGCAACACGGAATTGCTCTGCACGCAGTGCAGGGGAATCAGGCCTCATCTCGCAGCGAGGGGGAAGTCTCATGGTTTTTCTCCAGTTGCGGCGGGAACATGGGGTATATTCTCGAGTTACGTCGGGGATGGCCCTTCCACGCATGTGTTTGTTCAGCAACGTCAGGACTCCTGCCTAGTTGCGAGGGACAACTCGGGATTCTCCTCGAGGCTTGGCAGGGCAATTGGGACGCCTCTCCAGCTGAGGCGGGAGACCAAGGGTCCCTTTCCACGTGACACAGGAATCCTGTGACTCCTATCAAGTTTCAAGAGGAGTCAGGCATCGTCTCCTTTGGAGGCACTGATCTCCGCGTACCTCTGGAGTTTTCAAAGGATGTGAGGCCTCCGGTCGCCATGAGGTGGGAAACTAGGTCTTTCTCTGTGGTCTTCACATGGGATTCAGACATTCTTTCATCTTGTGAGATGCAAGACGAGCCTGCATTCAAGTCACTGCAGGGATATCCGGCCTTATTTAGCGTCAGGGCATCGCAGTGTCCATTCCACTTGAGGCCGCAAAATTAGGGTCCCTCTCACATACCTAGAGCTGAGAGAAGCCTCCTCTTGAGGTGCTTGTGGTAAGGTGGTATTCCTCTGGAGTCGAAGCCAGGGACTAACCTCTCATCTCGAGTGGATTCTTGGTCCACGGAGCTCTTTCGTGTTGCTACAGTGACCTCAGGATCCCCCTAGCCTTGAAACAGTGTTCTTTGGGTTTCTCTGGAGTTCCATCAAGGAAATTATGGCTCCTTTCATGTGTGATGTGCAACACGGAATTGCTCTGCACGCAGTGCAGGGGAATCGGGCCTCATCTCGCGGCGAGGGGGAAGTCTCATGGTTTTTCTCGAGTTGCGGCGGGAACGTGGGGTATATTCTCGAGTTACGACGGGGATGGCCCTTCCACCCACGTGTTTGTTCAGCGACGGCAGGACTCCTGCCTAGTTGCGAGGGACAACTCGGTATACTCCTCGAGGCTTCGCAGGGCAATTGGGACGCCTCTCCAGCTGAGGCGGGAGACCAAGGGTCCCTTTCCACGTGCCACAGGAATCCTGGGACTCCTATCAAGTTTCACGAGGAGTCAGGCATCGTCTCCTTTGGAGGCACTGATCTCCGCGTACCTCTGGTGTTTTCAAAGGATGTGAGGCCTCCGGTCGCGATGAGGTGGGGAACTAGGTTTTCTCTTTGGTCTCCACAGGGGATTCAGACATCCTTTTGTGTTGGGAGATGCAAGACGAGCCTGGATTCAAGTCACTGCAGGGATATCTGGCCTTATTTCGAGTCAGGGCATCGCGGTGTCCATTCCACTTGAGGCCGCAAACTCAGGGTCCCTCTCACATACCTAGAGCTGAGAGAAGCCTACTCTTGAGGTGCTTGTGGTAAGGTGGTATTCCTCTGGAGTCGAAACCAGGGACTAACCTCTCATCTCGAGTTGATTTTTGGTCCACGGAGCTCTTTCGTGCTGCTACAGTGACCTCAGCATCCCTCTATCCTTGAAACAGTGTTCTTGGGGTTTCTCTGGAGTGCCATCAAGGAAATCAAGGCTCCTTTCATGTGTGATGTGCAACACGGAATTGCTCTGCACGCAGTGCAGGGGAATCGGGCCTCATCTCGCGGCGAGGGGGAAGTCTCATGGTTTTTCTCGAGTTGCGGCGGGAACCTGGGGTATATTCTCGAGTTACGACGGGGATGGCCCTTCCACCCACGTGTTTGTTCAGCGACGGCAGGACTCCTGCCTAGTTGCGAGGGACAACTCGGGATTCTCCTCGAGGCTTGGCAGGGCAATTGGGACGCCTCTCCAGCTGAGGCGGGAGAACAAGGGTCCCTTTCCACGTGCCATAGGAATCCTGGGACTCCTATCAAGTTTCACGATGAGTCAGGCATCGTCTCCTTTGGAGGCACTGATCTCCGCGTACCTCTGGAATTTTCAAAGGATGTGAGGACTCCGGTCGCGATGAGGTGGGGAATTATGTTTTTCTCTGTGGTCTCGACAGGGGATTCAGACATCCTTTCATCTTGGGAGATGCAAGACGAGCCTGCATTCAAGTCACTGCAGGGATATCCGGCCTTATTTCGAGTCAGGGCATCGCGGTGTCCATTCCACTTGAGGCCGCAAACTCAGGGTCCCTCTCACATACCTAGAGCTGAGAGAAGCCTCCTCTTGAGGTGCTTGTGGTAAGGTGGTATTCCTCTGGAGTCGAAGCCAGGGACTAACCTCTCATCTCGAGTTGATTTTTGGTCCACGGAGCTCTTTCGTGTTGCTACAGTGACCTCAGGATCCCTCTAGCCTTGAAACAGTGTTCTTGGGGTTTCTCTGGAGTGCCATCAAGGAAATCAAGGTTCCTTTCATGTGTGATGTGCAACACGGAATTGCTCTGCACGCAGTGCAGGGGAATCGGGCCTCATCTCGCGGCGAGGGAAAAGTCTCAGGGTTTTTCTCGAGTTGCGGCGGGAACCTGGGGTATATTCTCGAGTTACAATTGGGATGGCCCGTCCACCCACGTGTTTGTTCAGCGACGTCAGGACTCCTGCCTAGTTGCGAGGGACAACACGGGATTCTCCTCGAGGCTTGGCAGGGCAATTGGGACGCCTCTCCAGCTGAGGCGGGAGACCAAGGGTCCCTTTCCACGTGCCACAGGAATCCTGGGACTCCTATCAAGTTTCACGAGAAGTCAGGCATCGTCTCCTTTGGAGGCACTGATCTCCGCGTACCTCTGGAGTTTTCAAAGGATGTGAGGCCTCCGGTCGCGATGAGGTGGGGAACTAGGTCTTTCTCTGTGGTCTCCACAGGGGATTCAGACATCCTTTCGTCTTGGGAGATGCAAGACGAGCCTGCATTCAAGTCACTGCAGGGATATCCGGCCTTATTTCGAGTCAGGGCATCGCGGTGTCCATTCCTCTTGAGGCCACAAACTCAGGGTCCCTCTCACATACCTAGAGCTGAGAGAAGCCTCCTCTTGAGGTGCTTGTGGTGAGGTGGTATTCCTCTGGAGTCGAAGCCAGGGACTAACCTCTCATCTCGAGTTGATTTTCGGTCCTCGGAGCTCTTTCGTGTTGCTACAGTGACCTCAGGATCCCTCTAGCCTTGAAACAGTGTTCTTGGGGTTTCTCTGGAGTGCCACCAAGGAAATCAAGGCTCCTTTCATGTGTCATGTGCAACAAGGAATTGCTCTGCACGCAGTGCAGGGGAATTGGGCCTCATCTCGCGGCGAGGGGGAAGTCTCATGGTTTTTCTCGAGTTGCGGCGGGAACCTATCGTATATTCTCGAGTTACGACGGGGATGGCCCTCCACCCACGTGTTTGTTCAGCAACGTCAGGACTCCTGCCTAGTTGCGAGGGACAACTCGGGATTCTCCTCGAGGCTTGGCAGGGCAATTGGGACTCCTCTCCAGCTGAGGCGGGAGACCAAGGGTCCCTTCCACGTGCCACAGGAATCCTGGGACTCCTATCAAGTTTCACGAGGAGTCAGGAATCGTCTCCTTTGGACGCACTGATCTCCGCGTACCTCTGGAGTTTTCAAAGGATGTGAGGACTCCGGTCGCGATGAGGTGGGGAACTAGGTCTTTCTCTGTGGTCTCCACAGGGGATTCAGACATCCTTTCGTCTTGGGAGATGCAAGACGAGCCTGCATTCAAGTCACTGCAGGGATATCCGGCCTTATTTCGAGTCAGGGCATCGCGGTGTCCATTCCACTTGAGGCCGCAAACTCAGGGTCCCTCTCACATACCTAGAGCTGAGAGAAGCCTCCTCTTGAGGTGCTTGTGGTAAGGTGGTATTCCTCTGGAGTCGAAGCCAGGGACTAACCTCTCAAATCGAGTTGATTGTTGGTCCATGGAGCTCTTTCGTGTTGCTACAGTGACCTCAGGATCCCTCTAGCCTTGAAACAGTGTTCTTGGGGTTTCTCTGGAGTGCCATCAAGGAAATCAAGGCTCCTTTCATGTGTGATGTGCAACACGGAATTGCTCTGCATGCAGTGCAGGGGAATCGGGCCTCATCTCGCGGCGAGGGGGAAGTCTCATTTTTTTTCGCGAGTTGAGGCGGGAACCTGGGGTGTATTCTCGAGTTACGACGGGGATGGCCCTTCCACCCATGTGTTTGTTCAGCGACGGCAGGACTCCTGCCTAGTTGCGAGGGACAACTCGGGACTCTCCTCGAGGCTTGGCAGGGCAATTGGGACGCCTCTCCACCTGAGGCGGGAGACCAAGGGTCCCTTTCCACGTGCCACAGGAATCCTGGGACTCCTATCAAGTTTCACGAGGAGTCAGGCATCGTCTCCTTTGGAGGCACTGATCTCCGCGTACCTCTGAAGTTTTCAAAGAATGTGAGGCCTCCATTCGCGATGAGGTGGGGAAGTAGGTCTTTCTCTGTGGTCTCCACAAGGGATTCAGACATCCTTTCGTCTTGGGAGATGCAAGACGAGCCTGCATTCAAGTCACTGCAGGGATATCCGGCCTTATTTCGAGTCAGGGCATCGCGGTGTCCATTCCAATTGAGGCCGCAACCTCAGGGTCCCTCTCACATACCTAGAACTGAGAGAAGCCTCCTCTTGAGGTGCTTGTGGTGAGGTGGTATTCCTCTGAAGTCGAAGCCAGGGACTAACCTCTCATCTCGAGTTGATTTTTGGTCCTTGAAGCTCTTTCGTGTTGCTACAGTGACCTCAGGATCCCTCTAGCCTTGAAACAGTGTTCTTGGGTTTCTCTGGAGTGCCACCAAGGAAATCAAGGCTCCTTTCATGTGTGATGTGCAACACGGAATTGCTCTGCACGCAGTGGAGGATATCGGGCCTCATCTCGCGGCGAGGGGGAAGTCTCATGGTTTTTCTCGAGTTGCGGCGGGAACCTGGGGTATATTCTCGAGTTACGACGGGGATGGCCCTTCCAACCACGTGTTTGTTCAGCCACGTCAGGACTCCTGCCTAGTTGCGAGGGACAACTCGGGATTCTCCTCGAGTCTTGGCAGGGCAATTGGGACGCCTCTCCAGCTGAGGCGGGAGACCAACGGTCCCTTTCCACGTGCCACAGGAATCCTGGGACTCCTATCAAGTTTCACGATGAGTCAGGCATCGTCTCCTTTGGAGGCACTGATCTCCGCGTACCTCTGGGGTTTTCATAGGATGTGAGGCCTCCGGTCGCGATGAGGTGGGGAACTAGGTCTTTCTCTGTGGTCTCCACAGGGGATTCAGACATCCTTTCGTCTTGGGAGATGCAAGACGAGCCTGCATTCAAGTCACTGCAGGGATATCCGGCCTTATTTCGAGTCAGGGCATCGCGGTGTCCATTCCACTTGAGGCCGCAAACTCAGGGTCCCTCTCACATAGCTAGAGCTGAGAGAAGCCTCCTCTTGAGGTGCTTGTGTTAAGGTGGTATTCCTCTGGAGTCGAAGCCAGGGACTAACCTCTCATCTCGAGCTCATTTTTGGTCCACGGAGCTCTTTCGTGTTGCTACAGTGACCTTAGGATCCCTCTAGCCTTGAAACAGTGTTCCTGGGGTTTCTCTGGAGTGCCATCAAGGAAATCAAGTCTCCTTTCATGTGTGATGTGCAACACGGAATTGCTCTGCACGCAGTGCAGGGGAATCAGGCCTCATCTCGCAGCGAGGGGGAAGTCTCATGGTTTTTCTCTAGTTGCGGCGGGAACATGGGGTATATTCTCGAGTTACGTCGGGGATGGCCCTTCCACGCATGTGTTTGTTCAGCAACGTCAGGACTCCTGCCTAGTTGCGAGGGACAACTCGGGATTCTCCTCGAGGCTTGGCAGGGCAATTGGGACGCCTCTCCAGCTGAGGCGGGAGACCAAGGGTCCCTTTCCACGTGCCACAGGAATCCTGTGACTCCTATCAATTTTCAAGAGGAGTCAGGCATCGTCTCCTTTGGAGGCACTGATCTCCGCGTACCTCTGGAGTTTTCAAAGGATGTGAGGCCTCCGGTCGCCATGAGGTGGGAAACTAGGTCTTTCTCTGTGGTCTTCACATGGGATTCAGACATTCTTTCATCTTGTGAGATGCAAGACGAGCCTGCATTCAAGTCACTGCAGGGATATCCGGCCTTATTTAGCGTCAGGGTATCGCAGTGTCCATTCCACTTGAGGCCGCAAAATTAGGGTCCCTCTCACATACCTAGAGCTGAGAGAAGCCTCCTCTTGAGGTGCTTGTGGTAAGGTGGTATTCCTCTGGAGTCGAAGCCAGGGACTAACCTCTCATCTCGAGTGGATTCTTGGTCCACGGAGCTCTTTCGTGTTGCTACAGTGACCTCAGGATCCCCCTAGCCTTGAAACAGTGTTCTTTGGGTTTCTCTGGAGTTCCATCAAGGAAATTATGGCTCCTTTCATGTGTGATGTGCAACACGGAATTGCTCTGCACGCAGTGCAGGGGAATCGGGCCTCATCTCGCGGCGAGGGGGAAGTCTCATGGTTTTTCTCGAGTTGCGGCGGGAACCTGGGGTATATTCTCGAGTTACGACGGGGATGGCCCTTCCACCCACGTGTTTGTTCAGCGACGTCAGGACTCCTGCCTAGTTGCGAGGGACAACTCGGTATACTCCTCGAGGCTTCGCAGGGCAATTGGGACGCCTCTCCAGCTGAGGCGGGAGACCAAGGGTCCCTTTCCACGTGCCACAGGAATCCTGGGACTCCTATCAAGTTTCACGAGGAGTCAGGCATCGTCTCCTTTGGAGGCACTGATCTCCGCGTACCTCTGGAGTTTTCAAAGGATTTGAGGCCTCCGGTCGCGATGAGGTCGGGAACTAGGTCTTTTTCTGTGGTCTCCACAGGGGATTCAGACATCCTTTCATCTTGGGAGATGCAAGACGAGCCTGCATTCAAGTCACTGCAGGGATATCCGGCCTTATTTCGAGTCAGGGCATCGCGGTGTCCATTCCACTTGAGGCCGCAATCTCAGGGTCCCTCTCACATACCTAGAGCTGAGAGAAGTCTCCTCTTGAGGTGCTTGTGGTAAGGTGGTATTCCTCTGGAGTCGAAGCCAGGGACTAACCTCTCATCTCGAGTTGATTTTTGGTCCGCGGAGCTCTTTCGTGTTGCTACAGTGACCTCAGGATCCCTCTAGCCTTGAAACAGTGTTCTTGGGGTTTCTCTGGAGTGCCACCAAGGAAATCAAGGCTCCTTTCATGTGTGATGTGCAACAGGGAATTGCTCTGCACGCAGTGCAGGGGAATCGGGCCTCATCTCGCGGCGAGGGGGAAGTCTCATGGTTTTTCTCGAGTTGCGGCGGGAACCTGGGGTATATTCTCGAGTTACGACGGGGATGGCCCTTCCACCCACGTGTTTGTTCAGCGACGTCAGGACTCCTGCCTAGTTGCAAGGGACAACTCGGGATTCTCCTAGAGGCTTGGCAGGGCAATTGGGACGCCTCTCCACCTGAGGCGGGAGACCAAGTGTCCCTTTCCACGTGCCACAGGAATCCTGGGACTCCTATCAAGTTTCACGAGGAGTCAGGCATCGTCTCCTTTGGAGGCACTGATCTCCGCGTACCTCTGGTGTTTTCAATGGATGTGAGGCCTCCGGTCGCGATGAGGTGGGGAACTAGGTTTTCTCTTTGGTCTCCACAGGGGATTCAGACATCCTTTTGTGTTGGGAGATGCAAGACGAGCCTGGATTCAAGTCACTGCAGGGATATCTGGCCTTATTTCGAGTCAGGGCATCGCGGTGTCCATTCCACTTGAGGCCGCAAACTCAGGGTCCCTCTCACATAGCTAGAGCTGAGAGAAGCCTACTCTTGAGGTGCTTGTGGTAAGGTGGTATTCCTCTGGAGTCGAAACCAGGGACTAACCTCTCATCTCGAGTTGATTTTTGGTCCACGGAGCTCTTTCGTGTTGCTACAGTGACCTCAGCATCCCTCTATCCTTGAAACAGTGTTCTTGGGGTTTCTCTGGAGTGCCATCAAGGAAATCAAGGCTCCTTTCATGTGTGATGTGCAAGACGGAATTGCTCTGCACGCAGTGCAGGGGAATCGGGCCTCATCTCGCGGCGAGGGGGAAGTCTCATGGTTTTTCTCGAGTTGCGGCGGGAACCTGGGGTATATTCTCGAGTTACGACGGGGATGGCCCTTCCAACCACGTGTTTGTTCAGCGACGTCAGGACTCCTGCCTAGTTGCGAGGGACAACTCGGGATTCTCCTCGAGGCTTGGCAGGGCAATTGGGACGCCTCTCCAGCTGAGGCGGGAGACCAAGGGTCCCTTTCCACGTGCCACAGGAATCCTGTGACTCCTATCAAGTTTCAAGAGGAGTCAGGCATCGTCTCCTTTGGAGGCACTGATCTCCGCGTACCTCTGGAGTTTTCAAAGGATGTGAGGCCTCCGGTCGCCATGAGGTGGGAAACTAGGTCTTTCTCTGTGGTCTTCACATGGGATTCAGACATTCTTTCATCTTGTGAGATGCAAGACGAGCCTGCATTCAAGTCACTGCAGGGATATCCGGCCTTATTTAGCGTCAGGGTATCGCAGTGTCCATTCCACTTGAGGCCGCAAAATTAGGGTCCCTCTCACATACCTAGAGCTGAGAGAAGCCTCCTCTTGAGGTGCTTGTGGTAAGGTGGTATTCCTCTGGAGTCGAAGCCAGGGACTAACCTCTCATCTCGAGTGGATTCTTGGTCCACGGAGCTCTTTCGTGTTGCTACAGTGACCTCAGGATCCCCCTAGCCTTGAAACAGTGTTCTTTGGGTTTCTCTGGAGTTCCATCAAGGAAATTATGGCTCCTTTCATGTGTGATGTGCAACACGGAATTGCTCTGCACGCAGTGCAGGGGAATCGGGCCTCATCTCGCGGCGAGGGGGAAGTCTCATGGTTTTTCTCGAGTTGCGGCGGGAACCTGGGGTATATTCTCGAGTTACGACGGGGATGGCCCTTCCACCCACGTGTTTGTTCAGCGACGGCAGGACTCCTGCCTAGTTGCGAGGGACAACTCGGTATACTCCTCGAGGCTTCGCAGGGCAATTGGGACGCCTCTCCAGCTGAGGCGGGAGACCAAGGGTCCCTTTCCACGTGCCACAGGAATCCTGGGACTCCTATCAAGTTTCACGAGGAGTCAGGCATCGTCTCCTTTGGAGGCACTGATCTCCGCGTACCTCTGGAGTTTTCAAAGGATTTGAGGCCTCCGGTCGCGATGAGGTGGGGAACTAGGTCTTTTTCTGTGGTCTCCACAGGGGATTCAGACATCCTTTCATCTTGGGAGATGCAAGACGAGCCTGCATTCAAGTCACTGCAGGGATATCCGGCCTTATTTCGAGTCAGGGCATCGCGGTGTCCATTCCACTTGAGGCCGCAATCTCAGGGTCCCTCTCACATACCTAGAGCTGAGAGAAGTCTCCTCTTGAGGTGCTTGTGGTAAGGTGGTATTCCTCTGGAGTCGAAGCCAGGGACTAACCTCTCATCTCGAGTTGATTTTTGGTCCGCGGAGCTCTTTCGTGTTGCTACAGTGACCTCAGGATCCCTCTAGCCTTGAAACAGTGTTCTTGGGGTTTCTCTGGAGTGCCACCAAGGAAATCAAGGCTCCTTTCATGTGTGATGTGCAACAGGGAATTGCTCTGCACGCAGTGCAGGGGAATCGGGCCTCATCTCGCGGCGAGGGGGAAGTCTCATGGTTTTTCTCGAGTTGCGGCGGGAACCTGGGGTATATTCTCGAGTTACGACGGGGATGGCCCTTCCACCCACGTGTTTGTTCAGCGACGTCAGGACTCCTGCCTAGTTGCAAGGGACAACTCGGGATTCTCCTAGAGGCTTGGCAGGGCAATTGGGACGCCTCTCCACCTGAGGCGGGAGACCAAGTGTCCCTTTCCACGTGCCACAGGAATCCTGGGACTCCTATCAAGTTTCACGAGGAGTCAGGCATCGTCTCCTTTGGAGGCACTGATCTCCGCGTACCTCTGGTGTTTTCAATGGATGTGAGGCCTCCGGTCGCGATGAGGTGGGGAACTAGGTTTTCTCTTTGGTCTCCACAGGGGATTCAGACATCCTTTTGTGTTGGGAGATGCAAGACGAGCCTGGATTCAAGTCACTGCAGGGATATCTGGCCTTATTTCGAGTCAGGGCATCGCGGTGTCCATTCCACTTGAGGCCGCAAACTCAGGGTCCCTCTCACATAGCTAGAGCTGAGAGAAGCCTACTCTTGAGGTGCTTGTGGTAAGGTGGTATTCCTCTGGAGTCGAAACCAGGGACTAACCTCTCATCTCGAGTTGATTTTTGGTCCACGGAGCTCTTTCGTGCTGCTACAGTGACCTCAGCATCCCTCTATCCTTGAAACAGTGTTCTTGGGGTTTCTCTGGAGTGCCATCAAGGAAATCAAGGCTCCTTTCATGTGTGATGTGCAACACGGAATTGCTCTGCACGCAGTGCAGGGGAATCGGGCCTCATCTCGCGGCGAGGGGGAAGTCTCATGGTTTTTCTCGAGTTGCGGCGGGAACCTGGGGTATATTCTCGAGTTACGACGGGGATGGCCCTTCCAACCACGTGTTTGTTCAGCGACGTCAGGACTCCTGCCTAGTTGCGAGGGACAACTCGGGATTCTCCTCGAGTCTTGGCAGGGCAATTGGGACGCCTCTCCAGCTGAGGCGGGAGACCAACGGTCCCTTTCCACGTGCCACAGGAATCCTGGGACTCCTATCAAGTTTCACGATGAGTCAGGCATCGTCTCCTTTGGAGGCACTGATCTCCGCGTACCTCTGGGGTTTTCATAGGATGTGAGGCCTCCGGTCGCGATGAGGTGGGGAACTAGGTCTTTCTCTGTGGTCTCCACAGGGGATTCAGACATCCTTTCGTCTTGGGAGATGCAAGACGAGCCTGCATTCAAGTCACTGCAGGGATATCCGGCCTTATTTCGAGTCAGGGCATCGCGGTGTCCATTCCACTTGAGGCCGCAAACTCAGGGTCCCTCTCACATAGCTAGAGCTGAGAGAAGCCTCCTTTTGAGGTGCTTGTGTTAAGGTGGTATTCCTCTGGAGTCGAAGCCAGGGACTAACCTCTCATCTCGAGCTGATTTTTGGTCCACGGAGCTCTTTCGTGTTGCTACAGTGACCTCAGGATCCCTCTAGCCTTGAAACAGTGTTCCTGGGGTTTCTCTGGAGTGCCATCAAGGAAATCAAGTCTCCTTTCATGTGTGATGTGCAACACGGAATTGCTCTGCACGCAGTGCAGGGGAATCAGGCCTCATCTCGCAGCGAGGGGGAAGTCTCATGGTTTTTCTCCAGTTGCGGCGGGAACATGGGGTATATTCTCGAGTTACGTCGGGGATGGCCCTTCCACGCATGTGTTTGTTCAGCAACGTCAGGACTCCTGCCTAGTTGCGAGGGACAACTCGGGATTCTCCTCGAGGCTTGGCAGGGCAATTGGGACGCCTCTCCAGCTGAGGCGGGAGACCAAGGGTCCCTTTCCACGTGACACAGGAATCCTGTGACTCCTATCAAGTTTCAAGAGGAGTCAGGCATCGTCTCCTTTGGAGGCACTGATCTCCGCGTACCTCTGGAGTTTTCAAAGGATGTGAGGCCTCCGGTCGCCATGAGGTGGGAAACTAGGTCTTTCTCTGTGGTCTTCACATGGGATTCAGACATTCTTTCATCTTGTGAGATGCAAGACGAGCCTGCATTCAAGTCACTGCAGGGATATCCGGCCTTATTTAGCGTCAGGGCATCGCAGTGTCCATTCCACTTGAGGCCGCAAAATTAGGGTCCCTCTCACATACCTAGAGCTGAGAGAAGCCTCCTCTTGAGGTGCTTGTGGTAAGGTGGTATTCCTCTGGAGTCGAAGCCAGGGACTAACCTCTCATCTCGAGTGGATTCTTGGTCCACGGAGCTCTTTCGTGTTGCTACAGTGACCTCAGGATCCCCCTAGCCTTGAAACAGTGTTCTTTGGGTTTCTCTGGAGTTCCATCAAGGAAATTATGGCTCCTTTCATGTGTGATGTGCAACACGGAAATGCTCTGCACGCAGTGCAGGGGAATCGGGCCTCATCTCGCGGCGAGGGGGAAGTCTCATGGTTTTTCTCGAGTTGCGGCGGGAACCTGGGGTATATTCTCGAGTTACGACGGGGATGGCCCTTCCACCCACGTGTTTGTTCAGCGACGGCAGGACTCCTGCCTAGTTGCGAGGGACAACTCGGTATACTCCTCGAGGCTTCGCAGGGCAATTGGGACGCATCTCCAGCTGAGGCGGGAGACCAAGGGTCCCTTTCCACGTGCCACAGGAATCCTGGGACTCCTATCAAGTTTCACGAGGAGTCAGGCATCGTCTCCTTTGGAGGCACTGATCTCCGCGTACCTCTGGAGTTTTCAAAGGATGTGAGGCCTCCGGTCGCGATGAGGTGGGGAACTAGGTCTTTTTCTGTGGTCTCCACAGGGGATTCAGACATCTTTTCATCTTGGGAGATGCAAGACGAGCCTGCATTCAAGTCACTGCAGGGATATCCGGCCTTATTTCGAGTCAGGGCATCGCGGTGTCCATTCCACTTGAGGCCGCAAACTCAGGGTCCCTCTCACATACCTAGAGCTGAGAGAAGTCTCCTCTTGAGGTGCTTGTGGTAAGGTGGTATTCCTCTGGAGTCGAAGCCAGGGACTAACCTCTCATCTCGAGTTGATTTTTGGTCCGCGGAGCTCTTTCGTGTTGCTACAGTGACCTCAGGATCCCTCTAGCCTTGAAACAGTGTTCTTGGGGTTTCTCTGGAGTGCCACCAAGGAAATCAAGGCTCCTTTCATGTGTGATGTGCAACACGGAATTGCTCTGCACGCAGTGCAGGGGAATCGGGCCTCATCTCGCGGCGAGGGGGAAGTCTCATGGTTTTTCTCGAGTTGCGGCGGGAACCTGGGGTATATTCTCGAGTTACGACGGGGATGGCCCTTCCACCCACGTGTTTGTTCAGCGACGTCAGGACTCCTGCCTAGTTGCGAGGGACAACTCGGGATTCTCCTAGAGGCTTGGCAGGGCAATTGGGACGCCTCTCCACCTGAGGCGGTAGACCAAGTGTCCCTTTCCACGTGCCACAGGAATCCTGGGACTCCTATCAAGTTTCACGAGGAGTCAGGCATAGTCTCCTTTGGAGGCACTGATCTCCGCGTACCTCTGGTGTTTTCAAAGGATGTGAGGCCTCCGGTCGCGATGAGGTGGGGAACTAGGTTTTCTCTTTGGTCTCCACAGGGGATTCAGACATCCTTTTGTGTTGGGAGATGCAAGACGAGCCTGGATTCAAGTCACTGCAGGGATATCTGGCCTTATTTCGAGTCAGGGCATCGCGGTGTCCATTCCACTTGAGGCCACAAACTCAGGGTCCCTCTCACATAGCTAGAGCTGAGAGAAGCCTACTCTTGAGGTGCTTGTGGTAAGGTGGTATTCCTCTGGAGTCGAAACCAGGGACTAACCTCTCATCTCGAGTTGATTTTTGGTCCACGGAGCTCTTTCGTGCTGCTACAGTGACCTCAGCATCCCTCTATCCTTGAAACAGTGTTCTTGGGGTTTCTCTGGAGTGCCATCAAGGAAATCAAGGCTCCTTTCATGTGTGATGTGCAACACGGAATTGCTCTGCACGCAGTGCAGGGGAATCGGGCCTCATCTCGCGGCGAGGGGGAAGTCTCATGGTTTTTCTCGAGTTGCGGCGGGAACCTGGGGTATATTCTCGAGTTACGACGGGGATGGCCCTTCCACCCACGTGTTTGTTCAGCGACGGCAGGACTCCTGCCTAGTTGCGAGGGACAACTCGGGATTCTCCTCGAGGCTTGGCAGGGCAATTGGGACGCCTCTCCAGCTGAGGCGGGAGAACAAGGGTCCCTTTCCACGTGCCATAGGAATGCTGGGACTCCTATCAAGTTTCACGATGAGTCAGGCATCGTCTCCTTTGGAGGCACTGATCTCCGCGTACCTCTGGAATTTTCAAAGGATGTGAGGACTCCGGTCGCGATGAGGTGGGGAATTATGTTTTTCTCTGTGGTCTCGACAGGGGATTCAGACATCCTTTCATCTTGGGAGATGCAAGACGAGCCTGCATTCAAGTCACTGCAGGGATATCCGGCCTTATTTCGAGTCAGGGCATCGCGGTGTCCATTCCACTTGAGGCCGCAAACTCAGGGTCCCTCTCACATACCTAGAGCTGAGAGAAGCCTCCTCTTGAGGTGCTTGTGGTAAGGTGGTATTCCTCTGGAGTCGAAGCCAGGGACTAACCTCTCATCTCGAGTTGATTTTTGGTCCACGGAGCTCTTTCGTGTTGCTACAGTGACCTCAGGATCCCTCTAGCCTTGAAACAGTGTTCTTGGGGTTTCTCTGGAGTGCCATCAAGGAAATCAAGGTTCCTTTCATGTGTGATGTGCAACACGGAATTGCTCTGCACGCAGTGCAGGGGAATCGGGCCTCATCTCGCGGCGAGGGAAAAGTCTCAGGGTTTTTCTCGAGTTGCGGCGGGAACCTGGGGTATATTCTCGAGTTACAATTGGGATGGCCCGTCCACCCACGTGTTTGTTCAGCGACGTCAGGACTCCTGCCTAGTTGCGAGGGACAACACGGGATTCTCCTCGAGGCTTGGCAGGGCAATTGGGACGCCTCTCCAGCTGAGGCGGGAGACCAAGGGTCCCTTTCCACGTGCCACAGGAATCCTGGGACTCCTATCAAGTTTCACGAGAAGTCAGGCATCGTCTCCTTTGGAGGCACTGATCTCCGCGTACCTCTGGAGTTTTCAAAGGATGTGAGGCCTCCGGTCGCGATGAGGTGGGGAACTAGGTCTTTCTCTGTGGTATCCACAGGGGATTCAGACATCCTTTCGTCTTGGGAGATGCAAGACGAGCCTGCATTCAAGTCACTGCAGGGATATCCGGCCTTATTTCGAGTCAGGGCATCGCGGTGTCCATTCCTCTTGAGGCCACAAACTCAGGGTCCCTCTCACATACCTAGAGCTGAGAGAAGCCTCCTCTTGAGGTGCTTGTGGTGAGGTGGTATTCCTCTGGAGTCGAAGCCAGGGACTAACCTCTCATCTCGAGTTGATTTTCGGTCCTCGGAGCCCTTTCGTGTTGCTACAGTGACCTCAGGATCCCTCTAGCCTTGAAACAGTGTTCTTGGGGTTTCTCTGGAGTGCCACCAAGGAAATCAAGGCTCCTTTCATGTGTCATGTGCAACAAGGAATTGCTCTGCACGCAGTGCAGGGGAATCGGGCCTCATCTCGCGGCGAGGGGGAAGTCTCATGGTTTTTCTCGAGTTGCGGCGGGAAGCTGGCGTATATTCTCGAGTTACGACGGGGATGGCCCTTCCACCCATGTGTTTGTTCAGTGACGTCAGGACTCCTGCCTAGTTGCGAGGGACAACTCGGGACTCTCCTCGAGGCTTGGCAGGGCAATTGGGACGCCTCTCCACCTGAGGCGGGAGACCAAGGGTCCCTTTCCACGTGCCACAGGAATCCTGGGACTCCTATCAAGTTTCACGAGGAGTCAGGCATCGTCTCCTTTGGAGGCACTGATCTCCGCGTACCTCTGAAGTTTTCAAAGAATGTGAGGCCTCCATTCGCGATGAGGTGGGGAAGTAGGTCTTTCTCTGTGGTCTCCACAAGGGATTCAGACATCCTTTCGTCTTGGGAGATGCAAGACGAGCCTGCATTCAAGTCACTGCAGGGATATCCGGCCTTATTTCGAGTCAGGGCATCGCGGTGTCCATTCCACTTGAGGCCGCAACCTCAGGGTCCCTCTCACATACCTAGAACTGAGAGAAGCCTCCTCTTGAGGTGCTTGTGGTGAGGTGGTATTCCTCTGAAGTCGAAGCCAGGGACTAACCTCTCATCTCGAGTTGATTTTTGGTCCTTGAAGCTCTTTCGTGTTGCTACAGTGACCTCAGGATCCCTCTAGCCTTGAAACAGTGTTCTTGGGTTTCTCTGGAGTGCCACCAAGGAAATCAAGGCTCCTTTCATGTGTGATGTGCAACACGGAATTGCTCTGCACGCAGTGGAGGATATCGGGCCTCATCTCGCGGCGAGGGGGAAGTCTCATGGTTTTTCTCGAGTTGCGGCTGGAACCTGGGGTATATTCTCGAGTTACGACGGGGATGGCCCTTCCAACCACGTGTTTGTTCAGCGACGTCAGGACTCCTGCCTAGTTGCGAGGGACAACTCGGGATTCTCCTCGAGTCTTGGCAGGGCAATTGGGACGCCTCTCCAGCTGAGGCGGGAGACCAACGGTCCCTTTCCACGTGCCACAGGAATCCTGGGACTCCTATCAAGTTTCACGATGAGTCAGGCATCGTCTCCTTTGGAGGCACTGATCTCCGCGTACCTCTGGGGTTTTCATAGGATGTGAGGCCTCCGGTCGCGATGAGGTGGGGAACTAGGTCTTTCTCTGTGGTCTCCACAGGGGATTCATACATCCTTTCGTCTTGGGAGATGCAAGACGAGCCTGCATTCAAGTCACTGCAGGGATATCCGGCCTTATTTCGAGTCAGGGCATCGCGGTGTCCATTCCACTTGAGGCCGCAAACTCAGGGTCCCTCTCACATACCTAGAGCTGAGAGAAGCCTCCTCTTGAGGTGCTTGTGTTAAGGTGGTATTCCTCTGGAGTCGAAGCCAGGGACTCACCTCTCATCTCGAGCTGATTTTTGGTCCACGGAGCTCTTTCGTGTTGCTACAGTGACCTCAGGATCCCTCTAGCCTTGAAACAGTGTTCCTGGGGTTTCTCTGGAGTGCCATCAAGGAAATCAAGTCTCCTTTCATGTGTGATGTGCAACACGGAATTGCTCTGCACGCAGTGCAGGGGAATCAGGCCTCATCTCGCAGCGAGGGGGAAGTCTCATGGTTTTTCTCCAGTTGCGGCGGGAACATGGGGTATATTCTCGAGTTACGTCGGGGATGGCCCTTCCACGCATGTGTTTGTTCAGCAACGTCAGGACTCCTGCCTAGTTGCGAGGGACAACTCGGGATTCTCCTCGAGGCTTGGCAGGGCAATTGGGACGCCTCTCCAGCTGAGGCGGGAGACCAAGGGTCCCTTTCCACGTGACACAGGAATCCTGTGACTCCTATCAAGTTTCAAGAGGAGTCAGGCATCGTCTCCTTTGGAGGCACTGATCTCCGCGTACCTCTGGAGTTTTCAAAGGATGTGAGGCCTCCGGTCGCCATGAGGTGGGAAACTAGGTCTTTCTCTGTGGTCTTCACATGGGATTCAGACATTCTTTCATCTTGTGAGATGCAAGACGAGCCTGCATTCAAGTCACTGCAGGGATATCCGGCCTTATTTAGCGTCAGGGCATCGCAGTGTCCATTCCACATGAGGCCGCAAAATTAGGGTCCCTCTCACATACCTAGAGCTGAGAGAAGCCTCCTCTTGAGGTGCTTGTGGTAAGGTGGTATTCCTCTGGAGTCGAAGCCAGGGACTAACCTCTCATCTCGAGTGGATTCTTGGTCCACGGAGCTCTTTCGTGTTGCTACAGTGACCTCAGGATCCCCCTAGCCTTGAAACAGTGTTCTTTGGGTTTCTCTGGAGTTCCATCAAGGAAATTATGGCTCCTTTCATGTGTGATGTGCAACACGGAATTGCTCTGCACGCAGTGCAGGGGAATCGGGCCTCATCTCGCGGCGAGGGGGAAGTCTCATGGTTTTTCTCGAGTTGCGGCGGGAACCTGGGGTATATTCTCGAGTTACGACGGGGATGGCCCTTCCACCCACGTGTTTGTTCAGCGACGGCAGGACTCCTGCCTAGTTGCGAGGGACAACTCGGTATACTCCTCGAGGCTTCGCAGGGCAATTGGGACGCCTCTCCAGCTGAGGCGGGAGACCAAGGGTCCCTTTCCACGTGCCACAGGAATCCTGGGACTCCTATCAAGTTTCACGAGGAGTCAGGCATCGTCTCCTTTGGAGGCACTGATCTCCGCGTACCTCTGGTGTTTTCAAAGGATGTGAGGCCTCCGGTCGCGATGAGGTGGGGAACTAGGTTTTCTCTTTGGTCTCCACAGGGGATTCAGACATCCTTTTGTGTTGGGAGATGCAAGACGAGCCTGGATTCAAGTCACTGCAGGGATATCTGGCCTTATTTCGAGTCAGGGCATCGCGGTGTCCATTCCACTTGAGGCCGCAAACTCAGGGTCCCTCTCACATAGCTAGAGCTGAGAGAAGCCTACTCTTGAGGTGCTTGTGGTAAGGTGGTATTCCTCTGGAGTCGAAACCAGGGACTAACCTCTCATCTCGAGTTGATTTTTGGTCCACGGAGCTCTTTCGTGCTGCTACAGTGACCTCAGCATCCCTCTATCCTTGAAACAGTGTTCTTGGGGTTTCTCTGGAGTGCCATCAAGGAAATCAAGGCTCCTTTCATGTGTGATGTGCAACACGGAATTGCTCTGCACGCAGTGCAGGGGAATCGGGCCTCATCTCGCGGCGAGGGGGAAGTCTCATGGTTTTTCTCGAGTTGCGGCGGGAACCTGGGGTATATTCTCGAGTTACGACGGGGATGGCCCTTCCACCCACGTGTTTGTTCAGCGACGGCAGGACTCCTGCCTAGTTGCGAGGGACAACTCGGGATTCTCCTCGAGGCTTGGCAGGGCAATTGGGACGCCTCTCCAGCTGAGGCGGGAGAACAAGGGTCCCTTTCCACGTGCCATAGGAATCCTGGGACTCCTATCAAGTTTCACGATGAGTCAGGCATCGTCTCCTTTGGAGGCACTGATCTCCGCGTACCTCTGAAATTTTCAAAGGATGTGAGGACTCCGGTCGCGATGAGGTGGGGAATTATGTTTTTCTCTGTGGTCTCGACAGGGGATTCAGACATCCTTTCATCTTGGGAGATGCAAGACGAGCCTGCATTCAAGTCACTGCAGGGATATCCGGCCTTATTTCGAGTCAGGGCATCGCGGTGTCCATTCCACTTGAGGCCGCAAACTCAGGGTCCCTCTCACATACCTAGAGCTGAGAGAAGCCTCCTCTTGAGGTGCTTGTGGTAAGGTGGTATTCCTCTGGAGTCGAAGCCAGGGACTAACCTCTCATCTCGAGTTGATTTTTGGTCCACGGAGCTCTTTCGTGTTGCTACAGTGACCTCAGGATCCCTCTAGCCTTGAAACAGTGTTCTTGGGGTTTCTCTGGAGTGCCATCAAGGAAATCAAGGTTCCTTTCATGTGTGATGTGCAACACGGAATTGCTCTGCACGCAGTGCAGGGGAATCGGGCCTCATCTCGCGGCGAGGGAAAAGTCTCAGGGTTTTTCTCGAGTTGCGGCGGGAACCTGGGGTATATTCTCGAGTTACAATTGGGATGGCCCGTCCACCCACGTGTTTGTTCAGCGACGTCAGGACTCCTGCCTAGTTGCGAGGAACAACACGGGATTCTCCTCGAGGCTTGGCAGGGCAATTGGGACGCCTCTCCAGCTGAGGCGGGAGACCAAGGGTCCCTTTCCACGTGCCACAGGAATCCTGGGACTCCTATCAAGTTTCACGAGAAGTCAGGCATCGTCTCCTTTGGAGGCACTGATCTCCGCGTACCTCTGGAGTTTTCAAAGGATGTGAGGCCTCCGGTCGCGATGAGGTGGGGAACTAGGTCATTCTCTGTGGTCTCCACAGGGGATTCAGACATCCTTTCGTCTTGGGAGATGCAAGACGAGCCTGCATTCAAGTCACTGCAGGGATATCCGGCCTTATTTCGAGTCAGGGCATCGCGGTGTCCATTCCTCTTGAGGCCACAAACTCAGGGTCCCTCTCACATACCTAGAGCTGAGAGAAGCCTCCTCTTGAGGTGCTTGTGGTGAGGTGGTATTCCTCTGGAGTCGAAGCCAGGGACTAACCTCTCATCTCGAGTTGATTTTCGGTCCTCGGAGCCCTTTCGTGTTGCTACAGTGACCTCAGGATCCCTCTAGCCTTGAAACAGTGTTCTTGGGGTTTCTCTGGAGTGCCACCAAGGAAATCAAGGCTCCTTTCATGTGTCATGTGCAACAAGGAATTGCTCTGCACGCAGTGCAGGGGAATCGGGCCTCATCTCGCGGCGAGGGGGAAGTCTCATGGTTTTTCTCGAGTTGCGGCGGGAACCTGGCGTATATTCTCGAGTTACGACGGGGATGGCCCTTCCACCCACGTGTTTGTTCAGCGACGTCAGGACTCCTGCCTAGTTGCGAGGGACAACTCGGGATTCTCCTCGAGGCTTGGCAGGGCAATTGGGACTCCTCTCCAGCTGAGGCGGGAGACCAAGGGTCCCTTCCACGTGCCACAGGAATCCTGGGACTCCTATCAAGTTTCACGAGGAGTCAGGCATCGTCTCCTTTGGAGGCACTGAACTCCGTGTACCTCTGGAGTTTTCAAAGAATTTGAGGCCTCCGGTCGCGATGAGGTGGGGAACTAGGTCTTTCTCTGTGGTCTCCACAGGGGATTCAGACATCCTTTCGTCTTGGGAGATGCAAGACGAGCCTGCATTCAAGTCACTGCAGGGATATCCGGCCTTATTTCGAGTCACGGCATCGCGGTGTCCATTCCACTTCAGGCCGCAAACTCAGGGTCCCTCTCACATACCTAGAGCTGAGAGAAGCCTCCTCTTGAGGTGCTTGTGTTAAGGTGGTATTCCTCTGGAGTCGAAGCCAGGGACTAACCTCTCATCTCGAGCTGATTTTTGGTCCACGGAGCTCTTTCGTGTTGCTCCAGTGACCTCAGGATCCCTCTAGCCTTGAAACAGTGTTCCTGGGGTTTCTCTGGAGTGCCATCAAGGAAATCAAGTCTCCTTTCATGTGTGATGTGCAACACGGAATTGCTCTGCACGCAGTGCAGGGGCATCAGGCCTCATCTCGCAGCGAGGGGGAAGTCTCATGGTTTTTCACGAGTTGCGGCGGGAACATGGGGTATATTCTCGAGTTACGTCGGGGATGGCCCTTCCACGCATGTGTTTGTTCAGCAACGTCAGGACTCCTGCCTAGTTGCGAGGGACAACTCGGGATTCTCCTCGAGGCTTGGCAGGGCAATTGGGACGCCTCTCCAGCTGAGGCGGGAGACCAAGGGTCCCTTTCCACGTGCCACAGGAATCCTGTGACTCCTATCAAGTTTCACGAGGAGTCAGGCATCGTCTCCTTTGGAGGCACTGATCTCCGCGTACCTCTGGAGTTTTCAAAGGATGTGAGGCCTCCGGTCGCCATGAGGTGGGAAACTAGGTCTTTCTCTGTTTTCTTCACATGGAATTCAGACATTCTTTCATCTTGTGAGATGCAAGACGAGCCTGCATTCAAGTCACTGCAGGGATATCCGGCCTTTTTTAGCGTCAGGGCATCGCAGTGTCCATTCCACTTGAGGCCACAAAATCAGGGTCCCTCTCACATACCTAGAGCTGAGAGAAGCCTCCTCTTGAGGTGCTTGTGGTAAGGTGGTATTCCTCTGGAGTCGAAGCCAGGGACTAACCTCTCATCTCGAGTGGATTCTTGGTCCACGGAGCTCTTTCGTGTTGCTACAGTGACCTCAGGATCCCTCTAGCCTTGAAACAGTGTTCTTTGGGTTTCTCTGGAGTGCCATCAAGGAAATTAAGGCTCCTTTCATGTGTGATGTGCAACACGGAATTGCTCTGCACGCAGTGCAGGGGAATCGGGCCTCATCTCGCGGCGAGGGGGAAGTCTCATGGTTTTTCTCGAGTTGCGGCGGGAACCTGGGGTATATTCTCGAGTTCCAACGGGGATGGCCCTTCCACCCACGTGTTTGTTCAGCGACGGCAGGACTCCTGCCTAGTTGCGAGGGACAACTCGGTATACTCCTCGAGGCTTCGCAGGGCAATTGGGACGCCTCTCCAGCTGAGGCGGGAGACCAAGGGTCCCTTTCCACGTGCCACAGGAATCCTGGGACTCCTATCAAGTTTCACGAGGAGTCAGGCATCGTCTCCTTTGGAGGCACTGATCTCCGCGTACCTCTGGAGTTTTCAAAGGATGTGAGGCCTCCGGTCGCGATGAGGTGGGGAACTAGGTCTTTTTCTGTGGTCTCCACAGGGGATTCAGACATCCTTTCATCTTGGGAGATGCAAGACGAGCCTGCATTCAAGTCACTGCAGGGATATCCGGCCTTATTTCGAGTCAGGGCATCGCGGTGTCCATTCTACTTGAGGCCGCAAACTCAGGGTCCCTCTCACATACCTAGAGCTGAGAGAAGTCTCCTCTTGAGGTGCTTGTGGTAAGGTGGTATTCCTCTGGAGTCGAAGCCAGGGACTAACCTCTCATCTCGAGTTGATTTTTGGTCCACGGAGCTCTTTCGTGTTGCTACAGTGACCTCTGGATCCCTCTAGCCTTGAAACAGTGTTCTTGGGGTTTCTCTGGAGTGCCACCAAGGAAATCAAGGCTCCTTTCATGTGTGATGTGCAACACGGAATTGCTCTGCACGCAGTGCAGGGGAATCGGGCCTCATCTCGCGGCGAGGGGGAAGTCTCATGGTTTTTCTCGAGTTGCGGCGGGAACCTGGGGTATATTCTCGAGTTATGACGGGGATGGCCCTTCCACCCACGTGTTTGTTCAGCGATGTCAGGACTCCTGCCTAGTTGCGAGGGACAACTCGGGATTCTCCTCGAGGCTTGGCAGGGCAATTGGGACGCCTCTCCACCTGAGGCGGGAGACCAAGGGTCCCTTTCCACGTGCCACAGGAATCCTGGGACTCCTATCAAGTTTCACGAGGAGTCAGGCATCGTCTCCTTTGGAGGCACTGATCTCCGCGTACCTCTGGAGTTTTCAAAGGATGTGAGGCCTCCGGTCGCGATGAGGTGGGGAACTAGGTCTTTCTCTGTGGTCTCCACAGGGGATTCAGACACCCTTTCGTCTTGGGAGATGCAAGACGAGCCTGCATTCAAGTCACTGCAGGGATATCCGGCCTTATTTCGAGTCAGGGCATCGCGGTGTCCATTCCACTTGAGGCCGCAAACTCAGGGTCCCTCTCACATACCTAGAGCTGAGAGAAGCCTCCTCTTGAGGTGCTTGTGGTAAGGTGGTATTCCTCTGGAGTCGAAGCCAGGGACTAACCTCTCATCTCGAGTTGATTTGTGGTCCACGGAGCTCTTTCATGTTGCAACAGTCACCTCAGGATCCCTCTAGCCTTGAAACAGTGTTCTTGGGGTTTCTCTGGAGTGCCACCAAGGAAATCAAGGCTCCTTTCATGTGTGATGTGCAACACGGAATTGCTGTGCACGCAGTGCAGGGGAATCGGGCCTCATCTCGCGGCGAGGGGGAAGTCTCATGGTTTTTCTCGAGTTGCGGCGGGAACCTGGGGTATATTCTCGAGTTACGACGGGGATGGCCCTTCCAGCCACGTGTTTGTTCAGCAACATCAGGACTCCTGCCTAGTTGCGAGGGACAACTCGGGATTCTCCTCGAGGCTTGGCAGGGCAATTGGGACGCCTCTCTAGCTGAGGCGGGAGACCAAGGGTCCCTTTCCGTGTGCCACAGGAATCCTGGGACTCCTATCAAGTTTCACGGGGAGTCAGGCATCGTCTCCTTTGGAGGCACTGATCTCCGCGTACCTCTGGAGTTTTCAAAGGATGTGAGGCCTCCGGTCACGATGAGGTTGGAAACTAGGTCTTTCTCTGTGGTCTCCAAAGGGGATTAAGACATCCTTTCGTCTTGGGAGATGCAAGACGAGCCTGCATTCAAGTCACTGCAGGGATATCCGGCCTTATTTCGCGTCAGGGCATCGCAGTGTCCATTCCACTTGAGGCCGCAAACTCAGGGTCTCTCTCACATACCTAGAGCTGAGAGAAGCCTCCTCTTGAGGTGCTTGTGGTAAGGTGGTATTCCTCGGGAGTCGAAGCCAGGGACTAACCTCTCATCTCGAGTTGATTCTTGGTCCACGGAGCTCTTTCGTGTTGCTACAGTGACCTTAGGATCCCTCTAGACTTGAAACAGTGTTCTTGGGGTTTCTCTGGAGTGCCATCAAGGAAATCAAGGCTCATTTCATGTGTGATGTGCAACAAGGAATTGCTCTGCACGCAGTGCAGGGGAATCGGGCCTCTTCTCGCGGCGAGGGGAAAGTCTCATGGTTTTTCTCAAGTTGCGGCGGGAACCTGGGGTATATTCTCGAGTTAAGACGGGGATGTCCCTTCCACCACGTGTTTGTTCAGCGACGTCAGGACTCCTGCCTAGTTGCGAGGGACAACTCGGAATTCTCCTCGAGGCTTGGCAGGGCAATTAGGACGCCTCTCCAGCTGAGGCGGGAGACCAAGGGTTCCTTTCCACGTGCCACAGGAATCCTGGGACTCCTATCAAGTTTCACGAGGAGTCAGGCATCGTCTCCTTTGGAGGCACTGATCTCCGCGTACCTCTGGAGCTTTCAAAGGATGTGAGGCCTCCGGTCGCGATGAGGTAGGGAACTAGGTCTTTCTCTGTGGTCTCCACAGGGGATTCAGACATCCTTTCGTCTTGGGAGATGCAAGACGAGCCTGCATTCAAGTCACTGCAGGGATATCCGGTCTTATTTCGCGTCAGGGCATCGCAGTGTCCATTCCACTTGAGGCCGCAAACTCAGGGTCCCTCTCACATAGCTAGAGCTGAGAGAAGCCTCCTCTTGAGGTGCTTGTGGTAAGGTGGTATTCCTCTGGAGTCGAAGCCAGGGATTAACCTCTCATCTCGAGTTGATTCTTGGTCCACGGAGCTCTTTCGTGTTGCTACAGTGACCTCAGGATCCCTCTAGCCTTGAAACAGGGTTCTTGGGGTTTCTCTGGAGTGCCACCAAGGAAATCAAGGTTCATTTCATGTGTGATGTGCAGGACGGAATTGCTCTGCAGGCAGTGCAGGGGAATCGGGCCTCATCTCGCGGCGAGGGGGAAGTCTCATGGTTTTTCTCGAGTTGCGGCGGGAACCTGGGGTATATTCTCGAGTTACGACGGGGATGGCCCTTCCACACACGTGTTTGATCAGCGACTTCAGGACTCCTGCCTAGTTGCGAGGGACAACTCGGGATTCTCCTCGAGGCTTGGCAGGGCAATTCGGACGCCTCTCCAGCTGAGGCGGGAGACCAAGGGTCCCTTTCCACGTGCCACAGGAATCCTGGGACTCCTATCAAGTTTCACGAGGAGTCAGGCATCATCTCCTTTGGAGGCACTGATGTCCGCGTACCTCTGGAGTTTTCAAAGGATGTGAGGCCTCTGGTGGCCATGAAGTGGGGAACTAGGTCTTTCTCTGTGGTCTCCATAGGGGATTCAGACACCCTTTCATTTTGTTAGATGCAAGACGAGCCTGCATTCAAGTCACTGCAGGGATATCCTGCCTTATTTTGCGTCAGGGCATCGCAGTGTCCATTCCACTTGAGGCCGCAGACTCAGGGTTCCTCTCACATACCTAGAGCTGAGAGAAGCCTCCTCTTGAGGTGCATGTTGTAAGGTGGTATTCCTCTGGAGTCGAAGCCAGGGACTAACCTCTCATCTCCAGTTGATTTGTGGTCCACGGAGCTCTTTCGTGTTGCTACAGTGACCTCAGGATCCCTCTAGCCTTGAAACAGTGTTCTTGGGGTTTCTCTGGAGTGCCATCAAGGAAATCAAGGCTCCTTTCATGTGTGATGTGCAACACGGAATTGCTCTGCACGCAGTGCAGGGGAATCGGGCCTCATCTCGCGGCGAGGGGGAAGTCTCATGGTTTTTCTCGAGTTGCGGCGGGAACCTGGGGTATATTCTCGAGTTACGACGGGGATGGCCCTTCCACACACGTGTTTGTTCAGCGACGGCAGGACTCCTGCCTAGTTTCAAGGGACATCTCGGGATTCTCCTCGAGGCTTGGCAGGGCAATTGGGACTCCTCTCCAGCTGAGGCGGGAGACCAAGTTTCCCTTTCCACGTGCCACAGTAATCCTGGGACTCCTAAGAAGTTTCACGAGGAGTCAGGCATCATCTCCTTTGGAGGCACGGATCTCCGCGTACCTCTGGAGTTTTCAAAGGATGTGAGGCCTCCGGTCGCGATGAGGTGGGGAACTAGGTCTTTCTCTGTGGTCTCCACAGGGGATTCAGACATCCTTTCGTCTTGGGAGATGCAAGACGAGCCTGCATTCAAGTCACTGCAGGGATATCCGGCCTTATTTCGAGTCAGAGCATCGCGGTGTCCATTCCACTTGAGGCCGCAAACTCAGGGTCCCTCTCACATACCTAGAGCTGAGAGAAGCCTCCTCTTGAGGTGCTTGTGGTGAGGTGGTATTCCTCTGCAGTCGAAGCCAGGGACTAACCTCTCATCTCGAGTTGATTTTTGGTCCACGGAGCTCTTTCGTGTTGCTACAGTGACCTCAGGATCCCTCTAGCCTTGAAACAGAGTTCTTGGGGTTTCTCTGGAGTGCCATCAAGGAAATCAAGGCTCCTTTCATGTGTGATGTGCAACAAGGAATTGCTCTGCACGCAGTGCAGGGGAATCGGGCCTCATCTCGCGGCGAGGGGGAAGTCTCATGGTTTTTCTCGAGTTGCGGCGGGAACCTGGGGTATATTCTCGAGTTACGACGGGAATGGCCCTTCCACCCACGTGTTTGTTCAGCGACGTCAGGACTCCTACCTAGTTGCGAGGGACAACTCGGTATACTCCTCGAGGCTTCGCAGGGCAATTGGGACGCCTCTCCAGCAGAGGCGGGAGACCAAGGGTCCCTTTCCACGTGCCACAGGAATCCTGGGACTCCTATCAAGTTTCACGAGGAGTCAGGCATCGTCTCCTTTGGAGGCACTGATCTCCACGTACCTCTGGAGTTTTCAAAGGATGTGAGGCCTCCGGTCGCGATGAGGTGGGAAACTAGGTCTTTCTCTGTGGTCTCCACAGGGGATTCAGACATCCTTTCATCTTGGGAGATGCAAGACGAGCCTGCATTCAAGTCACTGCAGGGATATCCGGCCTTATTTCGAGTCACGGCATCGCGGTGTCCATTCCACTTGAGGCCGCAAACTCAGGGTCCCTCTCACATACCTAGAGCTGAGAGAAGTCTCCTCTTGAGGTGCTTGTGGTTAGGTGGTATTCCTCTGGAGTCGAAGCCAGGGACTAACCTCTCATCTCGAGTTGATTTTTGGTCCACGGAGCTCTTTCGTGTTGCTACAGTGACCTCAGGATCCCTCTAGCCTTGAAACAGTGTTCTTGGGGTTTCTCTCGAGTGCCATCAAGGAAATCAAGGCTCCTTTCATGTGTGATGTGCAACACGGAATTGCTCTGCACGCAGTGCAGGGGAATCGGGCCTCATCTCGCGGCGAGGGGAAAGTCTCATGGTTTTTCTCGAGTTGCGGCGGGAACCTGGGGTATATTCTCGAGTTACGACAGGGATGGCCCTTCCAACCACGTGTTTGTTCAGCGACGTCAGGACTCCTTCCTAGTTGCGAGGGACAACTCGGGATTCTCCTCGAGGCTTGGCAGGGCAATTGGGACGCCTCTCCAGTTGAGGCGGGAGATCAAGGGTCCCTTTCCACGTGCACAGGTATCCTGGGAGTCCTATCAAGTTTCACGAGGAGTCAGGCATCGTCTCCTTTGGAGGCACTGATCTCCGCGTACCTCTGAAATTTTCAAAGAATGTGAGGCCTCCATTCGCGATGAAGTGGGGAAGTAGGTCTTTCTCTGTGGTCTCCACAAGGGATTCAGACATCCTTTCGTCTTGGGAGATGCAAGACGAGCCTGCATTCAAGTCACTGCAGGGATATCCGGCCTTATTTCGAGTCAGGGCATTGCGGTGTCCATTCCACTTGAGGCCGCAAACTCAGGGTCCGTCTCACATACCTAGAACTGAGAGAAGCCTCCTCTTGAGGTGGTTGTGGTAAGGTGGTATTCCTCTGGAGTTCAAGCCAGGGACTAACCTCTCATCTCGAGTTGATTTTTGGTCCATGGAGCTCTTTCGTGTTGCTAGAGTGACCTCAGGATCCCTCTAGCTTTGAAACAGTGTTCTTGGGGTTTCTCTGGAGTGCCATCAAGGAAATCAAGGCTCCTTTCATGTGTGATGTGCAACACGGAATTGCTCTGCACGCAGTGCAGGGGAATCGGGCCTCATCTCGCGGCGAGGGGGAAGTCTCATGGTTTTTCTCGAGTTGCGGCGGGAACCTGGGGTATATTCTCGAGTTACGACGGGGATGGCCCTTCCACACACGTGTTTGTTCAGTGATGGCAGGACTCCTGCCTAGTTGCGAGGGACAACACGGGATTCTCCTCGAGGCTTGGCAGGGCAATTGGGACGCCTCTCCACCTGAGCCGGAAGACCAAGGGTCCCTTTCCACGTGCCGCAGGAATCCTGGGACTCCTATCAAGTTTCACGAGGAGTCAGGCATCGTCTCCTTTGGAGGCACTGATCTCCGCGTACCTCTGGAGTTTTCAAAGGATGTGAGGCCTCCGGTCGCGATGAGGTGGGGAACTAGGTCTTTCTCTGTTGTCTCCACAGGGGATTCAGACATCCTTTCGTCTTGGGAGATGCCAGACGAGCCTGCATTCAAGTCACTGCAGGGATATCTGGCCTTATTTCGAGTCAGGGCATCGTGGTGTCCATTCCACTTGAGGCCGCAAACTCAGGGTCCCTCTCACATAGCTAGAGCTGAGAGAAGCCTCCTTTTGAGGTGCTTGTGGTAAGGTGGTATTCCTCTGGAATCGAAGCCAGGGACTAACCTCTCATCTCGAGTTGATTTTTGGTCCCCGGAGCTCTTTCGTGCTGCTACAGTGACGTCAGCATCCCTCTAGCCTTGAAACAGTGTTCGTAGGTTTTCTCTGGAGTGCCATCAAGAAAATCAAGGCTCCTTTCATGTGTGATGTGCAACACGGAATTGCTCTGCACGCAGTGCAGGAGAATCGGGCCTCATCTCGCGGCGAGGGGGAAGTCTCATGGTTTTTCTCGAGTTGCGGCGGGAACCTGGGGTATATTCTCGAGTTACGACGGGGATGGCCCTTCCACCCACGTGTTTGTTCAGCGACGGCAGGACTCCTGCCTAGTAGCGAGGGACAACTCGGGATTCTCCTCGAGGCTTGGCACGGCAATTGGGACGCCTCTCCATCTGAGGCGGGAGACCAAGAGTCTCTTTCCAAGTGCCACAGGAATCCTGGGACTCCTATCAAGTTTCACGAGGAGTCAGGCATCGTCTCCTTTGGAGGCACTGATCTCCGCGTACCTCTGGAGTTTTCAAAGGATGTGAAGCCCCCGGTCACGATGAGGTGGGGAACTAGGTCTTTCTCTGTGGTCTCCACAGGGGATTCAGACATCCTTTGGTCTTGGGAGATGCAAGACGATCCTGCATTCAAGTCACTGCAGGGATATCCGGCCTTATTTCGAGTCAGGGCATCGCGGTGTCCATTCCACTTGAGGCCGCAACCTCAGGGTCCCTCTCACATACCTAGAGCTGAGAGAAGCCTCCTCTTGAGGTGCTTGTGGTAAGGTGGTATTCCTCTGGAGTCGAAGCCAGGGACTAACCTCTCATCTCGAGTTGATTTTTGGTCCTCGAAGCTCTTTCGTGTTGCTACAGTGACCTCAGAATCCCTCTAACCTTGAAACAGTGTTCTTGGGTTTCTCTGGAGTGCCACCAAGGAAATCAAGGCTCCTTTCATGTGTGATGTGCAACACGGAATTGCTCTGCACGCAGTGCAGGGGAATCGGGCCTCATCTCGCGGCGAGGGGGAAGTCTCATGGTTTTTCTCGAGTTGCGGCGGGAACCTGGGGTATATTCTCGAGTTACGACGGGGATGGCCCTTCCAACCACGTGTTTGTTCAGCGACGTCAGGACTCCTGCCTAGTTGCGAGGGACAACTCGGGATTCTCCTCGAGGCTTGGCAGGGCAATTGGGACGCCTCTCCAGCTGAGGCGGGAGACCAAGTGTCCCTTTCCACGTGCACAGGAATCCTGGGACTCCTATCAAGTTTCACGAGGAGTCAGGCATCGTTTCCTTTGGAGGCACTGATCTCCGCGTACCTCTGAAGTTTTCAAAGGATGTGAGCCCTTCATTCGCGATGAGGTGGGGAACTAGGTCTTTCTCTGTGGTCTCCACAGGGGATTCAGACATCCGTTCGTCTTGGGAGATGCAAGACGAGCCTGCATTCAAGTCACTGCAGGGATATCCGGCCTTATTTCGAGTCAGGGCATCGCGGTGTCCATTCCACTTGAGGCCGCAAAATCAGGGTCCCTCTCACATACCTAGAACTGAGAGAAGCCTCCTCTTGAGGTGCTTGTGGTAAGGTGGTATTCCTCTGGAGTTCAAGCCAGGGACTAACCTCTCATCTCGAGTTGATTTTTGGTCCATGGAGCTCTTTCGTGTTGCTAGAGTGACCTCAGGATCCCTCTAGCCTTGAAACAGAGTTCTTGGGGTTTCTCTGGAGTGCCATTAAGGAAATCAAGGCTCCTTTCATGTGTGATGTGCAACACGGAATTGCTCTGCACGCAGTGCAGGGAAATCGGGCCTCATCTCGTGGCGAGGGGGAAGTCTCATGGTTTTTCTCGAGTTGCGGCGGGAACCTGGGGTATATTCTCGAGTTACGACGGGGATGGCCCTTCCACCCACGTGTTTGTTCAGCGACGGCAGGACTCCTGCCTAGTTGCGAGGGACAACTCGGGATTCTCCTCGAGGCTTGGCAGGGCAATTGGGACGCCTCTCCACCTGAGGCGGAAGACCAAGGGTCCCTTTCCACGTGCCACAGGAATCCTGGGACTCCTATCAAGTTTCACGAGGAGTCAGGCATCGTCTCCTTTGGAGGCACTGATCTCCGCGTACCTCTGGGGTTTTCAAAGGATGTGAGGCCTCCGGTCGCCATGAGGTGGGCAACTAGGTCTTTCTCTGTGGTCTCCACAGGGGATTCAGACATCCTTTCGTCTTGGGAGATGCAAGACGAGCCTGCATTCAAGTCACTGCAGGGATATCCGGCCTTATTTCGAGTCAGGGCATCGCAGTGTCCATTCCACTTGAGGCCGCAAAATCGGGTCCCTCTCACATACCTAGAGCTGAGAGAAGCCTCCTCTTGAGGTGCTTGTGGTAAGGTGGTATTCCTCTGGAGTCAAAGTTAGGGACTAACCTCTCATCTCGAGTTGATTTTTGGTCGACGGAGCTCTTTCGTGTTGCTACAGTGACCTCAGGATCCCTCTAGCTTTGAAACAGTGTTCTTGGGGTTTCTCTGGAGTGCCATCAAGGAAATCAAGGCTCCTTTCATATGTGATGTGCAACACGGAATTGCTCTGCACGCAGTGCAGGGGAATCGGGCCTCATCTCGCGGCGAGGGGGAAGTCTCATGGTTTTTCTCGAGTTGCGGCGGGAACCTGGGGTATATTCTCGAGTTACGACAGGGATGGCCTTTCCACTCACGTGTTTGTTCAGCGACGTCAGGACTCCTGCCTAGTTGCGAGGGACAACTCGGGAATCTCCTCGAGGCTTCGCAGGGCAATTGGGACGCCTCTCCAGCTGAGGCGGGAGACCAAGGGTCCCTTTCCACGTGCCACAGGAATCCTGGGACTCATATCAAGCTTCATGAGGAATCAGGCATCCTCTCCTTTGGAGGCACTTATCGCCGCATACCTCTGAAGTTTTCAAAGGATGTGAGGCCTCCGGTCGCGATGAGGTGGGGAGTTAGGTCTTTCTCTGTGGTCTCCACAGGGGATTCAGACATCCTTTCGTCTTGGGAGATGCAAGACGAGCCTGCATTCAAGTCACTGCAGGGATATCCGGCCTTATTTCGAGTCAGGGCATCGCGGTGTCCATTTCACTTGAGGCCACAAACTCAGGGTCCCTCTCACATACCTAGAGCTGAGAGAAGCCTCCTCTTGAGGTGCTTGTGGTAAGGTGGTATTCCTCTGGAGTCGAAGCCAGGGACTAACCTCTCATCTCGAGTTGATTTTTGGTCCACGGAGCTCTTTCGTGTTGCTACAGTGACCTCAGGTTCCCTCTAGCCTTGAAACAGTGTTCTTGAGGTTTCTCTGGACGGCCATCAAGGAAATCAAGGCTCCTTTCATGTGTGATGTGCAGCACGGAATTGCTCTGCACGCAGTGCAGGATATCGGGCCTCATTTTGCGGCGAGGGGGAAGTCTCATGGTGTTTCTCGACTTGCGGCGGGAACCTGGGGTATATTCTCGAGTTATGACGGGGATGGCCCTTCCACCCACGTGTTTCTTCAGCGACGTCAGGACTCCTGCCTAGTTGCGAGGGACAACTCGGGATTCTCCTCGAGGCTTGGCAGGGCAATTGGGACGCCTCTCCAGCTGAGGAGGGAGACCAAGGTTCCCTTTCCACGTGACACAGGAATCCTGGGACTCCTATCAAGTTTCACGAGGAGTCAGGCATCGTCTCCTTTGGAGGCAGTGATCGCGTACCTCTGGAATTTTCAAAGGATGTGAGGCCTCCGGTCACGATGAGGTGGGGAACTAGGTCTTTCTCTGTGGTCTCCACAGGGGATTCAGACATCCTTTCGTCTTGGGAGATACAAGACGAGCCTGCATTCAAGTCACTGCAGGGATATCCGGCCTTATTTTGAGTCAGGGCATCGTGGTGTCCATTCCACTTGAGGCCGCAAACTCAGGGTCCCTCTCACATACCTAGAGCTGAGAGAAGCCTCCTCTTGAGGTGCTTGTGGTAAGGTGGTATTCCTCTGGAGTCGAAGCCAGGGACTAACCTCTCATCTCGAGTTGATTTTTGGTCCACGGAGCTCTTTCGTGTTGCTACAGTGACCTCAGGATCCCTCTAGCCTTGAAACAGTGTTCTTGGGGTTTCTCTGGAGTGCCATCAAGGAAATCAAGGCTCCTTTCATGTGTGATGTGCAACACGGAATTGCTCTGCACGCAGTGCAGGGGAATCGGGCCTCATCTCAGGGCGAGGGGGAAGTCTCATGGTTTTTCTTGAGTTGCGGCGGGAACCTGGGGTATATTCTCGAGTTACGACGGGGATGGCCCTTCCACCCACGTGTTTGTTCAGCGACGTCAGGACTCCTGCCTAGTTGCGAGGGACAACTCGGGATTCTCCTCGAGGCTTGGCAGGGCAATTGGGACGCCTCTCCAGCTGAGGCGGGAGACCAAGTGTCCCTTTCCACGTGCCACAGGAATCCTGGGACTCCTATCAAGTTTCACGAGGAGTCAGGCATCATCTCCTTTGGAGGCACTGATGTCCGCGTACCTCTGGAGTTTTCAAAGGATGTGAGGCCTCTGGTGGCCATGAAGTGGGGAACTAGGTCTTTCTCTGTGGTCTCCATAGGGGATTCAGACACCCTTTCATTTTGTTAGATGCAAGACGAGCCTGCATTCAAGTCACTGCAGGGATATCCTGCCTTATTTTGCGTCAGGGCATCGCAGTGTCCATTCCACTTGAGGCCGCAGACTCAGGGTTCCTCTCACATACCTAGAGCTGAGAGAAGCCTCCTCTTGAGGTGCATGTTGTAAGGTGGTATTCCTCTGGAGTCGAAGCCAGGGACTAACCTCTCATCTCCAGTTGATTTGTGGTCCACGGAGCTCTTTCGTGTTGCTACAGTGACCTCAGGATCCCTCTAGCCTTGAAACAGTGTTCTTGGGGTTTCTCTGGAGTGCCATCAAGGAAATCAAGGCTCCTTTCATGTGTGATGTGCAACACGGAATTGCTCTGCACGCAGTGCAGGGGAATCGGGCCTCATCTCGCGGCGAGGGGGAAGTCTCATGGTTTTTCTCGAGTTGCGGCGGGAACCTGGGGTATATTCTCGAGTTACGACGGGGATGGCCCTTCCACACACGTGTTTGTTCAGCGACGGCAGGACTCCTGCCTAGTTTCAAGGGACATCTCGGGATTCTCCTCGAGGCTTGGCAGGGCAATTGGGACTCCTCTCCAGCTGAGGCGGGAGACCAAGTGTCCCTTTCCACGTGCCACAGTAATCCTGGGACTCCTAAGAAGTTTCACGAGGAGTCAGGCATCATCTCCTTTGGAGGCACGGATCTCCGCGTACCTCTGGAGTTTTCAAAGGATGTGAGGCCTCCGGTCGCGATGAGGTGGGGAACTAGGTCTTTCTCTGTGGTCTCCACAGGGGATTCAGACATCCTTTCGTCTTGGGAGATGCAAGACGAGCCTGCATTCAAGTCACTGCAGGGATATCCGGCCTTATTTCGAGTCAGAGCATCGCGGTGTCCATTCCACTTGAGGCCGCAAACTCAGGGTCCCTCTCACATACCTAGAGCTGAGAGAAGCCTCCTCTTGAGGTGCTTGTGGTGAGGTGGTATTCCTCTGCAGTCGAAGCCAGGTACTAACCTCTCATCTCGAGTTGATTTTTGGTCCACGGAGCTCTTTCGTGTTGCTACAGTGACCTCAGGATCCCTCTAGCCTTGAAACAGAGTTCTTGGGGTTTCTCTGGAGTGCCATCAAGGAAATCAAGGCTCCTTTCATGTGTGATGTGCAACAAGGAATTGCTCTGCACGCAGTGCAGGGGAATCGGGCCTCATCTCGCGGCGAGGGGGAAGTCTCATGGTTTTTCTCGAGTTGCGGCGGGAACCTGGGGTATATTCTCGAGTTACGACGGGAATGGCCCTTCCACCCACGTGTTTGTTCAGCGACGTCAGGACTCCTACCTAGTTGCGAGGGACAACTCGGTATACTCCTCGAGGCTTCGCAGGGCAATTGGGACGCCTCTCCAGCAGAGGCGGGAGACCAAGGGTCCCTTTCCACGTGCCACAGGAATCCTGGGACTCCTATCAAGTTTCACGAGGAGTCAGGCATCGTCTCCTTTGGAGGCACTGATCTCCACGTACCTCTGGAGTTTTCAAAGGATGTGAGGCCTCCGGTCGCGATGAGGTGGGAAACTAGGTCTTTCTCTGTGGTCTCCACAGGGGATTCAGACATCCTTTCATCTTGGGAGATGCAAGACGAGCCTGCATTCAAGTCACTGCAGGGATATCCGGCCTTATTTCGAGTCACGGCATCGCGGTGTCCATTCCACTTGAGGCCGCAAACTCAGGGTCCCTCTCACATACCTAGAGCTGAGAGAAGTCTCCTCTTGAGGTGCTTGTGGTAAGGTGGTATTCCTCTGGAGTCGAAGCCAGGGACTAACCTCTCATCTCGAGTTGATTTTTGGTCCACGGAGCTCTTTCGTGTTGCTACAGTGACCTCAGGATCCCTCTAGCCTTGAAACAGTGTTCTTGGGGTTTCTCTCGAGTGCCATCAAGGAAATCAAGGCTCCTTTCATGTGTGATGTGCAACACGGAATTGCTCTGCACGCAGTGCAGGGGAATCGGGCCTCATCTCGCGGCGAGGGGAAAGTCTCATGGTTTTTCTCGAGTTGCGGCGGGAACCTGGGGTATATTCTCGAGTTACGACAGGGATGGCCCTTCCAACCACGTGTTTGTTCAGCGACGTCAGGACTCCTTCCTAGTTGCGAGGGACAACTCGGGATTCTCCTCGAGGCTTGGCAGGGCAATTGGGACGCCTCTCCAGTTGAGGCGGGAGATCAAGGGTCCCTTTCCACGTGCACAGGTATCCTGGGAGTCCTATCAAGTTTCACGAGGAGTCAGGCATCGTCTCCTTTGGAGGCACTGATCTCCGCGTACCTCTGAAATTTTCAAAGAATGTGAGGCCTCCATTCGCGATGAAGTGGGGAAGTAGGTCTTTCTCTGTGGTCTCCACAAGGGATTCAGACATCCTTTCGTCTTGGGAGATGCAAGACGAGCCTGCATTCAAGTCACTGCAGGGATATCCGGCCTTATTTCGAGTCAGGGCATCGCGGTGTCCATTCCACTTGAGGCCGCAAACTCAGGGTCCGTCTCACATACCTAGAACTGAGAGAAGCCTCCTCTTGAGGTGGTTGTGGTAAGGTGGTATTCCTCTGGAGTTCAAGCCAGGGACTAACCTCTCATCTCGAGTTGATTTTTGGTCCATGGAGCTCTTTCGTGTTGCTAGAGTGACCTCAGGATCCCTCTAGCTTTGAAACAGTGTTCTTGGGGTTTCTCTGGAGTGCCATCAAGGAAATCAAGGCTCCTTTCATGTGTGATGTGCAACACGGAATTGCTCTGCACGCAGTGCAGGGGAATCGGGCCTCATCTCGCGGCGAGGGGGAAGTCTCATGGTTTTTCTCGAGTTGCGGCGGGAACCTGGGGTATATTCTCGAGTTACGACGGGGATGGCCCTTCCACACACGTGTTTGTTCAGTGATGGCAGGACTCCTGCCTAGTTGCGAGGGACAACACGGGATTCTCCTCGAGGCTTGGCAGGGCAATTGGGACGCCTCTCCACCTGAGCCGGAAGACCAAGGGTCCCTTTCCACGTGCCGCAGGAATCCTGGGACTCCTATCAAGTTTCACGAGGAGTCAGGCATCGTCTCCTTTGGAGGCACTGATCTCCGCGTACCTCTGGAGTTTTCAAAGGATGTGAGGCCTCCGGTCGCGATGAGGTGGGGAACTAGGTCTTTCTCTGTGGTCTCCACAGGGGATTCAGACATCCTTTCGTCTTGGGAGATGCCAGACGAGCCTGCATTCAAGTCACTGCAGGGATATCTGGCCTTATTTCGAGTCAGGGCATCGTGGTGTCCATTCCACTTGAGGCCGCAAACTCAGGGTCCCTCTCACATAGCTAGAGCTGAGAGAAGCCTCCTTTTGAGGTGCTTGTGGTAAGGTGGTATTCCTCTGGAATCGAAGCCAGGGACTAACCTCTCATCTCGAGTTGATTTTTGGTCCCCGGAGCTCTTTCGTGCTGCTACAGTGACGTCAGCATCCCTCTAGCCTTGAAACAGTGTTCGTAGGTTTTCTCTGGAGTGCCATCAAGAAAATCAAGGCTCCTTTCATGTGTGATGTGCAACACGGAATTGCTCTGCACGCAGTGCAGGAGAATCGGGCCTCATCTCGCGGCGAGGGGGAAGTCTCATGGTTTTTCTCGAGTTGCGGCGGGAACCTGGGGTATATTCTCGAGTTACGACGGGGATGGCCCTTCCACCCACGTGTTTGTTCAGCGACGGCAGGACTCCTGCCTAGTAGCGAGGGACAACTCGGGATTCTCCTCGAGGCTTGGCACGGCAATTGGGACGCCTCTCCATCTGAGGCGGGAGACCAAGAGTCTCTTTCCAAGTGCCACAGGAATCCTGGGACTCCTATCAAGTTTCACGAGGAGTCAGGCATCGTCTCCTTTGGAGGCACTGATCTCCGCGTACCTCTGGAGTTTTCAAAGGATGTGAAGCCCCCGGTCACGATGAGGTGGGGAACTAGGTCTTTCTCTGTGGTCTCCACAGGGGATTCAGACATCCTTTGGTCTTGGGAGATGCAAGACGATCCTGCATTCAAGTCACTGCAGGGATATCCGGCCTTATTTCGAGTCAGGGCATCGCGGTGTCCATTCCACTTGAGGCCGCAACCTCAGGGTCCCTCTCACATACCTAGAGCTGAGAGAAGCCTCCTCTTGAGGTGCTTGTGGTAAGGTGGTATTCCTCTGGAGTCGAAGCCAGGGACTAACCTCTCATCTCGAGTTGATTTTTGGTCCTCGAAGCTCTTTCGTGTTGCTACAGTGACCTCAGGATCCCTCTAACCTTGAAACAGTGTTCTTGGGTTTCTCTGGAGTGCCACCAAGGAAATCAAGGCTCCTTTCATGTGTGATGTGCAACACGGAATTGCTCTGCACGCAGTGCAGGGGAATCGGGCCTCATCTCGCGGCGAGGGGGAAGTCTCATGGTTTTTCTCGAGTTGCGGCGGGAACCTGGGGTATATTCTCGAGTTACGACGGGGATGGCCCTTCCAACCACGTGTTTGTTCAGCGACGTCAGGACTCCTGCCTAGTTGCGAGGGACAACTCGGGATTCTCCTCGAGGCTTGGCAGGGCAATTGGGACGCCTCTCCAGCTGAGGCGGGAGACCAAGTGTCCCTTTCCACGTGCACAGGAATCCTGGGACTCCTATCAAGTTTCACGAGGAGTCAGGCATCGTTTCCTTTGGAGGCACTGATCTCCGCGTACCTCTGAAGTTTTCAAAGGATGTGAGCCCTTCATTCGCGATGAGGTGGGGAACTAGGTCTTTCTCTGTGGTCTCCACAGGGGATTCAGACATCCGTTCGTCTTGGGAGATGCAAGACGAGCCTGCATTCAAGTCACTGCAGGGATATCCGGCCTTATTTCGAGTCAGGGCATCGCGGTGTCCATTCCACTTGAGGCCGCAAAATCAGGGTCCCTCTCACATACCTAGAACTGAGAGAAGCCTCCTCTTGAGGTGCTTGTGGTAAGGTGGTATTCCTCTGGAGTCAAAGTTAGGGACTAACCTCTCATCTCGAGTTGATTTTTGGTCGACGGAGCTCTTTCGTGTTGCTACAGTGACCTCAGGATCCCTCTAGCTTTGAAACAGTGTTCTTGGGGTTTCTCTGGAGTGCCATCAAGGAAATCAAGGCTCCTTTCATATGTGATGTGCAACACGGAATTGCTCTGCACGCAGTGCAGGGGAATCGGGCCTCATCTCGCGGCGAGGGGGAAGTCTCATGGTTTTTCTCGAGTTGCGGCGGGAACCTGGGGTATATTCTCGAGTTACGACAGGGATGGCCTTTCCACTCACGTGTTTGTTCAGCGACGTCAGGACTCCTGCCTAGTTGCGAGGGACAACTCGGGAATCTCCTCGAGGCTTCGCAGGGCAATTGGGACGCCTCTCCAGCTGAGGCGGGAGACCAAGGGTCCCTTTCCACGTGCCACAGGAATCCTGGGACTCATATCAAGCTTCATGAGGAATCAGGCATCCTCTCCTTTGGAGGCACTTATCGCCGCATACCTCTGAAGTTTTCAAAGGATGTGAGGCCTCCGGTCGCGATGAGGTGGGGAGTTAGGTCTTTCTCTGTGGTCTCCACAGGGGATTCAGACATCCTTTCGTCTTGGGAGATGCAAGACGAGCCTGCATTCAAGTCACTGCAGGGATATCCGGCCTTATTTCGAGTCAGGGCATCGCGGTGTCCATTTCACTTGAGGCCACAAACTCAGGGTCCCTCTCACATACCTAGAGCTGAGAGAAGCCTCCTCTTGAGGTGCTTGTGGTAAGGTGGTATTCCTCTGGAGTCGAAGCCAGGGACTAACCTCTCATCTCGAGTTGATTTTTGGTCCACGGAGCTCTTTCGTGTTGCTACAGTGACCTCAGGTTCCCTCTAGCCTTGAAACAGTGTTCTTGAGGTTTCTCTGGACGGCCATCAAGGAAATCAAGGCTCCTTTCATGTGTGATGTGCAGCACGGAATTGCTCTGCACGCAGTGCAGGATATCGGGCCTCATTTTGCGGCGAGGGGGAAGTCTCATGGTGTTTCTCGACTTGCGGCGGGAACCTGGGGTATATTCTCGAGTTATGACGGGGATGGCCCTTCCACCCACGTGTTTCTTCAGCGACGTCAGGACTCCTGCCTAGTTGCGAGGGACAACTCGGGATTCTCCTCGAGGCTTGGCAGGGCAATTGGGACGCCTCTCCAGCTGAGGAGGGAGACCAAGGTTCCCTTTCCACGTGACACAGGAATCCTGGGACTCCTATCAAGTTTCACGAGGAGTCAGGCATCGTCTCCTTTGGAGGCAGTGATCGCGTACCTCTGGAATTTTCAAAGGATGTGAGGCCTCCGGTCACGATGAGGTGGGGAACTAGGTCTTTCTCTGTGGTCTCCACAGGGGATTCAGACATCCTTTCGTCTTGGGAGATACAAGACGAGCCTGCATTCAAGTCACTGCAGGGATATCCGGCCTTATTTTGAGTCAGGGCATCGTGGTGTCCATTCCACTTGAGGCCGCAAACTCAGGGTCCCTCTCACATACCTAGAGCTGAGAGAAGCCTCCTCTTGAGGTGCTTGTGGTAAGGTGGTATTCCTCTGGAGTCGAAGCCAGGGACTAACCTCTCATCTCGAGTTGATTTTTGGTCCACGGAGCTCTTTCGTGTTGCTACAGTGACCTCAGGATCCCTCTAGCCTTGAAACAGTGTTCTTGGGGTTTCTCTGGAGTGCCATCAAGGAAATCAAGGCTCCTTTCATGTGTGATGTGCAACACGGAATTGCTCTGCACGCAGTGCAGGGGAATCGGGCCTCATCTCAGGGCGAGGGGGAAGTCTCATGGTTTTTCTTGAGTTGCGGCGGGAACCTGGGGGATATTCTCGAGTTACGACGGGGATGGCCCTTCCACCCACGTGTTTGTTCAGCGACGTCAGGACTCCTGCCTAGTTGCGAGGGACAACTCGGGATTCTCCTCGAGGCTTGGCAGGGCAATTGGGACGCCTCTCCAGCTGAGGCGGGAGACCAAGGGTCCCTTTCCACGTGCCACAGGAATCCTGGGACTCCTATCAAGTTTCACGAGGAGTCAGGCATCATCTCCTTTGGAGGCACTGATGTCCGCGTACCTCTGGAGTTTTCAAAGGATGTGAGGCCTCTGGTGGCCATGAAGTGGGGAACTAGGTCTTTCTCTGTGGTCTCCATAGGGGATTCAGACACCCTTTCATTTTGTTAGATGCAAGACGAGCCTGCATTCAAGTCACTGCAGGGATATCCTGCCTTATTTTGCGTCAGGGCATCGCAGTGTCCATTCCACTTGAGGCCGCAGACTCAGGGTTCCTCTCACATACCTAGAGCTGAGAGAAGCCTCCTCTTGAGGTGCATGTTGTAAGGTGGTATTCCTCTGGAGTCGAAGCCAGGGACTAACCTCTCATCTCCAGTTGATTTGTGGTCCACGGAGCTCTTTCGTGTTGCTACAGTGACCTCAGGATCCCTCTAGCCTTGAAACAGTGTTCTTGGGGTTTCTCTGGAGTGCCATCAAGGAAATCAAGGCTCCTTTCATGTGTGATGTGCAACACGGAATTGCTCTGCACGCAGTGCAGGGGAATCGGGCCTCATCTCGCGGCGAGGGGGAAGTCTCATGGTTTTTCTCGAGTTGCGGCGGGAACCTGGGGTATATTCTCGAGTTACGACGGGGATGGCCCTTCCACACACGTGTTTGTTCAGCGACGGCAGGACTCCTGCCTAGTTTCAAGGGACATCTCGGGATTCTCCTCGAGGCTTGGCAGGGCAATTGGGACTCCTCTCCAGCTGAGGCGGGAGACCAAGTGTCCCTTTCCACGTGCCACAGTAATCCTGGGACTCCTAAGAAGTTTCACGAGGAGTCAGGCATCATCTCCTTTGGAGGCACGGATCTCCGCGTACCTCTGGAGTTTTCAAAGGATGTGAGGCCTCCGGTCGCGATGAGGTGGGGAACTAGGTCTTTCTCTGTGGTCTCCACAGGGGATTCAGACATCCTTTCGTCTTGGGAGATGCAAGACGAGCCTGCATTCAAGTCACTGCAGGGATATCCGGCCTTATTTCGAGTCAGAGCATCGCGGTGTCCATTCCACTTGAGGCCGCAAACTCAGGGTCCCTCTCACATACCTAGAGCTGAGAGAAGCCTCCTCTTGAGGTGCTTGTGGTGAGGTGGTATTCCTCTGCAGTCGAAGCCAGGGACTAACCTCTCATCTCGAGTTGATTTTTGGTCCACGGAGCTCTTTCGTGTTGCTACAGTGACCTCAGGATCCCTCTAGCCTTGAAACAGAGTTCTTGGGGTTTCTCTGGAGTGCCATCAAGGAAATCAAGGCTCCTTTCATGTGTGATGTGCAACAAGGAATTGCTCTGCACGCAGTGCAGGGGAATCGGGCCTCATCTCGCGGCGAGGGGGAAGTCTCATGGTTTTTCTCGAGTTGCGGCGGGAACCTGGGGTATATTCTCGAGTTACGACGGGAATGGCCCTTCCACCCACGTGTTTGTTCAGCGACGTCAGGACTCCTACCTAGTTGCGAGGGACAACTCGGTATACTCCTCGAGGCTTCGCAGGGCAATTGGGACGCCTCTCCAGCAGAGGCGGGAGACCAAGGGTCCCTTTCCACGTGCCACAGGAATCCTGGGACTCCTATCAAGTTTCACGAGGAGTCAGGCATCGTCTCCTTTGGAGGCACTGATCTCCACGTACCTCTGGAGTTTTCAAAGGATGTGAGGCCTCCGGTCGCGATGAGGTGGGAAACTAGGTCTTTCTCTGTGGTCTCCACAGGGGATTCAGACATCCTTTCATCTTGGGAGATGCAAGACGAGCCTGCATTCAAGTCACTGCAGGGATATCCGGCCTTATTTCGAGTCACGGCATCGCGGTGTCCATTCCACTTGAGGCCGCAAACTCAGGGTCCCTCTCACATACCTAGAGCTGAGAGAAGTCTCCCCTTGAGGTGCTTGTGGTAAGGTGGTATTCCTCTGGAGTCGAAGCCAGGGACTAACCTCTCATCTCGAGTTGATTTTTGGTCCACGGAGCTCTTTCGTGTTGCTACAGTGACCTCAGGATCCCTCTAGCCTTGAAACAGTGTTCTTGGGGTTTCTCTCGAGTGCCATCAAGGAAATCAAGGCTCCTTTCATGTGTGATGTGCAACACGGAATTGCTCTGCACGCAGTGCAGGGGAATCGGGCCTCATCTCGCGGCGAGGGGAAAGTCTCATGGTTTTTCTCGAGTTGCGGCGGGAACCTGGGGTATATTCTCGAGTTACGACAGGGATGGCCCTTCCAACCACGTGTTTGTTCAGCGACGTCAGGACTCCTTCCTAGTTGCGAGGGACAACTCGGGATTCTCCTCGAGGCTTGGCAGGGCAATTGGGACGCCTCTCCAGTTGAGGCGGGAGATCAAGGGTCCCTTTCCACGTGCACAGGTATCCTGGGAGTCCTATCAAGTTTCACGAGGAGTCAGGCATCGTCTCCTTTGGAGGCACTGATCTCCGCGTACCTCTGAAATTTTCAAAGAATGTGAGGCCTCCATTCGCGATGAAGTGGGGAAGTAGGTCTTTCTCTGTGGTCTCCACAGGGGATTCAGACATCCTTTCGTCTTGGGAGATGCAAGACGAGCCTGCATTCAAGTCACTGCAGGGATATCCGGCCTTATTTCGAGTCAGGGCATTGCGGTGTCCATTCCACTTGAGGCCGCAAACTCAGGGTCCGTCTCACATACCTAGAACTGAGAGAAGCCTCCTCTTGAGGTGGTTGTGGTAAGGTGGTATTCCTCTGGAGTTCAAGCCAGGGACTAACCTCTCATCTCGAGTTGATTTTTGGTCCATGGAGCTCTTTCGTGTTGCTAGAGTGACCTCAGGATCCCTCTAGCTTTGAAACAGTGTTCTTGGGGTTTCTCTGGAGTGCCATCAAGGAAATCAAGGCTCCTTTCATGTGTGATGTGCAACACGGAATTGCTCTGCACGCAGTGCAGGGGAATCGGGCCTCATCTCGCGGCGAGGGGGAAGTCTCATGGTTTTTCTCGAGTTGCGGCGGGAACCTGGGGTATATTCTCGAGTTACGACGGGGATGGCCCTTCCACACACGTGTTTGTTCAGTGATGGCAGGACTCCTGCCTAGTTGCGAGGGACAACACGGGATTCTCCTCGAGGCTTGGCAGGGCAATTGGGACGCCTCTCCACCTGAGCCGGAAGACCAAGGGTCCCTTTCCACGTGCCGCAGGAATCCTGGGACTCCTATCAAGTTTCACGAGGAGTCAGGCATCGTCTCCTTTGGAGGCACTGATCTCCGCGTACCTCTGGAGTTTTCAAAGGATGTGAGGCCTCCGGTCGCGATGAGGTGGGGAACTAGGTCTTTCTCTGTGGTCTCCACAGGGGATTCAGACATCCTTTCGTCTTGGGAGATGCCAGACGAGCCTGCATTCAAGTCACTGCAGGGATATCTGGCCTTATTTCGAGTCAGGGCATCGTGGTGTCCATTCCACTTGAGGCCGCAAACTCAGGGTCCCTCTCACATAGCTAGAGCTGAGAGAAGCCTCCTTTTGAGGTGCTTGTGGTAAGGTGGTATTCCTCTGGAATCGAAGCCAGGGACTAACCTCTCATCTCGAGTTGATTTTTGGTCCCCGGAGCTCTTTCGTGCTGCTACAGTGACGTCAGCATCCCTCTAGCCTTGAAACAGTGTTCGTAGGTTTTCTCTGGAGTGCCATCAAGAAAATCAAGGCTCCTTTCATGTGTGATGTGCAACACGGAATTGCTCTGCACGCAGTGCAGGAGAATCGGGCCTCATCTCGCGGCGAGGGGGAAGTCTCATGGTTTTTCTCGAGTTGCGGCGGGAACCTGGGGTATATTCTCGAGTTACGACGGGGATGGCCCTTCCACCCACGTGTTTGTTCAGCGACGGCAGGACTCCTGCCTAGTAGCGAGGGACAACTCGGGATTCTCCTCGAGGCTTGGCACGGCAATTGGGACGCCTCTCCATCTGAGGCGGGAGACCAAGAGTCTCTTTCCAAGTGCCACAGGAATCCTGGGACTCCTATCAAGTTTCACGAGGAGTCAGGCATCGTCTCCTTTGGAGGCACTGATCTCCGCGTACCTCTGGAGTTTTCAAAGGATGTGAAGCCCCCGGTCACGATGAGGTGGGGAACTAGGTCTTTCTCTGTGGTCTCCACAGGGGATTCAGACATCCTTTGGTCTTGGGAGATGCAAGACGATCCTGCATTCAAGTCACTGCAGGGATATCCGGCCTTATTTCGAGTCAGGGCATCGCGGTGTCCATTCCACTTGAGGCCGCAACCTCAGGGTCCCTCTCACATACCTAGAGCTGAGAGAAGCCTCCTCTTGAGGTGCTTGTGGTAAGGTGGTATTCCTCTGGAGTCGAAGCCAGGGACTAACCTCTCATCTCGAGTTGATTTTTGGTCCTCGAAGCTCTTTCGTGTTGCTACAGTGACCTCAGGATCCCTCTAACCTTGAAACAGTGTTCTTGGGTTTCTCTGGAGTGCCACCAAGGAAATCAAGGCTCCTTTCATGTGTGATGTGCAACACGGAATTGCTCTGCACGCAGTGCAGGGGAATCGGGCCTCATCTCGCGGCGAGGGGGAAGTCTCATGGTTTTTCTCGAGTTGCGGCGGGAACCTGGGGTATATTCTCGAGTTACGACGGGGATGGCCCTTCCAACCACGTGTTTGTTCAGCGACGGCAGGACTCCTGCCTAGTTGCGAGGGACAACTCGGGATTCTCCTCGAGGCTTGGCAGGGCAATTGGGACGCCTCTCCAGCTGAGGCGGGAGACCAAGTGTCCCTTTCCACGTGCACAGGAATCCTGGGACTCCTATCAAGTTTCACGAGGAGTCAGGCATCGTTTCCTTTGGAGGCACTGATCTCCGCGTACCTCTGAAGTTTTCAAAGGATGTGAGCCCTTCATTCGCGATGAGGTGGGGAACTAGGTCTTTCTCTGTGGTCTCCACAGGGGATTCAGACATCCGTTCGTCTTGGGAGATGCAAGACGAGCCTGCATTCAAGTCACTGCAGGGATATCCGGCCTTATTTCGAGTCAGGGCATCGCGGTGTCCATTCCACTTGAGGCCGCAAAATCAGGGTCCCTCTCACATACCTAGAACTGAGAGAAGCCTCCTCTTGAGGTGCTTGTGGTAAGGTGGTATTCCTCTGGAGTTCAAGCCAGGGACTAACCTCTCATCTCGAGTTGACTTTTGGTCCATGGAGCTCTTTCGTGTTGCTAGAGTGACCTCAGGATCCCTCTAGCCTTGAAACAGAGTTCTTGGGGTTTCTCTGGAGTGCCATTAAGGAAATCAAGGCTCCTTTCATGTGTGATGTGCAACACGGAATTGCTCTGCACGCAGTGCAGGGAAATCGGGCCTCATCTCGTGGCGAGGGGGAAGTCTCATGGTTTTTCTCGAGTTGCGGCGGGAACCTGGGGTATATTCTCGAGTTACGACGGGGATGGCCCTTCCACCCACGTGTTTGTTCAGCGACGGCAGGACTCCTGCCTAGTTGCGAGGGACAACTCGGGATTCTCCTCGAGGCTTGGCAGGGCAATTGGGACGCCTCTCCACCTGAGGCGGAAGACCAAGGGTCCCTTTCCACGTGCCACAGGAATCCTGGGACTCCTATCAAGTTTCACGAGGAGTCAGGCATCGTCTCCTTTGGAGGCACTGATCTCCGCGTACCTCTGGGGTTTTCAAAGGATGTGAGGCCTCCGGTCGCCATGAGGTGGGCAACTAGGTCTTTCTCTGTGGTCTCCACAGGGGATTCAGACATCCTTTCGTCTTGGGAGATGCAAGACGAGCCTGCATTCAAGTCACTGCAGGGATATCCGGCCTTATTTCGAGTCAGGGCATCGCAGTGTCCATTCCACTTGAGGCCGCAAAATCGGGTCCCTCTCACATACCTAGAGCTGAGAGAAGCCTCCTCTTGAGGTGCTTGTGGTAAGGTGGTATTCCTCTGGAGTCAAAGTTAGGGACTAACCTCTCATCTCGAGTTGATTTTTGGTCGACGGAGCTCTTTCGTGTTGCTACAGTGACCTCAGGATCCCTCTAGCTTTGAAACAGTGTTCTTGGGGTTTCTCTGGAGTGCCATCAAGGAAATCAAGGCTCCTTTCATATGTGATGTGCAACACGGAATTGCTCTGCACGCAGTGCAGGGGAATCGGGCCTCATCTCGCGGCGAGGGGGAAGTCTCATGGTTTTTCTCGAGTTGCGGCGGGAACCTGGGGTATATTCTCGAGTTACGACAGGGATGGCCTTTCCACTCACGTGTTTGTTCAGCGACGTCAGGACTCCTGCCTAGTTGCGAGGGACAACTCGGGAATCTCCTCGAGGCTTCGCAGGGCAATTGGGACGCCTCTCCAGCTGAGGCGGGAGACCAAGGGTCCCTTTCCACGTGCCACAGGAATCCTGGGACTCATATCAAGCTTCATGAGGAATCAGGCATCCTCTCCTTTGGAGGCACTTATCGCCGCATACCTCTGAAGTTTTCAAAGGATGTGAGGCCTCCGGTCGCGATGAGGTGGGGAGTTAGGTCTTTCTCTGTGGTCTCCACAGGGGATTCAGACATCCTTTCGTCTTGGGAGATGCAAGACGAGCCTGCATTCAAGTCACTGCAGGGATATCCGGCCTTATTTCGAGTCAGGGCATCGCGGTGTCCATTTCACTTGAGGCCACAAACTCAGGGTCCCTCTCACATACCTAGAGCTGAGAGAAGCCTCCTCTTGAGGTGCTTGTGGTAAGGTGGTATTCCTCTGGAGTCGAAGCCAGGGACTAACCTCTCATCTCGAGTTGATTTTTGGTCCACGGAGCTCTTTCGTGTTGCTACAGTGACCTCAGGTTCCCTCTAGCCTTGAAACAGTGTTCACGAGGTTTCTCTGGACGGCCATCAAGGAAATCAAGGCTCCTTTCATGTGTGATGTGCAGCACGGAATTGCTCTGCACGCAGTGCAGGATATCGGGCCTCATTTTGCGGCGAGGGGGAAGTCTCATGGTGTTTCTCGACTTGCGGCGGGAACCTGGGGTATATTCTCGAGTTATGACGGGGATGGCCCTTCCACCCACGTGTTTCTTCAGCGACGTCAGGACTCCTGCCTAGTTGCGAGGGACAACTCGGGATTCTCCTCGAGGCTTGGCAGGGCAATTGGGACGCCTCTCCAGCTGAGGAGGGAGACCAAGGTTCCCTTTCCACGTGACACAGGAATCCTGGGACTCCTATCAAGTTTCACGAGGAGTCAGGCATCGTCTCCTTTGGAGGCAGTGATCGCGTACCTCTGGAATTTTCAAAGGATGTGAGGCCTCCGGTCACGATGAGGTGGGGAACTAGGTCTTTCTCTGTGGTCTCCACAGGGGATTCAGACATCCTTTCGTCTTGGGAGATACAAGACGAGCCTGCATTCAAGTCACTGCAGGGATATCCGGCCTTATTTTGAGTCAGGGCATCGTGGTGTCCATTCCACTTGAGGCCGCAAACTCAGGGTCCCTCTCACATACCTAGAGCTGAGAGAAGCCTCCTCTTGAGGTGCTTGTGGTAAGGTGGTATTCCTCTGGAGTCGAAGCCAGGGACTAACCTCTCATCTCGAGTTGATTTTTGGTCCACGGAGCTCTTTCGTGTTGCTACAGTGACCTCAGGATCCCTCTAGCCTTGAAACAGTGTTCTTGGGGTTTCTCTGGAGTGCCATCAAGGAAATCAAGGCTCCTTTCATGTGTGATGTGCAACACGGAATTGCTCTGCACGCAGTGCAGGGGAATCGGGCCTCATCTCAGGGCGAGGGGGAAGTCTCATGGTTTTTCTTGAGTTGCGGCGGGAACCTGGGGTATATTCTCGAGTTACGACGGGGATGGCCCTTCCACCCACGTGTTTGTTCAGCGACGTCAGGACTCCTGCCTAGTTGCGAGGGACAACTCGGGATTCTCCTCGAGGCTTGGCAGGGCAATTGGGACGCCTCTCCAGCTGAGGCGGGAGACCAAGGGTCCCTTTCCACGTGCCACAGGAATCCTGGGACTCCTATCAAGTTTCACGAGGAGTCAGGCATCGTCTCCTTTGGAGGCACTGATCTCCGCGTACCTCTGGAGTTTTCAAAGGATGTGAGGCCTCCGGTCGCGATGAGGTGGAGAACTAGGACTTTCTCTGTGGTCTCCACAGGGGATTCAGACATCCTTTCGTCTTGGGAGATGCAAGACGAGCCTGCATTCAAGTCACTGCAGGGATATCCGGCCTTATTTCACGTCAGGGCATCGCAGTGTCCATTCCACTTGAGGCCGCAAAATCAGGGTCCCTCTCACATACCTAGAGCTGAGAGAAGCCTCCTCTTGAGGTGCTTGTGGTAAGGTGGTATTCCTCTGGAGTCGAAGCCAGGGACTAACCTCTCATCTCGAGTTGATTCTTGGTCCACGGAGCTCTTTCGTGTTGCTACAGTGACCTCAGGATCCCTCTAGCCTTGAAACAGTGTTCTTGGGGTTTGTCTGGAGTGCCATCAAGGAAATCAAAGTTCCTTTCATGTGTGATGTGCAACACGGAATTGCTATGCACGCAGTGCAGGGGAATCGGGCCTCATCTCACGGCAAGGGGGAAGTCTCATGGTTTTTCTCGAGTTGCGGTGGGAACTTGGGGTATATTCTCGAGTTATGACGGGGATGGTCCTTCCACACACGTGTTTGTTCAGCGACGTCAGGACTCCTGCCTAGTTGCGAGCGACAACTCGGGATTCTCCTCGAGGCTTGGCAGGGCAATTGGGACGCCTCTTCAGCTGAGGCGGGAGACCAAGAGTCCCTTTCCACGTGCCACAGGAATCCTGGGACTCCTATCAAGTTTCACGAGGAGTCAGGCATCATCTCCTTTGGAGGCACTGATCTCCGCGTACCTCTGGAGTTTTCAAAGGATGTGAGGCCTCCGGTCGTGATGAGGTGGGGAACTAGGTCTTTCTCTGTGATCTCCACAGGGGATTCAGACATCCTTTCGTCTTGGGAGATGCAAGACGAGCCTGCATTCAAGTCACTGCAGGGATATCCGGCCTTATTTCGAGTCAGGGCATCGCAGTGTCCATTTCACTTGAGGCCCCAAACTCAGGGTCCCTCTCACATACCTAGAGCTGAGAGAAGCCTCCTCTTGAGGTGCTTGTGGTAAGGTGGTATTCCTCTGGAGTCGAAGCCAGGGACTAACCTCTCATCTCTTGTGGATTCTTGGTCCACCGAGCTCTTTCGTGTTGCTACAATGACCTCAGGATCCCTCTAGCCTTGAAACAGTGTTCTTGGGGTTTCTCTGGAGTGCCATCAAGGAAATCAAGGCTCCTTTCATGTGTGATGTGCAACACGGAATTGCTCTGCACGCAGTGCAGGGGAATCGGGCCTCATCTCGCGGCGAGGGGGAAGTCTCATGGTTTTTCTCGAGTTGCGGCGGGAACCTGGGGTATATTCTCGAGTTACGACGGGGATGGCCCTTCCACACACGTGTTTGTTCAGCGACGGCAGGACTCCTGCCTAGTTGCGAGGGACAACTCGGGATTCTCCTCGAGGCTTAGCAGGGCAATTGGGACGCCTCTCCAGCTGAGGCGGGAGACCAAGGGTCCCTTTCCACGTGCCACAGGAATCCTGGGACTCCTATCAAGTTTCACGAGGAGTCAGGCATCGTCTCCTTTGGAGGCACTGATCTCCGCGTACCTCTGGAGTTTTCAAAGGATGTGAGGCCTCCGGTCGCTATGAGGTTGGAAACTAGGTCTTTCTCTGTGGTCTCCACAGGGGATTCAGACACCCTTTCGTCTTGGGAGATGCAAGACGAGCCTGCATTCAAGTCACTGCAGGGATATCCGGCCTTATTTCGAGTCAGGGCATCGCGGTGTCCATTCCACTTGAGGCCGCAAACTCAGGGTCCCTCTCACATACCTAGAGCTGAGAGAAGCCTCCTCTTGAGGTGCTTGTGGTAAGGTGGTATTCCTCTGGAGTCGAAGCCAGGGACTAACCTCTCATCTCGAGTTGATTTGTGGTCCACGGAGCTCTTTCATGTTGCTACAGTCACCTCAGGATCCCTCTAGCCTTGAAACAGTGTTCTTGGGGTTTCTCTGGAGTGCCACCAAGGAAATCAAGGCTCCTTTCATGTGTGATGTGCAACACGGAATTGCTGTGCACGCAGTGCAGGGGAATCGGGCCTCATCTCGCGGCGAGGGGGAAGTCTCATGGTTTTTCTCGAGTTGCGGCGGGAACCTGGGGTATATTCTCGAGTTACGACGGGGATGGCCCTTCCAGCCACGTGTTTGTTCAGCAACATCAGGACTCCTGCCTAGTTGCGAGGGACAACTCGGGATTCTCCTCGAGGCTTGGCAGGGCAATTGGGACGCCTCTCCAGCTGAGGCGGGAGACCAAGGGTCCCTTTCCGTGTGCCACAGGAATCCTGGGACTCCTATCAAGTTTCACGAGGAGTCAGGCATCGTCTCCTTTGGAGGCACTGATCTCCGCGTACCTCTGGAATTTTCAAAGGATGTGAGGCCTCCGGTCACGATGAGGTGGGGAACTAGGTCTTTCTCTGTGGTCTCCACAGGGGATTCAGACATCCTTTCGTCTTGGGAGATGCAAGACGAGCCTGCATTCAAGTCACTGCAGGGATATCCGGCCTTATTTTGAGTCAGGGCATCGTGGTGTCCATTCCACTTGAGGCCGCAAACTCAGGGTCCCTCTCACATACCTAGAGCTGAGAGAAGCCTCCTCTTGAGGTGCTTGTGGTAAGGTGGTATTCCTCTGGAGTCGAAGCCAGGGACTAACCTCTCATCTCGAGTTGATTTTTGGTCCACGGAGCTCTTTCGTGTTGCTACAGTGACCTCAGGATCCCTCTAGCCTTGAAACAGTGTTCTTGGGGTTTCTCTGGAGTGCCATCAAGGAAATCAAGGCTCCTTTCATGTGTGATGTGCAACACGGAATTGCTCTGCACGCAGTGCAGGGGAATCGGGCCTCATCTCAGGGCGAGGGGGAAGTCTCATGGTTTATCTCGAGTTGCGGCGGGAACCTGGGGTATATTCTCGAGTTACGACGGGGATGGCCCTTCCACACACGTGTTTGTTCAGCGACGTCAGGACTCCTGCCTAGTTGCGAGGGACAACTCGGGATTCTCCTCGCGGCTTGGCAGGAAAATTGGGACGCCTCTCCAGCTGAGGCGGGAGACCAAGGGTCCCTTTCCACGTGCCACAGGAATCCTGGGACTCCTATCAAGTTTCACGAGGAGTCAGGCATCGTCTCCTTTGGAGGCACTGATCTCCGCGTACCTCTGGAGTTTTCAAAGGATGTGAGGCCTCCGGTCGCGATGAGGTGGAGAACTAGGACTTTCTCTGTGGTCTCCACAGGGGATTCAGACATCCTTTCGTCTTGGGAGATGCAAGACGAGCCTGCATTCAAGTCACTGCAGGGATATCCGGCCTTATTTCACGTCAGGGCATCGCAGTGTCCATTCCACTTGAGGCCGCAAAATCAGGGTCCCTCTCACATACCTAGAGCTGAGAGAAGCCTCCTCTTGAGGTGCTTGTGGTAAGGTGGTATTCCTCTGGAGTCGAAGCCAGGGACTAACCTCTCATCTCGAGTTGATTCTTGGTCCACGGAGCTCTTTCGTGTTGCTACATTGACCTCAGGATCCCTCTAGCCTTGAAACAGTGTTCTTGGGGTTTGTCTGGAGTGCCATCAAGGAAATCAAGGTTCCTTTCATGTGTGATGTGCAACACGGAATTGCTATGCACGCAGTGCAGGGGAATCGGGCCTCATCTCGCGCCGAGGGGGAAGTCTCATGGTTTTTCTCGAGTTGCGGTGGGAACTTGGGGTATATTCTCAAGTTATGACGGGGATGGTCCTTCCACACACGTGTTTGTTCAGCGACGTCAGGACTCCTGCCTAGTTGCGAGCGACAACTCGGGATTCTCCTCGAGGCTTGGCAGGGCAATTGGGACGCCTCTTCAGCTGAGGCGGGAGACCAAGAGTCCCTTTCCACGTGCCACAGGAATCCTGGGACTCCTATCAAGTTTCACGAGGAGTCAGGCATCATCTCCTTTGGAGGCACTGATCTCCGCGTACCTCTGGAGTTTTCAAAGGATGTGAGGCCTCCGGTCGTGATGAGGTGGGGAACTAGGTCTTTCTCTGTGATCTCCACAGGGGATTCAGACATCCTTTCGTCTTGGGAGATGCAAGACGAGCCTGCATTCAAGTCACTGCAGGGATATCCGGCCTTATTTCGAGTCAGGGCATCGCAGTGTCCATTTCACTTGAGGCCCCAAACTCAGGGTCCCTCTCACATACCTAGAGCTGAGAGAAGCCTCCTCTTGAGGTGCTTGTGGTAAGGTGGTATTCCTCTGGAGTCGAAGCCAGGGACTAACCTCTCATCTCGAGTGGATTCTTGGTCCACCGAGCTCTTTCATGTTGCTACAGTGACCTCAGGATCCCTCTAGCCTTGAAACAGTGTTCTTGGGGTTTCTCTGGAGTGCCATCAAGGAAATCAAGGCTCCTTTCATGTGTGATGTGCAACACGGAATTGCTCTGCACGCAGTGCAGGGGAATCGGGCCTCATCTCGCGGCGAGGGGGAAGTCTCATGGTTTTTCTCGAGTTGCGGCGGGAACCTGGGGTATATTCTCGAGTTACGACGGGGATGGCCCTTCCACCCACGTGTTTGTTCAGCGACGGCAGGACTCCTGCCTAGTTGCGAGGGACAACTCGGGATTCTCCTCGAGGCTTAGCAGGGCAATTGGGACGCCTCTCCAGCTGAGGCGGGAGACCAAGGGTCCCTTTCCACGTGCCACAGGAATCCTGGGACTCCTATCAAGTTTCACGAGGAGTCAGGCATCGTCTCCTTTGGAGGCACTGATCTCCGCGTACCTCTGGAGTTTTCAAAGGATGTGAGGCCTCCGGTCGCGATGAGGTGGGGAACTAGGTCTTTCTCTGTGGTCTCCACAGGGGATTCAGACACCCTTTCATCTTGGGAGATGCAAGACGAGCCTGCATTCAAGTCACTGCAGGGATATCCGGCCTTATTTCGAGTCAGGGCATCGCGGTGTCCATTCCACTTGAGGCCGCAAACTCAGGGTCCCTCTCACATACCTAGAGCTGAGAGAAGCCTCCTCTTGAGGTGCTTGTGGTAAGGTGGTATTCCTCTGGAGTCGAAGCCAGGGACTAACCTCTCATCTCGAGTTGATTTGTGGTCCACGGAGCTCTTTCATGTTGCTACAGTCACCTCAGGATCCCTCTAGCCTTGAAACAGTGTTCTTGGGGTTTCTCTGGAGTGCCACCAAGGAAATCAAGGCTCCTTTCATGTGTGATGTGCAACACGGAATTGCTGTGCACGCAGTGCAGGGGAATCGGGCCTCATCTCGCGGCGAGGGGGAAGGCTCATGGTTTTTCTCGAGTTGCGGCGGGAACCTGGGGTATATTCTCGAGTTACGACGGGGATGGCCCTTCCAGCCACGTGTTTGTTCAGCAACATCAGGACTCCTGCCTAGTTGCGAGGGACAACTCGGGATTCTCCTCGAGGCTTGGCAGGGCAATTGGGACGCCTCTCCAGCTGAGGCGGGAGACCAAGGGTCCCTTTCCGTGTGCCACAGGAATCCTGGGACTCCTATCAAGTTTCACGAGGAGTCAGGCATCGTCTCCTTTGGAGGCACTGATCTCCGCGTACCTCTGGAGTTTTCAAAGGATGTGAGGCCTCCGGTCACGATGAGGTTGGAAACTAGGTCTTTCTCTGTGGTCTCCAAAGGGGATTAAGACATCCTTTCGTCTTGGGAGATGCAAGACGAGCCTGCATTCAAGTCACTGCAGGGATATCCGGCCTTATTTCGCGTCAGGGCATCGCGGTGTCCATTCCGCTTGAGGCCGCAAACTCAGGGTCTCTCTCACATACCTAGAGCTGAGAGAAGCCTCCTCTTGAGGTGCTTGTGGTAAAGTGGTATTCCTCTGGAGTCGAAGCTAGGGACTAACCTCTCATCTCGAGTTGATTCTTGGTCCACGGAGCTCTTTCGTGTTGCTACAGTGACCTTAGGATCCCTCAAGAATTGAAACAGTGTTCTTGGGGTTTCTCTGGAGTGCCATCAAGGAAATCAAGGCTCATTTCATGTGTGATGTGCAACAAGGAATTGCTCTGCACGCAGTGCAGGGGAATCGGGCCTCTTCTCGCGGCGAGGGGAAAGTCTCATGGTTTTTCTCAAGTTGCGGCGGGAACCTGGGGTATATTCTCGAGTTAAGACGGGGATGGCCCTTCCACCACGTGTTTGTTCAGCGACGTCAGGACTCCTGCCTAGTTGCGAGGGACAACTCGGAATTCTCCTCGAGGCTTGGCAGGGCAATTAGGACGCCTCTCCAGCTGAGGCGGGAGACCAAGGGTCCCTTTCCACGTGCCACAGGAATCCTGGGACTCCTATCAAGTTTCACGAGGAGTCAGGCATCGTCTCCTTTGGAGGCACTGATCTCTGCGTACCTCTGGAGCTTTCAAAGGATGTGAGGCCTCCGGTCGCGATGAGGTAGGGAACTAGGTCTTTCTCTGTGGTCTCCACAGGGGATTCAGACATCCTTTCGTCTTGGGAGATGCAAGACGAGCCTGCATTCAAGTCACTGCAGGGATATCCGGTCTTATTTCGCGTCAGGGCATCGCAGTGTCCATTTCACTTGAGGCCGCAAACTCAGGGTCCCTCTCACATACCTAGAGCTGAGAGAAGCCTCCTCTTGAGGTGCTTGTGGTAAGGTGGTATTCCTCTGGAGTCGAAGCCAGGGACTAACCTCTCATCTCGAGTTGATTCTTGGTCCACGGAGCTCTTTCGTGTTGCTACAGTGACCTCAGGATCCCTCTAGCCTTGAAACAGGGTTCTTGGGGTTTCTCTGGAGTGCCATCAAGGAAATCAAGGTTCATTTCATGTGTGATGTGCAGGACGGAATTGCTCTGCAGGCAGTGCAGGGGAATCGGGCCTCATCTCGCGGCGAGGGGGAAGTCTCATGGTTTTTCTCGAGTTGCGGCGGGAACCTGGGGTATATTCTCGAGTTACGACGGGGATGGCCTTTCCAATCATGTGTTTGTTCAGCGACGTCAGGACTCCTGCCTAGTTGCGAGGGACAACTCGGGAATCTCCACGAGGCTTGGCAGGGCAGTTGGGACGCCTCTCCAGCTGAGGCGGGAGACCAAGGGTCCCTTTCCACGTGCCACAGGAATCCTGGGACTCCTATCAAGTTTCAAGAGGAGTCAGGCATCGTCTCCTTTGGAGGCACTGATCTCCGCGTATCTCTGGCGTTTTCAAAGGATGTGAGGCCTCCGGTCGCGATGAGGTGGGGAACTAGGTCTTTCGCTGTGGTCTCCACAGGGGATTCAGACATCCTTTCGTCTTGGGAGATGCAAGACAAGCCTGCATTCAAGTCACTACAGGGATATCTGGCTTTATTTCGCGTCAGGGCATCGTGGTGTCCATTCCACTTGAGGCCGCAAACTCAGGGTCCCTCTCACATACCTAGAGCTGAGAGAAGCCTCCCCTTGAGGTGCTTGTGGTAAGGTGGTATTCCTCTGGAGTCGAAGCCAGGGACTAACCTCTCATCTCGAGTTGATTTGTGGTCCACGGAGTTCTTTCATGTTGCTACAGTGACCTCAGGATCCCTCCAGCCTTTAAACAGTGTTCTTGGGGTTTCTCTGGAGTGCCACCAAGGAAATCAAGGCTCCTCTCATGTGTGATGTGCAACACGGAATTGCTCTGCATGCAGTGCAGGAGAATCGAGCCTCATCTCGCGGCGAGGGGGAAGTCTCATGGTTTTTCTCGAGTTGCGGCGGGGCCCAGGGGTATATTCTCGAGTTATGACGGGGATGGGCCTTCCAGCCACTTGTTTGATCAGCGACTTCAGGACTCCTGCCTAGTTGCGAGGGACAACTCGGGATTCTCCTCGAGGCTTGGCAGGGCAATTCGGACGCCTCTCCAGCTGAGGCGGGAGACCAAGGGTCCCTTTCCACATGCCACAGGAATCCTGGGACTCCTATCAAGTTTCACGAGGAGTCAGGCATCATCTCCTTTGGAGGCACTGATGTCCGCGTACCTCTAGAGTTTTCAAAGGATGTGAGGCCTCTGGTGGCCATGAAGTGGGGAACTAGGTCTTTCTCTGTGGTCTCCATAGGGGATTCAGACATCCTTTCGTCTTGGGAGATGCAAGACGAGCCTGCATTCAAGTCACTGCAGGGATATCCGGCCTTATTTCGAGTCAGGGCATAGCGGTGTCCATTCCACTTGAGGCTGCAAACTCAGGGTCCCTCTCACATACCTAGAGCTGAGAGAAGCCTCCTCTTGAGGTGCTTGTGGTTAGGTGGTATTCCTCTGGAGTCGAAGCCAGGGACTAACCCCTCATCTCGAGTTGATTTTTGGTCCACGGAGCTCTTTCGTGTTGCTACAGTGACCTCAGGATCCCTCTAGCCTTGAAACAGTGTTCTTGGGGATTCTCTGGAGTGCCATCAAGGAAATCAAGGCTCCTTTCATGTGTGATGTGCAACACGGAATTGCTCTGCACGCAGGCAGGGGAATCGGGCCTCATTTTGCGGCGAGGGGGAAGTCTCTTGGTTTTTTTCGAGTTGCGGCGGGAACCTGGGGTATATTCTCGAGTTACGACGGGGATGGCCCTTCCACCCACGTGTTTGTTCAGCGACGTCAGGACTCCTGCCTAGTTGCAAGGGACAACTCGGGATTCTCCTCGAGGCTTGGCAGGGCAATTGGGACACCTCTCCAGCTGAGGCGGGAGACCAAGGGTCCCTTTCCATGTGTCACAGGAATCCTGGGACTCCTATCAAGTTTGACGAGGAGTCAGGCATTGGCTCCTTTGGAGGCACTGATCTCCGCGTACCTCTGGAGTTTTCAAAGGATGTGAGGCCTCCGGTCGCGATGAGGTGGGGAACTAGGTCTTTCTCTGTGGTCTCCACAGGGGATTCAGACATCCTTTCATCTTGGGAGATGCAAGACAAGCCTACATTCAAGTCACTGCAGGGATATCCGGCCTTATTTTGAGTCAGGGCATCGCGGTGTCCATTCCACTTGAGGCCGCAAAATCAGGGTCCCTCTCACATACCTAAAGCTGCGAGAAGCCTCCTCTTGAGGTGCTTGTGGTAAGGTGGTATTCCTCTGGAGTCGAAGTTAGGGACTAAACTCTCATCTCGAGTTGATTTTTGGTCCACGGAGCTCTTTCGTGTTGCTACAGTGACCTCAGGATCCCTCTAGCCTTGAAACAGTGTTCTTGGGGTTTCTCTGGAGTGCCATGAAGGAAATCAAGGCTCCTTTCATGTGTGATGTGCAGCACGGAATTGCTCTGCATGCAGTGTAGGGGAATCGGGACTCATCTCGCGGCGAGGGGGAAGTCTCATGGTTTTTCTCGAGTTGCGGCGGGAACCTGGGGTATATTCTCGAGTTACGATGGTGATGGCCCTTCCACCCACGTGTTTGTTCAGCGACGTCAGGATTCCTGCCTAGTTGCGAGGGACAACTCGGGATTCTCCTCGAGGCTTGGCAGGGCAATTGGGACGCCTCACGTGCCACAGGAATCCTGGGACTCCTATCAAGTTTCACGAGGAGTCAGGCATCGTCTCCTTTTGAGGCACTGATCTCCGCGTACCTCTGGAGTTTTCAAAGGATGTGAGGCCTCCGGTCGCGATGAGGTGGGGAACTAGGTCTTTCTCTGTGGTCTCCACAGGGGATTCAGACATCCTTTCGTCTTGGGAGATGCAAGACGAGCCTGCATTCAAGTCACTGCAGGGATATCCGGCCTTATTTCGAGTCAGGGCATCGCGGTGTCCATTCCAGTTGAGGCCGCAAACTCAGGGTCCCTCTCACATACCTAGAGCTGAGAGAAGCCTCCTCTTGAGATGCTTGTGGTAAGGTGGTATTCCTCTGGAGTCGAAGCCAGGGACTAACCTCTCATCTCGAGTTGATTTTTGGGCCACGGAGCTCTTTCGTGTTGCTACAGTGACCTCAGGATCCCTCTAGCCTTGAAACAGTGTTCTTGGGGTTTCTCTGGAGTGCCATCAAGAAAATCAAGGCTCCTTTCATGTGTGATGTGCAACACGGAATTGCTCTGCACGCAGTGCAGGGGAATCGGCCTCATTTCACGGCGAGGGGGAAGTCTCATGGTTTTTCTCGAGTTGCGGCGGGAACCTGGGGTATATTCTCGAGTTACGACGGGGATGGCCCTGCCACACACGTGTTTGTTCAGCGACGTCAGGAATCCTGCCTAGTTGCGAGGGACAACTCGGGATTCTCCTCGAGGCTTGGCAGGGCAATTGGGACGCCTCTCCAGCTTAGGCGGGAGACCAAGGGTCCCTTTCCACGTGCCACAGGAATCCTGGGACTCCTATCAAGTTTCACGAGGAGTCAGGCATCGTCTCCTTTGGAGGCACTGATCTCCGCGTACCTCTGGAGTTTTCAAAGGATGTGAGGCCTCCGGTCGCCATGAGGTGGGGAACTAGGTCTTTCTCTGTGGTCTCCACAGGGGATTCAGACATCCTTTCGTCTTGGGAGATGCAAGACGAGCCTGCATTCAAGTCACTGCAGGGATATCCGGCCTTATTTCGCGTCAGGGCTTCGCGGTGTCCATTCCACTTGAGGCTGCAAACTCAGGGTCCCTCTCACATAGCTAGAGCTGAGAGAAGCCTCCTCTTGAGGTGCTTGTGGTAAGGTGGTATTCCTCTGGAGTCGAAGCCAGGGACTACCCTCTCATCTCGAGTTGATTTTTGGTCCACGGAGCTCTTTCTTGTTGCTACAGTGACCTCAGGATCCCTCTAGCCTTGAAAGAGTGTTCTTGGGGTTTCTCTGGAGTGCCATCAAGGAAATCAAGGCTCCTTTCATGTGTGATGTGCAACACGGAATTGCTCTGCACGCAGTGCAGGGGAATTGCGCCTCATCTAGCGGCGCGGGGGAAGTCTCATGGGTTTTCTTGAGTTGCGGCGGGAACCTGGGGTATATTCTCGAGTTACGACGGGGATGGCTCTTCCATCCACGTGTTTGTTCATCCACGTCAGGACTCCTGCCTCGTTGCGAGGGACAACTCGGGATTCTCCTCGAGGCTTGGCAGGGCAATTGGGACGCCTCTCCAGCTGATGCTGGAGACCAAGTGTCCCTTTCCACGTGCCACAGGAATCCTGGGACTCCTATCAAGTTTCACGAGGGGTCAGGCATCGTCTCCTTTGGAGGCACTGATGTCCGCGTCCCTCTGAAGTTTTCAAAGGATGTGAGGCCTCTGGTCGCCATGAAGTGGGGAACTTGGTCTTTCTCTGTGGTCTCCACAGGGGATTCAGACATCCATTCGTCTTGGGAGATGCAAGACGAGCCTGCATTCAAGTCACTGCAGGGATATCCGGCCTTATTTCGCGTCGGGGCATCGCGGTGTCCATTCCACTTGAGGCCGCAAAATCAGGGTCCCTCTCACATACCTAGAGCTGAGAGAAGCCTCCTCTTGAGGTGCTTGTGGTAAGGTGGTATTCCTCTGGAGTCGAAGCCAGGGACTAACCTCTCATCTCGAGTTGATTCTTGGTCCACGGAGCTCTTTCGTGTTGCTACAGTGACCTCAGGATCCCTCTAGCCTTGAAACAGTGTTTTTGGGGATTCTCTGGAGTGCCATCAAGAAAATCAAGGCTCCTTTCATGTGTGATGTGCGACACTGAACTGCTCTGCACGCAGTGCAGGGGAATCGGCCTCATCTCATGGCGAGGGGGAAGTCTCATGGTTTTTCTCGAGTTGCGGCGGGAACCTGGGGTATATTCTCGAGTTACGACGGGGATGGCCCTTCCACCCACGTGTTTGTTCAGCGACGTCAGGACTCCTGCCTAGTTGCGAAGGACAACTCGGGATTCTCCTTGAGGCTTGGCAGGGCAATTGGGACGCCTCTCCAGCTGAGGCGGGAGACCAAGGGTCCCTTTCCACGTGCCACAGGAATCCTGGGACTCCTATCATGTTTCAGAGGAGTCAGGCATCGTCTCCTTTGGAGGCTCTGATCTCCTTGTACCTCTGGAGTTTTAAAAGGATGAGAGGCCTCCGGTCGCGATGAGGTGGGGAACTAGGTCTTTCTCTGTGGTCTCCACAGGGGATTCAGACATCCTTTCGTCTTGGGAGATGCAAGACGAGCCTGCATTCAAGTCACTGCAGGGATATCCGGCCTTATTTCGAGCCAGGGCATCGCGGTGTCCATTCCACTTGAGGCCGCAAACTCAGGGTCCCACTCACATACCTAGAGCTCAGAGAAGCCTCCTCTTGAGGTGCTTGTGGTAAGGTGGTATTCCTCTGGAGTCGAAGCCAGGGACTAACCTCTCATCTCGAGTTGATTTTTGGTCTACGGAGCTCTTTCGTGTTGCTACAGTGACCTCAGGATCCCTCTAGCCTTGAAACAGGGTTCTTGGGGTTTCTCTGGAGTGCCATCAAGGAAATCAAGGCTCCTTTCATGTGTGATGTGCAACACGGAATTGCTCTGCATGCAGTGCAGGGGAATCGGGCCTCATCTCGCGGCGAGGGGGAAGTCTCATGGTTTTTCTCGAGTTGCGGCGGGAACCTGGGGTATATTCTCGAATTACGACGGGAATGGCCCTTCCAGCCACGTTTTTGTTCAGCGACGTCAGGACTCCTGCCTAGTTGCGAGGGACAGCTCGGGATTCTCCTCGAGGCTTGGCAGGGCAATTGGGACGCCTCTCTAGCTGAGGCGGGAGACCAAGGGTCCCTTTCCATGTGCCATAGGAATCCTGGGACTCCTATCAAGTTCACGAGGAGTCAGGCATCGTCTCCTTTGGAGGCACTGATCTCCGCGTACCTCTGGAGTTTTCAAAGGATGTGAAGCCTCCGGTCGCAATGAGGTGGGGAACTAGGTCTTTTTCTGTGGTCTCCACAGGGGATTCAGACATCCTTTCATCTTGGGAGATGCAAGACGAGCCTGCATTCAAGTCACTGCAGGGATATCCGGCCTTATTTCGAGCCAGGGCATTGTGGTGTCCATTCCACTTGAGGCCGCAAACTCAGGGTCCCTCTCACATACCTAGAGCTGAGAGAAGCCTCCTCTTGAGGTGCTTGTGGTAAGGTGGTATTCCTCTGGAGTCGAAGCCAGGGACTACCCTCTCATCTCGAGGTGATTTTTGGTCCACGGAGCACTTTCGTGTTGCTACAGTGACCTCAGGATCCCTCTAGCCTTGAAACAGTGTTCTTGGTGTTTCTCTGGAGTGCCATCAAGGAAATCAAGGCTCCTTTCATGTGTGATGTGCAACACGGAATTGCTCTGCACGCAGTGCAGGGGAATCGGGCCTCGTCTCTCGGAGAGGGGGAATTCTCATGGTTTTTCTCAAGTTGCGGCGGGAACCTGGGGTATATTCTCGAGTTAAGACGGGAATGGCCCCTCCACCCACGTGTTTGTTCAGCGACGTCAGGACTCCTGCCTAGTTTCGAGGGACAACTCGGGATTCTCCTCGAGGCTTGGTAGGGCAATTGGGACGCCTCTCCATCTGAGGCGGGAGACCAAAGGTCCCTTTCCACGTGCCACAGGAATCCTGGGACTCCTATCAAGTTTCACGAGGAGTCAGGCATCGTCTCCTTTGGAGGCACTGATCTCCACGTTCCTCTGGAGTTTTCAAAGGATGTGAGGCCTTCCGTCGCGATGAGGTGGGGAACTAGGTCTTTCTCTGTGGTCTCCACAGGGGTTCAGACATCCTTTCGTCTTGGGAGATGCAAGACGAGCCTGCATTCAAGTCACTGCAGGGATATCCGGCCTTATTTCGAGTCAGGGCATCGCGGTGTCCATTCCACTTGAGGCCGTAAACACAGGGTCCCTCTCACATACATAGAGCTGAGAGAAGCCTTCTCTTGAGGTGCTTGTGGTAAGGTGGTATTCCTCTGGAGTCGAAGCCAGGGACTAATCTCTCATCTCGAGTTGATTTTTGGTCAACGCAGCTCTTTCGTGTTGCTACAGTGACCTCAGGTTCCCTCTAGGCTTGAAACAGTGTTCTTGGGGTTTCTCTAGAGTGCCATCAAGGAAATCAAGGCTCCTTTCACGTGTGATGTGCAACACGGAATTGCTCTGCACGCAGTGCAGGATATCGGGCCTCATTTTGCGGCGAGGGGGAAGTCTCATGGTTTTTCTCGAGTTGCGGTGGGAACCTGGAGTATATTCTCGAATTATGACGGGGATGGGTCTTCCACCCACGTGTTTGTTCAGCCACGTCAGGACTCCTGCCTAGTTGCGAGGGACAACTCGGGATTCTCCTCGAGGCTTGGCAGGGCAATTGGGACGCCTCTCCAGCTGAGGCGGTAGACCAAGTGTCCCTTTCCACGTGCCACAGGAATCCTGGGACTCCTATCAAGTTTCACGAGGAGTCAGGCATCGTCTCCTTTGGAGGCACTGATGTCAGCATACCTCTGGAGTTTTCAAAGGATGTGAGGCCTCCGGTCGCGATGAGGTGGGGAACTAGGTCTTTCTCTGTGGTCTCCACAGGGGATTCAGACATCCTTTCGTCTTGGGAGATGCAAGACGATCCTGCATTCAAGTCACTGCAGGGATATCCGGCCTTATTTCGAGTCAGGGCATCGCGGTGTCCATTCCACTTGAGGCCGCAAACTCAGGGTCCCTCTCACATACCTAGAGCTCAGAGAAGCCTCCTCTTGAGGTGCTTGTGGTAAGGTGGTATTCCTCTGGAGTCGAAGCCAGGGACTAACCTCTCATCTCGAGTTGATTTTTGGTCTACGGAGCTCTTTCGTGTTGCTACAGTGACCTCAGGATCCCTCTAGCCTTGAAACAGGGTTCTTGGGGTTTCTCTGGAGTGCCATCAAGGAAATCAAGGCTCCTTTCATGTGTGATGTGCAACACGGAATTGCTCTGCACGCAGTGCAGGGGAATCGGGCCTCATCTCACGGCGAGGGAGAAGTCTCATGGTTTTTCTCGAGTTGCCGCGGGAACCTGGGGTATATTCTCGAATTACGACGGGAATGGCCCTTCCAGCCACGTTTTTGTTCAGCGACGTCAGGACTCCTGCCTAGTTGCGAGGGACAGCTCGGGATTCTCCTCGAGGCTTGGCAGGGCAATTGGGACGCCTCTCTAGCTGAGGCGGGAGACCAAGGGTCCCTTTCCATGTGCCACAGGAATCCTGGGACTCCTATCAAGTTCACGAGGAGTCAGGCATCATCTCCTTTGGAGGCACTGATCTCCGCGTACCTCTGGAGTTTTCAAAGGATGTGAAGCCTCCGGTCGCAATGAGGTGGGGAACTAGGTCTTTTTCTGTGGTCTCCACAGGGGATTCAGACATCCTTTCATCTTGGGAGATGCAAGACGAGCCTGCATTCAAGTCACTGCAGGGATATCCGGCCTTATTTCGAGCCAGGGCATTGCGGTGTCCATTCCACTTGAGGCCGCAAACTCAGGGTCCCTCTCACATACCTAGAGCTGAGAGAAGCCTCCTCTTGAGGTGCTTGTGGTAAGGTGGTATTCCTCTGGAGTCGAAGCCAGGGACTACCCTCTCATCTCGAGGTGATTTTTGGTCCACGGAGCACTTTCGTGTTGCTACAGTGACCGCAGGATCCCTCTAGCCTGGAAACAGTGTTCTTGGGGTTTCGCTGGAGTGCCATCAATGAAATCAAGGCTCCTTTCATGTGTGATGTGCAACACGGAATTGCTCTGCACGCAGTGCAGGGGAATCGGGCCTCGTCTCTCGGAGAGGGGGAAGTCTCATGGTTTTTCTCAAGTTGCGGCGGGAACCTGGGGTATATTCTCGAGTTAAGACGGGGATGGCCCCTCCACCCACGTGTTTGTTCAGCGACGTCAGGACTCCTGCCTAGTTTCGAGGGACAACTCGGGATTCTCCTCGAGGCTTGGTAGGGCAATTGGGACGCCTCTCCATCTGAGGCGGGAGACCAAAGGTCCCTTTCCACGTGCCACAGGAATCCTGGGACTCCTATCAAGTTTCACGAGGAGTCAGGCATCGTCTCCTTTGGAGACACTGATCTCCGCGTTCCTCTGGAGTTTTCAAAGGATGTGAGGCCTTCCGTCGCGATGAGGTGGGGAACTAGGTCTTTCTCTGTGGTCTCCACAGGGGTTCAGACATCCTTTCGTCTTGGGAGATGCAAGACAAGCCTGCATTCAAGTCACTGCAGGGATATCCGGCCTTATTTCGAGTCAGGGCATCGCGGTGTCCATTCCACTTGAGGCCGTAAACACAGGGTCCCTCTCACATACATAGAGCTGAGAGAAGCCTTCTCTTGAGGTGCTTGTGGTAAGGTGGTATTCCTCTGGAGTCGAAGCCAGGGACTAATCTCTCATCTCGAGTTGATTTTTGGTCAACGCAGCTCTTTCGTGTTGCTACAGTGACCTCAGGTTCCCTCTAGGCTTGAAACAGTGTTCTTGGGGTTTCTCTAGAGTGCCATCAAGGAAATCAAGGCTCCTTTCACGTGTGATGTGCAACACGGAATTGCTCTGCACGCAGTGCAGGATATCGGGCCTCATTTTGCGGCGAGGGGGAAGTCTCATGGTTTTTCTCGAGTTGCGGTGGGAACCTGGAGTATATTCTCGAATTATGACGGGGATGGGTCTTCCACCCACGTGTTTGTTCAGCCACGTCAGGACTCCTGCCTAGTTGCGAGGGACAACTCGGGATTCTCCTCGAGGCTTGGCAGGGCAATTGGGACGCCTCTCCAGCTGAGGCGGTAGACCAAGTGTCCCTTTCCACGTGCCACAGGAATCCTGGGACTCCTATCAAGTTTCACGAGGAGTCAGGCATCGTCTCCTTTGGAGGCACTGATGTCAGCATACCTCTGGAGTTTTCAAAGGATGTGAGGCCTCCGGTCGCGATGAGGTGGGGAACTAGGTCTTTCTCTGTGGTCTCCACAGGGGATTCAGACATCCTTTCGTCTTGGGAGATGCAAGACGATCCTGCATTCAAGTCACTGCAGGGATATCCGGCCTTATTTCGAGTCAGGGCATCGCGGTGTCCATTCCACTTGAGGCCGCAAACTCAGGGTCCCTCTCACATACCTAGAGCTGAGAGAAGCCTCCTCTTGAGGTGCTTGTGGTGAGGTGGTATTCCTCTGGAGTCGAAGCCAGGGACTAACCTCTCATCTCGAGTTGATTTTTGGTCCACGGAGCTCTTTCGTGTTGCTACTGTGACCTCAGGATCCCTCTAGCCTTGAAACAGTGTTCTTGGGGTTTCTCTGGAGTGCCATCAAGGAAATCAAGGCTCCTTTCATGTGTGATGTGCAACACGGAATTCCTCTGCACGCAGTGCAGGGGAATCGGGCCTCATCTCGCAGCGAGGGGGAAGTCTCATGGTTTTTCTCGAGTCGCGGCGGGAACCTGGGGTCTATTCTCGAGTTACGATGGGGATGGCCCTTCCACCCACGTGTTTGTTCAGCGACGTCAGGACTCCTGCCTAGTTGCGAGGGACAACTCGGGATTCTCCTCGAGGCTTGGCAGGGCAATTGGGACGCCTCTCCAGCTCAGGCAGGAGACCAAGGGTCCCTGTCCACTTGCCACAGGAATCATGGGACTCCTATCAAGTTTCACGAGTAGTCAGGCATCGTCTCCTTTGGAGGCACTGATCTCCGCGTTCCTCTGGAGTTTTCAAATGATGTGAGGCCTCCGGTCGCGATGAGGTGGGGAACTAGGTCTTTCTCTGTGGTCTCCACAGGGGTTCAGACATCCTTTCGTCTTGGGAGATGCAAGACAAGCCTGCATTCAAGTCACTGCAGGGATATCCGGCCTTATTTCGAGTCAGGGCATCGCGGTGTCCATTCCACTTGAGGCCGTAAACTCAGGGTCCCTCTCACATACATAGAGCAGAGAGAAGCCTTCTCTTGAGGTGCTTGTGGCAAAGTGGTATTCCTCTGGAGTCGAAGCCATGGACTAATCTCTCATCTCGAGTTGATTTTTGGTCAACGCAGCTCTTTCGTGTTGCTACAGTGACCTCAGGTTCCCTCTCGCCTTGAAACAGTGTTCTTGGGGTTTCTCTAGAGTGCCATCAAGGAAATCAAGACTCCTTTCATGTGTGATGTGCAACACGGAATTGCTCTGCACGCATTGCAGGATATCGGGCCTCATTTTGCGGCGAGGGGGAAGTCTCATGGTTTTTCTCGAGTTGCGGTGGGAACCTGGGGTATATTCTCGATTTAAGACGGGAATGGCCCCTCCACCCACGTGTTTGTTCACCGACGTCAGGACTCCTGCCTAGTTGCGAGGGACAACTCGGGATTCTCCTCGAGGCTTGGCAGGGCAATTGGGACGCCTCTCCAGCTGAGGCGGGAGACCAAGGGTCCCTTTCCACGTGCCACAGGAATCCTGGGACTCCTATCAAGTTTCACGTGGAGTCAGGCATCGTCTCCTTTGGAGGCACTGATCTCCGCGTACCTCTTGAGTTTTCAAAAGATCTGAGGCCTCCGGTCGCGATGAGGTGGGAAAGTAGGTCTTTCTCTGTGGTCTCCACAGGGGATTTAAACATCCTTTCATCTTGGGAGATGCAAGACGAGCCTGCATTCAAGTCACTGCAGGGATATCCGGCCTTATTTCGAGCCAGGGCATTGCGGTGTCCATTCCACTTGAGGCCGCAAACTCAGGGTCCCTCTCACATACCTAGAGCTGAGAGAAGCCTCCTCTTGAGGTGCTTGTGGTAAGGTGGTATTCCTCTGGAGTCGAAGCCAGGGACTACCCTCTCATCTCGAGGTGATTTTTGGTCCACGGAGCACTTTCGTGTTGCTACAGTGACCTCAGGATCCCTCTAGCCTGGAAACAGTGTTCTTGGGGTTTCTCTGGAGTGCCATCAAGGAAATCAAGGCTCCTTTCATGTGTGATGTGCAACACGGAATTGCTCTGCACGCAGTGCAGGGGAATCGGGCCTCGTCTCTCGGAGAGGGGGAATTCTCATGGTTTTTCTCAAGTTGCGGCGGGAACCTGGGGTATATTCTCGAGTTAAGACGGGGATGGCCCCTCCACCCACGTGTTTGTTCAGCGACGTCAGGACTCCTGCCTAGTTTCGAGGGACAACTCGGGATTCTCCTCGAGGCTTGGTAGGGCAATTGGGACGCCTCTCCATCTGAGGCGGGAGACCAAAGGTCCCTTTCCACGTGCCACAGGAATCCTGGGACTCCTATCAAGTTTCACGAGGAGTCAGGCATCGTCTCCTTTGGAGGCACTGATCTCCACGTTCCTCTGGAGTTTTCAAAGGATGTGAGGCCTTCCGTCGCGATGAGGTGGGGAACTAGGTCTTTCTCTGTGGTCTCCACAGGGGTTCAGACATCCTTTCGTCTTGGGAGATGCAAGACGAGCCTGCATTCAAGTCACTGCAGGGATATCCGGCCTTATTTCGAGTCAGGGCATCGCGGTGTCCATTCCACTTGAGGCCGTAAACACAGGGTCCCTCTCACATACATAGAGCTGAGAGAAGCCTTCTCTTGAGGTGCTTGTGGTAAGGTGGTATTCCTCTGGAGTCGAAGCCAGGGACTAATCTCTCATCTCGAGTTGATTTTTGGTCAACGCAGCTCTTTCGTGTTGCTACAGTGACCTCAGGTTCCCTCTAGGCTTGAAACAGTGTTCTTGGGGTTTCTCTAGAGTGCCATCAAGGAAATCAAGGCTCCTTTCACGTGTGATGTGCAACACGGAATTGCTCTGCACGCAGTGCAGGATATCGGGCCTCATTTTGCGGCGAGGGGGAAGTCTCATGGTTTTTCTCGAGTTGCGGTGGGAACCTGGAGTATATTCTCGAATTATGACGGGGATGGGTCTTCCACCCACGTGTTTGTTCAGCCACGTCAGGACTCCTGCCTAGTTGCGAGGGACAACTCGGGATTCTCCTCGAGGCTTGGCAGGGCAATTGGGACGCCTCTCCAGCTGAGGCGGTAGACCAAGTGTCCCTTTCCACGTGCCACAGGAATCCTGGGACTCCTATCAAGTTTCACGAGGAGTCAGGCATCGTCTCCTTTGGAGGCACTGATGTCAGCATACCTCTGGAGTTTTCAAAGGATGTGAGGCCTCCGGTCGCGATGAGGTGGGGAACTAGGTCTTTCTCTGTGGTCTCCACAGGGGATTCAGACATCCTTTGTTCTTGGGAGATGCAAGACGATCCTGCATTCAAGTCACTGCAGGGATATCCGGCCTTATTTCGAGTCAGGGCATCGCGGTGTCCATTCCACTTGAGGCCGCAAACTCAGGGTCCCTCTCACATACCTAGAGCTCAGAGAAGCCTCCTCTTGAGGTGCTTGTGGTAAGGTGGTATTCCTCTGGAGTCGAAGCCAGGGACTAACCTCTCATCTCGAGTTGATTTTTGGTCTACGGAGCTCTTTCGTGTTGCTACAGTGACCTCAGGATCCCTCTAGCCTTGAAACAGGGTTCTTGGGGTTTCTCTGGAGTGCCATCAAGGAAATCAAGGCTCCTTTCATGTGTGATGTGCAACACGGAATTGCTCTGCATGCAGTGCAGGGGAATCGGGCCTCATCTCGCGGCGAGGGGGAAGTCTCATGGTTTTTCTCGAGTTGCCGCGGGAACCTGGGGTATATTCTCGAATTACGACGGGAATGGCCCTTCCAGCCACGTTTTTGTTCAGCGACGTCAGGACTCCTGCCTAGTTGCGAGGGACAGCTCGGGATTCTCCTCGAGGCTTGGCAGGGCAATTGGGACGCCTCTCTAGCTGAGGCGGGAGACCAAGGGTCCCTTTCCATGTGCCACAGGAATCCTGGGACTCCTATCAAGTTCACGAGGAGTCAGGCATCATCTCCTTTGGAGGCACTGATCTCCGCGTACCTCTGGAGTTTTCAAAGGATGTGAAGCCTCCGGTCGCAATGAGGTGGGGAACTAGGTCTTTTTCTGTGGTCTCCACAGGGGATTCAGACATCCTTTCATCTTGGGAGATGCAAGACGAGCCTGCATTCAAGTCACTGCAGGGATATCCGGCCTTATTTCGAGCCAGGGCATTGCGGTGTCCATTCCACTTGAGGCCGCAAACTCAGGGTCCCTCTCACATACCTAGAGCTGAGAGAAGCCTCCTCTTGAGGTGCTTGTGGTAAGGTGGTATTCCTCTGGAGTCGAAGCCAGGGACTACCCTCTCATCTCGAGGTGATTTTTGGTCCACGGAGCACTTTCGTGTTGCTACAGTGACCGCAGGATCCCTCTAGCCTGGAAACAGTGTTCTTGGGGTTTCGCTGGAGTGCCATCAATGAAATCAAGGCTCCTTTCATGTGTGATGTGCAACACGGAATTGCTCTGCACGCAGTGCAGGGGAATCGGGCCTCGTCTCTCGGAGAGGGGGAAGTCTCATGGTTTTTCTCAAGTTGCGGCGGGAACCTGGGGTATATTCTCGAGTTAAGACGGGGATGGCCCCTCCACCCACGTGTTTGTTCAGCGACGTCAGGACTCCTGCCTAGTTTCGAGGGACAACTCGGGATTCTCCTCGAGGCTTGGTAGGGCAATTGGGACGCCTCTCCATCTGAGGCGGGAGACCAAAGGTCCCTTTCCACGTGCCACAGGAATCCTGGGACTCCTATCAAGTTTCACGAGGAGTCAGGCATCGTCTCCTTTGGAGGCACTGATCTCCGCGTTCCTCTGGAGTTTTCAAAGGATGTGAGGCCTTCCGTCGCGATGAGGTGGGGAACTAGGTCTTTCTCTGTGGTCTCCACAGGGGTTCAGACATCCTTTCGTCTTGGGAGATGCAAGACAAGCCTGCATTCAAGTCACTGCAGGGATATCCGGCCTTATTTCGAGTCAGGGCATCGCGGTGTCCATTCCACTTGAGGCCGTAAACACAGGGTCCCTCTCACATACATAGAGCTGAGAGAAGCCTTCTCTTGAGGTGCTTGTGGTAAGGTGGTATTCCTCTGGAGTCGAAGCCAGGGACTAATCTCTCATCTCGAGTTGATTTTTGGTCAACGCAGCTCTTTCGTGTTGCTACAGTGACCTCAGGTTCCCTCTAGGCTTGAAACAGTGTTCTTGGGGTTTCTCTAGAGTGCCATCAAGGAAATCAAGGCTCCTTTCACGTGTGATGTGCAACACGGAATTGCTCTGCACGCAGTGCAGGATATCGGGCCTCATTTTGCGGCGAGGGGGAAGTCTCATGGTTTTTCTCGAGTTGCGGTGGGAACCTGGAGTATATTCTCGAATTATGACGGGGATGGGTCTTCCACCCACGTGTTTGTTCAGCCACGTCAGGACTCCTGCCTAGTTGCGAGGGACAACTCGGGATTCTCCTCGAGGCTTGGCAGGGCAATTGGGACGCCTCTCCAGCTGAGGCGGTAGACCAAGTGTCCCTTTCCACGTGCCACAGGAATCCTGGGACTCCTATCAAGTTTCACGAGGAGTCAGGCATCGTCTCCTTTGGAGGCACTGATGTCAGCATACCTCTGGAGTTTTCAAAGGATGTGAGGCCTCCGGTCGCGATGAGGTGGGGAACTAGGTCTTTCTCTGTGGTCTCCACAGGGGATTCAGACATCCTTTCGTCTTGGGAGATGCAAGACGATCCTGCATTCAAGTCACTGCAGGGATATCCGGCCTTATTTCGAGTCAGGGCATCGCGGTGTCCATTCCACTTGAGGCCGCAAATCAGGGTCCCTCTCACATACCTAGAGCTGAGAGAAGCCTCCTCTTGAGGTGCTTCTGGTAAGGTGATATTCTTCTGGAGTCGAAGCCAGGGACTAACCTCTCATCTCGAGTTGATTTTTGGTCCACGGAGCTCTGTCGTGTGGCTACAGTGACCTCAGGATCCCTCTAGCCTTGAAACACTGTTCTTGGGGTTTCTCTGGAGTGCCATCAAGGAAATCAAGGCTCCTTTCATGTGTGATGTGCAACACGGAATTGCTCTGCACGCAGTGCAGGGAAATCGGGCCTCATCTCGCAGTGATGGGGACGTCTCATGGTTTTTCTCGAGTTGCGGTGGAACCTGGGGTATATTCTCGAGTTACAACGGGGATGGCCCTTCCACCCACGTGTTTGTTCAGCGACGTCAGGACTCCTGCCCAGTTGCGAGGGACAAATCAGGATTCTCCTCGAGGCTTGGCACGGCAATTGGGACGCCTCTCCATCTGTGGCGGTAGACCAAGGGTCCATTTCCACGTGCCACAGGAATCCTGGGACTCCTATCAAGTTTCACGATGAGTCAGGCATCTTCTCCTTTGGAGGCACTGATCTCCGCGTACCTCTGGAGTTTTCAAAGGATGTGAGGACTCCGGTCGCGATGAGGTGGGGAACTAGGTCTTTCTCTGTGGTCTCCACAGGGAATTCAGACATCCTTTCATCTTGGGAGATGCAAGACGAGCCTGCATTCAAGTCACTGCAGGGATATCCGGCCTTATTTCGAGCCAGGGCATTGCGGTGTCCATTCCACTTGAGGCCGCAAACTCAGGGTCCCTCTCACATACCTAGAGCTGAGAGAAGCCTCCTCTTGAGGTGCTTGTGGTAAGGTGGTATTCCTCTGGAGTCGAAGCCAGGGACTACCCTCTCATCTTGAGTTGATTTTTGGTCCACGGAGCACTTCCGTGTTGCTACAGTGACCTCAGGATCCCTCTAGCCTGGAAACAGTGTTCTTGGGGTTTCTCTGGAGTGCCATCAAGGAAATCAAGGCTCCTTTCATGTGTGATGTGCAACACGGAATTGCTCTGCACGCAGTGCAGGGGAATCGGTCCTCATCTCGCGGCGAGGGGGAAGTCTCATGGTTTTTCTCGAGTTGTGGCGGGAACCTGGGGTATATTCTCGAGTTAGGACGGGGATGGCCCTTCCACACACGTGTATGTTCAGCGACGGCAGGACTCCTGCCTAGTTGCGAGGGACAACTCGGGATTCTCCTCGAGGCTTGGCAGGGCAATTGGGACGGCTCTCCAGCTGAGGCGGGAAACCAAGGGTCCCTTTCCATGTGCCACAGGAATCCTGGGACTCCTATCAAGTTTCACGAGGAGTCAGGCATCGTCTCCTTTGGAGGCACTGATCTCTGCGTACCTCTGGAGTTTTCGAAGGATGTGAGGCCTCTGGTCGTGATGAGGTGGGGAACTAGGTCTTTTTCTATGGTCTCCACAGGGGATTCAGACATCCTTTCGTCTTGGGAGATGCAAGACGAGCCTGCATTGAAGTCACTGCAGGGATATCCGGCCTTATTTCGAGTCAGGGCATCGCGGTGTCCATTCCACTTGAGGCCGCAAACCCAGGGTTCCTCTCACATATCTAAAGATGAGAGAAGCCTCCTCTTGAGGTGCTTGTGGTAAGGTGGTATTCCTCTGGAGTCGAAGCCAGGGACTAACCTCTCAACTCGAGTTGATTTTTTGTCCACGGAGCTCTTTTGTGTGGCTACAGTGACCTCAGGATCCCTCTACCTTGAAACAGTGTTCTTGGGGTTTCTCTGGAGTGCCATCAAGGAAATCAAGGCTCCTTTGATGTGTGATGTGCAACACGGAATTGCTCTGCACGCAGTGCAGGGGAATCGGGCCTCATCTCGCGGCGAGGGGGAAGTCTCATGGTTTTTCTCGAGTTGCGGCAGGAACCTGGGGTATATTCTCGAGTTACAACGGGGATGGCCCTTCCACCCACGTGTTTGTTCAGCCACGTCAGGACTCCTGCCTAGTTGCGAGGGACAACTCGGGATTCTCCTCGAGGCTTGGCAGGGCAATTGGGACGCCTCTCCAGCTGAGGCGGGAGACCAAGGGTCTCTTTCCATGTGCCACAGGAATCCTGGGACTCCTATCAAGTTTCACGAGGAGTCAGGCATCGTCTCCTTTGGAGGCACTGATCTCCGCGTACCTCTGGAGTTTTCAAAGGATGTGAGGCCTCCGGTCGCGATGAGGTGGGGAACTAGTTCTTTTTCTGTGGTCTCCACAGGGGAGTCACACACCCTTTCGTCTTGGCAGATGTAAGACGAGCCTGCATTCAAGTCACTGCAGGGATATCCGGCCTTATTTCGAGTCAGGGCATCGCGGTGTCCATTCCACTTGAGGCCCCAAATCAGGGTCCCTCTCACATAACTAGAGCTGAGCGAAGCCTCCTCTTGAGGTGCTTCTGGTAAAGTGATATTCCTCTGGAGTCAAAGCCAGGGACTAACCTCTCATCTCGAGTTGATTCTTGGTCCACGGAGCTCTTTCGTGTTGCTACAGTGACCTCAGTTTCCCTCTAGCCTTGAAACAGTGTTCTTGGGGTTTCTCTGGAATGCCATCAAGGAAATCAGGGCTCCTTTCATGTGTGATGTGCAACAGGGAATTGCTCTGCACGTAGTGCAGGGTATCGGGCCTCATTTTGCGGCGAGGGGGAAGTCTCATGGTTTTTTCGAGTTGCTGTGGGAACCTGGGGTATATTCTCGAGTTACGACGGAGATGGCCCTTTCACCCACGTGTTTGTTCAGCGACGACAGGACTCCTGCCTAGTTGCGAGGGACAACTCGGGATTCTCCTCGAGGCTTGGCAGGGCAATTGGGATGCTTCTCCAGCTGAGGCGGGAGACCAAGGGTCCCTTTCCACGTGCCACAGGAATCTTGGGACTCCTATCAAGTTTCACGAGGAGTCAGGCATCGTCTCCTTTGGAGGCACTGATCTCCGCGTACCTCTGGAGTTTTCAAAGGATGTGAGGCCTCCAGTCGCGATGAGGTGGGGAACTAGGTCTTTCTCTGTGGTCTCCACAGGTGATTCAGACATCCTTTCATCAAGGGAGATGCAAGACGAGCCTGCATTCAAGTCACTGCAGGAATATCCGGCCTTATTTCGAGTCAGGGCATCGCGGTGTCCATTCCAGTTGAGGCCGCAAACTCAGGGTCCCTCTCACATACCTAGAGCTGAGAGAAGCCTCCTCTTGAGGTGCTTGTGGTAAGGTGGTATTCCTCTGGAGTCGAAGCCAGGGACTAACCTCTCATCTCGAGTTGATTTTTGGTCCACGGAGCTCTTTCGTGTTGCTACAGTGACCTCAGGATCCCTCTAGCCTTGAAACAGTGTTCTTGGGGTGTCTCTGGAGTGCCATCAAGGAAATCAAGGCTCCTTTCATGTGTGATGTGCAACACGGAATTGCTCTGCATGCGCTGCACGGGAATCGGGCCTCATCTCGTGGCGAGGGGGAAGTCTCATGGTTTTTCTCGAGTTGCGGCGGGAACCTGGGGTATATTCTCGAGTTACGACGGGGATGGCCCTTCCACCCACGTGTTTGTTCAGCGACGTCAGGACTCCTGCCTAGTTGCAAGGGACAACTCGGGATTCTCCTGGGGGCTTGGCAGGGCAATTGGGACGCCTCTCCATCTGAGGCGGTAGACCAAGGGTCCCTTTCCACGTGCCACAGGAATCCTGGGATTCCTATCAAGTATCACGAGGAGTCAGGCATCGTCTCCTTTGGAGGCACTGATCTCCGCGTACCTCTGGAGTTTTCAAAGGATGTGAGCCCTCTGGTCGCGATGAAGTGGGGAACTAGGTCTTTCTCTGTGGTCTCCACAGGGGATTCAGACATCCTTTCGTCTTGGGAGATGCAAAACGAGCCTGCATTTAAGTCACTGCAGTGATATCCGCCCTTATTTCGAGTCAGGGCATCGCGGTGTTCATTCCACTTGAGGCCGCAAACTCAGGGTCTCTCTCACATAGCTAGAGCTGAGAGAAGCCTCCTCTTGAGGTGCTTGTGGTAAGGTGGTATTCCTCTTGAGTCGAAGCCAGGGACTAACCTCTCATCTCGAGTTGATTCTTGGTCCACGGAGCTCTTTCGTGTTGCTACAGTGACCTCAGTTTCCCTCTAGCCTTGAAACAGTGTTCTTGGGGTTTCTCTGGAGTGCCATCAAGGAAATCAAGGCTCCTTTCATGTGTGATGTGCAACACGGAATTGCTCTGCACGCAGTGCAGGGGAATCGGGCCTCATCTCGCGGCGAGGGGGAAGTCTCATGGTTTTTCTCGAGTTGCGGCGGGAACCTGGGGAATATTCTCGAGTTACGAGGGTTTGGCCCTTCCACACACGTGTTTGTTCAGCGACGGCAGGACTCCTGCCTAGTTGCGAGGGACAACTCGGGATTCTCCTCGAGGCTTGGCAGGGCAATTGGGACGCCTCTCCAGCTGAGGCGGGAGACCAAGTGTCCCTTTCCACGTGCAACAGGAATCCTGGGACTCCTATCAAGTTTCACGAGGAGTCAGGCATCGTCTCCTTTGGAGGCACTGATCTCCGCGTACCTCTGGAGTTTTCAAGGGATGTGAAGCCTCCGGTCGCGATGAGGTGGGGAACTAGGTCTTTCTCTGTGGTCTCCACAGGGGATTCAGACATCCTTTCGTCTTGGGAGATGCAAGACAAGCCTGCATTCAAGTCACTGCAGGGATATCCGGCCTTATTTGGCGTCAGGGCATCGCAGTGTCCATTCAAATTGAGGCCGCAAACTCAGGGTCCCTCTCACATACCTAGAGCTGAGAGAAGCCTCCTCTTGAGGTGCTTGTGGTAAGGTGGTATTCCTCTGGAGTCGAAGCCAGGGACTAACTTCTCATCTCGAGTTGATTTTTGGTCCTCGGAGCTCTTTCGTGTTGCTACAGTGACCTCAGGATCCCTCTAGCCTTGAAACAGTGTTCTTGGGGTTTCGCTGGAGTGCCGTCAAGGAAATCAAGGCTCCTTTCATGTGTGATGTGCAACACGGAATTGCTCTGCACGCAGTGCAGGGGAATCGGGCCTCATCTCGCGGCGAGGGGGAAGTCTCATGGTTTTTCTCGAGTTGCGGCGGGAACCTGTTGTATATTCTCGAGTTACGACGGGGATGGCCCTTCCACCCACGTGTTTGTTCAGCGACGTCAGCACTCCTGCCTATTTGCGCGGGACAACTCGGGATTCTCCTCGAGGCTTGGCAGGGCAATTGAGACGCCTCTCCAGCTGAGGCAGGAGACCAAGGGTCCCTTTCCACGTGCCACAGGAATCCTGGGACTCCTATCAAGTTTCACGAGGAGTCAGGCATCGTCTCCTTTGGAGGCACTGATCTCCGCGTACCTCTGGAGTTTTCAAGGGTTTTGAGGCCTCCGGTCGTGATGAGGTGGGGAACAAGGTCTTTCTCTGTGGTCTCCACAGGGGATTCAGACATCCTTTCGTCTTGGGAGATGCAAGACGAGCCTGCATTCAAGTCACTGCAGGAATATCCGGCCTGATTTCGAGTCAGGGCATCGCGGTGTCCATTCCACTTGAGGCCGCAAACTCAGGGTCCCTCTCACATACCTAGAGCTAAGAGAAGCCTCCTGTTGAGGTGCTTGTGGTAAGGTGGTATTCCTCTGGAGTCGAAGCCAGGGACTAACCTCTCATCTCGAGTTGATTTTTGGTCCACGGAGCTCTTTCGTGTTGCTACAGTGACCTCAGGATCCCTCTAGCCTTGAAACAGTGTTCTTTGGGTTTCTCTGGAGTGCCATCAAGGAAATCAAGGCTCCTTTCATGTGTGATGTGCAACACGGAATTGCTCTGCACGCAGTGCAGGGTATCGGGCCTCATCTCGCGGCGAGGTGGAAGTCTCATGGTTTTTCTAGAGTTGCGATTGGAACCTCGGGTATATTCTCGAGTTACGACGGGGATGGCCCTTCCACCCACGTGTTTGTTCAGCGACGTCAGACTCCTGCCTAGTTGCGAGGGACAACTCGGGATTCTCCTCGAGGCTTGGCAGGGCAATTGGGACGCCTCTTCAGCTGAGGCGGGAGACCAAGGGTCCCTTTCCACGTGCCACAGGAATCCTGGGACTCTTATCAAGTTTCACGAGGAGTCAGGCATCGTCTCCTTTGGAGGCACTGATCTCCGCGTACCTCTGGAGTTTTCAAAGTATGTGAGGCCTCCGGTCGCGATGAGGTGGGGAACTAGGTCTTTCTCTGCGGTCTCCACAGGGGATTCAGACATCCTTTCATCTTGGGAGATACAAGACGAGCCTGCATTCAAGTCACTGCAGGGATATCCGGCCTGATTTCGAGTCAGGGCATCGCGGTGTCCATTCCACTTGAGGCCGCAAACTCAGGGTCCCTCTCACATACCTAGAGCTGAGAGAAGCCTCCTCTTGAGGTGCTTGTGGTAAGGTGGTATTCCTCTGGAGTCGAAGCCAGGGACTAACCTCTCATCTCGAGTTGATTTTTGCCCCACGGAGCTCTTTCGTGTTGCTTCCGAGACCTCAGGATCCCTCAACCTTGAAACAGTGTTCTTGGGGTTTCTCTGGAGTGCCATCAAGGAAATCAAGGCTCCTTACATGTGTGATGTGCAACACGGAATTGCTCTGCATGCAATGCAGGGGAATCGGGCCTCATCTCGCGGCGAGGGGGAAGTCTCATGGTTTTTCTCGAGTTGCGGCGGGAACCTGGGGTATATTCTCGAGTTACGATGGGGATGGCCCTTCCACCCACGTGTTTATTCAGCGACGTCAGGACTCCTGCCTATTTGCGAAGGACAACTCGGGATTGTCCTCGAGGCTTGGCAGGGCAATTGGGACGCCTCTCCAGCTGAGGCGGGAGACCAAGTGTCCCTTTCAATGTGCCACAGGAATCCTGGGACTCCTATCAAGTTTCACGAGGAGTCAGGCATCGTCTCCTTTGGAGGCACTGATCTCCGCATACCTCTGGAGTTTTCAAAGGATGTGAGGCCTCCGGTCGCCATGAGGTGGGGAACTAGGTCTTTCTCTGTGGTCTCCACAGGGGATTCAGACATCCTTTCATCTTGGGAGTTGCAAGACGAGCCTGCATTCAAGTCACTGCAGGGATATCCGGCCTTATTTCGAGTCAGGGCATCGCGGTGTCCATTCCACTGGAGGTCGCAAACTCAGCACATAGCTAGAGCTGAGAGAAGCCTCCTCTTGAGGTGCTTGTGGTAAGGAGGTATTCCTCTGGAGTCGAAGCCAGGGACTAACCTCTCATCTCGAGTTGATTTGTGGTCCACGGAGCTCTTTCGTGTTGCTCCAGTGACCTCAGGATCCCTCTAGCCTTGAAACAGTGTTCTTGGGTTTTCTCTGGAGTGCCATCAAGGAAATCAAGGCTCCTTTCATGTTTGATGTGCAGCACGGAATTGCTCTGCATGCAGTGCAGGGGAATCGGGCCTCATCTCGCGGCGAGGGGGAAGTCTCATGGTTTTTCTCGAGTTGCGGCGGGAACCTGGGGTATATTCTCGAGTTACGACGGGGATGGCCCTTCCACCCACGAGTTTGTTCAGGGACGTCAGGACTCCTGCCTAGTTGCGAGGGACAACTCGGGATTCTCCTCGAGGCTTGGCAGGGCAATTGGGACGCCTCTCCAGCTGAGGCGGGAGACGAAGTGTCCCTTTCCACGTGCCACAGGAATCCTGGGACTCCTATCAAGTTTCACGAGGAGTCAGGCATCGTCTTCTTTGGAGGCACTGATCTCCGCGTACCTCTGGAGTTTTCAAAGGATGTGAGGCCTCCGGTCACGATGAGGTGGGGAACTAGGTCTTTCTCTGTGGTCTCCACAGGGTATTCAGACATCCTTTCGTCTTGGGAGATGCAAGACGAGCCTGCATTCAAGTCACTGCAGGGATATCCGGCCTTATTTCGAGTCAGGGCATCGCGGTGTCCATTCCACTTGAGGCCGCAAACTCAGGGTCCCTCTCACATACCTAGAGCTGAGAGAAGCCTCCTCTTGAGGTGCTTGTGGTAAGGTGGTATTCCTCTGGAGTCGAAGCCAGGGACTAACTCTCAACTCGAGTTGATTTTTGCCCCACGGAGCTCTTTCGTGTTGCTACAGTGACCTCATGATCCCTCTAGCCTTGAAACAGTGTTCTTGGGGTTTCTCTGAAGTGCCATCAAGGAAATCAAGGCTCCTTTCATGTTTAATGTGCAACACGGAATTGCTCTGCACGCAGTGCAGGGGAATCGGGCCTCATCTCGCGGCGAGGGGGAAGTCTCAAGGTTTTTCTCGAGTTGCGGCGGGAACCTGGGGTATATTCTCGAAGTACGACGGGGATGGCCCTTCCACCCACGTGTTTGTTCAGCCACGTCAGGACTCCGGCCTAGTTGCGAGGTACAATTCGGGATTCTCCTCGAGGCTTGGCAGGGCAATTGGGACGACTCTCCCGCTGAGGCGGGAGACCAAGAATCCCTTTCCACGTGCCACAGGGATCCTGGGTCTCCTATCAAGTTTCACGAGGAGTCAGGCATCGTCTCCTTTGTAGGCACTGATCTCCACGGACCTCTGGAGTTTTCAAAGGATGTGAGGCCTCCGGTCGCGATGAGGTGGGGAACTAGGTCTTTCTCTGTGGTCTCCACAGGGGATTCAGACATCCTTTCGTCTTGGGAGATGCAAGACGAGCCTGCATTCAAGTCACTGCAGGGATATCCGGCCTTATTTCGCGTCAGGGCATCGCAGTGTCCATTCCACTTGAGGCCGCAAAATCAGGGTCCCTCTCACATACCTAGAGCTTAGAGAAGCCTCCTCCTGAGGTGCTTGTGGTAAGCTGGTATTCCTCTGGAGTGGAATCCAGGGACTAACCTCTCATCTCGAGTTGATTCTTGGTCCACGGAGCTCTTTCATGTTGCTACAGTGACCTCAGGATCCCTATAGCCTTGAAACAGTGTTCTTGGGGTTTCTCTGGAGTGCCATCAAGGAAATCAAGGCTCCTTTCATATGTGATGTGCAACACGGAATTGCTCTGCACGCAGTGCAGGGTAATCGGGCCTCATCTCGCGTCGAGGGGGAAGTCTCATGGTTTTTCTCGAGTTGCGGCGGGAACCTGGGGTATATTCTCGAGTTACGACGGTGATGGCCCTTCCACCCACGTGTTTGTTCAGCGACTTGAGGACTCCTGCCTAGTTGCGAGGGACAACTCGGGATTCTCCTCGAGGCTTGGCAGGGCAATTGGGACGCCTCTCCAGCTGAGGCGGGAGAACAAGTGTCCCTTTCAATGTGCCACAGGAATCCTGTGACTCCTATCAAGTTTCACGAGGAGTCAGGCATCGTCTCCTTTGGAGGCACTGATCTCCGCGTACCTCTGGAGTTTTCAATGGATGTGAGGCCTCCGGTCGCGATGAGGTGGGGAACTAGGTCATTCTCTGTGGTCTCCACAGGGGATTCAGACATCCTTTCGTCTTGGGAGATGCAAGACGAGGCTGCATTCAAGTCACTGCAGGGATATCCGGCCTTATTTCGAGTCAGGGCATCGCGGTGTCCATTCCACTTGAGGCCGCAAACTCAGGGTCCCTCTCACATACCTAGAGCTGAGAGAAGCCTCCTCTTGAGGTGCTTGTGGTAAAGTGGTATTCCTCTGGAGTCGAAGCCAGGGACTAACCTCTCATCTCTAGTTGATTTTTGGTCCACGGAGCTCTTTCGTGTTGCTACAGTGACCTCAGGATCCCTCTAGCCTTGAAACAGTGTTCTTGGGGTTTCTCTGGAGTACCATCAAGGAAATCAAGGCTCCTTTCATGTGTGATGTGCAACACGGAATTGCTCTGCACGCAGTGCAGGGGAATCTGTCCTCATCTCGCAGCGAGGGGAACATCTCATGGTTTTTCTCGAGTTGCGGCGGGATCCTGGGGTATATTCTCGAGTTACGACGGGGATGGCCTTTCCAGCCACGTGTTTGTTCAGCGACGTCAGGACTCCTGCCTAGTTGCGAGGGACAACTCGGGATTCTCCTCGAGGCTTGGCAGGGCAATTGGGACGCCTCTTCAGCTGAGGTGGGAGACCAAGGGTCCCTATCCACGTGCCACAGGAATCCTGGGACTGCTATCAAGTTTCACGAGGAGTCAGGCATCGTCTCCTTTGGAGGCACTGATCTCCGCGTACCTCTGGAGTTTTCAAAGGATGTGAGGCCTCCGGTCGCCATGAGGTGGAAAACTAGGTCTTTCTCTGTGGTCTCCACAGGGGATTCAGACATTCGTTCATTTTGGGAGATTCAAGACGAGCCTGCATTCAAGTCACTGCAGGGATATCCGGCCTTATTTGGCGTCAGGGCATCGCAGTGTCCATTTCAATTGAGGCCGCAAAATCAGGGTCCCTCTCACATACCTAGAGCTGAGAGAAGCCTCCTCTTGAGCTGCTTGTGGTAAGGTGGTATTCCTCTGGAGTCGAAGCCAGGGACTATCCTCTCATCTCGAGTTGATTTTTGGGCCACGGTGCTCTTTCGTGTGGCTACAGTGACCTCAGGATCCCTCTAGCCTTGAAACAGTGTTCTTGGGGTTTCTCTGGAGTGCCATCAAGGAAATCAAGGCTCCTTTCATGTGTGATGTGAAACACGGAATTGCTCTGCACGCAGTGCAGGGGAATCGGGCCTCATCTCGCGGCGAGGGGTAAGTCTCATGGTTTTTCTCGAGTTGCGGTGGAAACCTGGGGTATATTCTCGAGTTACGACGGGGATGGCCCTTCCACCCACGTGTTTGTTCAGCGACGTCAGGACTCCTGCCTAGTTGCGAGGGACAACTCGGGATTCTCCTCGCGGCTTGGCAGGGCAATTGGGACGCCTCTCCAGCTGAGGCGGTAGACCAAGGGTCCCTTTCCACGTGCCACAGGAATCCTGGGACTCCTATCAAGTTTCACGAGGAGTCAGGCATCGTCTCCTTTGGAGGCACTGATCTCCGCGTACCTCTGGAATTTTCAAAGGATGTGAGGCCTCCGGTCGCGATGAGGTGGCGAACTAGGTCTTTCTCTGTGGTCTCCACAGGGGATTCGGACATCCTTTCGTATTGGGAGTTGCAAGACGAGCCTGAATTCAAGTCACTGCAGGGATATCCGGCCTTATTTCGAGTCAGGGCATCGCGGTGTCCATTCCACTTGAGGCCGCAAACTCAGCACATAGCTAGAGCTGAGAGAAGCCTCCTCTTGAGGTGCTTGTGGTAAGGAGGTATTCCTCTGGAGTCGAAGCCAGGGACTAACCTCTCATCTCGAGTTGATTTTTGGTCCACGGAGCTCTTTCGTGTTGCTACAGTGACCTCAGGATCCCTCTAGCCTTGAAACAGTGTTCTTGGGGTTTCTCTGGAGTGCCATCAAGGAAATCAAGGCTCCTTTCATGTGTGATGTGCAACACGGAATTGCTCTGCACGCAGTGCAGGGGAATCGGGCCTCATCTCACGGCGAGGGGGAAGTCTCATGGTTTTTCTCGAGTTGCGGCGGGAACCTGGGGTATATTCTCGAGTTACGACGGGTATGGCCCTTACCCACGTGTTTGTTCAGCGACGTCAGGACTCCTGCCTAGTTGCGAGGGACAACTCGGGATTCTCCTCGAGGCTTGGCAGGGCAATTGGGACGCCTCTCCAGCTGAGGCGGGAGACCAAGGGTCCCTTTCCACGTGCTACAGGAATCCTGGGACTCCTATCAAGTTTCACGAGGAGTCAGGCATCGTCTCCTTTGGAGGCACTGATCTCCGCTTTCCTCTGGAGTTTTCAAAGGATGTGAGGCCTCCGGTCGCGATGAGGTGGGAAACTAGGTCTTTTTCTGTGGTCTCCACAGGGGATTCAGACATCCTTTCGTCTTGGGAGATGCAAGACGAGCCTGCATTCAAGTCACTGCAGGGATATCCGGCCTTATTTCGAGTCAGGGCATCGCGGTGTCCATTCCACTTGAGGCCGCAAACTCAGGGTCCCTCTCACATACCTAAAGCTGAGAGAAGCCTCCTCTTGAGGTGCTTGTGGTAAGGTGGTATTCCTCTGGAGTCGAAGCCAGGGACTAACCTCTCATCTCGAGTTGATTTTTGGTCTATGTAGCTCTTTCGTCTGGCTACAGTGACCTCAGGATCCCTCTAGCCTTGAAACAGTGTTCTTGGGGTTTCTCTGGAGTGCCATCAAGGAAATCAAGGCTCCTTTCATGTGTGATGTGCAACACGGAATTGCTCTGCAAGCAGTGCAGGGGAATCGGGCCTCATCTCGCGGCGAGGGGGAAGTCTCATGGTTTTTCTCGAGTTGCGGCGGGAACCTGGGGTATAATCTCGAGTTACGACGGTGATGGCCCTTCCACCCACGTGTTTGTTCAGCGACGTCAGGACTCCTGCCTAGTTGCGAGGGACAACTCGGGATTCTCCTCGAGGCTTGGCAAGGCAATTGGGACGCCTCTCCATCTGAGGCGGGAGACCAAGCGTCCCTTTCCACATGCACAGGAATCCTGGGACTCCTATCAAGTTTCACGAGGAGTCAGGCATCGTCTCCTTTGGAGGCACTGATCTCCGCGTACCTCTGGAGTTTTCAAAGGATGTGAGGCCTCTGGTCGCGATGAGGTGGGGAACTAGGTCTTTCTCTGTGGTCTCCACAGGGGATTCAGACATCCTTTCGTCTTGAGAGATGCAAGACGAGCCTGCATTCAAGTCACTGCAGGGATATCCGGCCTTATTTCGAGTCAGGCCATCGCGGTGTCCATTCCACTAGAGGCCGCAAACTCAGGGTCCCTCTCACATACCTAGAGCTGAGAGAAGCCTCCTCTTGAGGTGCTTGTGGTAAGGTGGTATTCCTCTGGAGTCGAAGCCAGGGACTAACCTCTCATCTCGAGTTGATTTTTGGTCCACGGAGCTCTTTCGTGTTGCTACAGTGACCTCAGGATCCCTCTAGCCTTGAAACACTGTTCTTGGGGTTTCTCTGGAGTGCCATCAAGGAAATCAAGGCTCCTTTCATGTGTGATGTGCAACACGGAATTGCTCTGCACGCAGTGCAGGGGAATCGGGCCTCATCTCGCGGCGAGGGGGAAGTCTCATGGTTTTTCTCGAGTTGCGGCGGGAACCTGGGGTATATTCTCGAGTTACGATGGGTATGGCCCTTACACCCACGTGTTTGTTCAGCGACGTCAGGACTCCTGCCTAGTTGCGAGGGACAACTCGGGATTCTCCTCGAGGCTTGGCAGGGCAATTGGGACGCCTTCCAGCTGAGGCGGGAGACCAAGGGTCCCTTTCCACGTGCCACAGGAATCCTGGGACTCCTATCAAGTTTCACGAGGAGTCAGGCATCGTCTCCTTTGGAGGCACTGATCTCCGCGTACCTCTGGAGTTTTCAAAGGATGTGAGGCCTCCGGTCGCGATGAGGTGGGGAACTAGGTCTTTCTCTGTGGTCTCCACAGGGGATTCAGACATCATTTCGTCTTGGGAGATGCAAGACGAGCCTGCATTCAAGTCACTGCAGGGATATCCGGCCTTATTTCGAGCAAGGCATCGCAGTGTCCATTCCACTTGAGGCCGCAAACTCAGGGTCCCTCTCACATACCTAGAGCTGAGAGAATCCTCCTCTTGAGGTGCTTGTGGTAAGGTGGTATTCCTCTGGAGTCGAAGCCAGGGACTAACCTCTCATCTCGAGTTGATTTTTGGTCCACGGAGCTCTTTCGTGTTGCTACAGTGACCTCAGGATCCCTCTAGCCTTGAAACACTGTTCTTGGGGTTTCTCTGGAGTGCCATCAAGGAAATCAAGGCTCCTTTCATGTGTGATGTGCAACACGGAATTGCTCTGCACGCAGTGCAGGGGAATCAGGCCTCATCCCGCGGCGAGGGGGAAGTCTCATGGTTTTTCTCGAGTTGCGGTTGGAACCTGGGGTATATTCTCGAGTTACGACGGGGATGGCCCTTCTACACACGTTTTTGTTCAGCGACGTCAGGACTCCTGCCTAGTTGCGAGGGACAACTCGGGATTCTCCTTGAGGCTTGGCAGGGAAATTGGGACGCCTCTCCAGCCGAGGAGGGAGACCAAGGGTCCCTTTCCACGTGCCACAGGAATCCTGGGTCTCCTATCAAGTTTCACGAGGAGTCAGGCATCGTCTCCTTTGGAGGCACTGATCTCCGCGTACCTCTGGAGTTTTCAAAGGATGTGAGGCCTCCGGTCGCCATAAGGTGGGGAACTAGGTCTTTCTCTGTGGTCTCCACAGTGGAATCAGACATCCTTTCATCTTGGGAGATGCAAGACGAGCCTGCATTCAAGTCACTGCAGGGATATCCGGCCTTATTTCGCGTCAGGGCATCGCAGTGTCCATTTCAATTGAGGCCGCAAAATCAGGGTCCCTCTCACATACCTAGAGCTGAGAGAAGCCTCCTCTTGAGGTGCTTGTGGTAAGGTGGTATTCCTCTGGAGTCGAAGCCAGGGACTAACCTCTCATCTCGAGTTGATTCTTGGTCCACGGAGCTCTTTCGTGTTGCTACAGTGACCTCAGGATCCCTCTAGCCTTGAAACACTGTTCTTGGGGTTTCTCTGGAGTGCCATCAAGGAAATCAAGGCTCCTTTCATGTGTGATGTGCAACACGGAATTGCTCTGCACGCAGTGCAGGGGAATCAGGCCTCATCCCGCGGCGAGGGGGAAGTCTCATGGTTTTTCTCGAGTTGCGGTTGGAACCTGGGGTATATTCTCGAGTTAAGACGGGGATGGCCCTTCTACACACGTGTTTGTTCAGCGACGTCAGGACTCCTGCCTAGTTGCGAGGGACAACTCGGGATTCTCCTTGAGGCTTGGCAGGGAAATTGGAACGCCTCTCCAGCCGAGGAGGGAGACCAAGGGTCCCTTTCCACGTGCCACAGGAATCCTGGGTCTCCTATCAAGTTTCACGAGGAGTCAGGCATCGTCTCTTTGGAGGCACTGATCTCCGCGTACCTCTGGAGTTTTCAAAGGATGTGAGGCCTCCGGTCGCCATAAGGTGGGGAACTAGGTCTTTCTCTGTGGTCTCCACAGTGGATTCAGACATCCTTTCATCTTGGGAGATGCAAGACGAGCCTGCATTCAAGTCACTGCAGGGATATCCGGCCTTATTTCGCGTCAGGGCATCGCAGTGTCCATTTCAATTTAGGCCGCAAAATCAGGGTCCCTCTCACATACCTAGAGCTGAGAGAAGACTCCTCTTGAGGTGCCTGTGGTAAGGTGGTATTCCTCTGGAGTCGAATCCAGGGACTAACCTCTCATCTTGAGTTGATTCTTTGTCCACGGAGCTCTTTCGTGTTGCTACAGTGACCTCAGGATCCCTCTAGCCTTGAAACAGTGTTCTTTGGGTTTCTCTGGAGTGCCTTCAAGGAAATTAAGACTCCTTTCATGTGTGATGTGCAACACGGAATTGCTCTTTACGCAGTGCAGGGGAATCGGGCCTCATCTCGGGGCGAGGGCGAAGTCTCATGGTTTTTCTCGAGTTGCGGCGGGAACCTGGGGTATATTCTCGAGTTACGACGGGGATGGCCCTTCCACCCACGTGTTTGTTCAGCGACGTCAGGACTTCTGCCTAGTTGCGAGGGACAACTCGAGATTCCCCTCGAGGCTTGGCAGGTCAATTGGTACGCCTCTCCAGCTGAGGTGGAAGACCAAGGGTCCCTTTCCACGTGCCACAGGAATCCTGGGACTCCTATCAAGTTTCACGAGGAGTCAGGCATCGTCTCCTTTGAAGGCACTGATCTCCGCGTACCTCTGGAGTTTTCAAAGGAGGTGAGGCCTCCGGTCGTGATGAGTTGGGGAACTAGGTCTTTCTCTGTGGTCTCCACAGGGGATTCGGACATCCTTTCGTCTTGGGAGATGCAAGACGAGCCTGCATTCAAGTCACTGCAGGGATATCCGGCCTTATTTCGAGTCAGGGCATCGCGGTGTCCATTCCACTTGAGGCCGCAAACTCAGGGTCCCTCTCACATACCTAGAGCTGAGAGAAGCTTCCTCTTGAGGTGCTTGTGGTAAGGTGGTATTCCTCTGGAGTCGAAACCAGGGACTAACCTCTCATCTCGAGTTGATTTTTGGTCCACGGAGCTCTTTCCTGTTGCTACAGTGACCTCAGGATCCCTCTAGCCTTGAAACAGTGTTCTTGGTGTTTCTCTGGAGTGCCATCAAGGAAATCAAGGCTCCTTTTATGTGTGATGTGCAACACGGAATTGCTCTGCACGTAATGCAGGGGAATCAGGCCTCATCTCGCGGCGAGGGGGAAGTCTCATGGTTTTTCTCGAGTTGCGGCAGGAACCTGGGGTATATTCTCGAGTTACGACGGGGATGGCCCTTCCACACACTTGTTTGTTCAGGGACATCAGGACTCCTGCCTAGTTGCGAGGGACAACTCGGGATTCTCCTCGAGGCTTGGCAGGGCAATTGGGACGCCTCTCCAGCTGAGGCGGGAGACCAAGTGTCCCTATCCACGTGCCACAGGAATCCTGGGACTCCTATCAAGTTTCACGAGGAGTCAGGCATCGTCTCCTTTGGAGGCACTGATCTCCGCGTACCTCTGGAGTTTTCAATGGATGTGAGGCCTCCGGTCGCGATGAGGTGGGGAACTACGTCATTCTCTTTGGTCTCCACAGGGGATTCAGACATCCTTTCGTCTTGGGAGATGCAAGACGAGGCTGCATTCAAGTCACTGCAGGGATATCCGGCCTTATTTCGAGTCAGGGCATCGCGGTGTCCATTCCACTTGAGGCCGCAAATGCAGCACATAGGTAGAGCTGAGAGAAGCCTCCTATTGAGGTGCTTGTGGTAAGGTGGTATTCCTCTGGAGTCGAAGCCAGGGACTAACCTCTCATCTCGAGTTGATTTTTGGTCCACGGAGCTCTTTCGTGTTGCTACAGTGACCTCAGGATCCCTCTAGCCTTGAAACAGTGTTCTTGGGGTTTCTCTAGAGTGCCATCAAGGAAATCAAGGCTCCTTTCATGTGTGATGTGCAACACGGAATTGCTCTGCACGCAGTGCAGGGGAATCGGGCCTCATCTCGCGGCGAGGGGGAAGTCTCATGGTTTTTCTTGAGTTGCGGCGGGAACCTGTGGTATATTCTCGAGTTACGATGGGGATGGCCCTTCCACCCACTTGTTTGATCAGCGACGTCAGGACTCCTGCCTATTTGCGAGGGACAACTCGGGATTCTCCTCGAGGCTTGGCAGGGCAATTAGGACGCCTCCCCAGCTGAGGCGGGAGACCAAGGGTCCCTTTCCATGTGCCACAGGAATCCTGGGACTCCTATCAAGTTTCACGAGAAGTCAGGCATCGTCTTCTTTGGAGGCACTGATCTCCGCGTACCTCTGGAGTTTTCAAAGGATGTGAGGCCTCCGGTCGCCATGAGGTGGGGAACTAGGTCTTTTTCTGTGGTCTCCACAGGGGATTCGGACATCCTTTCATCTTGGGAGATGCAAGACGAGCCTGCATTCAAGTCACTGCAGGGATATCCGGCCTTATTTCGAGTCAGGGCATCGCGGTGTCCATTCCACTTGAGGCCACAAACGCAGCACATAGGTAGAGCTGAGAGAAGCCTCCTATTGAGGTGCTTGTGGTAAGGTGGTATTCCTCTGGAGTCGAAGCCAGGGACTAACCTCTCATCTCGAGTTGATTTTTGGTCCACGGAGCTCTTTCGTGTTGCTACAGTGACCTCAGGATCCCTCTAGCCTTGAAACAGTGTTCTTGGGGTTTCTCTGGAGTGCCATCAAGGAAATCAAGGCTCCTTTCATGTGTGTTGTGCAACACGGAATTGCTCTGCACGCAGTGCAGGGGAATCGGGCCTCATCTCGCGGCGAGGGGGAAGTCTCATGGTTTTTCTCGAGTTGCGGCGGGAACCTGGGGTATATTCTCGAGTTACGACGGGGATGGCCCTTCCACCCACGTGTTTGTTCAGCGACGTCAGGACTCCTGCCTAGTTGCGAGGGACAACTCGGGATTCTCCTCGAGGCTTGGCAGGGCAATTGGGACGCCTCTCCATCTGAGGCGGGAGACCAAGCGTCCCTTTCCACATGCACAGGAATCCTGGGACTCCTATCAAGTTTCACGAGGAGTCAGGCATCGTCTCCTTTGGAGGCACTGATCTCCGCGTACCTCTGGAGTTTTCAAAGGATGTGAGGCCTCCGGTCGCGATGAGGTGGGGAACTAGGTCTTTCTCTGTGGTCTCCACAGGGGATTCAGACATCCTTTCGTCTTGAGAGATGCAAGACGAGCCTGCATTCAAGTCACTGCAGGGATATCCGGCCTTATTTCGAGTCAGGGCATCGCGGTGTCCATTCCACTAGAGGCCGCAAACTCAGGGTCCCTCTCACATACCTAGAGCTGAGAGAAGCCTCCTCTTGAGGTGCTTGTGGTAAGGTGGTATTCCTCTGGAGTCGAAGCCAGGGACTAACCTCTCATCTCGAGTTGATTTTTGGTCCACGGAGCTCTTTCTTGTTGCTACAGTGACCTCAGGATCCCTCTAGCCTTGAAACAGTGTTCTTGGGGTTTCTCTGGAGTGCCATCAAGGAAATCAAGGCTCCTTTCATGTGTGATGTGCAACACGGAATTGCTCTGCACTCAGTGCAGGGGAATCAGGCCTCATCTCGCGGCGAGGGGGAAGTCTCATGGTTTTTCTCGAGTTGCGGCAGGAACCTGGGGTATATTCTCGAGTTACGACGGGGATGGCCCTTCCACACATTTGTTTGTTCAGGGACATCAGGACTCCTGCCTAGTTGCGAGGGACAACTCGGGATTCTCCTCGAGGCTTGGCAGGGCAATTGGGACGCCTCTCCAGCTGAGGCGGGAGACCAAGTGTCCCTATCCACGTGCCACAGGAATCCTGGGACTCCTATCAAGTTTCACGAGGAGTCCGGCATCGTCTCCTTTGGAGGCACTGATCTCCGCGTACCTCTGGAGTTTTCAATGGATGTGAGGCCTCCGGTCGCGATGAGGTGGGGAACTACGTCATTCTCTGTGGTCTCCACAGGGGATTCAGACATCCTTTCGTCTTGGGAGATGCAAGACGAGGCTGCATTCAAGTCACTGCAGGGATATCCGGCCTTATTTCGAGTCAGGGCATCGCGGTGTCCATTCCACTTGAGGCCGCAAACGCAGCACATAGGTAGAGCTGAGAGAAGCCTCCTATTGAGGTGCTTGTGGTAAGGTGGTATTCCTCTGGAGTCGAAGCCAGGGACTAACCTCTCATCTCGAGTTGATTTTTGGTCCACGGAGCTCTTTCGTGTTGCTACAGTGACCTCAGGATCCCTCTAGCCTTGAAACAGTGTTCTTGGGGTTTCTCTAGAGTGCCATCAAGGAAATCAAGGCTCCTTTCATGTGTGATGTGCAACACGGAATTGCTCTGCACGCAGTGCAGGGGAATCGGGCCTCATCTCGCGGCGAGGGGGAAGTCTCATGGTTTTTCTTGAGTTGCGGCGGGAGCCTGTGGTATATTCTCGAGTTACGACGGGGATGGCCCTTCCACCCACTTGTTTGATCAGCGACGTCAGGACTCCTGCCTATTTGCGAGGGACAATTCGGGATTCTCCTCGAGGCTTGGCAGGGCAATTAGGACGCCTCTCCAGCTGAGGCGGGAGACCAAGGGTCCCTTTCCATGTGCCACAGGAATCCTGGGACTCCTATCAAGTTTCTCGAGAAGTCAGGCATCGTCTTCTTTGGAGGCACTGATCTCCGCGTACCTCTGGAGTTTTCAAAGGATGTGAGGCCTCCGGTCGCCATGAGGTGGGGAACTAGGTCTTTTTCTGTGGTCTCCACAGGGGATTCGGACATCCTTTCGTCTTGGGAGATGCAAGACGAGCCTGCATTCAAGTCACTGCAGGGATATCCGGCCTTATTTCGAGTCAGGGCATCGCGGTGTCCATTCCACTTGAGGCCGCAAACGCAGCACATAGGTAGAGCTGAGAGAAGCCTCCTATTGAGGTGCTTGTGGTAAGGTGGTATTCCTCTGGAGTCGAAGCCAGGGACTAACCTCTCATCTCGAGTTGATTTTTGGTCCACGGAGCTCTTTCGTGTTGCTACAGTGACCTCAGGATCCCTCTAGCCTTGAAACAGTGTTCTTGGGGTTTCTCTGGAGTGCCATCAAGGAAATCAAGGCTCCTTTAATGTGTGATGTGCAACACGGAATTGCTCTGCACGCAGTGCAGGGGAATCGGGCCTCATCTCGCGGCGAGGGGGAAGTCTCATGGTTTTTCTTGAGTTGCGGCGGGAACCTGGGGTATATTCTCGAGTTACGACGGGGATGGCCCTTCCACCCACGTGTTTGTTCAGCGACGTCAGGACTCCTGCCTATTTGCGAGGGACAACTCGGGATTCTCCTCGAGGCTTGGCAGGGCAATTGGGACGCCTCTCCAGCTGAGGCGGGAGACCAAGGGTCCCTTTCCATGTGCCACAGGAATCCTGGGACTCCTATCAAGTTTCACGAGAAGTCAGGCATCGTCTCCTTTGGACGCACTGATCTCCGCGTACCTCTGGAGTTTTCAAAGGATGTGAGGCCTGCGGTCGCGATGAGGTTGGGAACTAGGTCTTTCTCTGTGGTCTCCACAGGGGATTCGGACATCCTTTCATCTTGGGAGATGCAAGACGAGCCTGCATTCAAGTCACTGCAGGGATATCCGGCCTTATTTCGAGTCAGGGCATCGCGGTGTCCATTCCACTTGAGGCCGCAAACTCAGCACATAGGTAGAGCTGAGAGAAGCCTCCTCTTGAGGTGCTTGTGGTAAGGTGGTATTCCTCTGGAGTCGAAGTTAGGGACTAACCTCTCATCTCGAGTTGATTCTTGGTCCACGGAGCTCTTTCGTGTTGCTACAGTGACCTCAGGATCCCTCTAGCCTTGAAACAGTGTTGTTGGGGTTTCTCTGCAGTGCCACCAAGGAAATCAAGGCTCCTTTCATGTGTGATGTGCAACACGGAATTGCTCTGCACGCAGTGCAGGGGAATCGGGCCTCATATCACGGCGAGGGGGAAGTCTCTTGGTTTTTCACGACTTGCGGCGGGAACCTGGGGTATATTCTCGAGTTACGACTGGGATGGCCCTTCCACCCTCGTGTTTGTTCAGCGACTTCAGGACTCCTGCCTAGTTGCGAGGGACAACTCGGGATTCTCCTCGAGGCTTGGCAGGGAAATTGGGACGCCTCTCAAGCTGAGGCGGGAGACCAAGTTTCCCATTCCACGTGCACAGGTATTCTGGGACTCCTATCAAGTTTCACGAGGAGTCAGGCATCGTCTCCTTATTAGGCACTGATCTCCGCGTACCTCTGAAGTTTTCAAAGGATGTGAGGCCTCCGTTCGCGATGAGGTGGGGAAGTCGGTCATTCTCTGTGGTCTACACAGGGGTTTCAGACATCCTTTCGTCTTGGGAGATGCAAGACGAGCCTGCATTCAAGTCACTGCAGCGATATCCGGCCTTATTTCGCGTCAGGGCATAGCAGTGTCCATTCCAATTGAGGCCGCAAAATCAGGGTCCCTCTCACATACCTAGAGCTGAGAGAAGCCTCCTTTTGAGGTGCTTGTGGTAAGGTGGTATTCCTCTGGAGTCGAAGTTAGGGACTAACCTTTCATCTCGAGTTGATTTTTGGTCCACGGAGCTCTTTCGTGTTGCTACAGTGACCTCAGGATCCCTCTAGCCTTGAAACACTGTTCTTGGGGTTTCTCTGGAGTGCCATCAAGGAAATCAAGTCTCCTTTCATGTGTGATGTGCAACACGGAATTGCGCTGCACGCAGTGCAGGGGAATCAGGCCTCATCCCGCGGCGAGGGGGAAGTCTCATGGTTTTTCTCGAGTTGCGGCGGGAACATGGGGTATATTCTCGAGTTAAGACGGGGATGGCCCTTCTACACACGTTTTTGTTCAGCGACGTCAGGACTCCTGCCTAGTTGCGAGGGACAACTCGGGATTCTCCTTGAGGCTTGGCAGGGAAATTGGGACGCCTCTCCAGCCGAGGAGGGAGACCAAGGGTCCCCTTCCACGTGCCACAGGAATCCTGGGACTCCGATCAAGTTTCACGAGGAGTCAGGCATCGTCTCCTTTGGAGGCACTGATCTCCGCGTACCTCTGGAGTTTTCAAAGGATGTGAGGACTCCGGTCGCCATAAGGCGGGGAACTAGGTCTTTCTCTGTGGTCTCCACAGGGGATTCAGACATCCTTTCATCTTGGGAGATGCAAGACGAGCCTGCATTCAAGTCACTGCAGGGATATCCGGCCTTATTTCGCAACAGGACATCGCAGTGTCCATTCCACTTGAGGCCGCAAACTCAAGGTCCCTCTCACATACCTAGAGCTGAGAGAAGCCTCCTCTTGAGGTGCTTGTGGTAAGGTGGTATTCCTCTGGAGTCGAAGCCAGGGACTAACCTCTCATCTCGAGTTGATTCTTGGTCCACGGAGCTCTTTCGTGTTGCTACAGTGACCTCAGGATCCCTCTAGCCTTCAAACAGTGTTCTTGGGGTTTCTCTGTAGTGCCATCAAGGAAATCAAGGCTCCTTTCTTATGTGATGTGCAAGACGGAATTGCTCTGCACGCAGTGCAGGGGAATCGGGCCTCATCCCGCGGCGAGGGGGAAGTCTCATGGTTTTTCTCGAGTTGCGGCGGGAACATGGGGTATATTCTCGAGTTACGACGGGGATGGCCCTTCTACACACGTTTTTGTTCAGCGACGTCAGGACTCCTGCCTAGTTGCGAGGGACAACTCGTGACTCTCCTTGAGGCTTGGCAGGGAAATTGGGACGCCTCTCCAGCCGAGGAGGGAGACCAAGGGTCCCTTTCCACGTGCCACAGGAATCCTGGGACTCCGATCAAGTTTCACGAGGAGTCAGGCATCGTCTCCTTTAGAGGCACTGATCTCCGCGTACCTCTGGAGTTTTCAAAGGATGTGAGGACTCCGGTCGCCATAAGGCGGGGAACTAGGTCTTTCTCTGTGGTCTCCACAGGGGATTCAGACATCCTTTCATCTTGGGAGATGCAAGACGAGCCTGCATTCAAGTCACTGCAGGGATATCCGGCCTTATTTCGCGACAGGACATCGCAGTGTCCATTCCACTTGAGGCCGCAAACTCAGGGTCCCTCTCACATACCTAGAGCTGAGAGAAGCCTCCTCTTGAGGTGCTTGTGGTAAGGTGGTATTCCTCTGGAGTCTAAGCCAGGGACTAACCTCTCATCTCGAGTTGATTTTTGGTCCACGGAGCTCTTTCGTGTAGCTACAGTGACCTCAGGATCCCTCTAGCCTTGAAACAGTGTTGTTGGGGTTTCTCTGCAGTGCCACCAAAGAAATCAAGGCTCCTTTCATGTGTGATGTGCAACACGGAATTGCTCTGCACGCAGTGCAGGGGAATCAGGCCTCATATCACGGCGAGGGGGAAGTCTCTTGGTTTTTCACGACTTGCGGCGGGAACCTGGGGTATATTCTCGAGTTACGACTGGGATGGCCCTTCCACCCACGTGTTTCTTCAGCGACGTCAGGACTCCTGCCTAGTTGCGAGGGACAACTCGGGATTCTCCTCGAGGCTTGGCAGGGAAATTGGGACGCCTCTCAAGCTGAGGCGGGAGACCAAGTTTCCCATTCCACGTGCACAGGTATTCTGGGTCTCCTATCAAGTTTCACGAGGAGTCAGGCATCGTCTCCTTAGGAGGCACTGATCTCCGCGTACCTCTGAAGTTTTCAAAGGATGTGAGGCCTCCGGTCGCGATGAGGTGGGGAAGTAGGTCATTCTCTGTGGTCTACACAGGGGATTCAGACATCCTTTCGTCTTGGGAGATGCAAGACGAGCCTGCATTCAAGTCACTGCAGCGATATCCGGCCTTATTTCGCGTCAGGGCATAGCAGTGTCCATTCCAATTGAGGCCGCAAAATCAGGGTCCCTCTCACATACCTAGAGCTGAGAGAAGCCTCCTTTTGAGGTGCTTGTGGTAAGGTGGTATTCCTCTGGAGTCGAAGTTAGGGACTAACCTCTCATCTCGAGTTGATTTTTGGTCCACGGAGCTCTTTCGTGTTGCTACAGTGACCTCAGGATCCCTCTAGCCTTGAAACACTGTTCTTGGGTTTTCTCTGGAGTGCCATCAAGGAAATCAAGTCTCCTTTCATGTGTGATGTGCAACACGGAATTGCGCTGCACGCAGTGCAGGGGAATCAGGCCTCATCCCGCGGCGAGGGGGAAGTCTCATGGTTTTTCTCGAGTTGCGGCGGGAACATGGGGTATATTCTCGAGTTAAGACGGGGATGGCCCTTCTACACACGTTTTTGTTCAGCGACGTCAGGACTCCTGCCTAGTTGCGAGGGACAACTCGGGTTTCTCCTTGAGGCTTGGCAGGGAAATTGGGACGCCTCTCCAGCCGAGGAGGGAGACCAAGGGTCCCCTTCCACGTGCCACAGGAATCCTGGGACTCCGATCAAGTTTCACTAGGAGTCAGGCATCGTCTCCTTTGGAGGCACTGATCTCCGCGTACCTCTGGAGTTTTCAAAGGATGTGAGGACATCGGTCGCCATAAGGCGGGGAACTAGGTCTTTCTCTGTGGTCTCCACAGGGGATTCAGACATCCTTTCATCTTGGGAGATGCAAGACGAGCCTGCATTCAAGTCACTGCAGGGATATCTGGCCTTATTTCGCGTCAGGGCATAGCTGTGTCCATTCCACTTGAGGCCACAAACTCAGGGTCCCTCTCACATACCTAGAGCTGAGAGAAGCCTCCTCTTGAGGTGCTTGTGGTAAGGTGATATATCGCTGGAGTCGAAGCCAGGGACTAACCTCTCATCTCGAGTTGATTCTTGGTCCACGGAGCTCTTTCGTGTTGCTACAGTGACCTCAGGATCCCTCTAGCCTTGAAACAGTGTTCTTGGGGTTTCTCTGGAGTGCCATCAAGGAAATCAAGGCTCCTTTCATGTGTGATGTGCAACACGGAATTGCTCTGCACGCAGTGCAGGGGAATCGGGCCTCATCTCGCGGCCAGGGGGAAGTCTCATGGTTTTTCTCGAGTTGCGGCGGGAACCTGGGGTATATTCTCGAGTTACGACAGGGATGGCCCTTCCACACACGTGTTTGTTCAGCGATGGCAGGACTTCTGCCTAGTTGCGAGGGACAACTCGGGATTCTCCTAGAGGCTTGGCAGGGCAATTGGGACGCCTCTCCATCTGAGGCGGGAGACCAAGAGTCCCTTTCCACGTGCCACAGGAATCCTGGGACTCCTATCAAGTTTCACGAGGAGTCAGGCATCGTCTCCTTTGGAGGCACTGATCTCCTCATACCTCTGGAATTTTCAAAGGATGTGAGGCCTCCGGTCGCGATGAGGTGGGGAACTAGGTCTTTCTCTGTGGTCTCCACAGGGGATTCAGACATCCTTTCATCTTGGGAGATGTAATACGAGCCTGCATTCAAGTCACTGCAGGGATATCCGGCCTTATTTCACGTCAGTGCATCGCGGTGTCCATTCCACTTGAGGCCGCAAAATCAGGGTCCTTCTCACATACCTAGAGCTGAGAGAAGCCTCCACTTGAGGTGCTTGTGGTAAGGTGGTATTCCTCTGGAGTCGAAGCCAGGGACTAACCTCTCATCTCGAGCTGATTTTTGGTCCACGGAGCTCTTTCGTGTTGCTACAGTGACCTCAGGATCCCTCTAGCCTTGAAACAGTGTTCGTGGGTTTTCTCTGGAGTTCCATCAAGGAAATCAAGGCTCCTTTCATGTGTGATGTGCAACACGGAATTGCTCTTCACACAGTGCAGGGGAATCGGGCCTCATCCCGCGGCGAGGGGGAAGTCTCATGGTTTTTCTCCAGTTGCGGCGGGAACCTGGGGTATATTCTCGAGTTACGACGGGGATGGCCCTTCCAGCCACGTGTTTGTTCAGTGACGTCAGGACTCCTGCCTAGTTGCGGGGGACAACTCGGGATTCTCCTCGAGGCTTGGCAGATCAATTGGGACGCCTCTCCAGCTGAGGCGGTAGACCAAGGTTCCCTTTCCACGTGCCACAGGAATTCTGGGACTCCTATCAAGTTTCACAAGGAGTCAGGCATCGTCTCCGTTGGAGGCACTGATCTCCGTGTACCTCTCGAGTTTTCAAAGGATGTGAGGCCTCCGGTCGCGATGAGGTGGGGAACTAGGTCTTTTTCTGTGGTATCCACAGGGGATTCAGACATCCTTTCGTCTTGGGAAATGCAAGACGAGCCTGCATTCAAGTCACTGCAGGGATATCCGGCCTTATTTCGAGTCAGGGCATCGCGGTGTCCATTCCAATTGAGGCCGCAAAATCAGGAACCCTCTCACATGCCTAGAGCTGAGAGAAGCCTCCTCCTGAGGTGCTTGTGGTAAGGTGGTATTCCTCTGGAGTCGTATCCAGGGACAAACCTCCCAATTCGAGTTGATTCTTGGTCCACGGAGCTCTTCGTGTTGCTACAGTGACCTCAGGATCCCTCTAGACTTGAAACAGTGTTCTTGGGGTTTCTCTGGACTGCCATCAAGGAAATCAAGGCTCCTTTCATGTGTGATGTGCAACACGGAATTGCTCTGCACGCAGTGCAGGGGAATCGGGCCTCATCTCACGTCGAGGAGGAAGTCTCATGGTTTTTCTCAAGTTGCGGCTGGAACCTGGGGTATATTCTCGAGTTAAGACTGGGATGGCCCTTCCAGCCACGTGTTTGTTCAGCGACGTCAGGACTCCTGCCTAGTTGCGAGGGACAACTCGGGATTCTCCTCGAGGCTTGGCAGGGCAATTGGGACGCCTCTCCATCTGAGGCGGGAGACCAAGTGTCCCTTTCCACGTGCCACAGGAATCCTGGGACTCCTATCAAGTTTCACGAGGAGTCAGGCATCGTCTCCTTTGGAGGCACTGATCTCCGCGTCCCTCTGGAGTTTTCAAAGGATGTGAGGCCTCCGGTCGCGATGAGGTGGGGAACTAGGTCTTTCTCTGTGGTCTCCACAGGGGATTCAGACATCCTTTCGTCTTGGGAGATGCAAGACGAGCCTGCATTCAAGTCACTGCAGGGATATCCGGCCTTATTTCGAGCCAGGGCATCGCAGTGTCCATTCCAATTGAGGCCGCAAACTCAGGGTCCCTCTCACATACCTAGAGCTGAGAGAAGCCTCCTCTTGAGGTGCTTGTGGTAAGGTGGTATTCCTCTGGAGTCGAAGCCAGGGACTAACCTCTCATCTCGAGTTGATTCTTGGTCCACGGAGTTCTTTCGTGTTGCTACACTGACCTCAGGATCCCTCTAGCCTTGAATCAGTGTTCTTGGGGTTTCTCTGGAATGCCATCAAGGAAATCAAGGCTTCTTTCATGTGTGATGTGCATGACGGAATTGCTCTGCACGCAGTGCAGGGGAATCGGGCCTCATCTCGCGGCGAGGGGGAAGTCTCATGGTTTTTCTCGAGTTGCGGCGGAAACCTGGGGTATATTCTCGAGTTACGACGGGGATGGGCCTTCCACACACGTGTTTGTTCAGCGACGGCAGGACTCCTGCCTAGTTGCGAGGGATAACTGGGGATTCTCCTCGAGGCTTGGCAGGGCACTTGGGATGCCTCTCCAGCTGAGGCGGGAGACCAAGGGTCCCTTTCCACGTGCCACAGGAATCCTGGGACTCCTATAAAGTTTCACGAGGAGTCAGGCATCGTCTCCTTTCGAGGCACTGATCTCCGCGTACCTCTGGAGTTTTCAAAGGATGTGAGGCCTCCGGTCGCGATGAGGTGGGGAACTAGGTCTTTCTCTGTGGTCTCCAAAGGGGATTCAGACATCCTTTCATCTTGGGAGATGCAAGACGAGCCTGCATTCAAGTCACTGCAGGGATATCCGGCCTTATTTCGCGTCAGGGCATCGCAGTGTCCACTCCACTTGAGGCCGCAAACTCAGGGTCCCTCTCACATACCTAGAGCTGAGAGAAGCCTCCTCTTGAGGTGCTTGTGGTAAGGTGGTATTCCTCTGGAGTCGAAGCCAGGGACTAACCTCTCATCTCGAGTTGATTCTTGTTCCACGGAGCTCTTTCGTGTTGCTACAGTGACCTCAGGATCCCTCTAGCCTTGAAACAGTGTTCTTGGGTTTTCTCTGGAGTGCCATCAAGGAAATCAAGGCTCCTTTCATGTGTGATGTGCAAGACGAAATTGCTCTGCACGCAGTGCAGGGGAATCGGGCCTCATCTCGCGGCGAGGGGGAAGTCTCATGGTTTTTCTAGAGTTGCGGCGGGAACCTGGGGTATATTCTCGAGTTACGACGGGGATGGCCCTTCCAGCCACGTGTTTGTTCAGCGACGTCAGGATTCCTGCCTAGTTGCGACGGACAACTCGGGATTCTCCTCGAGGCTTGGCAGGGCAATTGAGACGCCTCTCCAGCTGAGGCGGGAGACCAAGGGTCCCTTTCCATGTGCCACAGGAATCCTGGGACTCCTATCAAGTTTCACGAGGAGTCAGGCATCGTCTCCTTTGGAGGCACTGATCTCCGCATACCTCTGGAATTTTCAAAGGATGTGAGGCCTCCGGTCGCGATGAGGTGGGGAACTAGGTCTTTCTCTGTGGTCTCCACAGGGGATTCAGACATCCTTTCATCTTGGGAGATGCAATACGAGCCTGCATTCAAGTCACTGCAGGGATATCCGGCCTTATTTCACGTCAGTGCATCGCGGTGTCCATTCCACTTGAGGCCGCAAACTCAGGGTCCCTCTCACATACCTAGAGCTGAGAGAAGTCTCCACTTGAGGTGCTTGTGGTAAGGTGGTATTCCTCTGGAGTCGAAGCCAGGGACTAACCTCTCATCTCGAGCTGATTTTTGGTCCACGGAGCTCTTTCGTATTGCTACAGTGACCTCAGGATCCCTCTAGCCTTCAAACAGTGTTCTTGGGTTTTCTCTGGAGTTCCATCAAGGAAATCAAGGCTCCTTTCATGTGTGATGTGCAACACGGAATTGCTCTTCACACAGTGCAGGGGAATCGGGCCTCATCTCGCGGCGAGGGGGAAATCTCATAGTTTTTCTCCAGTTGCGGCGGGAACCTGGGGTATATTCTCGAGTTACGACGGGGATGGCCCTTCCACCCACGTGTTTGTTCAGTGACGTCAGGACTCCTGCCTAGTTGCGAGGGACAACTCGGGATTCTCCTCGAGGCTTGGCAGGTCAATTGGGACGCCTGTCCAGCTGAGGCGGTAGACCAAGGGTCCCTTTCCACGTGCCACAGGAATTCTGGGACTCCTATCAAGTTTCACAAGGAGTCAGGCATCGTCTCCGTTGGAGGCACTGATCTCCGCGTACCTCTCGAGTTTTCAAAGGATGTGAGGCCTCCGGTCGCGATGAGGTGGGGAACTAGGTCTTTCTCTGTGGTATCCACAGGGGATTCCGACATCCTTTCGTCTTGGGAGATGCAAGACGAGCCTGCATTCAATTCACTGCAGGGATATCCGGCCTTATTTCGAGTCAGGGCATCGCGGTGTCCATTCCACTTGAGGCCGCAAAGTCAGGGTCCCTCTCACATACCTAGAGCTGAGAGAAGCCTCCTCTTGAGGTGCTTGTGGTAAGGTGGTATTCCTCTGGAGTCGAAGCCAGGGACTAACCTCTCATCTCGAGTTGATTCTTGGTCCACGGAGTTCTTTCGTGTTGCTACACTGACCTCAGGATCCCTCTAGCCTTGAATCAGTGTTCTTGGGGTTTCTCTGGAATGCCATCAAGGAAATCAAGGCTTCTTTCATGTGTGATGTGCATGACGGAATTGCTCTGCACGCAGTGCAGGGGAATCGGGCCTCATCTCGCGGCGAGGGGGAAGTCTCATGGTTTTTCTCGAGTTGCGGCGGAAACCTGGGGTATATTCTCGAGTTACGACGGGGATGGGCCTTCCACACACGTGTTTGTTCAGCGATGGCAGGACTCCTGCCTAGTTGCGAGGGACAACTCGGGATTCTCCTCGAGGCTTGGCAGGGCACTTGGGATGCCTCTCCAGCTGAGGCGGGAGACCAAGGGTCCCTTTCCACGTGCCACAGGAATCCTGGGACTCCTATAAAGTTTCACGAGGAGTCAGGCATCGTCTCCTTTGGAGGCACTGATCTCCGCGTACCTCTGGAGTTTTCAAAGGATGTGAGGCCTCCGGTCGCGATGAGGTGGGGAACTAGGTCTTTCTCTGTGGTCTCCACAGGGGATTCAGACATCCTTTCATCTTGGGAGATGCAAGACGAGCCTGCATTCAAGTCACTGCAGGGATATCCGGCCTTATTTCGCGTCAGGGCATCGCAGTGTCCACTCCACTTGAGGCCGCAAACTCAGGGTCCCTCTCACATACCTAGAGCTGAGAGAAGCCTCCTCTTGAGGTGCTTGTGGTAAGGTGATATTCCTCTGGAGTCGAAGCCAGGGACTAACCTCTCATCTCGAGTTGATTCTTGTTCCACGGAGCTCTTTCGTGTTGCTACAGTGACCTCAGGATCCCTCTAGCCTTGAAACAGTGTTCTTGGGGTTTCTCTGGAGTGCCATCAAGGAAATCAAGGCTCCTTTCATGTGTGATGTGCAAGACGAAATTGCTCTGCACGCAGTGCAGGGGAATCGGGCCTCATCTCACGGCGAGGGGGAAGTCTCATGGTTTTTCTAGAGTTGCGGCGGGAACCTGGGGTATATTCTCGAGTTACGACGGGGATGGCCCTTCCAGCCACGTGTTTGTTCAGCGACGTCAGGATTCCTGCCTAGTTGCGACGGACAACTCGGGATTCTCCTCCAGGCTTGGCAGGGCAATTGGGACGCCTCTCCAGCTGAGGCGGGAGACCAAGGTTCCCTTTCCATGTGCCACAGGAATCCTGGGACTCCTATCAAGTTTCACGAGGAGTCAGGCATCGTCTCCTTTGGAGGCACTGATCTCCGCATACCTCTGGAATTTTCAAAGGATGTGAGGCCTCCGGTCGCGATGAGGTGGGGAACTAGGTCTTTCTCTGTGGTCTCCACAGGGGATTCAGACATCCTTTCATCTTGGGAGATGCAATACGAGCCTGCATTCAAGTCACTGCAGGGATATCCAGCCTTATTTCATGTCAGTGCATCGCGGTGTCCATTCCACTTGAGGCCGCAAAATCAGGGTCCTTCTCACATACCTAGAGCTGAGAGAAGTCTCCACTTGAGGTGCTTGTGGTAAGGTGGTATTCCTCTGGAGTCGAAGCCAGGGACTAACCTCTCATCTCGAGCTGATTTTTGGTCCACGGAGCTCTTTCGTATTGCTACAGTGACCTCAGGATCCCTCTAGCCTTCAAACAGTGTTCTTGGGTTTTCTCTGGAGTTCCATCAAGGAAATCAAGGCTCCTTTCATGTGTGATGTGCAACACGGAATTGCTCTTCACACAGTGCAGGGGAATCGGGCCTCATCCCGCGGCGAGGGGGAAATCTCATAGTTTTCTCCAGTTGCGGCGGGAACCTGGGGTATATTCTCGAGTTACGACGGGGATGGCCCTTCCACCCACGTGTTTGTTCAGTGACGTCAGGACTCCTGCCTAGTTGCGAGGGACAACTCGGGATTCTCCTCGAGGCTTGGCAGGTCAATTGGGACGCCTGTCCAGCTGAGGCGGTAGACCAAGGGTCCCTTTCCACGTGCCACAGGAATTCTGGGACTCCTATCAAGTTTCACAAGGAGTCAGGCATCGTCTCCGTTGGAGGCACTGATCTCCGCGTACCTCTCGAGTTTTCAAAGGATGTGAGGCCTCCGGTCGCGATGAGGTGGGGAACTAGGTCTTTTTCTGTGGTATCCACAGGGGATTCAGACATCCTTTCGTCTTGGGAGATGCAAGACGAGCCTGCATTCAAGTCACTGCAGGGATATCAGGCCTTATTTCGAGTCAGGGCATCGCGGTGTCCATTCCACTTGAGGCCGCAAAATCAGGGTCCCTCTCACATACCTAGAGCTGAGAGAAGCCTCCTCTTGAGGTGCTTGTGGTAAGGTGGTATTCCTCTGGAGTCGAAGCCAGGGAATAACCTCTCATCTCGAGTTGATTTTTGGTCCACGGAGCTCTTTCGTGTTGCTACAGTGACCTCAGGATCCCTCTAGCCTTGAAACAGTGTTCTTGGTGTTTCTCTGGAGTGCCATCAAGGAAATCAAGGCTCCTTTCATGTGTGATGTGCAACACGGAATTGCTCTGCACGCAGTGCAGGGGAATCGGACCTCATCTCGCGGCGAGGGGGCACTCTCATGGTTTTTCTCGAGTTGCGGCGGGAACCTGGGGTATATTCTCGAGTTACGACGGGGATTTCCCTTTCAACCACGTGTTTCTTCAGCGACGTCAGGACTCCTGCCTAGTTGCGAGGGACAACTCGGGATTCTCCTCGAGGCTTGGCAGGGCAATTGGGACGCCTCTCCAGCTGAGGCGGGAGACGAAGTGTCCCTTTCCACGTGCCACAGGAATCCTGGGACTCCTATCAAGTTTCACGAGGAGTCAGGCATCGTCTCCTTAGGAGGCACTGATCTCCGCGTACCTCTGAAGTTTTCAAAGGATGTGAGGCCTCCGGTCGCGATGAGGTGGGGACTAGGTCTTTCTCTGTGGTCTCCACAGGGGATTCAGACATCCTTTCGTCTTGGGAGATGCAAGACGAGCCTGCATTCAAGTCACTGCAGGGATATTCGGCCTTATTTCGAGTCAGGGCATCGCGGTGTCCATTCTACTTGAGGCCGCAAACTCAGGGTCCCTCTCACATACCTAGAGCTGAGAGAAGCCTCCTCTTGAGGTGCTTCTGTTAAGGTGGTATTCCTCTGGAGTCGAAGCCAGGGACTAACCTTTCATCTCGAGTTGATTCTTAGTCCACGGAGCTCTTTCGTGTTGCTACAGTGACCTCAGGATCCCTCTAGCCATGAAACAGTGTTCTTGGGGTTTCTCTGGAGTGCCATCAAGGAAATCAAGGCTCCTTTCATGTGTGATGTGCAACACGGAATTGCTCTGCACGCAGTGCAGGGGAATCGGGCCTCATCTCGCGGCGAGGGGGAAGTCTCATGGTTTTTCTTGAGTTGCGGCGGGAACCTGGGGTATATTCTCGAGTTACGACGGGGATGGCCCTTCCACCCACGTGTTTGTTCAGCGACGTCAGGACTCCTGCCTATTTGCGAGGGACAACTCGGGATTCTTCTCGAGGCTTGGCAGGGCAATTAGGACGCCTCTCCAGCTGAGGCGGGAGACCAAGGGTCCCTTTCCATGTGCCAAAGGAATCCTGGGACTCCTCTCAAGTCTCACGAGGAGTCAGGCATCGTCTCCTTTGGAGGCACTGATCTCCGCGTACCTCTGGAGTTTTCAAAGGATGTGAGGCCTCCGGTCGCGATGAGGTGGGGAACTAGGTCTTTTTCTGTGGTCTCCACAGGGGATTCGGACATCCTTTCGTCTTGGGAGATGCAAGACGAGCCTGCATTCAAGTCACTGCAGGGATATCCGGCCTTATTTCGAGTCAGGGCATCGTGGTGTCCATTCCACTTGAGGCCGCAAACTCAGCACATAAGTAGAGCTGAGAGAAGCCTCCTCTTGAGGTGCTTGTGGTAAGGTGGTATTCCTCTGGAGTCGAAGCCAGGGACTAACCTCTCATCTCGAGTTGATTTTTGGTCCACGGAGCTCTTTCGTGTTGCTACAGTGACCTCAGGATCCCTCTAGCCTTGAAACAGTGTTCTTGGGGTTTCTCTGGAGTGCCATCAAGGAAATTAAGGCTCCTTTTCTGTGTGATGTGGAACACGGCAATGCTCTGCACGCAGTGCAGGGGAATCGGGCCTCATCTCGCGGCGAGGGGGAAGTCTCATGGTTTTTCTCGAGTTGCGGCGGGAACCTGGGGTATATTCTCGAGTTACGACGGGCATGGCCCTTCCACCCACGTGTTTGCTCAGCGACGTCAGGACTCCTGCCTAGTTGCGAGGGACAACTCGGGATTCTCCTCGAGGCTTGGCAGGGCAATTGGGACGCCTCTCCAGCTGAGGCGGGAGACCAAGCGTCCCTTTCCACATGCACAGGAATCCTGATACTCCTATCAAGTTTCACGAGGAGTCAGGCATCGTCTCCTTTGGAGGCACTGATCTCCGCGTACCTCTGAAGTTTTCAAAGGATGTGAGGCCTCCGGTCGCGATGAGGTGGGGAACTAGGTCTTTCTCTGTGGTCTCCACAGGGGATTCAGACATCCTTTCGTCTTGAGAGATGCAAGACGAGCCTGCATTCAAGTCACTGCAGGGATATCCGGCCTTATTTCGAGTCAGGGCATCGCGGTGTCCATTCCACTTGAGGCCGCAAACTCAGGGTCCCTCTCACATACCTAGAGCTGAGAGAAGCCTCCTCTTGAGGTGCTTGTGGTAAGGTGGTATTCCTCTGGAGTCGAAGCCAGGGACTAACCTCTCATCTCGAGTTGATTTTTGGTCCACGGAGCTCTTTCGTGTTGCAACAGTGACCTCAGGATCCCTCTAGCCTTGAAACAGTGTTCTTGGGGTTTCTCTGGAGTGCCATCAAGGAAATCAAGGCTCCTTTCATGTGTGATGTGCAACACGGAATTGCTCTGCACGCAGTGCAGGGGAATCGGGCCTCATATCACGGCGAGGGGGAAGTCTCATGGTTTTTCACGACTTGCGGCGGGAACCTGGGGTATATTCTCGAGTTACGACTGGGATGGCCCTTCCACACACGTGTTTGTTCAGCGACGTCAGGACTCCTGCCTAGTTGCGAGGGACAACTCGGGATTCTCCTCGAGGCTTGGCAGGGCAATTGGGACGCCTCTCCAGCTGAGGCGGGAGACCAAGGGTCCCTTTCCACGTGCCACAGGAATCCTGGGACTCCTATCAAGTTTCACGAGGAGTCAGGCATCGTCTCCTTAGGAGACACTGATCTCCGCGTACCTCTGAAGTTTTCAAAGGATGTGAGGCCTCCGTTCGCGATGAGGTGGGGAAGTAGGTCATTCTCTGTGGTCTCCACAGGGGATTCAGACATCCTTTCGTCTTGGGAGATGCAAGACGAGCCTGCATTCAAGTCACTGCAGGGATATCCGGCCTTATTTCGAGTCAGGGCATCGCGGTGTCCATTCCACTTGAGGCCGCAAACTCAGGGTTCCTCTCACATACCTAGAGCTGAGAGAAGCTTCCTCTTGAGGTGCTTGTGGTAAGGTGATATTCCTCTGGAGTCGAAGCCAGGGACTAACCTCTCATCTCGAGTTGATTTTTGGTCCACGGAGCTCTTTCCTGTTGCTACAGTGACCTCAGGATCCCTCTAGCCTTGAAACAGTGTTCTTGGTGTTTCTCTGGAGTGCCATCAAGGAAATCAAGGCTCCTTTCATGTGTGATGTGCAACACGGAATTGCTCTGCACGCAGTGCAGGGGAATCAGGCCTCATCTCGCGGCGAGGAGGAAGTCTCATGGTTTTTCTCGAGTTGCGGCAGGAACCTGGGGTATATTCTCGAGTTACGACGGGGATGGCCCTTCCACACACTTGTTTGTTCAGCGACATCAGGACTCCTGCCAAGTTGCGAGGGACAACTCGGGATTCTCCTCGAGGCTTGGCAGGGCAATTGGGACGCCTCTCCAGCTGAGGCGGGAGACCAAGGGTCCCTATCCACGTGCCACAGGAATCCTGGGACTCCTATCAAGTTTCACGAGGAATCAGGCATCGTCTCCTTTGGAGGCACTGATCTCCGCGTACCTCTGGAGTTTTCAAAGGATGTGAGGCCTCCGGTCGCGATGAGGTGGGGAACTAGGTCTTTCTCTGTGGTCTCCACAGGGGATTCAGACATTCGTTCATTTTGGGAGATGCAAGACGAGCCTGCATTCAAGTCACTGCAGGGATATCCGGCCTTATTTCGCGTCAGGGCATCGCAGTGTCCATTCCACTTGAGGCCGCAAAATCAGGGTCCCTCTCACATACCTAGAGCTGAGAGAAGCCTCCTCTTGAGGTGCTTGTGGTAAGGTGGTATTCCTCTGGAGTCGAAGCCAGGGACTAACCTCTCATCTCGAGTTGATTCTTGGTCCACGGAGCTCTTTCGTGTTGCTACAGTGACCTCAGGATCCCTCTAGCCTTGAAACAGTGTTCTTGGGGTTTCTCTGGAGTGCCATCAAGGGAATTAAGACTCCTTTCATGTGTGATGTGCAACACGGAATTGCTCTGCACGCAGTGCAGGGGAATCGGGCCTCATCTCGCGGCGAGGGGGAAGTCTCATGGTTTTTCTCGAGTTACGGCGGGAACCTGGGGTATATTCTCGAGTTACGACGGGGATGGCCCTTCCACCCACGTGTTTGTTCAGCGACGTCAGGACTCCTGCCTAGTTGCGAGGGACAACTCGGGATTCTCCTCGAGGCTTGGCAGGGCAATTGGGACGCCTCTCCATCTGAGGCGGGAGACCAAGGGTCCCTTTTCACGTGCCACAGGAATCCTGGGACTCCTATCAAGTTTCACGAGGAGTCAGGCATCGTCTTCTTTGGAGGCACTGATCTCCGCGTACCTCTGGAGTTTTCAAAGGATGTGAGGCCTCCGTTCGCGATGAGGTGGGGAACTAGGTCTTTCTCTGTGGTCTCCACAGGGGATTCAGACATCCTTTCGTCTTGGGAGATGCAAGACGAGCCTGCATTCAAGTCACTGCAGGGATATCCGGCCTTATTTCTAGCCAGGGCATCGCGGTGTCCATTCCACTTGAGGCCGCAAAATCAGGGACCCTCTCACATACCTATAGCTGAGAGAAGCCTTCTCTTCAGGTGCTTGTGGTAAGGTGGTATTCCTCTGGTGTCGAAGCCAGGGACTAACCTCTCATCTCGAGTTGATTCTTAGTCCACGGAGCTCTTTCGTGTTGCTACAGTGACCTCAGGATCCCTCTAGCCTTGAAACAGTGTTGTTGGGGTTTCTCTGCAGTGCCACCAAGGAAATCAAGGCTCCTTTCATGTGTGATGTGCAACACGGTATTGCTCTGCACGCAGTGCAGGTGAATCGGGCCTCATATCACGGCGAGGGGAAAGTCTCTTGGTTTTTCACGACTTGCGGCGGGAACCTGGGGTATATTCTCGATTTACGACTGGGATGGCCCTTCCACACACGTGTTTGTTCAGCGCCGTCAGGACTCCTGCCTAGTTGCGAGGGACAACTCGGGATTCTCCTCGAGGCTTGGCAGGGCAATTGGGACGCCTCTCAAGCTGAGGCGGGAGACCAAGTTTCCCATTCCACGTGCACAGGTATTCTGGGACTCCTATCAAGTTTCACGAGGAGTCAGGCATCGTCTCCTTTGGAGGCACTGATCTCCGCGTACCTCTGAAGTTTTCAAAGGATGTGAGGCCTCCGTTCGCGATGAGGTGGGGAAATAGGTCATTCTCTGTGGTCTACACAGGGGATTCAGACATCCTTTCGTTTTGGGAGATGCAAGACGAGCCTGCATTCAAGTCACTGCAGGGATATCCGGCCTTATTTCGAGTCAGGGCATCGTGGTGTCCATTCCACTTGAGGCCGCAAAATCAGGGTCCCTCTCACATACCTAAAGCTGAGAGAATCCTCCTCTTGAGGTGCTTGTGGTAAGGTGGTATTCCTCTGGAGTCGAAGCCAGGGACTAACCTCTCATCTCGAGTTGATTTTTGGTCTATGGAGCTCTTTCGTGTTGCTACAGTGACCTCAGGATCCCTCTAGCCTTGAAACAGTGTTCTTGGGGTTTCTCTGGAGTGCCATCAAGGAAATCAAGGCTCCTTTCATGTGTGATGTGCAACACGGAATTGCTCTGCACGCAGGGCAGGGGAATAGGGCCTCATCTCACGGCGAGGGGGAAGTCTCATGGTTTTTCTCGAGTTGCGGCGGGAACCTGGGGTATATTCTCGAGTTACGACGGGGATGGCCCTTCCACCCACGTGTTTGTTCAGCGACGTCAGGACTCCTGCCTAGTTGCGAGGGACAACTCGGGATTCTCCTCGAGGCTTGGCAGGGCAATTGGGACGCCTCTCCAGCTGAGGCGGGAGACCAAGCGTCCCTTTCCACATGCCACAGGAATCCTGGGACTCCTATCAAGTTTCACGAGGAGTCAGGCACCGTCTCCTTTGAAGGCACTGATCTCCGCGTACCTCTGGAGTTTTCAAAGGATGTGAGGCCTCCGGTCGCGAAGAGGTGGGGAACTAGGTCTTTCTCTGTGGTCTCCACAGGGGATTCAGACATCCTTTCGTCTTGGGAGATGCAAGACGAGCCTGCATTCAAGTCACTGCAGGGATATCCGGCCTTATTTCTAGCCAGGGCATCGCGGTGTCCATTCCACTTGAGGCCGCAAAATCAGGGACCCTCTCACATACCTATAGCTGAGAGAAGCCTTCTCTTCAGGTGCTTGTGGTAAGGTGGTATTCCTCTGGTGTCGAAGCCAGGGACTAACCTCTCATCTCGAGTTGATTCTTAGTCCACGGAGCTCTTTCGTGTTGCTACAGTGACCTCAGGATCCCTCTAGCCTTGAAACAGTGTTGTTGGGGTTTCTCTGCAGTGCCACCAAGGAAATCAAGGCTCCTTTCATGTGTGATGTGCAACACGGTATTGCTCTGCACGCAGTGCAGGTGAATCGGGCCTCATATCACGGCGAGGGGAAAGTCTCTTGGTTTTTCACGACTTGCGGCGGGAACCTGGGGTATATTCTCGATTTACGACTGGGATGGCCCTTCCACACACGTGTTTGTTCAGCGCCGTCAGGACTCCTGCCTAGTTGCGAGGGACAACTCGGGATTCTCCTCGAGGCTTGGCAGGGCAATTGGGACGCCTCTCAAGCTGAGGCGGGAGACCAAGTTTCCCATTCCACGTGCACAGGTATTCTGGGACTCCTATCAAGTTTCACGAGGAGTCAGGCATCGTCTCCTTAGGAGGCACTGATCTCCGCGTACCTCTGAAGTTTTCAAAGGATGTGAGGCCTCCGTTCGCGATGAGGTGGGGAAATAGGTCATTCTCTGTGGTCTACACAGGGGATTCAGACATCCTTTCGTTTTGGGAGATGCAAGACGAGCCTGCATTCAAGTCACTGCAGGGATATCCGGCCTTATTTCGAGTCAGGGCATCGTGGTGTCCATTCCACTTGAGGCCGCAAAATCAGGGTCCCTCTCACATACCTAAAGCTGAGAGAATCCTCCTCTTGAGGTGCTTGTGGTAAGGTGGTATTCCTCTGGAGTCGAAGCCAGGGACTAACCTCTCATCTCGAGTTGATTTTTGGTCTATGGAGCTCTTTCGTGTTGCTACAGTGACCTCAGGATCCCTCTAGCCTTGAAACAGTGTTCTTGGGGTTTCTCTGGAGTGCCATCAAGGAAATCAAGGCTCCTTTCATGTGTGATGTGCAACACGGAATTGCTCTGCACGCAGGGCAGGGGAATAGGGCCTCATCTCGCGGCGAGGGGGAAGTCTCATGGTTTTTCTCGAGTTGCGGCGGGAACCTGGGGTATATTCTCGAGTTACGACGGGGATGGCCCTTCCACCCACGTGTTTGTTCAGCGACGTCAGGACTCCTGCCTAGTTGCGAGGGACAACTCGGGATTCTCCTCGAGGCTTGGCAGGGCAATTGGGACGCCTCTCCAGCTGAGGCGGGAGACCAAGCGTCCCTTTCCACATGCCACAGGAATCCTGGGACTCCTATCAAGTTTCACGAGGAGTCAGGCACCGTCTCCTTTGAAGGCACTGATCTCCGCGTACCTCTGGAGTTTTCAAAGGATGTGAGGCCTCCGGTCGCGAAGAGGTGGGGAACTAGGTCTTTCTCTGTGGTCTCCACAGGGGATTCAGACATCATTTCCTCTTGGGAGATGCAAGACGAGCCTGCATTCAAGTCACTGCAGGGATATCCGGCCTTATTTCGAGCAAGGCATCGCGGTGTCCATTCCACTTGAGGCCGCAAACTCAGGGTCCCTCTCACATACCTAGAGCTGAGAGAAGCCTCCTCTTGAGGTGCTTGTGGTAAGGTGGTATTCCTCTGGAGTCGAAGCCAGGGACTAACCTCTCATCTCGAGTTGATTTTTGGTCCACGGAGCTCTTTCGTGTTGCTACAGTGACCTCAGGATCCCTCTAGCCTTGAAACAGTGTTCTTGGGGTTTCTCTGGAGTGCCATCAAGGAAATCAAGGCTCCTTTCATGTGTGATATGCAACACCGAATTGCTCTCCACGCAGTGCAGGGGAATCAGGCCTCATCTCGCGGCGAGGGGGAAGTCTCATGGTTTTTCTCGAGTTGCGGCGCGAACCTGGGGTATATTCTCGAGTTACGACGGGGATGGCCCTTCCACACACGTGTTTGTACAGCGATGGCAGGACTCCTGCCTAGTTGCGAGGGACAACTCGGGATTCTCCTCAAGGCTTGGCAGGGCAATTGGGACGCCTCTCTAGTTGAGGCGGGAGACCAAGGGTCCCTTTCCACGAGCCACAGTAATCCTGGGACTCCTATCAATTTTCAGGAGGAGTCAGCCATCGTCTCCTTTGGAGGCACTGATCTCCGCATACCTCTGGAGTTTTCAAAGGATGTGAGGCCTCAGGTCGCCATGAGGTGGGGAACTAGGTCTTTCTCTGTGGTCTCCACAGGGGATTCAGACATCCTTTCATCTTGGGAGATGCAAGACAAGCCTGCATTCAAGTCACTGCAGGGATATCCGGCCTTATTTCGCGTCAGGGCATAGCAGTGTCCATTCCAATTGAGGCCGCAAAATCAGGGTCCCTCTCACATACCTAGAGCTGAGAGAAGCCTCCTCTTGAGGTGCTTGTGGTAAGGTGGTAATCCTATGGAGTCGAAGTTAGGGACTAACCTCTAATCTCGAGTTGATTTTTGGTCCACGGAGCTCTTTCGTGTTGCTACAGTGACCTCAGGATCCCTCTAGCCTTGAAACAGTGTTCTTGGGGTTTCTCTGGAGTGCCATCAAGGAAATCAAGGCTCCTTTCATGTGTGATGTGCAACACGGAATTGCTCTGCACGCAGTGCAGGGGAATCGGGCCTCATCTCGCGGCGAGGGGGAAGTCTCATGGTTTTTCTCGAGTTGCGGCGGGAATCTGGGGTATATTCTCGAGTTACGACGGGGATGGCCCTTCCACACACGAGTTTGTTCAGCGACGGCAGGACTCCTGCCTAGTTGCGAGGGACAACTCGGGATTCTCCTCGAGGCTTGGCAGGGCAATTGGGATGCCTCTCCAGCTGAGGCGGGAGACCAAGTGTCCCTTTCCACGTGCCACAGGAATCCTGGGACTCCTATCAAGTTTCACGAGGAGTCAGGCATCGTCTCCTTTGGAGGCACTGATCTCCGCGTCCCTCTGGAGTTTTCAAAGGATGTGAGGCCTCCGGTCGCGATGAGGTGTGGAACTAGGTCTTTCTCTGTGGTCTCCACAGGGGATTCAGACATCCTTTCGTCTTCGGAGATGCAAGACGAGCCTGCATTGAAGTCACTGCAGGGATATCCGGCCTTATTTCGCGTCAGGGCATCGTAGTGTCCATTCCACTTGAGGCCGCAAACTCAGGGTCCCTCTAAAATACCTAGAGCTGAGAGAAGCCTCCTCTTGAGGTGCTTGTGGTAAGGTGGTATTCCTCTGGAGTCGACGCCAGGGACTAACCTCTCATCTCGAGTTGATTCTTGGTCCACGGAGCTCTTTCGAGTTGCTACAGTGACGTCAGGATCCCTCTAGCCTTGAATCAGTGTTCTTGGGGTTTCTCTGGTGTGCCATCAAGGAAATCAAGGCTCCTTTCATGTGTGATGTGCAGCACGGAATTGCTCTGCACGCAGTGCAGGGGAATCGGGCCTCATCTCGCGGCGAGGGGGAAGTCTAATGGTTTTTCTCGAGTTGCGGCGGGAACCTGGGGTATATTCTCGAGTTACGACGGGGATGGCCCTTCCACCCATGTGTTTGTTCAGCGACGTCAGGACTCCTGCCTAGTTGCGAGGGACAACTCGGGATTCTCCTCGAGGCTTGGCAGGGCAATTGGGACGCCTCTCAAGCTGAGGCGGGAGACCAAGGGTCCCTTTCCACGTGCCACAGGAATCCTGGGACTCCTATCAAGTTTCACGAGGAGTCAGGCATCGTCTCCTTTGGAGGCACTCATCTCCGCGTACCTCTGGAGTTTTCAAAGGATGTGAGGTCTCCGGTCGCGATGAGGTGGGGAACTAGGTCTTTCTCTGTGGTCTCCAGAGGGGATTCAGACATCCTTTCGTCTTGGGAGATGCAAGACGAGCCTGCATTCAAGTCACTGCAGGGATATCCAGCCTTATTTCACGTCAGGGCATCGCAGTGTCCACTCCACTTGAGGCCGCAAACTCAGGGTCCCTCTAACATACCTAGAGCTAAGAGAAGCCTCCTCTTGAGGTGCTTCTGGTAAGGTGGTATTCCTCTGGAGTCGAAGCCAGGGACTAATCTCTCATCTCGAGTTGATTTGTGGTCCACGTAGCTCTTTCGTGTTGCTACAGTGACCTCAGGATCCCTCTAGCCTTGAAACAGTGTTCTTGGGTTTTCTCTGGAGTGCCACCATTGAAATCAAGGCTCCTTTCATGTGTGATGTGCAACACGGAATTGCTCTGCACGCAGTGCAGGGGAATCGGGCCTCATCCCGCGGCGAGGGGGAAGTCTCATGGTTTTTCTCCAGTTGCGGCGGGAACCTGGGGTATATTCTCGAGTTACGACGGGGATGGCCCTTCCAGCCACGTGTTTGTTCAGTGACGTCAGGACTCCTGCCTAGTTGCGAGGGACAACTCGGGATTCTCCTCGAGGCTTGGCAGGTCAATTGGGACGCCTCTGCAGCTGAGGCGGTAGACCAAGGGTCCCTTTCCGCGTGCCACAGGAATTCTGGGACTCCTATCAAGTTTCACAAGGAGTCAGGCATCGTCTCCGTTGGAGGCACTGATCTCCGCGTACCTCTGGAGTTTTCAAAGGATGTGAGGCCTCCGGTCGCCATGAGGTGGGGATCTAGGTCTTTCTCTGTGGTCTCCACAGGGGATTCCGACATCCTTTCTTCTTGGGAGATGCAAGACGAGCCTGCATTCAATTCACTGCAGGGATATCCGGCCTTATTTCGCGTCAGGGCATCGCAGTGTCCATTCCACTTGAGTCCGCAAAATCAGGGTCTCTCTCACATACCTAGAGCTGAGAGAAGCCTCCTCTTTAGGTGCTTGTGGTAAGGTGGTATTCCTCTGGAGTCGAAGCAAGGGACTAACCTCTCATCTCGAGTTGATTTTTGGGCCACGGAGCTCTTTCGTGTGGCTACAGTGACCTCAGGATCCCTCTAGCCTTGAAACAGTGTTCTTGGGGTTTCTCTGGAGTGCCATCAAGGAAATCAAGGCTCCTTTCATGTGTGATGTGCAACACGGAATTGCTCTGCACACAGTGCAGGGGAATCGGGCCTCATCTCGTGGCGAGGGGGAAGTCTCATGGTTTTTCTCGAGTTGCGGCGGGAACCTGGGGTATATTCTCGAGTTACGACGGGGATGGCGCTTCCAACCACGTGTTTGTTCAGCGACGTCAGGACTCCTGCCTAGTTGCGAGGGACAACTCGAGATTCTCCTCGAGGCTTGGCAGGGCAATTGGGACGCCTCTCCAGCTGAGGCGGGAGACCAAGTGTCCCTTTCCACGTGCCACAGGAATCCTGGGACTCCTATCAAGTTTCACGAGGAGTCAGGCATCGTCTCCTTTGGTGGCACTGATCTCCGCGTACCTCTGAAGTTTTCAAAGGATGTGAGGCCTCCGGTCGCGATGAGGTGGGGACTAGGTCTTTCTCTGTGGTCTCCAGAGGGGATTCAGACATCCTTTCGTCTTGGGAGATGCAAGACGAGCCTGCATTCAAGTCACTGCAGGGATATCCAGCCTTATTTCGCGTCAGGGCATCGCGGTGTCCATTCTACTTGAGGCCGCAAACTCAGGGTCCCTCTCACATACCTAGAGCTGAGAGAAGCCTCCTCTTGAGGTGCTTCTGTTAAGGTGTTATTCCTCTGGAGTCGAAGCCAGGGACTAACCTCTCATCTCGAGTTGATTTTTCGTCCATGGAGCTCTTTCGTGTTGCTACAATGACCTCAGGATCCCTCCATCCTTGAAACAGTATTCTTGGGGTTTCTCTGGAGTGCCATCAAGGAAATCAAGGCTCCTTTCATGTGTGATGTGCAACACGGAATTGCTCTGCACGCAGTGCAGGGGAATCGGGCCTCATCTCACGGCGACGGGGAACTCTCATGGTTTTTCTCCGGTTGCGGCGGGATCTTGGGGTATATTCTCGAGTTACGAAGGGAATGGCCCTTCCACCCACGTGTTTGTTCAGCGACATCAGGACTCCTGCCTAGTTGCGAGGGACAACTCGGGATTCTCCTCGAGGCTTGGCAGGGCAATTGGGACGCCTCTCCAGCTGAGGCGGGAGACAAAGGGTCCCTTTCCACGTGCCACAGGAATCCGGGGACTCCTATCAAGTTTCATGAGGAGTCAGGCATCGTCTCCTTTCGAGGCACTGATCTCCGCGTACCTCTGAAGTTTTCAAAGGATGTGAGGCCTCCGGTCGCGATGAGGTGGGGAACTAGGTCTTTCACTGTGGTCTCCACAGAGGATTCAGACATCCTTTCATCTTGGGAGATGCATGACGAGCCTGCATTCAATTCACTGCAGGGATATCCGGGCTTATTTCGCGTCAGGGCATCGCAGTGTCCATTACACTTGAGTCCGCAAAATCGGGGTCCCTCTCACATACCTAGAGCTGAGAGAAGCCTCCAACTGAGGTGCTTGTGGTAAGGTGGTATTCCGCTGGAGTCGAAGCCAGGGACTAACCTCTCATCTCGAGTTGATTTTTGGTCCACGGAACTCTTTCGTGTGGCTACATTGACCTCAGGATCCCTCTAGCCTTGAAACAGTGTTCTTGGGGTTTCTCTGGAGTGCCATCTAGGAAACAAGGCTCCTTTCACGTGTGATGTGCAACACTGAATTGCTCTGCACGCAGTGCAGGGGAATCGGGCCTCATCTCGCGGCGAGGGGGAAGTCTCATGGTATTCCTCGAGTTGCGGCGGAAACCTGGGGTATATTCTCGAGTTACGACGGGGATGGCCCTTCCAGCCACGAGTTTGTTCAGCGACGTCAGGACTCCTGCCTAGTTGCGAGGGACAACTCGGGATTCTCCTCGAGGCTTGGAAGGGCAATTGGGACGCCTCTCCAGCTGAGGCGGGAGACGAACGGTCCCTTTCCACGTGCCACAGGAATCCTGGGACTCCTATCAAGTTTCACGAGGAGTCAGGCATCGTCTCCTTTGGAGGCACTGATCTCCGCGTCCCTCTGGAGTTTTCAAAGGATGTGAGGCCTCCGGTCAATTTGAGGTGGGGAACTAGGTCTTTCTCTGTGGTCGCCACAGGGGATTCAGACATCCTTTCGTCTTGGGAGATGCAAGACGAGCCTGCATTCAAGTCACTGCAGGGATATCCGGCCTTATTTCGAGTCAGGGCATCGCGGTGTCCATTCCACTTGAGGCCGCAAAATCAGGGTCACTCTCACATAGCTAGAGCTGAGAGAAGCCTCCTCTTGAGGTGCTTGTGGTAAGGTGGTATTCCTCTGGAGTCGAAGCCAGGGACTAACCTCTATTCTCGAGTTGATTGTTGGTCCACGGAGCTCTTTCATGTTGCTACAGTGACCTCAGGATCCCTCTAGCCTTGAAACAGTGTTCTTGGGGTTTCTCTGGAGTGCCATCAAGGAAATCAAGGCTCCTTTCATGTGTGATGTGCAACACGGAATTGCTCTGCACGCAGTGCAGGGGAATCGGGCCTCATCTCGCGGCGAGGGGGAAGTCTCATGGTTTTTCTGGAATTGCGGCGGGAACCTGGGATATATTCTCGAGTTACGACGGGGATGGCCCTTCCACCCACTTGTTTGTTCAGCGACGTCAGGACACCTGCCTAGTTGCGAGGGACAACTCGAGATTCTCCTCGAGACTTGGCAGGGCAATTGGGACGTCTCTCCAGCTGAGGCGGGAGACCAAGGGTCCCTTTCCACGTGCCACAGTAATCCTGGGACTCCTATCAAGTTTCACGAAGAGTCAGGCATCGTCTCCTTTGAAGGCACTGATCTCCGCGTCCCTCTGGAGTTTTCAAAGGATGTGAGGCCTCCGGTCGCGATGAGGTGGGGATCTAGGTCTTTCTCTGTGGTCTCCACAGGGGATTCAGACCTCCTTTCGTCTTGGGAGATGCAAGACGAGCCTGCATTCAAGTCACTGCAGGGATATCCGGCCTTATTTCGAGTCAGGGCATCGCGGTGTCCATTCCACTTGAGGTCGCAAACTCAGGGTCCCTCTCACATACCTAGAGCTGAGAGAAGCCTCCTCTTGAGGTGCTTGTGGTAAGGTGGTATTCCTCTGGAGTCGAAGCCAGGGACTAACCTCTCATCTCAAGTTGATTTTTGGTCCACGGAGCTCTTTCGTGTTGCTACAGTGACCTCAGGATCCCTCTAGCCTTGAAACAGTGTTCTTGGGGTTTCTCTGGAGTGCCATCAAGGAAATTAAGTTTCCTTTCATGTGTGATGTGCAACACGGAATTGCTCTGCACGCAGTGCAGGGGAATCGGGCCTCATCTCGCGGCGAGGGGGAAGTCTCATGGTTTTCCTAGAGTTGCGGCGGGAACCTGGGGTATATTCTCGAGTTACGACGGGGATGGCCCTTCCACCCACTTGTTTGTTCAGCGACATCAGGACTTCTGCCTAGTTTCGAGGGACAACTCGGGATTCTCCTCGAGGCTTGGCAGGGCAATTGGGACGCCTCTCCAGCTGAGGCGGGAGACCAAGTGTCCCTTTCCACGAGCCACAGGAATCCTGGGACTCCTATCAAGTTTCACGAGGAGTCAGGCATCGTCTCCTTTGGAGGCACTGATCTCCGCGTACCTCTGGAGTTTTCAAAGGATGTGAGGCCTCCGGTCGCGATGAGGTGGGGAACTAGGTCTTTCTCTGTGGTCTGCACTGGGGATTCAGACATCCTTTCGTCTTGGGAGATGCAAGACGAGCCTGCATTCAAGTCACTGCAGATATATATGGCCTTATTTCGAGCCAGGGCATCGCGGTGTCCACTCCACTTGAGGCCGCAAACTCAGGGTCCCTCTCACATACCTAGAGCTGAGAGAAGCCTCCTCTTGAGGTGCTTGTGGTAAGGTGGTATTCCTCTGGAGTCGAAGCCAGGGACTAACCTCTCATCTCGAGTTGATTTTTGGTCCACGGAGCTCTTTCGTGTTGCTACAGTGACCTCAGGATCCCTCTAGCCTTGAAACAGTGTTCTTGGGGTTTCTCTGGAGTGCCACCAAGGAAATCAAGTCTCCTTTCATGTGTGATGTGCAACACGGAATTGCTCTGCACGCAGTGCAGGGGAATCAGGCATCATATCGCGTCGAGGGGGAAGTCTCATGGTTTTTCTCGAGTTGCGGCGGGAACCTGGGGTATATTCTCGAGTTACGACGGGGATGGCCCTTCCACCCACGTGTGTGTTCAGCGACGTCAGGACTCCTGCCTAGTTGCGAGGGACAACTCGGGATTCTCCTCGAGGCTTGGCAGGGCAATTGGGACGCCTCTCCAGCTGAGGCGGGAAACCAAGGGTCCCTTTCCACGTGCCACAGGAATCCTGGGACTCCTATCAAGTTTCACGAGGAGTCAGGCATCGTCTCCTTTGGAGGCACTGATCTCCGCGTCCCTCTGGAGTTTTCAAAGGACGTGAGGCCTCCGGTCGCGATGAGGTGGGGAACTAGGTCTTTCTCTGTGGTCTACACAGGGGATTCAGACATCCTTTCGTCTTGGGAGATGCAAGACGAGCCTGCATTCAAGTCACTGCAGGGATATCCGGCCTTATTTCACGTCAGTTCATCGCGGTGTCCATTCCACTTGAGGCCGCAAACTCAGGGTCCCTCTCACATACCTAGAGCTGAGAGAAGCCTCCTCTTGAGGTGCTTGTGGTAAGGTGGTATTCCTCTGGAGTCGAAGCCAGGGTCTAACCTCTCATCTCGAGTTGATTTTTGGTCCACGGAGCTCTTTCGTGTTGCTACAGTGACCTCAGGATCCCTCTAGCCTTGAAACAGTGTTCTTGGGGTTTCTCTGGAGTGCCATCAAGGAAATCAAGGCTCCTTTCATGTGTGATGTGCAACACGGAATTGCTCTGCACGCAGTGCAGGGGAATCAGGCCTCATCTCGCGGCGAGGGGGAAGTCTCATGGTTTTTCTCGAGTTGCGGCGGGAACCTGGGGTATATTCTCGAGTTATGACGGGAATGGCCATTCCACACACGTGTTTATTCAGCGAAGTCAGGACTCCTGCCTAGTTGCGAGGGACAACTCGGGATTCTCTTCGAGGCTGGGCAGGGCAATTGGGACGCCTCTCCAGGTGAGGCGGGAGACCAAGGGTCCCTATCCACGAGCCAGAGGAATCCTGGGACTTCTATCAAGTTTCACGAGGAGTCAGGCATCGTCTCCTTTGGAGGCACTGATCTCCGCGTACCTCTGGAGTTTTCAAAGGATGTGAGGCCTCCGGTCGCCATGAGGTGGGGAACTAGGTCTTTCTCTGTGGTCTCCACAGGGGATTCAGACATTCTTTCATCTTGGGAGATGCAAGACGAGCCTGCATTCAAGTCACTGCAGGGATATCCGGCCTTATTTCGAGTCAGGGCATCGCGGTGTCCATTCCACTTGAGGCCGCAAACTCAGGGTCCCTCTCACATACCTAGAGCTGAGAGAAGCCTCCTCTTGAGGTGCTTGTGGTAAGGTGGTATTCCTCTGGAGTCGAAGCCAGGGACTAACCTCTCATCTCGAGTTGATTTTTGGTCCACGGAGCTCTTTCGTGTTGCTACAGTGACCTCAGGATCCCTCTAGCCTTGAAACAGTGTTCTTGGGGTTTCTCTGGAGTGCCATCAAGGAAATCAAGGATGCTTTCATGTGTGATGTGCAAGACGGAATTGCTCTGCACGCAGTGCAGGGGAATCGGGCCTCATCTCGCGGCGAGGGGGAAGTCTCATGGTTTTTCTCGAGTTGCGGCGGGAACCTGGGGTATATTCTCGAGTTACGACGGGGATGGCCCTTCCACCCACGTGTTTGTTCAGCGACGGCAGGACTCTTGCCTAGTTTCGAGGGACAACTCGGGATTCTCCTCGAGGCTTGGCAGGGCAATTGGGACGCCTCTCCAGCTGAGGCGGGAGACCAAGGGTCCCTTTCCACGTGCCACAGGAATCCTGGGACTCCTATCAAGTTTCACGAGGAGTCAGGCATCGTCTCCTTTGGAGGCACTGATCTCCGCGTACCTCTGGAGTTTTCAAAGGATGTGAGGCCTCAGGTCGCGATGAGGTGGGGAACTAGGTCTTTCTCTGTGGTCTCCACAGGGGATTCAGACATCCTTTCGTCTTGGGAGGTGCAAGACGAGCCTGCATTCAAGTCACTACAGGGATATCCGGCCTTATTTCGAGTCAGGGCATCGCGGTGTCCATTCCACTTGAGGTCGCAAATTCAGGGTCCCTCTCACATACCTAGAGCTGAGAGAAGCCTCCTCTTGAGGTGCTTGTGGTAAGGTGGTATTCCTCTGGAGTCGAAGCCAGGGACTAACCTCTCATCTCGAGTTGATTTTTGGTCCACGGAGCTCTTTCGTGTTGCTACAGTGACCTCAGGATCCCTCTAGCCTTGAAACAGTGTACTTGGGGTTTCTCTCGAGTGCCATCAAGGAAATTAAGTTTCCTTTCATGTGTGATGTGCAACACGGAATTGCTCTGCACGCAGTGCAGGGGAATCGGGCCTCATCTCGCGGCGAGGGGAAAGTCTCATGGTTTTTCTCGAGTTGCGGCGGGAACCTGGGGTATATTCTCGAGTTACGACGGGGATGGCCCTTCCACCCACGTGTTTGTTCAGCGACATCAGGACTTCTGCCTAGTTGCGAGGGACAACTCGGAATTCTGCTCGAGGCTTGGCAGAGCAATTGGGACGCCTCTCCAGCTGAGGCGGGAGACCAAATGTCCCTTTCCACGAGCCAAAGGAATCCTGGGACTCCTATCAAGTTTCACGAGGAGTCAGGCATCGTCTCCTTTGGAGGCACTGATCTCCGCGTACCTCTGGAGTTTTCAAAGGATGTGAGGCCTCCGGTCGCGTTGAGGTGGGGAACTAGGTCTTTCTCTGTGGTCTGCACAGGGGATTCAGACATCCTTTCGTCTTGGGAGATGCAAGACGAGCCTGCATTCAAGTCACTGCAGATATATATGGCCTTATTTCGAGCCAGGGCATCGCAGTGTCCATTCCACTTGAGGCCGCAAACTCAGGGTCCCTCTCACATACCTAGAGTTGAGAGAAGCCTCCTCTTGAGGTGCTTGTGGTAAGGTGGTATTCCTCTGGAGTCGAAGCCAGGGACTAACCTCTCATCTCGAGTTGATTCTTGGTCCACGGAGCTCTTTCGTGTTGCTACAGTGACCTCAGGATCCCTCTAGCCTTCAAACAGTGCTCTTGGGGTTTCTCTGGAGTGCCATCAAGGAAATCAAGGCTCCTTTCATGTGTGATGTGCAACACGGAATTGCTCTGCACGCAGTGCAGGGGAATCGGGCCTCATCTCGCGGCGAGGGGGAAGTCTCATGGTTTTTCTCGAGTTGCGGCGGGAACCTGGGGTATATTCTCGAGTTACGACGGGGATGGCCCTTCCACCCACGTGTGTGTTCAGCGACGTCAGGACTCCTGCCTAGTTGCGAGGGACAACTCGGGATTCTCCTCGAGGCTTGGCAGGGCAATTGGGACGCCTCTCCAGCTGAGGCGGGAAACCAAGGGTCCCTTTCCACGTGCCACAGGAATCCTGGGACTCCTATCAAGTTTCACGAGGAGTCAGGCATCGTCTCCTTTGGAGGCACTGATCTCCGCGTACCTCTGGAGTTTTCAAAGGACGTGAGGCCTCCGGTCGCGATGAGGTGGGGAACTAGGTCTTTCTCTGTGGTCTACACAGGGGATTCAGACATCCTTTCGTCTTGGGAGATGCAAGACGAGCCTGCATTCAAGTCACTGCAGGGATATCCGGCCTTATTTCACGTCAGTTCATCGCGGTGTCCATTCCACTTGAGGCCGCAAACTCAGGGTCCCTCTCACATACCTAGAGCTGAGAGAAGCCTCCTCTTGAGGTGCTTGTGGTAAGGTGGTATTCCTCTGGAGTCGAAGCCAGGGTCTAACCTCTCATCTCGAGTTGATTTTTGGTCCACGGAGCTCTTTCGTGTTGCTACAGTGACCTCAGGATCCCTCTAGCCTTGAAACAGTGTTCTTGGGGTTTCTCTGGAGTGCCATCAAGGAAATCAAGGCTCCTTTCATGTGTGATGTGCAACACGGAATTGCTCTGCACGCAGTGCAGGGGAATCAGGCCTCATCTCGCGGCGAGGGGGAAGTCTCATGGTTTTTCTCGAGTTGCGGCGGGAACCTGGGGTATATTCTCGAGTTATGACGGGAATGGCCATTCCACACACGTGTTTATTCAGCGAAGTCAGGACTCCTGCCTAGTTGCGAGGGACAACTCGGGATTCTCTTCGAGGCTGGGCAGGGCAATTGGGACGCCTCTCCAGCTGAGGCGGGAGACCAAGGGTCCCTATCCACGTGCCAGAGGAATCCTGGGACTTCTATCAAGTTTCACGAGGAGTCAGGCATCGTCTCCTTTGGAGGCACTGATCTCCGCGTACCTCTGGAGTTTTCAAAGGATGTGAGGCCTCCGGTCGCCATGAGGTGGGGAACTAGGTCTTTCTCTGTGGTCTCCACAGGGGATTCAGACATTCTTTCATCTTGGGAGATGCAAGACGAGCCTGCATTCAAGTCACTGCAGGGATATCCGGCCTTATTTCGAGTCAGGGCATCGCGTTGTCCATTCCACTTGAGGCCGCAAACTCAGAACATAGCTAGAGCTGAGAGAAGCCTCCTCTTGAGGTGCTTGTGGTAAGGTGGTATTCCTTTGGAGTCGAAGCCAGGGACTAACCTCTCATCTCAAGTTGATTGTTGGTCCACGGAGCTCTCTCGTGTTGCTACAGTGACCTCAGGATCTCGCTAGCTTTGAAACAGTGTTCTTGGGGTTTCTCTGGAGTGCCATCAAGGAAATCAAGGATGCTTTCATGTGTGATGTGCAAGACGGAATTGCTCTGCACGCAGTGCAGGGGAATCGGGCCTCATCTCGCGGCGAGGGGGAAGTCTCATGGTTTTTCTCGAGTTGCGGCGGGAACCTGGGGTATATTCTCGAGTTACGACGGGGATGGCCCTTCCACCCACGTGTTTGTTCAGCGACGGCAGGACTCTTGCCTAGTTTCGAGGGACAACTCGGGATTCTCCTCGAGGCTTGGCAGGGCAATTGGGACGCCTCTCCAGCTGAGGCGGGAGACCAAGGGTCCCTTTCCACGTGCCACAGGAATCCTGGGACTCCTATCAAGTTTCACGAGGAGTCAGGCATCGTCTCCTTTGGAGGCACTGATCTCCGCGTACCTCTGGAGTTTTCAAAGGATGTGAGGCCTCAGGTCGCGATGAGGTGGGGAACTAGGTCTTTCTCTGTGGTCTCCACAGGGGATTCAGACATCCTTTCGTCTTGGGAGGTGCAAGACGAGCCTGCATTCAAGTCACTACAGGGATATCCGGCCTTATTTCGAGTCAGGGCATCGCGGTGTCCATTCCACTTGAGGTCGCAAATTCAGGGTCCCTCTCACATACCTAGAGCTGAGAGAAGCCTCCTCTTGAGGTGCTTGTGGTAAGGTGGTATTCCTCTGGAGTCGAAGCCAGGGACTAACCTCTCATCTCGAGTTGATTTTTGGTCCACGGAGCTCTTTCGTGTTGCTACAGTGACCTCAGGATCCCTCTAGCCTTGAAACAGTGTTCTTGGGGTTTCTCTCGAGTGCCATCAAGGAAATTAAGTTTCCTTTCATGTGTGATGTGCAACACGGAATTGCTCTGCACGCAGTGCAGGGGAATCGGGCCTCATCTCGCGGCGAGGGGAAAGTCTCATGGTTTTTCTCGAGTTGCGGCGGGAACCTGGGGTATATTCTCGAGTTACGACGGGGATGGCCCTTCCACCCACGTGTTTGTTCAGCGACATCAGGACTTCTGCCTAGTTGCGAGGGACAACTCGGAATTCTGCTCGAGGCTTGGCAGGGCAATTGGGACGCCTCTCCAGCTGAGGCGGGAGACCAAATGTCCCTTTCCACGAGCCACAGGAATCCTGGGACTCCTATCAAGTTTCACGAGGAGTCAGGCATCGTCTCCTTTGGAGGCACTGATCTCCGCGTACCTCTGGAGTTTTCAAAGGATGTGAGGCCTCCGGTCGCGTTGAGGTGGGGAACTAGGTCTTTCTCTGTGGTCTGCACAGGGGATTCAGACATCCTTTCGTCTTGGGAGATGCAAGACGAGCCTGCATTCAAGTCACTGCAGATATATATGGCCTTATTTCGAGCCAGGGCATCGCGGTGTCCACTCCACTTGAGGCCGCAAACTCAGGGTCCCTCTTACATAGCTAAAGCTGAGAGAAGCCTCCTCTTGAGGTGCTTGTGGTAAGGTGCTATTCCTCTGGAGTCGAAGCCAGGGACTAATCTCTCATGTCGAGTTGATTTTTGGTCCACGGAGCTCTTTCGTGTTGCTACAGTGACCTCAGGATCCCTCTAGCCTTGAAACAGTGTTCTTGGGGTTTCTCTGGGGTGCCATCAAGGAAATCAAGGCTCCTTTCATATGTGATGTGCAACACGGAATTGCTCTGCACGCAGTGCAGGGAAATCGGGCCTCATCTCGCGGCGTGGGGGGAGTCTCATGGTTTTTCTCGAGTTGCGGCGGGAACCTGGGGTATATTCTCGAGTTACGACGGGGATGGACCTTCCACACACGTGTTTGTTCAGCGACTTCAGGACTCCTGCCTAGTTGCGAGGGACAACTCGGGATTCTCCTCGAGGCTTGGCAGGGCAATTGGGACGCCTCTCCAGCTGAGGCGGTAGACCAAGGGTCCCTTTCCATGTGCCACAGGAATCCTGGGACTCCTATCAAGTTTTACGAGGAGTCAGGCATCGTCTCCTTTGAAGGCACTGATCTCCGCGTACCTCTGGAGTTTTCAAAGGATGTGAGGCCTCCGGTCGCCATGAGGTGGGGAACTAGGTCTTTCTCTGTGGCCTCCACAGGGGATTCAGACACCCTTTCATCTTGGGAGATGCAAGACGAGCCTGCATTCAAGTTACTGCAGGGATATCCGGCCTTATTTCGAGTCAGGGCATCGCGGTGTCCATTCCACTTGAGGCCGCAAACTCAGGGTCCCTCTCACATACCTAGAGCTGAGAGAAGCCTCCTCTTGAGGTGCTTGTGGTAAGGTGGTATTCCTCTGGAGTCGAAGCCAGGGACTAACCTCTCATCTCGAGTTGATTCTTGGTCCACGGAGCTCTTTCGTGTTGCTACAGTGACCTCAGGATTCCTCTAGCCTTCAAACAGTGTTCTTGGGGTTTCTCTGGAGTGCCATCAAGGAAATCAAGGCTCCTTTCATGTGTGATGTGCAACACGGAATTGCGCTGCACGCAGTGCAGGGGAATCGGGCCTCATCTCGCGGCGAGGGGGAAGTCTCATGGTTTTTCTCGAGTTGCGGCGGGAACCTGGGGTATATTCTCGAGTTACGACAGGGATGGCCCTTCCACCCACGTGTGTGTTCAGCGACGACAGGACTCCTGCCTAGTTGCGAGGGACAACTCGGGATTCTCCTCGAGGCTTGGCAGGGCAATTGGGACGCCTCTCCAGTTGAGGCGGGAAACCAAGGGTCCCTTTCCACGTGCCACAGGAATCCTGGGACTCCTATCAAGTTTCACGAGGAGTCAGGCATCGTCTCCTTTGGAGGCACTGATCTCCGCGTACCTCTGGAGTTTTCAAAGGATGTGAGGCCGCAGGTCGCGATGAGGTGGGGAACTAGGTTTTTCTCTGTGGTCTCCACAGGGGATTCAGACATCCTTTCGTCTTGGGAGATGCAAGACGAGCCTGCATTCAAGTCACTGCAGGGATATCCGGCCTTATTTCACGTCAGTTCATCGCGGTGTCCATTCCACTTGAGGCCGCAAACTCAGGGTCCCTCTAACATACCTAGAGCTGAGAGAAGCCTCCTCTTGAGGTGCTTGTGGTAAGGTGGTATTCCTCTGGAGTCGAAGCCAGGGTCTAACCTCTCATCTCGAGTTGATTTTTGGTCCACGGAGCTCTTTCGTGTTGCTACAGTGACCTCAGGATCCCTCTAGCCTTGAAACAGTGTTCTTGGGGTTTCTCTGGAGTGCCATCAAGGAAATCAAGGCACCTTTCATGTGTGATGTGCAACACGGAATTGCTCTGCACGCAGTGCAGGGGAATCAGGCCTCATCTCGCGGCGAGGGGGAAGTCTCATGGTTTTTCTCGAGTTGCGGCGGGAACCTGGGGTATATTATCGAGTTACGACGGGGATGGCCATTCCACACACGTGTTTGTTCAGCGAAGTCAGGACTCCTGCCTAGTTGCGAGGGACAACTCGGGATTCTCCTCGAGGCTTGGCAGGGCAATTGTGACGACTCTCCAGCTGAGGCGGGAGACCAAGGGTCCCTATCCACGTGCCAGAGGAATCCTGGGACTTCTATCAAGTTTCACGAGGAGTCAGGCATCGTCTCCTTTGGAGGCACTGATCTCCGCGTACCTCTGGAGTTTTCAAAGGATGTGAGGCCTCCGGTCGCCATGAGGTGGGGAACTAGGTCTTTCTCTGTGGTCTCCACAGGGGATTCAGACATTCTTTCATCTTGGGAGATGAAAGACGAGCCTGCATTCAAGTCACTGCAGGGATATCCGGCCTTATTTCGCGTCAGGGCATCGCAGTGTCCATTCAAATTGAGGCCGCTAACTCAGGGTCCCTCTCACATACCTAGAGCTGAGAGAAGCCTCCTCTTGAGGTGCTTGTGGTAAGGTGGTATTCCTCAAGTCGAATTTAGGGACTAACCTCTCATCTCGAGTTGATTTGTGGTCCACGGAGCTCTTTCGTGTTGCTACAGTGACCTCAGGATCCCTCTAGCCTTGAAACAGTGTTCTTGGGGTTTCTCTGGAGTGCCATCAAGGAAATCAAGGCTCCTTTCATGTGTGATGTGCAACACGGAATTGCTCTGCACGCAGTGCAGGGGAATCGGGCCTCATCTCGCGGCGAGGGGGAAGTCTCATGGTTTTTCTCGAGTTGCGGCGGGAACCTGGGGTATATTCTCGAGTTACGACGGGGATGGCCCTTCCACACACGTGTTTGTTCAGCGACGTCAGGACTCCTGCCTAGTTGCGAGGGACAACTCGGGATTCTCCTCGAGGCTTGGCAGGGCAATTGGGACGCCTCTCCAGCTGAAGCGGGAGACCAAGGGTCCCTTTCCATGTACCACAGGAATCCTGGGACTCCTATCAAGTTTCACGAGGAGTCAGGCATCGTCTCCTTTAGAGGCACTGATCTCCGCGTACCTCTGGAGTTTTCAAAGGATGTGAGGCCTCCGGTCGCGATGAGGTGGGGAACTAGGTCTTTCTCTGTGGTCTCCACAGGGGATTCAGACATCCTTTCGTCTTGGGAGATGCAAGACGAGCCTGCATTCAAGTCACTGCAGGGATATCCGGCCTTATTTCGAGTCAGGGCATCGCCATGTCCATTCCACTTGAGGCCGCAAACTCAGGGTCCCTCTCACATACCTAGAGTTGAGAGAAGCCTCCTCTTGAGGTGCTTGTGGTAAGGTGGTATTCCTCTGGAGTCGAAGCCAGGGACTAACCTCTCATCTCGAGTTGATTCTTGGTCCACGGAGCTCTTTGGTGTTGCTACAGTGACCTCAGGATCCCTCTAGCCTTCAAACAGTGCTCTTGGGGTTTCTCTGGAGTGCCATCAAGGAAATCAAGGCTCCTTTCATGTGTGATGTGCAACACGGAATTGCTCTGCACGCAGTGCAGGGGAATCGGGCCTCATCTCGCGGCGAGGGGGAAGTCTCATGGTTTTTCTCGAGTTGCGGCGGGAACCTGGGGTATATTCTCGAGTTACGACGGGGATGGCCCTTCCACCCACGTGTGTGTTCAGCGACGTCAGGACTCCTGCCTAGTTGCGAGGGACAACTCGGGATTCTCCTCGAGGCTTGGCAGGGCAATTGGGACGCCTCTCCAGCTGAGGCGGGAGACCAAATGTCCCTTTCCACGAGCCACAGGAATCCTGGGACTCCTATCAAGTTTCACGAGGAGTCAGGCATCGTCTCCTTTGGAGGCACTGATCTCCGCGTACCTCTGGAGTTTTCAAAGGATGTGAGGCCTCCGGTCGCGTTGAGGTGGGGAACTAGGTCTTTCTCTGTGGTCTGCACAGGGGATTCAGACATCCTTTCGTCTTGGGAGATGCAAGACGAGCCTGCATTCAAGTCACTGCAGATATATATGGCCTTATTTCGAGCCAGGGCATCGCGGTGTCCACTCCACTTGAGGCCGCAAACTCAGGGTCCCTCTCACATACCTAGAGCTGAGAGAAGCCTCCTCTTGAGGTGCTTGTGGTAAGGTGGTATTCCTCTGGAGTCGAAGCCAGGGTCTAACCTCTCATCTCGAGTTGATTTTTGGTCCACGGAGCTCTTTCGTGTTGCTACAGTGACCTCAGGATCCCTCTAGCCTTGAAACAGTGTTCTTGGGGTTTCTCTGGAGTGCCATCAAGGAAATCAAGGCTCCTTTCATGTGTGATGTGCAACACGGAATTGCTCTGCACGCAGTGCAGGGGAATCAGGCCTCATCTCGCGGCGAGGGGGAAGTCTCATGGTTTTTCTCGAGTTGCGGCGGGAACCTGGGGTATATTATCGAGTTACGACGGGGATGGCCATTCCACACACGTGTTTGTTCAGCGAAGTCAGGACTCCTGCCTAGTTGCGAGGGACAACTCGGGATTCTCCTCGAGGCTTGGCAGGGCAATTGTGACGACTCTCCAGCTGAGGCGGGAGACCAAGGGTCCCTATCCACGTGCCAGAGGAATCCTGGGACTTCTATCAAGTTTCACGAGGAGACAGGCATCGTCTACTTTGGAGGCACTGATCTCCGCGTACCTCTGGAGTTTTCAAAGGATGTGAGGCCTCCGGTCGCCATGAGGTGGGGAACTAGGTCTTTCTCTGTGGTCTCCACAGGGGATTCAGACATTCTTTCATCTTGGGAGATGCAAGACGAGCCTGCATTCAAGTCACTGCAGGGATATCCGGCCTTATTTCGAGTCAGGGCATCGCAGTGTCCATTCAAATTGAGGCCGCTAACTCAGGGTCCCTCTCACATACCTAGAGCTGAGAGAAGCCTCCTCTTGAGGTGCTTGTGGTAAGGTGGTATTCCTCAAGTCGAATTTAGGGACTAACCTCTCATCTCGAGTTGATTTGTGGTCCACGGAGCTCTTTCGTGTTGCTACAGTGACCTCAGGATCCCTCTAGCCTTGAAACAGTGTTCTTGGGGTTTCTCTGGAGTGCCATCAAGGAAATCAAGGCTCCTTTCTTGTGTGATGTGCAACACGGAATTGCTCTGCACGCAGTGCAGGGGAATCGGGCCTCATCTCGCGGCGAGGGGGAAGTCTCATGGTTTTTCTCGAGTTGCGGCGGGAACCTGGGGTATATTCTCGAGTTACGACGGGGATGGCCCTTCCACACACGTGTTTGTTCAGCGACGTCAGGACTCCTGCCTAGTTGCGAGGGACAACTCGGGATTCTCCTCGAGGCTTGGCAGGGCAATTGGGACGCCTCTCCAGCTGAAGCGGGAGACCAAGGGTCCCTTTCCATGTACCACAGGAATCCTGGGACTCCTATCAAGTTTCACGAGGAGTCAGGCATCGTCTCCTTTAGAGGCACTGATCTCCGCGTACCTCTGGAGTTTTCAAAGGATGTGAGGCCTCCGGTCGCGATGAGGTGGGGAACTAGGTCTTTCTCTGTGGTCTCCACAGGGGATTCAGACATCTTTTCGACTTGGGAGATGCAAGACGAGCCTGCATTCAAGTCACTGCAGGGATATCCGGCCTTATTTCGAGTCAGGGCATTGCAGTGTCCATTCCACTTGAGGCCGCAAACTCAGGGTCCCTCTCACATACCTAGAGCTGAGAGAAGCCTCCTCTTGAGGTGCTTGTGGTAAGGTGGTATTCCTCTGGAGTCGAAGCCAGGGACTAACCTCTCATCTCGAGTTGATTTTTGGTCCACGGAGCTCTTTCGTGTTGCTACAGTGACCTCAGGATCCCTCTAGCCTTGAAACAGTGTTCTGGGGGTTTCTCTGGAGTGCCATCAAGGAAATCAAGGCTCCTTTCATATGTGATGTGCAACACGGAATTGCTCTGCACGCAGTGCAGGGGAATCGGGCCTCATCTCGCGGCGAGGGGGAAGTCTCATGGTTTTTCTCGAGTTGCGGCGGGAACCAGGGGTATATTCTCGAATTACGACGGGGATGGCCCTTCCACCCACGTGTTTATTCAGCAACGGCAGGACTCCTGCCTAGTTGCGACGGACAACTCGGGATTCTCCTCGAGGCTTGGCAGGGCAATTGGGACGCCTCTCCAGCTGAGGCGGGAGACCAAGGGTCCCTTTCCATGAGCCACAGGAATCCTGGGACTCCTATCAAGTTTCACGAGGAGTCAGGCATCGTCTCCTTTGGAGGCACTGATCTCCACGTACCTCTGGAGTTTTCAAAGGATGTGAGGCCTCCGGTCGCGATGAGGTGGGGAACTAGATCTTTCTCTGTGGTCTCCACAGGGGATTCAGACATCATTTCGTCTTGGGAGATGCAAGACGAGCCTGCATTCAAGTCACTGCAGGGATATCCGGCCTTATTTCGAGTCAGGGCATAGCGGTGTCCATTCCACTTGAGGCCGCAAACTCAGGGTCCCTCTCACATACCTAGAGCTGAGAGAAGCCTCCTCTTGAGGTGCTTGTGGTAAGGTGGTATTCCTCTGGAGTCGAAGCCAGGGACTAACCTCTCATCTCGAGTTGATTTTTGGTCCACGGAGCTCTTTCATGTTGCTACAGTGACCTCAGGATCCCTCTAGCCTTGAAACAGTGTTCTGGGGGTTTCTCTGGAGTGCCATCAAGGAAATCAAGGCTCCTTTCATATGTGATGTGCAACACGGAATTGCTCTGCACGCAGTGCAGGGAAATCGGGCCTCATCTCGCGGCGAGGGGGAAGTCTCATGGTTTTTCTCGAGTTGCGGCGGGAACCTGGGGTATATTCTCGAATTACGACGGGGATGGCCCTTCCACCCACGTGTTTGTTCAGCAACGGCAGGACTCCTGCCTAGTTGCGACGGACAACTCGCGATTCTCCTCGAGGCTTGGCAGGGCAATTGGGACGCCTCTCCAGCTGAGGCGGGAGACCAAGGGTCCCTTTCCACGAGCCACAGGAATCCTGGGACTCCTATCAAGTTTCACGAGGAGTCAGGCATCGTCTCCTTTGGAGGCACTGATATCCACGTACCTCTGGAGTTTTCAAAGGATGTGAGGCCTCCGGTCGCGATGAGGTGGGGAACTAGGTCTTTCTCTGTGGTCTCCACAGGGGATTCAGACATCCTTTCGTCTTGGGAGATGCAAGACGAGCCTGCATTCAAGTCACTGCAGGGATATCCGGCCTTATTTCGAGTCAGGGTATCGCGGTGTCCATTCTACTTGAGGCCGCAAACTCAGGGTCCCTCTCACATACCTAGAGCTGAGAGAAGCCTCCTCTTGAGGTGCTTGTGGTAAGGTGGTATTCCTCTGGAGTCGAAGCCAGGGACTAACCTCTCATCTCGAGTTGATTTTTGGTCCACGGACCTCTTTCGTGTTGCTACAGTAACCTCAGGATCCCTCTAGCCTTGAAACAGTGTTTTTGGGGTTATTCTGGAGTGCCATCAAGGATATCAAGGCTCCTTCCATGTTTGATGTGCAACACGGAATTGCTCTGCATGCAGTGCAGGAGAATCGAGCCTCATCTCGCGGCGAGGGGGAAGTCTCATGGTTTTTCTCGAGTTGCGGCGGGACCCTGCGGTATTTTCTCGAGTTATGACGGGGATGGCCCTTCCACCCACGTGTTTGTTCAGCGACGTCAGGACTCCTGCCTAGTTTCGAGGGACAACTCAGAATTATCCTCGAGGCTTGGCAGGGCAATTGGGACGCCTCTCCAGCTGAGGCGGGAGACCAAGGGTCCCTTTCCATGTGCCACAGGAATCCTGGGACTCCTATCAAGTTTCACGAGGAGTCAGGCATCATCTCCTTTGGAGGCACTGATCTCCGCGTACCTCTGGAGTTTTCAAAGGATGTGAGGCCCCCGGTCGCGATGAGGTGGGGAACTAGATCTTTCTCTGAGGTCTCCACAGGGGATTCAGACATCCTTTCATCTTGGGAGATGCAAGACGAGCCTGCATTCAAGTCACTGCAGGGATATCCGGCCTTATTTCGAGTCAGGGCATTGCAGTGTCCATTCCACTTGAGGCCGCAAACTCAGGGTCCCTCTCACATACCTAGAGCTGAGAGAAGCCTCCTCTTGAGGTGCTTGTGGTAAGGTGGTATTCCTCTGGAGTCGAAGCCAGGGACTAACCTCTCATCTCGAGTTGATTTTTGGTCCACGGAGCTCTTTCGTGTTGCTACAGTGACCTCAGGATCCCTCTAGCCTTGAAACAGTGTTCTGGGGGTTTCTCTGGAGTGCCATCAAGGAAATCAAGGCTCCTTTCATATGTGATGTGCAACACGGAATTGCTCTGCACGCAGTGCAGGGGAATCGGGCCTCATCTCGCGGCGAGGGGGAAGTCTCATGGTTTTTCTCGAGTTGCGGCGGGAACCAGGGGTATATTCTCGAATTACGACGGGGATGGCCCTTCCACCCACGTGTTTATTCAGCAACGGCAGGACTCCTGCCTAGTTGCGACGGACAACTCGGGATTCTCCTCGAGGCTTGGCAGGGCAATTGGGACGCCTCTCCAGCTGAGGCGGGAGACCAAGGGTCCCTTTCCATGAGCCACAGGAATCCTGGGACTCCTATCAAGTTTCACGAGGAGTCAGGCATCGTCTCCTTTGGAGGCACTGATCTCCACGTACCTCTGGAGTTTTCAAAGGATGTGAGGCCTCCGGTCGCGATGAGGTGGGGAACTAGATCTTTCTCTGTGGTCTCCACAGGGGATTCAGACATCATTTCGTCTTGGGAGATGCAAGACGAGCCTGCATTCAAGTCACTGCAGGGATATCCGGCCTTATTTCGAGTCAGGGCATAGCGGTGTCCATTCCACTTGAGGCCGCAAACTCAGGGTCCCTCTCACATACCTAGAGCTGAGAGAAGCCTCCTCTTGAGGTGCTTGTGGTAAGGTGGTATTCCTCTGGAGTCGAAGCCAGGGACTAACCTCTCATCTCGAGTTGATTTTTGGTCCACGGAGCTCTTTCATGTTGCTACAGTGACCTCAGGATCCCTCTAGCCTTGAAACAGTGTTCTGGGGGTTTCTCTGGAGTGCCATCAAGGAAATCAAGGCTCCTTTCATATGTGATGTGCAACACGGAATTGCTCTGCACGCAGTGCAGGGAAATCGGGCCTCATCTCGCGGCGAGGGGGAAGTCTCATGGTTTTTCTCGAGTTGCGGCGGGAACCTGGGGTATATTCTCGAATTACGACGGGGATGGCCCTTCCACCCACGTGTTTGTTCAGCAACGGCAGGACTCCTGCCTAGTTGCGACGGACAACTCGCGATTCTCCTCGAGGCTTGGCAGGGCAATTGGGACGCCTCTCCAGCTGAGGCGGGAGACCAAGGGTCCCTTTCCACGAGCCACAGGAATCCTGGGACTCCTATCAAGTTTCACGAGGAGTCAGGCATCGTCTCCTTTGGAGGCACTGATCTCCACGTACCTCTGGAGTTTTCAAAGGATGTGAGGCCTCCGGTCGCGATGAGGTGGGGAACTAGGTCTTTCTCTGTGGTCTCCACAGGGGATTCAGACATCCTTTCGTCTTGGGAGATGCAAGACGAGCCTGCATTCAAGTCACTGCAGGGATATCCGGCCTTATTTCGAGTCAGGGTATCGCGGTGTCCATTCTACTTGAGGCCGCAAACTCAGGGTCCCTCTCACATACCTAGAGCTGAGAGAAGCCTCCTCTTGAGGTGCTTGTGGTAAGGTGGTATTCCTCTGGAGTCGAAGCCAGGGACTAACCTCTCATCTCGAGTTGATTTTTTGGTCCACGGACCTCTTTCGTGTTGCTACAGTAACCTCAGGATCCCTCTAGCCTTGAAACAGTGTTTTTGGGGTTATTCTGGAGTGCCATCAAGGATATCAAGGCTCCTTCCATGTTTGATGTGCAACACGGAATTGCTCTGCATGCAGTGCAGGAGAATCGAGCCTCATCTCGCGGCGAGGGGGAAGTCTCATGGTTTTTCTCGAGTTGCGGCGGGACCCTGCGGTATTTTCTTGAGTTATGACGGGGATGGCCCTTCCACCCACGTGTTTGTTCAGCGACGTCAGGACTCCTGCCTAGTTTCGAGGGACAACTCAGAATTATCCTCGAGGCTTGGCAGGGCAATTGGGACGCCTCTCCAGCTGAGGCGGGAGACCAAGGGTCCCTTTCCATGTGCCACAGGAATCCTGGGACTCCTATCAAGTTTCACGAGGAGTCAGGCATCATCTCCTTTGGAGGCACTGATCTCCGCGTACCTCTGGAGTTTTCAAAGGATGTGAGGCCCCCGGTCGCGATGAGGTGGGGAACTAGATCTTTCTCTGAGGTCTCCACAGGGGATTCAGACATCCTTTCATCTTGGGAGATGCAAGACGAGCCTGCATTCAAGTCACTGCAGGGATATCCGGCCTTATTTCGAGTCAGGGCATCGCGGTGTCCATTCCACTTGAGGCCGCAAACTCAGGGTCCCTCTCACATACCTAGAGCTGAGAGAAGCCTCCTCTTGAGGTGCTTGTGGTAAGGTGGTATTCCTCTGGAGTCGAAGCCAGGGACTAACCTCTCATCTCGAGTTGAATTTTGGTCCACGGAGCTCTTTCGTGTTGCTACAGTGACCTCAGGTTCCCTCTAGCCTTGAAACAGTGTTCTTGGGGTTTCTCTGGAGTTCCATCAAGGAAATTAAGGCTCCTTTCATGTGTGATGTGCAACATGGAATTGCTTTGCACGCAGTGCAGGGGAATCGGGCCTCATCTCGCGGCGAGGGGGAAGTCTCATGGTTTTTCTCGAGTTGCGGCGGGAACCTGGGGTATATTCTCGAGTTACGACGGGGATGGCCCTTCCACCCACGTGTTTGTTCAGCGACGGCAGGACTCCTGCCTAGTTGCGAGGGACAACTCGGGATTCTCCTCGAGGCTTGGCAGGGCAATTGGGACGCCTCTCCAGCTGAGGCGGGAGACCAAGGGTCCCTTTCCACGTGCCACAGGAATCCTGGGACTCCTATCAAGTTTCACGAGGAGTCAGGCATCGTCTCCTTTGGAGGCACTGATCTCCGCATACCTCTGGAGTTTTCAAAGGATGTGACGCCTCCGATCGCGATGAGGTGGGGAACTAGGTCTTTCTCTGTGGTTTCCACAGGGGATTCAGACATCCTTTCGTCTTGGAAGATGCAAGACGAGCCTGCATTCAAGTCACTGCAGGGATATCCGGCCTTATTTCGAGTCAGGGCATCGCGGTGTCCATTCCACTTGAGGCCGCAAACTCAGGGTTCCTGTCACATACCTAGAGCTGAGAGAAGCCTCCTCTTGAGGTGCTTGTGGTGAGGTGGTATTCCTCTGGAGTCGAAGCCAGGGACTAACCTCTCATCTCGCGTTGATTTTTGGTCCACGGAGCTCTTTCGTGTTGCTACAGTGACGTCAGGATCCCTCTAGCCTTGTAACAGTGTTCTTGGGGTTTCTCTGGAGTGCCACCAAGGAAATCAAGGCTCCTTTCATGTGTGATGTGCAACATGGAATTGCTCTGCACGCAGTGCAGGGGAATCGGGCCTCATCTCGCGGCGAGGGGGAAGTCTCATGGTTTTTCTCGAGTTGCAGCGGGAACCTGGGGTATGTTCTCGAGTTACGACGGGGATGGCCCTTCCACCCACGTGTTTGTTCAGCGACGGCAGGACTCCTGCCTAGTTGCGAGGGACAACTCGGGATTCTCCTCGAGGCTTGGCAGGGCAATTGGGACGCCTCTCCAGCTGAGGCGGGAGACCAAGTGTCCCTTTCCACGTGCCACAGGAATCCTGGGACTCCTATCAAGTTTCACGAGGAGTCAGGCATCGTCTCCTTTGGAGGCACTGATCTCCGCGTACCTCTGGAGTTTTCAAAGGATGTGAGGCCTCCGGTCGCGATGAGGTGGGGAACTAGGTCTTTTTCTGTGGTCTCCACAGGGGATTCAGACATCCTTTCGTCTTAGGAGATGCAAGACGAGCCTGCATTCAAGTCACTGCAGGGATATCAGGCCTTATTTCGAGCCAGGGCATCTCGGTGTCCATTCCACTTGAGACCGCAAACTCAGCACATAGCTAGAGCTGAGAGAAGCTTCCTCTTGAGGTGCTTGTGGTAAGGTGGTATTCCTCTGGAGTCGAAGCCAGGGTCTAACCTCTCATCTCGAGTTGATTATTGGTCCACGGAGCTCTTTAGTGTTGCTACAGTGACCTCAGGATCCCGCTAGCCTTGAAAGAGTGTTCTTGGATTTTCTCTGGAGTGCCATCAAGGAAATCAAGGCTCCTTTCATGTGTGATGTGCAACACGGAAGTGCTCTGCACAAAGTGCAGGGGAATCGGGCCTCATATCGCGGTGAGGGGGAAGTCTCATGGTTTTTCTCGAGTTGCGGCGGGAATCTGTGGTATATTCTCGAGTTACGACGGGGATGGCCCTTCCACCCACGTGTTTGTTCAGCGACGGCAGGACTCCTGCCTAGTTGCGAGGGACAACTCGGGATTCTCCTCGAGGCTTGGCAGGGCAATAGGGACGCCTCTTCAGCTGAGGCGGGAGACCAAGGGTCCCTTTCCACGTGCACAGGAATCCTGGGGCTCCTATCAAGTTTCACGAGGAGTCAGGCATCGTCTCCTTTGGAGGCACTGATCTCCGCGTACCTCTGGAGTTTTCAAAGGGTGTGAGGCCTTCGGTCGCGATCAGGTGGGGAAGTAGGTCTTTCTCTGTGGTCTCCACAGGGGATTCAGACATCCTTTCGTCTTGGGAGATGCAAGACGAGCTTGCATTCAAGTTACTGCAGATATATCCAGCCTTATTTCGAGCCAGGGCATCGCGGTGTCGAATCCACTTGAGGCCGCAAACTCAGGGTCCCTCTCACATACCTAGAGCTGAGAGAATCCTCCTCTTGAGGTGCTTGTGGTAAGGTGGTATTCCTCTGGAGTCGAAGGCAGGGACTAACCTCTCAAATCGAGTTGATTTTTGGTCCACGGAGCTCTTTCGTGTTGCTACAGTGACCTCAGGATCCCTCTAGCCTTGAAACAGTGTTCTTGGGGTTTCTCTGGAGTGCCATCAAGGAAATCAAGGCTCCTTTCATGTGTGATGTGCAACACGGAATTGCTCTGCACGCAGTGCAGGAGAATCGGGCCTCATCTCGCGGCGAGGGGGAAGTCTCATGGTTTTTCTCGAGTTGCGGCGGGAACCTGGGGTATATTCTCGAGTTACGACGGGGATGGCCCTTCCACCCACGTGTTTGTTCAGCGACGTCAGGACTCCTGCCTAGTTTCGAGGGACAACTCAGAATTATCCTCGAGGCTTGGCAGGGCAATTGGGACGCCTCTCCAGCTGAGGCGGGAGACCAAGGGTCCCTTTCCATGTGCCACAGGAATCCTGGGACTCCTATCAAGTTTCACGAGGAGTCAGGCATCATCTCCTTTGGAGGCACTGATCTCCGCGTACCTCTGGAGTTTTCAAAGGATGTGAGGCCCCCGGTCGCGATGAGGTGGGGAACTAGATCTTTCTCTGAGGTCTCCACAGGGGATTCAGACATCCTTTCATCTTGGGAGATGCAAGACGAGCCTGCATTCAAGTCACTGCAGGGATATCCGGCCTTATTTCGAGTCAGGGCATTGCAGTGTCCATTCCACTTGAGGCCGCAAACTCAGGGTCCCTCTCACATACCTAGAGCTGAGAGAAGCCTCCTCTTGAGGTGCTTGTGGTAAGGTGGTATTCCTCTGGAGTCGAAGCCAGGGACTAACCTCTCATCTCGAGTTGATTTTTGGTCCACGGAGCTCTTTCGTGTTGCTACAGTGACCTCAGGATCCCTCTAGCCTTGAAACAGTGTTCTGGGGGTTTCTCTGGAGTGCCATCAAGGAAATCAAGGCTCCTTTCATATGTGATGTGCAACACGGAATTGCTCTGCACGCAGTGCAGGGGAATCGGGCCTCATCTCGCGGCGAGGGGGAAGTCTCATGGTTTTTCTCGAGTTGCGGCGGGAACCAGGGGTATATTCTCGAATTACGACGGGGATGGCCCTTCCACCCACGTGTTTATTCAGCAACGGCAGGACTCCTGCCTAGTTGCGACGGACAACTCGGGATTCTCCTCGAGGCTTGGCAGGGCAATTGGGACGCCTCTCCAGCTGAGGCGGGAGACCAAGGGTCCCTTTCCATGAGCCACAGGAATCCTGGGACTCCTATCAAGTTTCACGAGGAGTCAGGCATCGTCTCCTTTGGAGGCACTGATCTCCACGTACCTCTGGAGTTTTCAAAGGATGTGAGGCCTCCGGTCGCGATGAGGTGGGGAACTAGATCTTTCTCTGTGGTCTCCACAGGGGATTCAGACATCATTTCGTCTTGGGAGATGCAAGACGAGCCTGCATTCAAGTCACTGCAGGGATATCCGGCCTTATTTCGAGTCAGGGCATAGCGGTGTCCATTCCACTTGAGGCCGCAAACTCAGGGTCCCTCTCACATACCTAGAGCTGAGAGAAGCCTCCTCTTGAGGTGCTTGTGGTAAGGTGGTATTCCTCTGGAGTCGAAGCCAGGGACTAACCTCTCATCTCGAGTTGATTTTTGGTCCACGGAGCTCTTTCATGTTGCTACAGTGACCTCAGGATCCCTCTAGCCTTGAAACAGTGTTCTGGGGGTTTCTCTGGAGTGCCATCAAGGAAATCAAGGCTCCTTTCATATGTGATGTGCAACACGGAATTGCTCTGCACGCAGTGCAGGGAAATCGGGCCTCATCTCGCGGCGAGGGGGAAGTCTCATGGTTTTTCTCGAGTTGCGGCGGGAACCTGTGGTATATTCTCGAATTACGACGGGGATGGCCCTTCCACCCACGTGTTTGTTCAGCAACGGCAGGACTCCTGCCTAGTTGCGACGGACAACTCGCGATTCTCCTCGAGGCTTGGCAGGGCAATTGGGACGCCTCTCCAGCTGAGGCGGGAGACCAAGGGTCCCTTTCCACGAGCCACAGGAATCCTGGGACTCCTATCAAGTTTCACGAGGAGTCAGGCATCGTCTCCTTTGGAGGCACTGATCTCCACGTACCTCTGGAGTTTTCAAAGGATGTGAGGCCTCCGGTCGCGATGAGGTGGGGAACTAGGTCTTTCTCTGTGGTCTCCACAGGGGATTCAGACATCCTTTCGTCTTGGGAGATGCAAGACGAGCCTGCATTCAAGTCACTGCAGGGATATCCGGCCTTATTTCGAGTCAGGGTATCGCGGTGTCCATTCTACTTGAGGCCGCAAACTCAGGGTCCCTCTCACATACCTAGAGCTGAGAGAAGCCTCCTCTTGAGGTGCTTGTGGTAAGGTGGTATTCCTCTGGAGTCGAAGCCAGGGACTAACCTCTCATCTCGAGTTGATTTTTGGTCCACGGACCTCTTTCGTGTTGCTACAGTAACCTCAGGATCCCTCTAGCCTTGAAACAGTGTTTTTGGGGTTATTCTGGAGTGCCATCAAGGATATCAAGGCTCCTTCCATGTTTGATGTGCAACACGGAATTGCTCTGCATGCAGTGCAGGAGAATCGAGCCTCATCTCGCGGCGAGGGGGAAGTCTCATGGTTTTTCTCGAGTTGCGGCGGGACCCTGCGGTATTTTCTTGAGTTATGACGGGGATGGCCCTTCCACCCACGTGTTTGTTCAGCGACGTCAGGACTCCTGCCTAGTTTCGAGGGACAACTCAGAATTATCCTCGAGGCTTGGCAGGGCAATTGGGACGCCTCTCCAGCTGAGGCGGGAGACCAAGGGTCCCTTTCCATGTGCCACAGGAATCCTGGGACTCCTATCAAGTTTCACGAGGAGTCAGGCATCATCTCCTTTGGAGGCACTGATCTCCGCGTACCTCTGGAGTTTTCAAAGGATGTGAGGCCCCCGGTCGCGATGAGGTGGGGAACTAGATCTTTCTCTGAGGTCTCCACAGGGGATTCAGACATCCTTTCATCTTGGGAGATGCAAGACGAGCCTGCATTCAAGTCACTGCAGGGATATCCGGCCTTATTTCGAGTCAGGGCATCGCGGTGTCCATTCCACTTGAGGCCGCAAACTCAGGGTCCCTCTCACATACCTAGAGCTGAGAGAAGCCTCCTCTTGAGGTGCTTGTGGTAAGGTGGTATTCCTCTGGAGTCGAAGCCAGGGACTAACCTCTCATCTCGAGTTGAATTTTGGTCCACGGAGCTCTTTCGTGTTGCTACAGTGACCTCAGGTTCCCTCTAGCCTTGAAACAGTGTTCTTGGGGTTTCTCTGGAGTTCCATCAAGGAAATTAAGGCTCCTTTCATGTGTGATGTGCAACATGGAATTGCTTTGCACGCAGTGCAGGGGAATCGGGCCTCATCTCGCGGCGAGGGGGAAGTCTCATGGTTTTTCTCGAGTTGCGGCGGGAACCTGGGGTATATTCTCGAGTTACGACGGGGATGGCCCTTCCACCCACGTGTTTGTTCAGCGACGGCAGGACTCCTGCCTAGTTGCGAGGGACAACTCGGGATTCTCCTCGAGGCTTGGCAGGGCAATTGGGACGCCTCTCCAGCTGAGGCGGGAGACCAAGGGTCCCTTTCCACGTGCCACAGGAATCCTGGGACTCCTATCAAGTTTCACGAGGAGTCAGGCATCGTCTCCTTTGGAGGCACTGATCTCCGCATACCTCTGGAGTTTTCAAAGGATGTGAGGCCTCCGATCGCGATGAGGTGGGGAACTAGGTCTTTCTCTGTGGTTTCCACAGGGGATTCAGACATCCTTTCGTCTTGGAAGATGCAAGACGAGCCTGCATTCAAGTCACTGCAGGGATATCCGGCCTTATTTCGAGTCAGGGCATCGCGGTGTCCATTCCACTTGAGGCCGCAAACTCAGGGTTCCTGTCACATACCTAGAGCTGAGAGAAGCCTCCTCTTGAGGTGCTTGTGGTGAGGTGGTATTCCTCTGGAGTCGAAGCCAGGGACTAACCTCTCATCTCGCGTTGATTTTTGGTCCACGGAGCTCTTTCGTGTTGCTACAGTGACGTCAGGATCCCTCTAGCCTTGTAACAGTGTTCTTGGGGTTTCTCTGGAGTGCCACCAAGGAAATCAAGGCTCCTTTCATGTGTGATGTGCAACATGGAATTGCTCTGCACGCAGTGCAGGGGAATCGGGCCTCATCTCGCGGCGAGGGGGAAGTCTCATGGTTTTTCTCGAGTTGCAGCGGGAACCTGGGGTATGTTCTCGAGTTACGACGGGGATGGCCCTTCCACCCACGTGTTTGTTCAGCGACGGCAGGACTCCTGCCTAGTTGCGAGGGACAACTCGGGATTCTCCTCGAGGCTTGGCAGGGCAATTGGGACGCCTCTCCAGCTGAGGCGGGAGACCAAGTGTCCCTTTCCACGTGCCACAGGAATCCTGGGACTCCTATCAAGTTTCACGAGGAGTCAGGCATCGTCTCCTTTGGAGGCACTGATCTCCGCGTACCTCTGGAGTTTTCAAAGGATGTGAGGCCTCCGGTCGCGATGAGGTGGGGAACTAGGTCTTTTTCTGTGGTCTCCACAGGGGATTCAGACATCCTTTCGTCTTAGGAGATGCAAGACGAGCCTGCATTCAAGTCACTGCAGGGATATCAGGCCTTATTTCGAGCCAGGGCATCTCGGTGTCCATTCCACTTGAGACCGCAAACTCAGCACATAGCTAGAGCTGAGAGAAGCTTCCTCTTGAGGTGCTTGTGGTAAGGTGGTATTCCTCTGGAGTCGAAGCCAGGGTCTAACCTCTCATCTCGAGTTGATTATTGGTCCACGGAGCTCTTTAGTGTTGCTACAGTGACCTCAGGATCCCGCTAGCCTTGAAAGAGTGTTCTTGGATTTTCTCTGGAGTGCCATCAAGGAAATCAAGGCTCCTTTCATGTGTGATGTGCAACACGGAATTGCTCTGCACAAAGTGCAGGGGAATCGGGCCTCATATCGCGGTGAGGGGGAAGTCTCATGGTTTTTCTCGAGTTGCGGCGGGAATCTGTGGTATATTCTCGAGTTACGACGGGGATGGCCCTTCCACCCACGTGTTTGTTCAGCGACGGCAGGACTCCTGCCTAGTTGCGAGGGACAACTCGGGATTCTCCTCGAGGCTTGGCAGGGCAATAGGGACGCCTCTTCAGCTGAGGCGGGAGACCAAGGGTCCCTTTCCACGTGCACAGGAATCCTGGGGCTCCTATCAAGTTTCACGAGGAGTCAGGCATCGTCTCCTTTGGAGGCACTGATCTCCGCGTACCTCTGGAGTTTTCAAAGGGTGTGAGGCCTTCGGTCGCGATCAGGTGGGGAAGTAGGTCTTTCTCTGTGGTCTCCACAGGGGATTCAGACATCCTTTCGTCTTGGGAGATGCAAGACGAGCTTGCATTCAAGTTACTGCAGATATATCCAGCCTTATTTCGAGCCAGGGCATCGCGGTGTCGAATCCACTTGAGGCCGCAAACTCAGGGTCCCTCTCACATACCTAGAGCTGAGAGAAGCCTCCTCTTGAGGTGCTTGTGGTAAGGTGGTATTCCTCTGGAGTCGAAGGCAGGGACTAACCTCTCAAATCGAGTTGATTTTTGGTCCACGGAGCTCTTTCGTGTTGCTACAGTGACCTCAGGATCCCTCTAGCCTTGAAACAGTGTTCTTGGGGTTTCTCTGGAGTGCCATCAAGGAAATCAAGGCTCCTTTCATGTGTGATGTGCAACACGGAATTGCTCTGCACGCAGTGCAGGAGAATCGGGCCTCATCTCGCGGCGAGGGGGAAGTCTCATGGTTTTTCTCGAGTTGCGGCGGGAACCTGGGGTATATTCTCGAGTTACGACGGGGATGGCCCTTCCACCCACGTGTTTGTTCAGCGACGGCAGGACTCCTGCCTAATTGCGAGGGACAACTCGGGATTCTCCTCGAGGCTTGGCAGGGCAATTGGGACGCCTCTCCAGCTGAGGCAGGAGACCAAGGGTCCCTTTCCATGTGCCACAGGAATCCTGGGACTCCTATCAAGTTTCACGAGGAGTCAGGCATCGTCTCCTTTGGAGGCACTGATCTCCGCGTACCTCTGGAGTTTTCAAAGGATGTGAGGCCTCCGGTCGCCATGAGGTGGGGAACTAGGTCTTTCTCTGTGGTCTCCACAGGGGATTCAGACATCCTTTCGTCTTGGGAGATGCAAGACAAGCCTGCATTCAAGTCACTGCAGGGATATCCGGCCTTATTTCGAGTCAGGGCATCGCGGTGTCCATTCCACTTGAGGCCGCAACCTCAGGGTCCCTCTCACATACCTAGAGCTGAGAGAAGCCTCCTCTTGAGGTGCTTGTGGTGAGGTGGTATTCCTCTGGAGTCGAAGCCAGGGACTAACCTCTCATCTCGAGTTGATTTTTGGTCCTCGGAGCTCTTTCGTGTTGCTACAGTGACCTCTGGATCCCTCTAGCCTTGAAACAGTGTTCTTGGGGTTTCTCTGGAGTGCCACCAAGGAAATCAAGGCTCCTTTCATGTGTGATGTGCAACACGGAATTGCTCTGCACGCAGTGCAGGGGAATCGGGCCTCATATCACGACGAGGGGGAAGTCTCATGGTTTTTCTCGAGTTGCGGCGGGAACCTGGGGTATATTCTCGAGTTACGACGGGGATGGCCCTTCCAACCACGTGTTTATTCAGCGACGGCAAGACTCCTGCCTAGTTGCGAGGGACAACTCGGGATTCTCCTCGAGGCTTGGCAGGGCAATTGGGACATCTCTCCAGCTGAGGCGGGAGACCAAGGGTCCCTTTCCACGTGCACAGGAATCCTGAGACTCCTATCAAGTTTCACGAGGAGTCAGGCATCGTCTCCTTTGGGGGCACTGATCTCCGCGTACCTCTGAAGTTTTCAAAGGATATGAGGCCTCCGGTCGCGATGAGGTGGGGAACTAGGTATTTCTCTGTGGTCTCCACAGGGGATTCAGACATCCTTTCGTCTTGGGAGATGCAAGACGAGCCTGCATTCAAGTCACTGCAGGGATATCCAGCCTTATTTCGAGTCAGGGCATCGCGGTGTCCATTCCACTTGAGGCCTCAAACTCAGGGTCCCTCTCACATACCTAGAGCTGAGAGAAGCCTCCTCTTGAGTTGCTTGTGGTAAGGTGGTATTCCTCTGGAGTCGAAGCCAGGGACTAACCTCTCATCTCGAGTTGATATTTGGTCCACGGAGCTCTTTCGTGTTGCTACAGTGACCTCAGGGTCCCTCTATCCTTGAAACAGTGTTCCTGGGGTTTCTCTGGAGTGCCATCAAGGAAATCAAGGCTCCTTTCATGTGTGATGTGCAACACGGAATTGCTCTGCACGCAGTGCAGGGGAATCGGGCCTCATCTCGCAGCGAGGGGGAAGTCTCATGGTTTTTCTCGAGTTGCGGCGGGAACCTGGGGTATATTCTCGAGTTACGACGGGGATGGCCCTTCCACCCACGTGTTTGTTCAGCGACGTCAGGACTCCTGCCTAGTTGCGAGGGACAACTCGGGATTCTCCTCGAGGCTTGGCAGGGCAATTGGGACGCCTCTCCAGCTGAGACGGGAGACCAAGGGTCCCTTTCCACGTGCCACAGGAATCCTGGGACTCCTATCAAGTTTCACGAGGAGTCAGGCATCGTCTCCTTTGGAGGCACTGATCTCCACGTACCTCTGGAGTTTTCAAAGGATGTGAGGCCTCCGGTCGCGATGAGGTGGGGAACTAGGTCTCTGTCTGTGGTCTCCACAGGGGATTCAGACATCCTTTCGTCTTGGGAGATGCAAGACGAGCCTGCATTCAAGTCACTGCAGGGATATCCGGCCTTATTTTGCGTTAGGGCATCGCAGTGTCCATTCCACTTGAGGCCGCAAAGTCAGGGTCCCTCTCACATATCTAGAGCTGAGAGAAGCCTCCTCTTGAGGTGCTTGTGGTAAGGTGGTATTCCTCTGGAGTCGAAGCCAGGGACTAACCTCTCATCTCGAGTTGATTTTTGGTCCACGGAGCTCTTTCGTGTTGCTACAGTGACCTCAGGATCCCTCTAGCCTTGAAACAGTGTTCTTGGGGTTTCTCTGGAGTGCCATCAAGGAAATCAAGGCTCCTTTCATGTGTGATGTGCAACACGGAATTGCTCTGCACGGAGTGCAGGGGAATCGGGCCTCATCTCGCGGCGAGGGGAAAGTCTCATGGTTTTTCTCGAGTTGCGGCGGGAACCTGGGGTATATTCTCGAGTTACAATGGGGATGGCCCGTCCACCCACGTGTTTGTTCAGCGACGTCAGGACTCCTGCCTAGTTGCGAGGGACAACTCGGGATTCTCCTCGAGGCTCGGCAGGGCAATTGGGACGCCTCTCCAGCTGAGGCGGGAGACCAAGGGTCCCTTTCCACGTGCCACAGGAATCCTGGGACTCCTATCAAGTTTCACGAGGAGTCAGGCATCGTCTCCTTTGGAGGCACTGATCTCTGCGTACCTCTGGAGTTTTCAAAGGATGTGAGGCCTCCGGTCGCCATGAGGTGGGGAACTAGGTCTTTCTCTGTGGTCTCCACAGGGGATTCAGACATGCTTTCGTCTTGGGAGATGCAAGACGAGCCTGCATTCAAGTCCATGCAGGGATATCCGGCCTTATTTCGAGTCAGGGCATCGCGGTGTCCATTCCACTTGAGGCCGCAACCTCAGGGTCCCTCCCACATACCTAGAGCTGAGAGAAGCCTCCTCTTGAGGTGCTTGTGGTAAGGCGGTATTCCTCTGGAGTCGAAGCCAGGGACTAACCTCTCATCTCGAGTTGATTTTTGGTCCTCGGAGCTCTTTCGTGTTGCTACAGTGACCTCTGGATCCCTCTAGCCTTGAAACTGTGTTCTTGGGGTTTCTCTGGAGTGCCACCAAGGAAATCAAGGCTCCTTTCATGTGTGATGTGCAACACGGAATTGCTCTGCACGCAGTGCAGGGGAATCGGGCCTCATATCACGACGAGGGGGAAGTCACATGGTTTTTCTCGAGTTGCGGCGGGAACCTGGGGTATATTCTCGAGTTACGACGGGGATGGCCCTTCCAACAACGTGTTTGTTCAGCGACGGCAGGACTCCTGCCTAGTTGCGAGGGACAACTCGGGATTCTCCTCGAGGCTTGGCAGGGCAATTGGGACATCTCTCCAGCTGAGGCGGGAGACCAAGGGTCCCTTTCCACGTGCACAGGAATCCTGGGACTCCTATCAAGTTTCACGAGGAGTCAGGCATCGTCTCCTTTGGAGGCACTGATCTCCGCGTACCTCTGGAGTTTTCAAAGGATGGGAGGCCTCCGGTCGCGATGAGGTGGGGAACTAGGTCTTTCTCTGTGGTCTCCACAGGGGATTCAGGCATCCTTTCGTCTTGGGAGATGCAAGACGAGCCTGCATTCAAGTCACTGCAGGGATATCCGGCCTTATTTCGAGTCAGGGCATCGCGGTGTCCATTCCACTTGAGGCCGCAAACTCAGGGTCCCTCTCACATACCTAGAGCTGAGAGAAGCCTCCTCTTGAGGTGCTTGTGGTGAGGTGGTATTCCTTTGGAGTCGAAGCCAGGGACTAACCTCTCATCTCGAGTTGATTTTTGGTCCATGGAGCTCTTTCGTGTTGCTAGAGTGACCTCAGGATCCCTCTAGCTTTGAAACAGTGTTCTTGGGGTTTCTCTGGAGTGCCATCTAGGAAATCAAGGCTCCTTTCATGTGTGATGTGCAACACGGAATTGCTCTGCACGCAGTGCAGGGGAATCGGGCCTCATCTCGCGGCGAGGGGGAAGTCTCATGGTTTTTCTCGAGTTGCGGCCGGAACCTGGGGTATATTCTCGAGTTACGACGGGGATGGCCCTTCCACCCACGTGTTTGTTCAGCGACGTCAGGACTCCTGCCTAGTTGCGAGGGACAACTCGGGATTCTCCTCGAGGCTTGGCAGGGCAATTGGGACGCCTCTCCAGCTGAGGCGGGCGACCAAGGGTCCCTTTCCACGTGCCACAGGAATCCTGGGACTCCTATCAAGTTTCACGAGGAGTCAGGCATCGTCTCCCTTGGAGGCACTGATCTCCGCGTACCTCTGGGGTTTTCAAAGGATGTGAGGCCTCCGGTCGCGATGAGGTGGGGAACTAGGTCTTTCTCTGTGGTCTCCACAGGGGATTTAGACATCCTTTTGTCTTGGGAGATGCAAGACGAGCCTGCATTCAAGTGACTGCAGGGATATCTGGCCTTATTTCGAGTCAGGGCATCGCGGTGTCCATTCCACTTGAGGCCGCAAACTCAGGGTCCCTCTCACATAGCTAGAGCTGAGAGAAGCCTCCTCTTGAGGTGCTTGTGGTAAGGTGGTATTCTTCTGGAGTCGAAGCCAGGGACTAACCTCTCAAATCGAGTTGCTTTTTGGTCCACGGAGCTCTTTCGTGTTGCTACAGTGACCTCAGGATCCCTCTAGCCTTGAAACAGTGTTCTTGGGGTTTCTCTGGAGTGCCATCAAGGAAATCAAGGCTCCTTTCATGTGTGATGTGCAACACGGAATTGCTCTGCACGCAGTGTAGGGGAATCAGGCCTCATCTCGCGGCGAGGGGGAAGTCTCATGGTTTTTCTCGAGTTGCGGCGGGAACCTGGGGTATATTCTCGAGTTACAACGGGGATGGCCCTTCCACACATGTGTTTGTTCAGCGACATCAGGACTCCTGCCTAGTTGCGAGGGACAACTCGGGATTCTCCTCGAGGCTTGGCAGGGCAATTGGGACGCCTCTCCAGCTGAAGCGGGAGACCAAGTGTCCCTATCCACGTGCCACAGGAATCCTGGGACTCCTATCAAGTTTCACGAGGAGTCAGGCATCGTCTCCTTTGGAGGCACTGATCTCCGCGTACCTCTGGAGTTTTCAAAGGATGTGAGGCCTCCGGTCGCCATGAGGTGGGGAACTAGGTCTTTCTCTGTGGTCTCCACAGGGGATTTAGACATCCTTTCACCTTGGGAGATGCAAGACGACCCTGCATTCAAGTCACTGCAGGCATATCCGGCCTTATTTCGCGTCAGGGCATCACAGTGTCCATTCCATTTGAGGCCGCAAAATCAGGGTCCCTCTCACATACCTAGAGCTGAGAGAAGCCTCCTGTTGAGGTGCTTGTGGTAAGGTGGTATTCCTCTGGAGTCGAAGTTAGGGACTAACCTCTCATCTCGAGTTGATTTTTGGTCCACGGAGCTCTTTCGTGTTGCTACAGTGACCTCAGGATCCCTCTAGCCTTGAAACAGTGTTCTTGGGGTTTCTCTGGAGTGCCATCAAGGAAATCAAGGCTCCTTTCATATGTGATGTGCAACACGGAATTGCTCTGCACGCAGTGCAGGGGAATCGGGCCTCATCTCGCGGCGAGGGGGAAGTCTCATGGTTTTTCTCGAGTTGCGGCGGGAACCTTGGGTATATTCTCGAGTTACGACGGGGACGGCCCTTCCACCCAGGTGTTTGTTCAACGACGTCAGGACTCCTGCCTAGTTGCGAGGGACAACTCGGGATTCTCCTCGAGGCTTGGCAGGGCAATTGGGACGCCTTTCCAGCTGAGGCGGAAGACCAAGGGTCCCTTTCCATGTGCCACAGGAATCCTGGGCCTCCTATCAAGTTTCACGAGGAGTCAGGCTTCGTCTCATTTGGAGGCACTGATCTCCGCGTCCCTCTGGAGTTTTCAAAGGATGTGAGGCCTCCGGTCGCCATGAGGTGGGGAACTAGGTCTTTCTCTGTGGTCTCCACAGGGGATTCAGACATCCTTTCGTCTTGGGCGATGCAAGACGAGCCTGCATTCAAGTCACTGTAGGGATATCCGGCCTTATTTCGAGTCAGGGCATCACGGTGTCCATTCCACTTGAGGCCGCAAACTCAGGGTCCCTCTCACATACCTAGAGCTAAGAGAAGCCTCCTCTTGAGGTGCTTGTGGTAAGGTGGTATTCCTCTGGAGTCGAAGCCAGGGACTAACCTCTCATCTCGAGTTGATTTTTGGTCCACTGAGCTCTTTCGTGTTGCTACAGTGACCTCAGGATCCCTCTAGCCTTGAAACAGTGTTCTTGGGGTTTCTCTGGAGTGCCACCAAGGAAATCAAGGCTCCTTTCATGTGTGATGTGCAACACGGAATTGCTCTTCACGCAGTGCAGGGGAATCGAGCCTCATATCGCGGCGAGGGGGAAGTCTCATGGTTTTTCTCGAGTTGCGGCGGAAACCTGGGGTATATTCTCGAGTTACGACGGGGATGGCCCTTCCAACCACGTGTTTGTTCAGCGACGTCAGGACGTCTTCCTAGTTGCGAGGGACAACTCGGGATTCTCCTCGAGGCTTGGCAGGGCAATTTGGACGCCTCTCCAGCTGAGGCGGAAGACCAAGGGTTCCTTTCCACGTGCACAGGAATCCTGGGACTCCTATCAAGTTTCACGAGGAGTCAGGCATCGTCTCCTGGAGGTACTGATCTCCGCGTACCTCTGGAGTTTTCAAAGGATGTGAGGCCTCCGGTCGCCATGAGGTGGGGAACTAGGTCTTTCTCTGTGGTCTCCACAGGGGATTCAGACATCCTTTCGTCTTGGGAGATGCAAGACGAGCCTGCATTCAAGTCACTGCAGGCATATCCGGCCTTATTTCGCGTCAGGGCATCGCAGTGTCCATTCCACTTGAGGCCGCAAAATCAGGGTCCCTCTCACATACCTAGAGCTGAGAGAAGCCTCCTGTTGAGGTGCTTGTGGTAAGGTGGTATTCCTCTGGAGTCGAAGTTAGGGACTAACCTCTCATCTCGAGTTGATTTTTGGTCCACGGAGCTCTTTCGTGTTGCTACAGTGACCTCAGGATCCCTCTAGCCTTGAAACAGTGTTCTTGGGCTTTCTCTGGAGTGCCATCAAGGAAATCAAGGCTCCTTTGCTGTGTGATGTGGAACACGGCAATGCTCTGCACGCAGTGCAGGGGAATCGGGCCTCATCTCGCGGCGAGGGGGAAGTCTCATGGTTTTTCTCGAGTTGCGGCGGGAACCTTGGGTATATTCTGGAGTTATGACGGGGATGGCCCTTCCACCCAGGTGTTTGTTCAACGACGTCAGGACTCCTGCCTAGTTGCGAGGGACAACTCGGGATTCTCCTCGAGGCTTGGCAGGGCAATTGGGACGCCTCTCCAGCTGAGGCGGAAGACCAAGGGTCCCTTTCCATGTGCCACAGGAATCCTGGGACTCCTATCAAGTTTCACGAGGAGTCAGGCTTCGTCTCATTTGGAGGCACTGATCTCCGCGTACCTCTGGAGTTTTCAAAGGATGTGAGGCCTCCGGTCGCGATGAGGTGGGGAACTAGGTCTTTCTCTGTGTTCTCCACAGGGGATTCAGACATCCTTTCGTCTTGGGAGATGCAAGACGAGCCTGCATTTAAGTCACTGCAGGGATATCAGGCCTTATTTCGAGTCAGGGCATCGCGGTGTCCATTCAACTTGAGGCCTCACACTCAGGGTCCCTCTCATATAACTAGAGCTGAGAGAAGCCTCCTCTTGAGGTGCTTGTGGTAAGGTGGTATTCCTCTGGACTCGATGCCAGGGACTAACCTCTCATCTCGAGTTGATTTTTGGTACCCGGAGCTCTTTCGTGTTGCTACAGTGACCTCAGGATCCCTCTAGCCTTGAAACAGTGTTCTTGGGGTTTCTCTGGAGTGCCATCAAGGAAATCAAGGCTCCTTTCACGTGTGATGTGCAACACGGAATTGCTCTGCACGCAGTGTAGGGGAATCAGGCCTCATCTCGCGGCGAGGGGGAAGTCTCATGGTTTTGCTCGAGTTGCGGCGGGAACCTGGGGTATATTCTCGAGTTACGACGGGGATGGCCCTTCCAAACACGTGTTTGTTCAGCGTCGTCAGGACTCCTGCCTAGTTGCGAGGGACAACTCGGGATTCTCCTCGAGGCTTGGCAGGGCAATTGGGACGCCTCTCCAGCTGAGGCGGGAGACCAAGGGTCCCTTTCCACGTGCCACAGGAATCCTGGGACTCCTATCAAGTTTCACGAAGAGTCAGGCATCATCTCCTTTGGAGGCACTGATCTCCGCGTCCCTCTGGAGTTTTCAAAGGATGTGAGGCCTCCGGTCGCGATGAGGTGAAAAACTAGGTCTTTCTCTGTGGTCTCCACAGGGGATTCAGACATCCTTTTGTCTTGGGAGATGCAAGACGAGCTTGCATTCAAGTCACTGCAGGGATATCCTGCCTTATTTCGAGTCAGGGCATCGCGGTGTCCATTCCACTAGAGGCCGCAAACTCAGGGTACCTCTCACATACCTAGAGCTGAGAGAAGCCTCCTCTTGAGGTGCTTGTGGTAAGGTGGTATTCCTCTGGAGTCGAAGCCATGGTCTAACCTCTCATCTCGAGTTGATTTTTGGTCCACGGAACTCTTTCAAGTTGCTACAGTAACCTCAGGATCCCTCTAGCCTTGAAACAGTGTTCTTGGGGTTTCTCTGGAGTGCCATCAAGGAAATCAAGGCTCCTTTCCTGTGTGATGTGCAACACGGCATTGCTCTGCACACAGTGCAGGGGAATCGGGCCTCATATCGTGGCGAGGGGGAAGTCTCATGGTTTTCTTCGAGATGCAGCTGGAACCTGGGGTATATTCTCGAGTTACGACGGGGATGGCCCTTCCACACACGTGTTTGTTCAGCGACGTCAGGACTCCTGCCTAGTTGCGAGGGACAACTCGGGATTCTCCTCGAGGCTTGGCAGGGCAATTGGGACGCCTTTCCAGCTGAGGCGGGAGACCAAGGGTCCCTTTCCATGTGCCACAGGAATCCTGGGACTCCTATCAAGTTTCACGAGGAGTCAGGCATCGTCTCCTTTGGAGGCACTGATCTCCACGTCCCTCTGGAGTTTTCAAAGGATGTGAGGCCTCCGGTCGCGATGAGGTGGGGAACTAGGTCTTTCTCTGTGGTCTCCACAGGGGATTCAGACATCCTTTCGTCTTGGGAGATGCAAGACAAGCCTCCATTCAAGTCACTGCAGGGATATCTGGCCTTATTTCGAGTCAGGGCATCGCGGTGTCCATTCCACTAGAGGCCGCAAACTCAGGGTCCCTCTCACATACCTAGAGCTGAGAGAAGCCTCCTCTTGAGGTGCTTGTGGTAAGGTGGTATTCCTCTGGATTCGAAGCCAGGGACTAACCTCTCATCTCGAGTTGATTTTTGGTCCACGGAGCTCTTTCAAGTTGCTACAGTAACCTCAGGATCCCTCTAGCCTTGAAACAGTGTTCTTGGGGTTTCTCTGGAGTGCCATCAAGGAAATCAAGGCTCCTTTCCTGTGTGATGTGCAACACGGCATTGCTCTGCACACAGTGCAGTGGAATCGGGCCTCATATCGTGGCGAGGGGGAAGTCTCATGGTTTTCTTCGAGATGCAGCTGGAACCTGGGGTATATTCTCGAGTTACGACAGGGATGGCCCTTCCACACACGTGTTTGTTCAGCGACGTTAGGACTCCTGCCTAGTTGCGAGGGACAACTCGGGATTCTCCTCGAGGCTTGTCAGGGCAATAGGGACGCCTCTCCAGCTGAGGCGGGAGACCAAGGGTCCCTTTCCATGTGCCACAGGAATCCTGGGACTCCTATCAAGTTTCACGAGGAGTCAGGCATCGTCTCCTTTGGAGGCACTGATCTCCACGTCCCTCTGGAGTTTTCAAAGGATGTGAGGCCTCCGGTCGCGATGAGGTGGGGAACTAGGTCTTTCTCTGTGGTCTCCACAGGGGATTCAGACATCCTTTCGTCTTGGGAGATGCAAGACAAGCCTCCATTCAAGTCACTGCAGGGATATCCGGCCTTATTTCGAGTCAGGGCATCGCGGTGTCCATTCCACTAGAGGCCGCAAACTCAGGGTCCCTCTCACATACCTAGAGCTGAGAGAAGCCTCCCCTTGAGGTGCTTGTGGTAAGGTGGTATTCCTCTGGAGTCGAAGCCAGGGACTAACCTCTCATCTCGAGTTGATTTGTGGTCCACGGAGCTCTTTCGTGTTGCTACAGTGACCTCAGGATCCCTCTAGCCTTGAAACAGTGTTCTTGGGGTTTCTCTGGAGTGCCATCAAGGAAATCAAGGCTCCTTTCCTGTGTGATGTGCAACACGGCATTGCTCTGCACGCAGTGCAGGGGAATCGGGCCTCATCTCGCGGCGAAGGGGAAGTCTCATGGTTTTTCTCGAGTTGCGGCGGAAACCTGGAGTATATTCTCGAGTTACGACGGGGATGGCCCTTCCACACACGTGTTTGTTCAGCGACGTCAGGACTCCTGCCTAGTTGCGAGGGACAACTCGGGATTCTCCTCGAGGCTTGGCAGGGCAATTGGGGTGTCTCTCCAGCTGAGGCGGGAGACCAAGTTTCCCTTTCCACGTGCCACAGGAATCCTGGGACTCCTATCAAGTTTCACGAAGAGTCAGGCATCGTCTCCTTTGGAGGCACTGATCTCCGCGTCCCTCTGGGGTTTTCAAAGGATGTGAGGTCTCCGGTCGCGATGAGGTGGGGAACTAGGTCTTTCTCTGTGGTCTCCACAGGGGATTCAGACATCCTTTCGTCTTGGGAGATGCAAGACGAGCCTGCATTCAAGTCACTGCAGGAATATCCGGGCTTATTTCGTGTCAGGGCATCGCGGTGTCCATTCCATTTGAGGCCGCAAACTCAGGGTCCCTCTCACATACCTAGAGCTGAGAGAAGCCTCCTCTTGAGGTGCTTGTGTAAGGTGGAATTCGTCTGGAATCGAAGCCAGGGACTAACCACTCATCTCTAGTTATTTTGTCGTCCACGGAGCTCTTTCGTGTTGCTACAGTGATCTCAGGATCCCTCTAGCCTTGAAACAGTGTTCTTGGGGTTTCTCTGGAGTGCCATCAAGGAAATCAAGGCTCCTTTCCTTTGTGATGTGCAACACGGCATTGCTCTGCACGCAGTGCAGGGGATTCGGGCCTCATATCGTGGCGAGGGGGAAGTCTCATGGTTTTTCTCGAGCTGCGGTGGGAACCTGGGGTATATTCTCGAGTTACGACGGGGATGGCCCTTCCACACACGTGTTTGTTCAGCGACGTCAGGACTCTTGCCTAGTTGCGAGGGACAACTCGGGATTCTCCTCGAGGCTTGGCAGGGCAATAGGGACGCCTCTCCAGCTGAGGCGGGAGACTAAGGGTCCCTTTCCACGTGCCACAGGAATCCTGGGACTCCTATCAAGTTTCACGAGGAGTCAGGCATCGTCTCCTTTGGAGGCACTGATCTCCGCGTCCCTCTGGAATTTTCAAAGGATGTGAGGCCTCCGGTCGCGATGAGGTGGGGAACTAGGTCTTTCTCTGTGGTCTCCACAGGGGATTCAGACATCCTTTCGTCTTGGGAGATGAAAGACGAGCCTGCATTCAAGTCACTGCAGGGATATTCGGCCTTATTTCGAGTCAGGGCATCGCGGTGTCCATTCCACTTGAGGCCGCAAACTCAGGGTCCCTCTCACATACCTAGAGCTGAGAGAAGCCTCCTCTTGAGGTGCTTGTGGTAAGGTGGTATTCCTCTGGAGTCGAAGCCAGGGACTAACCTCTCATCTCGAGTTGATTCTTGGTCCACGGAGCTCTTTCGTGTGGATACAGTGACCTCAGGATCCCTCTAGCCTTGAAACAGTGTTCTTGGGGATTCTCTGGAGTGCCATCAAGGAAATCAAGGCTCCTTTCATGTGTGATGTGCAACACGGCATTGCTCTGCATGCAGTGCAGGAGAATCCGGCCTCATCTGGTGGCGAGGGGGAAGTCTCATGGTTTTTCTCGAGTTGCGGCGGGAACCTGGGGTATATTCTCGAGTTAAGACGGGGACGGACCTTCCACACACGTGTTTGTTCAGCGACGTCAGGACTCCTGCCTAGTTGCGATGGACAACTCGGGATTCTCCTCGAGGCTTGGCAGGGCAATTGGGACGCCTCTCCAGCTGAGGCGGGAGACCAAGGCTCCATTTCCACGTGCCACAGGAATCCTGGGACTCCTATCAAGTTTCACGAGGAGTCGGGCATCGTCTCCTATGGAGGCACTGATCTCCGCGTCCCTCTGGAGTTTTCAAAGGATGTGAGGCCTCCGGTCGCGATGAGGTGGGGAACTAGGTCTTTCTCTGTGGTCTCCACAGGGGATTCAGACATCCTTTCGACTTGGGAGAGGAAGACGAGCCTGCATTCAAGTCACTGCAGGGATATCCGGCCTTATTTCGAGTCAGGGCATCGCGGTGTCCATTCCACTTGAGGCCACAAACTCAGGGTCCCTGTCACATACTTAGAGCTGAGAGAAGCCTCCTCTTGAGGTGCTTGTGGTAAGGTTGTATTCCTCTGGAGTCGAAGCCAGGGACTCACCTCTAATCTTGAGTTGACTTTTGGTCCACGGAGCGCTTTCGTGTTGCTACAGTGACCTCAGGATCCCTCTAACCTTGAAACAGTGTTCTTGGGGTTTCTCTGGAGTGCCATCAAGGAAATCAAGGCTCCTTTCCTGTGTGATGTGCAACACGGCATTGCGCTGCACGCAGTGCAGGTGAATCGGGCCTCATCTCCCGGCGAGGGGGAAGTCTCATGGTTTTTCTCGAGTTGCGGCGGGAACCTGGGGTATATTCTCGAGTTACGACTGGGATGGCCCTTCCACACACGTGTTTGTTCAGCGACGTCAGGACTCCTGCCTAGTTGCGAGGGACAACTCGGGATTCTCCTCGAGGCTTGGCAGAGCAATTGGGACGCCTCTCCAGCTGAGGCGGGAGACCAAGGGTCCCTTTCCACGTGCCACAGGAATCCTGGGACTCCTATCAAGTTTCCCGAGGAGTCAGGCATCGTCTCCTTTGGAGGCACTGATCTCCGCGTACCTCTGGAGTTTTCCAAAGCTGTGAGTCCTCCGGTCGCGATGAGGTGGGGAACTAGGTCTTTCTCTGTGGTCTCCACAGGGGATTCAGACATCCTTTCGTCTTGGGAGATGGAAGACGAGCCTGCATTCAAGTCACTGCAGGGATATCCGGCCTTATGTCGAGTCAGGGCATCGTGGTGTCCATTCCACTTGAGGCCGCAAACTCAGGGTCCCTCTCACATACCTAGAGCTGAGAGAAGCCTCCTCTTGAGGTGCTTGTGGTCAGGTTGTATTCCTCTGGAGTCGAAGCCAGGGACTCGCCTCTAATCTTGAGTTGACTTTTGATCCACGGAGCGCTTTCGTGTTGCTACAGTGACCTCAGGATCCCTCTAGCCTTGAAACAGTGTTCTTGGGGTTTCTCTGGAGTGCCATCAAGGAAATCAAGGCTCCTTTCCTGTGTGATGTGCAACACGGCATTGCTCTGCACGCAGTGCAGGGGAATCGGGCCTCATATCGTGGCGAGGGGGAAGTCTCATGGTTTTTCTCGAGCTGCGGCGGGAACCTGGGGTATATTCTCGAGTTACGACGGGGATGGCCCTTCCACACACGTGTTTGTTCAGCGACGTCAGGACTCCTGCCTAGTTGCGAGGGACAACTCGGGATTCTCCTCGAGGCTTGGCAGGGCAATTGAGGTGTCTCTCCAGCTGAGGCGGGAGACCAAGGTTCCCTTTCCACGTGCCACAGAAATCCTGGGACTCCTATCAAGTTTCACGAAGAGTCAGGCATCGTCTCCTTTGGAGGCACTGATCTCCGCGGCCCTCTGGGGTTTTTAAAGGATGTGAGGTCTCCGGTCGCGATGAGGTGGGGAACTAGGTCTTTCTCTGTGGTCTCCACAGGGGATTCAGACATCCTTTCGTCTTGGGAGATGCAAGACGAGCCTGCATTCAAGTCACTGCAGGAATATCCGGGCTTATTTCGTGTCAGGGCATCGCGGTGTCCATTCCACTTGAGGCTGCAAACTCAGCGTCCCTCTCACATACCTAGAGCTGAGAGAAGCCTCCTCTTGAGGTGCTTGTGTAAGGTAGTATTCGTCTGGAATCGAAGCCAGGGACTAACCTCTCATCTCGAGTTGTTTTGTGGTCCACGGAGCTCTTTCTTGTTGCTACAGTGATCTCAGGATCCCTCTAGACTTGAAACAGTGTTCTTGGGGTTTCTCTGGAGTGCCATCAAGGAAATCAAGGCTCCTTTCCTGTGTGATGTGCAACACGGCATTGCTCTGCACGCAGTGCAGGGGATTCGGGCCTCATATCGTGGCGAGGGGGAAGTGTCATGGTTTTTCTCGAGCTGCGGTGGGAACCTGGGGTATATTCTCGAGTTACGACGGGGATGGCCCTTCCACACACGTGTTTGTTCAGCGACGTCAGGACTCTTGCCTAGTTGCGAGGGACAACTCGGGATTCTCCTCGAGGCTTGGCAGGGCAATTGAGGTGTCTCTCCAGCTGAGGCGGGAGACCAAGTTTCCCTTTCCACGTGCCACAGAAATCCTGGGACTCCTATCAAGTTTCACGAAGAGTCAGGCATCGTCTCCTTTGGAGGCACTGATCTCCGCGGCCCTCTGGGGTTTTTAAAGGATGTGAGGTCTCCGGTCGCGATGAGGTGGGGAACTAGGTCTTTCTCTGTGGTCTCCACAGGGGATTCAGACATCCTTTCGTCTTGGGAGATGCAAGACGAGCCTGCATTCAAGTCACTGCAGGAATATCCGGGCTTATTTCGTGTCAGGGCATCGCGGTGTCCATTCCACTTGAGGCTGCAAATTCAGCGTCCCTCTCACATACCTAGAGCTGAGAGAAGCCTCCTCTTGAGGTGCTTGTGTAAGGTAGTATTCGTCTGGAATCGAAGCCAGGGACTAACCTCTCATCTCGAGTTGTTTTGTGGTCCACGGAGCTCTTTCGTGTTGCTACAGTGATCTCAGGATCCCTCTAGACTTGAAACAGTGTTCTTGGGGTTTCTCTGGAGTGCCATCAAGGAAATCAAGGCTCCTTTCCTGTGTGATGTGCAACACGGCATTGCTCTGCACGCAGTGCAGGGGATTCGGGCCTCATATCGTGGCGAGGGGGAAGTCTCATGGTGTTTCTCGAGCTGCGGTGGGAACCTGGGGTATATTCTCGAGTTACGACGGGGATGGCCCTTCCACACACGTGTTTGTTCAGCGACGTCAGGACTCTTGCCTAGTTGCGAGGGACAACTCGGGATTCTCCTCGAGGCTTGGCAGGGCAATAGGGACGCCTCTCCAGCTGAGGCGGGAGACTAAGGGTCCCTTTCCACGTGCCACAGAAATCCTGGGACTCCTATCAAGTTTCACGAGGAGTCAGGCATCGTCTCCTTTGGAGGCACTGATCTCCGCGTCCCTCTGGAATTTTCAAAGGATGTGAGGCCTCCGGTCGCGATGAGGTGGGGAACTAGGTCTTTCTCTGTGGTCTCCACAGGGGATTCAGACATCCTTTCGTCTTGGGAGATGCAAGACGAGCCTGCATTCAAGTCACTGCAGGGATATTCGGCCTTATTTCGAGTCAGGGCATCGCGGTGTCCATTCCACTTGAGGCCGCAAACTCAGGGTCCCTCTCACATACCTAGAGCTGAGAGAAACCTCCTCTTGAGGTGCTTGTGGTAAGGTGGTATTCCTCTGGAGTCGAAGCCAGGGACTAACCTCTCATCTCGAGTTGATTTGTGGTCCACGGAGCTCTTTCGTGTGGATACAGTGACCTCAGGATCCCTCTAGCCTTGAAACAGTGTTCTTGGGGATTCTCTGGAGTGCCATCAAGGAAATCAAGCCTCCTTTCTTGTGTGATGTGCAAAACGGCATTGCTCTGCACGCAGTGCAGGGGAATCGGGCCTCATCTGGCGGCGGGGGGGAAGTCTCATGGTTTTTCTCGAGTTGCGGCGGGATCCTGGGTGTATTCTCGAGTTACGACGGGGATGGCCCTTCCACACACGTGTTTGTTCAGCGACTTCAGGACTCCTGCCTAATTGCGAGGGACAAGTCGGGATTCTCCTCGAGGCTTGGCAGGGCAATTGGGACGCCTCTCCAGCTGAGGCGGGAGACCAAGGGTCCCTTTCCACGTGCCACAGGAATCCTGGGACTCCTATCAAGTTTCACGAAGAGTCAGGCATCATCTCCTTTGGAGGCACTGGTCTCCGCATCCCTCTGGAGTTTTCAAAGGATGTGAGGCCTCCGGTCGCGATGAGGTGGGGAATTAGGTCTTTCTCTGTGGTCTCTACAGGGGATTCATACATCCTTTCGTCTTGGGAGATGCAAGACGAGCCTGCATTCAAGTCACTGCAGGCATATCCGGCCTTATTTCGAGTCAGGGCATCCTGGTGTCCTTTCCACTTGAGGCCGCAAACTCAGGGTCCCTCTCACATACCTAGAGCTGAGAGAAGCCTCCTCTTGAGGTGCTTGTGGTAAGGTGGTATTCCTCTGGAGTCGTAGCCAGGGACTAACCCCTCATCTCGAGTTGATTTTTGTCGACGGAGCTCTTTCGTGTTGCTACAGTGACCTCAGGATTCCTCTAGCCTTGAAACATAGTTCTTGGGCTTTCTCTGGAGTGCCATCAAGGAAATCAAGGCTCCTTTCCTGTGTGATGTGCAACACGGCAATGCTCTGCACGCAGTGCAGGGGAATCCGGCCTCATCTCGCGCCGAGGGGGAAGTCTCATGGTTTTTCTCGAGTTGCGGCGGGAACCTGGGGTATATTCTCGAGTTACGACGGGGATGGCCCTTCCACACACGTGTTTGTTCAGCGACGTCAGGACTCCTGCCTAGTTGCGAGGGACAACTCGGAATTCTCCTTGAGGCTTGGCTGGGCTATTGGGACTCTTCCCCAGCTGAGGCAGGAGACCAAGGGTCCCTTTCCACGTGCCACAGGAATCCTGGGACTCCTATCATGATTCACGAGGAGTCAGGCATCGTCTCCTTTGGAGGCACTGATCTCTGCGTACCTCTGGAGTTTTCAAAGGATGTGAGGCCTCCGGTCGCGATGAGGTGGCGAACTAGGTTTTTCTCAGTGGTCTCAACAGGGGATTCAGACATCCTTTCTTCTTGGGAGATGCAAGACGAGCCTGCATTCAAGTCACTGCAGGGATATCGGGCCTTATTTCGAGTCAGAGCATCACGGTGTCCATTCCACATGAGGCCGCAAACTCAGGGTCCCTCTCACATACCTAGAGCTGAGAGAAGCCTCCTCTTGAAGTGCTTGTGTTAAGGTGGTATTCCTCTGGAGTCAAAGCCAGGGACTAACCTCTCATCTGGAGTTGATTTTTGGTCCACGGAGCTCTTTCCTTTTGCTACAGTGACCTCAGGATCCCTCTAGCCTTGAAACAGTGTTCTTGGGGTTTCTCTGGAGTGCCATCAAGGAAATCAAGGCTCCTTTCCTGTGTGATGTGCAACACCGCATTGCTCTGCAAGCAGTGCAGGGGAATCGGGGCTCATATCGTGGCGAGGGGGAAGTCTCATGGTTTTTCTCGAGCTGCGGTGGGAACCTGGGGTATATTCTCGAGTTACGACGGGGATGGCCCTTCCACACACGTGTTTGTTCAGCGACGTCAGGACTCCTGCCTAGTTGCGAGGGACAACTCGGGATTCTCCTCGAGGCTTGGCAGGGCAATTGGGACGCCTTTCCTGCTGAGGCGGGAGACCAAGGGTCCCTTTCCACGTGCCACAGGAATCCTGGGACTCCTATCAAGTTTCACGAGGAGTCAGGCATCGTCTCCCTTGGAGGCACTGATCTCCACATCCCTCTGGAGTTTTCAAAGGATGTGAGGCCTCCGGTCGCCATGAGGTCGGGAACTAGGTCTTTCTCTGTGGTCTCCACAGGGGATTCAGACATCCTTTCGTCTTGGGAGATGCAAGACGAGCCTGCATTCAAGTCACTGCAGGGATATCCGGCCTTATTTCGAGTCAGGGCATCGCGCTGTCCATTCCACTAGAGGTCACAAACTCAGGGTCCCTCTCACATACCTAGAGCTGAGAGAAGCCTCCTATTGAGGTGCTTGTGGTAAGGTGGTATTCCTCTGGAGTCGAAGCCAGGGACTAACCTCTCATCTCGAGTTGATTTGTGGTCCACGGAGCTCTTTCGTGTTGCTACAGTGACCTCAGGATCCCTCTAGCCTTCAAACAGTGTTCTTGGGGTTTCTCTGGAGTGCCATCAAGGAAATCAAGGCTCCTTTGCTGTGTGATGTGGAACACGGCAATGCTCTGCACGCAGTGCAGGGGAATCGGGCCTCATCTCGCGGCGAGGGGGAAGTCTCATGGTTTTTCTCGAGTTGCGGTGGGAACCTGGGGTATATTCTCGAGTTACGACGGGGATGGCCCTTCCACACACGTGTTTGTTCAGCGACGTCAGGACTCCTGCCTAGTTGCGAGGGACAACTGGGGATTCTCCTCGAGGCTTGGCGGGGCCATTTGGACGCCTCTCCAGCTGAGGCGGGAGACCAAGGGTCCCTTTCCATGTGCCACAGGAATCCTGGGACTCCTATCAAGTTTCACGAAGAGTCAGGCATCATCTCCTTTGGAGGCACTGATCTCCGCATCCCTCTGGAGTTTTCAAAGGATGTGAGGCCTCCGGTCGCGATGAGGTGGGGAACTAGGTCTTTCTCTGTGGTCTCCACAGGGGATTCATACATCCTTTCGTCTTGGGAGATGCAAGACGAGCCTGCATTCAAGTCACTGCAGGCATATCCGGCCTTATTTCGAGTCAGGGTATCCTGGTGTCCATTCCACTTGAGGCCGCAAACTCAGGGTCCCTCTCACATACCTAGAGCTGAGAGAAGCCTCCTCTTGAGGTGCTTGTGGTAAGGTGGTATTCCTCTGGAGTCGTAGCCAGGGACTAACCTCTCATCTCGAGTTGATTTGTGGTCCACAAAGCTCTTTCGTGTTGCTACAGTGACCTCAGGATCCCTCTAGCCTTGAAACAGTGTTCTTGGGGTTTCTCTGGAGTGCCAACAAGGAAATCAAGGCTCCTTTCCTGTGTGATGTGCAACACGGCATTGCTCTGCACGCAGTGCAGGGGAATCGGGCCTCATCTCGCGGCGAGGGGGAAGTCTCATGGTTTCTCTCGAGTTGCGGCAGGAACCTGGGGTATATTCTCGAGTTACGACGGGGATGGCCCTTCCACACACGTGTTTGTTCAGCGTCGTCAGGACTCCTGCCTAGTTGCGAGGGACAACTCGGGATTCTCCTCGAGGCTTGGCAGGGCAATTGGGACGCCTCTCCAGCTGAGACAGTAGACCAAATGTCCCTTTCCACGTGCTACAGGAATCCTGGAACTCCTATCAAGTTTCACGAGGAGTCAGGCATCGTCTCCTTTGGAGGCACTGATCTCCGCGTACCTCTGGAGTTTTCAAAGGATGTGAGGCCTCCGGTCGCGATGAGGTGGGGAACTAGATCTTTCTCTGTGGTCTCCACAGGGGATTCAGACATCCTTTCGTCTTGGGAGATGCAAGACGAGCCTGCATTCAAGTCACTGCAGGCATATCCGGCCTTATTTCGAGTCAGGGCATCGCGGTGTCCATTCCACTTGAGGCCGCAAACTCAGGGTCCCTCTCACATACCTAGAGCTGTGAGAAGCCTCCTCTTGAGGTGCTTGTGGTAAGGTGGTATTCCTCTGGAGTCGAAGCCAGGGACTAACCTCTCATCTCGAGTTGATTTTTGTTCCACGGAGCTCTTTCGTGTTGCTACAGTGACCTCAGGATCCCTCTAGCCTTGAAACAGTGTTCTTGGGGTTTCTCTGGAGTGCCATCAAGGAAATCAAGGCTCCTTTCCTGTGTGATGTGCAACACGGCATTGCTCTGCACGCAGTGCAGGGGAATCGGGCCTCATCTCGCGGCGAGGGGGAAGTCTCATGGTTTTTCTCGAGTTGCGGCGGGAACCTGGGGTATATTCTCGAGTTACGACGGGGATGGCCCTTCCACACACGTGTTTGTTCAGCGACCTCAGGACTCCTGCCTAGTTGCGAGGGACAACTCGGGATTCTCCTCGAGGCTTGGCAGGGCAATTGGGACGCCTTTCCTGCTGAGGCGGGAGACCAAGGGTCCCTTTCCACGTGCCACAGGAATCCTGGGACTCCTATCAAGTTTCACGAGGAGTCAGGCATCGTCTCCTTTGGAGGCACTGATCTCCACATCCCTCTGGAGTTTTCAAAGGATGTGAGGCCTCCGGTCGCCATGAGGTCGGGAACTAGGTCTTTCTCTGTGGTCTCCACAGGGGATTCAGACATCCTTTCGTCTTGGGAGATGCAAGACGAGCCTGCATTCAAGTCACTGCAGGCATATCCGGCCTTATTTCGAGTCAGGGCATCCTGGTGTCCATTCCACTTGAGGCCGCAAACTCAGGGTCCCTCTCACATACCTAGAGCTGAGAGAAGCCTCCTCTTGAGGTGCTTGTGGTAAGGTGGTATTCCTCTGGAGTCGTAGCCAGGGACTAACCTCTCATCTCGAGTTGATTTTTGTCGACGGAGCTCTTTCGTGATGCTACAGTGACCTCAGGATTCCTCTAGCCTTGAAACAGAGTTCTTGGGCTTTCTCTGGAGTGCCATCAAGGAAATCAAGGCTCCTTTCCTGTGTGATGTGCAACACGGCAATGCTCTGCACGCAGTGCAGGGGAATCCGGCCTCATCTCGCGCCGAGGGGGAAGTCTCATGGTTTTTCTCGAGTTGCGGCGGGAACCTGGGGTATATTCTCGAGTTACGACGGGGATGGCCCTTCCACACACGTGTTTGTTCAGCGACGTCAGGACTCCTGCCTAGTTGCGAGGGACAACTCGGAATTCTCCTTGAGGCTTGGCTGGGCTATTGGGACTCTTCCCCAGCTGAGGCAGGAGACCAAGGGTCCCTTTCCACGTGCCACAGGAATCCTGGGACCCCTATCATGATTCACGAGGAGTCAGGCATCGTCTCCTTTGGAGGCACTGATCTCTGCGTCCCTCTGGAGTTTTCAAAGGATGTGAGGCCTCCGGTCGCGATGAGGTGGCGAACTAGGTTTTTCTCAGTGGTCTCAACAGGATATTCAGACATCCTTTCTTCTTGGGAGATGCAAGACGAGCCTGCATTCAAGTCACTGCAGGGATATCCGGCCTTATTTCGAGTCAGGGCATCACGGTGTCCATTCCACTTGAGGCCGCAAACTCAGGGTCCCTCTCACATACCTAGAGCTGAGAGAAGCCTCCTCTTGAAGTGCTTGTGTTAAGGTGGTATTCCTCTGGAGTCGAAGCCAGGGACTAACCTCTCATCTGGAGTTGATTTTTGGTCCACGGAGCTCTTCCCTGTTGCTACAGTGACCTCAGGATCCCTCTAGCCTTGAAACAGTGTTCTTGGGGTTTCTCTGGAGTGCCATCAAGGAAATCAAGGCTCCTTTCCTGTGTGATGTGCAACACGGCATTGCTCTGCACGCAGTGCAGGGGAATCGGGCCTCATATCGTGGCGAGGGGGAAGTCTCATGGTTTTTCTCGAGCTGCGGTGTGAACCTGGGGTATATTCTCGAGTTACGACGGGGATGGCCCTTCCACACACGTGTTTGTTCAGCGACGTCAGGACTCCTGCCTAGTTGCGAGGGACAACTCGGGATTCTCCTCGAGGCTTGTCAGGGCAATAGGGACGCCTCTCCAGCTGAGGCGGGAGACCAAGGCTCCCTTTCCTCGTTCTACAGGAATCCTGGGACTCCTATCAAATCTCACGAGGAGTCAGGCATCGTCTCCTTTGGAGGCACTGATCTCCGCATCCCTCTGGAGTTTTCCAAAGCTGTGAGGCCTCCGGTCGCGATGAGGTGGGGAACTAGGTCTTTCTCTGTGGTCTCCACAGGGGATTCAGACATCCTTTCGACTTGGGAGATGGAAGACGAGCCTGCATTCAAGTCACTGCAGGGATATCCGGCCTTATTTCGAGTCAGGGCATCGCGGTGTCCATTCCACTTGAGGCCACAAACTCAGGGTCCCTGTCACATACTTAGAGCTGAGAGAAGCCTCCTCTTGATGTGCTTGTGGTAAGGTTGTATTCCTCTGGAGTCGAAGCCAGGGACTCACCTCTAATCTTGAGTTGACTTTTGGTCCACGGAGCGCTTTCGTGTTGCTACAGTGACCTCAGGATCCCTCTAACCTTGAAACAGTGTTCTTGGGGTTTCTCTGGAGTGCCATCAAGGAAATCAAGGCTCCTTTCCTGTGTGATGTGCAACACGGCATTGCGCTGCACGCAGTGCAGGTGAATCGGGCCTCATCTCCCGGCGAGGGGGAAGTCTCATGGTTTTTCTCGAGTTGCGGCGGGAACCTGGGGTATATTCTCGAGTTACGACTGGGATGGCCCTTCCACACACGTGTTTGTTCAGCGACGTCAGGACTCCTGCCTAGTTGCGAGGGACAACTCGGGATTCTCCTCGAGGCTTGGCAGAGCAATTGGGACGCCTCTCCAGCTGAGGCGGGAGACCAAGGGTCCCTTTCCACGTGCCACAGGAATCCTGGGACTCCTATCAAGTTTCCCGAGGAGTCAGGCATCGTCTCCTTTGGAGGCACTGATCTCCCTGTCCCTCTGGAGTTTTCCAAAGCTGTGAGTCCTCCGGTCGCGATGAGGTGGGGAACTAGGTCTTTCTCTGTGGTCTCCACAGGGGATTCAGACATCCTTTCGTCTTGGGAGATGGAAGACGAGCCTGCATTCAAGTCACTGCAGGGATATCCGGCCTTATTTCGAGTCAGGGCATCGTGGTGTCCATTCCACTTGAGGCCGCAAACTCAGGGTCCCTCTCACATACCTAGAGCTGAGAGAAGCCTCCTCTTGAGGTGCTTGTGGTCAGGTTGTATTCCTCTGGAGTCGAAGCCAGGGACTCGCCTCTAATCTTGAGTTGACTTTTGGTCCACGGAGCGCTTTCGTGTTGCTACAGTGACCTCAGGATCCCTCTAGCCTTGAAACAGTGTTCTTGGGCTTTCTCTGGAGTGCCATCAAGGAAATCAAGGCTCCTTTCCTGTGTGATGTGCAACACGGCATTGCTCTTCACGCAGTGCAGGGGAATCGGGCCTCATATCGTGGCGAGGGGGAAGTCTCATGATTTTTCTCGAGCTGCGGCGGGAACCTGGGGTATATTCTCGAGTTACGACGGGGATGGCCCTTCCACACACGTGTTTGTTCAGCGACGTCAGGACTCCTGCCTAGTTGCGAGGGAAAACTCGGGATTCTCCTCGAGGCTTGGCAGGGCAATTGAGGTGTCTCTCCAGCTGAGGCGGGAGACCAAGGTTCCCTTTCCACGTGCCACAGAAATCCTGGGACTCCTATCAAGTTTCACGAAGAGTCAGGCATCGTCTCCTTTGGAGGCACTGATCTCCGCGGCCCTCTGGGGTTTTCAAAGGATGTGAGGCCTCCGGTCGCGATGAGGTGGGGAACTAGGTCTTTCTCTGTGGTCTCCACAGGGGATTCAGACATCCTTTCGTCTTGGGAGATGCAAGACGAGCCTGCATTTAAGTCACTGCAGGAATATCCGGGCTTATTTCGTGTCAGGGCATCGCGGTGTCCATTCCACTTGAGGCTGCAATCTCAGCGTCCCTCTCACATACCTAGAGCTGAGAGAAGCCTCCTCTTGAGGTGCTTGTGTAAGGTAGTATTCGTCTGGAATCGAAGCCAGGAACTAACCTCTCATCTCGAGTTGTTTTGTGGTCCACGGAGCTCTTTCGTGTTGCTACAGTGATCTCAGGATCCCTCTAGACTTGAAACAGTGTTCTTGGGGTTTCTCTGGAGTGCCATCAAGGAAATCAAGGCTCCTTTCCTGTGTGATGTGCAACACGGCATTGCTCTGCACGCAGTGCAGGGGATTCGGGCATCATATCGTGGCGAGGGGGAAGTCTCATGGTTTTTCTCGAGCTGCGGTGGGAACCTGGGGTATATTCTCGAGTTACGACGGGGATGGCCCTTCCACACACGTGTTTGTTCAGCGACGTCAGGACTCTTGCCTAGTTGCGAGGGACAACTCGGGATTCTCCTCGAGGCTTGGCAGGGCAATAGGGACGCCTCTCCAGCTGAGGCGGGAGACTAAGGGTCCCTTTCCACGTGCCACAGAAATCCTGGGACTCCTATCAAGTTTCACGAGGAGTCAGGCATCGTCTCCTTTGGAGGCACTGATCTCCTCGTCCCTCTGGAATTTTCAAAGGATGTGAGGCCTCCGGTCGCGATGAGGTGGGGAACTAGGTCTTTCTCTGTGGTCTCCACAGGGGATTCAGACATCCTTTCGTCTTGGGAAATGCAAGACGAGCCTGCATTCAAGTCACTGCAGGGATATTCGGCCTTATTTCGAGTCAGGGCATCGCGGTGTCCATTCCACTTGAGGCCGCAAACTCAGGGTCCCTCTCACATACCTAGAGCTGAGAGAAACCTCCTCTTGAGGTGCTTGTGGTAAGGTGGTATTCCTCTGGAGACGAAGCCAGGGACTAACCTCTCATCTCGAGTTGATTTGTGGTCCACGGAGCTCTTTCGTGTGGATACAGTGACCTCAGGATCCCTCTAGCCTTGAAACAGTGTTCTTGGGGATTCTCTGGAGTGCCATCAAGGAAATCAAGCCTCCTTTCTTGTGTGATGTGCAACACGGCATTGCTCTGCACGCAGTGCAGGGGAATCGGGCCTCATCTGGCGGCGGGGGGGAAGTCTCATGGTTTTTCTCGAGTTGCGGCGGGATACTGGGTGTATTCTCGAGTTACGACGGGGATGGCCCTTCCACACACGTGTTTGTTCAGCGACTTCAGGACTCCTGCCTAATTGCGAGGGACAAGTCGGGATTCTCCTCGAGGCTTGGCAGGGCAATTGGGACGCCTCTCCAGCTGAGGCGGGAGACCAAGGGTCCCTTTCCACGTGCCACAGGAATCCTGGGACTCCTATCAAGTTTCACGAAGAGTCAGGCATCATCTCCTCTGGAGGCACTGATCTCCGCATCCCTCTGGAGTTTTCAAAGGATGTGAGGCCTCCGGTCGCGATGAGGTGGGGAATTAGGTCTTTCTCTGTGGTCTCCACAGGGGATTCATACATCCTTTCGTCTTGGGAGATGCAAGACGAGCCTGCATTCAAGTCACTGCAGGCATATCCGGCCTTATTTCGAGTCAGGGCATCCTGGTGTCCATTCCACTTGAGGCCGCAAACTCAGGGTCCCTCTCACATACCTAGAGCTGAGAGAAGCCTCCTCTTGAGGTGCTTGTGGTAAGGTGGTATTCCTCTGGAGTCATAGCCAGGGACTAACCTCTCATCTCGAGTTGATTTTTGTCGACGGAGCTCTTTCGTGTTGCTACAGTGACCTCAGGATTCCTCTAGCCTTGAAACATAGTTCTTGGGCTTTCTCTGGATTGCCATCAAGGAAATCAAGGCTCCTTTCCTGTGTGATGTGCAACACGGCAATGCTCTGCACGCAGTGCAGGGGAATCCGGCCTCATCTCGCGCCGAGGGGGAAGTCTCATGGTTTTTCTCGAGTTGCGGCGGGAACCTGGGGTATATTCTCGAGTTACGACGGGGATGGCCCTTCCACACACGTGTTTGTTCAGCGACGTCAGGACTCCTGCCTAGTTGCGAGGGACAACTCGGAATTCTCCTTGAGGCTTGGCTGGGCTATTGGGACTCTTCCCCAGCCGAGGCAGGAGACCAAGGGTCCCTTTCCACGTGCCACAGGAATCCTGGGACTCCTATCATGATTCACGAGGAGTCAGGCATCGTCTCCTTTGGAGGCACTGATCTCTGCGTCCCTCTGGAGTTTTCAAAGGATGTGAGGCCTCCGGTCGCGATGAGGTGGCGAACTAGGTTTTTCTCAGTGGTCTCAACAGGGGATTCAGACATCCTTTCTTCTTGGGAGATGCAAGACGAGCCTGCATTCAAGTCACTGCAGGGATATCGGGCCTTATTTCGAGTCAGAGCATCACGGTGTCCATTCCACATGAGGCCGCAAACTCAGGGTCCCTCTCACATACCTAGAGCTGAGAGAAGCCTCCTCTTGAAGTGCTTGTGTTAAGGTGGTATTCCTCTGGAGTCAAAGCCAGGGACTAACCTCTCATCTGGAGTTGATTTTTGGTCCACGGAGCTCTTTCCTTTTGCTACAGTGACCTCAGGATCCCTCTAGCCTTGAAACAGTGTTCTTGGGGTTTCTCTGGAGTGCCATCAAGGAAATCAAGGCTCCTTTCCTGTGTGATGTGCAACACCGCATTGCTCTGCAAGCAGTGCAGGGGAATCGGGGCTCATATCATGGCGAGGGGGAAGTCTCATGGTTTTTCTCGAGTTGCGGTGTGAACCTGGGGTATATTCTCGAGTTACGACGGGGATGGCCCTTCCACACACGTGTTTGTTCAGCGACGTCAGGACTCCTGCCTAGTTGCGAAGGACAACTCGGGATTCTCCTCGAGGCTTGGCAGGGCAATTGGGACGCCTTTCCAGCTGAGGCGGGAGACCAAGGGTCCCTTTCCACGTGCCACAGGAATCCTGGGACTCCTATCAAGTTTCACGAGGAGTCAGGCATCGTCTCCTTTGGAGGCACTGATCTCCACATCCCTCTGGAGTTTTCAAAGGATGTGAGGCCTCCGGTCGCCATGAGGTCGGGAACTAGGTCTTTCTCTGTGGTCTCCACAGGGGATTCAGACATCCTTTCGTCTTGGGAGATGCAAGACGAGCCTGCATTCAAGTCACTGCAGGGATATCCGGCCTTATTTCGAGTCAGGGCATCGCGCTGTCCATTCCACTAGAGGCCGCAAACTCAGGGTCCCTCTCACATACCTAGAGCTGAGAGAAGCCTCCGCTTGAGGTGCTTGTGGTAAGGTGGTATTCCTCTGGAGTCGAAGCCAGGGACTAACCTCTCATCTCGAGTTGATTTGTGGTCCACGGAGCTCTTTCGTGTTGCTACAGTGACCTCAGGATCCCTCTAGCCTTCAAACAGTGTTCTTGGGGTTTCTCTGGAGTGCCATCAAGGAAATCAAGGCTCCTTTGCTGTGTGATGTGGAACACGGCAATGCTCTGCACGCAGTGCAGGGGAATCGGGCCTCATCTCGTGGCGAGGGGGAAGTCTCATGGTTTTTCTCGAGTTGCGGCGGGAACCTGGGGTATATTCTCGAGTTACGACGGGGATGGCCCTTCCACCCACTTGTTTGTTCAGCGACGTCAGGACTCCTGCCTAGTTGCGAGGGACAACTGGGGATTCTCCTCGAGGCTTGGCAGGGCCATTGGGACGCCTCTCCAGCTGAGGCGGGAGACCAAGGGTCCCTTTCCATGTGCCACAGGAATCCTGGGACTCCTATCAAGTTTCACGAAGAGTCAGGCATCATCTCCTTTGGAGGCACTGATCTCCGCATCCCTCTGGAGTTTTCAAAGGATGTGAGGCCTCCGGTCGCGATGAGGTGGGGAACTAGGTCTTTCTCTGTGGTCTCCACAGGGGATTCATACATCCTTTCGTCTTGGGAGATGCAAGACGAGCCTGCATTCAAGTCACTGCAGGCATATCCGGCCTTATTTCGAGTCAGGGTATCCTGGTGTCCATTCCACTTGAGGCCGCAAACTCAGGGTCCCTCTCACATACCTAGAGCTGAGAGAAGCCTCCTCTTGAGGTGCTTGTGGTAAGGTGGTATTCCTCTGGAGTCGTAGCCAGGGACTAACCTCTCATCTCGAGTTGATTTGTGGTCCACAAAGCTCTTTCGTGTTGCTACAGTGACCTCAGGATCCCTCTAGCCTTGAAACAGTGTTCTTGGGGTTTCTCTGGAGTGCCAACAAGGAAATCAAGGCTCCTTTCCTGTGTGATGTGCAACACGGCATTGCTCTGCACGCAGTGCAGGGGAATCGGGCCTCATCTCGCGGCGAGGGGGAAGTCTCATGGTTTTTCTCGAGTTGCGGCAGGAACCTGGGGTATATTCTCGAGTTACGACGGGGATGGCCCTTCCACACACGTGTTTGTTCAGCATCGTCAGGACTCCTGCCTAGTTGCGAGGGACAACTCGGGATTCTCCTCGAGGCTTGGCAGGGCAATTGGGACGCCTCTCCAGCTGAGACAGTAGACCAAATGTCCCTTTCCACGTGCTACAGGAATCCTGGAACTCCTATCAAGTTTCACGAGGAGTCAGGCATCGTCTCCTTTGGAGGCACTGATCTCCGCGTCCCTCTGGAATTTTCCAAGGATGTCAGGCCTCCGGTCGCGTTGAGGTGGGGAACTAGATCTTTCTCTGTGGTCTCCACAGGGGATTCAGACATCCTTTCGTCTTGGGAGATGCAAGACGAGCCTGCATTCAAGTCACTGCAGGCATATCCGGCCTTATTTCGAGTTAGGGCATCGCGGTGTCCATTCCACTTGAGGCCGCAAACTCAGGGTCCCTCTCACATACCTAGAGCTGAGAGAAGCCTCCTCTTGAGGTGCTTGTGGTAAGGTGGTATTCCTCTGGAGTCGTAGCCAGGGACTAACCTCTCATCTCGAGTTGATTTGTGGTCCACAAAGCTCTTTCGTGTTGCTACAGTGACCTCAGGATCCCTCTAGCCTTGAAACAGTGTTCTTGGGGTTTCTCTGGAGTGCCAACAAGGAAATTAAGGCTCCTTTCCTGTGTGATGTGCAACACGGCATTGCTCTGCACGCAGTGCAGGGGAATCGGGCCTCATCTCGCGGCGAGGGGGAAGTCTCATGGTTTTTCTCGAGTTGCGGCAGGAACCTGGGGTATATTCTCGAGTTACGACGGGGATGGCCCTTCCACACACGTGTTTGTTCAGCATCGTCAGGACTCCTGCCTAGTTGCGAGGGACAACTCGGGATTCTCCTCGAGGCTTGGCAGGGCAATTGGGACGCCTCTCCAGCTGAGACAGTAGACCAAATGTCCCTTTCCACGTGCTACAGGAATCCTGGAACTCCTATCAAGTTTCACGAGGAGTCAGGCATCGTCTCCTTTGGAGGCACGGATCTCCGCGTCCCTCTGGAATTTTCCAAGGATGTCAGGCCTCCGGTCGCGTTGAGGTGGGGAACTAGATCTTTCTCTGTGGTCTCCACAGGGGATTCAGACATCCTTTCGTCTTGGGAGATGCAAGACGAGCCTGCATTCAAGTCACTGCAGGAATATCCGGCCTTATTTCGAGTTAGGGCATCGCGGTGTCCATTCCACTTGAGGCCGCAAACTCAGGGTCCCTCTCACATACCTAGAGCTGAGAGAAGCCTCCTCTTGAGGTGCTTGTGGTAAGGTGGTATTCCTCTGGAGTCGAAGCCAGGGACTAACCTCTCATCTCGAGTTGATTTTTGGTCCACGGATCTCTTTCGTGTTGCTACAGTGAACTCAGGATCCCTCTAGCCTTGAAACAGTGTTCTTGGGGTTTCTCTGGAGTGCCATCAAGGAAATCAAGGCTCCTTTCCTGTGTGATGTGCAACACGGCATTGCTCTGCACACAGTGCAGGGGAATCGGGCGTCATCTCGCGGCGAGGGGGAAGTCTCATGGTTTTTCTCGAGTTGCGGCGGGAACCTGGGGTATATTCTCGAGTTACGACGGGGATGGCCCTTCCACACACGTGTTTGTTCAGCGACCTCAGGACTCCTGCCTAGTTGCGAGGGACAACTCGGGATTTTCCTCGAGACTTGGCAGGGCCATTGGGACGCCTCTCCAGCTGAGGCGGGAGACCAAGGCTCCCTTTCCTCGTTCTACAGGAATCCTAGGACTCCTATCAAATCTCACGAGGAGTCAGTCATCGTCTCCTTTGGAGGCACTGATCTCCGCATCCCTCTGGAGTTTTCAAAGGATGTTAGGCCTCCGGTCGCGATGAGGTGGGGAACTAGGTCTTTCTCTGTGGTCTCCACAGGGGATTCATACATCCTTTCGTCTTGGGAGATGCAAGACGAGCCTGCATTCAAGTCACTGCAGGCATATCCGGCCTTATTTCCAGTCAGGGCATCGCGGTGTCCATTCCGCTTGAGGCCAAAAACTCAGGGTCCCTCTCACATACCTAGAGATGAGAGAAGCATCATCTTGAAGTGCTTGTGGTAAGGTGGTATTCCTCTGGAGTCGAAGCCAGGGACTAACCTCTCATCTTGAGTTGATTTTTGGTCCACGGAGCTCTTTCGTGTTGCTACAGAGAACTCAGGATCCCTCTAGCCTTGAAACATTGTTCTTGGGGTTTCTCTGGAGTGCCATCAAGGAAATCAAGTCTCCTTTGCTGTGTGATGTGGAACACGGCAATGTTCTGCACGCAGTGCAGGGGAATCGGGCCTCATCTCGCGGCGAGGGGGAAGTCTCATGGTTTTTCTCGAGTTGCGGCGGGAACCTGGGGTATATTCTCGAGTTACGACGGGGATGGCCCTTCCACACACGTGTTTGTTCAGCGACGTCAGGACTCCTGCCTAGTTGCGAGGGACAACTCGGGATTCTCCTCAAGGCTTGGCAGGGCAATTGGGACGCCTCTTCAGCTGAGGAGGGACACCAAGGGTCCCTTTCCACGTGCCACAGGAATCCTGGGACTCCTATCAAGTTTCACGAGGTGTCAGGCATCGTCTCCTTTGGAGGCACTGATCTCCGCGTCCCTCTGGAATTTTCAAAGGATGTGAGGCCTCTGGTCGCGATGAGGTGGGGAACTAGGTCTTTCTCTGTGGTCTCCACAGGGGATTCAGACATCCTTTCGTCTTGGGAGATGCAAGACGAGCCTGCATTCAAGTCACTGCAGGGATGTCCGACCTTATTTCGAGTCAGGGCATCGCGGTGTCCATTCCACTAGAGGCCGCAAACTCAGGGTCCCTCTGACATAGCTAGAGCTGAGAGAAGTCTCCTCTTGAGGTGCTTGTGGTAAGCTGGTATTCCTCTGGAGTCGAAGCCAGGGACTAACCTCTCATCTCGAGTTGATTTTTGGTCCAAGGAGCTATTTCGTGTTGCTACAGTGACCTCAGGATCCCTCTAGCATTGAAACAGTGTTCTTGGGGTTTCTCTGGAGTGCCATCAAGGAAATCAAGGCTCCTTTCCTGTGTGATGTGCAATATGGCATTGCTCTGCACGCAGTGCAGGGGAATCGGGCCTCATCTCGCGGCGAGGGGGAAGTCTCATGGTTTTTCTCGAGTTGCGGCGGAAACCTGGGGTATATTCTCGAGTTACAACGGGGATGGCCCTTCCACACACGTGTTTGTTCAGCGACGTCAGGACTCCTGCCTAGTTGCGAGGGACAACTCGGGATACTCCTCGAGGCTTGGCAGGGCAATTAGGACGCCTCTCCAGCTGAGGCGGGAGACCACGGCTCCCTTTCCTCATTCTACAGGAATCCTGGGACTCCTATCAAATCTCACGAGGAGTCAGTCATCGTCTCCTTTGTAGGCACTGATCTCCGCATCCCTCTGGAGTTTTCAAAGGATGTGAGGCCTCCGGTCGCGATGAGGTGGGGAACTAGGTCTTTCTCTGTGGTCTCCACAGGGGATTCAGACATCCTTTCGTCTTGGGAGATGCAAGACGAGCCTGCATTTAAGTCACTGCAGGCATATCCGGCCTTATTTCGAGTCAGGGCATCGCGGTGTGCATTCCACTTGAGGCCGCAAACTCTGGGTCCCTCTCACATATCTAGAGCTGAGAGAAGCCTCCTCTTGAGGTGCTTGTCGTAAGGTGGTATTCCTCTGGAGTCAAAGCCAGGGACTAACCTCTCATCTCGAGTTGATTTTTGTCGACGGAGCTCTTTCGTGTTGCTACAGAGACCTCAGGATCCCTTTAGCCTTGAAACAGTGTTCTTGGGGTTTCTCTGGAATGCCATCAAGGAAATCAAGTCTCCTTTCCTGTGTGATGTGCAACACGGCAATGCTCTGCACGCAGTGCAGCTGAATCGGGCCTCATCTCGCGGCGAGGGGGAAGTCTCATGGTTTTTCTCGAGTTGCGGCGGGAACCTGGGCTATATTCTCGAGTTACGACGGGGATGGCCCTTCCACACACGTGTTTGTTCAGCGACGTCAGGACTCCTGCCTAGGTGCGAGGGACAACTCGGGATTCTCCTCGAGGCTTGGCTGGGCAATTGGGACGCCTCTCCAGCTGAGGCAGGAGACCCAGGGTCCCTTTCACGTGCCACAGGAATCCTGGGACTCCTATCATGCTTCACGAAGAGTCAGGCATCGTCTCCTTTGGAGGCACTGATCTCCGCGTCCCTCTGGAGTTTTCAAAGAATGTGAGGCCTCCGGTCGCGAAGAGGTGGCGTACTAGGTCTTTCTCTGTAGTCTCCACAGGGGATTCAGACATCCTTTCTTCTTGGGAGATGCAAGACGAGCCTGCATTCAAGTCACTGCAGGGATATCCGGCCTTATTTCGAGTCAGGGCATCGCGGTGTCTATTCCACTTGTGGCCGCAAACTCAGGGTCCCTCTCACATGCCTAGAGCTGAGAGAAGTCTCCTCTTGAAGTGCTTGTGTTAAGGTGGTATTGCTCTGGTGTTGAAGCCAGGCACAAACCTCTCATCTAGAGTTGATTTGTGGTTCACGAAGCTCTTTCGTGTTGCTACAGTGACCTCAGGATCCCTCTAGCCTTGAAACAGTGTTCTTGGGGTTTCTCTGGAGTGCCATCAAGGAAATCAAGGCTCCTTTCCTGTGTGTTGTGCAACACAGCATTGCTCTGCACGCAGTGCAGGGGAATCGGGCCTCATCTCGTGACGAGGGGGAAGTCTCATGGTTTTTCTCGAGTTGCGGCGGGAACCTGGGGTATATTCTCGAGTTACGACGGGGATGGCCCTTCCACACACGTGTTTGTTCAGCGACGTCAGGACTCCTGCCTAGTTGCCAGGGACAACTCGGGATTCTCCTCGAGGCTTGGCTGGGCAATTGGGACGCCTCGCCAGCTGAGGCAGGAGACCCAGGGTCCCTTTCCACGTGCCACAGGAATCCTGGGACTCCTATCATGTTTCACGAGGAGTCAGGCATCGTCTTCTTTGGAGGCACTGATCTCCGCGTCCCTCTGGAGTTTTCAAAGGATGTGAGGCCTCCGGTCGCCATGAGGTGGCGAACTAGGTCTTTCTCTGTGGTCTCCACAGGGGATTCAGACATCCTTTCTTCTTGGGAGATGCAAGACGAGCCTGCATTCAAGTCACTGCAGGAATATCCGGCCTTATATCGAGTCAGGGCATCACGGTGTCCATTCCACTTGAGGCGGCAAACTCAGGGTCCCTCTCACTTACCTAGAGCTGAGAGAAGCCTCCTCTTGAGGTGCTTGTGGTAAGGTGGTATTCCTCTGGAGTCGAAGCCAGGGACTAACCTCTCATGTCGAGTTGATTTTTGGTCCACGGAGCTCTTTCGTGTTACTACAGTGACCTCAGGATCCCTCTAGCCTTGAAACAGTGTTCTTGGGGTTTCTCTGGAGTACCATCAAGGAAATCAAGGCTCCTTTCCTGTGTGATGTAAAACACGGCATTGCTCTGCACGCAGTGCAGGGGAATCGGGCCTCATCTCGCGGCGAGGGGGAAGTCTCATGGTTTTTCTCGAGTTGCGGCGGGAACCTGGGGTATATTCTCGAGTTACGACGGGGATGGCCCTTCCACACACGTGTTTGTTCAGCGACGTCAGGACTCCTGCCTAGTTGCGAGGGACAACTCGGGATTCTCCTCGAGGCGTGGCAGGGCAATTGGGACGCCTCTCCAGCTGAGGCAGGAGACCAAGGGTCCCTTTCCACGTGCCACAGGAATCCTGGGACTCCTATCAAGTTTCACGAGGAGTCAGGCATCATCTCCTTTGGAGGCACTGATCTCCGCATCCCTCTGGAGTTTTCAAAGGATGTGAGGCCTCCGGTCGCGATGAGGTGGGGAACTAGGTCTTTCTCTGTGGTCTCCACAGGGGATTCATACATCCTTTCGTCTTGGGAGATGCAAGACGAGCCTGCATTCAATTCACTGCAGGCATATCCGGCCTTATTTCGAGTCAGGGTATCCTGGTGTCCATTCCACTTGAGGCCGCAAACTCAGGGTCCCTCTCACATACCTAGAGCTGAGAGAAGCCTCCTCTTGAGGTGCTTGTGGTAAGGTGGTATTCCTCTGGAGTCGTAGCCAGGGACTAACCTCTCATCTCGAGTTGATTTGTGGTCCACAAAGCTCTTTCGTGTTGCTACAGTGACCTCAGGATCCCTCTAGCCTTGAAACAGTGTTCTTGGGGTTTCTCTGGAGTGCCAACAAGGAAATCAAGGCTCCTTTCCTGTGTGATGTGCAACACGGCATTGCTCTGCACGCAGTGCAGGGGAATCGGGCCTCATCTCGCGGCGAGGGGGAAGTCTCATGGTTTTTCTCGAGTTGCGGCAGGAACCTGGGGTATATTCTCGAGTTACGACGGGGATGGCCCTTCCACACACGTGTTTGTTCAGCATCGTCAGGACTCCTGCCTAGTTGCGAGGGACAACTCGGGATTCTCCTCGAGGCTTGGCAGGGCAATTGGGACGCCTCTCCAGCTGAGACAGTAGACCAAATGTCCCTTTCCACGTGCTACAGGAATCCTGGAACTCCTATCAAGTTTCACGAGGAGTCAGGCATCGTCTCCTTTGGAGGCACTGATCTCCGCGTCCCTCTGGAATTTTCCAAGGATGTCAGGCCTCCGGTCGCGTTGAGGTGGGGAACTAGATCTTTCTCTGTGGTCTCCACAGGGGATTCAGACATCCTTTCGTCTTGGGAGATGCAAGACGAGCCTGCATTCAAGTCACTGCAGGCATATCCGGCCTTATTTCGAGTTAGGGCATCGCGGTGTCCATTCCACTTGAGGCCGCAAACTCAGGGTCCCTCTCACATACCTAGAGCTGAGAGAAGCCTCCTCTTGAGGTGCTTGTGGTAAGGTGGTATTCCTCTGGAGTCGAAGCCAGGGACTAACCTCTCATCTCGAGTTGATTTTTGTTCCACGGAGCTCTTTCGTGTTGCTACAGTGACCTCAGGATCCCTCTAGCCTTGAAACAGTGTTCTTGGGGTTTCTCTGGAGTGCCATCAAGGAAATCAAGGCTCCTTTCCTGTGTGATGTGCAACACGGCATTGCTCTGCACGCAGTGCAGGGGAATCGGGCGTCATCTCGCGGCGAGGGGGAAGTCTCATGGTTTTTCTCGAGTTGCGGCGGGAACCTGGGGTATATTCTCGAGTTACGACGGGGATGGCCCTTCCACACACGTGTTTGTTCAGCGACCTCAGGACTCCTGCCTAGTTGCGAGGGACAACTCGGGATTTTCCTCGAGGCTTGGCAGGGCCATTGGGACGCCTCTCCAGCTGAGGCGGGAGACCAAGGCTCCCTTTCCTCGTTCTACAGGAATCCTAGGACTCCTATCAAATCTCACGAGGAGTCAGTCATCGTCTCCTTTGGAGGCACTGATCTCCGCATCCCTCTGGAGTTTTCAAAGGATGTAAGGCCTCCGGTCGCGATGAGGTGGGGAACTAGGTCTTTCTCTGTGGTCTCCAAAGGGGATTCAGACATCCTTTCGTCTTGGGAGATGCAAGACGAGCCTGCATTCAAGTCACTGCAGGGATATCCGGCCTTATTTCGAGTCAGGGCATCGCGGTGTCCATTCCGCTTGAGGCCAAAAACTCAGGGTCCCTCTCACATACCTAGAGATGAGAGAAGCATCATCTTGAAGTGCTTGTGGTAAGGTGGTATTCCTCTGGAGTCGAAGCCAGGGACTAACCTCTCATCTCGAGTTGATTTTTGGTCCACGGAGCTCTTTCGTGTTGCTACAGAGAACTCAGGATCCCTCTAGCCTTGAAACATTGTTCTTGGGGTTTCTCTGGAGTGCCATCAAGGAAATCAAGTCTCCTTTGCTGTGTGATGTGGAACACGGCAATGTTCTGCACGCAGTGCAGGGGAATCGGGCCTCATCTCGCGGCGAGGGGGAAGTCTCATGGTTTTTCTCGAGTTGCGGCGGGAACCTGGGGTATATTCTCGAGTTACAACGGGGATGGCCCTTCCACACACGTGTTTGTTCAGCGACGTCAGGACTCCTGCCTAGTTGCGAGGGACAACTCGGGATACTCCTCGAGGCTTGGCAGGGCAATTAGGACGCCTCTCCAGCTGAGGCGGGAGACCACGGCTCCCTTTCCTCATTCTACAGGAATCCTGGGACTCCTATCAAATCTCACGAGGAGTCAGGCATCGTCTCCTTTGGAGGCACTGATCTCCGCATCCCTCTGGAGTTTTCAAAGGATGTGAGGCCTCCGGTCGCGATGAGGTGGGGAATTAGGTCTTTCTCTGTGGTCTCCACAGGGGATTCAGACATCCTTTCGTCTTGGGAGATGCAAGACGAGCCTGCATTCAAGTCACTGCAGGCATATCCGGCCTTATTTCGAGTCAGGGCATCGCGGTGTGCATTCCACTTGAGGCCGCAAACTCTGGGTCCCTCTCACATATCTAGAGCTGAGAGAAGCCTCCTCTTGAGGTGCTTGTCGTAAGGTGGTATTCCTCTGGAGTCAAAGCCAGGGACTAACCTCTCATCTCGAGTTGATTTTTGTCGACGGAGCTCTTTCGTGTTGCTACAGAGACCTCAGGATCCCTTTAGCCTTGAAACAGTGTTCTTGGGGTTTCTCTGGAATGCCATCAAGGAAATCAAGTCTCCTTTCCTGTGTGATGTGCAACACGGCAATGCTCTGCACGCAGTGCAGCTGAATCGGGCCTCATCTCGCGGCGAGGGGGAAGTCTCATGGTTTTTCTCGAGTTGCGGCGGGAACCTGGGCTATATTCTCGAGTTACGACGGGGATGGCCCTTCCACACACGTGTTTGTTCAGCGACGTCAGGACTCCTGCCTAGGTGCGAGGGACAACTCGGGATTCTCCTCGAGGCTTGGCTGGGCAATTGGGACGCCTCTCCAGCTGAGGCAGGAGACCCAGGGTCCCTTTCACGTGCCACAGGAATCCTGGGACTCCTATCATGCTTCACGAAGAGTCAGGCATCGTCTCCTTTGGAGGCACTGATCTCCGCGTCCCTCTGGAGTTTTCAAAGAATGTGAGGCCTCCGGTCGCGAAGAGGTGGCGTACTAGGTCTTTCTCTGTAGTCTCCACAGGGGATTCAGACATCCTTTCTTCTTGGGAGATGCAAGACGAGCCTGCATTCAAGTCACTGCAGGGATATCCGGCCTTATTTCGAGTCAGGGCATCGCGGTGTCTATTCCACTTGTGGCCGCAAACTCAGGGTCCCTCTCACATGCCTAGAGCTGAGAGAAGTCTCCTCTTGAAGTGCTTGTGTTAAGGTGGTATTGCTCTGGTGTTGAAGCCAGGCACAAACCTCTCATCTAGAGTTGATTTGTGGTTCACGAAGCTCTTTCGTGTTGCTACAGTGACCTCAGGATCCCTCTAGCCTTGAAACAGTGTTCTTGGGGTTTCTCTGGAGTGCCATCAAGGAAATCAAGGCTCCTTTCCTGTGTGTTGTGCAACACAGCATTGCTCTGCACGCAGTGCAGGGGAATCGGGCCTCATCTCGTGACGAGGGGGAAGTCTCATGGTTTTTCTCGAGTTGCGGCGGGAACCTGGGGTATATTCTCGAGTTACGACGGGGATGGCCCTTCCACACACGTGTTTGTTCAGCGACGTCAGGACTCCTGCCTAGTTGCCAGGGACAACTCGGGATTCTCCTCGAGGCTTGGCTGGGCAATTGGGACGCCTCGCCAGCTGAGGCAGGAGACCCAGGGTCCCTTTCCACGTGCCACAGGAATCCTGGGACTCCTATCATGTTTCACGAGGAGTCAGGCATCGTCTTCTTTGGAGGCACTGATCTCCGCGTCCCTCTGGAGTTTTCAAAGGATGTGAGGCCTCCGGTCGCCATGAGGTGGCGAACTAGGTCTTTCTCTGTGGTCTCCACAGGGGATTCAGACATCCTTTCTTCTTGGGAGATGCAAGACGAGCCTGCATTCAAGTCACTGCAGGAATATCCGGCCTTATATCGAGTCAGGGCATCACGGTGTCCATTCCACTTGAGGCGGCAAACTCAGGGTCCCTCTCACTTACCTAGAGCTGAGAGAAGCCTCCTCTTGAGGTGCTTGTGGTAAGGTGGTATTCCTCTGGAGTCGAAGCCAGGGACTAACCTCTCATGTCGAGTTGATTTTTGGTCCACGGAGCTCTTTCGTGTTACTACAGTGACCTCAGGATCCCTCTAGCCTTGAAACAGTGTTCTTGGGGTTTCTCTGGAGTACCATCAAGGAAATCAAGGCTCCTTTCCTGTGTGATGTACAACACGGCATTGCTCTGCATGCAGTGCAGGGGAATCGGGCCTCATCTCGCGGCGAGGGGGAAGTCTCATGGTTTTTCTCGAGTTGCGGCGGGAACCTGGGGTATATTCTCGAGTTACGATGGGGATGGCCCTTCCACACACGTGTTTGTTCAGCGACGTCAGGACTCCTGCCTTGTTGCGAGGGACAACTCGGGATACTCCTCGAGGCTTGGCAGGGCAATTGGGACGCCTCTCCAGCTGAGGCGGGAGACCAAGGGTCCCTTTCCACGTGCCACAGGAATCCTGGGACTCCTATCATGTTTCACGAGGAGTCAGGCATCCTCTCCTTTGGAGGCACTGATCTCCGCGTCCCTCTGGAGTTTTCCAAGGATGTGAGGCCTCCGGTCGCGATGAGGTGGGGAACTAGGTCTTTCTCTGTGGTCTCCACAGGGGATTCAGACATCCTTTCGTCTTGGGAGATGCAAGACGACCCTGCATTCAAGTCACTGCAGGGATATCCAGCCTTATTTCGAGTCAGGGCATCGCGGTGTCCATTCGACTTGAGGCCGCAAACTCAGGGTCCCTGTCACATACCTAGAGCTGAGAGAAGCCTCCTCTTGAGGTGCTTGTGGTAAGGTGGTATTCCTCTGGAGTCGAAGCCAGGGACTAACCTCTCATCTCGAGTTGATTTTTGGTCCACGGAGCTCTTTCGTGTTGCTACAGTGACCTCAGGATCCCTCGAGCCTTGAAACAGTGTTCTTGGGGTTTCTCTGGAGTGCCATCAAGGAAATCAAGGCTCCTTTCCTGTGTGATGTGCAACACGGCGTTGCTCTGCACGCAGTGCAGGGGAATCGGGCCTCATCTCCCGGCGAGGGGGAAGTCTCATGGTTTTTCTCGAGCTGCGGCGGGAACCTGGGGTATATTCTCGAGTTACGACGGGGATGGCCCTTCCACACACGTGTTTGTTCAGCGACGTCAGGACTCCTGCCTAGTTGCGAGGGACAACTCGGGATTCTCCTCGAGGCTTGGCAGGGCAATTGGGACGCCTCTCCAGCTGAGGCAGGAGACCAAGGGTCCCTTTCCACGTGCCACAGGAATCCTGGGACTCCTATCAAGTTTCACGAGGAGTCAGGCATCGTCTCCTTTGGAGGCACTGATCTCCGTGTCCCTCTGGAGTTTTCAAAGGATGTGAGGCCTACGGTCGCGATGAGGTGGAGAAATAGGTCTCTCTCTGTGGTCTCCACAGGGGATTCAGACATCCTTTCGTCTTGGGAGATGCAAGACAAGCCTGCATTCAAGTCACTGCAGGGATATCCGGCCTTATTTCGAGTCAGGACATCGCGGTGTCCATTCCACTTGAGGCCGCAATCTCAGGGTCCCTCTCACATACCTAGAGCTGAGAGAAGCCTCCTCTTGAGGTGCTTGTGGTAAGGTGGTATTCCTCTGGAGTCGAAGCCAGGGACTAACCTCTCATGTCGAGTTGATTTTTGGTCCACGGAGCTCTTTCGTGTTGCTACAGTGACCTCAGGATCCCTCTAGCCTTGAAACAGTGTTCTTGGGGTTTCTCTGGAGTGCCATCAAGGAAATCAAGGCTCCTTTCCTGTGTGATGTGCAACACGGCATTGCTCTGCACGCAGTGCAGGGGAATCGGGCCTCATATCGTGGCGAGGGGGAAGTCTCATGGTTTTTCTCGAGTTGCGGCGGGAACCTGGGGTATATTCTCGAGTTACGACGGGGATGGCCCTTCCACACACGTGTTTGTTCAGTGACGTCAGGACTCCTGCCTAGTTGCGAGGGACAACTCGGGATTCTCCTCGAGGCATGGCAAGGCAATTGGGACACCTCTCCACCTGAGGCGGGAGACCAAGAGTCCCTTTCCACGTGCCACAGGAATCCTGGGACTCCTATAAAGTTTCACGAGGAGTCAGGCATCGTCTCCTTTGGAGGCACTGATCTCAGCGTCCCTCTGGAGTTTTCAAAGGATGTGAGGACTCCGGTCGCGATGAGGTGGGGAACTAGTTCTTTTTCTGTGGTCTCCAGAGGGGATTCAGACATCCTTTCGTCTTGGCAGATGCAAGACGAGCCTGTATTCAAGTCACTGCACGGATATCCGGGCTTATTTCGAGTCAGGGCATCGCAGTGTCCATTCCACTTGAGGCCGCAAACTCAGGGTCCCTCTCACATACCTAGAGCTGAGAGAAGCCTCCTCTTGAGGTGCTTGTGCTAAGGTGGTATTCCTCTGGAGTCGAAGCCAGGGACTAACCTCTCATCTCGAGTTGATTTTTGGTCCATGGAGCTCTTTCGTGTTGCTACAGTGACCTCAGGATCCCTCTAGCCTTGAAACAGTGTTCTTGGGGTTTCTCTGGAGTGCCATCAAGGAAATCAAGGCTCCTTTCCTGTGTGATGTGCAACACGGCATTGCTCTGCACGCAGTGCAGGGGAATCAGGCCTCATCTCGCGGCGAGGGGGAAGTCTCATGGTTTTTCTCGAGTTGCGGCGGGAACCTGGGGTATATTCTCGAATTACGACGGGGATGGACCTTCCACACACGTGTTTGTTCAGCGACGTCAGGACACCTGCCTACTTGCGAAGGACAACTCGGGATTCTCCTCGAGGCTTGGCAGGGCAATTGGGACGCCTCTCCAGCTGAGGCGGGAGACCAAGGGTCTCTTTCCACGTGCCACAGGAATCCTGGGACTCCTATCAAGTTTCACGAGGAGTCAGGCATCGTCTCCTTTGGAGGCACTGATCTCCGTGTCCCTCTGGAGTTTTCAAAGGATGTGAGGCCTCCGGTCGCGATGAGGTGGAGAACTAGGTCTTCCTCTGTGGTCTCCACAGGGGATTCAGACATGCTTTCGTCTTGGGAGATGCAAGACGAGCCTGCATTCAAGTCACTGCAGGGATATCCGGACTTATTTCGAGTCAGGGCATCGCGGTGTCCATTCCGCTTGAGGCCGCAAACTCAGGGTCCCTCTCACATACCTAGAGCTGAGAGAAGCCTCCTCTTGAGGTGCTTGTGGTAAGGTGGTATTCCTCTGGAGTCGAAGCCAGGGACTAACCTCTCATCTCGAGTTGATTTTTGGTCCACGGAGCTCTTTCGTGTTGCTACAGTGACCTCAGGATCCCTATAGCCTTGAAACAGTGTTCTTGGGGTTTCTCTGGAGTGCCATCAAGGAAATCAAGGCTCCTTTCCTGTGTGATGTGCAACACGACATTGCTCTGCACGCAGTGCAGGGGAATCGGGCCTCTTCTCCCGGCGAGGGGGAAGTCTCATGGTTTTTCACGAGTTGTGGCGGGAACCTGGGTTATATTCTCGAGTTACGACGGGGATGGCCCTTCCACCCACGTGTTTGTTCAGCGACATCAGGACTCCTGCCTAGTTGCGAGGGACAACTCGGGATTCTCCTCGAGGCTTGGCAGGGCAATTGGGACGCCTCTCCAGCTGATGCGGAAGACCAAGTGTCCCTTTACACGTACCACAGGAATCCTGGGACTCCTATCAAGTTTCACGAGGAGTCAGGCATCGTCTCCTTTGGAGGCACTGATCTCCGTGTCCCTCTGGAGTTTTCAAAGGATGTGAGGCCTCCGGTCGCGATGAAGTGGAGAACTAGGTCTTTCTCTGTGGTCTCCACAGGGGATTCAGACATCCTTTCGTCTTGGGAGATGCAAGACGAGCCTGCATTCAAGTCACTGCAGGGATATCCAGCCTTATTTCGAGTCAGGGCATCACGGTGTCCATTCCACTTGAGGCCGCAAACTCAGGGTCCCTCTCACATACCTAGAGCTGAGAGAAGCCTCCTCTTGAGGTGCTTGTGGTAAGGTGGTATTCCTCTGGAGTCGAAGCCAGGGACTAACCTCTCATCTCGAGTTGATTTTTGGTCCACGGAGCTCTTTCGTGTTGCTACAGTGACCTCAGGATCCCTATAGCCTTGAAACAGTGTTCTTGGGGTTTCTCTGGAGTGCCATCAAGGAAATCAAGGCTCCTTTCATGTGTTATGTGCAACACGGAATTGCTCTGCTCGCAGTGCAGGGGAATCGGGCCTCTTCTCCCGGCGAGGGGGAAGTCTCATGGTTTTTCACGAGTTGTGGCGGGAACCTGGGGTATATTCTCGAGTTACGACGGCGATGGCCCTTCCACAATCCTGTTTGTTCAGCGAAGTCAGGACTCCTGCCTAATTGCGAGGGACAACTCGGGATTCTCCTCGAGGCTTGGCAGGGCAATTGGGACGCCTCTCCAGCTGAGGCGGGAGACCAAGGGTCCCTTTCCATGTGCCACAGGAATCCTGGGACTCCTATCAAGTTTCACGAGGAGTCAGGCATCGTCTCCTTTGGAGGCACTGATCTCCGCGTACCTCTGGAGTTTTCAAAGGATGTGAGGCCTCCGGTCGCGGTGAGGTGGGGAACTAGGTCTTTCTCTGTGGTCTCCACAGGGGATTCAGACATCCTTTCATCTTGGCAGATGCAAGACGAGCCTCCATTCAAGTCACTGCAGGGATATCCGGCCTTATTTCGCGTCAGGGTATCGCGGTGTCCATTCCACTTGAGGCCGCAAACTCAGGGTCCCTCTCACATACCTAGAGCTGAGAGAAGCCTCCTCTTGAGGTGCTTGTGGTAAGGTTGTATTCCTCTGGAGTCGAAGCCAGGGACTAACCTCTCATCTCGAGTTGATTCTTGGTCCACGGAGCTCTTTCGTGTTGCTACAGTGACCTCAGGATCTCTCTAGCCTTGAAACAGTGTTCTTGGGGTTTCTCTGGAGTGCCATCAAGGAAATCAAGGCTCCTTTCATGTGTGATGTGCAAGACGGAATTTCTGTTCACGCAGTGCAGGGGAATCGGGCCTCATCTCGCGGCGAGGGGGAAGTCTCATGGTTTTTCTCGAGTTGCGGCGGGAACCTGGGGTATATTCTCGAGTTACAACGGGGATGGCCCTTCCACCCACGTGTTTGTTCAGTGATGTCAGGACTCCTGCCTAGTTGCGAGGGACACCTCGGGATTCTCCTCGAGGCTTGGCAGGGCAATTGGGACGCCTCTCCAGCTGAGGCGGGAGACCAAGGGTCCCTTTCCACGTGCCACAGGAATCCTGGGACTCCTATCAAGTTTCACGAGGAGTCAGGCATCGTCTCCTTTGGAGGCACTGATCTCCGCGTACCTCTGGAGTTTTCAAAGGATGTGAGGCCTCCGGTCGCGGTGAGGTGGGGAACTAGGTTTTTCTCTGTGGTCTCCACAGGGGATTCAGACATCCTTTCATCTTGGGAGATGCAAGACGAGCCTGCATTCAAGTCACTGCAGGGATATCCGGCCTTATTTCGACTCAGGGCATCTCAGTGTCCATTCCACTAGAGGCCGCAAACTCAGGGTCCCTCTCACATACCTAGAGCTGAGAGAAGCCTCTTCTTGAGGTCCTTGTGGTAAGGTGGTATTCCTCTGGAGTCGAAGCCAGGGACTAACCTCTCATCTCGAGTTGATTCTTGGTCCACGGAGCTCTTTCGTGTTGCTACAGTGACCTCAGGATCCCTCTAGCCTTGAAACAGTGTTCTTGGGTTTTCTCTGGAGTACCATCAAGGAAATCAAGGTTCCTTTCATGTGTGATGTGCAACACGGAATTGCTCTGCACGCAGTGCAGGGGAATCGGGCCTCATCTCGCGGCGAGGGGGAAGTCTTATGGTTTTTCTCGAGTTGCGGCGGGAACCTGGGGTATATTCTCGAGTTACGACGGGGATGGTCCTTCCACCCCCGTGTTTCTTCAGCGACGTCAGGACTCCTGCCTAGTTGCGAGGGACAACTCGGGATTCTCCTCGAGGCTTGGCAGGGAAATTGGGACGCCTCTCCAGCTGAGGCGGGAGACCAAGGGTCCCTTTCCACATGCCACAGGAATCCTGGGACTCCTATCAAGTTTCATGAGGAGTCAGGCGTCGTTTCCTTTGGAGGCACTGATCTTCGCATTCCTCTGGGGTTTTCAAAGGATGTGAGGCCTCCGGTTGCGATGAGGTGGGGAACTCGTTCTTTCTCTGTGGTCTCCACAGGGGATTCAGACATCCTTTCGTCTTGGGAGATGCAAGACGAGCCTGCATTCAAGTCACTGCAGGGATATCCGGCCTTATTTCGAGTCAGGGCATCACGGTGTCCATTCCACTTGAGGCCGCAAACTCAGGGTCCCTCTCACATACCTAGAGCTGAGAGAAGCCTCCTCTTGAGGTGCTTGTGGTAAGGTGGTATTCCTCTGGAGTCGAAGCCAGGGACTAACCTCTCATCTAGAGTTGATTTTTGGTCCACGGAGCTCTTTCGTGTTGCTACAGTGACCTCAGAATCCCTCTAGCCTTGAAACAGTGTTCTTGGGGTTTCTCTGGAGTGCCATCAAGGAAATCAAGGCTCCTTTCATGTGTGATGTGCAACACGGAATTGCTCTGCACGCAGTGCAGGGGAATCGGGCCTCTTCTCCCGGCGAGGGGGAAGTCTCATGGTTTTTCACGAGTTGTGGCGGGAACCTGGGTTATATTCTCGAGTTACGACGGGGATGGCCCTTCCACCCACGTGTTTGTTCAGCGACATCAGGACTCCTGCCTAGGTGCGAGGGACAACTCGGGATTCTCCTCGAGGCTTGGCAGGGCAATTGGGACGCCTCTCCAGCTGATGCGGGAGACCAAGTGTCCCTTTCCACGTGCCACAGGAATCCTGGGACTCCTATCAAGTTTCACGAGGAGTCAGGCATCGTCTCCTTTGGAGGCACTGATCTCCGCGTCCCTCTGGAGTTTTCACCGGATGTGAGGCTTCCGGTCCCGATGAGGTGGGGAACTAGGTCTTTCTCTGTGGTCTCCACAGGGGATTCAGACATCCTTTCGTCTTGGGAGATGCAAGACGAGCCTGCATTCAAGTCACTGCAGGGATATCTGGCCTTATTTCGAGTCAGGGCATCGCGGTGTCCATTCCACTTCAGGCCGCAAACTCAGGGTCCCTCTCACATACCTAGAGCTGAGAGAAGCCTCCTCTTGAGGTGCTTATGGTAAGGTGGTATTCCTCTGGAGTCGAAGCCAGGGACTAACCTCTCATCTCGAGTTGATTTTTGTTCCCCGGAGCTCTTTCGTGTTGCTACAGTGACCTCAGGATCCCTCTAGCCTTGAAACAGTGTTCTTGGGGTTTCTCTGGAGTGCCATCAAGGAAATCAAGGCTCCTTTCATGTGTGATGTGCAACACGGCATTGCTCTGCACGCAGTGCAGGGGAATCGGGCCTCATCTCGCGGCGAGGGGGAAGTCTCATGGTTTTTCTCGAGTTGCGGCGGGAACCTGGGGTATATTCTCGAGTTACGACGGGGATGGCCCTTCCACACACGTGTTTGTTCAGCGACGTCAGGTCTCCTGCCTAGTTGCGAGGGACACCTCGGGATTCTCCTCGAGGCTTGGCAGGGCAATTGGGACGCCTCTCCAGCTCAGGCGGGAGACCAAGGGTCCCTTTCCACGTGCCACAGGAATCCTGGGACTTCTATCAAGTTTCACGAGGAGTCAGGCATCGTCTCCTTTGGAGGCACTGATCTCCGCGTACCTCTGGAGTTTTCGAAGGATGTGAGGCCTCCGGTCGCGATGAGGTGGGGAACTAGGTTTTTCTCTGTGGTCTCCACAAGGGATTCAGACATCCTTTCGTCTTGGGAGATGCAAGACGAGCCTGCATTCAAGTCACTGCAGGCATATCCAGCCTTATTTCGAGTCAGGGCATCGCGATGTCCATTCCACTTGAGGCCGCAAACTCAGGGTCCCTCTCACATACCTAGAGCTGAGAGAAGCCTCCTCTTGAGGTGCTTGTGGTAAGGTGGTATTCCTCTGGAGTCGAAGCCAGGCACTAACCTCTCATCTCGAGTTGATTTGTGGTCCACGGAGCTCTTTTGTGTTGCTACAGTGACCTCAGGATCCCTCTAGCCTTGAAACAGTGTTCTTGGGCTTTCTCTGGAGTGCCATCAAGGAAATCAAGGCTCCTTTCCTGTGTGATGTGCAACACGGCATTGCGCTGCACGCAGTGCAGGGGAATCGGGCCTCATCTCGCGGCGAGGGGGAAGTCTCATGGTTTTTCTCGAGTTGCGGCGGGAACCTGGGGTATATTCTCGAGTTACGACGGGGATGGCCCTTCCACACACGTGTTTGTTCAGCGACGTCAGGACTCCTGCCTAGTTGCGAGGGACAACTCGGGATTCTCCTCGAGGCTGGGCAGGGCAATTGGGACGCCTCTCCAGCTGAGGTGGGAGACCAAGTGTCCCTTTCCACGTGCCACAGGAATCCTGGGACTCCTATCAAGTTTCACGAGGAGTCAGGCATCGTCTCCTTTGGAGGCACTGATCTCCGCGTCCCTCTGGAGTTTTCAAAGGATGTGAGGCCTCCGGTCGCGATGAAGTGGGGAACTAGGTCTTTCTCTGTGGTCTCCACCGGGGATTCAGACATCCTTTCGTCTTGGGAGATGCAAGACGAGCCTGCATTCAAGTCACTGCAGGGATATCTGGCCTTATTTCGAGTCAGGGCATCGCGGTGTCCATTCCACTTGAGGCCGCAAACTCAGGGTCCCTCTCACATACCTAGAGCTGAGAGAAGCCTCCTCTTGAGGTGCTTATGGTAAGGTGGTATTCCTCTGGAGTCGAACCCAGGGACTAACCTTTCATCTCGAGTTGATTTTTGCTCCCCGGAGCTCTTTCGTGTTGCTACAGTGACCTCAGGATCCCTCTAGCCTTGAAACAGTGTTCTTGGGGTTTCTCTGGAGTGCCATCAAGGAAATCAAGGCTCCTTTCATGTGTGATGTGCAACACGGCATTGCTCTGCACGCAGTGCAGGGGAATCGGGCCTCATCTCGCGGCGAGGGGGAAGTCTCATGGTTTTTCTCGAGTTGCGGCGGGAACCTGGGGTATGTTCTCGAGTTACGACTGGGATGGCCCTTCCACACACGTGTTAGTTCAGCAAAGTCAGGACTCCTGCCTAGTTGCGAGGGACAACTCGGGATACTCCTCGAGGCTTGGCAGGGCAATTGGGACGCCTCTCCAGCTGAGCCGGGAGACCAAGGGTCCCTTTCCATGTGACACAGGAATCCTGGGACTCCTAGCAATTTTCACGAGGAGTCAGGCTTCGTCTCATTTGGAGGCACTGATCTCCGCGTACCTCTGGAGTTTTCAAAGGATGTGAGGCCTCCGATCGCCATGAGGTGGGGAAATAGGTCTTTCTCTGTGGTCTCCACAGGGGATTGAGACATCCTTTCATCTTGGGAGATGCAAGACGAGCCTGCATTCAAGTCACTGCAGGGATATCCGGCCTTATTTCGAGTCAGGGCATCGCGGTGTCCATTCCACTTGAGGCCGCAAACTCAGGGTCCCTCTCACATACCTAGAGTTGAGAGAAGCCTCCTCTTGAGGTGCTTGTGGTAAGGTGGTATTCCTCTGGAGTCGAAGCCAGGGACTAACCTCTCATCTCGAGTTGATTCTTGGTCCACGGAGCTCTTTCCTGTTGCTACAGTGACCTCAGGATCGCTCTACCTTTGAAACAGGGTTCTTGGGGTTTCTCTGGAGTGCCACCAAGGAAATCAAGGCTCCTTTCATGTGTGATGTGCAACACGGAATTGCTCTGCACGCAGTGCAGGGGAATCGGGCCTCATCTCGCGGCGAGGGGGAAGTCTCATGGTTTTTCTCGAGTTGCGGCGGGAACCTGGGGTATATTCTCGAGTTACGACGGGGATGGCCCTTCCACCCACGTGTTTGTTCAGCGACGTCAGGACTCCTGCCTAGTTGCGAGGGACAACTCGGGATTCTCCTCGAGACTTGGCAGGGCAATTGGGACGCCTCTCCAGCTGAAGCGGGAGACCAAGTTTCCCTTTCGACGTGCCACAGGAATCCTGGGACTCCTATCAAGTTTCACGAGGAGTCAGGCATCGTCTCCTTTGGAGGCACTCATCTCCGCGTACCTCTGGAGTTTTCAAAGGATGTGAGGCTTCCGGTCGCGGTGAGGTGGGGAACTAGGTCTTTCTCTGTGGTCTCCACAGGGGATTCAGACATCCTTTCGTCTTGGCAGATGCAAGACGAGCCTGCATTCAAGTCACTGCAGGGATATCCGGCCTTATTTCGAGTCAGGGCATCGTGGTGTCCATTCCACTTGAGGCCGCAAACTCAGGGTCCCCCTCACATACCTAGAGCTCAGAGAAGCCTCCTCTTGAGGTGCTTGTGGTAAGGTGGTATTCCTCTGGAGTCGAAGCCAGGGACTAACATCTCATCTCGAGTTGATTCTTGGTCCACGGAGCTCTTTCGTGTTGCTACAGTGACCTCAGGATCCCTCTAGCCTTGAAACAGTGTTCTTGGGGTTTCTCTGGAGTGCCATCAAGGAAATCAAGGCTCCGTTCATGTGTGATGTGCAACACGGAATTGCTCTCCACGCAGTGCAGGGGAATCGGGCCTCATCTCGCGGCGAGGGGGAAGTCTCATGGTTTTTCTCGAGTTGCGGCGGGAACCTGGGGTATATTCTCGAGTTACGACGGGGATGGCCCTTCCACAATCCTGTTTGTTCAGCGAAGTCAGGACTCCTGCCTAGTTGCGAGGGACAACTCGGGATTCTCCTCGAGGCTTGGCAGGGCAATTGGGACGCCTCTCCAGCTGAGGCGGGAGACCAAGGGTCCCTTTCCATGTGCCTCAGGAATCCTGGGACCCCTATCAAGTTTCACGAGGAGTCAGGCATCGTCTCCTGTGGAGGCACTGATCTCCGCGTACCTCTGGAGTTTTCAAAGGATGTGAGGCCTCCGGTCGCGGTGAGGTGGGGAACTAGGTCTTTCTCTGTGGTCTCCACAGGGGATTCAGACATCCTTTCATCTTGGCAGATGCAAGACGAGCCTCCATTCAAGTCACTGCAGGGATATCCGGCCTTATTTCGCGTCAGGGTATCGCAGTGTCCATTCCACTTGAGGCCGCAAACTCAGGGTCCCTCTCACATACCTAGAGCTTAGAGAAGCCTCCTCTTGAGGAGCTTGTGGTAAGGTGGTATTCCTCTGGAGTCGAAGCCAGGGACTAACCTCTCATCTCGAGTTGATTCTTGGTCCACGGAGCTCTTTCGTGTTGCTACAGTGACCTCAGGATCCCTCTAGCCTTGAAACAGTGTTCTTGGGGTTTCTCTGGAGTGCCATCAAGAAAATCAAGGCTCCTTTCATGTGTGATGTGCAACACGGAATTGCTCTGCACGCAGTGCAGGGGAATCGGGCCTCATCTCGCGGCGAGGGGGAAGTCTCATGGTTTTTCTCGAGTTGCGGCGGAACCTGGGGTATATTCTCCAGTTACGACGGGGATGGCCCTTCCACCCACGTGTTTTTTCAGCGACGTCAGGACTCCTGCCTAGTTGCAAGGGACAACTCGGGATTCTCCTCGAGGCTTGGCAGGGCAATTGGGACGCCTCTCCAGCTGAGGCGGGAGACCAAGGGTCCCTTTCCACGTGCCACAGGAATCCTGGGACTCCTATCAAGTTTCACGAGGAGTCAGGCATCGTCTCCTTTGGAGGCACTGATCTCCGCGTCCCTCTGGAGTTTTTCAAGGATGTGAGGCCTCCGGTCGCCATGAGGTGGGGAACTAGGTCTTTCTCTGTGGTCTCCACAGGGGATTCAGACATCCTTTCTTCTTGGGAGATGCAAGACGAGCCTGCATTCAAGTCACTGCATGGATATCCGGGCTTATTTCGAGTCAGGGCATCGCGGTGTCCATTCCACTTGAGGCTGCAACTCAGGGTCCCTCTCACATACCTAGAGCTGAGAGAAGCCTCATCTTGAGGTGCTTGTGGTAAGGTGGTATTCCTCTGAAGTCGAAGCCAGGGACTAACCTCTCATCTCGAGTTGATTTTTGGTCCACGGAGCTCTTTCGTGTTGCTACAGTGTCCTCAGGATTCCTCTAGCCTTGAAACAGTGTTCTTGGGGTTTCTCTGGAGTGCCATCAAGGAAATCAAGGCTCCTTTCATGTGTGATGTGCAACACGGAATTGCTCTGCACGCATTGCAGGGGAATCAGGCCTCATCTCGCGGCGAGGGGGAAGTCTCATGGTTTTTCTCGAGTTGCGGCGGGAACCTGGGGTATATTCTCGAGTTACGACGGGGATGGCCCTTCCACACACGTGTTAGTTCAGCGACGTCAGGACTCCTGCCTAGTTGCGAGGGACAACTCGGGATACTCCTCGAGGCTTGGCAGGGCAATTGGGACGCCTCTCCAGCTGAGGCGGGAGACCAAGGGTCCCTTTCCATGTGCCACAGGAATCCTGGGACTCCTATCAAGTTTCACGAGGAGTCAGGCATCGTCTCCTGTGGAGGCACTGATCTCCGCGTACCTCTGGAGTTTTCAAAGGATGTGAGGCCTCCGGTCGCGGTGAGGTGGGGAACTAGGTCTTTCTCTGTGGTCTCCACAGGGGATTCAGACATCCTTTCATCTTGGCAGATGCAAGACGAGCCTCCATTCAAGTCACTGCAGGGATATCCGGCCTTATTTCGCGTCAGGGTATCGCAGTGTCCATTCCACTTGAGGCCGCAAACTCAGGGTCCCTCTCACATACCTAGAGCTGAGAGAAGCCTCCTCTTGAGGTGCTTGTGGTAAGGTTGTATTCCTCTGGAGTCGAAGCCAGGGACTAACCTCTAATCTCGAGTTGATTCTTGGTCCACGGAGCTCTTTCATGTTGGTACAGTGACCTCAGGATCTCTCTAGCCTTGAAACAGTGTTCTTGGGGTTTCTCTGGAGTGCCATCAAGGAAATCAAGTCTCCTTTCATGTGTGATGTGCAAGACGGAATTGCTGTTCACGCAGTGCAGGGGAATCGGGCCTCATCTCGCGGCGAGGGGGAAGTCTCATGGTTTTTCTCGAGTTGCGGCGGGAACCTGGGGTATATTCTCGAGTTACGACGGGGATGGCCCTTCCACCCACGTGTTTGTTCAGCGACGTCAGGACTTCTGCCTATTTGCGAGGGACAACTCGGGATTCTCCTCGAGGCTTGGCAGGGCAATTGGGATGCCTCTCCAGCTGAGGCGGGAGACCAAGGGTCCCTTTCCACGTGCCACAGGAATCCTGGGACTCCTATCAAGTTTCACGAGGAGTCAGGCATCGTCTCCTTTGGAGGCACTGATCTCTGCGTACCTCTGGAGTTATCAAAGAATGTGAGGCCTCCGGTCGCGATGAGGTGGGGAACTAGTTCTTTCTCTCTGGTCTCCACAGGGGATTCATACATCCTTTCATCTTGGGAGATGCAAGACGAGCCTGCATTCAAGTCACTGCAGGGATATCCGGCCTTATTTCAAGTCAGGGCATTGCGGTGTCCATTCCAGTTGAGGCTGCAATCTCAGGATCCCTCTCACATACCTAAAGCTGCGAGAAGCCTCCTCTTGAGGCGCTTCTGTTTAGGTGGTATTCCCCTGGAGTCGAAGATAGGGACTAACCTCTCATCTCGAGATGATTTTTGGTCCACAGAGTTCTTTCTTGTTGCTACAGTGACCTCAGGATCCCTCTAGCCTTGAAACAGTGTTCTTGGGGTTTCTCTGGAATGCCATCAAGGAAATCAAGGCTCCTTTCATGTGTGATGTGCAACACGGAATTGCTCTGCACGCAGTGCAGTGGAATCGGGCCTCATCTCGCGGCAAGGGGGAAGTCTCATGGTTTTTCTCGAGTTGCGGCGGGAACCTGGGGTATATTCTCGAGTTACGACGGGGATGGCCCTTCCACACACGTGTTTGGTTCAGCAACGTCAGGACTCCTGCCTGGTTGTGAGGGACAACTCGGGATTCTCCTCGAGGTTTGGCAGGGCAATTGGGACGCCTCTCCAGCTGAGGTGGGAGACCAAGGGTCCCTTTCCACGTGCCACAGGAATCCTGGGACTCCTATCAATTTTCATGAGGAGTCAGGCATCGTCTCCTTTGGAGGCACTGATCGCCGCGTACCTCTGGAGTTTTCAAAGGATGTGAGGCCTCCGGTCGCGATGAGGTGGGGAAATAGGTCTTTCTCTGTGGTCTCCACAGGGGATTCAGACATCCTTTCGTCTTGGGAGATGCAAGACGAGCCTGCATTCAAGTCACTGCAGGGATATCCGACCTTATTTCGCGTCAGGGCATCGCGGTGTCCATTCCACTTGAGGCCGCAAACTCAGGGTCCCTCTCACATACCTAGAGCTGAGAGAAGCCTCCTCTTGAGGTGCTTGTGGTAAGGTGGTATTCCTCTGGAGTCGAAGCCAGGGACTAACCTCTCATCTCGAGTTGATTTTTGGTCGACGGAGCTCTTTCGTGTTGCTACAGTGACCTCAGGATCCCTCTAGCCTTGAAACAGTGTTCTTGGGGTTTCTCTGGAGTGCCATCAAGGAAATCAAGGCTCCTTTCATGTGTGATGTGCAACACGGATTTGCTCTGCACCCAGTGCAGGGGAATCGGGCCTCATCTCGCGGCGAGGGGGAAGTCTCATGGTTTTTCTCGAGTTGCGGCGGGAACCTGGGGTATATTCTCGAGTTACGACGGGGATGGCCATTCCACCCAAGTGTTTGTTCAGCGACGTCAGGACTCCTGCCTAGTTGCGAGGGACAACTCGGGATTCTCTTCGAGGCTTGGCAGGGCAATTGGGACGCCTATCCAGCTGAGGCGGGAGACCAAGGGTCCCTTTCCACGTGCCACAGGAATCCTTGGACTCCTATAAAGTTTCACGAGGAGTCAGGCATCTTCTCCTTTGGAGGCACTGATCTCCGCGTACCTCTGGAGTTTTCAAAGGATGTGAGGCCTCCGGTCGCGATGAGGTGGGGAACTAGGTCTTTCTCTGTGGTCTCCACAGGGGATTCAGACATCCTTTCATCTTCTGAGATGCAAGACGAGCCTGCATTCAAGTCACTGCAGGGATATCCGGCCTTATCTCGAGTCAGGGCATCGCGGTGTCCATTCCACTTGAGGTCGCAAACTCAGGGTCCTCTCACATAGCTAAAGCTGCGAGAAGCCTCCTCTTGAGGTGCTTGTGGTAAGGTGGTATTCCTCTGGAGTCGAAGCCAGGGACTAACCTCTCATCTCGAGTTGATTTGTGGTCCACGGAGCTCTTTCGTGTTGCTTCAGTGACCTCAGGATCCCTCTAGCCTTGAAACAGTGTTCTTGGGGTTTCTCTGGAGTGCCATCAAGGAAATCAAGGCTCCTTTCATGTGTGATGTGCAACACGGAATTGCTCTGCATGCAGTGCAGGGGAATCGGGCCTCATCTCGCGGCGAGGGGGAAGTCTCATGGTTTTTCTCGAGTTGCGGCGGGAACCTGGGGTATATTCTCGAGTTACGACGGGGATGGCCCTTCCACACACGTGTTTGTTCAGCAACGTCAGGACTCCTGCCTAGTTGCCAGGGACAACTCGGGATTCTCCTCGAGGCTTGGCAGGGCAATAGGGACGCCTCTCCAGCTGAGGCGGGATACCAAGGGTCCCTTTCCACGTGCCACAGGAATCCTGGGACTCCTATCATGTTTCACGAGGAGTCAGGCATCGTTCCTTTGGAGGCACTGATCTCCGCTTACGTCTGGAGTTTTCAAAGGATGTGAGGCCTCCGGTCGCGATGACGTGGGGAACTAGGTCTTTCTCTGTGGTCTCCACAGAGGATTCAGACATCCTTTCGCTTTGGGAGATGCAAGACGAGCCTGCATTTATGTCAATGCAGGGATATCCAGCCTTATTTCGAGTCAGGGCATTGTGGTGTCCTTTCCACTTGAGGCTGCAAACTCAGGGTCACTCTCACATACCTAAAGCTGCGAGAAGCCTCCTCTTGAGGTGCTTGTGGTTAGGTGGTATTCCTCTGGAGTTGAAGCCAGGGACTAACCTCTCATCTCGAGTTGATTTTTGGTCCACGGAGTTCATTCGTGTTGCTACAGTGACCTCAGGATCCCTCTAGCCTTGAAACAGTGTTCTTCGGGTTTCTCTGGGGTGCCATGAAGGAAATCATGGCTCCTTTCATGTGTGATGTGCCACACGGAATTGCTCTGCACGCAGTGTAGGGAATCGGGCCTCATCTCGCAGCGAGGGGGAAGTCTCATGGTTTTTCTCGAGTTGCGGCGGGAACCTGGGGTATATTCTCGAGTTAAGACGGGGATGGCCCTTCCATACACGTGTTTGTTCAGCGACGTCATTACTTCTGCCTATTTGCGAGGGACAACTCGGGATTCTCCTCGAGGCTTGGCAGGGCAATTGGGACGCCTCTCCAGCTGAGGCGGGAGACCAAGGGTCCCTTTCCACGTGCCACAGGAATCCTGGAACTCCTATCAAGTTTCACGAGGAGTCAGGCATCGTCTCCTTTGGAGGCACTGATCTCCGCGTACCTCTGGAGTTTTCAAAGGATGTGAGGCCTCCGGTCGCGATGAGGTGGGGAACTAGGTCTTTCTCTGTGGTCTCCACAGAGGATTCAGACATCCTTTCGTCTTGGGAGATGCAAGACGAGCCTGCATTCAAGTCACTGCAGGGATATCCGGCCTTATTTCGAGTCAGGGCATCGCGGTGTCCATTCCACTTGAGGCCGCAAACTCAGGGTTCCTCTCACATACATAGAGCTGAGAGAAGCCTCCTCTTGAGGTGTTTGTGGTAAGGTGGTATACCTCTGGAGTCGAAGCCAGGGACTAACCTCTCATCTTGAGTTGATTTTTGGGCCACGGAGCTCTTTTGTGTTGCTACAGTGACCTCAGGTTCCCTCTAGTCTTGAAACAGTGTTCTTGGGGTTTCTCTGGAGTGCCACTAAGGAAATCAAGGCTCCTTTCATGTGTGATGTGCAACACGGAATTGCTCTCCAAGCAGTGCAAGGGAATCGGGCCTCATCTCGCGGCGAGGGGCAAGTCTCATGATTTTTCTCGAGTTGCGGCGGGAACCTGGGGTATATTCTCGAGTTACGACGGGGATGGCCCTTCCACACACGTGTTTGTTCAGCGACGGCAGGACTCCTGCCTAGTTGCGAGGGACAACTCGGGATTCTCCTCGAGGCTTGGCAGGGCAATTGGGACGCCTCTCCAGCTGAGGCGGGAGACCAAGGGTCCCTTTCCACGTGCCCCAGGAATCCTGGGACTCCTATCAAGTTTCTCAAGGAGTCAGGCATCGTCTGATTTGGAGGCACTGATCTCCGCGTACCTCTGGAGTTTTCAAAGGATGTGAGGCCTCCGGTCGCGATGAGGTGGGGAACTAGGTCTTTCTCTGTGGTCTCCACAGGGGATTCAGACATCCTTTCATCTTGGGAGATGCAAGACGAGCCTGCATTCAAGTCACTGATGGGATATCCGGCCTTATTTCGACTCAGGGCATCTCAGTGTCCATTCCACTTGAGGCCGCAAACTCAGGGTCCCTCTCACATACCTAGAGCTGAGAGAGCTGAGAGAAGCCTCTTCTTGAGGTCCTTGTGGTAAGGTGGTATTCCTCTGGAGTCGAAGCCAGGGACTAACCTCTCATCTCGAGTTGATTCTTGGTCCACGGAGCTCTTTCGTGTTGCTACAGTGACCTCAGGATCCCTCTAGCCTTGAAACAGTGTTCTTGGGTTTTCTCTGGAGTACCATCAAGGAAATCAAGGTTCCTTTCATGTGTGATGTGCAACACGGAATTGCTCTGCACGCAGTGCAGGGGAATCCGGCCTCATCGCGCGGCGAGGGGGAAGTCTCATGGTTTTTCTCGAGTTGCGGCGGGAACCTGGGGTATATTCTCGAGTTACGACGGGGATGGTCCTTCCACCCCAGTGTTTGTTCAGCGACGTCAGGACTCCTGCCTAGTTGCGAGGGACAACTCGGGATTCTCCTCGAAGCTTGGCAGGGCAATTGGGACGCCTGTGCAGCTGAGGCGGGAGACCAAGTTTCCCTTTCCACGTGCCACAGCAATCCTGGGACTCCTATCAACTTTCCCGAGGAGTCAGGCATCCTCTCCTTTGGAGGCACTGATCTCCGCGTACCTCTGGAGTTTTCAAAGGATGTGAGGCCTCCGGTCGCGATGAGGTGGGGAACTAGGTCTTTCTCTGTGGTCTCCACAGGGGATTCAGACATCCTTTCATCTTGGGAGATGCAAGACAAGCCTGCATTCAAGTCACTGCAGGGATGTCCGGACTTATTTCGCGTCAGGGCAGCGCAGTGTCCATTCCACTTGAGGCCGCAAACTCAGGGTCCCTCTCACAAACCTAGAGCTGAGAGAAGCCTCCTCTTGAGGTGCTTGTGGTAAGGTGGTATTCCTCTGGAGTCGAAGCCAGGGACTAACCTCTCATCTCGAGTTGATTTTTGGTCCACGGAGCTCTTTCGTGTTGCTGCAGTGACCTCAGGATCCCTCTAGCCTTGAAACAGTGTTCTTGGGGTTTCTCTGGAGTGCCATCAAGGAAATCAAGGCTCCTTTCATGTGTGATGTGCAACACGGATTTGCTCTGCACTCTGTGCAGGGGAATCGGGCCTCATCTCGCAGCGAGGGGGAAGTCTCATGGTTTTTCTCGAGTTGCGGCGGGAACCTGGGGTATATTCTCGAGTTACGACGGGGATGGCCATTCCACCCACGTGTTTGTTCAGCGACGTCAGGACTCCTGCCTAGTTGCGAGGGACAACTCGGGATTCTCCTCGAGGCTTGGCAGGGCAATTGGGACGCCTCTCCAGCTGAGGCGGTAGACCAAGGGTCCCTTTCCACGTGCCACAGGAATCCTTGGACTGCTATAAAGTTTCACGAGGGGTCAGGCATCTTCTCCTTTGGAGGCACTGATCTCCGCGTACCTCTGGAGTTTTCAAAGGATGTGAGGCCTCCGGTCGCGATGAGGTGGGGAACTAGGTCTTTCTCTGTGGTCTCCACAGGGGATTCAGACATCCTTTCATCTTGGGAGATGCAAGACGAGCCTGCATTCAAGTCACTGCAGGGATATCCGGCCTTATCTCGAGTCAGGGCATCGCGGTGTCCATTCCACTTGAGGCCGCAAACTCAGGGTCCCTCTCACACACCTAGAGCTGCGAGAAGCCTCCTCTTGAGGTGCTTGTGGTAAGGTGGTATTCCTCTGGAGTCGAACTTAGGGACTAACCTCTCATCTCGAGTTGATTTTTGGTCCACGGAGTTCTTTCGTGTTGCTACAGTGACCTCAGGATCCCTCTAGCCTTGAAACAGTGTTCTTGGGCTTTCTCTGGAGTGCCATGAAGGAAATCATGGCTCCTTTCATGTGTGATGTGCCACACGGAATTGCTCTGCACGCAGTGTAGGGAATCGGGCCTCATCTCACGGCGAGGGGGAAGTCTCATGGTTTTTCTCGAGTTGCGGCGGGAACCTGGGGTATATTCTCGAGTTACGACGGGGATGGCCCTTCCACACACGTGTTTGTTCAGCGACATCAGGACTCCTGCCTAGTTGCGAGGGACAACTCGGGATTCTCCTCGAGGCTTGGCAGGGCAATTGGGACGCCTCTCCAGCTGAGGTGGGCGACCAAGGGTCCCTTTCCACGTGCCACAGGAATCCTGGGCCTCCTATCAAGTTTCATGAGGAGTCAGGCATCGTCTCCTTTGGAGGCACTGATCGCCGCGTACCTCTGGAGTTTTCAAAGGATGTGAGGCCTCCGGTCGCGATGAGGGGGGAACTCGGTCTTTCTCTGTGGTCTCCACAGAGGATTCAGACATCCTTTCGTCTTGGGAGATGCAAGACGAGCCTGCATTCAAGTCACTGCAGGGATATCCGGCCTTATTTCGAGTCAGGGCATTGCGGTGTCCATTCCACTTGAGGCTGCAATCTCAGGATCCCTCTCACATACCTAAAGCTGCGAGAAGCCTCCTCTTGAGGTGCTTCTGTTTAGGTGGTATTCCTCTGGAGTCGAAGCCAGGGACTAACCTCTCATCTCGAGATGATTTTTGGTCCACAGAGTTCTTTCTGGTTGCTACAGTGACCTCAGGATCCCTCTAGCCTTGAAACAGTGTTCTTGGGGTTTCTCTGGAATGCCATCAAGGAAATCACGGCTCCTTTCATGTTTGATGTGCAACACGGAATTGCTCTGCACGCAATGCAGTGGAATCGGGCCTCATCTCGCAGCGAGGGGGAAGTCTCATGGTTTTTCTCGAGTTGCGGCGAGAACCTGGGGTATATTCTCGAGTTACGACGGGGATGGCCCTTCCACACACGTGTTTGGTTCAGCGACGTCAGGACTCCTGCCTACCTGCGAGGGACAACTCGGGATTCTCCTCGAGGCTGGGCAGGGCAATTGGGACGCCTCTTCATCTGTGGCGGTAGACCAAGCGTCCCTTTCCACATGCCACAGGAATCCTCGGACTCCTATCAAATTTCACGAGGAGTCAGGCATCGTCTCCTTTGGAGGCACTGATCTCCGCGTACCTCTGAAATTTTCAAAGGATGTGAGGCCTCCGGTCGCGATGAGGTGGGGAACTAGGTCTTTCTCTGTGGTCTCCACACGGGATTCACACATCCTTTCATCTTGGGAGATGCAAGACGAGCCTGCATTCAAGTCACTGCAGGGATATTCGGCCTTATTTCGAGTCAGGGCATCGCGGTGTCCATTCCACTTGAGGCCGCAAACTCAGGGTCCCTGTCACATACCTACAGCTGAGAGAAGCCTCCTCTTGAGGTGCTTGTGGTTAGGTTCCTCTGGAGTCGAAGCCAGGGACTAACCTCTCATCTCGAGTTGATTCTTGGTCCACGGAGCTCTTTCGTGTTGCTACAGTGACCTCAGGATCCCTCAACCTTGAAACAGTGTTCTTGGGGTTTCTCTGGAGTGCCATCAAGGAAATCAAGGCTCCTTTCATGTGTGATGTGCAACACGGAATTGCTCTGCACGCAGTGCAGGGGAATCGGGCCTCATCTCGCGGTGAGGGGGAAGTCTCATGGTTTTTCTCGAGTTGCGGCGGGAACCTGGGGTATATTCTCGAGTTACGACGGGGATGGTCCTTCCACCCACGTGTTTGTTCAGCGACGTCAGGACTCCTGCCTAGTTGCGAGGGACAACTCGGGATTCTCCTCGAGGCTTGGCAGGGCAATTGGGACGCCTCTCCAGCTGAGGCGGGAAACCAAGGGTCCCTTTCCACGTGCCACAGGAATTCTGGGACTCCGATCAAGTTTCACGAGGAGTCAGGCATCGTCTCCTTTGGAGGCACTGATCTCCGCATACCTCTGGAGTTTTCAAAGGATGTGGGGCCTCCGGTCGCGATGAGGTGGGCAACTATGTCTTTCTCTGTGGTCTCCACAGGGGATTCAGACATCCTTTCATCTTGGGAGATGCAAGACGAGCCTGCATTCAAGTCACTGCAGGGATATACGGCCTTATTTCGAGTCAGGGCATCGCGGTGTCCATTCCACCTGAGGCCGCAAAATCAGGGTCCCTCTCACATACCTAGAGCTGAGAGAAGCCTCCTCTTGAGGTGCTTGTGGTAAGGTTGTATTCCTCTGGAGTCGAAGCCAGGGACTAACCTCTCATCTCGAGTTGATTTTTGGTCCACGGAGCTCTTTCCTGTTGCTACAGAGACCTCAGGATCCCTCTAGCCTTGAAACAGTGTTCTTGGGGTTTCTCTGGAGTGCCATCAAGGAAATCAATGCTCCTTTCATGTGTGATGTGCAACACGGAATTGCTCTGCACGCAGTGCAGGGGAATCGGGCCTCATCTCGCGGCGAGGGGGAAGTCTCATGGTTTTTCTCGACTTGCGGCGGGAACCTGGGGTATATTCTCGAGTTACGACGGGGATGGCCCTTCCACACACGTGTTTGGTTCAGCAACGTCAGGACTCCTGCCTGGTTGTGAGGGACAACTCGGGATTCTCCTCGAGGTTTGGCAGGGCAATTGGGACGCCTCTCCAGCTGAGGTGGGAGACCAAGGGTCCCTTTCCACGTGCCACAGGAATCCTGGGACTCCTATCAATTTTCATGAGGAGTCAGGCATCGTCTCCTTTGGAGGCACTGATCGCCGCGTACCTCTGGAGTTTTCAAAGGATGTGAGGCCTCCGGTCGCGATGAGGTGGGGAAATAGGTCTTTCTCTGTGGTCTCCACAGGGGATTCAGACATCCTTTCGTCTTGGGAGATGCAAGACGAGCCTGCATTCAAGTCACTGCAGGGATATCCGACCTTATTTCGCGTCAGGGCATCGCGGTATCCATTCCACTTGAGGCCGCAAACTCAGGGTCCCTCTCACATACCTAGAGCTGAGAGAAGCCTCCTCTTGAGGTGCTTGTGGTAAGGTGGTATTCCTCTGGAGTCGAAGCCAGGGACTAACCTCTCATCTCGAGTTGATTTTTGGTCGACGGAGCTCTTTCGTGTTGCTACAGTGACCTCAGGATCCCTCTAGCCTTGAAACAGTGTTCTTGGGGTTTCTCTGGAGTGCCATCAAGGAAATCAAGGCTCCTTTCATGTGTGATGTGCAACACGGATTTGCTCTGCACCCAGTGCAGGGGAATCGGGCCTCATCTCGCGGCGAGGGGGAAGTCTCATGGTTTTTCTCGAGTTGCGGCGGGAACCTGGGGTATATTCTCGAGTTACGACGGGGATGGCCATTCCACCCAAGTGTTTGTTCAGCGACGTCAGGACTCCTGCCTAGTTGCGAGGGACAACTCGGGATTCTCTTCGAGGCTTGGCAGGGCAATTGGGACGCCTATCCAGCTGAGGCGGGAGACCAAGGGTCCCTTTCCACGTGCCACAGGAATCCTTGGACTCCTATAAAGTTTCACGAGGAGTCAGGCATCTTCTCCTTTGGAGGCACTGATCTCCGCGTACCTCTGGAGTTTTCAAAGGATGTGAGGCCTCCGGTCGCGATGAGGTGGGGAACTAGGTCTTTCTCTGTGGTCTCCACAGGGGATTCAGACATCCTTTCATCTTCTGAGATGCAAGACGAGCCTGCATTCAAGTCACTGCAGGGATATCCGGCCTTATCTCGAGTCAGGGCATCGCGGTGTCCATTCCACTTGAGGTCGCAAACTCAGGGTCCTCTCACATAGCTAAAGCTGCGAGAAGCCTCCTCTTGAGGTGCTTGTGGTAAGGTGGTATTCCTCTGGAGTCGAAGCCAGGGACTAACCTCTCATCTTGAGTTGATTTTTGGGCCACGGAGCTCTTTTGTGTTGCTACAGTGACCTCAGGTTCCCTCTAGTCTTGAAACAGTGTTCTTGGGGTTTCTCTGGAGTGCCATCAAGGAAATCAAGGCTCCTTTCATGTGTGATGTGCAACACGGAATTGCTCTGCACGCAGTGCATTGGAATCGGGCCTCATCTCACGGTGAGGGGGAAGTCTCATGGTTTTTCTCGAGTTGCGGCGGGAACCTGGGCTATATTATCGAGTTACGATGGGGATGGCCCATTTACCCACGTGTTTGTTCAGCGACGTCAGGACTCCTGCCTAGTTGCGAGGGACAACTCGGGATTCTCCTCGAAACTTGGCAGGGCAATTGGGAGGCCTCTACAGCTGAGGCGGGAGACCAAGTGTCCCTTTCCACGTGCCACAGCAATCCTGGGACTCCTATCAACTTTCCCGAGGAGTCAGGCATCCTCTCCTTTGGAGGAATTGATCTCCGCGTACCTCTGGAGTTTTCAAAGGATGTGAGGCCTCCGGTCGCGATGAGGTGGGGAACTAGGTCTTTCCCTGTGGTCTCCACAGGGGATTCAGACATCCTTTCGTCTTGGGAGATGCAAGACGAGCCTGCATTCAAGTCACTGCAGGGATATCCGGCCTTATTTCGCGTCAGGGCATCACAGTGTCCATTCCACTTGAGGCCGCAAACTCAGGGTCCCTCTCACATACCTAGAGCTGAGAGAAGCCTCCTCTTGACGTGCTTGTGGTAAGGTGGTATTCCTCTGGAGTCGAAGCCAGGGACTAACCTCTCATCTCGAGTTGATTCTTGGTCAACGGAGCTCTTTCATGTTGCTACAGTGACCTCAGGATCCCTCTAGACTTGAAACAGTGTTCTTGGGGTTTCTCTGGAGTGCCACTAAGGAAATCAAGGCTCCTTTCATGTGTGATGTGCAACACGGAATTGCTCTCCAAGCAGTGCAAGGGAATCGGGCCTCATCTCGCGGCGAGGGGCAAGTCTCATGATTTTTCTCGAGTTGCGGCGGGAACCTGGGGTATATTCTCGAGTTACGACAGGGATGGCCCTTCCACACACGTGTTTGTTCAGCGACGGCAGGACTCCTGCCTAGTTGCGAGGGACAACTCGGGATTCTCCTCGAGGCTTGGCAGGGCAATTGGGACGCCTCTCCAGCTGAGGCGGGAGACCAAGGGTCCCTTTCCACGTGCCCCAGGAATCCTGGGACTCCTATCAAGTTTCTCAAGGAGTCAGGCATCGTCTGATTTGGAGGCACTGATCTCCGCGTACCTCTGGAGTTTTCAAAGGATGTGAGGCCTCCGGTCGCGATGAGGTGGGGAACTAGGTCTTTCTCTGTGGTCTCCACAGGGGATTCAGACATCCTTTCATCTTGGGAGATGCAAGACGAGCCTGCATTCAAGTCACTGATGGGATATCCGGCCTTATTTCGACTCAGGGCATCTCAGTGTCCATTCCACTTGAGGCCGCAAACTCAGGGTCCCTCTCACATACCTAGAGCTGAGAGAAGCCTCTTCTTGAGGTCCTTGTGGTAAGGTGGTATTCCTCTGGAGTCGAAGCCAGGGACTAACCTCTCATCTCGAGTTGATTCTTGGTCCACGGAGCTCTTTCGTGTTGCTACAGTGACCTCAGGATCCCTCTAGCCTTGAAACAGTGTTCTTGGGTTTTCTCTGGAGTACCATCAAGGAAATCAAGGTTCCTTTCATGTGTGATGTGCAACACGGAATTGCTCTGCACGCAGTGCAGGGGAATCCGGCCTCATCGCGCGGCGAGGGGGAAGTCTCATGGTTTTTCTCGAGTTGCGGCGGGAACCTGGGGTATATTCTCGAGTTACGACGGGGATGGTCCTTCCACCCCAGTGTTTGTTCAGCGACGTCAGGACTCCTGCCTAGTTGCGAGGGACAACTCGGGATTCTCCTCGAAGCTTGGCAGGGCAATTGGGACGCCTGTGCAGCTGAGGCGGGAGACCAAGTTTCCCTTTCCACGTGCCACAGCAATCCTGGGACTCCTATCAACTTTCCCGAGGAGTCAGGCATCCTCTCCTTTGGAGGCACTGATCTCCGCGTACCTCTGGAGTTTTCAAAGGATGTGAGGCCTCCGGTCGCGATGAGGTGGGGAACTAGGTCTTTCTCTGTGGTCTCCACAGGGGATTCAGACATCCTTTCATCTTGGGAGATGCAAGACAAGCCTGCATTCAAGTCACTGCAGGGATGTCCGGACTTATTTCGCGTCAGGGCAGCGCAGTGTCCATTCCACTTGAGGCCGCAAACTCAGGGTCCCTCTCACAAACCTAGAGCTGAGAGAAGCCTCCTCTTGAGGTGCTTGTGGTAAGGTGGTATTCCTCTGGAGTCGAAGCCAGGGACTAACCTCTCATCTCGAGTTGATTTTTGGTCCACGGAGCTCTTTCGTGTTGCTGCAGTGACCTCAGGATCCCTCTAGCCTTGAAACAGTGTTCTTGGGGTTTCTCTGGAGTGCCATCAAGGAAATCAAGGCTCCTTTCATGTGTGATGTGCAACACGGATTTGCTCTGCACTCAGTGCAGGGGAATCGGGCCTCATCTCGCAGCGAGGGGGAAGTCTCATGGTTTTTCTCGAGTTGCGGCGGGAACCTGGGGTATATTCTCGAGTTACGACGGGGATGGCCATTCCACCCACGTGTTTGTTCAGCGACGTCAGGACTCCTGCCTAGTTGCGAGGGACAACTCGGGATTCTCCTCGAGGCTTGGCAGGGCAATTGGGACGCCTCTCCAGCTGAGGCGGTAGACCAAGGGTCCCTTTCCACGTGCCACAGGAATCCTTGGACTGCTATAAAGTTTCACGAGGGGTCAGGCATCTTCTCCTTTGGAGGCACTGATCTCCGCGTACCTCTGGAGTTTTCAAAGGATGTGAGGCCTCCGGTCGCGATGAGGTGGGGAACTAGGTCTTTCTCTGTGGTCTCCACAGGGGATTCAGACATCCTTTCATCTTGGGAGATGCAAGACGAGCCTGCATTCAAGTCACTGCAGGGATATCCGGCCTTATCTCGAGTCAGGGCATCGCGGTGTCCATTCCACTTGAGGCCGCAAACTCAGGGTCCCTCTCACACACCTAGAGCTGCGAGAAGCCTCCTCTTGAGGTGCTTGTGGTAAGGTGGTATTCCTCTGGAGTCGAACTTAGGGACTAACCTCTCATCTCGAGTTGATTTTTGGTCCACGGAGTTGTTTCGTGTTGCTACAGTGACCTCAGGATCCCTCTAGCCTTGAAACAGTGTTCTTGGGCTTTCTCTGGAGTGCCATGAAGGAAATCATGGCTCCTTTCATGTGTGATGTGCCACACGGAATTGCTCTGCACGCAGTGTAGGGAATCGGGCCTCATCTCACGGCGAGGGGGAAGTCTCATGGTTTTTCTCGAGTTGCGGCGGGAACCTGGGGTATATTCTCGAGTTACGACGGGGATGGCCCTTCCACACACGTGTTTGTTCAGCGACATCAGGACTCCTGCCTAGTTGCGAGGGACAACTCGGGATTCTCCTCGAGGCTTGGCAGGGCAATTGGGACGCCTCTCCAGCTGAGGTGGGCGACCAAGGGTCCCTTTCCACGTGCCACAGGAATCCTGGGCCTCCTATCAAGTTTCATGAGGAGTCAGGCATCGTCTCCTTTGGAGGCACTGATCGCCGCGTACCTCTGGAGTTTTCAAAGGATGTGAGGCCTCCGGTCGCGATGAGGGGGGAACTAGGTCTTTCTCTGTGGTCTCCACAGAGGATTCAGACATCCTTTCGTCTTGGGAGATGCAAGACGAGCCTGCATTCAAGTCACTGCAGGGATATCCGGCCTTATTTCGAGTCAGGGCATTGCGGTGTCCATTCCACTTGAGGCTGCAATCTCAGGATCCCTCTCACATACCTAAAGCTGCGAGAAGCCTCCACTTGAGGTGCTTCTGTTTAGGTGGTATTCCTCTGGAGTCGAAGCCAGGGACTAACCTCTCATCTCGAGATGATTTTTGGTCCACAGAGTTCTTTCTGGTTGCTACAGTGACCTCAGGATCCCTCTAGCCTTGAAACAGTGTTCTTGGGGTTTCTCTGGAATGCCATCAAGGAAATCACGGCTCCTTTCATGTTTGATGTGCAACACGGAATTGCTCTGCACGCAGTGCAGTGGAATCGGGCCTCATCTCGCAGCGAGGGGGAAGTCTCATGGTTTTTCTCGAGTTGCGGCGAGAACCTGGGGTATATTCTCGAGTTACGACGGGGATGGCCCTTCCACACACGTGTTTGGTTCAGCGACGTCAGGACTCCTGCCTACCTGCGAGGGACAACTCGGGATTCTCCTCGAGGCTGGGCAGGGCAATTGGGACGCCTCTTCATCTGTGGCGGTAGACCAAGCGTCCCTTTCCACATGCCACAGGAATCCTCGGACTCCTATCAAATTTCACGAGGAGTCAGGCATCGTCTCCTTTGGAGGCACTGATCTCCGCGTACCTCTGAAATTTTCAAAGGATGTGAGGCCTCCGGTCGCGATGAGGTGGGGAACTAGGTCTTTCTCTGTGGTCTCCACACGGGATTCACACATCCTTTCATCTTGGGAGATGCAAGACGAGCCTGCATTCAAGTCACTGCAGGGATATTCGGCCTTATTTCGAGTCAGGGCATCGCGGTGTCCATTCCACTTGAGGCCGCAAACTCAGGGTCCCTGTCACATACCTACAGCTGAGAGAAGCCTCCTCTTGAGGTGCTTGTGGTTAGGTTCCTCTGGAGTCGAAGCCAGGGACTAACCTCTCATCTCGAGTTGATTCTTGGTCCACGGAGCTCTTTCGTGTTGCTACAGTGACCTCAGGATCCCTCAACCTTGAAACAGTGTTCTTGGGGTTTCTCTGGAGTGCCATCAAGGAAATCAAGGCTCCTTTCATGTGTGATGTGCAACACGGAATTGCTCTGCACGCAGTGCAGGGGAATCGGGCCTCATCTCGCGGTGAGGGGGAAGTCTCATGGTTTTTCTCGAGTTGCGGCGGGAACCTGGGGTATATTCTCGAGTTACGACGGGGATGGTCCTTCCACCCACGTGTTTGTTCAGCGACGTCAGGACTCCTGCCTAGTTGCGAGGGACAACTCGGGATTCTCCTCGAGGCTTGGCAGGGCAATTGGGACGCCTCTCCAGCTGAGGCGGGAGACCAAGGGTCCCTTTCCACGTGCCACAGGAATTCTGGGACTCCGATCAAGTTTCACGAGGAGTCAGGCATCGTCTCCTTTGGAGGCACTGATCTCCGCATACCTCTGGAGTTTTCAAAGGATGTGGGGCCTCCGGTCGCGATGAGGTGGGCAACTATGTCTTTCTCTGTGGTCTCCACAGGGGATTCAGACATCCTTTCATCTTGGGAGATGCAAGACGAGCCTGCATTCAAGTCACTGCAGGGATATACGGCCTTATTTCGAGTCAGGGCATCGCGGTGTCCATTCCACCTGAGGCCGCAAAATCAGGGTCCCTCTCACATACCTAGAGCTGAGAGAAGCCTCCTCTTGAGGTGCTTGTGGTAAGGTTGTATTCCTCTGGAGTCGAAGCCAGGGACTAACCTCTCATCTCGAGTTGATTTTTGGTCCACGGAGCTCTTTCCTGTTGCTACAGAGACCTCAGGATCCCTCTAGCCTTGAAACAGTGTTCTTGGGGTTTCTCTGGAGTGCCATCAAGGAAATCAATGCTCCTTTCATGTGTGATGTGCAACACGGAATTGCTCTGCACGCAGTGCAGGGGAATCGGGCCTCATCTCGCGGCGAGGGGGAAGTCTCATGGTTTTTCTCGACTTGCGGCGGGAACCTGGGGTATATTCTCGAGTTACGACGGGGATGGCCCTTCCACACACGTGTTTGTTCAGCGACGTCAGGACTCCTGCCTAGTTGCGAGGGACAACTCGGTATTCTCCTCGATGCTTGGCAGGGCAATTGGGACGCCTCTCCAGCTGAGGCGGTAGACCAAGAGTCCCTTTCCACGTGCCACAGGAAACCTGGGACTCCTATCAAGTTTGACGAGGAGTCAGGCATCGTCTCCTTTGGAGGCAAGGATCTCCGCGTACCTCTGGTGTTTACAAAGGATGTGAGGCCTCCGGTCGCGATGAGGTGGGGAACTAGGTCTTTCTCTGTGGTCTAAAAAGGGGATTCAGACAGCCTTTCGTCTTGGGAGATGCAAGACGAGTCTGCATTCAAGTCACTGCAGGGATATCCGGCCTTATTTTGAGTCAGGGCATCGGGGTATCCATTCCACTTGAGGCCGCAAACTCAGGGTCCCTCTCACATACCTAGAGCTGAGAGAAGCCTCCTCTTGAGGTGCTTGTGGTAAGGTGGTATTCCTCTGGAGTCGAAGCCAGGGACTAACCTCTCATCTCGAGTTGATTTTTGGTCCACGGAGCTCTTTCGTGTTGCTACAGTGACCTCAGGATCCCTCTAGCCTTGAAACAGTGTTCTTGGGGATTCTCTGGAGTGCCATCAAGGAAATCAACGCTCCTTTCATGTGTGATGTGCAACAGGGAATTGCTCTGCACGCAGTGCAGGGGAATCGGGCCTCATCTCGCGGCGAGGGGGAAGTCTCATGGCTTTTCTCGAGTTGCGGCGGGAACCTGGGGTATATTCTCGAGTTACGACGGGGATGGCCCTTCCACCCACGTGTTTGTTCAGCGACGTCAGGACTCCTGCCTAGTTTCGAGGGACAACTCGGGATTCTCCTCGAGGCTTGGCAGGGCAATTGGGACGCCTCTCCATCTGAGGCGGGAGACCAAGTGTCCCTTTCCACGTGCCACAGGAATCCTGGGACTCCTATCAAGTTTCACGAGGAGTCAGGCATCGTCTCCTTTGGAGGCACTGATCTGCGCGTACCTCTGGAGTTTTCAAAGAATGTGAGGCCTCCGATCGCGATGAGGTGGGGAACTAGTTCTTTTTCTGTGGTCTCCACAGGGGAATCAGACATCCTTTCGTCTTGGGAGATGTAAGACGAGCCTGCATTCAAGTCACTGCAGGGATATCCGGCCTTATTTTGCGTCAGAGCATCGCGGTGTCCATTCCACTTGAGGCCGCAAACTCAGGGTCCCTCTCACATACCTAGGGCTGAGAGAAGCCTCCTCTTGAGGTGCTTGTGGTAAGGTGGTATTCCTCTGGAGTCGAAGCCAGGGACTAACCTCTCATCTCGAGTTGATTTTTGGTCCACGGAGCTCTTTCGTTTTGCTACAGTGACCTCAGGATCCTTCCAGCCTTGGAACAGTGTTCTTTGGGTTTCTCTGGAGTGCCATCAAGGAAAATAAGGCTCCTTTCATGTGTGATGTGCAACACGGAATTACTCTGCATGCAGTGCAGGGGAATCAGGCCTCATCTCGCGGCGAGGGGGAAGTCTCATGGTTTTTCTCGAGTTGCGGCGGGAACCTGGGGTATATTCTCGAGTTACGACGGGGATGGCCTTTCCACCCACGTGTTTGTTCAGCGAAGGCAGGACTCCTGCCTAGTTGCGAGGGACAACTCGGGATTCTCCTCGAGGCTTGGCAGGGCAATTGGGACGCCTCTCCAGCTGAGGCGGGAGACCAAGGGTTCCTTTCCACGTGCCACAGGAATCCTGGGACTCCTATCAAGTTTCACGAGGAGTCAGGCATCATCTCCTTTGGAGGCACTGATCTCCGCGTACCTCTGGAGTTTTCAAAGGATGTGAGGCCTCCGGTCGCGATGAGGTGGGGAAGTAGGTCTTTCTCTGTGGTCTCCACAGGGGATTCAGACATCCTTTCATCTTGGGAGATGCAAGACGAGCCTGCATTCAAGTCACTGCAGGGATATCCGGCCTTATATCGAGTCAGGGCATCGCGGTGTCCATTCCACTTGAGGCCGCAAAATCAGGGTCCCTCTCACATACCTAGAGCTGAGAGAAGCCTCCTGTTGAGGTGCTTGTGGTAAGGTGGTATTCCTCTGGAGTCGAAGCCAAGGACTAACCTCTCATCTCGAGTTGATTCTTGGTCCACGGAGCTCTTTCGTGTTGCTACAGTGACCTCAGGATCCCTCTAGCCTTGAAACAGTGTTCTTGGGGTTTCTCTGGAGTTCCATCAAGGAAATCAAGGCTCCTTTCATGTGTGATGTGCAACACGGAATTGCTCTGCATGCAGTGCAGGGTAATCGGGCCTCATTTTGCGGCGAGGGGGAAGTCTCATGGTTTTTCTCGAGTTGCGGCGGGAACCTGGGGTATATTCTCGAGTTACGACGGGGATGGCCCTTCCACACACGTGTTTGTTCAGCGACGTCAGGACTCCTGCCTAGTTGCGAGGGACAACGCGGGATTCTCCTCGAGGCTTGGCAGGGCAATTGGGACGCCTCTCCAGGTGAGGCGGGAGGCCAAGGGTCCCTTTCCATGTGCCACAGGAATCCTGGGACTCCTATCAAGTTTCACGAGGAGTCAGGCATCGTCTCCTTTGGTGGCACTGATCTCCACGTACCTCTGGAGTTTTCAAAGGATGTGAGGCCTCCGGTCGCGATGAGGTGGGGAACTAGGTCTTTCTCTGTGGTCTCCACAGGTGATTCAGACATCCTTTCATCAAGGGAGAGGCAAGACGAGCCTGCATTCAAGTCACTGCATGAATATCCGGCCTTATTTCGAGTCAGAGCATCGCGGTGTCCATTCCAGTTGAGGTCGCAAACTAAGGGTCCCTCTCACATACCTAGAGCTGAGAGAAGCCTCCTCTTGAGGTGCTTGTGGTAAGGTGGTATTCCTCTGGAGTCGAAGCCAGGGACTAACCTCTCATCTCGAGTTGATTTTTGGTCCACGGAGCTCTTTCGTGTTGCTACAGTGACCTCAGGATCCCTCTAGCCTTGAAACACTGTTCTTGGGGTTTCGCTGGAGTGCCATCAAGGAAATCAAGGCTCCTTTCATGTGTGATGTGCAACACGGAATTGCTCTGCACGCAGTGCAGGGGAATCGGGCCTCATATCGCGGCGAGGGGGAAGTCTCATGGTTTTTCTCGAATTGCGTCGGGAACCTGGGGTATATTCTCGAGTTACTACTGGGATGGCCCGTCCACCCACGTGTTTCTTCAGCGACGTCAGGACTCCTGCCTAGTTGCGAGGGACAACTCGGAATTCTCCTCGAGGCTTGGCAGGGCAATTGGGACGCCTCTCCAGCTGAGGCGGGAGACCTAGGGTCCCTTTCCACGTGCCACAGGAAACCTGAGACTCCTATCAAGTTTCACGAGGAGTCAGGCATCGTCTCCTTTGGAGGCACTGATCTCCGCGTACCTCTGGAGTTTCCAAAGGATGTGAGGCCTCTGGTCGTGATGAGGTGGGGAACTAGGTCTTTCTCTGTGGTCTCCACAGGGGATTCAGACATCCTTTCGTCTTGGGAGATGCAAGACGAGCCTGCATTCAAGTCACTGCAAGGATATCCAGCCTTATTTCGAGTCAGGGCATCACGGTGTCCTTTGCACTTGAGGCCGCAAACTCAGGGTCCCTCTCACATACATAGAGCTGAGAGAAGCCTCCTCTTGAGGTGCTTGTGGTAAGGTGGTATTCTTCTGGAGTCGAAGCCAGGGACTAACCTCTCATCTCGAGTTCATTTTTGGTCCACGGAGCTCTTTTTGTGGCTACAGTGACCTGAGGATCCTTCTAGCCTTGAAACAGTGTTCTTGGGTTTTCTCTGGAGTGCCATCAAGGAAAATAAGGCTCCTTTCATGTGTGATGTGCAACACGGAATTACTCTGCACGCAGTGCAGGGGAATCAGGCCTCATTTTGCGGCGAGGGGGAAGTCTCATGGTTTTTCTCGAGTTGCGGCGGGAACCTGGGGTATATTCTCGAGTTACGACGGGGATGGCCCTTCCACCCGCTTGTTTGTTCAGCCATGTCAGGACTCCTGCCTAGTTGCGAGGGACAACTCGGAATTCTCCTCGAGGCTTGGCAGGGCAATTGGGACGCCTCTCCACCTGAGGCGGGAGACCAAGGGTCCCTTTCCACGTGCCACAGGAATCCTGGGACTCCTATCAATTTTCACGAGGAGTCAGGCATCGTCTCCTTTGGAGGCACTGATCTCCGCGTACCTCTGGAGTTTTCAAAGGATGTGAGGCCTCCGGTCGCGATGAGGTGGGGAAGTAGGTCTTTCTCTGTGGTCTCCACAGGTGATTCAGACATCCTTTCATCAAGGGAGATGCAAGACGAGCCTGCATTCAAGTCACTGCAGGAATATCCGGCCTTATTTCGAGTCAGAGCATCGCGGTGTCCATTCCAGTTGAGGCCGCTAACTAAGGGTCCCTCTCACATATCTAGAGCTGAGAGAAGCCTCCTCTTGAGGTGCTTGTGGTAAGGTGGTATTACTCTGGAGTCGAAGCCAGGGACTAACCTCTCATCTCGAGTTGATTTTTGGTCCACGGAGCTCTTTCGTGTTGCTACAAGTGACCTCAGGATCCCTCCAGCCTTGAAACAGTGTTCTTGGGGTTTCTCTGGAGTGCCATCAAGGAAATCAAGGCTCCTTTCATGTTTGATGTGCAACACGGAATTGCGCTGCACGCAGTGGAGGGGAATCGGGCCTCATTTTGCGGCGAGGGGGAAGTCTCATGGTTTTTCTCGAGTTGCGGCGGGAACCTGGGGTATATTCTCGAGTTACGACGGGGATGGCCCTTCCACCCACGTGTTTGTTCAGCGACGTCAGGACTCCTGCCTAGTTGCGAGGGACAACGCGGGATTCTCCTCGAGGCTTGGCAGGGCAATTGGGACGCCTCTCCAGGTGAGGCGGGAGGCCAAGAGTCCCTTTCCACGTGCCACAGTAATCCTGGGACTACTATGAAGTTTCACGAGGAGTCAGGCATCTTCTCCTTTGGAGGCACTGATCTCCGCGTACCTCTGGAGTTTTCAAAGGATGTGAGGCCTCCGGTCGCGATGAGGTGGGGAACTAGTTCTTTTTCTGTGGTCTCCACAGGGGAGTCAGACATCCTTTCGTCTTGGGAGATGTAAGACGAGCCTGCATTCAAGTCACTGCAGGGATATCCAGCCTTATTTCGCGTCAGGGCATCGCGGTGTCCATTCCACTTGAGGCCGCAAACTCAGGGTCCCTCTTACATACCTAGAGCTGAGAGAAGCCTCCTCTTGAGGTGCTTGTGGTAAGGTGGTATTCCTCTGGAGTCGAAACCAGGGACTAACCTCTCATCTCGAGTTGATTTTTGGTTCACGGAGCTCTTTCGTGTTGCTACAGTGACCTCAGGATCCCTCTAGCCTTGAAACAGTGTTCTTGGGGTTTCTCTGGAGTGCCATCAAGGAAATCAAGGCTCCTTTCATGTGTGATGTGCAACACGGAATTGCTCTGCACGCAGTGCAGGGGAATCGGGCCTCATATCGCGGCGAGGGGTAAGTCTCATGGTTTTTCTCGAGTTGCGTCGGGAACCTGGGGTATATTCTCGAGTTACGACTGGGATGGCCCGTCCACCCACGTGATTCTTCAGCGACGTCAGGACTCCTGCCTAGTTGCGAGGGACAACTCGGGATTCTCCTCGAGGCTTGGCAGGGCAATTGGGTTGCCTCTCCAGCTGAGGCGGGAGACCTAGGGTCCCTTTCCACGTGCCACAGGAAACCTGGGACTCCTATCAAGTTTCACGAGGAGTCAGGCATCGTCTCCTTTGGAGGCACTGATCTCCGCGTACCTCTGGAGTTTTCAAAGGATGTGAGGCCTCTGGTCGTGATGAGGTGGGGAACTAGGTCTTTCTCTGTGGTCTCCACAGGGGATTCAGACATCCTTTCGTCTTGGGAGATGCAAGACGAGCCTGCATTCAAGTCACTGCATGAATATCCGACCTTATTTCGAGTCAGAGCATCGCGGTGTCCATTCCAGGTGAGGCCGCAAACTAAGGGTCCCTCTCACATACCTAGAGCTGAGAGAAGCCTCCTCTTGAGGTGCTTGTGGTAAGGTGGTATTCCTCTGGAGTCGAAGCCAGGGACTAACCTCTCATCTCGAGTTGATTTTTGGTCCACGGAGCTCTTTCGTGTTGCTACAAGTGACCTCAGGATCCCTCCAGCCTTGAAACAGTGTTCTTGGGGTTTCTCTGCAGTGCCATCAAGGAAATAACGGCTCCTTTCATGTTTGATGTGCAACACGGAATTGCGCTGGACGCAGTGGAGGGGAATCGGGCCTCATCTCGCGGCGAGGGGGAAGTCTCATGGTTTTTCTCGACTTGCGGCGGGGACCTGGGGTATATTCTCCAGTTACGACGGGGATGGCCCTTCCACACACGTGCTTGTTCAGCGAGGTCAGGACTCCTGCCTAGTTGCGAGGGACAACTCGGGATTCTCCTCGAGGCTTGGCAGGGCAATTGGGACACCTCTCCAGCTGAGGGGGGAGACCAAGTGTCCCTTTCCATGTGCCACAGGAATCCTGGGACTCCTATCAAATTTCACGAGGAGTCAGGCATCGTCTCCTTTGGAGGCACTGATTTGCGCGTACCTCTGGAGTTTTCAAAGAATGTGAGGCCTCCGGTCGCGATGAGGTGGGGAACTAGTTCTTTTTCTGTGGTCTCCACAGGGGAGTCAGACATCCTTTCGTCTTGGGAGATGTAAGACGAGCCTGCATTCAAGTCACTGCAGGGATATCCGGCCTTATTTTGCGTCAGGGCATCGCGGTGTCCATTCCACTTGAGGCCGCAAACTCAGGGTCCCTCTCACATACCTAGAGCTGAGAGAAGCCTCCTCTTGAGGTGCTTGTGGTAAGGTGGTATTCCTCTGGAGTCGAAGCCAGGGACTAACCTCCCATCTCGAGTTGATTTTTGGTCCACGGAACTCTTTCATGTGGCTGCAGTGACCTCAGGATCCTTCTAGACTTGGAACAGTGTTCTTTGGGTTTCTCTGGAGTGCCATCAAGGAAAATAAGGCTCCTTTCATGTGCGATGTGCAACACGGAATTACTCTGCATGCAGTGCAGGGAAATCAGGCCTCATCTCGCGGCGAGGGGGAAGTCTCATGGTTTCTCTCGAGTTGGGGCGGGAACCTGGGCTATATTCTCGAGTTACGACGGGGAAGGCCTTTCCACCCACGTGTTTGTTCAGCGAAGGCAGGACTCCTGCCTAGTTGCGAGGGACAACGCGGGATTCTCCTCGAGGCTTGGCAGGGCAATTGGGACGCCTCTCCAGGTGAGGCGGGAGGCCAAGGGTCCCTTTCCATGTGCCACAGGAATCCTGGGACTCCTATCAAGTTTCACGAGGAGTCAGGCATCGTCTCCTTTGGAGGCACTGATCTCCGCGTACCTCTGGAGTTTTCAAAGGATGTGAGGCCTCCGGTCGCGATGAGGTGGGGAACTAGGTCTTTCTCTGTGGTCTCCACAGGTGATTCAGACATCCTTTCATCAAGGGAGAGGCAAGACGAGCCTGCATTCAAGTCACTGCATGAATATCCGGCCTTATTTCGAGTCAGAGCATCGCGGTGTCCATTCCAGTTGAGGTCGCAAACTAAGGGTCCCTCTCACATACCTAGAGCTGAGAGAAGCCTCCTCTTGAGGTGCTTGTGGTAAGGTGGTATTCCTCTGGAGTCGAAGCCAGGGACTAACCTCTCATCTCGAGTTGATTTTTGGTCCACGGAGCTCTTTCGTGTTGCTACAAGTGACCTCAGGATCCCTCCAGCCTTGAAACAGTGTTCTTGGGGTTTCTCTGCAGTGCCATCAAGGAAATAACGGCTCCTTTCATGTTTGATGTGCAACACGGAATTGCGCTGGACGCAGTGGAGGGGAATCGGGCCTCATCTCGCGGCGAGGGGGAAGTCTCATGGTTTTTCTCGAGTTGCGGCGGGGACCTGGGGTATATTCTCCAGTTACGACGGGGATGGCCCTTCCACACACGTGCTTGTTCAGCGAGGTCAGGACTCCTGCCTAGTTGCGAGGGACAACTCGGGATTCTCCTCGAGGCTTGGCAGGGCAATTGGGACACCTCTCCAGCTGAGGGGGGAGACCAAGTGTCCCTTTCCATGTGCCACAGGAATCCTGGGACTCCTATCAAATTTCACGAGGAGTCAGGCATCGTCTCCTTTGGAGGCACTGATTTGCGCGTACCTCTGGAGTTTTCAAAGAATGTGAGGCCTCCGGTCGCGATGAGGTGGGGAACTAGTTCTTTTTCTGTGGTCTCCACAGGGGAGTCAGACATCCTTTCGTCTTGGGAGATGTAAGACGAGCCTGCATTCAAGTCACTGCAGGGATATCCGGCCTTATTTTGCGTCAGGGCATCGCGGTGTCCATTCCACTTGAGGCCGCAAACTCAGGGTCCCTCTCACATACCTAGAGCTGAGAGAAGCCTCCTCTTGAGGTGCTTGTGGTAAGGTGGTATTCCTCTGGAGTCGAAGCCAGGGACTAACCTCCCATCTCGAGTTGATTTTTGGTCCACGGAACTCTTTCATGTGGCTGCAGTGACCTCAGGATCCTTCTAGACTTGGAACAGTGTTCTTTGGGTTTCTCTGGAGTGCCATCAAGGAAAATAAGGCTCCTTTCATGTGCGATGTGCAACACGGAATTACTCTGCATGCAGTGCAGGGAAATCAGGCCTCATCTCGCGGCGAGGGGGAAGTCTCATGGTTTCTCTCGAGTTGGGGCGGGAACCTGGGCTATATTCTCGAGTTACGACGGGGAAGGCCTTTCCACCCACGTGTTTGTTCAGCGAAGGCAGGACTCCTGCCTAGTTGCGAGGGACAACGCGGGATTCTCCTCGAGGCTTGGCAGGGCAATTGGGACGCCTCTCCAGGTGAGGCGGGAGGCCAAGGGTCCCTTTCCATGTGCCACAGGAATCCTGGGACTCCTATCAAGTTTCACGAGGAGTCAGGCATCGTCTCCTTTGGAGGCACTGATCTCCGCGTACCTCTGGAGTTTTCAAAGGATGTGAGGCCTCCGGTCGTGATGAGGTGGGGAACTAGGTCTTTCTCTGTGGTCTCCACAGGTGATTCAGACATCCTTTCATCAAGGGAGAGGCAAGACGAGCCTGCATTCAAGTCACTGCATGAATATCCGGCCTTATTTCGAGTCAGAGCATCGCGGTGTCCATTCCAGTTGAGGTCGCAAACTAAGGGTCCCTCTCACATACCTAGAGCTGAGAGAAGCCTCCTCTTGAGGTGCTTGTGGTAAGGTGGTATTCCTCTGGAGTCGAAGCCAGGGACTAACCTCTCATCTCGAGTTGATTTTTGGTCCACGGAGCTCTTTCGTGTTGCTACAGTGACCTCAGGATTCCTCTAGCCTTGAAACACTGTTCTTGGGGTTTCGCTGGAGTGCCATCAAGGAAATCAAGGCTCCTTTCATGTGTGATGTGCAACACGGAATTGCTCTGCACGCAGTGCAGGGGAATCGGGACTCATATCGCGGCGAGGGGGAAGTCTCATGGTTTTTCTCGAATTGCGTCGGGAACCTGGGGTATATTCTCGAGTTACTACTGGGATGGCCCGTCCACCCACGTGTTTCTTCAGCGACGTCAGGACTCCTGCCTAGTTGCGAGGGACAACTCGGGATTCTCCTCGAGGCTTGGCAGGGCAATTGGGATGCCTCTCCAGCTGAGGCGGGAGACCTAGGGTCCCTTTCCACGTGCCACAGGAAACCTGAGACTCCTATCAAGTTTCACGAGGAGTCAGGCATCGTCTCCTTTGGAGGCACTGATCTCCACGTACCTCTGGAGTTTCCAAAGGATGTGAGGCCTCTGGTCGTGATGAGGTGGGGAACTAGGTCTTTCTCTGTGGTCTCCACAGGGGATTCAGACATCCTTTCGTCTTGGGAGATGCAAGACGAGCCTGCATTCAAGTCACTGCAAGGATATCCAGCCTTATTTCGAGTCAGGGCATCACGGTGTCCTTTGCACTTGAGGCCGCAAACTCAGGGTCCCTCTCACATACATAGAGCTGAGAGAAGCCTCCTCTTGAGGTGCTTGTGGTAAGGTGGTATTCTTCTGGAGTCGAAGCCAGGGACTAACCTCTCATCTCGAGTTCATTTTTGGTCCACGGAGCTCTTTTTGTGGCTACAGTGACCTCAGGATCCTTCTAGCCTTGAAACAGTGTTCTTGGGTTTTCTCTGGAGTGCCAACAAGGAAAATAAGGCTCCTTTCATGTGTGATGTGCAACACGGAATTACTCTGCACGCAGTGCAGGGGAATCAGGCCTCATTTTGCAGCGAGGGGGAAGTCTCATGGTTTTTCTCGAGTTGCGGCGGGAACCTGGGGTATATTCTCGAGTTACGACGGGGATGGCCCTTCCACCCGCTTGTTTGTTCAGCCATGTCAGGACTCCTGCCTAGTTGCGAGGGATAACTCGGAATTCTCCTCGAGGCTTGGCAGGGCAATTGGGACGCCTCTCCAGGTGAGGCGGGAGGCCAAAGGTCCCTTTCCACGTGCCACAGTAATCCTGGGACTACTATGAAGTTTCACGAGGAGTCAGGCATCTTCTCCTTTGGACTCACTGATCTCCGCGTACCTCTGGAGTTTTCAAAGGATGTGAGGCCTCCGGTCGCGATGAGGTGGGGAACTAGTTCTTTTTCTGTGGTCTCCACAGGGGAGTCAGACATCCTTTCGTCTTGGGAGATGTAAGACGAGCCTGCATTCAAGTCACTGCAGGGATATCCGGCCTTATTTCGCGTCAGGGCATCGCGGTGTCCATTCCACTTGAGGCCGCAAACTCAGGGTCCCTCTTACATACCTAGAGCTGAGAGAAGCCTCCTCTTGAGGTGCTTGTGGTAAGGTGGTATTCCTCTGGAGTCGAAGCCAGGGACTAACCTCTCATCTCGAGTTGATTTTTGGTTCACGGAGCTCTTTCGTGTTGCTACAGTGACCTCAGGATCCCTCTAGCCTTGAAACAGTGTTCTTGGGGTTTCTCTGGAGTGCCATCAAGGAAATCAAGGCTCCTTTCATGTGTGATGTGCAACACGGAATTGCTCTGCACGCAGTGCAGGGGAATCGGGCCTCATATCGCGGCGAGGTGTAAGTCTCATGGTTTTTCTCGAGTTGCGTCGGGAACCTGGGGTATATTCTCGAGTTACGACTGGGATGGCCCGTCCACCCACGTGATTCTTCAGCGACGTCAGGACTCCTGCCTAGTTGCGAGGGACAACTCGGGATTCTCCTCGAGGCTTGGCAGGGAAATTGGGTTGCCTCTCCAGCTGAGGCGGGAGACCTAGGGTCCCTTTCCACGTGCCACAGGAAACCTGGGACTCCTATCAAGTTTCACGAGGAGTCAGGCATCGTCTCCTTTGGAGGCACTGATCTTCGCGTACCTCTGGAGTTTTCAAAGGATGTGAGGCCTCTGGTCGTGATGAGGTGGGGAACTAGGTCTTTCTCTGTGGTCTCCACAGGGGATTCAGACATCCTTTCGTCTTGGGAGATGCAAGACGAGCCTGCATTCAAGTCACTGCATGAATATCCGACCTTATTTCGAGTCAGAGCATCGCGGTGTCCATTCCAGTTGAGGCCGCAAACTAAGGGTCCCTCTCACATACCTAGAGCTGAGAGAAGCCTCCTCTTGAGGTGCTTGTGGTAAGGTGGTATTCCTCTGGAGTCGAAGCCAGGGACTAACCTCTCATCTCGAGTTGATTTTTGGTCCACGGAGCTCTTTCGTGTTGCTACAAGTGACCTCAGGATCCCTCCAGCCTTGAAACAGTGTTCTTGGGGTTTCTCTGCAGTGCCATCAAGGAAATAACGGCTCCTTTCATGTTTGATGTGCAACACGGAATTGCGCTGGACGCAGTGGAGGGGAATCGGGCCTCATCTCGCGGCGAGGGGGAAGTCTCATGGTTTTTCTCGAGTTGCGGCGGGGACCTGGGGTATATTCTCCAGTTACGACGGGGATGGCCCTTCCACACACGTGCTTGTTCAGCGAGGTCAGGACTCCTGCCTAGTTGCGAGGGACAACTCGGGATTCTCCTCGAGGCTTGGCAGGGCAATTGGGACACCTCTCCAGCTGAGGGGGGAGACCAAGTGTCCCTTTCCATGTGCCACAGGAATCCTGGGACTCCTATCAAATTTCACGAGGAGTCAGGCATCGTCTCCTTTGGAGGCACTGATCTGCGCGTACCTCTGGAGTTTTCAAAGAATGTGAGGCCTCCGGTCGCGATGAGGTGGGGAACTAGTTCTTTTTCTGTGGTCTCCACAGGGGAGTCAGACATCCTTTCGTCTTGGGAGATGTAAGACGAGCCTGCATTCAAGTCACTGCAGGGATATCCGGCCTTATATCGAGTCAGGGCATTGCGGTGTCCATTCCACTTGAGGCCGCAAAATCAGGGTCCCTCTCACATACCTAGAGCTGAGAGAAGCCTCCTCTTGAGGTGCTTGTGGTAAGGTGGTATTCCTCTGGAGTCGAAGCCAGGGACTAACCTCTCATCTCGAGTTGATTTTTGGTCCACGGAGCTCTTTCGTGTGGCTACAGTGACCTCAGGATCCTTCTAGCCTTGGAACAGTGTTCTTTGGGTTTCTCTGGAGTGCCATCAAGGAAAATAAGGCTCCTTTCATGTGTGATGTGCAACACGGAATTGCTCTGCACGCAGTGCAGGGGAATCGGGCCTCATATCGCGGCGAGGGGGAAGTCTCATGGTTTTTCTCGAGTTGCGGCGGGAACCTGGGGTATATTCTCGAGTTACGACGGGGATGGCCCTTCCACCCACGTGTTTGTTCAGCGAAGGCAGGACTCCTGCCTAGTTGCGAGGGACAACTCGGGATTCTCCTCGAGGCTTGGCAGGGCAATTGGGACGCCTCTCCAGCTGAGGCGGGAGACCAAGGGTCCCTTTCCACGTGCTACAGGAATCCTGGGACTCCTATCAAGTTTCACGAGGAGTCAGGCATCGACTCCTTTGGAGGCACTGATCTCCGCGTACCTCTGGAGTTTTCAAAGGATGTGAGGCCTCTTGTCGTGATGAGGTGGGGAACTAGGTCTTTTTCTATGGTCTCCACAGGGGAGTCACACATCCTTTCGTCTTGGGAGATGTAAGACGAGCCTGCATTCAAGTCACTGATGGGATATCCGGCCTTATTTCGAGTCAGGGCATCGCGGTGTCCATTCCACTTGAGGCCCCAAATCAGGGTCCCTCTCACATACCTAGAGCTGAGAGAAGCCTCCTCTTGAGGTGCTTGTGGTAAGGTGGTATTCCTCTGGAGTCGAACCCAGGGACTAACCTCTCATCTCGAGTTGATTTTTGGTCCACGGAGCTCTTTAGTGTTACTACAGTGACCTCAGGATTCCTCTAGCCTGGAAACAGTGTTCTTGGGGTTTCTCTGGAGTGCCATCAAGGAAATCAAGGCTCCTTTCATGTGTGATGTGCAACACGGAATTGCTCTGCACGCAGTGCAGGGGAATCGGGCCTCATCTCGCGGCGAGGGGGAAGTCTCATGGTTTTTCTCGAGTTGCGGCGGGAACCTGGGGTATATTCTCGAGTTACGACGGGGATGGCCCTTCCACACACGTGTTTGTTCAGCGACGGCAGGACTCCTGCCTAGTTGCGAATGACAACTCGGGATTCTCCTCGAGGCTTGGCAGGGCAATTGGGACGCCTCTCCAGCTGAGGCGGGAGACCAAGGATCCCTTTCCACGTGCCACAGGAATCCTGGGACTCCTATCAAGTTTCACGAGGAGTCAGGCATCATCTCCTTTGGAGGCACTGATCTCTGCGTACCTCTGGAGTTATCAAAGGATGTGAGGCCTCCGGTCGCGATGAGGTGGGGAACTCGGTCTTTCTCTGTGGTCTCCACAGGGGATTCAGACATCCTTTCGTCTTGGGAGATGCAAGACGAGCCTGCATTCAAGTCACTGCAGGGATATCCGACCTATTTTCGAGTCAGGGCATCGCGGTGTCCATTCCACTTGATGCCGCAAACTCAGGGTCCCTCTCACATATCTAGAGCTGAGAGAAGCCTCCTCTTGAGGTGCTTGTGGTAAGGTGGTATTCCTCTGGAGTCGAAGCCAGGGACTAACCTCTCATCTCGAGTTGATTTTTGGTCCACGGAGCTCTTTCTTGTTGCTACAGTGACCTCAGGATCCCTCTAGCCTTGAAACAGTGTTCTTGGGGTTTCTCTGGAGTGCCTTCAAGAAAATCAAGGCTCCTTTCATGTGTGATGTGCAACACGGAATTGCTCTGCACGCAGTGCAGGGGAATCGGGCCTCATCTCGCGGCGAGGGGAAGTCTCATGGTTTTTCTCGAGTTGCGGCGGGAACCTGGGGTATATTCTCGAGTTACGACGGGAATGGCCCTTCCACACACGTCTTTGTTCAGCCACTTCAGGACTCCTGCCTAGTTGGGAGGGACAACTCCGGATTCTCCTCGAGGCTTGGCAGGGCAATTGGGACGCCTCTCCAGCTGAGGCAGGAGACCAAGGGTCCCTTTCCACGTGCCACAGGAATCCTGGGACTCCTATTAAGTTTGACGAGGAGTCAGGCATCGTCTCCTTTGGAGGCACTGATCTTCGCGTACCTCTGGAGTTTTCAAAGGATGTGAGGCCTCCGGTCGCGATGAGGTGGGGAACTAGGTGTTTCTCTGTGGTCTCCCCAGGGTATTCAGACATCCTTTCGTCATGGGAAATGCAAGACGAGCCTCCATGCAAGTCACTACAGGGATATCCGGTCTTATTTCGAGTCAGGGCATCGCGGTGTCCATTCCACTTGAGGCCGCAACTCAGGGTACCTCTCACATACCTAGAGCTGAGAGAAGCCTCCTCTTGAGGTGCTTGTGGTAAGGTGGTATTCCTCTGCAGTCGAAGCCGGGGATTAACCTCTCATGTTGAGGTGATTTTTGGTCCACGGAGCTCTTTTGTGTTGTTACAGTGACCTCAGGATCCCTCTAGACTTGAAACAGTGTTCTTGGTGATTCTCTGGAGTGCCATCAAGGAAATCAAGGCTCCTTTCATGTGTGATGTGCAACACGGAATTGCTCTGCATGCAGTGCAGGGGAATCGGGCCTCATATCGCGGCGAGGGGTAAGTCTCATGGTTTTTCTCGAGTAACGTTGGAAACCTGGGGTATATTCTCGAGTTACGACGGGGATGGCCCGTCCACCCACGTGTTTCTTCAGCGACGTCATGACTCCTGCCTAGTTGCGAGGGACAACTCGGGATTCTCCTCGAGGCTTGGCAGGGCAATTGGGTTGCCTCTCCAGCTGAGGCGGGAGACCTAGGGTCCCTTTCCACGTGACACAGGAAACCTGGGACTCCTATCAAGTTTCACGAGGAGTCAGGCATCGTCTCCTTTGGAGGCACTGATCTCCGCGTACCTCTGGAGTTTTCAAAGGATGTGAGGCCTCTGGTCGTGATGAGGTGGGGAACTAGGTCTTTCTCTGTGGTCTCCACAGGGGATTCAGACATCCTTTTGTCTTGGGAGATGCAAGACGAGCCTGCATTCAAGTCACTGCATGAATATCCGGCCTTATTTCGAGTCAGAGCATCGCGGTGTCCATTCCAGTTGAGGCCGCAAACTAAGGGTCCCTCTCACATACCTAGCGCTGAGAGAAGCCTCCTCTTGAGGTGCTTGTGGTAAGGTGGTATTCCTCTGGAGTCGAACCCAGGGACTAACCTCTCATCTCGAGTTGATTTTTGGTCCACGGAGCTCTTTAGTGTTGCTACAGTGACCTCAGGATTCCTCTAGCCTGGAAACAGTGTTCTTGGGGTTTCTCTGGAGTGCCATCAAGGAAATCAAGGCTCCTTTCATGTGTGATGTGCAACACGGAATTGCTCTGCACGCAGTGCAGGGGAATCGGGCCTCATCTCGCGGCGAGGGGGAAGTCTCATGGTTTTTCTCGAGTTGCGGCGGGAACCTGGGGTATATTCTCGAGTTACGACGGGGATGGCCCTTCCACACACGTGTTTGTTCAGCGACGGCAGGACTCCTGCCTAGTTGCGAATGACAACTCGGGATTCTCCTCGAGGCTTGGCAGGGCAATTGGGACGCCTCTCCAGCTGAGGCGGGAGACCAAGGATCCCTTTCCACGTGCCACAGGAATCCTGGGACTCCTATCAAGTTTCACGAGGAGTCAGGCATCATCTCCTTTGGAGGCACTGATCTCTGCGTACCTCTGGAGTTATCAAAGGATGTGAGGCCTCCGGTCGCGATGAGGTGGGGAACTCGGTCTTTCTCTGTGGTCTCCACAGGGGATTCAGACATCCTTTCGTCTTGGGAGATGCAAGACGAGCCTGCATTCAAGTCACTGCAGGGATATCCGACCTATTTTCGAGTCAGGGCATCGCGGTGTCCATTCCACTTGATGCCGCAAACTCAGGGTCCCTCTCACATATCTAGAGCTGAGAGAAGCCTCCTCTTGAGGTGCTTGTGGTAAGGTGGTATTCCTCTGGAGTCGAAGCCAGGGACTAACCTCTCATCTCGAGTTGATTTTTGGTCCACGGAGCTCTTTCTTGTTGCTACAGTGACCTCAGGATCCCTCTAGCCTTGAAACAGTGTTCTTGGGGTTTCTCTGGAGTGCCTTCAAGAAAATCAAGGCTCCTTTCATGTGTGATGTGCAACACGGAATTGCTCTGCACGCAGTGCAGGGGAATCGGGCCTCATCTCGCGGCGAGGGGAAGTCTCATGGTTTTTCTCGAGTTGCGGCGGGAACCTGGGGTATATTCTCGAGTTACGACGGGAATGGCCCTTCCACACACGTCTTTGTTCAGCCACTTCAGGACTCCTGCCTAGTTGGGAGGGACAACTCCGGATTCTCCTCGAGGCTTGGCAGGGCAATTGGGACGCCTCTCCAGCTGAGGCAGGAGACCAAGGGTCCCTTTCCACGTGCCACAGGAATCCTGGGACTCCTATTAAGTTTGACGAGGAGTCAGGCATCGTCTCCTTTGGAGGCACTGATCTTCGCGTACCTCTGGAGTTTTCAAAGGATGTGAGGCCTCCGGTCGCGATGAGGTGGGGAACTAGGTGTTTCTCTGTGGTCTCCCCAGGGTATTCAGACATCCTTTCGTCATGGGAAATGCAAGACGAGCCTCCATGCAAGTCACTACAGGGATATCCGGTCTTATTTCGAGTCAGGGCATCGCGGTGTCCATTCCACTTGAGGCCGCAACTCAGGGTACCTCTCACATACCTAGAGCTGAGAGAAGCCTCCTCTTGAGGTGCTTGTGGTAAGGTGGTATTCCTCTGCAGTCGAAGCCGGGGATTAACCTCTCATGTTGAGGTGATTTTTGGTCCACGGAGCTCTTTTGTGTTGTTACAGTGACCTCAGGATCCCTCTAGACTTGAAACAGTGTTCTTGGTGATTCTCTGGAGTGCCATCAAGGAAATCAAGGCTCCTTTCATGTGTGATGTGCAACACGGAATTGCTCTGCATGCAGTGCAGGGGAATCGGGCCTCATATCGCGGCGAGGGGTAAGTCTCATGGTTTTTCTCGAGTAACGTTGGAAACCTGGGGTATATTCTCGAGTTACGACGGGGATGGCCCGTCCACCCACGTGTTTCTTCAGCGACGTCATGACTCCTGCCTAGTTGCGAGGGACAACTCGGGATTCTCCTCGAGGCTTGGCAGGGCAATTGGGTTGCCTCTCCAGCTGAGGCGGGAGACCTAGGGTCCCTTTCCACGTGACACAGGAAACCTGGGACTCCTATCAAGTTTCACGAGGAGTCAGGCATCGTCTCCTTTGGAGGCACTGATCTCCGCGTACCTCTGGAGTTTTCAAAGGATGTGAGGCCTCTGGTCGTGATGAGGTGGGGAACTAGGTCTTTCTCTGTGGTCTCCACAGGGGATTCAGACATCCTTTTGTCTTGGGAGATGCAAGACGAGCCTGCATTCAAGTCACTGCATGAATATCCGGCCTTATTTCGAGTCAGAGCATCGCGGTGTCCATTCCAGTTGAGGCCGCAAACTAAGGGTCCCTCTCACATACCTAGCGCTGAGAGAAGCCTCCTCTTGAGGTGCTTGTGGTAAGGTGGTATTCCTCTGGAGTCGAAGCCAGGGACTAACCTCTCATATCGAGTTGATTTTTGGTCCACGGAGCTCTTTCGTGTTGCTACAAGTGACCTCAGGATCCCTCCAGCCTTGAAACAGTGTTCTTGGTGTTTCTCTGCAGTGCCATCAAGGAAATAAAGGCTCCTTTCATGTTTGATGTGCAACACGGAATTGCGCTGGACGCAGTGGAGGGGAATCGGGCCTCATCTCGCGGCGAGGGGGAAGTCTCATGGTTTTTCTCGAGTTGCGGCGGGGACCTGGGGTATATTCTCCAGTTACGACGGGGATGGCCCTTCCACACACGTGCTTGTTCAGCAACTTCAGGACTCCTGCATAGTTACGAGGGACAACTCGGGATTCTCCTCGAGGCTTGGCAGGGCAATTGGGACACCTCTCCAGCTGAGGGGGGAGACCAAGTGTCCCTTTCCACGTGCCACAGGAATCCTGGGACTCCTATCAAGTTTCACGAGGAGTCAGGCATCGTCTCCTTTGGAGGCACTGATCTGCGCGGACCTCTGGAGTTTTCAAAGAATGTGAGGCCTCCGGTCGCGATGAGGTGGGGAACTTGTTCTTTTTCTGTGGTCTCCACAGGGGAGTCAGACATCCTTTCGTCTTGGGAGATGTAAGACGAGCCTGCATTCAAGTCACTGCAGGGATATCCGGCCTTATTTCGCGTCAGGGCATCGCGGTGTCCATTCCACTTGAGGCCGCAAACTCAGGGTCCCTCTCACATACCTAGAGCTGAGAGAAGACTCTTCTTGAGGTGCTTGTGGTAAGGTGGTATTCCTCTGGAGTCGAAGCCAGGGACTAACCTCCCATCTCGAGTTGATTTTTGGTCCACGGAGCTCTTTCGTGTGGCTACAGTGACCTCAGGATCCTTCTAGCCTTGGAACAGTGTTCTTTGGGTTTCTCTGGAGTGCCATCAAGGAAATCAAGGCTCCTTTGATGTGTGATGTGCAACACGGAATTGCTCTGCACGCAGTGCAGGGGAATCGGGCCTCATCTCGCGGCGAGGGGGAAGTCTCATGGTTTTTCTCGAGTTGCGGGGGGAACCTGGGGTATATTCTCGAGTTACAACGGGGATGGCCCTTCCACCCACGTGTTCGTTCAGCCACGTCAGGACTCCTGCCTAGTTGCGAGGGACAACTCGGGATTCTCCTCGAGGCTTGGCAAGGCAATTGGGACGCCTCTCCAGGTGAGGCGGGAGACCAAGTGTCCCTTTCCATGTGCCACAGGAATCCTGGGACTCCTATCAAGTTTCACGAGGAGTCAGGCATCGTCTCCTTTGGAGGCACTGATCTCCACGTACCTCTTGAGTTTTCAAAAGATCTGAGGCCTCCGGTCGCGATGAGGTAGGGAAGTAGGTCTTTCTATGTGGTCTCCACAGGGGATTCAAACATCCTTTCATCTTGGGAGATGTAAGACGAGCCTGCATTCAAGTCACTGCAGGGATATCCGGCCTTATTTCGAGTCAGAGCATCGCGGTGTCCATTCCAGTTGATGGCGCTAACTAAGGGTATCTCTCACATACCTAGAGCTGAGAGAAGCCTCCTCTTGAGGTGCTTGTGGTAAGGTGGTATTACTCTGGAGTCGAAGCCAGGGACTAACCTCTCATCTCGAGTTGATTTTTGGTCCACGGAGCTCTTTCGTGTTGCTACAAGTGACCTCAGGATCCCTCCAGCCTTGAAACAGTGTTCTTGGGGTTTCTCTGCAGTGCCATCAAGGAAATAAAGGCTCCTTTCATGTTTGATGTGCAACACGGAATTGCGCTGGACGCAGTGGAGGGGAATCGGGCCTCATTTTGCGGCGAGGGGGAAGTCTCATGGTTTTCTCGAGTTGCGGCGGGGACCTGGGGTATATTCTCGAGTTACGACGGGGATGGCCCTTCCACACACGTGCTTGTTCAGCGACGTCAGGACTCCTGCCTAGTTGCGAGGGACAACTCTGGATTCTCCTCGAGGCTTGGCAGGGCAATTGGGACATCTCTCCAGCTGAGGGGGGAGACCAAGTGTCCCTTTCCACGTGCCACAGGAATCCTGGGACTCCTATCAAGTTTCACGAGGAGTCAGGAATCGCTCCTTTGGAGGCACTGATCTGCGCGTACCTCTGGAGTTTTCAAAGAATGTGAGGCCTCCGGTCGCGATGAGGTGGGGAACTAGTTCTTTTTCTGTGGTCTCCACAGGGGAATCAGACATCCTTTCGTCTTGGGAGATGTAAGACGAGCCTGCATTCAAGTCACTGCAGGGATATCCGGCCTTATTTTGCGTCAGGGCATCGCGGTGTCCATTCCACTTGAGGCCGCAAACTCAGGGTCCCTCTCACATACCTAGAGCTGAGAGAAGCCTCCTCTTGAGGTGCTTGTGGTAAGGTGGTATTCCTCTGGAGTCGAAGCCAGGGACTAACCTCTCATCTCGAGTTGATTTTTGGTCCACGGAGCTCTTTCGTGTGGCTACAGTGACCTCAGGATCCTTCTAGCCTTGGAACAGTGTTCTTTGGGTTTCTCTGGAGTGCCATCAAGGAAAATAAGGCTCCTTTCATGTGTGATGTGCAACACGGAATTACTCTGCATGCAGTGCAGGGGAATCAGGCCTCATCTCGCGGCGAGGGGGAAGTCTCATGGTTTTTCTCGAGTTGCGGCGGGGACCTGGGGTATATTCTCGAGTTACGACGGGATGGCCCTTCCACACACGTGCTTTTTCAGCGAAGGCAGGACTCCTGCCTAGTTGCGAGGGACAACTCGGGATTCTCCTCGAGGCTTGGCAGGGCAATTGGGACGCCTCTCCAGCTGAGGCGGGAGACCAAGGGTCCCTTTCCACGTGACACAGGAATCCTGGGACTCCTATCAAGTTTCACGTGGAGTCAGGCATCATCTCCTTTGGAGGCACTGATCTCTGCGTACCTCTTGAGTTTTCAAAAGATCTGAGGCCTCCGGTCGCGATGAGGTGGGGAAGTAGGTCTTTCTCTGTGGTCTCCACAGGGGATTCAGACATCGTTTCATCTTGGGAGATGCAAGACGAGCCTGCATTCAAGTCACTGCAGGGATATCCGGCCTTATATCGAGTCAGGGCATCGCGGTGTCCATTCCACTTGAGGCCGCAAACTCAGGGTCCCTCTCACATACCTAGAGCTGAGAGAAGCCTCCTCTTGAGGTGCTTGTGGTAAGGTGGTATTCCTCTGGAGTCGAAGCCAGGGACTAACCTCTCATCTCGAGTTGATTTTTGGTCCACGGAGCTCTTTCGTGTTGCTACAGTGACCTAAGTTTCCCTCTAGCCTTGAAACAGTGTTCTTGGGGTTTCTCTGGAGTGCCATCAAGGAAATCAAGGCTCCTTTCATGTGTGATGTGCAACAGGGAATTGCTCTGCACGCAGTGCAGGGTATCGGACCCCATTTTGCGGCGAGGGGGAAGTCTCATGGTTTTTCTCGAGTTGCTGTGGGAACCTGGGGTATATTCTCGAGTTAGGACGGAGATGGCCCTTCCACCCACGTGTTTGTTCAGCGACGTCAGGACTCCTGCCTAGTTGCGAGGGACAACTCGGGATTCTCCTCGAGGCTTGGCAGGGCAATTGGGACGCCTCTCCAGCTGAGGTGGGAGACCAAGGGTCCCTTTCCACGTGCCACAGGAATCCTGGGACTCCTATCAAGTTTCACGAGGTGTCAGGCATCGTCTCCTTTGGAGGCACTGATCTCCGCGTACCTCTGGAGTTTTCAAAGGATGTGAGGCCTTCGGTCGCGATGAGGTGGGGGACTAGGTCTTTCTCTGTGGTCTCCACAAGGGATTCAGACATCCTTTCGTCTTGGGAGATGCAAGTTGAGCCTGCTTTCAAGTCACTGCAGGGATATCCGGCCTTATTTCGAGCCAGGGCATCGTGGTATCCATTCCACTTGAGGCCGCAAACTCAGGGTACCTCTCACATATCTAGAGCTGAGAGAAGCCTCCTCTTGAGGTGCTTGTGGTAAGGTGGTATTCCTCTGGAGTCGAAGCCAGGGACTAACCTCTCATCTCGAGTTGATTCTTGGTCCACGGAGCTCTTTCGTGTTGCTACAGTGACCTCAGTTTCCCTCTAGCTTTGAAACAGTGTTCTTGGGGTTTCGCTGGAGTGCCATCAAGGAAATCAAGGCTCCTTTCATGTGTGATGTGCAACACGGAATTGCTCTGCACGCAGTGCAGGGGAATCGGGCCTCATATCGCGGCGAGGGGGAAGTCTCATGGTTTTTCTCGAGTTGCGTCGGGAACCTGGGGTATATTCTCGAGTTACGACTGGGATGGCCCGTCCACCCACGTGTTTCTTCAGCGAAGTCAGGACTCCTGCCTAGTTGCGAGGGACAACTCGGAATTCTCCTCGAGGCTTGGCAGGGCAATTGGGATGCCTCTCCAGCTGAGGCGGGAGACCTAGGGTCCCTTTCCACGTGCCAAAGGAAACCTTGTACTCCTATCAAGTTTCACGAGGAGTCAGGCATCGTCTCCTTTGGAGGCACTGATCTCCGCGTACCTCTGGAGTTTTCAAAGGATGTGAGGCCTCTGGTCGTGATGAGGTGAGGAACTAGGTCTTTCTCTGTGGTCTCCACAGGGGATTCAGACATCCTTTCGTCTTGGGAGATGCAAGACGAGCCTGCATTCAAGTCACTGCAAGGACATCCAGCCTTATTTCGAGTCAGGGCATCACGGTGTCCATTGCACTTGAGGCCGCAAACTCAGGGTCCCTCTCACATACATAGAGCTGAGAGAAGCCTCCTCTTGAGGTGCTTGTGGTAAGGTGGTATTCCTCTGGAGTCGAAGCCAGGGACTAACCTCTCATCTCGAGTTGATTTTTGGTCCACGGAGCTCTTTTTGTGGCTACAGTGACCTCAGGATCCTTCTAGCCTTGAAACAGTGTTCTTGGGGTTTCTCTGGAGTGCCATCAAGGAAAATAAGGCTCCTTTCATGTGTGATGTGCAACACGGAATTACTCTGCATGCAGTGCAGGGGAATCAGGCCTCATTTTGCGGCGAGGGGGAAGTCTCATGGTTTTTCTCGAGTTGCGGCGGGAACCTGGGGTATATTCTCGAGTTACGACGGGAATGGCCCTTCCACCCGCTTGTTTGTTCAGCCATGTCAGGACGCCTGCCTAGTTGCGAGGGACAACACGGAATTCTCCTCGAGGCTTGGCAGGGCAATTGGGATGCCTCTCCAGCTGAGGCGGGAGACCAAGGGTCCCTTTCCCCGTGCCACAGGAATCCTGGGACTCCTATCAATTTTCACGAGGAGTCAGGCATCGTCTCCTTTGGAGGCACTGATCTCCGCGTACCTCTGGAGTTTTCAAAGGATGTGAGGCCTCCGGTCGCGATGAGGTGGGGAAGTAGGTCTTTCTCTGTGGTCTCCACAGGTGATTCAGACATCCTTTCATCAAGGGAGATGCAAGACGAGCCTGCACTCAAGTCACTGCAGGAATATCCGGCCTTATTTCGAGTCAGAGCATCGCTGTGTCCATTCCAGTTGATGTCGCTAACTAAGGGTCCCTCTCACATACCTAGAGCTGAGAGAAGCCTCCTCTTGAGGTGCTTGTGGTAAGGTGGTATTCCTCTGGAGTCGAAGCCAGGGACTAACCTCTCATCTCGAGTTGATTTTTGGTCCACGGAGCTCTTTCGTGTTGCTACAAGTGACCTCAGGATCCCTCCAGCCTTGAAACAGTGTTCTTGGGGTTTCTCTGCAGTGCCATCAAGGAAATAAAGGCTCCTTTCATGTTTGATGTGCAACCCGGAATTGCGCTGCACGCAGTGGAGGGGAATCGGGCCTCATATCGCGGCGAGGGGGAAGTCTCATGGTTTTTCTCGAGTTGCGGCGGGGACCTGGGGTATATTCTCGAGTTACGACGGGGATGGCCCTTCCACCCACGTGTTTGTTCAGCGACGTCAGGACTCCTGCCTAGTTGCGAGGGACAACGCGGGATTCTCCTCGAGGCTTGGCAGGGCAATTGGGACGCCTCTCCATGTGAGGCGGGAGGCCAAGGGTCCCTTTCCATGTGCCACAGGAATCCTGGGACTCCTATCAAGTTTCACGAGGAGTCAGGCATCGTCTCCTTTGGAGGCACTGATCTGCGCGTACCTCTGGAGTTTTCAAAGGATGTGAGGCCTCCGGTCGCGATGAGGTGGGGAAGTAGGTCTTTCTCTGTGGTCTCCACAGGTGATTCAGACATCCTTTCATCAAGGGAGATGCAAGACGAGCCTGCATTCAAGTCACTGCAGGAATATCCGGCCTTATTTCGAGTCAGAGCATCGCGGTGTCCATTCCAGTTGATGGCGCTAACTAAGGGTATCTCTCACATACCTAGAGCTGAGAGAAGCCTCCTCTTGAGCTGCTTGTGGTAAGGTGGTATTCCTCTGGAGTCGAAGCCAGGGACTAACCTCTCATCTCGAGTTGATTTTTGGTCCACGGAGCTCTTTCGTGTTGCTACAAGTGACCTCAGGATCCCTCCAGCCTTGAAACAGTGTTCTTGGGGTTTCTCTGCAGTGCCATCAAGGAAATAAAGGCTCCTTTCATGTTTGATGTGCAACACGGAATTGCGCTGGACGCAGTGGAGGGGAATCGGGCCTCATTTTGCGGCGAGGGGGAAGTCTCATGGTTTTTCTCGAGTTGCGGCGGGGACCTGGGGTATATTCTCGAGTTACGACGGGGATGGCCCTTCCACACACGTGCTTGTTCAGCGACGTCAGGACTCCTGCCTAGTTGCGAGGGACAACTCGGGATTCTCCTCGAGGCTTGGCAGGGCAATTGGGACATCTCTCCAGCTGAGGGGGGAGACCAAGTGTCCCTTTCCACGTGCCACAGGAATCCTGGGACTCCTATCAAGTTTCACGAGGAGTCAGGAATCGCTCCTTTGGAGGCACTGATCTGCGCGTACCTCTGGAGTTTTCAAAGAATGTGAGGCCTCCGGTCGCGATGAGGTGGGGAACTAGTTCTTTTTCTGTGGTCTCCACAGGGGAATCAGACATCCTTTCGTCTTGGGAGATGTAAGACGAGCCTGCATTCAAGTCACTGCAGGGATATCCGGCCTTATTTTGCGTCAGGGCATCGCGGTGTCCATTCCACTTGAGGCCGCAAACTCAGGGTCCCTCTCACATACCTAGAGCTGAGAGAAGCCTCCTCTTGAGGTGCTTGTGGTAAGGTGGTATTCCTCTGGAGTCGAAGCCAGGGACTAACCTCTCATCTCGAGTTGATTTCTGGTCCACGGAGCTCTTTCGTGTGGCTACAGTGACCTCAGGATCCTTCTAGCCTTGGAACAGTGTTCTTTGGGTTTCTCTGGAGTGCCATCAAGGAAAATAAGGCTCCTTTCATGTGTGATGTGCAACACGGAATTACTCTGCATGCAGTGCAGGGGAATCAGGCCTCATCTCGCGGCGAGGGGGAAGTCTCATGGTTTTTCTCGAGTTGCGACGGGGACCTGGGGTATATTCTCGAGTTACGACGGGATGGCCCTTCCACACACGTGCTTTTTCAGCGAAGGCAGGACTCCTGCCTAGTTGCGAGGGACAACTCGGGATTCTCCTCGAGGCTTGGCAGGGCAATTGGGACGCCTCTCCAGCTGAGGCGGGAGACCAAGGGTCCCTTTCCACGTGACACAGGAATCCTGGGACTCCTATCAAGTTTCACGTGGAGTCAGGCATCGTCTCCTTTGGAGGCACTGATCTCTGCGTACCTCTTGAGTTTTCAAAAGATCTGAGGCCTCCGGTCGCGATGAGGTGGGGAAGTAGGTCTTTCTCTGTGGTCTCCACAGGGGATTCAGACATCGTTTCATCTTGGGAGATGCAAGACGAGCCTGCATTCAAGTCACTGCAGGGATATCCGGCCTTATATCGAGTCAGGGCATCGCGGTGTCCATTCCACTTGAGGCCGCAAACTCAGGGTCCCTCTCACATACCTAGAGCTGAGAGAAGCCTCCTCTTGAGGTGCTTTTGGTAAGGTGGTATTCCTCTGGAGTCGAAGCCAGGGACTAACCTCTCATCTCGAGTTGATTTTTGGTCCACGGAGCTCTTTCGTGTTGCTACAGTGACCTCAGTTTCCTTCTAGCCTTGAAACAGTGTTCTTGGGGTTTCTCTGGAGTGCCATCAAGGAAATCAAGTCTCCTTTCATGTGTGATGTGCAACAGGGAATTGCTCTGCACGCAGTGCAGGGTATCGGACCCCATTTTGCGGCGAGGGGGAAGTCTCATGGTTTTTCTCGAGTTGCTGTGGGAACCTGGGGTATATTCTCGAGTTAGGACGGAGATGGCCCTTCCACCCACGTGTTTGTTCAGCGACGTCAGGACTCCTGCCTAGTTGCGAGGGACAACTCGGGATTCTCCTCGAGGCTTGGCAGGGCAATTGGGATGCCTCTCCAGCTGAGGTGGGAGACCAAGGGTCCCTTTCCACGTGCCACAGGAATCCTGGGACTCCTATCAAGTTTCACGAGGTGTCAGGCATCGTCTCCTTTGGAGGCACTGATCTCCGCGTACCTCTGGAGTTTTCAAAGGATGTGAGGCCTTCGGTCGCGATGAGGTGGGGAACTAGGTCTTTCTCTGTGGTCTCCACAAGGGATTCAGACATCCTTTTGTCTTGGGAGATGCAAGTCGAGCCTGCATTCAAGTCACTGCAGGGATATCCGGCCTTATTTCGAGTCAGGGCATCGTGGTATCCATTCCACATGAGGCCGCAAACTCAGGGTACCTCTCACATATCTAGAGCTGAGAGAAGCCTCCTCTTGAGGTGCTTGTGGTAAGGTGGTATTCCTCTGGAGTCGAAGCCAGGGACTAACCTCTCATCTCGAGTTGATTCTTGGTCCACGGAGCTCTTTCGTGTTGCTACAGTGACCTCAGTTTCCCTCTAGCCTTGAAACAGTGTTCTTGGGGTTTCGCTGGAGTGCCATCAAGGAAATCAAGGCTCCTTTCATGTGTGAATGTGCAACACGGAATTGCTCTGCACGCAGTGCAGGGGAATCGGGCCTCATATCGCGGGGAGGGGGAAGTCTCATGGTTTTTCTCGAGTTGCGTCGGGAACCTGGGGTATATTCTCGAGTTACGACTGGGATGGCCCGTCCACCCACGTGTTTCTTCAGCGACGTCAGGACTCCTGCCTAGTTGCGAGGGACAACTCGGAATTCTCCTCGAGGCTTGGCAGGGCAATTGGGATGCCTCTCCAGCTGAGGCGGGAGACCTAGGGTCCCTTTCCACGTGCCAAAGGAAACCTTGTACTCCTATCAAGTTTCACGAGGAGTCAGGCATCGTCTCCTTTGGAGGCACTGATCTCCGCGTACCTCTGGAGTTTTCAAAGGATGTGAGGCCTCTGGTCGTGATGAGGTGGGGAACTAGGTCTTTCTCTGTGGTCTCCACAGGGGATTCAGACACCCTTTCGTCTTGGGAGATGCAAGACGAGCCTGCATTCAAGTCACTGCAAGGACATCCAGCCTTATTTCGAGTCAGGGCATCACGGTGTCCATTACACTTAAGGCCGCAAACTCAGGGTCCCTCTCACATACATAGAGCTGAGAGAAGCCTCCTCTTGAGGTGCTTGTGGTAAGGTGGTATTCCTCTGGAGTCGAAGCCAGGGACTAACCTCTCATCTCGAGTTGATTTTTGGTCCACGGAGCTCTTTTTGTGGCTACAGTGACCTCAGGATCCTTCTAGCCTTGAAACAGTGTTCTTGGGTTTTCTCTGGAGTGCCATCAAGGAAAATAAGGCTCCTTTCATGTGTGATGTGCAACACGGAATTACTCTGCATGCAGTGCAGTGGAATCAGGCCTCATTTTGCGGCGAGGGGGAAGTCTCATGGTTTTTCTCGAGTTGCGGCGGGAACCTGGGGTATATTCTCGAGTTACGACGGGAATGGCCCTTCCACCCGCTTGTTTGTTCAGCCATGTCAGGACTCCTGCCTAGTTGCGAGGGACAACACGGAATTCTCCTCGAGGCTTGGCAGGGCAATTGGGATGCCTCTCCAGCTGAGGCGGGAGACCAAGGGTCCCTTTCCCCGTGCCACAGGAATCCTGGGACTCCTATCAATTTTCACGAGGAGTCAGGCATCGTCTCCTTTGGAGGCACTGATCTCCGCGTACCTCTGGAGTTTTCAAAGGATGTGAGGCCTCCGGTCGCGATGAGGTGGGGAAGTAGGTCTTTCTCTGTGGTCTCCACAGGTGATTCAGACATCCTTTCATCAAGGGAGATGCAAGACGAGCCTGCACTCAAGTCACTGCAGGAATATCCGGCCTTATTTCGAGTCAGAGCATCGCTGTGTCCATTCCAGTTGATGCCGCTAACTAAGGGTCCCTCTCACATACCTAGAGCTGAGAGAAGCCTCCTCTTGAGGTGCTTGTGGTAAGGTGGTATTACTCTGGAGTCGAAGCCAGGGACTAACCTCTCATCTCGAGTTGATTTTTGGTCCACGGAGCTCTTTCGTGTTGCTACAAGTGACCTCAGGATCCCTCCAGCCTTGAAACAGTGTTCTTGGGGTTTCTCTGCAGTGCCATCAAGGAAATAAAGGCTCCTTTCATGTTTGATGTGCAACCCGGAATTGCGCTGCACTCAGTGGAGGGGAATCGGGCCTCATATCGCGGCGAGGGGGAAGTCTCATGGTTTTTCTCGAGTTGCGGCGGGGACCTGGGGTATATTCTCGAGTTACGACGGGGATGGCCCTTCCACCCACGTGTTTGTTCAGCGACGTCAGGACTCCTGCCTAGTTGCGAGGGACAACGCGGGATTCTCCTCGAGGCTTGGCAGGGCAATTGGGACGCCTCTCCATGTGAGGCGGGAGGCCAAGAGTCCCTTTCCATGTGCCACAGGAATCCTGGGACTCCTATCAAGTTTCACGAGGAGTCAGGCATCGTCTCCTTTGGAGGCACTGATCTGCGCGTACCTCTGGAGTTTTCAAAGAATGTGAGGCCTCCGGTCGCGATGAGGTGGGGAACTAGTTCTTTTTCTGTGGTCTCCACAGGGGAGTCAGACATCCTTTCGTCTTGGGAGATGTAAGACGAGCCTGCATTCAAGTCACTGCAGGGATATTCGGCCTTATTTCGCGTCAGGGCATCGCGGTGTCCATTCCACTTGAGGCCGCAAACTCAGGGTCCCTCTCACATACCTAGAGCTGAGAGAAGCCTCCTCTTGAGGTGCTTGTGGTAAGGTGGTATTCCTCTGGAGTCGAAGCCAGGGACTAACCTCTCATCTCGAGTTGATTTTTGGTTCACGGGGCTCTTTCGTGTTGCTACAGTGACCTCAGGATCCCTCTAGCCTTGAAACACTGTTCTTGGGGTTTCTCTGGAGTGCCATCAAGGAAATCAAGGCTCCTTTCATGTGTGATGTGCAACAGGGAATTGCTCTGCACGCAGTGCAGGGGAATCGGGCCTCATATCGCGGCGAGGGGTAAGTCTCATGGTTTTTCTCGAGTAACGTCGGGAACCTGGGGTATATTCTCAAGTTACGACGGGGATGGCCCGTCCACCCACGTGTTTCTTCAGCGACGTCAGGACTCCTGCCTAGTTGCGAGGGACAACTCGGGATTCTCCTCGAGGCTTGGCAGGGCAATTTGGTTGCCTCTCCAGCTGAGGCGGGAGACCTAGGGTCCCTTTCCACGTGACACAGGAAACCTGGGACTCCTATCAAGTTTCACGAGGAGTCAGGCATCGTCTCCTTTGGAGGCACTGATCTCCGCGTACCTCTGGAGTTTTCAAAGGATGTGAGGCCTCTGGTCGTGATGAGGTGGGGAACTAGATCTTTCTCTGTGGTCTCCACAGGGTATTCAGACATCCTTTCGTCTTGGGAGATGCAAGACGAGCCTGCATTCAAGTCACTGCATGAATATCCGGCCTTATTTCGAGTCAGAGCATCGCGGTGTCCATTTCAGTTGAGGCCGCAAACTAAGGGTCCCTCTCACATACCTAGAGCTGAGAGAAGCCTCCTCTTGAGGTGCTTGTGGTAAGGTGGTATTCCTCTGGAGTCGAAGCCAGGGACTAACCTCTCATCTCGAGTTGATTTTTGGTCCAAGGAGCTCTTTCGTGTTGCTACAAGTGACCTCAGGATCCCTCCAGCCTTGAAACAGTGTTCTTGGGGTTTCTCTGCAGTGCCATCAAGGAAATAAAGGCTCCTTTCATGTTTGATGTGCAACACGGAATTGCGCTGGACGCAGTGGAGAGGAATCGGGCCTCATCTCGCGGCGAGGGGGAAGTCTCATGGTTTTTCTCGAGTTGCGGCGGGGACCTGGGGTATATTCTCCAGTTACGACGGGGATGGCCCTTCCACCCACGTGTTTGTTCAGCGACGTCAGGACTCCTGCCTAGTTGCGAGGGACAACTCGGGATTCTCCTCGAGGCTTGGCAGGGCAATTGGGATGCCTCTCCAGCTGAGGTGGGAGACCAAGGGTCCCTTTCCACGTGCCACAGGAATCCTGGGACTCCTATCAAGTTTCACGAGGTGTCAGGCATCGTCTCCTTTGGAGGCACTGATCTGCGCGTACCTCTGGAGTTTTCAAAGAATGTGAGGCCTCCGGTCGCGATGAGGTGGGGAACTAGTTCTTTTTCTGTGGTCTCCACAGGGGAATCAGACATCCTTTCGTCTTGGGAGATGTAAGACGAGCCTGCATTCAAGTCACTGCAGGGATATCCGGCCTTATTTTGCGTCAGGGCATCGCGGTGTCCATTCCACTTGAGGCCGCAAACTCAGGGTCCCTCTCACATACCTAGAGCTGAGAGAAGCCTCCTCTTGAGGTGCTTGTGGTAAGGTGGTATTCCTCTGGAGTCGAAGCCAGGGACTAACCTCTCATCTCGAGTTGATTTCTGGTCCACGGAGCTCTTTCGTGTGGCTACAGTGACCTCAGGATCCTTCTAGCCTTGGAACAGTGTTCTTTGGGTTTCTCTGGAGTGCCATCAAGGAAAATAAGGCTCCTTTCATGTGTGATGTGCAACACGGAATTACTCTGCATGCAGTGCAGGGAAATCAGGCCTCATCTCGCGGCGAGGGTGAAGTCTCATGGTTTTTCTCGAGTTGCGGCGGGGACCTGGGGTATATTCTCGAGTTACGACGGGATGGCCCTTCCACACACGTGCTTTTTCAGCGAAGGCAGGACTCCTGCCTAGTTGCGAGGGACAACTCGGGATTCTCCTCGAGGCTTGGCAGGGCAATTGGGACGCCTCTCCAGCTGAGGCGGGAGACCAAGGGTCCCTTTCCACGTGCCACAGGAATCCTGGGACTCCTATCAAGTTTCACGTGGAGTCAGGCATCATCTCCTTTGGAGGCACTGATCTCTGCGTACCTCTTGAGTTTTCAAAAGATCTGAGGCCTCCGGTCGCGATGAGGTGGGGAAGTAGGTCTTTCTCTGTGGTCTCCACAGGGGATTCAGACATCGTTTCATCTTGGGAGATGCAAGACGAGCCTGCATTCAAGTCACTGCAGGGATATCCGGCCTTATATCGAGTCAGGGCATCGCGGTGTCCATTCCACTTGAGGCCGCAAAATCAGGGTCCCTCTCACATACCTAGAGCTGAGAGAAGCCTCCTCTTGAGGTGCTTGTGGTAAGGTGGTATTCCTCTGGAGTCGAAGCCAGGGACTAACCTCTCATCTCGAGTTGATTTTTGGTCCACGGAGCTCTTTCGTGTTGCTACAGTGACCTCAGTTTCCCTCTAGCCTTGAAACAGTGTTCTTGGGGTTTCTCTGGAGTGCCATCAAGGAAATCAAGGCTCCTTTCATGTGTGATGTGCAACAGGGAATTGCTCTGCACGCAGTGCAGGGTATCGGACCCCATTTTGCGGCGAGGGGGAAGTCTCATGGTTTTTCTCGAGTTGCTGTGGGAACCTGGGGTATATTCTCGAGTTAGGACGGAGATGGCCCTTCCACCCACGTGTTTGTTCAGCGACGTCAGGACTCCTGCCTAGTTGCGAGGGACAAGTCGGGATTCTCCTCGAGGCTTGGCAGGGCAATTGGGATGCCTCTCCAGCTGAGGTGGGAGACCAAGGGTCCCTTTCCACGTGCCACAGGAATCCTGGGACTCCTATCAAGTTTCACGAGGTGTCAGGCATCGTCTCCTTTGGAGGCACTGATCTCCGCGTACCTCTGGAGTTTTCAAAGGATGTGAGGCCTTCGGTCGCGATGAGGTGGGGAACTAGGTCTTTCTCTGTGGTCTCCACAAGGGATTCAGACATCCTTTTGTCTTGGGAGATGCAAGTCGAGCCTGCATTCAAGTCACTGCAGGGATATCCGGCCTTATTTCGAGTCAGGGCATCGTGGTATCCATTCCACTTGAGGCCGCAAACTCAGGGTACCTCTCACATATCTAGAGCTGAGAGAAGCCTCCTCTTGAGGTGCTTGTGGTAAGGTGGTATTCCTCTGGAGTCGAAGCCAGGGACTAACCTCTCATCTCGAGTTGATTCTTGGTCCACGGAGCTCTTTCGTGTTGCTACAGTGACCTCAGTTTCCCTCTAGCCTTGAAACAGTGTTCTTGGGGTTTCGCTGGAGTGCCATCAAGGAAATCAAGGCTCCTTTCATGTGTGATGTGCAACACGGAATTGCTCTGCACGCAGTGCAGGGGAATCGGGCCTCATATCGCGGCGAGGGGGAAGTCTCATGGTTTTTCTCGAGTTGCGTCGGGAACCTGGGGTATATTCTCGAGTTACGACTGGGATGGCCCGTCCACCCACGTGTTTCTTCAGCGACGTCAGGACTCCTGCCTAGTTGCGAGGGACAACTCGGAATTCTCCTCGAGGCTTGGCAGGGCAATTGGGATGCCTCTCCAGCTGAGGCGGGAGACCTAGGGTCCCTTTCCACGTGCCACAGGAAACCTTGTACTCCTATCAAGTTTCACGAGGAGTCAGGCATCGTCTCCTTTGGAGGCACTGATCTCCGCGTACCTCTGGAGTTTTCAAAGGATGTGAGGCCTCTGGTCGTGATGAGGTGGGGAACTAGGTCTTTCTCTGTGGTCTCCACAGGGGATTCAGACATCCTTTCGTCTTGGGAGATGCAAGACGAGCCTGCATTCAAGTCACTGCAAGGACATCCAGCCTTATTTCGAGTCAGGGCATCACGGTGTCCATTACACTTGAGGCCGCAAACTCAGGGTCCCTCTCACATACATAGAGCTGAGAGAAGCCTCCTCTTGAGGTGCTTGTGGTAAGGTGGTATTCCTCTGGAGTCGAACCCAGGGACTAACCTCTCATCTCGAGTTGATTTTTGGTCCACGGAGCTCTTTTTGTGGCTACAGTGACCTCAGGATCCTTCTAGCCTTGAAACAGTGTTCTTGGGGTTTCTCTGGAGTGCCATCAAGGAAAATAAGGCTCCTTTCATGTGTGATGTGCAACACGGAATTACTCTGCATGCAGTGCAGGGGAATCAGGCCTCATTTTGCGGCGAGGGGGAAGTCTCATGGTTTTTCTCGAGTTGCGGCGGGAACCTGGGGTATATTCTCGAGTTACGACGGGAATGGCCCTTCCACACGCTTGTTTGTTCAGCCATGTCAGGACTCCTGCCTCGTTGCGAGGGACAACACGGAATTCTCCTCGAGGCTTGGCAGGGCAATTGGGATGCCTCTCCAGCTGAGGCGGGAGACCAAGGGTCCCTTTCCCCGTGCCACAGGAATCCTGGGACTCCTATCAATTTTCACGAGGAGTCAGGCATCGTCTCCTTTGGAGGCACTGATCTCCGCGTACCTCTGGAATTTTCAAAGGATGTGAGGCCTCCGGTCGCGATGAGGTGGGGAAGTAGGTCTTTCTCTGTGGTCTCCACAGGTGATTCAGACATCCTTTCATCAAGGGAGATGCAAGACGAGCCTGCACTCAAGTCACTGCAGGAATATCCGGCCTTATTTCGAGTCAGAGCATCGCTGTGTCCATTCCAGTTGATGCCGCTAACTAAGGGTCCCTCTCACATACCTAGAGCTGAGAGAAGCCTCCTCTTGAGGTGCTTGTGGTAAGGTGGTATTCCTCTGGAGTCGAAGCCAGGGACTAACCTCTCATCTCGAGTTGATTTTTGGTCCACGGAGCTCTTTCGTGTTGCTACAAGTGACCTCAGGATCCCTCCAGCCTTGAAACAGTGTTCTTGGGGTTTCTCTGCAGTGCCATCAAGGAAATAAAGGCTCCTTTCATGTTTGATGTGCAACCCGGAATTGCGCTGCACTCAGTGGAGGGGAATCGGGCCTCATATCGCGGCGAGGGGGAAGTCTCATGGTTTTTCTCGAGTTGCGGCGGGGACCTGGGGTATATTCTCGAGTTACGACGGGGATGGCCCTTCCACCCACGTGTTTGTACAGCGACGTCAGGACTCCTGCCTAGTTGCGAGGGACAACGCGGGATTCTCCTCGAGGCTTGGCAGGGCAATTGGGACGCCTCTCCATGTGAGGCGGGAGGCCAAGAGTCCCTTTCCATGTGCCACAGGAATCCTGGGACTCCTATCAAGTTTCACGAGGAGTCAGGCATCGTCTCCTTTGGAGGCACTGATCTGCGCGTACCTCTGGAGTTTTCAAAGAATGTGAGGCCTCCGGTCGCGATGAGGTGGGGAACTAGTTCTTTTTCTGTGGTCTCCACAGGGGAGTCAGACATCCTTTCGTCTTGGGAGATGTAAGACGAGCCTGCATTCAAGTCACTGCAGGGATATTCGGCCTTATTTCGCGTCAGGGCATCGCGGTGTCCATTCCACTTGAGGCCGCAAACTCACTGTCCCTCTCACATACCTAGAGCTGAGAGAAGCCTCCTCTTGAGGTGCTTGTGGTAAGGTGGTATTCCTCTGGAGTCGAAGCCAGGGACTAACCTCTCATCTCGAGTTGATTTTTGGTTCACGGGGCTCTTTCGTGTTGCTACAGTGACCTCAGGATCCCTCTAGCCTTGAAACAGTGTTCTTGGGGTTTCTCTGGAGTGCCATCAAGGAAATCAAGGCTCCTTTCATGTGTGATGTGCAACAGGGAATTGCTCTGCACGCAGTGCAGGGGAATCGGGCCTCATATCGCGGCGAGGGGTAAGTCTCATGGTTTTTCTCGAGTAACGTCGGGAACCTGGGGTATATTCTCAAGTTACGACGGGGATGGCCCGTCCACCCACGTGTTTCTTCAGCGACGTCAGGACTCCTGCCTAGTTGCGAGGGACAACTCGGGATTCTCCTCGAGGCTTGGCAGGGCAATTTGGTTGCCTCTCCAGCTGAGGCGGGAGACCTAGGGTCCCTTTCCACGTGACACAGGAAACCTGGGACTCCTATCAAGTTTCACGAGGAGTCAGGCATCGTCTCCTTTGGAGGCACTGATCTCCGCGTACCTCTGGAGTTTTCAAAGGATGTGAGGCCTCTGGTCGTGATGAGGTGGGGAACTAGATCTTTCTCTGTGGTCTCCACAGGGGATTCAGACATCCTTTCGTCTTGGGAGATGCAAGACGAGCCTGCATTCAAGTCACTGCATGAATATCCGGCCTTATTTCGAGTCAGAGCATCGCGGTGTCCATTTCAGTTGAGGCCGCAAACTAAGGGTCCCTCTCACATACCTAGAGCTGAGAGAAGCCTCCTCTTGAGGTGCTTGTGGTAAGGTGGTATTCCTCTGGAGTCGAAGCCAGGGACTAACCTCTCATCTCGAGTTGATTTTTGGTCCAAGGAGCTCTTTCGTGTTGCTACAAGTGACCTCAGGATCCCTCCAGCCTTGAAACAGTGTTCTTGGGGTTTCTCTGCAGTGCCATCAAGGAAATAAAGGCTCCTTTCATGTTTGATGTGCAACACGGAATTGCGCTGGACGCAGTGGAGAGGAATCGGGCCTCATCTCGCGGCGAGGGGGAAGTCTCATGGTTTTTCTCGAGTTGCGGCGGGGACCTGGGGTATATTCTCCAGTTACGACGGGGATGGCCCTTCCACACACGTGCTTGTTCAGCGACGTCAGGACTCCTGCCTAGTTGCGAGGGACAACTCGGGATTCTCCTCGAGGCTTGGCAGGGCAATTGCGACACCTCTCCAGCTGTGGGGGGAGACCAAGTGTCCCTTTCCACGTGCCACAGGAATCCTGGGACTCCTATCAAGTTTCACGAGGTGTCAGGCATCGTCTCCTTTGGAGGCACTGATCTGCGCGTACCTCTGGAGTTTTCAAAGAATGTGAGGCCTCCGGTCGCGATGAGGTGGGGAACTAGTTCTTTTTCTGTGGTCTCCACAGGGGAGTCAGACATCCTTTCGTCTTGGGAGATGTAAGACGAGCCTGCATTCAAGTCACTGCAGGGATATCCGGCCTTATTTTGCGTCAGGGCATCGCGGTGTCCATTCCACTTGAGGCCGCAAACTCAGGGTCCCTCTCACATACCTAGAGCTGAGAGAAGCCTCCTCTTGAGGTGCTTGTGGTAAGGTGGTATTCCTCTGGAGTCGAAGCCAGGGACTAACCTCCCATCTCGAGCTGATTTTTGGTACACGGAGCTCTTTCGTGTGGCTACAGTGACCTCAGGATCCTTCTAGCCTTGGAACAGTGTACTTTGGGTTTCTCTGGAGTGCCATCAAGGAAAATAAGGCTCCTTTCATGTGTGATGTGCAACACGGAATTACTCTGCATGCAGTGCAGGGGAATCAGGCCTCATTTCGCGGCGAGGGGGAAGTCTCATGGTTTTTCTCGAGTTGGGGCGGGAACCTGGGCTATATTCTCGAGTTAGGCGGAGATGGACCTTCCACCCACGTGTTTGTTCAGCGACGTCAGGACTCCTGCCTAGTTGCGAGGGACAACTTGGGATTCTCCTCGAGGCTTGGCGGGGCAATTGGGATGCCTCTCCAGCTGAGGTGGGAGACCAAGGGTCCCTTTCCACGTGCCACAGGAATCCTGGGACTCCTATCAAGTTTCACGAGGTGTCAGGCATCGTCTCCTTTGGAGGCACTGATCTCCGCGTACCTCTGGAGTTTTCAAAGGATGTGAGGCCTCCGGTCGCGATGAGGTGGGGAACTAGGTCTTTCTCTGTGGTCTCCACAGGGGATTCAGACATCCTTTCGTCTTGGGAGATGCAAGTCGAGCCTGCATTCAAGTCACTGCAGGGATATCCGGCCTTATTTCGAGTCAGGGCATCGCGGTGTCCATTCCACTTGAGGCCGCAAACTCAGGGTCCCTCTCACATATCTAGAGCTGAGAGAAGCCTCCTCTTGAGGTGCTTGTGGTAAGGTGGTATTCCTCTGGAGTCGAAGCCAGGGACTAACCTCTCATCTCGAGTTGATTTTTGGTCCACGGAGCTCTTTCGTGTTGCTACAGTGACCTCAGGATCCCTCTAGCCTTGAAACACTGTTCTTGGGGTTTCGCTGGAGTGCCATCAAGGAAATCAAGGCTCCTTTCATGTGTGATGTGCAACAGGGAATTGCTCTGCACGCAGTGCAGGGTGTCGGGCCTCATTTTGCGGCGAGGGGGAAGTCTCATGGTTTTTCTCGAGTTGCTGTGGGAACCTGGGGTATATTCTCGAGTTAGGACGGGGATGGCCCTTCCACCCACGTGTTTGTTCAGCGACGTCAGGACTCCTGCCTAGTTGCGAGGGAGAACTTGGGATTCTCCTCGAGGTTTGGCAGGGCAATGGGATGCCTCTCCAGCTGAGGCGGGAGACCAAGGGTCCCTTTCCACGTGCCACAGGAATCCTGGGACTCCTATCAAGTTTCACGAGGAGTCAGGCATCGTCTCCTTTGGAGGCACTGATCTCCGCGTACCTCTGGAGTTTTCAAAGGATGTGAGGCCTCCGGTCGCGATGAGGTGGGGAACTAGGTCTTTCTCTGTGGTCTCCACAGGGGATTCAGAGATCCTTTCGTCTCGGGAGATGCAAGACGAGCCTGCATTGAAGTCAGTGCAAGGATATCCAGCCTTATTTCGAGTCAGGGCATCACGGTGTCCATTGCACTTGAGGCCGCAAACTCAGGGTCCCTCTCACATACCTAGAGCTGAGAGAAGCCTCCTCTTGAGGTGCTTTTGGTAAGGTGGTATTCCTCTGGAGTCGAAGCCAGGGACTAACCTCTCATCTCGAGTTGATTTTTGGTCCACGGAGCTCTTTTTGTGGCTACAGTGACCTCAGGATCCTTCTAGCCTTGAAACAGTGTTCTTGGGGTTTCTCTGGAGTGCCATCAAGGAAAATAAGGCTCCTTTCATGTGTGATGTGCAACACGGAATTACTCTGCATGCAGTGCAGGGGAATCAGGCCTCATTTTGCGGCGAGGGGGTAGTCTCATGGTTTTTCTCGAGTTGCGGCGGGAACCTGGGGTATATTCTCGAGTTACGACGGGGATGGCCCTTCCACCCACGTGTTTGTTCAGCGACGTCAGGACTCCTGCCTAGTTGCGAGGGACAACTCGGGATTCTCCTCGAGGCTTGGCAGGGCAATTGGGACGCCTCTCCAGCTGAGGCGGGAGACCAAGGGTCCCTTTCCCCTTGCCACAGGAATCCTGGGACTCCTATCAAGTTTCACGAGCAGTCAGGCATCGTCTCCTTTGGAAGCACTTATCTCCGCATACCTCTGGAGTTTTCAAAGGATGTGAGGCCTCCGGTCGCGATGAGGTGGGGAACTAGGTCTTTCTCTGCGGTCTCCACAGGGGAGTCAGACATCCTTCCGTTTGGGAGATGCAAGACGAGCCTGTATTCAAGTCACTGTAGGGATATCCGGCCTTATTTCGAGTCAGGGCATCGCGGTGTCCATTCCACTTGCGGCCGCAAACTCAGGGTCCCACTCACATATCTAGAGCTGAGAGAAGCCTCCTCTTGAGGTGCTTGTGGTAAGGTGGTATGCCTCTGGAGTCGAAGCCAGGGACTAACCTCTCATCTCGAGTTGATTTTTGGTCCACGGAGCTCTTTCTTGTTGCTACAGTGACCTCAGGATCCCTCTAGCCTTGAAACAGTGTTCTTGGGGTTTCTCTGGATTGCCATCAAGGAAATCAAGGCTCCTTTCATGTGTGATGTGCAACACGGAATTGCTCTGCACGCAGTGCAGGGGAATCAGGCCTCATCTCGCGGCGAGGGGTTAGTCTCATGGTTTTTCTCGAGTTGCGGCGGGAACCTGGGGAATATTCTCGAGTTACGACGGGGATGGCCCTTCCACCCACGTGTTTGTTCAGCGACGTCAGGACTCCTGCCTAGTTGCGAGGGACAACTCGGGAATCTCCTCGAGGCTTGGCAGGGCAATTGGGACGCCTCTCCAGCTGAGGCGGTAGACCAAGGGTCCCTTTCCATGTGCCACAGGAATCCTGGGACTCCTATCAAGTTTCACGAGGAGTCAGGCATCGTCTCCTTTGGAGGCACTGATCTCCGCGTACCTCTGGAGTTTTCAAAGGATGTGAGGCCTCCGGTCGCGATGAGGTGGGGAAGTAGGTTTCCTTGTGGTCTCCAAAGAGGATTCAGACATCCTTTCGTCTTGGGAGATGCAAGACGAGCCTGCATTCAAGTCACTGCAGGGATATTCGGCCTTATTTCGAGTCAGGGCATCGCGGTCTCCATTCCACTTGAGGCCGCAAACTCAGGGTCCCTCTCACATACCTAGAGCTGAGATAAGCCTGCTCTTGAGGTGCTTGTGGTAAGGTGGTATTCCTCTGGAGTCGAAGCCAGGGACTATCCTCTCATCTCGAGTTGATTTTTGATCCACGAAGCTCTTTTGTGTTGCCACAGTGACCTCAGGATCCCTCTAGCCTTGAAACACTGTTCTTGGGGTTTCTCTGGAGTGCCATCAAGGAAATCAAGGCTCCTTTCATGTGTGATGTGCAACACGGAATTGCTCTGCACCCAGTGCAGGGGAATCGGGCCTCATCTCGCGGCGAGGGGGAAGTCTCATGGTTTTTCTCGAGTTGGGGCGGGAACCTGGGCTATATTCTCGAGTTAGGCGGAGATGGACCTTCCACCCACGTGTTTGTTCAGCGACGTCAGGACTCCTGCCTAGTTGCGAGGGACAACTTGGGATTCTCCTCGAGGCTTGGCGGGGCAATTGGGATGCCTCTCCAGCTGAGGTGGGAGACCAAGGGTCCCTTTCCACGTGCCACAGGAATCCTGGGACTCCTATCAAGTTTCACGAGGTGTCAGGCATCGTCTCCTTTGGAGGCACTGATCTCCGCGTACCTCTGGAGTTTTCAAAGGATGTGAGGCCTCCGGTCGCGATGAGGTGGGGAACTAGGTCTTTCTCTGTGGTCTCCACAGGGGATTCAGACATCCTTTCGTCTTGGGAGATGCAAGTCGAGCCTGCATTCAAGTCACTGCAGGGATATCCGGCCTTATTTCGAGTCAGGGCATCGCGGTGTCCATTCCACTTGAGGCCGCAAACTCAGGGTCCCTCTCACATATCTAGAGCTGAGAGAAGCCTCCTCTTGAGGTGCTTGTGGTAAGGTGGTATTCCTCTGGAGTCGAAGCCAGGGACTAACCTCTCATCTCGAGTTGATTTTTGGTCCACGGAGCTCTTTCGTGTTGCTACAGTGACCTCAGGATCCCTCTAGCCTTGAAACACTGTTCTTGGGGTTTCGCTGGAGTGCCATCAAGGAAATCAAGGCTCCTTTCATGTGTGATGTGCAACAGGGAATTGCTCTGCACGCAGTGCAGGGTGTCGGGCCTCATTTTGCGGCGAGGGGGAAGTCTCATGGTTTTTCTCGAGTTGCTGTGGGAACCTGGGGTATATTCTCGAGTTAGGACGGGGATGGCCCTTCCACCCACGTGTTTGTTCAGCGACGTCAGGACTCCTGCCTAGTTGCGAGGGAGAACTTGGGATTCTCCTCGAGGTTTGGCAGGGCAATGGGATGCCTCTCCAGCTGAGGCGGGAGACCAAGGGTCCCTTTCCACGTGCCACAGGAATCCTGGGACTCCTATCAAGTTTCACGAGGAGTCAGGCATCGTCTCCTTTGGAGGCACTGATCTCCGCGTACCTCTGGAGTTTTCAAAGGATGTGAGGCCTCCGGTCGCGATGAGGTGGGGAACTAGGTCTTTCTCTGTGGTCTCCACAGGGGATTCAGAGATCCTTTCGTCTCGGGAGATGCAAGACGAGCCTGCATTGAAGTCAGTGCAAGGATATCCAGCCTTATTTCGAGTCAGGGCATCACGGTGTCCATTGCACTTGAGGCCGCAAACTCAGGGTCCCTCTCACATACCTAGAGCTGAGAGAAGCCTCCTCTTGAGGTGCTTTTGGTAAGGTGGTATTCCTCTGGAGTCGAAGCCAGGGACTAACCTCTCATCTCGAGTTGATTGTTGGTCCACGGAGCTCTTTTTGTGGCTACAGTGACCTCAGGATCCTTCTAGCCTTGAAACAGTGTTCTTGGGGTTTCTCTGGAGTGCCATCAAGGAAAATAAGGCTCCTTTCATGTGTGATGTGCAACACGGAATTACTCTGCATGCAGTGCAGGGGAATCAGGCCTCATTTTGCGGCGAGGGGGTAGTCTCATGGTTTTTCTCGAGTTGCGGCGGGAACCTGGGGTATATTCTCGAGTTACGACGGGGATGGCCCTTCCACCCACGTGTTTGTTCAGCGACGTCAGGACTCCTGCCTAGTTGCGAGGGACAACTCGGGATTCTCCTCGAGGCTTGGCAGGGCAATTGGGACGCCTCTCCAGCTGAGGCGGGAGACCAAGGGTCCCTTTCCCCTTGCCACAGGAATCCTGGGACTCCTATCAAGTTTCACGAGGAGTCAGGCATCGTCTCCTTTGGAAGCACTTATCTCCGCATACCTCTGGAGTTTTCAAAGGATGTGAGGCCTCCGGTCGCGATGAGGTGGGGAACTAGGTCTTTCTCTGTGGTCTCCACAGGGGAGTCAGACATCCTTCCGTTTGGGAGATGCAAGACGAGCCTGTATTCAAGTCACTGTAGGGATATCCGGCCTTATTTCGAGTCAGGGCATCGCGGTGTCCATTCCACTTGCGGCCGCAAACTCAGGGTCCCACTCACATATCTAGAGCTGAGAGAAGCCTCCTCTTGAGGTGCTTGTGGTAAGGTGGTATGCCTCTGGAGTCGAAGCCAGGGACTAACCTCTCATCTCGAGTTGATTTTTGGTCCACGGAGCTCTTTCTTGTTGCTACAGTGACCTCAGGATCCCTCTAGCCTTGAAACAGTGTTCTTGGGGTTTCTCTGGATTGCCATCAAGGAAATCAAGGCTCCTTTCATGTGTGATGTGCAACACGGAATTGCTCTGCACGCAGTGCAGGGGAATCAGGCCTCATCTCGCGGCGAGGGGTTAGTCTCATGGTTTTTCTCGAGTTGCGGCGGGAACCTGGGGTATATTCTCGAGTTACGACGGGGATGGCCCTTCCACCCACGTGTTTGTTCAGCGACGTCAGGACTCCTGCCTAGTTGCGAGGGACAACTCGGGAATCTCCTCGAGGCTTGGCAGGGCAATTGGGACGCCTCTCCAGCTGAGGCGGTAGACCAAGGGTCCCTTTCCATGTGCCACAGGAATCCTGGGACTCCTATCAAGTTTCACGAGGAGTCAGGCATCGTCTCCTTTGGAGGCACTGATCTCCGCGTACCTCTGGAGTTTTCAAAGGATGTGAGGCCTCCGGTCGCGATGAGGTGGGGAAGTAGGTTTCCTTGTGGTCTCCAAAGAGGATTCAGACATCCTTTCGTCTTGGGAGATGCAAGACGAGCCTGCATTCAAGTCACTGCAGGGATATTCGGCCTTATTTCGAGTCAGGGCATCGCGGTCTCCATTCCACTTGAGGCCGCAAACTCAGGGTCCCTCTCACATACCTAGAGCTGAGATAAGCCTGCTCTTGAGGTGCTTGTGGTAAGGTGGTATTCCTCTGGAGTCGAAGCCAGGGACTATCCTCTCATCTCGAGTTGATTTTTAATCCACGAAGCTCTTTTGTGTTGCCACAGTGACCTCAGGATCCCTCTAGCCTTGAAACACTGTTCTTGGGGTTTCTCTGGAGTGCCATCAAGGAAATCAAGGCTCCTTTCATGTGTGATGTGCAACACGGAATTGCTCTGCACGCAGTGCAGGGGAATCGGGCCTCATCTCGCGGCGAGGGGGAAGTCTCATGGTTTTTCTCGAGTTGGGGCGGGAACCTGGGCTATATTCTCGAGTTAGGCGGAGATGGACCTTCCACCCACGTGTTTGTTCAGCGACGTCAGGACTCCTGCCTAGTTGCGAGGGACAACTTGGGATTCTCCTCGAGGCTTGGCGGGGCAATTGGGATGCCTCTCCAGCTGAGGTGGGAGACCAAGGGTCCCTTTCCACGTGCCACAGGAATCCTGGGACTCCTATCAAGTTTCACGAGGTGTCAGGCATCGTCTCCTTTGGAGGCACTGATCTCCGCGTACCTCTGGAGTTTTCAAAGGATGTGAGGCCTCCGGTCGCGATGAGGTGGGGAACTAGGTCTTTCTCTGTGGTCTCCACAGGGGATTCAGACATCCTTTCGTCTTGGGAGATGCAAGACGAGCCTGCATTCAAGTCACTGCAGGGATATCTGGCCTTATTTCGAGTCAGGGCATCGCGGTGTCCATTCCACTTGAGGCCGCAAACTCAGGGTCCCTCTCACATACCTAGAGCTGAGAGAAGCCTCCTCTTGAGGTGCTTGTGGTAAGGTGGTATTCCTCTGGAGTCGAAGCCAGGGACTAACCTCTCATCTCGAGCTGATTTTTGGTCCACGGAGCTCTTTCATGTTGCTACAGTGACCTCAGGATCCCTCTAGCCTTGAAACAGTGTTCTTGGGGTTTCTCTGGAGTGCCACCAAGGAAATCAAGGCTCCTTTCATGTGTGATGTGCAACACGGAATTGCTCTGCACGCAGTGCAGGGGAATCGGGCCTCATCTCGCGGCGAGGGGGAAGTCTCATGGTTTTTCTGGAGTTGCGGCGGGAACCTGGGGTAAAATCTCGAGTTACGACGGGGATGGCCCTTCCACCCACGTGTTTGTTCAGCGACGTCAAGACTCCTGCCTAGTTGCGAGGGACAACTCGAGATTCTCCTCGAGACTTGGCAGGGCAATTGGGACGCCTCTCCAGCTGAGGCGGGAGACCAAGGGTCCCTTTCCACGTGCCACAGGAATCCTGGGACTCCTATCAAGTTTCACGAGGAGTCGTGCATCGTCTCCTTTGGAGGCACTGATCTCTGCGTACCTCTGGAGTTTTCAAAGGATGTGAGGCCTCCGGTCGCCATGAGGTGGGGAACTAGGTCTTTCTCTGTGGTCTCCACAGGGGATTCAGACATCCTTTCGTCTTGGGAGATGCAAGACGAGCCTGCATTCAAGTCACTGCAGGGATATCCGGCCTTATTTCGAGTCAGGGCATCGCGGTGTCCATTCCACTTGAGGCCGCAAACTCAGGGTCCCTCTCACATACCTAGAGCTGAGAGAAGCCTCCTCTTGAGGTGCTTGTGGTAAGGTGGTATTCCTCTGGAGTCGAAGCCAGGGACTAACCTCTCATCTCGAGTTGATTTTTGGGCCACGGAGCTCTTTCGTGTTGCTACAGTGACCTCAGGATCCCTCGAGCCTTGAAACAGTGTTCTTGGGGTTTCTCTGGAGTGCCACCAAGGAAATCAAGGCTCCTTTCATGTGTGATGTGCAACACGGAATTGCTCTCCACGGAGTGCAGGGGAATCAGGCCTCATATCGCGGTGAGGCGGAAGTCTCATGGTTTTTCTGGAGTTGCGGCGGAAACCTGGGGTATATTCTCGAGTTACGACGGGGATGGCCCTTCCACCCACTTGTTTGTTCAGCGACGTCAGGACTCCTGCCTAGTTGCGAGGGACAACTCGGGATTCTCCTCGAGGCTTGGCAGGGCAATTGGGACGCCTCTCCAGCTGAGGCGGGAGACCAAGGGTCCCTTTCCACGTGCCACAGGAATCCTGGGACTCCTATCAAGTTTCACGAGGAGTCAGGCATCGTCTCCTTTGGAGGCACTGATCTCCGCGTACCTCTGGAGTTTTCAAAGGATGTGAGGCCTCCGGTCGCGATGAAGTGGGGAACTAGGTCTTTCTCTGTGGTCTCCACAGGGGATTCAGACATCCTTTCGTCTTGGGAGATGCAAGACGAGCCTGCATTCAAGTCACTGCAGGGATATCCGGCCTTATTTCGAGCCAGGGCATCGCGGTATCCATTCCACTTGAGGCCGCAAAATCAGGGTCCCTCTCACATACCTAGAGCTGAGAGAAGCCTCCTCTTGAGGTGCTTGTGGTAAGGTGGTATTCCTCTGGAGTCGAAGCCAGGGTCTAACCTCTCATCTCGAGTTGATTTTTCGTCCACGGAGCTCTTTCGTGTTGCTACAGTGACCTCAGGATTCCTCTAGCCTTGAAACAGTGTTCTTGGGGTTTCTCTGGAGTGCCATCAAGGAAATCAAGGCTCCTTTCATGTGTGATGTGCAACACGGAATTGCTCTGCACGCAGTGCAGGGGAATCGGGCCTCATCTCGTGGCGAGGGGGAAGTCTCATGGTTTTTCTCGAGTTGCGGCGGGAACCTGGGGTATATTCTCGAGTTTCGACAGGGATGGCCCTTCCACCCACGTGTTTGTTCAGCGACGACAGGAATCCTGCCTAGTTTCGAAGGACAACTCGGGATTCTCCTCGAGGCTGGCAGGGCAATTGGGACGCCTCTCCAGCTGAGGCGGGAGACCAAGGGTCCCTTTCGACGTGCCACAGGAATCCTGGGACTCCTATCAAGTTTCACGAGGAGTCAGGCATCGTCTCCTTTGGAGGCACTGATCTCCGCATACCTCTGGAGATTTCAAATGATGTGAGGCCTCCGGTCGCGATGAGGTGGGGAACTAGGTCTTTCTCTGTGGTCTCCACAGGGGATTCAGACATCCTTTCATCTTGGGAGATGCAAGACGAGCCTGCATTCAAGTCACTGCAGGGATATCCGGCCTTATTTAGCGTCAGGGCATCGCAGTGTCCATTCAAATTGAGGCCGCAAACTCAGGGTCCCTCTCACATACCTAGAGCTGAGAGAAGCCTCCTCTTGAGGTGCTTGTGGTAAGGTGGTATTCCTCAAGTCGAAGTTAGGGACTAACCTCTCATCTCGAGTTGATTTTTGGTCCACGGAGCTCTTTCGTGTTGCTACAGTGACCTCAGGATCCCTCTAGCCTTGAAACAGTGTTCTTGGGGTTTCTCTGGAGTGCCATCAAGGAAATCAAGGCTCCTTTCTTGTGTGATGTGCAACACGGAATTGCTCTGCACGCAGTACAGGGAAATCGGGCCTCATCTCGCGGCGAGGGGGAAGTCTCATGGTTTTTCTCGAGTTGCGGCGGGAACATGGGGTATATTCTCGAGTTACGACGGGGATGGCCCTTCCACACACGTGTTTGTTCAGCGACGTCAGGACTCCTGCCTAGTTGGGAGGGACAACTCGGGATTCTCCTCGAGGCTTGGCAGGGCAATTGGGACGCCTCTCCAGCTGAGGCGGGAGACCAAGGGTCCCTTTCCACGTGCCACAGGAATCCTGGGACTCCTATCAAGTTTCACGAGGAGTCAGGCATCGTCTCCTTTGGAGGCACTGATCTCCGCGTACCTCTGGAGTTTTCAAAGGATGTGAGGCCTCCGGTCACGATGAGGTGGGGAACTAGGTCTTTCTCTGTGGTCTCCACAGGGGATTCAGACATCCTTTCGTCTTGGGAGATGCAAGACGAGCCTGCATTCAAGTCACTGCAGGGATATCCGGCCTTATTTCGAGTCAGGGCATCGCAGTGTCCATTCCACTTGAGGCCGCAAACTCAGAACATAGCTAGAGCTGAGAGAAGCCTCTTCTTGAGGTGCTTGTGGTAAGGTGGTATTCCTCTGGAGTCGAAGCCAGGGACTAACCTCTCATCTCGAGTTGATTGTTGGTCCACGGAGCTCTTTCGTGTTGCTACAGTGACCTCAGGATCTCGCTTGCCTTGAAACAGTGTTCTTGGGGTTTCTCTGGAGTGCCATCAAGAAAATCAAGGCTGCTTTCATGTGTGATGTGCAACACGGAATTGCTCTGCACGCAGTGCAGGGGAATCGGGCCTCATCTCGCGGCGAGGGGGAAGTCTCATGGTTTTTCTCGAGTTGCGGCGGGAACCTGGGGTATATTCTCGAGTTACGACGGGGATGGCCCTTCCACCCACGTGTTTGTTCAGCGTCGGCAGGACTCCTGCCTAGTTTCGAGGGACAACTCGGGATTCTCCTCGAGGCTTGACAGGGCAATTAGGACGCCTATCCAGCTGAGGCGGGAGACGAAGGGTCCCTTTCCACGTGCCACAGGAATCCTGGGACTTCTATCAAGTTTCACGAGGAGTCAGGCATCGTCTCCTTTGGAGGCACTGATCTCCGCGTACCTCTGGAGTTTTCAAAGGATGTGAGGCCTCCGGTCGAGATGAGGTGGGGAACTAGGTCTTTCTCTGTGGTCTCCACATTGGATTCAGACATCCTTTCGTCTTGGGAGATGCAAGACGAGCCTGCATTCAAGTCACTGCAGGGATATTCGGCCTTATTTCGAGTCAGGGCATCGCGGTCTCCATTCCACTTGAGGCCGCAAACTCAGGGTCCCTCTCACATACCTAGAGCTGAGATAAGCCTGCTCTTGAGGTGCTTGTGGTAAGGTGGTATTCCTCTGGAGTCGAAGCCAGGGACTATCCTCTCATCTCGAGTTGATTTTTGATCCACGAAGCTCTTTTGTGTTGCCACAGTGACCTCAGGATCCCTCTAGCCTTGAAACACTGTTCTTGGGGTTTCTCTGGAGTGCCATCAAGGAAATCAAGGCTCCTTTCATGTGTGATGTGCAACACGGAATTGCTCTGCACGCAGTGCAGGGGAATCGGGCCTCATCTCGCGGCGAGGGGGAAGTCTCATGGTTTTTCTCGAGTTGGGGCGGGAACCTGGGCTATATTCTCGAGTTAGGCGGAGATGGACCTTCCACCCACGTGTTTGTTCAGCGACGTCAGGACTCCTGCCTAGTTGCGAGGGACAACTTGGGATTCTCCTCGAGGCTTGGCGGGGCAATTGGGATGCCTCTCCAGCTGAGGTGGGAGACCAAGGGTCCCTTTCCACGTGCCACAGGAATCCTGGGACTCCTATCAAGTTTCACGAGGTGTCAGGCATCGTCTCCTTTGGAGGCACTGATCTCCGCGTACCTCTGGAGTTTTCAAAGGATGTGAGGCCTCCGGTCGCGATGAGGTGGGGAACTAGGTCTTTCTCTGTGGTCTCCACAGGGGATTCAGACATCCTTTCGTCTTGGGAGATGCAAGACGAGCCTGCATTCAAGTCACTGCAGGGATATCTGGCCTTATTTCGAGTCAGGGCATCGCGGTGTCCATTCCACTTGAGGCCGCAAACTCAGGGTCCCTCTCACATACCTAGAGCTGAGAGAAGCCTCCTCTTGAGGTGCTTGTGGTAAGGTGGTATTCCTCTGGAGTCGAAGCCAGGGACTAACCTCTCATCTCGAGCTGATTTTTGGTCCACGGAGCTCTTTCATGTTGCTACAGTGACCTCAGGATCCCTCTAGCCTTGAAACAGTGTTCTTGGGGTTTCTCTGGAGTGCCACCAAGGAAATCAAGGCTCCTTTCATGTGTGATGTGCAACACGGAATTGCTCTGCACGCAGTGCAGGGGAATCGGGCCTCATCTCGCGGCGAGGGGGAAGTCTCATGGTTTTTCTGGAGTTGCGGCGGGAACCTGGGGTAAAATCTCGAGTTACGACGGGGATGGCCCTTCCACCCACGTGTTTGTTCAGCGACGTCAAGACTCCTGCCTAGTTGCGAGGGACAACTCGAGATTCTCCTCGAGACTTGGCAGGGCAATTGGGACGCCTCTCCAGCTGAGGCGGGAGACCAAGGGTCCCTTTCCACGTGCCACAGGAATCCTGGGACTCCTATCAAGTTTCACGAGGAGTCGTGCATCGTCTCCTTTGGAGGCACTGATCTCTGCGTACCTCTGGAGTTTTCAAAGGATGTGAGGCCTCCGGTCGCCATGAGGTGGGGAACTAGGTCTTTCTCTGTGGTCTCCACAGGGGATTCAGACATCCTTTCGTCTTGGGAGATGCAAGACGAGCCTGCATTCAAGTCACTGCAGGGATATCCGGCCTTATTTCGAGTCAGGGCATCGCGGTGTCCATTCCACTTGAGGCCGCAAACTCAGGGTCCCTCTCACATACCTAGAGCTGAGAGAAGCCTCCTCTTGAGGTGCTTGTGGTAAGGTGGTATTCCTCTGGAGTCGAAGCCAGGGACTAACCTCTCATCTCGAGTTGATTTTTGGGCCACGGAGCTCTTTCGTGTTGCTACAGTGACCTCAGGATCCCTCGAGCCTTGAAACAGTGTTCTTGGGGTTTCTCTGGAGTGCCACCAAGGAAATCAAGGCTCCTTTCATGTGTGATGTGCAACACGGAATTGCTCTCCACGGAGTGCAGGGGAATCAGGCCTCATATCGCGGTGAGGCGGAAGTCTCATGGTTTTTCTGGAGTTGCGGCGGAAACCTGGGGTATATTCTCGAGTTACGACGGGGATGGCCCTTCCACCCACTTGTTTGTTCAGCGACGTCAGGACTCCTGCCTAGTTGCGAGGGACAACTCGGGATTCTCCTCGAGGCTTGGCAGGGCAATTGGGACGCCTCTCCAGCTGAGGCGGGAGACCAAGGGTCCCTTTCCACGTGCCACAGGAATCCTGGGACTCCTATCAAGTTTCACGAGGAGTCAGGCATCGTCTCCTTTGGAGGCACTGATCTCCGCGTACCTCTGGAGTTTTCAAAGGATGTGAGGCCTCCGGTCGCGATGAAGTGGGGAACTAGGTCTTTCTCTGTGGTCTCCACAGGGGATTCAGACATCCTTTCGTCTTGGGAGATGCAAGACGAGCCTGCATTCAAGTCACTGCAGGGATATCCGGCCTTATTTCGAGCCAGGGCATCGCGGTGTCCATTCCACTTGAGGCCGCAAAATCAGGGTCCCTCTCACATACCTAGAGCTGAGAGAAGCCTCCTCTTGAGCTGCTTGTGGTAAGGTGGTATTCCTCTGGAGTCGAAGCCAGGGTCTAACCTCTCATCTCGAGTTGATTTTTCGTCCACGGAGCTCTTTCGTGTTGCTACAGTGACCTCAGGATTCCTCTAGCCTTGAAACAGTGTTCTTGGGGTTTCTCTGGAGTGCCATCAAGGAAATCAAGGCTCCTTTCATGTGTGATGTGCAACACGGAATTGCTCTGCACGCAGTGCAGGGGAATCGGGCCTCATCTCGTGGCGAGGGGGAAGTCTCATGGTTTTTCTCGAGTTGCGGCGGGAACCTGGGGTATATTCTCGAGTTTCGACAGGGATGGCCCTTCCACCCACGTGTTTGTTCAGCGACGACAGGAATCCTGCCTAGTTTCGAAGGACAACTCGGGATTCTCCTCGAGGCTGGCAGGGCAATTGGGACGCCTCTCCAGCTGAGGCGGGAGACCAAGGGTCCCTTTCGACGTGCCACAGGAATCCTGGGACTCCTATTAAGTTTCACGAGGAGTCAGGCATCGTCTCCTTTGGAGGCACTGATCTCCGCATACCTCTGGAGATTTCAAATGATGTGAGGCCTCCGGTCGCGATGAGGTGGGGAACTAGGTCTTTCTCTGTGGTCTCCACAGGGGATTCAGACATCCTTTCATCTTGGGAGATGCAAGACGAGCCTGCATTCAAGTCACTGCAGGGATATCCGGCCTTATTTAGCGTCAGGGCATCGCAGTGTCCATTCAAATTGAGGCCGCAAACTCAGGGTCCCTCTCACATACCTAGAGCTGAGAGAAGCCTCCTCTTGAGGTGCTTGTGGTAAGGTGGTATTCCTCAAGTCGAAGTTAGGGACTAACCTCTCATCTCGAGTTGATTTTTGGTCCACGGAGCTCTTTCGTGTTGCTACAGTGACCTCAGGATCCCTCTAGCCTTGAAACAGTGTTCTTGGGGTTTCTCTGGAGTGCCATCAAGGAAATCAAGGCTCCTTTCTTGTGTGATGTGCAACACGGAATTGCTCTGCACGCAGTACAGGGAAATCGGGCCTCATCTCGCGGCGAGGGGGAAGTCTCATGGTTTTTCTCGAGTTGCGGCGGGAACATGGGGTATATTCTCGAGTTACGACGGGGATGGCCCTTCCACACACGTGTTTGTTCAGCGACGTCAGGACTCCTGCCTAGTTGGGAGGGACAACTCGGGATTCTCCTCGAGGCTTGGCAGGGCAATTGGGACGCCTCTCCAGCTGAGGCGGGAGACCAAGGGTCCCTTTCCACGTGCCACAGGAATCCTGGGACTCCTATCAAGTTTCACGAGGAGTCAGGCATCGTCTCCTTTGGAGGCACTGATCTCCGCGTACCTCTGGAGTTTTCAAAGGATGTGAGGCCTCCGGTCACGATGAGGTGGGGAACTAGGTCTTTCTCTGTGGTCTCCACAGGGGATTCAGACATCCTTTCGTCTTGGGAGATGCAAGACGAGCCTGCATTCAAGTCACTGCAGGGATATCCGGCCTTATTTCGAGTCAGGGCATCGCAGTGTCCATTCCACTTGAGGCCGCAAACTCAGAACATAGCTAGAGCTGAGAGAAGCCTCTTCTTGAGGTGCTTGTGGTAAGGTGGTATTCCTCTGGAGTCGAAGCCAGGGACTAACCTCTCATCTCGAGTTGATTGTTGGTCCACGGAGCTCTTTCGTGTTGCTACAGTGACCTCAGGATCTCGCTTGCCTTGAAACAGTGTTCTTGGGGTTTCTCTGGAGTGCCATCAAGAAAATCAAGGCTGCTTTCATGTGTGATGTGCAACACGGAATTGCTCTGCACGCAGTGCAGGGGAATCGGGCCTCATCTCGCGGCGAGGGGGAAGTCTCATGGTTTTTCTCGAGTTGCGGCGGGAACCTGGGGTATATTCTCGAGTTACGACGGGGATGGCCCTTCCACCCACGTGTTTGTTCAGCGTCGGCAGGACTCCTGCCTAGTTTCGAGGGACAACTCGGGATTCTCCTCGAGGCTTGACAGGGCAATTAGGACGCCTATCCAGCTGAGGCGGGAGACGAAGGGTCCCTTTCCACGTGCCACAGGAATCCTGGGACTTCTATCAAGTTTCACGAGGAGTCAGGCATCGTCTCCTTTGGAGGCACTGATCTCCGCGTACCTCTGGAGTTTTCAAAGGATGTGAGGCCTCCGGTCGAGATGAGGTGGGGAACTAGGTCTTTCTCTGTGGTCTCCACATTGGATTCAGACATCCTTTCGTCTTGGGAGATGCAAGACGAGCCTGCATTCAAGTCACTGCAGGGATATCCGGCCTTATTTCGAGTCAGGGCATCGCGGTGTCCATTCCACTTGAGGCCGCAAATTCAGGGTCCCTCTCACATACCTAGAGATGAAAGAAGCCTCCTCTTGAGGTGCTTGTGGTAAGGTGGTATTCCTCTGGAGTCGAAGCCAGGGACTAACCTCTCATCTCCAGTTGATTGTTGGTCCACGGAGCACTTTCGTGTTGCTACAGTGACCTCAGGATCCCTCTAGCCTTGAAACAGTGTTCTTGGGGTTTCTCTGGAGTGCCATCAAGGAAATCAAGGCTCCTTTCTTGTGTGATGTGCAACACGGAATTGCTCTGCACGCAGTGCAGGGGAATCGGGCCTCATCTCGCGGCGAGGGGGAAGTCTCATGGTTTTTCTCGAGTTGCGGCGGGAACCTGGGGTATATTCTCGAGTTACGACGGGGATGGCCCTTCCACACACGTGTTTGTTCAGCGACGGCAGGACTCCTGCCTAGTTGCGAGGGACAACTCGGGATTCTCCTCGAGGCTTGGCAGGGCAATTGGGACGCCTCTCCAGCTGAAGCGGGAGACCAAGGGTCCCTTTCCACGTGCCACAAGAATCCTGGGACTCCTATCAAGTTTCACGAGGAGTCAGGCATCGTCTCCTTTGGAGGCACTGATCTCCGCGTACCTCTGGAGTTTTCAAAGGATGTGAGGCCTCCGGTCGCGATGAGGTGGGGAACTAGGTCTTTCTCTGTGGTCTCCACAGGGGATTCAGACATCCTTTCGTCTTGGGAGATGCAAGACGAGCCTGCATTCAAGTCACTGCAGGGATATCCGGCCTTATTTCGAGTCAGGGCATCGCAGTGTCCATTCCACTTGAGGCCGCAAATTCAGGGTCCCTCTCACATACCTAGAGATGAAAGAAGCCTCCTCTTGAGGTGCTTGTGGTAAGGTGGTATTCCTCTGGAGTCGAAGCCAGGGACTAACCTCTCATCTCGAGTTGATTGTTGGTCCACGGAGCACTTTCGTGTTGCTACAGTGACCTCAGGATCCCTCTAGCCTTGAAACAGTGTTCTTGGGGTTTCTCTGGAGTGCCATCAAGGAAATCAAGGCTCCTTTCTTGTGTGATGTGCAACACGGAATTGCTCTGCACGCAGTGCAGGGGAATCGCGCCTCATCTCGCGGCGAGGGGGAAGTCTCATGGTTTTTCTGGAGTTGCGGCGGGAACCTGGGGTATATTCTCGAGTTACGACGGGGATGGCCCTTCCACACACGTGTTTGTTCAGAGACGGCAGGACTCCTGCCTAGTTGCGAGGGACAACTCGGGATTCTCCTCGAGGCTTGGCAGGGCAATTGGGACGCCTCTCCAGCTGAGGCGGGAGACCAAGGGTCCCTTTCCACGTGCCACAGGAATCCTGGGACTCCTATCAAGTTTCACGAGGAGTCAGGCATCGTCTCCTTTGGAGGCACTGATCTCAGTGTTCCTCTGAAGTTTTCAAAGGATGTGAGGCCTCCGGTCGCGATGAGGTGGGGAACTAGGTCTTTCTCTGTGGTCTCCACAGGGGATTCAGACATCCTTTCGTCTTGGGAGATGCAAGACGAGCCTGCATTCAAGTCACTGCAGGGATATCTGGCCTTATTTCGAGTCAGGCCATCGCGGTGTCCATTCCACTTGAGGCCGCAAACTCAGGGTCCCTCTCACATACCTAGAGCTGAGGGAAGCCTCCTCTTGAGGTGCTTGTGGTAAGGTGGTATTCCTCTGGAGTCGAAGCCAGGGACTAACCTCTCCTCTCGAGCTGATTTTTGGTCCACGGAGCTCTTTCGTGTTGCTACAGTGACCTCAGGATCTCTCTAGCCTTGAAACAGTGTTCTTGGGGTTTCTCTGGAGTGCCATCAAGGAAATCAAGGCTCCTTTCATGTGTGATGTGCAACACGGAATTGCTCTGCACGCAGTGCAGGGGAATCGGGCCTCATCTCGCGGCGAGGGGGAAGTCTCATGGTTTTTCTGGAGTTGCGGCGGGAACCTGGGGTATATTCTCGAGTTACGACGGGGATGGCCCTTCCACCCACTTGTTTGTTCAGCGACGTCAGGACTCCTGCCTAGTTGCGAGGGACAACTCGAGATTCTCCTCGAGACTTGGCAGGGCAATTGGGACGCCTCTCCAGCTGAGGCAGGAGACCAAGGGTCCCTTTCCACGTGCCACAAGAATCCTGGGACTCCTATCAAGTTTCACGAGGAGTCAGGCATCGTCTCCTTTGGAGGCACTGATCTCCGCGTACCTCTGGAGTTTTCAAAGGATGTGAGGCCTCCGGTCGCGATGAGGTGGGGAACTAGGTCTTTCTCTGTGGTCTCCACAGGGGATTCAGACATCCTTTCGTCTTGGGAGATGCAAGACGAGCCTGCATTCAAGTCACTGCAGGGATATCCGGCCTTATTTCGAGTCAGGGCATTGCGGTGTCCATTCCACTTGAGGCCGCAAATTCAGGGTCCCTCTCACATACCTAGAGATGAAAGAAGCCTCCTCTTGAGGTGCTTGTGGTAAGGTGATATTCCTCTGGAGTCGAAGCCAGGGACTAACCTCTCATCTCGAGTTGATTGTTGGTCCACGGAGCACTTTCGTGTTGCTACAGTGACCTCAGGATCCCTCTAGCCTTGAAACAGTGTTCTTGGGGTTTCTCTGGAGTGCCATCAAGGAAATCAAGGCTCCTTTCTTGTGTGATGTGCAACACGGAATTGCTCTGCACGCAGTGCAGGGGAATCGGGCCTCATCTCGCGGCGAGGGGGAAGTCTCATGGTTTTTCTCGAGTTGCGGCGGGAACCTGGGGTATATTCTCGAGTTACGACGGGGATGGCCCTTCCACACACGTGTTTGTTCAGCGACGGCAGGACTCCTGCCTAGTTGCGAGGGACAACTCGGGATTCTCCTCGAGGCTTGGCAGGGCAATTGGGACGCCTCTCCAGCTGAGGCGGGAGACCAAGGGTCCCTTTCCACGTGCCACAGGAATCCTGGGACTCCTATCAAGTTTCACGAGGAGTCAGGCATCGTCTCCTTTGGAGGCACTGATCTCCGCGTACCTCTGGAGTTTTCAAAGGATGTGAGGCCTCCGGTCGCGATCAGGTGGGGAACTAGATCTTTATCTGAGGTCTCCACAGGGGATTCAGACATCCTTTCATCTTGGGAGATGCAAGACGAGGCAGCATTCAAGTCACTGCAGGGATATCCGGCCTTATTTCGAGTCAGGGCATCGCAGTGTCCATTCCACTTGAGGCCGCAAACTCAGGGTCCCTCTCACATACCTAGAGCTGGGAGAAGCCTCCTCTTGAGGTGCTTGTGGTAAGGTGGTATTCCTCTGGAGTCGAAGCCAGGGACTAACCTCTCATCTCGAGTTGATTCTTATTCCACGGAGCTCTTTCGTGCTGCTATAGTGACCTCAGGATCCCTCTAGCCTTGAAACAGTGTTCTTGGTTTTTCTCTGGAGTGCCATCAAGGAAATCAAGACTCCTTTCATGTGTGATGTTCAACACGGAATTGCTCTCCACGGAGTGCAGGGGAATCAGGCCTCATATCGCGGTGAGGCGGACGTCTCATGGTTTTTCTGGAGTTGCGGCGGGAACCTGGGGTATATTCTCGAGTTACGACGGGGATGGCCCTTCCACCCACTTGTTTGTTCAGCGACGTCAGGACTCCTGCCTAGTTGCGAGGGACAACTCGGGATTCTCCTCGAGGCTTGGCAGGGCAATTGGGATGCCTCTCCAGCTGAGGCGGGAGACCAAGGGTCCCTTTCCACGTGCCACAGGAATCCTGGGACTCCTATCAAGTTTCACGAGGAGTCAGGCATCGTCTCCTTTGGAGGCACTGATCTCCGTGTACCTCTGGAGTTTTCAAAGGATGTGAGGCCTCCGGTCGCGATGAAGTGGGGAACTAGGTCTTTCTCTGTGGTCTCCACAGGGGATTCAGACATCATTTCGTCTTGGGAGATGCAAGACGAGCCTGCATTCAAGTCACTGCAGGGATATCCGGCCTTATTTCGAGCCAGGGCATCGCGGTGTCCATTCCACTTGAGGCCGCAAAATCAGGGTCCCTCTCACATACCTAGAGCTGAGAGAAGCCTCCTCTTGAGGTGCTTGTGGTAAGGTGGTATTCCTCTGGAGTCGAAGCCAGGGTCTAACCTCTCATCTCGAGTTGATTTTTGGTCCACGGAGCTCTTTCGTGTTGCTACAGTGACCTCAGGATCCCTCTAGCTTTGAAACAGTGTTCTTGGGGTTTCTCTGGAGTGCCATCAAGGAAATCAAGGCTCCTTTCATGTGTGATGTGCAACACGGAATTGCTCTGCACGCAGTGCAGGGGAATCGGGCCTCATCTCGTGGCGAGGGGGAAGTCTCATGGTTTTTCTCGAGTTGCGGTGGGAACCTGGGGTATATTCTCGAGTTTCGACAGGGATGGCCCTTCCACCCACGTGTTTGTTCAGCGACGACAGGAATCCTGCCTAGTTTCGAAGGACAACTCGGGATTCTCCTCGAGGCTGGCAGGGCAATTGGGACGCCTCTCCAGCTGAGGCGGGAGACCAAGGGTCCCTTTCCACGTGCCACAGGAATCCTGGGACTCCTATCAAGTTTCACGAGGAGTCAGGCATCCTCTCCTTTGGAGGCACTGATCTCCGCATACCTCTGGAGATTTCAAATGATGTGAGGCCTCCGGTCGCGATGAGGTGGGGAACTAGGTCTTTCTCTGTGGTCTCCACAGGGGATTCAGACATCCTTTCATCTTGGGAGATGCAAGACGAGCCTGCATTCAAGTCACTGCAGGGATATCCGGCCTTATTTAGCGTCAGGGCATCGCAGTGTCCATTCAAATTGAGGCCGCAAACTCAGGGTCCCTCTCACATACCTAGAGCTGAGAGAAGCCTCCTCTTGAGGTGCTTGTGGTAAGGTGGTATTCCTCAAGTCGAAGTTAGGGACTAACCTCTCATCTCGAGTTGATTTTTGGTCCACGGAGCTCTTTCGTGTTGCTACAGTGACCTCAGGATCCCTCTAGCCTTGAAACAGTGTTCTTGGGGTTTCTCTGGAGTGCCATCAAGGAAATCAAGGCTCCTTTCTTGTGTGATGTGCAACACGGAATTGCTCTGCACGCAGTACAGGGGAATCGGGCCTCATCTCGCGGCGAGGGGGAAGTCTCATGGTTTTTCTCGAGTTGCGGCGGGAACATGGGGTATATTCTCGAGTTACGACGGGGATGGCCCTTCCACACACGTGTTTGTTCAGCGACGTCAGGACTCCTGCCTAGTTGCGAGGGACAACTCGGGATTCTCCTCGAGGCTTGGCAGGGCAATTGGGACGCCTCTCCAGCTGAGGCGGGAGACCAAGGGTCCCTTTCCACGTGCCACAGGAATCCTGGGACTCCTATCAAGTTTCACGAGGAGTCAGGCATCGTCTCCTTTGGAGGCACTGATCTCCGCGTACCTCTGGAGTTTTCAAAAGATGTGAGGCCTCCGGTCACGATGAGGTGGGGAACTAGGTCTTTCTCTGTGGTCTCCACAGGGGATTCAGACATCCTTTCGTCTTGGGAGATGCAAGACGAGCCTGCATTCAAGTCACTGCAGGGATATCCGGCCTTATTTCGAGTCAGGGCATCGCAGTGTCCATTCCACTTGAGGCCGCAAACTCAGAACATAGCTAGAGCTGAGAGAAGCCTCTTCTTGAGGTGCTTGTGGTAAGGTGGTATTCCTCTGGAGTCGAAGCCAGGGACTAACCTCTCATCTCGAGTTGATTGTTGGTCCACGGAGCTCTTTCGTGTTGCTACAGTGACCTCAGGATCTCGTTGCCTTGAAACAGTGTTCTTGGGGTTTCTCTGGAGTGCCATCAAGAAAATCAAGGCTGCTTTCATGTGTGATGTGCAACACGGAATTGCTCTTCACGCAGTGCAGGGGAATCGGACCTTATCTCGCGGCGAGGGGGAACTCTCATGGTTTTTCTCCAGTTGCGGCGGGAACCTGGGGTGTATTCTCGAGTTACGACGGGGATTTCCCTTTCAACCACGTGTTTGTTCAGCGATGTCAGGACTCCTGCCTAGTTGCGAGGGACAACTCGGGATTCTCCTCGAGGCTTGGCAGGGCAATTGGGACGCCTCTCCAGCTGAGGCGGGAGACCAAGGGTCCCTTTCCACGTGCCACAGGAATCCTGGGACTCCTATCAAGTTTCACGAGGAGTCAGGCATCGTCTCCTTTGGAGGCACTGATCTCCGTGTTCCTCTGAAGTTTTCAAAGGATGTGAGGCCTCCGGTCGCGATGAGGTGGGGAACTAGGTCTTTCTCTGTGGTCTCCACAGGGGATTCAGACATCCTTTCGTCTTGGGAGATGCAAGACGAGCCTGCATTCAAGTCACTGCAGGGATATCTGGCCTTATTTCGAGTCAGGGCATCGCGGTGTCCATTCCACTTGAGGCCGCAAACTCAGGGTCCCTCTCACATACCTAGAGCTGAGAGAAGCCTCCTCTTGAGGTGCTTGTGGTAAGGTGGTATTCCTCTGGAGTCGAAGCCAGGGACTAACCTCTCATCTCGAGCTGATTTTTGGTCCACGGAGATCTTTCATGTTGCTACAGTGACCTCAGGATCCCTCTAGCCTTGAAACAGTGTTCTTGGGGTTTCTCTGGAGTGCCACCAAGGAAATCAAGGCTCCTTTCATGTGTGATGTGCAACACGGAATTGCTCTCCACGGAGTGCAGGGGAATCAGGCCTCATATCGCGGTGAGGCGGAAGTCTCATGGTTTTTCTGGAGTTGCGGCGGGAACCTGGGGTATATTCTCGAGTTACGACGGGGATGGCCCTTCCACCCACTTGTTTGTTCAGCGACGTAAGGACTCGTGCCTAGTTGCGAGGGACAACTCGGGATTCTCCTCGAGGCTTGGCAGGGCAATTGGGACGCCTCTCCAGCTGAGGCGGGAGACCAAGGGTCCCTTTCCACGTGCCACAGGAATCCTGGGACTCCTATCAAGTTTCACGAGGAGTCAGGCATCGTCTCCTTTGGAGGCACTGATCTCCGCGTACCTCTGGAGTTTTCAAAGGATGTGAGGCCTCCGGTCGCGATGAGGTGGGGAACTAGGTCTTTCTCTGTGGTCTCCACAGGGGATTCAGACATCCTTTCGTCTTGGGAGATGCAAGACGAGCCTGCATTCAAGTCACTGCAGGGATATCCGGCCTTATTTCGAGTCAGGGCATCGCGGTGTCCATTCCACTTGAGGCCGCAAATTCAGGGTCCCTCTCACATACCTAGAGATGAAAGAAGCCTCCTCTTGAGGTGCTTGTGGTAAGGTGGTATTCCTCTGGAGTCGAAGCCAGGGACTAACCTCTCATCTCGAGTTGATTCTTATTCCACGGAGCTCTTTCGTGCTGCTATAGTGACCTCAGGATCCCTCTAGCCTTGAAACAGTGTTCTTGGTTTTTCTCTGGAGTGCCATCAAGGAAATCAAGACTCCTTTCATGTGTGATGTTCAACACGGAATTGCTCTTCACGCAGTGCAGGGGAATCGGACCTTATCTCGCGGCGAGGGGGAACTCTCATGGTTTTTCTCGAGTTGCGGCGGGAAGCTGGGGTATATTCTCGAGTTACGACGGGGATTTCCCTTTCAACCACGTGTTTGTTCAGCGATGTCAGGACTCCTGCCTAGTTGCGAGGGACAACTCGGGATTCTCCTCGAGGCTTGGCAGGGCAATTGGGACGCCTCTCCAGCTGAGGCGGGAGACCAAGGGTCCCTTTCCACGTGCCACAGGAATCCTGGGACTCCTATCAAGTTTCACGAGGAGTCAGGCATCGTCTCCTTTGGAGGCACTGATCTCCGTGTTCCTCTGAAGTTTTCAAAGGATGTGAGGCCTCCGGTCGCGATGAGGTGGGGAACTAGGTCTTTCTCTGTGGTCTCCACAGGGGATTCAGACATCCTTTCGTCTTGGGAGATGCAAGACGAGCCTGCATTCAAGTCACTGCAGGGATATCTGGCCTTATTTCGAGTCAGGGCATCGCGGTGTCCATTCCACTTGAGGCCGCAAACTCAGGGTCCCTCTCACATACCTAGAGCTGAGAGAAGCCTCCTCTTGAGGTGCTTGTGGTAAGGTGGTATTCCTCTGGAGTCGAAGCCAGGGACTAACCTCTCATCTCGAGCTGATTTTTGGTCCACGGAGATCTTTCATGTTGCTACAGTGACCTCAGGATCCCTCTATCCTTGAAACAGTGTTCTTGGGGTTTCTCTGGAGTGCCACCAAGGAAATCAAGGCTCCTTTCATGTGTGATGTGCAACACGGAATTGCTCTCCACGGAGTGCAGGGGAATCAGGCCTCATATCGCGGTGAGGCGGACGTCTCATGGTTTTTCTGGAGTTGCGGCGGGAACCTGGGGTATATTCTCGAGTTACGACGGGGATGGCCCTTCCACCCACTTGTTTGTTCAGCGACGTCAGGACTCCTGCCTAGTTGCGAGGGACAACTCGGGATTCTCCTCGAGGCTTGGCAGGGCAATTGGGATGCCTCTCCAGCTGAGGCGGGAGACCAAGGGTCCCTTTCCACGTGCCACAGGAATCCTGGGACTCCTATCAAGTTTCACGAGGAGTCAGGCATCGTCTCCTTTGGAGGCACTGATCTCCGTGTACCTCTGGAGTTTTCAAAGGATGTGAGGCCTCCGGTCGCGATGAAGTGGGGAACTAGGTCTTTCTCTGTGGTCTCCACAGGGGATTCAGACATCATTTCGTCTTGGGAGATGCAAGACGAGCCTGCATTCAAGTCACTGCAGGGATATCCGGCCTTATTTCGAGCCAGGGCATCGCGGTGTCCATTCCACTTGAGGCCGCAAAATCAGGGTCCCTCTCACATACTTAGAGCTGAGAGAAGCCTCCTCTTGAGGTGCTTGTGGTAAGGTGGTATTCCTCTGGAGTCGAAGCCAGGGTCTAACCTCTCATCTCGAGTTGATTTTTGGTCCACGGAGCTCTTTCGTGTTGCTACAGTGACCTCAGGATCCCTCTAGCTTTGAAACAGTGTTCTTGGGGTTTCTCTGGAGTGCCATCAAGGAAATCAAGGCTCCTTTCATGTGTGATGTGCAACACGGAATTGCTCTGCACGCAGTGCAGGGGAATCGGGCCTCATCTCGTGGCGAGGGGGAAGTCTCATGGTTTTTCTCGAGTTGCGGTGGGAACCTGGGGTATATTCTCGAGTTTCGACAGGGATGGCCCTTCCACCCACGTGTTTGTTCAGCGACGACAGGAATCCTGCCTAGTTTCGAAGGACAACTCGGGATTCTCCTCGAGGCTGGCAGGGCAATTGGGACGCCTCTCCAGCTGAGGCGGGAGACCAAGGGTCCCTTTCCACGTGCCACAGGAATCCTGGGACTCCTATCAAGTTTCACGAGGAGTCAGGCATCCTCTCCTTTGGAGGCACTGATCTCCGCATACCTCTGGAGATTTCAAATGATGTGAGGCCTCCGGTCGCGATGAGGTGGGGAACTAGGTCTTTCTCTGTGGTCTCCACAGGGGATTCAGACATCCTTTCATCTTGGGAGATGCAAGACGAGCCTGCATTCAAGTCACTGCAGGGATATCCGGCCTTATTTAGCGTCAGGGCATCGCAGTGTCCATTCAAATTGAGGCCGCAAACTCAGGGTCCCTCTCACATACCTAGAGCTGAGAGAAGCCTCCTCTTGAGGTGCTTGTGGTAAGGTGGTATTCCTCAAGTCGAAGTTAGCGACTAACCTCTCATCTCGAGTTGATTTTTGGTCCACGGAGCTCTTTCGTGTTGCTACAGTGACCTCAGGATCCCTCTAGCCTTGAAACAGTGTTCTTGGGGTTTCTCTGGAGTGCCATCAAGGAAATCAAGGCTCCTTTCTTGTGTGATGTGCAACACGGAATTGCTCTGCACGCAGTACAGGGGAATCGGGCCTCATCTCGCGGCGAGGGGGAAGTCTCATGGTTTTTCTCGAGTTGCGGCGGGAACATGGGGTATATTCTCGAGTTACGACGGGGATGGCCCTTCCACACACGTGTTTGTTCAGCGACGTCAGGACTCCTGCCTAGTTGCGAGGGACAACTCGGGATTCTCCTCGAGGCTTGGCAGGGCAATTGGGACGCCTCTCCAGCTGAGGCGGGAGACCAAGGGTCCCTTTCCACGTGCCACAGGAATCCTGGGACTCCTATCAAGTTTCACGAGGAGTCAGGCATCGTCTCCTTTGGAGGCACTGATCTCCGCGTACCTCTGGAGTTTTCAAAAGATGTGAGGCCTCCGGTCACGATGAGGTGGGGAACTAGGTCTTTCTCTGTGGTCTCCACAGGGGATTCAGACATCCTTTCGTCTTGGGAGATGCAAGACGAGCCTGCATTCAAGTCACTGCAGGGATATCCGGCCTTATTTCGAGTCAGGGCATCTCAGTGTCCATTCCACTTGAGGCCGCAAACTCAGAACATAGCAAGAGCTGAGAGAAGCCTCTTCTTGAGGTGCTTGTGGTAAGGTGGTATTCCTCTGGAGTCGAAGCCAGGGACTAACCTCTCATCTCGAGTTGATTGTTGGTCCACGGAGCTCTTTCGTGTTGCTACAGTGACCTCAGGATCTCGTTGCCTTGAAACAGTGTTCTTGGGGTTTCTCTGGAGTGCCATCAAGAAAATCAAGGCTGCTTTCATGTGTGATGTGCAACACGGAATTGCTCTTCACGCAGTGCAGGGGAATCGGACCTTATCTCGCGGCGAGGGGGAACTCTCATGGTTTTTCTCCAGTTGCGGCGGGAACCTGGGGTATATTCTCGAGTTACGACGGGGATTTCCCTTTCAACCACGTGTTTGTTCAGCGATGTCAGGACTCCTGCCTAGTTGCGAGGGACAACTCGGGATTCTCCTCGAGGCTTGGCAGGGCAATTGGGACGCCTCTCCAGCTGAGGCGGGAGACCAAGGGTCCCTTTCCACGTGCCACAGGAATCCTGGGACTCCTATCAAGTTTCACGAGGAGTCAGGCATCGTCTCCTTTGGAGGCACTGATCTCCGTGTTCCTCTGAAGTTTTCAAAGGATGTGAGGCCTCCGGTCGCGATGAGGTGGGGAACTAGGTCTTTCTCTGTGGTCTCCACAGGGGATTCAGACATCCTTTCGTCTTGGGAGATGCAAGACGAGCCTGCATTCAAGTCACTGCAGGGATATCTGGCCTTATTTCGAGTCAGGGCATCGCGGTGTCCATTCCACTTGAGGCCGCAAACTCAGGGTCCCTCTCACATACCTAGAGCTGAGAGAAGCCTCCTCTTGAGGTGCTTGTGGTAAGGTGGTATTCCTCTGGAGTCGAAGCCAGGGACTAACCTCTCATCTCGAGCTGATTTTTGGTCCACGGAGATCTTTCATGTTGCTACAGTGACCTCAGGATCCCTCTAGCCTTGAAACAGTGTTCTTGGGGTTTCTCTGGAGTGCCACCAAGGAAATCAAGGCTCCTTTCATGTGTGATGTGCAACACGGAATTGCTCTCCACGGAGTGCAGGGGAATCAGGCCTCATATCGCGGTGAGGCGGAAGTCTCATGGTTTTTCTGGAGTTGCGGCGGGAACCTGGGGTATATTCTCGAGTTACGACGGGGATGGCCCTTCCACCCACTTGTTTGTTCAGCGACGTAAGGACTCCTGCCTAGTTGCGAGGGACAACTCGGGATTCTCCTCGATGCTTGGCAGGGCAATTGGGACGCCTCTCCAGCTGAGGCGGGAGACCAAGGGTCCCTTTCCACGTGCCACAGGAATCCTGGGACTCCTATCAAGTTTCACGAGGAGTCAGGCATCGTCTCCTTTGGAGGCACTGATCTCCGTGTACCTCTGGAGTTTTCAAAGGATGTGAGGCCTCCGGTCGCGATGAAGTGGGGAACTAGGTCTTTCTCTGTGGTCTCCACAGGGGATTCAGACATCATTTCGTCTTGGGAGATGCAAGACGAGCCTGCATTCAAGTCACTGCAGGGATATCCGGCCTTATTTCGAGCCAGGGCATCGCGGTGTCCATTCCACTTGAGGCCGCAAAATCAGGGTCCCTCTCACATACCTAGAGCTGAGAGAAGCCTCCTCTTGAGGTGCTTGTGGTAAGGTGGTATTCCTCTGGAGTCGAAGCCAGGGTCTAACCTCTCATCTCGAGTTGATTTTTGGTCCACGGAGCTCTTTCGTGTTGCTACAGTGACCTCAGGATCCCTCTAGCCTTGAAACAGTGTTCTTGGGGTTTCTCTGGAGTGCCATCAAGGAAATCAAGGCTCCTTTCATGTGTGATGTGCAACACGGAATTGCTCTGCACGCAGTGCAGGGGAATCGGGCCTCATCTCGCGGCGAGGGGGAAGTCTCATGGTTTTTCTCGAGTTGCGGTGGGAACCTGGGGTATATTCTCGAGTTTCGACAGGGATGGCCCTCCCACCCACGTGTTTGTTCAGCGACGACAGGAATCCTGCCTAGTTTCGAAGGACAACTCGGGATTCTCCTCGAGGCTGGCAGGGCAATTGGGACGCCTCTCCAGCTGAGGCGGGAGACCAAGGGTCCCTTTCCACGTGCCACAGGAATCCTGGGACTCCTATCAAGTTTCACGAGGAGTCAGGCATCGTCTCCTTTGGAGGCACTGATCTCCGCATACCTCTGGAGATTTCAAATGATGTGAGGCCTCCGGTCGCGATGAGGTGGGGAACTAGGTCTTTCTCTGTGGTCTCCACAGGGGATTCAGACATCCTTTCATCTTGGGAGATGCAAGACGAGCCTGCATTCAAGTCACTGCAGGGATATCCGGCCTTATTTAGCGTCAGGGCATCGCAGTGTCCATTCAAATTGAGGCCGCAAACTCACGGTCCCTCACACATACCTAGAGCTGAGAGAAGCCTCCTCTTGAGGTGCTTGTGGTAAGGTGGTATTCCTCAAGTCGAAGTTAGGGACTAACCTCTCATCTCGAGTTGATTTTTGGTCCACGGAGCTCTTTCGTGTTGCTACAGTGACCTCAGGATCCCTCTAGCCTTGAAACAGTGTTCTTGGGGTTTCTCTGGAGTGCCATCAAGGAAATCAAGGCTCCTTTCTTGTGTGATGTGCAACACGGAATTGCTCTGCACGCAGTACAGGGGAATCGGGCCTCATCTCGCGGCGAGGGGGAAGTCTCATGGTTTTTCTCGAGTTGCGGCGGGAACATGGGGTATATTCTCGAGTTACGACGGGGATGGCCCTTCCACACACGTGTTTGTTCAGCGATGTCAGGACTCCTGCCTAGTTGCGAGGGACAACTCGGGATTCTCCTCGAGGCTTGGCAGGGCAATTGGGACGCCTCTCCAGCTGAGGCGGGAGACCAAGGGTCCCTTTCCACGTGCCACAGGAATCCTGGGACTCCTATCAAGTTTCACGAGGAGTCAGGCATCGTCTCCTTTGGTGGCACTGATCTCCGCGTACCTCTGGAGTTTTCAAAAGATGTGAGGCCTCCGGTCACGATGAGGTGGGGAACTAGGTCTTTCTCTGTGGTCTCCACAGGGGATTCAGACATCCTTTCGTCTTGGGAGATGCAAGACGAGCCTGCATTCAAGTCACTGCAGGGATATCCGGCCTTATTTCGAGTCAGGGCATCGCAGTGTCCATTCCACTTGAGGCCGCAAACTCAGAACATAGCTAGAGCTGAGAGAAGCCTCTTCTTGGGGTGCTTGCGGTAAGGTGGTATTCCTCTGGAGTCGAAGCCAGGGACTAACCTCTCATCTCGAGTTGATTGTTGGTCCACGGAGCTCTTTCGTGTTGCTACAGTGACCTCAGGATCTCGCTTGCCTTGAAACAGTGTTCTTGGGGTTTCTCTGGAGTGCCATCAAGAAAATCAAGGCTGCTTTCATGTGTGATGTGCAACACGGAATTGCTCTGCACGCAGTGCAGGGGAATCGGGCCTCATCTCGCGGCGAGGGGGAAGTCTCATGGTTTTTCTCGAGTTGCGGCGGGAACCTGGGGTATATTCTCGAGTTACGACGGGGATGGCCCTTCCACCCACGTGTTTGTTCAGCGTCGGCAGGACTCCTGCCTAGTTTCGAGGGACAACTCGGGATTCTCCTCGAGGCTTGACAGGGCAATTAGGACGCCTATCCAGCTGAGGCGGGAGACGAAGGGTCCCTTTCCACGTGCCACAGGAATCCTGGGACTCCTATCAAGTTTCACGAGGAGTCAGGCATCGTCTCCTTTGGAGGCACTGATCTCCGCGTACCTCTGGAGTTTTCAAAGGATGTGAGGCCTCCGGTCGCGATGAGGTGGGGAACTAGGTCTTTCTCTGTGGTCTCCACAGGGGATTCAGACATCCTTTCGTCTTGGGAGATGCAAGACGAGCCTGCATTCAAGTCACTGCAGGGATATCCGGCCTTATTTCGAGTCAGGGCATCGCGGTGTCCATTCCACTTGAGGCCGCAAATTCAGGGTCCCTCTCACATACCTAGAGATGAAAGAAGCCTCCTCTTGAGGTGCTTATGGTAAGGTGGTATTCCTCTGGAGTCGAAGCCAGGGACTAACCTCTCATCTCGAGTTGATTGTTGGTCCACGGAGCTCTTTCGTGTGGCTACAGTGACCTCAGGATCCCTCTAGCCTTGAAACAGTGTTCTTGGGGTTTCTCTGGAGTGCCACCATGGAAATCAAGGCTCCTTTCATGTGTGACGTGCAACACGGAATTGCTCTTCACGCAGTGCAGGGGAATCGGACCTTATCTCGCGGCGAGGGGGAACTCTCATGGTTTTTCTCGAGTTGCGGCGGGAACCTGGGGTATATTCTCGAGTTACGACGGGGATTTCCCTTTCAACCACGTGTTTGTTCAGCGATGTCAGGACTCCTGCCTAGTTGGGAGGGACAACTCGGGATTCTCCTCGAGGCTTGGCAGGGCAATTGGGACGCCTCTCCAGCTGAGGCGGGAGACCAAGGGTCCCTTTCCACGTGCCACAGGAATCCTGGGACTCCTATCAAGTTTCACGAGGAGTCAGGCATCGTCTCCTTTGGAGGCACTGATCTCAGTGTTCCTCTGAAGTTTTCAAAGGTTGTGAGGCCTCCGGTCGCGATGAGGTGGGGAACTAGGTCTTTCTCTGTGGTCTCCACAGGGGATTCAGACATCCTTTCGTCTTGGGAGATGCAAGACGAGCCTGCATTCAAGTCACTGCAGGGATATCTGGCCTTATTTCGAGTCAGGGCATCGCGGTGTCCATTCCACTTGAGGCCGCAAACTCAGGGTCCCTCTCACATACCTAGAGCTGAGAGAAGCCTCCTCTTGAGGTGCTTGTGGTAAGGTGGTATTCCTCTGGAGTCGAAGCCAGGGACTAACCTCTCATCTCGAGCTGATTTTTGGTCCACGGAGCTCTTTCATGTTGCTACAGTGACCTCAGGATCCCTCTAGCCTTGAAACAGTGTTCTTGGGGTTTCTCTGGAGTGCCATCAAGGAAATCAAGGCTCCTTTCATGTGTGATGTGCAACACGGAATTGCTCTGCACGCAGTGCAGGGGAATCGGGCCTCATCTCGCGGCGAGGGGGAAGTCTCATGGTTTTTCTGGAGTTGCGGCGGGAACCTGGGGTATATTCTCGAGTTACGACGGGGATGGCCCTTCCACCCACTTGTTTGTTCAGCGACGTCAGGACTCCTGCCTAGTTGCGAGGGACAACTCGAGATTCTCCTCGAGACTTGGCAGGGCAATTGGGACGCCTCTCCAGCTGAGGTGGGAGACCAAGGGTCCCTTTCCACGTGCCACAAGAATCCTGGGACTCCTATCAAGTTTCACGAGGAGTCAGGCATCGTCTCCTTTGGAGGCACTGATCTCCGCGTACCTCTGGAGTTTTCAAAGGATGTGAGGCCTCCGGTCGCGATGAGGTGGGGAACTAGGTCTTTCTCTGTGGTCTCCACAGGGGATTCAGACATCCTTTCGTCTTGGAAGATGCAAGACGAGCCTGCATTCAAGTCACTGCAGGGATATCCGGCCTTATTTCGAGCCAGGGCATCGCGGTGTCCATTCCACTTGAGGCCGCAAAATCAGGGTCCCTCTCACATACCTAGAGCTGAGAGAAGCCTCCTCTTGAGGTGCTTGTGGTAAGGTGGTATTCCTCTGGAGTCGAAGCCAGGGTCTAACCTCTCATCTCGAGTTGATTTTTCGTCCACGGAGCTCTTTCGTGTTGCTACAGTGACCTCAGGATCCCTCTAGCCTTGAAACAGTGTTCTTGGGGTTTCTCTGGAGTGCCATCAAGGAAATCAAGGCTCCTTTCATGTGTGATGTGCAACACGGAATTGCTCTGCACGCAGTGCAGGGGAATCGGGCCTCATCTCGCGGCGAGGGGGAAGTCTCATGGTTTTTCTCGAGTTGCGGCGGGAACCTGGGGTATATTCTCGAGTTTCGACAGGGATGGCCCTTCCACCCACGTGTTTGTTCAGCGACGACAGGAATCCTGCCTAGTTTCGAAGGACAACTCGGGATTCTCCTCGAGGCTTGGCAGGGCAATTGGGACGCCTCTCCACCTGAGGCGGGAGACCAAGGGTCCCTTTCCACGTGCCACAGGAATCCTGGGACTCCTATCAAGTTTCACGAGGAGTCAGGCATCGTCTCCTTTGGAGGCACTGATCTCCGCATACCTCTGGAGATTTCAAATGATGTGAGGCTTCCGGTCGCGATGAGGTGGGGAACTAGGTCTTTCTCTGTGGTCTCCACAGGGGATTCAGACATCCTTTCGTCTTGGGAGATGCAAGACGAGCCTGCATTCAAGTCACTGCAGGGATATCCGGCCTTATTTCGAGTCAGGGCATCGCAGTGTCCATTCCACTTGAGGCCGCAAACTCAGAACATAGCTAGAGCTGAGAGAAGACTCTTCTTGAGGTGCTTGTGGTAAGGTGGTATTCCTCTGGAGTCGAAGCCAGGGACTAACCTCTCATCTCGAGTTGATTGTTGGTCCACGGAGCTCTTTCGTGTTGCTACAGTGACCTCAGGATCTCGCTTGCCTTGAAACAGTGTTCTTGGGGTTTCTCTGGAGTGCCATCAAGAAAATCAAGGCTGCTTTCATGTGTGATGTGCAACACGGAATTGCTCTGCACGCAGTGCAGGGGAATCGGGCCTCATCTCGCGGCGAGGGGGAAGTCTCATGGTTTTTCTCGAGTTGCGGCGGGAACCTGGGGTATATTCTCGAGTTACGACGGGGATGGCCCTTCCACCCACGTGTTTGTTCAGCGTCGGCAGGACTCCTGCCTAGTTTCGAGGGACCACTCGGGATTCTCCTCGAGGCTTGGCAGGGCAATTAGGACGCCTATCCAGCTGATGCGGGAGACGAAGGGTCTCTTTCCAAGTGCCACAGGAATCCTGGGACTCCTATCAAGTTTCACGAGGAGTCAGGCATCGTCTCCTTTGGAGGCACTGATCTCCGCGTACCTCTGGAGTTTTCAAAGGATTTGAGGCCTCCGTTCGCGATGAGGTGGGGAACTACGTCTTTCTCTGTGGTCTCCACAGGGGATTCAGACATCCTTTCGTCTTGGGAGATGCAAGACGAGCCTGCATTCAAGTCGCTGCAGGGATATCCGGCCTTATTTCGAGTCAGGGCATCGCGGTGTCCATTCCACTTGAGGCCGCAAACTCAGGGTCCCTCTCACATACCTAGAGCTGAGAGAAGCCTCCTCTTGAGGTGCTTGTGGTAAGGTGGTATTCCTCTGGAGTCGAAGCCAGGGACTAACCTCTCATCTCGAGTTGATTTTTGGTCCACGGAGCTCTTTCGTGTTGCTACAGTGACCTCAGGATCCCTCTAGCCTTGAAACAGTGTTCTTGGTGTTACTCTGGAGTGCCATCAAGGAAATCAAGGCTCCTTTCATGTGTGATGTGCAACACGGAATTGCTCTGCATGCAGTGCAGGGGAATCGGGCCTCATCTCGCAGCGAGGGGGAAGTCTCATGGTTTTTCTCGAGTTGCGGTGGGAACCTGGGGTATATTCTCGAGTTATGACGGGGATGGCCCTTCCACCCACGTGTTTGTTCAGCGACGTCAGGACTCCTGCCTAGTTGCGAGGGACAAATCGGGATTCTCCTCGAGGCTTGGCAGGGCAATTGGGACGCCTCTCCAGCTGAGGCGGGAGACCAAGGGTCCCTTTCCACGTGCCACAGGAATCCTGGGAATCCTATCAAGTTTCACGAGGAGTCAGGCATCGTCTCCTTTGGAGGCACTGATTTCCGCGTACCTCTGGAGTTTTCATAGGATGTGAGGCCTCCGGTCGCGATGAGGTGGGGAACTAGGTCTTTCTCTGTGGTCTCCACAGGGGATTCAGACATCCTTTCGTCTTGGGAGATGCAAGACGAGCCTGCATTCAAGTCACTGCAGGAATATCCGGCCTTATTTTGAGTCAGGGCATCGCGGTGTCCATTTCAATTGAGGCCACAAATTCAGGGTCCCTCTCACATACCTAGAGCTGAGAGAAGCCTCCTCTTGAGGTGCTTGTGGTAAGGTGGTATTCCTCTGGAGTCGAAGCCAGGGACTAACCTCTCATCTCGAGTTGATTTTTGGTCCACGGAGCTCTTTCGTTTTGCTACAGTGACCTCAGGTTCCCTCTAGCCTTGAAACAGTGTTCTTGAGGTTTCTCTGGAGGGCCATCAAGGAAATCAAGGCTCCTTTCATGTGTGATGTGCAGCACGGAATTGCTCTGCACGCAGTGCAGGATATCGGGCCTCATTTTGCGGCGAGGGGGAAGTCTCATGGTTTTTCTCGAGTTGCGGTGGGAACCTGGGGTATATTCTCGAGTTATGACGGGGATGGCCCTTCCACCCACGTGTTTGTTCAGCGACGTCAGGACTCCTGCCTAGTTGCGAGGGACAAATCGGGATTCTCCTCGAGGCTTGGCAGGGCAATTGGGACGCCTCTCCAGCTGAGGCGGGAGACCAAGAGTCCCTTTCCACGTGCCACAGGAATCCTGGGACTCCTATCAGGTTTCACGAGGAGTCAGGCATCGTCTCCTTTGGAGGCACTGATTTCCTTGTACCTCTGGTGTTTTCATAGGATGTGAGGCCTCCGGTCGCGATGATGTGGGAAACTAGGTCTTTCTCTGTGGTCTCCACAGGGGATTAAGACATCCTTTCGTCTTGGGAGATGCAAGACGAGCCTGCATTCAAGTCACTGCAGGGATATCCGGCCTTATTTCGCGTCAGGGCATCACGGTGTCCATTTCACTTGAGGCCACAAACTCAGGGTCCCTCTCACATACCTAGAGCTGAGAGAAGCCTCCTCTTGAGGTGCTTGTGGTAAGGTGGTATTCCTCTGGAGTCGAAGCCAGGGACTAACCTCTCATCTCGAGTTGATTTTTGGTCCACGGAGCTCTTTCGTTTTGCTACAGTGACCTCAGGATCCCTCTAGCCTTGAAACAGTGTTCTTGGGGTTTCTCTGGAGTGCCATTAAGGAAATCAAGGTTCCTTTCATGTGTGATGTGCAGCACGAAATTGCTCTGCACGCAGTGCAGGATATAGGGCCTCATTTTGCGGCGAGGGGGAAGTCTCATGGTTTTTCTCGAGTTTCGGTGGGAACCTGGTGTATATTCTCGAGTTATGACGGGGATGGCCCTTCCACCCACGTGTTTGTTCAGCGACGTCAGGACTCCTGCCTAGTTGCGAGGGACAAATCGGGATTCTCCTCGAGGCTTGGCAGGGCAATTGGGACGCCTCTCCAGCTGAGGCGGGAGACCAAGGGTCCCTTTCCACGTGCCACAGGAATCCTGGGACTCCTATCAAGTTTCACGAGGAGTCAGGCATCGTCTCCTTTGGAGGCAGTGATCGCGTAGCTCTGGAATTTTCAAAGGATGTGAGGCCTCCGGTCGCGATGAGGTGGGGAACTAGGTCTTTCTCTGTGGTCTCCACAGGGGATTCAGACATCCTTTCGTCTTGGGAGATGCAAGACGAGCCTGCATTCAAGTCACTGCAGGGATATCTGGCCTTATTTCGAGTCAGGGCATCGGGGTGTCCATTCCACTTGAGGCCGCAAACTCAGGGTCCCTCTCACATACTTAGAGCTGAGAGAAGCCTCCTCTTGAGGTGCTTGTGGGAAGGTGGTATTCCTCTAGAGTCGAAGCCAGGGACTAACCTCTCATCTCGAGTTGATTTGTGGTCCACGGAGCTCTTTCATGTTGCTACAGTGACCTCAGGATCCCTCTAGCCTTGAAACAATGTTCTTGGGGTTTCTCTGGAGTGCCATCAAGGAAATCAAGGCTCCTTTCATGTGTGATGTGCAACACGGAATTGCTCTGCACGCAGTGCAGGGGAATCGGGCCTCATCTCGCGGCGAGGGGGAACTCTCATGGTTTTTCTCGAGTTGCGGCCGGAACCTGGGGTATATTCTCGAGTTACGACTGGGATGCCCCTTCCACACACGTGTTTCATCAGCGACGTGAGGACTCCTACCTAGTTGCGAGGGACAACTCGGGATTCTCCTCGAGGCTTGGCAGGGCATTTGGAATGCCTCTCCAGCTGAAGCGGGAGACCAAGGGTCCCTTTCCATGTGCCACAGGAATCCTGGGACTCCTATCAAGTTTCACGTGGAGTCAGGCATCGTCTCCTTTGGAGGCACTGATCTCCGCCTACCTCTGGAGTTTTCAAAGGATGTGAGGCCTCCGGTCGCGATGAGGTGGGGAACTAGGTCTTTCTCTGTGGTCTCCACAGGGGATTCAGACATCCTTTCGTCTTGGGAAATGCAAGACGAGCCTGCATTCAAGTCACTGCATGGATATCCCGTCTTATTTCGCGTCAGGGCATCGCAGTGTCCATTCCACTTCAGGCCGCAAAATCAGGGTCCCTCTCACATAACTGGAGCTGAGAGAAGCCTCCTCTTGAGGTGCTTGTGGTAAGGTGGTATTCCTCTGGAGTCGAAGCCAGGGACTAACCTCTCATCTCGAGTTGATTCTTGGTCCACGGAGCTCTTTCGTGTTGCTACAGTGACCTCAGGATCCCTCTAGCCTTGAAACAGTGTTCTTGGGGTTTCTCTGGAGTGCCATCAAGGAAATTAAGGCTCCTTTCATGTGTGATGTGCAACACGGAATTGCTCTGCACGCAGTGCAGGGGAATCGGGCCTCATCTCGCGGCGAGGGGCAAGTCTCATGGTTTTTCTCGAGTTGCGGGGGGAACCTGGGGTATATTCTCGAGTTAAGACGGGGATGGCCCTTCCAGCCACGTGTTTGTTCAGCGACGTCAGGACTCCTGCCTAGTTGCGAGGGACAACTCGGGATTCTCCTCGAGGCTTGGCAGGGCAATTGGGACGCCTCTCCAGCTGAGGCGGGAGACCAAGGGTCCCTTTCCACGTGCCACAGGAATCCTGGGACTCCTATGAAGTTTCACGAGGAGTCAGGCATCGTCTCCTTTGGAGGCACTGATCTCCGCGTACCTCTGGAGTTTTCAAAGGATGTGAGGCCTCCGGTCGCGATGAGGTGGGGAACTAGGTCTTTCTCTGTGGTCTCCACAGGGGATTCAGACAACCTTTCGTCTTGGGAGATGCAAGACGAGCTTGCATTCAAGTCACTGCAGGGATATCCGGCCTTATTTCGCGTCAGGGCATCGCAGTGTCCATTTCACTTGAGGCCGCAAACTCAGGGTCCCTCTCACATACCTAGAGCTGAGAGAAGCCTCCTTTTGAGCTGCTTGTGGTAAGGTGGTATTCCTCTGGAGTCGAAGCCAGGGACTAACCTCTAATCTCGAGTTGATTCTTGGTCCACGGAGCTCTTTCGTGTTGCTACAGTGACCTCAGGATCCCTCTAGCCTTGAAACAGTGTTCTTGGGTTTTCTCTGGAGTGCCATCAAGGAAATCAAGGCTCCTTTCATGTGTGATGTGCAACACGGAATTGCTCTGCACGCAGTGCAGGGGAATCGGGCCTCATCTCGCGGCGAGGGGGAAGTCTCATGGTTTTTCTCAAGTTGCGGCGGGAACCTGGGGTATATTCTCGAGTTACGACGGGGATGGCCCTTCCACCCACGTGTTTGTTCAGCGACGGCAGGACTCTTGCCTAGTTGCGAGGGACAACTCGGGATTCTCCTCGAGGCTTGGCAGGGCAATTGGGACGCCTCTCCAGCTGAGGCGGGAGACCAAGGGTCCCTTTCCACGTGCCACAGGAATCCTGGGACTCCTATCAAGTTTCACGAGGAGTCAGGCATCGTCTCCTTTGGAGGCACTGATCTCCGTGTACCTCTGGAGTTTTCAAAGGATGTGAGGCCTCCGGTCGCGATGAGGTGGGGAACTAGGTCTTTCTCTGTGGTCTCCACAGGTGATTCAGACATCCTTTCGTCTTGGGAGATGCAAGACGAGCCTGCATTCAAGTCACTGCAAGGATATCCGGCCTTATTTTGAGTCAGGGCATCGCGGTGTCCATTCCACTTGAGGCCGCAAACTCAGGGTCCCTCTAACATACCTAGAGCTGAGAGAAGCCTCCTCTTGAGGTGCTTGTGGTAAGGTGGTATTCCTCTGGAGTCGAAGCCAGGGACTAACCTCTCATCTCGAGTTGATTTTTGGTCCACGGAGCTCTTTCGTGTTGCTACAGTGACCTCAGGATCCCTGTAGACTTGAAACAGTGTTCTTGGGGTTTCTCTGGAGTGCCACCAAGGAAATCAAGGCTCCTTTCATGTGTGATGTGCAACACGGAATTGCTCTGCACGCAGTGCAGGGGAATCGGGCCTCATCTCGCGGCGAGGGGGAAGTCTCATGGTTTTTCTCGAGTTGCGGCCGGAACCTGGGGTATATTCTCGAGTTACGACTGGGATGCCCCATCCACACACGTGTTTCATCAGCGACGTGAGGACTCCTGCCTAGTTGCGAGGGACAACTCGGGATTCTCCTCGAGGCTTGGCAGGGCATTTGGGATGCCTCTCCAGCTGAAGCGGGAGACCAAGGGTCCCTTTCCATGTGCCACAGGAATCCTGGGACTCCTATCAAGTTTCACGAGGAGTCAGGCATCGTCTCCTTTGGAGGCACTGATCTCCGCCTACCTCTGGAGTTTTCAAAGGATGTGAGGCCACCGGTCGCGATGAGGTGGGGAACTAGGTCTTTCTCTGTGGTCTCCAAAGGGGATTCAGATATCCTTTCGTCTTGGGAGATGCAAGACGAGCCTGCATTCAAGTCACTGCAGGGATATCCGGCCTTATTTCGCGTCAGGGCATCGCAGTGTCCATTTCACTTGAGGCCCCAAACTCAGGGTCCCTCTCACATACCTAGAGCTGAGAGAAGCCTCCTCTTGAGGTGCTTGTGGTAAGGTGGTATTCCTCTGGAGTCGAAGCCAGGGACTAACCTCTCATCTCGAGTGGATTCTTGGTCCACGGAGCTCTTTCGTGTTGCTACAGTGACCTCAGGATCCCTCTAGCCTTGAAACAGTGTTCTTGGGGTTTCTCTGGAGTGCCATCAAGGAAATCAAGGCTCCTTTCATGTGTGATGTGCAACACGGAATTGCTCTGCACGCAGTGCAGGGGAATCGGGCCTCATCTCGCGGCGACGGGGAAGTCTCATGGTTTTTCTCGAGTTGCGGCCGGAACCTGGGGTATATTCTCGAGTTACGACGGGGATGGCCCTTCCACACACGTGTTTGTTCAGCGACGTCAGGACTCCTACCTAGTTGCGAGGGACAACTCGGGATTCTCCTCGAGACTTGGCAGGGCAATTGGGACGCCTCTCCAGCTGAGGCGGGAGACCAAGGGTCCCTTTCCACGTGCCACAGGAATCCTGGGACTCCTATCAAGTTTCACGAGGAGTCAGGCATCGTCTCCTTTGGAGGCACTGATCTCCGCGTACCTCTGGAGTTTTCAAAGGATGTGAGGCCTCCGGTCGCGATGAGGTGGGGAACTCGGTCTTTCTCTGCGATCTCCACAGGGGATTCAGACATCCTTTCGTCTTGGGAGATGCAAGACGAGCCTGCATTCAAGTCACTGCAGGGATATCCTTCCTTATTTCGAGTCAGGGCATCGCGGTGTCCATTAAACTTGAGGCCGCAAACTCAGGGTCCCTCTCACATACCTAGAGCTGAGAGAAGCCTCCTCTTGAGGTGCTTGTGGTAAGGTGGTATTCCTCTGGAGTCGAAACCAGGGACTAACCTCTCATCTCGAGTTGACTTGTGGTCCACGGAGCTCTTTCATGTTGCTACAGTCACCTCAGGATCCCTCTAGCCTTGAAACAGTGTTCTTGGGGTTTCTCTGGAGTGCCACCAAGGAAATCAAGGCTCCTTTCATGTGTGATGTGCAACACGGAATTGCTCTGCACGCAGTGCAGGGCAATCGGGCCTCATCTCGCGGCGAGGGGGAAGTCTCATGGTTTTTCTCGAGTTGCGGCGGGAACCTGGGGTATATTCTCGAGTTACAACGGGGATGGCCCTTCCACCCACGTGTTTGTTCAGCGAGGTCAGGACTCCTGCCTAGTTGCGAGGGACAACTCGGGATTCTCCTCGAGGCTTGGCAGGGCAATTGGGACGCCTCTCCAGCTGAGGCGGGAGACCAAGTGTCCCTTTCCGTGTGCCACAGGAATCCTGGGACTCCTATCAAGTTTCACGAGGAGTCAGGCATCGTCTCCTTTGGAGGCACTGATCTCCGCGTACCTCTGGAGTTTTCAAAGGATGTGAGGCCTCCGGTCGCGATGAGGTTGGGAACTAGGTCTTACTCTGTGGTCTCCAAAGGGGATTAAGACATCCTTTCGTCTTGGGAGATGCAAGACGAGCCTGCATTCAAGTCACTGCAGTGATATCCGGCCTTATTTCGCGTCAGGGCATCGCAGTGTCCATTCCACTTGAGGCCGCAAACTCAGGGTCCCTCTCACATACCTAGAGCTAAGAGAAGCCTCCTCTTGAGGTGCTTGCGGTAAGGTGGTATTCCTCGGGAGTCGAAGCCAGGGACTAACCTCTCATCTCGAGTTGATTCTTGGTCCACGGAGCTCTTTCCTGTTGCTACAGTGACCTCAGGATCCCTCTAGCCTTGAAACAGTGTTCTTGGGGTTTCTCTGGAGTGCCATCAAGGAAATCAAGGCTCTTTTCATGTGTGATGTGCAACACGGAATTGCTCTGCACGCAGTGCAGGGGAATCGGGCCTGATCTCGCGGCGAGGGGGAAGTCTCATGGTTTTTCTCAAGTTGCGGCGGGAACCTGGGGTATATTCTCGAGTTACGACGGGAATGGCCCTTCCACCCACGTGTTTGTTCAGCAACATCAGGACTCCTGCCTAGTTGCGAGGGACAACTCGGGATTCTCCTCGAGGCTTGGCAGGGCAATTGGGAGGCCTCTCCAGCTGAGGCGGGAGACCAAGGGTCTCTTTCCACGTGCCACAGGAATCCTGGGACTCCTATCAAGTTTCACGAGGAGTCAGGCATCGTCTCCTTTGGAGGCACTGATCTCCGTGTACCTCTGGAGTTTTCAAAGGATGTGAGGCCTCCGGTCGCGATGAGGTGGGGAACTAGGTCTTTCTCTGTGGTCTCCAAAGGGGATTAAGACATCCTTTCGTCTTGGGAGATGCAAGACGAGCCTGCATTCAAGTCACTGCAGGGATATCCGGCCTTATTTCGAGTCAGGTCATCGCGGTGTCCATTCCACTTGAGGCCGCAAACTCAGGGTCCCTCTAACATACCTAGAGCTGAGAGAAGCCTCCTCTTGAGGTGCTTGTGGTAAGGTAGTATTCCTCTGGAGTCGAAGCCAGGGACTAACCTCTCATCTCGAGTTGATTTTTGGTCCGCGGAGCTCTTTCGTGTTGCTACAGTGACCTCAGGATCCCTGTAGACTTGAAACAGTGTTCTTGGGGTTTCTCTGGAGTGCCACCAAGGAAATCAAGGCTCCTTTCATGTGTGATGTGCAACACGGAATTGCTCTGCTTGCAGTGCAGGGGAATCGGGCCTCATCTCGCGGCGAGGGGGAAGTCTCATGGTTTTTCTCGAGTTGCGGCCGGAACCTGGGGTATATTCTCGAGTTACGACTGGGATGCCCCATCCACACACGTGTTTCATCAGCGACGTGAGGACTCCTGCCTAGTTGCGAGGGACAACTCGGGATTCTCCTCGAGGCTTGGCAGGGCACTTGGGATGGCTCTCCAGCTGAAGCGGGAGACCAAGGGTCCCTTTCCATGTGCCACAGGAATCCTGGGACTCCTATCAAGTTTCACGAGGAGTCAGGCATCGTCTCCTTTGGAGGCACTGATCTCCGCCTACCTCTGGAGTTTTCAAAGGATGTGAGGCCTCCGGTCGCGATGAGGTGGGGAACTAGGTCTTTCTCTGTGGTCTCCACAGGGGATTCAGACATCCTTTCGTCTTGGGAGATGCAAGACGAGCCTGCATTCAAGTCACTGCAGGGATATCCGGCCTTATTTCGCGTCAGGGTATCGCAGTGTCCATTTCACTTGATGCCCCAAACTCAGGGTCCCTCTCACATACCTAGAGCTGAGAGAAGCCTCCTCTTGAGGTGCTTGTGGTAAGGTGGTATTCCTCTGGAGTCGAAGCCAGGGACTAACCTCTCATCTCGAGTGGATTCTTGGTCCACGGAGCTCTTTCGTGTTGCTCCAGTGACCTCAGGATCCCTCTAGCCTTGAAACAGTGTTCTTGGGGTTTCTCTGGAGTGCCATCAAGGAAATCAAGGCTCCTTTCATGTGTGATGTGCAACACGGAATTGCTCTGCACGCAGTGCAGGGGAATCGGGCCTCATCTCGCGGCGAGGGGGAAGTCTCATGGTTTTTCTCGAGTTGCGGCCGGAACCTGGGGTATATTCTCGAGTTACGACGGGGATGGCCCTTCCACACACGTGTTTGTTCAGTGACGGCAGGACTCCTGCCTAGTTGCGAGGGACAACTCGGGATTCTCCTCGAGGCTTGGCAGGGCAATTGGGACGCCTCTCCAGCTGAGGCGGGAGACCAAGGGTCCCTTTCCACGTGCCACAGGAATCCTGGGACTCCTATCAAGTTTCACGAGGAGTCAGGCATCGTCTCCTTTGGAGGCACTGATCTCCGCATACCTCTGGAGTTTTCAAAGGATGTGAGGCCTCCGGTCGCGATGAGGTGGGGAACTCGGTCTTTCTCTGCGGTCTCCACAGGGGATTCAGACATCCTTTCGTCTTGGGAGATGCAAGACGAGCCTGCATTCAAGTCACTGCAGGGATATCCGGCCTTATTTCGAGTCAGGGCATCGCGGTGTCCATTAAACTTGAGGCCGCAAACTCAGGGTCCCTCTCACATACCTAGAGCTGAGAGAAGCCTCCTCTTGAGGTGCTTGTGGTAAGGTGGTATTCCTCTGGAGTCGAAACCAGGGACTAACCTCTCATCTCGAGTTGATTTGTGGTCCACGGAGCTCTTTCATGTTGCTACAGTCACCTCAGGATCCCTCTAGCCTTGAAACAGTGTTCTTGGGGTTTCTCTGGAGTGCCACCAAGGAAATCAAGGCTCCTTTCATGTGTGATGTGCAACACGGAATTGCTCTGCACGCAGTGCAGGGGAATCGGGCCTCATCTCGCGGCGAGGGGGAAGTCTCATGGTTTTTCTCGAGTTGCGGCGGGAACCTGGGGTATATTCTCGAGTTACAACGGGGATGGCCCTTCCACCCACGTGTTTGTTCAGCGAGGTCAGGACTCCTGCCTAGTTGCGAGGGACAACTCGGGATTCTCCTCGAGGCTTGGCAGGGCAATTGGGACGCCTCTCCAGCTGAGGCGGGAGACCAAGTGTCCCTTTCCGTGTGCCACAGGAATCCTGGGACTCCTATCAAGTTTCACGAGGAGTCAGGCATCGTCTCCTTTGGAAGCACTGATCTCCGCGTACCTCTGGAGTTTTCAAAGGATGTGAGGCCTCCGGTCGCGATGAGGTTGGGAACTAGGTCTTTCTCTGTGGTCTCCAAAGGGGATTAAGACATCCTTTCGTCTTGGGAGATGCAAGACGAGCCTGCATTCAAGTCACTGCAGTGATATCCGGCCTTATTTCGCGTCAGGGCATCGCAGTGTCCATTCCACTTGAGCCCGCAAACTCAGGGTCCCTCTAACATACCTAGAGCTGAGAGAAGCCTCCTCTTGAGGTGCTTGTGGTAAGGTGGTATTCCTCTGGAGTCGAAGCCAGGGACTAACCTCTCATCTCGAGTTGATTTTTGGTCCACGGAGCTCTTTCGTGTTGCTACAGTGACGTCAGGATCCCTCTAGCCTTGAAACAGTGTTCTTGGAGTTTCTCTGGAGTGCCACCAAGGAAATCAAGTCTCCTTTCATGTGTGATGTGCAGGACGGAATTGCTCTGCACGCAGTGCAGGGGAATCGGGCCTCATCTCGTGGCGAGGGGGAAGTCTCATGGTTTTTCTCGAGTTGCGGTGGGAACCTGGGGTATATTCTCGAGTTACGACGGGGATGGCCCTTCCACACACGTGTTTGTTCAGCGACGTCAGGACTCCTGCCTAGTTGCGAGGGACAACTCGGGATTCTCCTCGAGGCTTGGCAGGGCAATTGGGACGCCTCTCCAGCTGAGGCGGGAGACCAAGGGTCCCTTTCCACGAGCCACAAGAATCCTGGGACTCCTATCAAGTTTCACGAGGAGTCAGGCATCGTCTCCTTTGGAGGCACTGATCTCCGCATTCCTCTGGAGTTTTCAAAGGATGTGAGGCCTCCGGACGCGATGAGGTGGGGAACTAGGTCTTTCTCTGTGGTCTCCACAGGGGATTCAGACATCCTTTCGTTTTGAGAGATGCAAGACGAGCCTGCATTCAAGTCACTGCAGGGATATCCGGCCTTATTTCGAGTCAGGGCATCGCAGTGTCCATTCACCTTGAGGCCGCAAACTCAGGGTCCCTCTCACTTACCTAGAGCTGAGAGAAGCCTCCTCTGGAGGTGCTTGTGGTAAGGTGGTATTCCTCTAGAGTCGAAGCCAGGGACTAACCTCTCATCTCGAGTTGATTTTTGGTCCACGGAGCTCTTTCGTGTTGCTACAGTGACCTCAGGATCCCTGTAGACTTGAAACAGTGTTCTTGGGGTTTCTCTGGAGTGCCACCAAGGAAATCAAGGCTCCTTTTATGTGTGATGTGCAACACGGAGTTGCTCTGCACGCAGTGAAAGGGAATCGGGCCTCATCTCGCGGCGAGGGGGAAGTCTCATGGTTTTTCTCGAGTTGCGGCGGGAACCTGGGGTATATTCTCGAGTTAAGACGGGGATGGTACCTCCACCCCCGTGTTTGTTCAGCGACTTCAGGACTCCTGCCTAGTTGCGAGGGACCACTCGGGATTCTCCTCGAGGCTTGGCAGGGCAATTGGGACGCCTCTCCAGCTGAGGCGGGAGACCAAGGGTCCCTTTCCACGTGCCACAGGAATCCTGGGACTCCTATCAAGTTTCTCGAGGAGTCAGGCTTCGTCTCCTTTGCAGGCACTGATCTCCGCGTACCTCTGGAGTTTTCAAAGGATGTGAGGCCTCCGGTCGCGATGAGGTGGGGAATTAGGTCTTTCTCTGTGGTCTCCACAGGGGATTCAGACATCCTTTCGTCTTGGGAGATGCAAGACGAGCCTGCATTCAAGTCACTGCAGGGATATCCGGCCTTATTTGGCGTCAGGGCATCGCAGTGTCCATTCCACTTGAGGCCGCAAAATCAGGGTCCCTCTCACATACCTAGAGCTGAGAGAAGCCTCCTCTTGAGGTGCTTGTGGTAAGGTGGTATTCCTCTGGAGTCGAAGCCAGGGACTAACCTCTCATCTCGAGTTGATTTTTGGTCCATGGAGCTCTTTCGTGTTGCTACAGTGACCTCAGGATCCCTGTAGACTTGAAACAGTGTTCTTGGGGTTTCTCTGAAGTGCCACCAAGGAAATCAAGGCTCCTTTCATGTGTGATGTGCAACACGGAATTGCTCTGCACGCAGTGCAGGGGAATCGGGCCTAATCTCGCGGCGAGGGGGAAGTCTCATGGTTTTTCTTGAGTTGCGGCGGGAAACTGGGGTATATTCTCGAGTTGCGACGGGGATGGCCCTTCCACACACGTGTTTGTTCAGCGACGTCAGGACTCCTGCCTAGTTGCGAGGGACAACTCGGGATTCTCCTCGAGGCTTGGCAGGGCAATTGGGACGCCTCTCCAGCTGAGGCGGGAGACCAAGGGTCCCTTTCCACGTGCCACAGGAATCCTGGGACTCCTATCAAGTTTCACGAGGAGTCAGGCATCGTCTCCTTTGGAGGCACTGATCTCCGCGTACCTCTGGAGTTTTCAAAGGATGTGAGGCTTCCGGTCGCGATGAGGTGGGGAACTAGGTCTTTCTCTGTGGTCTCCACAGGGGATTCAGACATCCTTTCGTCTTGGGAGATGCAAGACGAGCCTGCATTCAAGTCACTGCAGGGATATCCGGCCTTATTTCGCGTCAGGGCATCGCAGTGTCCATTCCATTTGAGGCCGCAAACTCAGGGTCCCTTTCACTTACCTAGAGCTGAGAGAAGCCTCCTCTTGAGGTGCTTGTGGTAAGGTGGTATTCCTCTGGAGTCGAAGCCAGGGACTAACCTCTCATCTCGAGTTGATTTTTGGTCCACGGAGCTCTTTCGTGTTGCAACAGTGACCTCAGGATCCCTGTAGACTTGAAACAGTGTTCTTGGGGTTTCTCTGGAGTGCCACCAAGGAAATCAAGGCTCCTTTCATGTGTGATGTGCAACACGGAATTGCTCTGCGCGCATTGCAAGGGAATCGGGCCTCATCTCGCGGCGAGGGGGAAGTCTCATGGTTTTTCTCGAGTTGCGGCGGGAACCTGGGGTATATTCTCGAGTTAAGACGGGGATGGTACCTCCACCCACGTGTTTGTTCAGCGACTTCAGGACTCCTGCCTAGTTGCGAGGGACAACTCGGGATTCTCCTCGAGGCTTGGCAGGGCAATTGGGACCCCTCTCCAGCTGAGGCGGGAGACCAAGGGTCCCTTTCCACGTGCCACAGGAATCCTGGGACTCCTATCAAGTTTCACGAGGAGTCAGGCATCGTCTCCTTTGGAGGCACTCATCTCCGCGTACCTCTGGAGTTTTCAAAGGATGTGAGGCCTCCGGTCGCGATGAGGTGGGGAACGAGGTCTTTCTCTGTGGTCTCCACAGGGGATTCAGACATCCTTTCGTCTTGGGAGATGCAAGACGAGCCTGCATTCAAGTCACTGCAGGGATATCCGGCCTTATTTCGCGTCAGGGCATCGCAGTGTCCATTCCACTTGAGGCCGCAAACTCAGGGTCCCTCTCACATACCTAGAGCTCAGAGAAGCCTCCTCTTGAGGTGCTTGTGGTAAGGTGGTATTCCTCTGGAGTCGAAGCCAGGGACTAACCTCTCATCTCGAGTTGATTTGTGGTCCACGGAGCTCTTTCATGGTGCTACAGTCACCTCAGGATCCCTCTAGCCTTGAAACAGTGTTCTTGGGGTTTCTCTGCAGTGCCATCAAGGAAATCAAGGCTCCTTTCATGTTTGATGTGCAACACGGAATTGCTGTGCACGCAGTGCAAGGGAATCGGGCCTCATCTCGTGGCGAGGGGGAAGTCTCATGGTTTTTCTCGAGTTGCGGCGGGAACCTGGGGTATATTCTCGAGTTACGACGGGGATGGCCCTTCCAGCCACGTGTTTGTTCAGCGACGTCAGGACTCCTGCCTAGTTGCGAGGGACAACTCGAGATTCTCCTCGAGGCTTGGCAGGGCAATTGGGACGCCTCTCCAGCTGAGGCGGGAGACCAAGTGTCCCTTTCCGTGTGCCACAGGAATCCTGGGACTCCTATCAAGTTTCACGAGGAGTCAGGCATCGTCTCCTTTGGAGGCACTGATCTCCGCGTACCTCTGGAGTTTTCAAAGGATGTGAGGCCTCCGGTCGCGATGAGGTTGGGAACTAGGTCTTTCTCTGTGGTCTCCAAAGGGGATTAAGACATCCTTTCGTCTTGGGAGATGCAAGACGAGCCTGCATTCAAGTCACTGCAGGGATATCCGGCCTTATTTCGCGTCAGGGCATCGCAGCGTCCATTCCACTTGAGGCCGCAAACTCAGGGTCCCTCTCACATACCTAGAGCTGAGAGAAGCCTCCTCTTGAGGTGCTTGTGGTAAGGTGGTATTCCTCGGGAGTCGAAGCCAGGGACTAACCTCTCATCTCGAGTTGATTCTTGGTCCACGGAGCTCTTTCGTGTTGCTACAGTGACCTCAGGATCCCTCTAGCCTTGAAACAGTGTTCTTGGGGTTTCTCTGGAGTGCCATCAAGGAAATCAAGGCTCTTTTCATGTGTGATGTGCAACACGGAATTTCTCTGCACGCAGTGCAGGGGAATCGGGCCTCATCTCGCGGCGAGGGGGAAGTCTCATGGTTTTTCTCAAGTTGCGGCGGGAACCTGGGGTATATTCTCGAGTTACGACGGGAATGGCCCTTCCACCCACGTGTTTGTTCAGCGATGGCAGGACTCCTGCCTAGTTGCGAGGGACAACTCGGGATTCTCCTCGAGGCTTGGCAGGGCAATTGGGACGCCTCTCCACCTGAGGCGGGAGACCAAGGTTCTCTTTCCACGTGCCACAGGAATCCTGGGACTCCTATCAAGTTTCACGAGGAGTCAGGCATCGTCTCCTTTGGAGGCACTGATCTCCGCGTACCTCTGGAGTTTTCAAAGGATGTGAGGCCTCCGGTCGCGATGAGGTGGGGAACTAGGTCTTTCTCTGTGGTCTACACAGGTGATTCAGACATCCTTTCCTCTTGGGAGATGCAAGACGAGCCTGCATTTAAGTCACTGCAAGGATATCCGGCCTTATTTTGAGTCAGGGCATCGCGGTGTCCATTCCACTTGAGGCCGCAAACTCAGGGTCCCTCTAACATACCTAGAGCTGAGAGAAGCCTCCTCTTGAGGTGCTTGTGGTAAGGTGGTATTCCTCTGGAGTCGAAGCCAGGGACTAACCTCTCATCTCGAGTTGATTTTTGGTCCACGGAGCTCTTTCGTGTTGTTACAGTGACCTCAGGATCCCTCTAGCATTGAAACAGTGTTTTTGGGTTTTCTCTGGAGTGTCATCAAGGAAATCAAGGCTCCTTTCATGTGAGATGTGCAACACGGAATTGCTCTGCACGCAGTGCAGGGGAATCGGGCCTCATGTCGCGGCGAGGGGGAAGTCTCATGGTTTTTCTGGAGTTGCGGCGGGAACCTGGTGTATATTCTCGAGTTACGACGGGGATGGCCCTTCCACCCACGTGTTTGTTCAGCGACGTCAGGACTCCTGCCTAGTTGCGAGGGACAACTCGGGATTCTCCTCGAGGCTTGGCAGGGCAATTGGGACGCCTCTCCAGCTGAGGCGGGAGACCAAGGGTCCCTTTCCACGTGCCACAGGAATCCTGGGACTCCTATCAAGTTTCACGAGGAGTCAGGCATCGTCTCCTTTGGAGGCACTGATCTCCGCGTACCTCTGGAGTTTTCAAAGGATGTGAGGCCTCCGGTCGCGATGATGTGGGGAACTAGGTCTTTCTCTGTGGTCTCCACAGGGGATTCAGACATCCTTTCGTCTTGGGAGATGCAAGACGAGCCTGCATTCAAGTCACTGCAGGGATATCCGGCCTTATTTCGAGACAGGGCATCGCAGTGTCCATTCCACTTGAGGCCGCAAACTCAGGGTCCCTCTCACTTACCTACAGCTGAGAGAAGCCTCCTCTTGAGGTGCTTGTGGTAAGGTGGTATTCCTCTGGAGTCGAAGCCAGGGACTAACCTCTCATCTCGAGTTGATTTTTGGTCCACGGAGCTCTTTCGTGTTGCTACAGTGACCTCAGGATCCCTGTAGACTTGAAACAGTGTTCTTGGGGTTTCTCTGGAGTGCCACCAAGGAAATCAAGGCTCCTTTCATGTGTGATGTGCAACACGGAATTGCTCTGCACGCAGTGCAAGGGAATCGGGCCTCATCTCGTGGCGAGGGGGAAGTCTCATGGTTTTTCTCGAGTTGCGGCGGGAACCTGGGGTATATTCTCGAGTTAAGACGGGGATGGTACCTCCACCCACGTGTTTTTTCAGCGACTTCAGGACTCCTGCCTAGTTGCGAGGGACAACTCGGGATTCTCCTCGAGGCTTGGCAGGGCAATTGGGACGCCTCTCCAGCTGAGGCGGGAGACCAAGGGTCCCTTTCCACGTGCCACAGGAATCCTGGGACTCCTATCAAGTTTCACGAGGAGTCAGGCATCGTCTCCTTTGGAGGCACTGATCTCCGCGTACCTCTGGAGTTTTCAAAGGATGTGAGGCCTCCGGTCGCGATGAGGTGGGGAACTAGGTCTTTCTCTGTGGTCTCCACAGGGGATTCAGACATCCTTTCGTCTTGGGAGATGCAAGACGAGCCTGCATTCAAGTCACTGCAGGGATATCCGGCCTTATTTCGCGTCAGGGCATCGCAGTGTCCATTTCACTTGAGGCCGCAAACTAGGGTCCCTCTCACATACCTAGAGCTGAGAGAAGCCTCCTCTTGAGCTGCTTGTGGTAAGGTGGTATTCCTCTGGAGTCGAAGCCAGGGACTAACCTCTCATCTCGAGTTGATTCTTGGTCCACGGAGCTCTTTCGTGTTGCTACAGTGACCTCAGGATCCCTCTAGCCTTGAAACAGTGTTCTTGGGGTTTCTCTGGAGTGCCATCAAGGAAATCAAGGCTCCTTTCATGTGTGATGTGCAACACGGAATTGCTCTGCACGCAGTGCAGGGGAATCGGGCCTCATCTCGCGGCGAGGGGGAAGTCTCATGGTTTTTCTCGAGTTGCGGCGGGAACCTGGGGTATATTCTCGAGTTACGACGGGGATGGCCCTTCCACACACGTGTTTGTTCAGCGACGGCAGGACTCCTGCCTAGTTGCGAGGGACAACTCGGGATTATCCTCGAGGCTTGGCAGGGCAATTGGGACGCCTCTCCAGCTGAGGCGGGAGACCAAGGGTCCCTTTCCACGTGCCACAGGAATCCTGGGACTCCAATCAAGTTTAACGAGGAGTCAGGCATCGTCTCCTTTCGAGGCACTGATCTCCGTGTACCTCTGGAGTTTTCAAAGGATGTGAGGCCTCCGATCGCGATGAGGTGGGGAACTAATTCTTTCTCTGTGGTCTACACAGGTGATTCAGACATCCTTTCGTCTTGGGAGATGCAAGACGAGCCTGCATTCAAGTCACTGCAAGGATATCCGGCCTTATTTTGAGTCAGGGCATCGCGGTGTCGATTCCACTTGAGGCCGCAAACTCAGGGTCCCTCTAACATACCTAGAGCTGAGAGAAGCCTCCTCTTGAGGTGCTTGTGGTAAGGTGGTATTCCTCTGGAGTCGAAGCCAGGGACTAACCTCTCATCTCGAGTTGATTTTTGGTCCACGGAGCTCTTTCGTGTTGCTACAGTGACCTCAGGATCCCTCTAGCCTTGAAACAGTGTTCTTGGGGTTTCTCTGGAGTGCCACCAAGGAAATCAAGACTTCTTTCATGTGTGATGTGCAACACGGAATTGCTCTGCACGCAGTGAAAGGGAATCGGGCCTTATCTCGAGGCGAGGGGGAAGTCTCATGGTTTTTCTGGAGTTGCGGCGGGAACCTGGGGTATATTCTCGAGTTACGACGGGGATGGTACCTCCACCCACGTGTTTGTTCAGCGACTTCAGGACTCCTGCCTAGTTGCGAGGGACAACTCGGGATTCTCCTCGAGGCTTGGCAGGGCAATTGGGACGCCTCTCCAGCTGAGGCGGGAGACCAAGGGTCCCTTTCCACGTGCCACAGGAATCCTGGGATTCCTATCAAGTTTCACGAGGAGTCAGGCATCGTCTCCTTTGGAGGCACTGATCTCCGTGTACCTCTGGAGTTTTCAAAGGATGTGAGGCCTCCGATCGCGATGAGGTGGGGAACTAGGTCTTTCTCTGTGGTCTACACAGGTGATTCAGACATCCTTTCGTCTTGGGAGATGGAAGACGAGCCTGCATTCAAGTCACTGCAAGGATATCCGGCCTTATTTTGAGTCAGGGCATCGCGGTGTCCATTCCACTTGAGGCCGCAAACTCAGGGTCCCTCTAACATACCTAGAGCTGAGAGAAGCCTCCTCTTGAGGTGCTTGTGGTAAGGTGGTATTCCTCTGGAATCGAAGCCAGGGACTAACCTCTCATCTCGAGTTGATTTTTGGTCCACGGAGCTCTTTCGTGTTGCTACAGTGACCTCAGGATCCCTCTAGCCTTGAAACAGTGTTCTTGGGGTTTCTCTGGAGTGTCACCAAGGAAATCAAGACTCCTTTCATGTGTGATGTGCAACACGGAATTGCTCTGCACGCAGTGCAGGGGAATCGGGCTTCATCTCGCGGCGAGGGGGAAGTCTCATGGTTTTTCTCGAGTTGCGGCGGGAAACTGGGGTATATTCTCGAGTTACGACGGGGATGGCCCTTCCACACACGTGTTTGCTCAGCGAAGTCAGGACTCCTGCCTAGTTGCGAGGGACAACTCGGGATTCTCCTCGAGGCTTGGCAGGGCAATTGGGACGCCTCTCCAGCTGAGGCGGGAGACCAAGGGTCCCTTTCCACGTGCCACAGGAATCCTGGGACTCCTATCAAGTTTCACGAGGAGTCAGGCATCGTCTCCTTTGGAGGCACTGATCTCCGCGTCCCTCTGGAGTTTTCAAAGGATGTGAGGCCTCCGGTCGCGATGAGGTGGGGAACTAGGTCTTTCTCTGTGGTCTCCACAGGGGATTCAGACATCCTTTCGTCTTGGGAGATGCAAGACGAGCCTGCATTCAAGTCACTGCAGGGATATCCGGCCTTATTTCGCGTCAGGGCATCGCAGTGTCCATTCCATTTGAGGCCGCAAACTCAGGGTCCCTCTCACTTACCTAGAGCTGAGAGAAGCCTCCTCTTGAGGTGCTTGCGGTAAGGTGGTATTCCTCTGGAGTCGAAGCCAGGGACTAACCTCTCATCTCGAGTTGATTTTTGGTCCACGGAGCTCTTTCGTGTTGCTACAGTGACCTCAGGATCCCTGTAGACTTGAAACAGTGTTCTTGGGGTTTCTCTGGAGTGCCACCAAGGAAATCAAGGCTCCTTTCATGTGTGATGTGCAACACGGAATTGCTCTGCACGCATTGCAAGGGAATCGGGCCTCATCTCGCGGCGAAGGGGAAGTCTCATGGTTTTTCTCGAGTTGCGGCGGGAACCTGGGGTATATTCTCGAGTTAAGACGGGGATGGTACCTCCACCCACGTGTTTGTTCAGCGACTTCAGGACTCCTGCCTAGTTGCGAGGGACAACTCGGGATTCTCCTCGAGGCTTGGCAGGGCAATTGGGACGCCTCTCCACCTGAGGCGGGAGACCAAGTTTCTCTTTCCACGTGACACAGGAATCCTGGGACTCCTATCAAGTTTCACGAGGAGTCAGGCATCGTCTCCTTTGGAGGCACTGATCTCCGTGTACCTCTGGAGTTTTCAAATGATGTGAGGCCTCCGGTCGCGATGAGGTGGGGAACTAGGTCTTTCTCTGTGGTCTACACAGGTGATTCAGACATCCTTTCGTCTTGAGAGATGCAAGACGAGCCTGCATTCAAGTCACTGCAAGTATATCCGGCCTTATTTCGAGTCAGGGCATCGCGGTGTCCATTCCACTTGAGGCCGCAAACTCAGGGTCCCTCTAACGTACCTAGAGCTGAGAGAAGCCTCCTCTTGAGGTGCTTGTGGAAAGGTGGTATTCCTCTGGAGTCGAAGCCAGGGACTAACCTTTCATCTCGAGTTGATTTTTGGTCCACGGAGCTCTTTCATGTTGCTACAGTGACCTCAGGATCCCTCTAGCCTTGAAACAGTGTTCTTGGGGTTTCTCTGGAGTGCCACCAAGGAAATCAAGACTCCTTTCATGTGTGATGTGCAAGACGGAATTGCTCTGCACGCAGTGCATGGGAATCGGGCCTCATCTCGCAGCGAGGGGGAACTCTCATGGTTTTTCTCGAGTTGCGGCGGGAACCTGGGGTATATTCTCGAGTTACGACGGGGAAGGCCCTTCCACACACGTGTTTGTTCAGCGACGTCAGGACTCCTGCCTACCTGCGAGGGACAACTCGGGATTCTCCTCGAGGCTTGGCAGGGCAATTGGGACGCCTCTCCAGCTGAGGTGGGAGACCAAGGGTCCCTTTCCACGTGCCACAGGAATCCTGGGACTCCTATCAAGTTTCACGAGGAGTCAGGCTTCGTCTCCTTTGGAGGCACTGATCTCCGCATACCTCTGGAGCTTTCAAAGGATGTGAGGCCTCCGGTCGCGATGAGGTGGGGAACTAGGTCTTTCTCTGTGGTCTCCACAGGGGATTCAGACATCCTTTCTTCTTGGGAGATGCAAGACGTGCCTGCATTCAAGTCACTGTAAGGATATCCAGCCTTATTTCGAGTCAGGTCATCCCGGTGTCCATTCCACTTGAGGCCGCAAACTCAGGGTCCCTCTCACATAGCTAGAGCTGAGAGAAGCCTCCTCTTGAGGTGCTTGTGGTAAGGTGGTATTCCTCTGGAGTCGAAGCCAGGGACTAACCTCTCATCTCGAGTTGATTTTTGGTCCACGGAGCTCTTTCGTGTTGCTACAGTGACCTCAGGATCCCTGTAGACTTGAAACAGTGTTCTTGGGGTTTCTCTGGAGTGCCACCAAGGAAATCAAGGCTCCTTTCATGTGTGATGTGCAACACGGAATTGCTCTGGACGCATTGCAGGGGAATCGGGCCTCATCTCGCGGCGAGGGGGAAGTCTCATGGTTTTTCTCGAGTTGCGGCGGGAACCTGGTGTATATTCTCGAGTTACGACGGGGATGGCCCTTCCACCCACGTGTTTATTCAGCGACGTCAGGACTCCTGCCTAGTTGCGAGGGACAACTCGGGATTCTCCTCGAGGCTTGGCAGGGCAATTGGGACGCCTCTCCAGCTGAGGCGGGAGACCAAGGGTCCCTTTCCACGTGCCACAGGAATCCTGGGACTCCTATCAAGTTTCACGAGGAGTCAGGCATCGTCTCCTTTGGAGGCACTGATCTCCGCGTACCTCTGGAGTTTTCAAAGGATGTGAGGCCTCCGGTCGCGATGAGGTGGGGAACTAGGTCTTTCTCTATGGTCTCCACAGGGCATTCAGACATCCTTTCGTCTTGGGAGATGCAAGACGAGCCTGCATTCAAGTCACTGCAGGGATATCCGGCCTTATTTCGAGTCAGGGCATCGCAGTGTCCATTCCACTTGAGGCCGCAAACTCAGGGTCCCTCTCACTTACCTAGAGCTGAGAGAAGCCTCTTCTTGAGGTGCTTGTGGTAAGGTGGTATTCCTCTGGAGTCGAAGCCAGGGACTAACCTCTCATCTCGAGTTGATTTTTGGTCCACGGAGCTCTTTCGTGTTGCTACAGTGACCTCAGGATCCCTGTAGACTTGAAACAGTGTTCTTGGGGTTTCTCTGGAGTGCCACCAAGGAAATCAAGGCTCCTTTCATGTGTGATGTGCAACACGGAATTGCTCTGCACGCAGTGCAAGGGAATCGGGCCTCATCTCGTGGCGAGGGGGAAGTCTCATGGTTTTTCTCGAGTTGCGGCGGGAACCTGGGGTATATTCTCGAGTTAAGACGGGGATGGTACCTCCACCCACGTGTTTGTTCAGCGACTTCAGGACTCCTGCCTAGTTGCGAGGGACAACTCGGGATTCTCCTCGAGGCTTGGCAGGGCAATTGGGACGCCTCTCCAGCTGAGGCGGGAGACCAAGGGTCCCTTTCCACGTGCCACAGGAATCCTGGGACTCCTATCAAGTTTCACGAGGAGTCAGGCTTCGTCTCCTTTGGAGGCACTGATCCCCGCGTACCTCTGGAGTTTTCGAAGTATGTGAGGCCTCCGGTCGCGATGAGGTGGGGAACTAGGTCTTTCTCTGTGGTCTCCACAGGGGATTCAGACATCCTTTCGTCTTGGGAGATGCAAGACGAGCCTGCATTCAAGTCACTGCAGGGATATCCGGCCTTATTTCGCGTCAGGGCATCGCAGTGTCCATTCCACTTGAGGCCGCAAACTCAGGGTCCCTCTCACATACCTAGAGCTGAGAGAAGCCTCCTCTTGAGGTGCTTGAGGTAAGGTGGTATTCCTCTGGAGTCGAAGCCAGGGACTAACCTCTCATCTCGAGTTGATTTTTGGTCCACGGAGCTCTTTCGTGTTGCTACAGTGACCTCAGGATCCCTGTAGACTTGAAACAGTGTTCTTGGGGTTTCTCTGGAGTGCCACCAAGGAAATCAAGGCTCCTTTCATGTGTGATGTGCAACACGGAATTGCTCTGCACGCAGTGCAAGGGAATCGGGCCTCATCTCGCGGCGAGGGGGAAGTCTCATGGTTTTTCTCGAGTTGCGGCGGGAACCTGGGGTATATTCTCGAGTTAAGACGGGGATGGTACCTCCACCCACGTGTTTGTTCAGCGACTTCAGGACTCCTGCCTAGTTGCGAGGGACAACTCGGGATTCTCCTCGAGGCTTGGCAGGGCAATTGGGACGCCTCTCCAGCTGAGGCGGGAGACCAAGGGTCCCTTTCCACGTGCCACAGGAATCCTGGGACTCCTATCAAGTTTCACGAGGAGTCAGGCTTCGTCTCCTTTGGAGGCACTGATCTCCGCGTACCTCTGGAGTTTTCAAAGGATGTGAGGCCTCCGGTCGCGATGAGGTGGGGAACTAGGTCTTTCTCTGTGGTCTCCACAGGGGATTCAGACATCCTTTCGTCTTGGGAGATGCAAGACGAGCCTGCATTCAAGTCACTGCAGGGATATCCGGCCTTATTTCACGTCAGGGCATCGCAGTGTCCATTTCACTTGAGGCCGCAAACTAGGGTCCCTCTCACATACCTAGAGCTGAGAGAAGCCTCCTCTTGAGCTGCTTGTGGTAAGGTGGTATTCCTCTGGAGTCGAAGCCAGGGACTAACCTCTCATCTCGAGTTGATTCTTGGTCCACGGAGCTCTTTCGTGTTGCTACAGTGACCTCAGGATCCCTCTAGCCTTGAAACAGTGTTCTTGGGGTTTCTCTGGAGTGCCATCAAGGAAATCAAGGCTCCTTTCATGTGTGATGTGCAACACGGAATTGCTCTGCACGCAGTGCAGGGGAATCGGGCCTCATCTCGCGGCGAGGGGGAAGTCTCATGGTTTTTCTCGAGTTGCGGCGGGAACCTGGGGTATATTCTCGAGTTACGACGGGGATGGCCCTTCCACACACGTGTTTGTTCAGCGACGGCAGGACTCCTGCCTAGTTGCGAGGGACAACTCGGGATTATCCTCGAGGCTTGGCAGGGCAATTGGGACGCCTCTCCAGCTGAGGCGGGAGACCAAGGGTCCCTTTCCACGTGCCACAGGAATCCTGGGACTCCAATCAAGTTTAACGAGGAGTCAGGCATCGTCTCCTTTCGAGGCACTGATCTCCGTGTACCTCTGGAGTTTTCAAAGGATGTGAGGCCTCCGATCGCGATGAGGTGGGGAACTAATTCTTTCTCTGTGGTCTACACAGGTGATTCAGACATCCTTTCGTCTTGGGAGATGCAAGACGAGCCTGCATTCAAGTCACTGCAGGGATATCCGGCCTTATCTCGAGTCAGGGCATCGCGGTGTCCATTCCACTTGAGGCCGCAAACTCAGGGTCCCTCTAACATACCTAGAGCTGAGAGAAGCCTCCTCTTGAGGTGCTTGTGGTAAGGTGGTATTCCTCTGGAGTCGAAGCCAGGGACTAACCTCTCATCTCGAGTTGATTTTTGGTCCACGGAGCTCTTTCGTGTTGCTACAGTGACCTCAGGATCCCTCTAGCCTTGAAACAGTGTTCTTGGGGTTTCTCTGGAGTGCCACCAAGGAAATCAAGACTTCTTTCATGTGTGATGTGCAACACGAAATTGCTCTGCACGCAGTGCAGGGGAATCGGGCCTCATCTCGCGGCGAGGGGGAAGTCTCATGGTTTTTCTCGAGTTGCGGCGGGAACCTGGGGTATATTCTCGAGTTACGACGGGGATGGTACCTCCACCCACGTGTTTGTTCAGCGACGTCAGGACTCCTGCCTAGTTGCGAGGGACAACTCGGGATTCTCCTCGAGGCTTGGCAGGGCAATTGGGACGCCTCTCCAGCTGAGGCGGGAGACCAAGGGTCCCTTTCCACGTGCCACAGGAATCCTGGGACTCCTATCAAGTTTCTCGAGGAGTCAGGCTTCGTCTCCTTTGCAGGCACTGATCTCTGCGTACCTCTGGAGTTTTCAAAGGATGTGAGGCCTCCGGTCGCGATGAGGTGGGGAACTAGGTCTTTCTCTGTGGTCTCCACAGGGGATTCAGACATCCTTTCGTCTTGGGAGATGCAAGACGAGCCTGCATTCAAGTCACTGCAGGGATATCCGGCCTTATTTCGCGTCAGGGCATCGCAGTGTCCATTCCACTTGAGGCCGCAAACTCAGGGTCCCTCTCACATACCTAGAGCTGAGAGAAGCCTCCTCTTGAGGTGCTTGTGGTAAGGTGGTATTCCTCTGGAGTCGAAGCCAGGGACTAACCTCTCATCTCGAGTTGATTTTTGGTCCATGGAGCTCTTTCGTGTTGCTACAGTGACCTCAGGATCCCTGTAGACTTGAAACAGTGTTCTAGGGGTTTCTCTGGAGTGCCACCAAGGAAATCAAGGCTCCTTTCATGTGTGATGTGCAACACGGAATTGCTCTGCACGCAGTGAAAGGGAATCGGGCCTCATCTCGAGGCGAGGGGGAAGTCTCATGGTTTTTCTCGAGATGCGGCGGGAACCTGGGGTATATTCTCGAGTTACGACGGGGATGGTACCTCCACCCACGTGTTTGTTCAGTGACTTCAGGACTCCTGCCTAGTTGCGAGGGACAACTCGGGATTCTTCTGGAGGCTTGGAAGGGCAATTGGGACGCCTCTCAAGCTGAGGCGGGAGACCAAGGGTCCCTTTCCACGTGCCACAGGAATCCTGGGATTCCTATCAAGTTTCACGAGGAGTCAGGCATCGTCTGCTTTGGAGGCACTGATCTCCGTGTACCTCTGGAGTTTTCAAAGGATGTGAGGCCTCCGATCGCGATGAGCTGGGGAACTAGGTCTTTCTCTGTGGTCTACACAGGTGATTCAGACATCCTTTCGTCTTGGGAGATGGAAGACGAGCCTGCATTCAAGTCACTGCAAGGATATCCGGCCTTATTTTGAGTCAGGGCATCGCGGTGTCCATTCCACTTGAGGCCGCAAACTCAGGGTCCCTCTAACATACCTAGAGCTGAGAGAAGCCTCCTCTTGAGGTGCTTGTGGTAAGGTGGTATTCCTCTGGAGTCGAAGCCAGGGACTAACCTCTCATCTCGAGTTGATTTTTGGTCCACGGAGCTCTTTCGTGTTGCTACAGTGACCTCAGGATCCCTCTAGCCTTGAAACAGTGTTCTTGGGGTTTCTCTGGAGTGTCACCATGGAAATCAAGACTCCTTTCATGTGTGATGTGCAACATGGAATTGCTCTGCACGCAGTGCAGGGGAATCGGGCCTCATCTCGCGGCGAGGGGGAAGTCTCATGGTTTTTCTCGAGTTGCGGCGGGAAACTGGGGTATATTCTCGAGTTACGACGGGGATGGCCCTTCCACACACGTGTTTGTTCAGCGACGTCAGGACTCCTGCCTAGTTGCGAGGGACAACTCGGGATTCTCCTCGAGGCTTGGCAGGGCAATTGGGACGCCTCTCCAGCTGAGGCGGGAGACCAAGGGTCCCTTTCCACGTGCCACAGGAATCCTGGGACTCCTATCAAGTTTCACGAGGAGTCAGGCATCGTCTCCTTTGGAGGCACTGATCTCCGCGTACCTCTGGAGTTTTCAAAGGATGTGAGGCCTCCGGTCGCGATGAGGTGGTGAACTAGTTCTTTCTCTGTGGTCTCCACAGGGGATTCAGACATCCTTTCGTCTTGGGAGATGCAAGACGAGCCTGCATTCAAGTCACTGCAGGGATATCCCGCCTTATTTCGCGTCAGGGCATCGCAGTGTCCATTCCATTTGAGGCCGCAAACTCAGGGTCCCTTTCGCTTACCTAGAGCTGAGAGAAGCCTCCTCTTGAGGTGCTTGTGGTAAGGTGGTATTCCTCTGGAGTCGAAGCCAGGGACTAACCTCTCATCTCGAGTTGATTTTTGGTCCACGGAGCTCTTTCGTGTTGCTACAGTGACCTCAGGATCCCTGTAGACTTGAAACAGTGTTCTTGGGGTTTCTCTGGAGTGCCACCAAGGAAATCAAGGCTCCTTTCATGTGTGATGTGCAACACGGAATTGCTCTGCACGCATTGCAAGGGAATCGGGCCTCATCTCGCGGCGAAGGGGAAGTCTCATGGTTTTTCTCGAGTTGCGGCGGGAACCTGGGGTATATTCTCGAGTTAAGACGGGGATGGTACCTCCACCCACGTGTTTGTTCAGCGACTTCAGGACTCCTGCCTAGTTGCGAGGGAAAACTCGGGATTCTCCTCGAGGCTTGGCAGGGCAATTGGGACCCCTCTCCAGCTGAGGCGGGAGACCAAGGGTCCCTTTCCACGTGCCACAGGAATCCTGGGACTCCTATCAAGTTTCACGAGGAGTCAGGCATCGTCTCCTTTGGAGGCACTGATCTCCGCGTACCTCTGGAGTTTTCAAAGGATGTGAGGCCTCCGGTCGCGATGAGGTGGGGAACTAGGTCTTTCTCTGTGGTCTCCACAGGGGATTCAGACATCCTTTCGTCTTGGGAGATGCAAGACGAGCCTGCATTCAAGTCACTGCAGGGATATCCGGCCTTATTTCGAGCCAGGGCATCGCAGTGTCCATTCCACTTGAGGCCGCAAACTCAGGGTCCCTCTCACATACCTAGAGCTCAGAGAAGCCTCCTCTTGAGGTGCTTGTGGTAAGGTGGTATTCCTCTGGAGTCGAAGCCAGGGACTAACCTCTCATCTCGAGTTGATTTGTGGTCCACGGAGCTCTTTCATGTTGCTACAGTCACCTCAGGATCCCTCTAGCCTTGAAACAGTGTTCTTGGGGTTTCTCTGCAGTGCCATCAAGGAAATCAAGGCTCCTTTCATGTTTGATGTGCAACACTGAATTGCTGTGCACGCAGTGCAGGGGAATCGGGCCTCATCTCCCGGCGACGGGGAAGTCTCATGGTTTTTCTCGAGTTGCGGCGGGAACCTGGGGTATATTCTCGAGTTACGACGGGGATGGCCCTTCCAGCCACGTGTTTGTTCAGCGATGGCAGGACTCCTGCCTAGTTGCGAGGGACAACTCGGGATTCTCCTCGAGGCTTGGCAGGGCAATTGGGACGCCTCTCCACCTGAGGCGGGAGACCAAGGTTCTCTTTCCACGTGCCAAAGGAATCCTGGGACTCCTATCAAGTTTCACGAGGAGTCATGCATCGTCTCCTTTGGAGGCACTAATCTCCGTGTACCTCTGGAGTTTTCAAAGGATGTGAGGCCTCCGGTCGCGATGAGGTGGGGAACTAGGTCTTTCTCTGTGGTCTACACAGGTGATTCAGACATCCTTTCGTCTTGAGAGATGCAAGACGAGCCTGCATTCAAGTCACTGCAAGGATATCCGGCCTTATTTCGAGTCAGGGCATCGCGGTGTCCATTCCACTTGAGGCCGCAAACTCAGGGTCCCTCTAACATACCTAGAGCTGAGAGAAGCCTCCTCTTGAGGTGCTTGTGGAAAGGTGGTATTCCTCTGGAGTCGAAGCCAGGGACTAACCTTTCATCTCGAGTTGATTTTTGGTCCACGGAGCTCTTTCGTGTTGCTACAGTGACCTCAGGATCCCTCTAGCCTTGAAACAGTGTTCTTGAAATTTCTCTGGAGTGCCACCAAGGAAATCAAGACTCCTTTCATGTGTGATGTGCAAGACGGAATTGCTCTGCACGCAGTGCATGGGAATCGGGCCTCATCTCGCGGCGAGGGGGAACTCTCATGGTTTTTCTCGAGTTGCGGCGGGAACCTGGGGTATATTCTCGAGTTACGACGGGGATGGCCCTTCCACACACGTGTTTGTTCAGCGACGTCAGGACTCCTGCCTAGTTGCGAGGGACAACTCGGGATTCTCCTCGAGGCTTGGCAGGGCAATTGGGACGCCTCTCCAGCTGAGGTGGGAGACCAAGGGTCCCTTTCCACGTGCCACAGGAATCCTGGGACCCCTATCAAGTTTCACGAGGAGTCAGGCATCGTCTCCTTTGGAGGCACTGATCTCCGCATACCTCTGGAGTTTTCAAAGGATGTGAGGCCTCCGGTCGCGATGAGGTGGGGAACTAGGTCTTTCTCTGTGGTCTCCACAGGGGATTCAGACATCCTTTCTTCTTGGGAGATGCAAGACGTGCCTGCATTCAAGTCACTGTAAGGATATCCAGCCTTATTTCGAGTCAGGTCATCCCGGTGTCCATTCCACTTGAGGCCGCAAACTCAGGGTCCCTCTCACATAGCTAGAGCTGAGAGAAGCCTCCTCTTGAGGTGCTTGTGGTAAGGTGGTATTCCTCTGGAGTCGAAGCCAGGGACTAACCTCTCATCTCGAGTTGATTTTTGGTCCACGGAGCTCTTTCGTGTTGTTACAGTGACCTCAGGATCCCTCTAGCATTGAAACAGTGTTCTTGGGTTTTCTCTGGAGTGTCATCAAGGAAATCAAGGCTCCTTTCATGTGAGATGTGCAACACGGAATTGCTCTGCACGCAGTGCAGGGGAATCGGGCCTCATGTCGCGGCGAGGGGGAAGTCTCATGGTTTTTCTCGAGTTGCGGCGGGAACCTGGGGTATATTCTCGAGTTACGACGGGGATGGCCCTTCCACCCACGTGTTTGTTCAGCGACGTCAGGACTCCTGCCTAGTTGCGAGGGACAACTCGGGATTCTCCTCGAGGCTTGGCAGGGCAATTGGGACGCCTCTCCAGCTGAGGCGGGAGACCAAGGGTCCCTTTCCACGTGCCACAGGAATCCTGGGACTCCTATCAAGTTTCACGAGGAGTCAGGCATCGTCTCCTTTGGAGGCACTGATCTCCGCGTACCTCTGGAGTTTTCAAAGGATGTGAGGCCTCCGGTCGCGATGAGGTGGGGAACTAGGTCTTTCTCTGTGGTCTCCACAGGGGATTCAGACATCCTTTCGTCTTGGGAGATGCAAGACGAGCCTGCATTCAAGTCACTGCAGGGATATCTGGCCTTATTTCGAGTCAGGGCATCGCAGTGTCCATTCCACTTGAGGCCGCAAACTCAGGGTCCCTCTCACTTACCTAGAGCTGAGAGAAGCCTCCTCTTGAGGTGCTTGTGGTAAGGTGGTATTCCTCTGGAGTCGAAGCCAGGGACTAACCTCTCATCTCGAGTTGATTTTTGGTCCACGGAGCTCTTTCGTGTTGCTACAGTGACCTCAGGATCCCTGTAGACTTGAAACAGTGTTCTTGGGGTTTCTCTGGAGTGCCACCAAGGAAATCAAGGCTCCTTTCATGTGTGATGTGCAACACGGAATTGCTCTGCACGCAGTGCAAGGGAATCGGGCCTCATCTCGCGGCGAGGGGGAAGTCTCATGGTTTTTCTCGAGTTGCGGCGGGAACCTGGGGTATATTCTCGAGTTAAGACGGGGATGGTACCTCCACCCACGTGTTTGTTCAGCGACTTCAGGACTCCTGCCTAGTTGCGAGGGACAACTCGGGATTCTCCTCGAGGCTTGGCAGGGCAATTGGGACGCCTCTCCAGCTGAGGCGGGAGACCAAGGGTCCCCTTTCCACGTGCCACAGGAATCCTGGGACTCCTATCAAGTTTCACGAGGAGTCAGGCTTCGTCTCCTTTGGAGGCACTGATCTCCGCGTACCTCTGGAGTTTTCAAAGGATGTGAGGCCTCTGGTCGCGATGAGGTGGGGAACTAGGTCTTTCTCTGTGGTCTCCACAGGGGATTCAGACATCCTTTCGTCTTGGGAGATGCAAGACGAGCCTGCATTCAAGTCACTGCAGGGATATCCGGCCTTATTTCGCGTCAGGGCATCGCAGTGTCCATTCCACTTGAGGCCGCAAACTCAGGGTCCCTCTCACATACCTAGAGCTGAGAGAAGCCTCCTCTTGAGGTGCTTGAGGTAAGGTGGTATTCCTCTGGAGTCGAAGCCAGGGACTAACCTCTCATCTCGAGTTGATTTTTGGTCCACGGAGCTCTTTCGTGTTGCTACAGTGACCTCAGGATCCCTGTAGACTTGAAACAGTGTTCTTGGGGTTTCTCTGGAGTGCCACCAAGGAAATCAAGGCTCCTTTCATGTGTGATGTGCAACACGGAATTGCTCTGCACGCAGTGCAAGGGAATCGGGCCTCATCTCGCGGCGAGGGGGAAGTCTCATGGTTTTTCTCGAGTTGCGGCGGGAACCTGGGGTATATTCTCGAGTTAAGACGGGGATGGTACCTCCACCCACGTGTTTGTTCAGCGACTTCAGGACTCCTGCCTAGTTGCGAGGGACAACTCGGGATTCTCCTCGAGGCTTGGCAGGGCAATTGGGACGCCTCTCCAGCTGAGGCGGGAGACCAAGGGTCCCTTTCCACGTGCCACAGGAATCCTGGGACTCCTATCAAGTTTCACGAGGAGTCAGGCATCGTCTCCTTTGGAGGCACTGATCTCCGCGTACCTCTGGAGGTTTCAAAGGATGTGAGGCCTCCGGTCGCGATGAGGTGGGGAACTAGGTCTTTCTCTGTGGTCTCCACAGGGGATTCAGACATCCTTTCGTCTTGGGAGATGCAAGACGAGCCGGCATTCAAGTCACTGCAGGGATATCCGGCCTTATTTCGCGTCAGGGCATCGCAGTGTCCATTCCACTTGAGGCCGCAAACTAGGGTCCCTCTCACATACCTAGAGCTGAGAGAAGCCTCCTCTTGAGCTGCTTGTGTAAGGTGGTATTCCTCTGGAGTCGAAGCCAGGGACTAACCTCTCATCTCGAGTTGATTCTTGGTCCACGGAGCTCTTTCGTGTTGCTACAGTGACCTCAGGATCCCTCTAGCCTTGAAACAGTGTTCTTGGGGTTTCTCTGGAGTGCCATCAAGGAAATCAAGGCTCCTTTCATGTGTGATGTGCAACACGGAATTGCTCTGCACGCAGTGCAGGGGAATCGGGCCTCATCTCGCGGCGAGGGGGAAGTCTCATGGTTTTTCTCGAGTTGCGGCGGGAACCTGGGGTATATTCTCGAGTTACGACGGGGATGGCCCTTCCACACACGTGTTTGTTCAGCGACGGCAGGACTCCTGCCTAGTTGCGAGGGACAACTCGGGATTCTCCTCGAGGCTTGGCAGGGCAATTGGGACGCCTCTCCAGCTGAGGCGGGAGACCAAGGGTCCCTTTCCACGAGCCACAGGAATACTGGGACTCCAATCAAGTTTCACGAGGAGTCAGGCATCGTCTCCTTTCGAGGCACTGATCTCCGTGTACCTCTGGAGTTTTCAAAGGATGTGAGGCCTCCGATCGCGATGAGGTGGGGAACTAATTCTTTCTCTGTGGTCTACACAGGTGATTCAGACATCCTTTCGTCTTGGGAGATGCAAGACGAGCCTGCATTCAAGTCACTGCAAGGATATCCGGCCTTATTTTGAGTCAGGGCATCGCGGTGTCCATTCCACTTGAGGCCGCAAACTCAGGGTCCCTCTAACATACCTAGAGCTGAGAGAAGCCTCCTCTTGAGGTGCTTGTGGTAAGGTGGTATTCCTCTGGAGTCGAAGCCAGGGACTAACCTCTCATCTCGAGTTGATTTTTGGGCCACGGAGCTCTTTCGTGTTGCTACAGTGACCTCAGGATCCCTCTAGCCTTGAAACAGTGTTCTTGGGGTTTCTCTGGAGTGCCACCAAGGAAATCAAGACTTCTTTCATGTGTGATGTGAAACACGAAATTGCTCTGCACGCAGTGCAGGGGAATCGGGCCTCATCTCGCGGCGAGGGGGAAGTCTCATGGTTTTTCTCGAGTTGCGGCGGGAAACTGGGGTATATTCTCGAGTTACGACGGTGATGGCCCTTCCACACACGTGTTTGTTCAGCGACGTCAGGACTCCTGCCTAGTTGCGAGGGACAACTCGGGATTCTCCTCGAGGCTTGGCAGGGCAATTGGGACGCCTCTCCAGCTGAGGCGGGAGACCAAGGGTCCCTTTCCACGTGCCACAGGAATCCTGGGACTCCTATCAAGTTTCACGAGGAGTCAGGCATCGTCTCCTTTGGAGGCACTGATCTCCGCGTACCTCTGGAGTTTTCAAAGGATGTGAGGCCTCCGGTCGCGATGAGGTGGGGAACTAGGTCTTTCTCTGTGGTCTCCACAGGGGATTCAGACATCCTTTCATCTTGGGAGATGCAAGACGAGCCTGCATTCAAGTCACTGCAGGGATATCCGGCCTTATTTCGAGTCAGGGCATCGCAGTGTCCATTCCACTTGAGGCCGCAAACTCAGGGTCCCTTTCACTTACCTAGAGCTGAGAGAAGCCTCCTCTTGAGGTGCTTGTGGTAAGGTGGTATTCCTCTGGAGTCGAAGCCAGGGACTAACCTCTCATCTCGAGTTGATTCTTGGTCCACGGAGCTCTTTCGTGTTGCTACAGTGACCTCAGGATCCCTGTACACTTGAAACAGTGTTCTTGGGGTTTCTCTGGAGTGCCACCAAGGAAATCAAGGCTCCTTTCATGTGTGATGTGCAACACGGAATTGCTCTGCACGCAGTGCAAGGGAATCGGGCCTCATCTCGCGGCGAGGGGGAAGTCTCATGGTTTTTCTCGAGTTGCGGCGGGAACCTGGGGTATATTCTCGAGTTAAGACGGGGATGGTACCTCCACCCACGTGTTTATTCAGCGACTTCAGGACTCCTGCCTAGTTGCGAGGGACAACTCGGGATTCTCCTCGAGGCTTGGCAGGGCAATTGGGACGCCTCTCCAGCTGAGGCGGGAGACCAAGGGTCCCTTTCCACGTGCCACAGGAATCCTGGGACTCCTATCAAGTTTCACGAGGAGTCAGGCATCGTCTCCTTTGGAGGCACTGATCTCCGCGTACCTCTGGAGTTTTCAAAGGATGTGAGGCCTCCGGTCGCGATGAGGTGGGGAACTAGGTCTTTCTCTGTGGTCTCCACAGGGGATTCAGACATCCTTTCGTCTTGGGAGATGCAAGACGAGCCTGCATTCAAGTCACTGCAGGGATATCCGGCCTTATTTCGCGTCAGGGCATCGCAGTGTCCATTCCACTTGAGGCCGCAAACTCAGGGTCCCTCTCACATACCTAGAGCTCAGAGAAGCCTCCTCTTGAGCTGCTTGTGGTAAGGTGGTATACCGCTGGAGTCGAAGCCAGGGACTAACCTTTCATCTCGAGTTGATTCTTGGTCCACGGACCTCTTTCGTGTTGCTACAGTGACCTCAGGATCCCTCTAGCCTTGAAACAGTGTTCTTGGGGTTTCTCTGGAGTGCCACCAAGGAAATCAAGACTTCTTTCATGTGTGATGTGCAACACGAAATTGCTCTGCACGCAGTGCAGGGGAATCGGGCCTCATCTCGCGGCGAGGGGGAAGTCTCATGGTTTTTCTCGAGTTGCGGCGGGAAACTGGGGTATATTCTCGAGTTACGACGGTGATGGCCCTTCCACCCACGTGTTTGTTCAGCGACGTCAGGACTCCTGCCTAGTTGCGAGGGACAACTCGGGATTCTCCTCGAGGCTTGGCAGGGCAATTGGGACGCCTCTCCAGCTGAGGCGGGAGACCAAGGGTCCCTTTCCACGTGCCACAGGAATCCTGGGACTCCTATCAAGTTTCACGAGGAGTCAGGCATCGTCTCCTTTGGAGGCACTGATCTCCGCGTACCTCTGGAGTTTTCAAAGGATGTGAGGCCTCCGGTCGCGATGAGGTGGGGAACTAGGTCTTTCTCTGTGGTCTCCACAGGGGATTCAGACATCCTTTCATCTTGGGAGATGCAAGACGAGCCTGCATTCAAGTCACTGCAGGGATATCCGGCCTTATTTCGAGTCAGGGCATCGCAGTGTCCATTCCACTTGAGGCCGCAAACTCAGGGTCCCTTTCACTTACCTAGAGCTGAGAGAAGCCTCCTCTTGAGGTGCTTGTGGTAAGGTGGTATTCCTCTGGAGTCGAAGCCAGGGACTAACCTCTCATCTCGAGTTGATTTTTGGTCCACGGAGCTCTTTCGTGTTTCTACAGTGACCTCAGGATCCCTGTAGACTTGAAACAGTGTTCTTGGGGTTTCTCTGGAGTGCCACCAAGGAAATCAAGGCTCCTTTCATGTGTGATGTGCAACACGGAATTGCTCTGCACGCAGTGCAAGGGAATCGGGCCTCATCTCGCGGCGAGGGGGAAGTCTCATGGTTTTTCTCGAGTTGCGGCGGGAACCTGGGGTATATTCTCGAGTTAAGACGGGGATGGTACCTCTACCCACGTGTTTGTTCAGCGACTTCAGGACTCCTGCCTAGTTGCGAGGGACAACTCGGGATTCTCCTCGAGGCTTGGCAGGGCAATTGGGACGCCTCTCCAGCTGAGGCGGGAGACCAAGGGTCCCTTTCCACGTGCCACAGGAATCCTGGACTCCTATCAAGTTTCACGAGGAGTCAGGCATCGTCTCCTTTGGAGGCACTGATCTCCGCGTACCTCTGGAGTTTTCAAAGGATGTGAGGCCTCCGGTCGCGATGAGGTGGGAAACTAGGTCTTTCTCTGTGTTCTCCACAGGGGATTCAGACATCCTTTCGTCTTGGCAGATGCAAGACGAGCCTGCATTCAAGTCACTGCAGGGATATCCGGCCTTCTTTCGCGTCAGGGCATCGCAGTTTCCATTCCACTTGAGGCCGCAAACTCAGGGTCCCTCTCACATACCTAGAGCTGAGAGAAGCCTCCTCTTGAGGTGCTTGAGGTAAGGTGGTATTCCTCTGGAGTCGAAGCCAGGGACTAACCTCTCATCTCGAGTTGATTTTTGGTCCACGGAGCTCTTTCGTGTTGCTACAGTGACCTCAGGATCCCTGTAGACTTGAAACAGTGTTCTTGGGGTTTCTCTGGAGTGCTACCAAGGAAATCAAGGCTCCTTTCATGTGTGATGTGCAACACGGAATTGCTCTGCACGCAGTGCAAGGGAATCGGGCCTCATCTCGCGGCGAGGGGGAAGTCTCATGGTTTTTCTCGAGTTGCGGCGGGAACCTGGGGTATATTCTCGAGTTAAGACGGGGATGGTACCTCCACCCACGTGTTTGTTCAGCGACTTCAGGACTCCTGCCTAGTTGCGAGGGACAACTCGGGATTCTCCTCGAGGCTTGGCAGGGCAATTGGGACGCCTCTCCAGCTGAGGCGGGAGACCAAGGGTCCCTTTCCACGTGCCACAGGAATCCTGGGACTCCTATCAAGTTTCACGAGGAGTCAGGCAACGTCTCCTTTGGAGGCACTGATCTCCGCGTACCTCTGGAGTTTTCAAAGGATGTGAGGCCTCCGGTCGCGATGAGGTGGGGAACTAGGTCTTTCTCTGTGGTCTCCACAGGGGATTCAGACATCCTATCGTCTTGGGAGATGCAAGACGAGCCTGCATTCAAGTCACTGCAGGGATATCCGGCCTTATTTCGCGTCAGGGCATCGCAGTGTCCATTTCACTTGAGGCCGCAAACTAGGGTCCCTCTCACATACCTAGAGCTGAGAGAAGCCTCCTCTTGAGGTGCTTGTGGTAAGGTGGTATTCCTCTGGAGTCGAAGCCAGGGACTAACCTCTCATCTCGAGTTGATTCTTGGTCCACGGAGCTCTTTCGTGTTGCTACAGTGACCTCAGGATCCCTCTAGCCTTGAAACAGTGTTCTTGGGGTTTCTCTGGGGTGCCACCAAGGAAATCAAGGCTCCTTTCATGTGTGATGTGCAACACGGAATTGCTCTGCACGCAGTGCAGGGGAATCGGGCCTCATCTCGCGGCGAGGGCGAAGTCTCATGGTTTTTCTCGAGTTGCGGCGGGAACCTGGGGTATATTCTCGAGTTACGACGGGGATGGCCCTTCCACACACGTGTTTGTTCAGCGACGTCAGGACTCCTGCCTAGTTGCGAGGGACAACTCGGGATTCTCCTCGAGGCTTGGCAGGGCAATTGGGACGCCTCTCCAGCTGAGGCGGGAGACCAAGGGTCCCTTTCCACGTGCCACAGGAATCCTGGAACTCCTATCAAGTTTCACGAGGAGTCATGCATCGTCTCCTTTCGAGGCACTGATCTCCGTGTACCTCTGGAGTTTTCAAAGGATGTGAGGCCTCCGATCGCCATGAGGTGGGGAACTAGGTCTTTCTCTGTGGTCTACACAGGTGATTCAGACATCCTTTCGTCTTGGGAGATGCAAGACGAGCCTGCATTCAAGTCACTGCAAGGATATCCGGCCTTATTTTGAGTCAGGGCATCGCGGTGTCCATTCCACTTGAGGCCGCAAACTCAGGGTCCCTCTAACATACCTAGAGCTGAGAGAAGCCTCCTCTTGAGGTGCTTGTGGTAAGGTGGTATTCCTCTGGAGTCGAAGCCAGGGACTAACCTCTCATCTCGAGTTGATTTTTGGTCCACGGAGCTCTTTCGTGTTGCTACAGTGACCTCAGGATCCCTCTAGCCTTGAAACAGTGTTCTTGGGGTTTCTCTGGAGTGCCACCAAGGAAATCAAGACTTCTTTCATGTGTGATGTGCAACACGAAATTGCTCTGCACGCAGTGCAGGGGAATCGGGCCTCATCTCGCGGCGAGGGGGAAGTCTCATGGTTTTTCTCAAGTTGCGGCGGGAAACTGGGGTATATTCTCGAGTTACGACGGTGATGGCCCTTCCACACACGTGTTTGTTCAGCGACGTCAGGACTCCTGCCTAGTTGCGAGGGACAACTCGGGATTCTCCTCGAGGCTTGGCAGGGCAATTGGGACGCCTCTCCAGCTGAGGCGGGAGACCAAGGGTCCCTTTCCACGTGCCACAGGAATCCTGGGACTCCTATCAAGTTTCACGAGGAGTCAGGCATCGTCTCCTTTGGAGGCACTGATCTCCGCGTACCTCTGGAGTTTTCAAAGGATGTGAGGCCTCCGGTCGCGATGACGTGGGGAACTAGGTCTTTCTCTGTGGTCTCCACAGGGGATTCAGACATCCTTTCATCTTGGGAGATGCAAGACGAGCCTGCATTCAAGTCACTGCAGGGATATCCGGCCTTATTTCGAGTCAGGGCATCGCAGTGTCCATTCCACTTGAGGCCGCAAACTCAGGGTCCCTTTCACTTACCTAGAGCTGAGAGAAGCCTCCTCTTGAGGTGCTTGTGGTAAGGTGGTATTCCTCTGGAGTCGAAGCCAGGGACTAACCTCTCATCTCGAGTTGATTCTTGGTCCACGGAGCTCTTTCGTGTTGCTACAGTGACCTCAGGATCCCTGTACACTTGAAACAGTGTTCTTGGGGTTTCTCTGGAGTGCCACCAAGGAAATCAAGGCTCCTTTCATGTGTGATGTGCAACACGGAATTGCTCTGCACGCAGTGCAAGGGAATCGGGCCTCATCTCGCGGCGAGGGGGAAGTCTCATGGTTTTTCTCGAGTTGCGGCGGGAACCTGGGGTATATTCTCGAGTTAAGACGGGGATGGTACCTCCACCCACGTGTTTATTCAGCGACTTCAGGACTCCTGCCTAGTTGCGAGGGACAACTCGGGATTCTCCTCGAGGCTTGGCAGGGCAATTGGGACGCCTCTCCAGCTGAGGCGGGAGACCAAGGGTCCCTTTCCACGTGCCACAGGAATCCTGGGACTCCTATCAAGTTTCACGAGGAGTCAGGCATCGTCTCCTTTGGAGGCACTGATCTCCGCGTACCTCTGGAGTTTTCAAAGGATGTGAGGCCTCCGGTCGCGATGAGGTGGGGAACTAGGTCTTTCTCTGTGGTCTCCACAGGGGATTCAGACATCCTTTCGTCTTGGGAGATGCAAGACGAGCCTGCATTCAAGTCACTGCAGGGATATCCGGCCTTATTTCGCGTCAGGGCATCGCAGTGTCCATTCCACTTGAGGCCGCAAACTCAGGGTCCCTCTCACATACCTAGAGCTCAGAGAAGCCTCCTCTTGAGGTGCTTGTGGTAAGGTGGTATACTGCTGGAGTCGAAGCCAGGGACTAACCTTTCATCTCGAGTTGATTCTTGGTCCACGGACCTCTTTCGTGTTGCTACAGTGACCTCAGGATCCCTCTAGCCTTGAAACAGTGTTCTTGGGGTTTCTCTGGAGTGCCACCAAGGAAATCAAGACTTCTTTCATGTGTGATGTGCAACACGAAATTGCTCTGCACGCAGTGCAGGGGAATCGGGCCTCATCTCGCGGCGAGGGGGAAGTCTCATGGTTTTTCTCGAGTTGCGGCGGGAAACTGGGGTATATTCTCGAGTTACGACGTTGATGGCCCTTCCACCCACGTGTTTGTTCAGCGACGTCAGGACTCCTGCCTAGTTGCGAGGGACAACTCGGGATTCTCCTCGAGGCTTGGCAGGGCAATTGGGACGCCTCTCCAGCTGAGGCGGGAGACCAAGGGTCCCTTTCCACGTGCCACAGGAATCCTGGGACTCCTATCAAGTTTCACGAGGAGTCAGGCATCGTCTCCTTTGGAGGCACTGATCTCTGCGTACCTCTGGAGTTTTCAAAGGATGTGAGGCCTCCGGTCGCGATGAGGTGGGGAACTAGGTCTTTCTCTGTGGTCTCCACAGGGGATTCAGACATCCTTTCATCTTGGGAGATGCAAGACGAGCCTGCATTCAAGTCACTGCAGGGATATCCGGCCTTATTTCGAGTCAGGGCATCGCAGTGTCCATTCCACTTGAGGCCGCAAACTCAGGGTCCCTTTCACTTACCTAGAGCTGAGAGAAGCCTCCTCTTGAGGTGCTTGTGGTAAGGTGGTATTCCTCTGGAGTCGAAGCCAGGGACTAACCTCTCATCTCGAGTTGATTTTTGGTCCACGGAGCTCTTTCGTGTTTCTACAGTGACCTCAGGATCCCTGTAGACTTGAAACAGTGTTCTTGGGGTTTCTCTGGAGTGCCACCAAGGAAATCAAGGCTCCTTTCATGTGTGATGTGCAACACGGAATTGCTCTGCACGCAGTGCAAGGGAATCGGGCCTCATCTCGCGGCGAGGGGGAAGTCTCATGGTTTTTCTCGAGTTGCGGCGGGAACCTGGGGTATATTCTCGAGTTAAATCGGGGATGGTACCTCTACCCACGTGTTTGTTCAGCGACTTCAGGACTCCTGCCTAGTTGCGAGGGACAACTCGGGATTCTCCTCGAGGCTTGGCAGGGCAATTGGGACGCCTCTCCAGCTGAGGCGGGAGACCAAGGTTCCCTTTCCACGAGCCACAGGAATCCTGGACTCCTATCAAGTTTCACGAGGAGTCAGGCATCGTCTCCTTTGGAGGCACTGATCTCCGCGTACCTCTGGAGTTTTCAAAGGATGTGAGGCCTCCGGTCGCGATGAGGTGGGAAACTAGGTCTTTCTCTGTGTTCTCCACAGGGGATTCAGACATCCTTTCGTCTTGGGAGATGCAAGACGAGCCTGCATTCAAGTCACTGCAGGGATATCCGGCCTTCTTTCGCGTCAGGGCATCGCAGTTTCCATTCCACTTGAGGCCGCAAACTCAGGGTCCCTCTCACATACCTAGAGCTGAGAGAAGCCTCCTCTTGAGGTGCTTGAGGTAAGGTGGTATTCCTCTGGAGTCGAAGCCAGGGACTAACCTCTCATCTCGAGTTGATTTTTGGTCCACGGAGCTCTTTCGTGTTGCTACAGTGACCTCAGGATCCCTGTAGACTTGAAACAGTGTTCTTGGGGTTTCTCTGGAGTGCCACCAAGGAAATCAAGGCTCCTTTCATGTGTGATGTGCAACACGGAATTGCTCTGCACGCAGTGCAAGGGAATCGGGCCTCATCTCGCGGCGAGGGGGAAGTCTCATGGTTTTTCTCGAGTTGCGGCGGGAACCTGGGGTATATTCTCGAGTTAAGACGGGGATGGTACCTCCACCCACGTGTTTGTTCAGCGACTTCAGGACTCCTGCCTAGTTGCGAGGGACAACTCGGGATTCTCCTCGAGGCTTGGCAGGGCAATTGGGACGCCTCTCCAGCTGAGGCGGGAGACCAAGGGTCCCTTTCCACGTGCCACAGGAATCCTGGGACTCCTATCAAGTTTCACGAGGAGTCAGGCAACGTCTCCTTTGGAGGCACTGATCTCCGCGTACCTCTGGAGTTTTCAAAGGATGTGAGGCCTCCGGTCGCGATGAGGTGGGGAACTAGGTCTTTCTCTGTGGTCTCCACAGGGGATTCAGACATCCTATCGTCTTGGGAGATGCAAGACGAGCCTGCATTCAAGTCACTGCAGGGATATCCGGCCTTATTTCGCGTCAGGGCATCGCAGTGTCCATTTCACTTGAGGCCGCAAACTAGGGTCCCTCTCACATACCTAGAGCTGAGAGAAGCCTCCTCTTGAGCTGCTTGTGGTAAGGTGGTATTCCTCTGGAGTCGAAGCCAGGGACTAACCTCTCATCTCGAGTTGATTCTTGGTCCACGGAGCTCTTTCGTGTTGCTACAGTGACCTCAGGATCCCTCTAGCCTTGAAACAGTGTTCTTGGGGTTTCTCTGGGGTGCCACCAAGGAAATCAAGGCTCCTTTCATGTGTGATGTGCAACACGGAATTGCTCTGCACGCAGTGCAGGGGAATCGGGCCTCATCTCGCGGCGAGGGCGAAGTCTCATGGTTTTTCTCGAGTTGCGGCGGGAACCTGGGGTATATTCTCGAGTTACGACGGGGATGGACCTTCCACACACGTGTTTGATCAGCGACGGCAGGACTCCTGCCTAGTTGCGAGGGACAACTCGGGATTCTCCTCGAGGCTTGGCAGGGCAATTGGGACGCCTCTCCAGCTGAGGCGGGAGACCAAGGGTCCCTTTCCACGTGCCACAGGAATCCTGGGACTCCTATCAAGTTTCACGAGGAGTCATGCATCGTCTCCTTTCGAGGCACTGATCTCCGTGTACCTCTGGAGTTTTCAAAGGATGTGAGGCCTCCGATCGCCATGAGGTGGGGAACTAGGTCTTTCTCTGTGGTCTACACAGGTGATTCAGACATCCTTTCGTCTTGGGAGATGCAAGACGAGCCTGCATTCAAGTCACTGCAAGGATATCCGGCCTTATTTTGAGTCAGGGCATCGCGGTGTCCATTCCACTTGAGGCCGCAAACTCAGGGTCCCTCTAACATACCTAGAGCTGAGAGAAGCCTCCTCTTGAGGTGCTTGTGGTAAGGTGGTATTCCTCTGGAGTCGAAGCCAGGGACTAACCTCTCATCTCGAGTTGATTTTTGGTCCACGGAGCTCTTTCGTTTTGCTACAGTGACCTCAGGATCCCTCTAGCCTTGAAACAGTGTTCTTGGGGTTTCTCTGGAGTGCCACCAAGGAAATCAAGACTTCTTTCATGTGTGATGTGCAACACGAAATTGCTCTGCACGCAGTGCAGGGGAATCGGGCCTCATCTCGCGGCGAGGGGGAAGTCTCATGGTTTTTCTCGAGTTGCGGCGGGAACCTGGGGTATATTCTCGAGTTACGACGGGGATGGCCCTTCCACACACGTGTTTGTTCAGCGACGTCAGGACTCCTGCCTAGTTGCGAGGGACAACTCGGGATTCTCCTCGAGGCTTGGCAGGGCAATTGGGACGCCTCTCCAGCTGAGGCGGGAGACCAAGGGTCCCTTTCCACGTGCCACAGGAATCCTGGGACTCCTATCAAGTTTCACGAGGAGTCAGGCATCGTCTCCTTTGGAGGCACTGATCTCCGCGTACCTCTGGAGTTTTCAAAGGATGTGAGGCCTCCGGTCGCGATGACGTGGGGAACTAGGTCTTTCTCTGTGGTCTCCACAGGGGATTCAGACATCCTTTCATCTTGGGAGATGCAAGACGAGCCTGCATTCAAGTCACTGCAGGGATATCCGGCCTTATTTCGCGTCAGGGCATCGCAGTGTCCATTCCACTTGAGGCCGCAAACTCAGGGTCCCTCTCACATACCTAGAGCTCAGAGAAGCCTCCTCTTGAGGTGCTTGTGGTAAGGTGGTATACCGCTGGATTCGAAGCCAGGGACTAACCTTTCATCTCGAGTTGATTCTTGGTCCACGGAGCTCTTTCGTGTTGCTACAGTGACCTCAGGATCCCTCTAGCCTTGAAACAGTGTTCTTGGGGTTTCTCTGGAGTGCCATCAAGGAACTCAAGGCTCCTTTCATGTGTGATGTGCAACACGGAATTGCTCTGCACGCAGTGCAGGGGAATCGGGCCTCATCTCGCGGCGAGGGGGAAGTCTCATGGTTTTTCTCGAGTTGCGGCGGGAACCTGGGGTATATTCTCGAGTTACGACGGGGACGGCCCTTCCACACACGTGTTTGTTCAGCGACGGCAGGACTCCTGCCTAGTTGCGAGGGACAACTCGGGATTATCCTCGAGGCTTGGCAGGGCAATTGGGACGCCTCTCCAGCTGAGGCGGGAGACCAAGGGTCCCTTTCCACGTGCCACAGGAATCCTGGGACTCCAATCAAGTTTAACGAGGAGTCAGGCATCGTCTCCTTTCGAGGCACTGATCTCCGTGTACCTCTGGAGTTTTCAAAGGATGTGAGGCCTCCGATCGCGATGAGGTGGGGAACTAATTCTTTCTCTGTGGTCTACACAGGTGATTCAGACATCCTTTCGTCTTGGGAGATGCAAGACGGGCCTGCATTCAAGTCACTGCAAGGATATCCGGCCTTATTTTGAGTCAGGGCATCGCGGTGTCCATTCCACTTGAGGCCGCAAACTCAGGGTCCCTCTAACATACCTAGAGCTGAGAGAAGCCTCCTCTTGAGGTGCTTGTGGTAAGGTGGTATTCCTCTGGAGTCGAAGCCAGGGACTAACCTCTCATCTCGAGTTGATTTTTGGTCCACGGAGCTCTTTCGTGTTGCTACAGTGACCTCAGGATCCCTCTAGCCTTGAAACCGTGTTCTTGTGGTTTCTCTGGAGTGCCACCAAGGAAATCAAGACTTCTTTCATGTGTGATGTGCAACACGAAATTGCTCTGCACGCAGTGCAGGGGAATCGGGCCTCATCTCGCGGCGAGGGGGAAGTCTCATGGTTTTTCTCGAGTTGCGGCGGGAACCTGGGGTATATTCTCGAGTTACGACGGGGATGGTACCTCCACCCACGTGTTTGTTCAGCGACGTCAGGACTCCTGCCTAGTTGCGAGGGACAACTCGGGATTCTCCTCGAGGCTTGGCAGGGCAATTGAGACGCCTCTCCAGCTGAGGCGGGAGACCAAGGGTCCCTTTCCACGTGCCACAGGAATCCTGGGACTCCTATCAAGTTTCTCGAGGAGTCAGGCTTCGTCTCCTTTGCAGGCACTGATCTCTGCGTACCTCTGGAGTTTTCAAAGGATGTGAGGCCTCCGGTCGCGATGAGGTGGGGAACTAGGTCTTTCTCTGTGGTCTCCACAGGGGATTCAGACATCCTTTCGTCTTGGGAGATGCAAGACGAGCCTGCATTCAAGTCACTGCAGGGATATCCGGCCTTATTTCGCGTCAGGGCATCGCAGTGTCCATTCCACTTGAGGCCGCAAACTCAGGGTCCCTCTCACATACCTAGAGCTGAGAGAAGCCTCCTCTTGAGGTGCTTGTGGTAAGGTGGTATTCCTCTGGAGTCGAAGCCAGGGACTAACCTCTCATCTCGAGTTGATTTTTGGTCCACGGAGCTCTTTCGTGTTGCTACAGTGACCTCAGGATCCCTGTAGACTTGAAACAGTGTTCTTGGGGTTTCTCTGGAGTGCCACCAAGGAAATCAAGGCTCCTTTCATGTGTGATGTGCAACACGGAATTGCTCTGCACGCAGTGAAAGGGAATCGGGCCTCATCTCGAGGCGAGGGGGAAGTCTCATGGTTTTTCTCGAGTTGCGGCGGGAACCTGGGGTATATTCTCGAGTTACGACGGGGATGGTACCTCCACCCACGTGTTTGTTCAGCGACTTCAGGACTCCTGCCTAGTTGCGAGGGACAACTCGGGATTCTCCTCGAGGCTTGGCAGGGCAATTGGGACGCCTCTCCAGCTGAGGCGGGAGACCAAGGGTCCCTTTCCACGTGCCACAGGAATCCTGGGATTCCTATCAAGTTTCACGAGGAGTCAGGCATCGTCTCCTTTGGAGGCACTGGTCTCCGTGTACCTCTGGAGTTTTCAAAGGATGTGAGGCCTCCGATCGCGATGAGGTGGGGAACTAGGTCTTTTTCTGTGGTCTACACAGGTGATTCAGACATCCTTTCGTCTTGGGAGATGGAAGACGAGCCTGCATTCAAGTCACTGCAAGGATATCCGGCCTTATTTTGAGTCAGGGCATCGCGGTGTCCATTCCACCTGAGGCCGCAAACTCAGGGTCCCTCTAACATACATAGAGCTGAGAGAAGCCTCCTCTTGAGGTGCTTGTGGTAAGGTGGTATTCCTCTGGAATCGAAGCCAGGGACTAACCTCTCATCTCGAGTTGATTTTTGGTCCACGGAGCTCTTTCGTGTTGCTACAGTGACCTCAGGATCCCTCTAGCCTTGAAACAGTGTTCTTGGGGTTTCTCTGGAGTGTCACCAAGGAAATCAAGACTCCTTTCATGTGTGATGTGCAACACGGAATTGCTCTGCACGCAGTGCAGGGGAATCGGGCCTCATCTCGCGGCGAGGGGGAAGTCTCATGGTTTTTCTCGAGTTGCGGCGGGAACCTGGGGTATATTCTCGAGTTACGACGGGGATGGCCCTTCCACACACGTGTTTTTTCAGCGACGTCAGGACTCCTGCCTAGTTGCGAGGGACAACTCGGGATTCTCCTCGAGGCTTGGCAGGGCAATTGGGACGCCTCTCCAGCTGAGGCGGGAGACCAAGGGTCCCTTTCCACGTGCCACAGGAATCCTGGGACTCCTATCAAGTTTCACGAGGAGTCAGGCATCGTCTCCTTTGGAGGCACTGATCTCCGCGTACCTCTGGAGTTTTCAAAGGATGTGAGGCCTCCGGTCGCGATGAGGTGGGGAACTAGGTCTTTCTCTGTGGTCTCCACAGGGGATTCAGACATCCTTTCGTCTTGGGAGATGCAAGACGAGCCTGCATTCAAGTCACTGCAGGGATATCCGGCCTTATTTCGCGTCAGGGCATCGCAGTGTCCATTCCATTTGAGGCCGCAAACTCAGGGTCCCTTTCACTTACCTAGAGCTGAGAGAAGCCTCCTCTTGAGGTGCTTGTGGTAAGGTGGTATTCCTCTGGAGTCGAAGCCAGGGACTAACCTCTCATCTCTAGTTGATTTTTGGTCCACGGAGCTCTTTCGTGTTGCTACAGTGACCTCAGGATCCCTGTAGACTTGAAACAGTGTTCTTGGGGTTTCTCTGGAGTGCCACCAAGGAAATCAAGGCTCCTTTCATGTGTGATGTGCAACACGGAATTGCTCTGCACGCAGTGCAAGGGAATCGGGCCTCATCTCGCGGCGAGGGGGAAGTCTCATGGTTTTTCTCAAGTTGCGGCGGGAACCTGGGGTATATTCTCGAGTTACGACGGGAATGGCCCTTCCACCCACGTGTTTGTTCAGCGATGGCAGGACTCCTGCCTAGTTGCGAGGGACAACTCGGGATTCTCCTCGAGGCTTGGCAGGGCAATTGGGACGCCTCTCCACCTGAGGCGGGAGACCAAGGTTCTCTTTCCACGTGCCACAGGAATCCTGGGACTCCTATCAAGTTTCACGAGGAGTCAGGCATCGTCTCCTTTGGAGGCACTGATCTCCGTGTACCTCTGGAGTTTTCAAAGGATGTGAGGCCTCCGGTCGCGATGAGGTGGGGAACTAGGTCTTCTCTGTGGTCTACACAGGTGATTCAGACATCCTTTCGTCTTGAGAGATGCAAGATGAGCCTGCATTCAAGTCACTGCAAGGATATCCGGCCTTATTTCGAGTCAGGGCATCGCGGTGTCCATTCCACTTGAGGCCGCAAACTCAGGGTCCCTCTAACATACCTAGAGCTGAGAGAAGCCTCCTCTTGAGGTGCTTGTGGAAAGGTGGTATTCCTCTGGAGTCGAAGCCAGGGACTAACCTTTCATCTCGAGTGGATTTTTGGTCCACGGAGCTCTTTCATGTTGCTACAGTGACCTCAGGATCCCTCTAGCCTTGAAACAGTGTTCTTGGAGTTTCTCTGGAGTGCCACCAAGGAAATCAAGACTCCTTTCATGTGTGATGTGCAAGACGGAATTGCTCTGCACGCAGTGCATGGGAATCGGGCCTCATCTCGCGGCGAGGGGGAACTCTCATGGTTTTTCTCGAGTTGCGGCGGGAACCTGGGGTATATTCTCGAGTTACGACGGGGATGGCCCTTCCACACACGTGTTTGTTCAGCGACGTCAGGACTCCTGCCTAGTTGCGAGGGACAACTCGGGATTCTCCTCGAGGCTTGGCAGGGCAATTGGGACGCCTCTCCAGCTGAGGTGGGAGACCAAGGGTCCCTTTCCACGTGCCACAGGAATCCTGGGACTCCTATCAAGTTTCACGAGGAGTCAGGCATCCTCTCCTTTGGAGGCACTGATCTCCGCATACCTCTGGAGCTTTCAAAGGATGTGAGGCCTCCGGTCGCGATGAGGTGGGGAACTAGGTCTTTCTCTGTGGTCTCCACAGGGGATTCAGACATCCTTTCTTCTTGGGAGATGCAAGACGTGCCTGCATTCAAGTCACTGTAAGGATATCCAGCCTTATTTCGAGTCAGGTCATCCCGGTGTCCATTCCACTTGAGGCCGCAAACTCAGGGTCCCTCTCACATAGCTAGAGCTGAGAGAAGCCTCCTCTTGAGGTGCTTGTGGTAAGGTGGTATTCCTCTGGAGTCGAAGCCAGGGACTAACCTCTCATCTCGAGTTGATTTTTGGTCCACGGAGCTCTTTCGTGTTGTTACAGTGAGCTCAGGATCCCTCTAGCATTGAAACAGTGTTCTTGGGTTTTCTCTGGAGTGTCATCAAGGAAATCAAGGCTCCTTTCATGTGAGATGTGCAACACGGAATTGCTCTGCACGCAGTGCAGGGGAATCGGGCCTCATGTCGCGGCGAGGGGGAAGTCTCATGGTTTTTCTCGAGTTGCGGCGGGAACCTGGTGTATATTCTCGAGTTACGACGGGGATGGCCCTTCCACCCACGTGTTTGTTCAGCGACGTCAGGACTCCTGCCTAGTTGCGAGGGACAACTCGGGATTCTCCTCGAGGCTTGGCAGGGCAATTGGGACGCCTCTCCAGCTGAGGCGGGAGACCAAGGGTCCCTTTCCACGTGCCACAGGAATCCTGGGACTCCTATCAAGTTTCACGAGGAGTCAGGCTTCGTCTCCTTTGGAGGCACTGATCCCCGCGTACCTCTGGAGTTTTCAAAGGATGTGAGGCCTCCGGTCGCGATGAGGTGGGGAACTAGGTCTTTCTCTGTGGTCTCCACAGGGGATTCAGACATCCTTTCGTCTTGGGAGATGCAAGACGAGCCTGCATTCAAGTCACTGCAGGGATATCCGGCCTTATTTCGCGTCAGGGCATCGCAGTGTCCATTCCACTTGAGGCCGCAAAATCAGGGTCCCTCTCACATACCTAGAGCTGAGAGAAGCCTCCTCTTGAGGTGCTTGAGGTAAGGTGGTATTCCTCTGGAGTCGAAACCAGGGACTAACCTCTCATCTCGAGTTGATTTTTGGTCCACGGAGCTCTTTCGTGTTGCTACAGTGACCTCAGGATCCCTGTAGACTTGAAACAGTGTTCTTGGGGTTTCTCTGGAGTGCCACCAAGGAAATCAAGGCTCCTTTCATGTGTGATGTGCAACACGGAATTGCTCTGCACGCAGTGCAAGGGAATTGGGCCTCATCTCGCGGCGAGGGGGAAGTCTCATGGTTTTTCTCGAGTTGCGGCGGGAACCTGGGGTATATTCTCGAGTTAAGACGGGGATGGTACCTCCACCCACGTGTTTGTTCAGCGACTTCAGGACTCCTGCCTAGTTGCGAGGGACAACTCGGGATTCTCCTCGAGGCTTGGCAGGGCAATTGGGACGCCTCTCCAGCTGAGGCGGGAGACCAAGGGTCCCTTTCCACGTGCCACAGGAATCCTGGGACTCCTATCAAGTTTCACGAGGAGTCAGGCATCGTCTCCTTTGGAGGCACTGATCTCCGCGTACCTCTGGAGTTTTCAAAGGATGTGAGGCCTCCGGTCGCGATGAGGTGGGGAACTAGGTCTTTCTCTGTGGTCTCCACAGGGGATTCAGACATCCTTTCGTCTTGGGAGATGCAAGACGAGCCTGCATTCAAGTCACTGCAGGGATATCCGGCCTTATTTCGCGTCAGGGCATCGCAGTGTCCATTTCACTTGAGGCCGCAAACTAGGGTCCCTCTCACATACCTAGAGCTGAGAGAAGCCTCCTCTTGAGGTGCTTGTGGTAAGGTGGTATTCCTCTGGAGTCGAAGCCAGGGACTAACCTCTCATCTCGAGTTGATTCTTGGTCCACGGAGCTCTTTCGTGTTGCTACAGTGACCTCAGGATCCCTCTAGCCTTGAAACAGTGTTCTTGGGGTTTCTCTGGAGTGCCATCAAGGAAATCAAGGCTCCTTTCATGTGTGATGTGCAACACGGAATTGCTCTGCACGCAGTGCAGGGGAATCGGGCCTCATCTCGCGGCGAGGGGGAAGTCTCATGGTTTTTCTCGAGTTGCGGCGGGAACCTGGGGTATATTCTCGAGTTACGACGGGGATGGCCCTTCCACACACGTGTTTGTTCAGCGACGGCAGGACTCCTGCCTAGTTGCGAGGGACAACTCGGGATTATCCTCGAGGCTTGGCAGGGCAATTGGGACGCCTCTCCAGCTGAGGCGGGAGACCAAGGGTCCCTTTCCACGTGCCACAGGAATCCTGGGACTCCAATCAAGTTTAACGAGGAGTCAGGCATCGTCTCCTTTCGAGGCACTGATCTCCGTGTACCTCTGGAGTTTTCAAAGGATGTGAGGCCTCCGATCGCGATGAGGTGGGGAACTAATTCTTTCTCTGTGGTCTACACAGGTGATTCAGACATCCTTTCGTCTTGGGAGATGCAAGACGAGCCTGCATTCAAGTCACTGCAAGGATATCCGGCCTTATCTCGAGTCAGGGCATCGCGGTGTCCATTCCACTTGAGGCCGCAAACTCAGGGTCCCTCTAACATACCTAGAGCTGAGAGAAGCCTCCTCTTGAGGTGCTTGTGGTAAGGTGGTATTCCTCTGGAGTCGAAGCCAGGGACTAACCTCTCATCTCGAGTTGATTTTTGGTCCACGGAGCTCTTTCGTGTTGCTACAGTGACCTCAGGATCCCTCTAGCCTTGAAACAGTGTTCTTGGGGTTTCTCTGGAGTGCCAACAAGGAAATCAAGACTTCTTTCATGTGTGATGTGCAACACGAAATTGCTCTGCACGCAGTGCAGGGGAATCGGGCCTCATCTCGCGGCGAGGGGGAAGTCTCATGGTTTTTCTCCAGTTGCGGCCGGAACCTGGGGTATATTCTCGAGTTACGACGGGGATGGTACCTCCACCCACGTGTTTGTTCAGCGACGTCAGGACTCCTGCCTAGTTGCGAGGGACAACTCGGGATTCTTCTCGAGGCTTGGCAGGGCAATTGGGACGCCTCTCCAGCTGAGGCGGGAGACCAAGGGTCCCTTTCCACGTGCCACAGGAATCCTGGGATTCCTATCAAGTTTCACGAGGAGTCAGGCATCGTCTCCTTTGGAGGCACTGATCTCCGTGTACCTCTGGAGTTTTCAAAGGATGTGAGGCCTCCGATCGCGATGAGGTGGGGAACTAGGTCTTTCTCTGTGGTCTACACAGGTGATTCAACATCCTTTCGTCTTGGGAGATGGAAGACGAGCCTGCATTCAAGTCACTGCAAGGATATCCGGCCTTATTTTGAGTCAGGGCATCGCGGTGTCCATTCCACTTGAGGCCGCAAACTCAGGGTCCCTCTAACATACCTAGAGCTGAGAGAAGCCTCCTCTTGAGGTGCTTGTGGTAAGGTGGTATTCCTCTGGAGTCGAAGCCAGGGACTAACCTCTCATCTCGAGTTGATTTTTGGTCCACGGAGCTCTTTCGTGTTGCTACAGTGACCTCAGGATCCCTCTAGCCTTGAAACAGTGTTCTTGGGGTTTCTCTGGAGTGTCACCATGGAAATCAAGACTCCTTTCATGTGTGATGTGCAACACGGAATTGCTCTGCACGCAGTGCAGGGGAATCGGGCCTCATTTTGCGGCGAGGGGGAAGTCTCATGGTTTTTCTCGAGTTGCGGCGGGAACCTGGGGTATATTCTCGAGTTACGACGGGGATGGCCCTTCCACACACGTGTTTGTTCAGCGACGTCAGGACTCCTGCCTAGTTGCGAGGGACAACTCGGGATTCTCCTCGAGGCTTGGCAGGGCAATTGGGACGCCTCTCCAGCTGAGGCGGGAGACCAAGGGTCCCTTTCCACGTGCCACAGGAATCCTGGGACTCCTATCAAGTTTCACGAGGAGTCAGGCATCGTCTCCTTTGGAGGCACTGATCTCCGCGTACCTCTGGAGTTTTCAAAGGATGTGAGGCCTCCGGTCGCGATGAGGTGGGGAACTAGGTCTTTCTCTGTGGTCTCCAAAGGGGATTCAGACATCCTTTCGTCTTGGGAGATGCAAGACGAGCCTGCATTCAAGTCACTGCAGGGATATCCCGCCTTATTTCGCGTCAGGGCATCGCAGTGTCCATTCCATTTGAGGCCGCAAACTCAGGGTCCCTTTCACTTACCTAGAGCTGAGAGAAGCCTCCTCTTGAGGTGCTTGTGGTAAGGTGGTATTCCTCTGGAGTCGAAGCCAGGGACTAACCTCTCATCTCGAGTTGATTTTTGGTCCACGGAGCTCTTTCGTGTTGCTACAGTGACCTCAGGATCCCTGTAGACTTGAAACAGTGTTCTTGGGGTTTCTCTGGAGTGCCACCAAGGAAATCAAGGCTCCTTTCATGTGTGATGTGCAACACGGAATTGCTCTGCACGCATTGCAAGGGAATCGGGCCTCATCTCGCGGCGAAGGGGAAGTCTCATGGTTTTTCTCGAGTTGCGGCGGGAACCTGGGGTATATTCTCGAGTTAAGACGGGGATGGTACCTCCACCCACGTGTTTGTTCAGCGACTTGAGGACTCCTGCCTAGTTGCGAGGGACAACTCGGGATTCTCCTCGAGGCTTGGCAGGGCAATTGGGACCCCTCTCCAGCTGAGGCGGGAGACCAAGGGTCCCTTTCCACGTGCCACAGGAATCCTGGGACTCCTATCAAGTTTCACGAGGAGTCAGGCATCGTCTCCTTTGGAGGCACTGATCTCCGCGTACCTCTGGAGTTTTCAAAGGATGTGAGGCCTCCGGTCGCGATGAGGTGGGGAACTAGGTCTTTCTCTGTGGTCTCCACAGGGGATTCAGACATCCTTTCGTCTTGGGAGATGCAAGACGAGCCTGCATTCAAGTCACTGCAGGGATATCCGGCCTTATTTCGCGTCAGGGCATCGCAGTGTCCATTCCACTTGAGGCCGCAAACTCAGGGTCCCTCTCACATACCTAGAGCTCAGAGAAGCCTCCTCTTGAGGTGCTTGTGGTGAGGTGGTATTCCTCTGGAGTCGAAGCCAGGGACTAACCTCTCATCTCGAGTTGATTTGTGGTCCAGGGAGCTCTTTCATGTTGCTACAGTCACCTCAGGATCCCTCTAGCCTTGAAACAGTGTTCTTGGGGTTTCTCTGCAGTGCCATCAAGGAAATCAAGGCTCCTTTCATGTTTGATGTGCAACACTGAATTGCTGTGCACGCAGTGCAGGGGAATCGGGCCTCATCTCGCGGCGACGGGGAAGTCTCATGGTTTTTCTCGAGTTGCGGCGGGAACCTGGGGTATATTCTCGAGTTACGACGGGGATGGCCCTTCCAGCCACGTGTTTGTTCAGCGACGTCAGGACTCCTGCCTAGTTGCGAGGGACAACTCGAGATTCTCCTCGAGGCTTGGCAGGGCAATTGGGACGCCTCTCCAGCTGAGGCGGGAGACCAAGTGTCCCTTTCCGTGTGCCACAGGAATCCTGGGACTCCTATCAAGTTTCACGAGGAGTCAGGCATCGTCTCCTTTGGAGGCACTGATCTCCGCGTACCTCTGGAGTTTTCAAAGGATGTGAGGCCTCCGGTCGCGATGAGGTTGGGAACTAGGTCTTTCTCTGTGGTCTCCAAAGGGGATTAAGACATCCTTTCGTCTTGGGAGATGCAAGACGAGCCTGCATTCAAGTCACTGCAGGGATATCCGGCCTTATTTCGCGTCAGGGCATCGCAGTGTCCATTCCACTTGAGGCCGCAAACTCAGGGTCCCTCTAACATACCTAGAGCTGAGAGAAGCCTCCTCTTGAGGTGCTTGTGGAAAGGTGGTATTCCTCTGGAGTCGAAGCCAGGGACTAACCTTTCATCTCGAGTTGATTTTTGGTCCACGGAGCTCTTTCGTGTTGCTACAGTGACCTCAGGATCCCTCTAGCCTTGAAACAGTGTTCTTGGAGTTTCTCTGGAGTGCCACCAAGGAAATCAAGACTCCTTTCATGTGTGATGTGCAAGACGGAATTGCTCTGCACGCAGTGCATGGGAATCGGGCCTCATCTCGCGGCGAGGGGGAACTCTCATGGTTTTTCTCGAGTTGCGGCGGGAACCTGGGGTATATTCTCGAGTTACGACGGGGATGGCCCTTCCACACACGTGTTTGTTCAGCGACGTCAGGACTCCTGCCTAGTTGCGAGGGACAACTCGGGATTCTCCTCGAGGCTTGGCAGGGCAATTGGGACGCCTCTCCAGATGAGGTGGGAGACCAAGGGTCCCTTTCCACGTGCCACAGGAATCCTGGGACTCCTATCAAGTTTCACGAGGAGTCAGGCATCGTCTCCTTTGGAGGCACTGATCTCCGCATACCTCTGGAGCTTTCAAAGGATGTGAGGCCTCCGGTCGCGATGAGGTGGGGAACTAGGTCTTTCTCTGTGGTCTCCACAGGGGATTCAGACATCCTTTCTTCTTGGGAGATGCAAGACGTGCCTGCATTCAAGTCACTGTAAGGATATCCAGCCTTATTTCGAGTCAGGTCATCCCGGTGTCCATTCCACTTGAGGCCGCAAACTCAGGGTCCCTCTCACATAGCTAGAGCTGAGAGAAGCCTCCTCTTGAGGTGCTTGTGGTAAGGTGGTATTCCTCTGGAGTCGAAGCCAGGGACTAACCTCTCATCTCGAGTTGATTTTTGGTCCACGGAGCTCTTTCGTGTTGTTACTGTGACCTCAGGATCCCTCTAGCATTGAAACAGTGTTCTTGGGTTTTCTCTGGAGTGTTATCAAGGAAATCAAGGCTCCTTTCATGTGAGATGTGCAACACGGAATTGCTCTGCACGCAGTGCAGGGGAATCGGGCCTCATGTCGCGGCGAGGGGGAAGTCTCATGGTTTTTCTCGAGTTGCGGCGGGAACCTGGTGTATATTCTCGAGTTACGACGGGGATGGCCCTTCCACCCACGTGTTTGTTCAGCGACGTCAGGACTCCTGCCTAGTTGCGAGGGACAACTCGGGATTCTCCTCGAGGCTTGGCAGGGCAATTGGGACGCCTCTCCAGCTGAGGCGGGAGACCAAGGGTCCCTTTCCACGTGCCACAGGAATCCTGGGACTCCTATCAAGTTTCACGAGGAGTCAGGCATCGTCTCCTTTGGAGGCACTGATCTCCGCGTACCTCTGGAGTTTTCAAAGGATGTGAGGCCTCCGGTCGCGATGAGGTGGGGAACTAGGTCTTTCTCTGTGGTCTCCACAGGGGATTCAGACATCCTTTCGTCTTGGGAGATGCAAGAGGAGCCTGCATTCAAGTCACTGCAGGGATATCCGGCCTTATTTCGAGTCAGGGCATCGCAGTGTCCATTCCACTTGAGGCCGCAAACTCAGGGTCCCTCTCACTTACCTAGAGCTGAGAGAAGCCTCCTCTTGAGGTGCTTGTGGTAAGGTGGTATTCCTCTGGAGTCGAAGCCAGGGACTAACCTCTCATCTCGAGTTGATTTTTGGTCCACGGAGCTCTTTCGTGTTGCTACAGTGACCTCAGGATCCCTGTAGACTTGAAACAGTGTTCTTGGGGTTTCTCTGGAGTGCCACCATGGAAATCAAGCCTCCTTTCATGTGTGATGTGCAACACGGAATTGCTCTGCACGCAGTGCAAGGGAATCGGGCCTCATCTCGCGGCGAGGGGGAAGTCTCATGGTTTTTCTCGAGTTGCGGCGGGAACCTGGGGTATATTCTCGAGTTAAGACGGGGATGGTACCTCCACCCACGTGTTTGTTCAGCGACTTCAGGACTCCTGCCTAGTTGCGAGGGACAACTCGGGATTCTCCTCGAGGCTTGGCAGGGCAATTGGGACGCCTCTCCAGCTGAGGCGGGAGACCAAGGGTCCCTTTCCACGTGCCACAGGAATCCTGGGACTCCTATCAAGTTTCAGGAGGAGTCAGGCATCGTCTCCTTTGGAGGCACTGATCTCCGCGTACCTCTGGAGTTTTCAAAGGATGTGAGGCCTCCGGTCGCAATGAGGTGGGGAACTAGGTCTTTCTCTGTGGTCTCCACAGGGGATTCAGACATCCTTTCGTCTTGGGAGATGCAAGACGAGCCTGCATTCAAGTCACTGCAGGGATATCCGGCCTTATTTCGCGTCAGGGCATCGCAGTGTCCATTCCACTTGAGGCCGCAAACTCAGGGTCCCTCTCACATACCTAGAGCTCAGAGAAGCCTCCTCTTGAGGTGCTTGTGGTAAGGTGGTATACCGCTGGAGTCGAAGCCAGGGACTAACCTCTCATCTCGAGTTGATTCTTGGTCCACGGAGCTCTTTCGTGTTGCTACAGTGACCTCAGGATCCCTCTAGCCTTGAAACAGTGTTCTTGGGGTTTCTCTGGAGTGCCATCAAGGAAATCAAGGCTCCTTTCATGTGTGATGTGCAACACGGAATTGCTCTGCACGCAGTGCAGGGGAATTGGGCCTCATCTCGCGGCGAGGGCGAAGTCTCATGGTTTTTCTCGAGTTGCGGCGGGAACCTGGGGTATATTCTCGAGTTACGACGGGGATGGCCCTTCCACACACGTGTTTGTTCAGCGACGGCAGGACTCCTGCCTAGCTGCGAGGGACAACTCGGGATTCTCCTCGAGGCTTGGCAGGGCAATTGGGACGCCTCTCCAGCTGAGGCGGGAGACCAAGGGTCCCTTTCCACGTGCCACAGGAATCCTGGGACTCCTATCAAGTTTCACGAGGAGTCAGGCATCGTCTCCTTTGGAGGCACTGATCTCCGTGTACCTCTGGAGTTTTCAAAGAATGTGAGGCCTCCGGTCGCGATGAGGTGGGGAACTAGGTCTTTCTCTGTGGTCTCCACAGGGGATTCAGACATCCTTTCTTCTTGGGAGATGCAAGACGTGCCTGCATTCAAGTCACTGTAGGGATATCCAGCCTTATTTCGAGTCAGGTCATCCCGGTGTCCATTCCACTTTAGGCCGCAAACTCAGGGTCCCTCTCACATACCTAGAGCTGAGAGAAGCCTCCTCTTGAGGTGCTTGTGGTAAGGTGGTATTCCTCTGGAGTCGAAGCCAGGGAATAACCTCTCATCTCGAGTTGATTTTTGGTCCACGGAGCTCTTTTGTGTTGTTACAGTGACCTCAGGATCCCTCTAGCCTTGAAACAGTGTTCTTGGGTTTTCTCTGGAGTGCCATCAAGGAAATCAAGGCTCCTTTCATGTGAGATGTGCAACACGGAATTGCTCTGCACGCAGTGCAGGGGAATCGGGCCTCATGTCCCGGCGAGGGGGAAGTCTCATGGTTTTTCTCGAGGTGCGGCGGGAACCTGGGGTATATTCTCGAGTTAAGACGGGGATGGCCCTTCCAGCCACGTGTTTGTTCAGCGACGTCAGGACTCCTGCCTAGTTGCGAGGGACAACTCGGGATTCTCCTCGAGGCTTGGCAGGGCAATTGGGACGCCTCTCCAGCTGAGGCGGGAGACCAAGGGTCCCTTTCCACGTGCCACAGGAATCCTGGGACTCCTATCAAGTTTCACGAGGAGTCAGGCATCGTCTCCTTTGGAGGCACTGATCTCCGTGTACCTCTGGAGTTTTCAAAGGATGTGAGGCCTCCGGTCGCGATGAGGTGGGGAACTAGTTCTTTCTCTGTGGTCTCCACAGGGGATTCAGACATCCTTTCGTCTTGGGAGATGCAAGACGAGCCTGCATTCAAGTCACTGCAGGGATATCCGGCCTTATTCGCGTCAGGGCATCGCAGTGTCCATTCCACTTGAGGCCGCAAACTCAGGGTCCCTCTCACATACCTAGAGCTCAGAGAAGCCTCCTCTTGAGGTGCTTGTGGTAAGGTGGTATACCGCTGGAGTCGAAGCCAGGGACTAACCTCTCATCTCGAGTTGATTCTTGGTCCACGGAGCTCTTTCGTGTTGCTACAGTGACGTCAGGATCCCTCTAGCCTTGAAACAGTGTTCTTGGGGTTTCTCTGGAGTGCCATCAAGGAAATCAAGGCTCCTTTCATGTGTGATGTGCAACAGGGAATTGCTCTGCACGCAGTGCAGGGGAATCGGGCCTCATCTCGCGGCGAGAGTGAAGTCTCATGGTTTTTCTCGAGTTGCGGCGGGAACCTGGGGTATATTCTCGAGTTACGACGGGGATGGCCCTTCCACACACGTGTTTGTTCAGCGACGGCAGGACTCCTGCCTAGTTGCGAGGGACAACTCGGGATTCTCCTCGAGGCTTGGCAGGGCAATTGGGACGCCTCTCCAGCTGAGGCGGGAGACCAAGGGTCCCTTTCCACGTGCCACAGGAATCCTGGGACTCCTATCAAGTTTCACGAGGAGTCAGGCTTCGTCTCCTTTTGAGGCACTGATCTCCGCGTACCTCTGGAGTTTTCAAAGGATGTGAGGCCTCCGGTCGCGATGAGGTGGGGAACTAGGTCTTTCTCTGTGGTCTCCACAGGGGATTCAGACATCCTTTCGTCTTGGGAGATGCAAGACGAGCCTGCATTCAAGTCACTGCAGGGATATCCAGCCTTATTTCGAGTCAGGGCATCGCAGTGTCCATTCCACGTGAGGCCGCAAGCTCAGGGTCCCTCTAACATACCTAGAGCTGAGAGAAGCCTCCTCTTGAGGTTCTTGTGGTAAGGTGGTATTCCTCTGGAGTCGAAGCCAGGGACTAACCTCTCATCTCGAGTTGATTTTTGGTCCACGGAGCTCTTTCGTGTTGCTCCAGTGACCTCAGGATCCCTCTAGCCTTGAAACAGTGTTCTTGGGGTTTCTCTGGAGTGCCATCAAGGAAATCAAGGCTCCTTTCATGTGTGATGTGCAACACGGAATTGCTCTGCACGCAGTGCAAGGGAATCGGGCCTCATCTCGCGGCGAGGGGGAAGTCTCATGGTTTTTCTCGAGTTGCGGCGGGAACCTGGGGTATATTCTCGAGTTAAGACGTGGTTGGTACCTCCACCCACGTGTTTATTCAGCGACTTCAGGACTCCTGCCTAGTTGCGAGGGACAACTCAGGATTCTCCTCGAGGCTTGGCAGGGCAATTGGGACGCCTCTCCAGCTGAGGCGGGAGACCAAGGGTCCCTTTCCACGTGCCACAGGAATCCTGGGACTCCTATCAAGTTTCACGAGGAGTCAGGCATCGTCTCCTTTGGAGGCACTGATCTCCGCGTACCTCTGGAGTTTTCAAAGGATGTGAGGCCTCCGGTCGCGATGAGGTGGGGAACTAGGTCTTTCTCTGTGGTCTCCACAGGGGATTCAGACATCCTTTCGTCTTGGGAGATGCAAGACGAGCCTGCATTCAAGTCACTGCAGGGATATCCGGCCTTATTTCGCGTCAGGGCATCGCAGTGTCCATTCCACTTGAGGCCGCAAAGTCAGGGTCCCTCTCACATACCTAGAGCTCAGAGAAGCCTCCTCTTGAGATGCTTGTGGTAAGGTGGTATACCGCTGGAGTCGAAGCCAGGGACTAACCTCTCATCTCGAGTTGATTCTTGGTCCACGGAGCTCTTTCGTGTTGCTACAGTGACCTCAGGATCCCTCTAGCCTTGAAACAGTGTTCTTGGGGTTTCTCTGGAGTGCCATCAAGGAAATCAAGGCTCTTTTCATATGTGATGTGCAACACGGAATTTCTCTGCACGCAGTGCAGGGGAATCGGGTCTCATCTCGCGGCGAGGGGGAAGTCTCATGGTTTTTCTCAAGTTGCGGCGGGAACCTGGGGTATATTCTCGAGTTACGACGGGAATGGCCCTTCCACCCACGTGTTTGTTCAGCGATGGCAGGACTCCTGCCTAGTTGCGAGGGACAACTCGGGATTCTCCTCGAGGCTTGGCAGGGCAATTGGGACGCCTCTCCACCTGAGGCGGGAGACCAAGGTTCCCTTTCCACGTGCCACAGGAATCCTGGGACTCCTATCAAGTTTCACGAGGAGTCAGGCATCGTCTCCTTTGGAGGCACTGATCTCCGTGTACCTCTGGAGTTTTCAAAGGATGTGAGGCCTCCGGTCGCGATGAGGTGGGGAACTAGGTCTTTCTCTGTGGTCTACACAGGTGATTCAGACATCCTTTCGTCTTGAGAGATGCAAGACGAGCCTGCATTCAAGTCACTGCAAGGATATCCGGCCTTATTTCGAGTCAGGGCATCGCGGTGTCCATTCCACTTGAGGCCGCAAACTCAGGGTCCCTCTAACATACCTAGAGCTGAGAGAAGCCTCCTCTTGAGGTGCTTGTGGAAAGGTGGTATTCCTCTGGAGTCGAAGCCAGGGACTAACCTTTCATCTCGAGTTGATTTTTGGTCCACGGAGCTCTTTCGTGTTGCTACAGTGACCTCAGGATCCCTCTAGCCTTGAAACAGTGTTCTTGGAGTTTCTCTGGAGTGCCACCAAGGAAATCAAGACTCCTTTCATGTGTGATGTGCAAGACGGAATTGCTCTGCACGCAGTGCATGGGAATCGGGCCTCATCTCGCGGCGAGGGGGAAGTCTCATGGTTTTTCTGGAGTTGCGGCGGGAACCTGGGGTATATTCTCGAGTTACGACGGGGATGGCCCTTCCACCCACGTGTTTGTTCAGCGACGTCAGGACTCCTGCCTAGTTGCGAGGGACAACTCGGGATTCTCCTCGAGGCTTGGCAGGGCAATTGGGACGCCTCTCCAGCTGAGGTGGGAGACCAAGGGTCCCTTTCCACGTGCCACAGGAATCCTGGGACTCCTATCAAGTTTCACGAGGAGTCAGGCATCGTCTCCTTTGGAGGCACTGATCTCCGCGTACCTCTGGAGTTTTCAAAGGATGTGAGGCCTCCGGTCGCGATGAGGTGGGGAACTAGGTCTTTCTCTGTGGTCTCCACAGGGGATTCAGACATCCTTTCGTCTTGGGAGATGCAAGACGAGCCTGCATTCAAGTCACTGCAGGGATATCCGGCCTTATTTCGCGTCAGGGCATCGCAGTGTCCATTTCACTTGAGGCCGCAAACTAGGGTCCCTCTCACATACCTAGAGCTGAGAGAAGCCTCCTCTTGAGGTGCTTGTGGTAAGGTGGTATTCCTCTGGAGTCGAAGCCAGGGACTAACCTCTCATCTCGAGTTGATTCTTGGTCCACGGAGCTCTTTCGTGTTGCTACAGTGACCTCAGGATCCCTCTAGCCTTGAAACAGTGTTCTTGGGGTTTCTCTGGAGTGCCATCAAGGAAATCAAGGCTCCTTTCATGTGTGATGTGCAACACGGAATTGCTCTGCACGCAGTGCAGGGGAATCGGGCCTCATCTCGCGGCGAGGGGGAAGTCTCATGGTTTTTCTCGAGTTGCGGCGGGAACCTGGGGTATATTCTCGAGTTACGACGGGGATGGCCCTTCCACACACGTGTTTGTTCAGCGACGTCAGGACTCCTGCCTAGTTGCGAGGGACAACTCGGGATTCTCCTCGAGGCTTGGCAGGGCAATTGGGACGCCTCTCCAGCTGAGGCGGGAGACCAAGGGTCCCTTTCCACGTGCCACAGGAATCCTGGGACTCCAATCAAGTTTAACGAGGAGTCAGGCATCGTCTCCTTTCGAGGCACTGATCTCCGTGTACCTCTGGAGTTTTCAAAGGATGTGAGGCCTCCGATCGCGATGAGGTGGGGAACTAATTCTTTCTCTGTGGTCTACACAGGTGATTCAGATATCCTTTCGTCTTGGGAGATGCAAGACGAGCCTGCATTCAAGTCACTGCAAGGATATCCGGCCTTATTTTGAGTCAGGGCATCGCGGTGTCCATTCCACTTGAGGCCGCAAACTCAGGGTCCCTCTAACATACCTAGAGCTGAGAGAAGCCTCCTCTTGAGGTGCTTGTGGTAAGGTGGTATTCCTCTGGAGTCGAAGCCAGGGACTAACCTCTCATCTCGAGTTGATTTTTGGTCCACGGAGCTCTTTCGTGTTGCTACAGTGACCTCAGGATCCCTGTACACTTGAAACAGTGTTCTTGGGGTTTCTCTGGAGTGCCACCAAGGAAATCAAGACTTCTTTCATGTGTGATGTGCAACACGAAATTGCTCTGCACGCAGTGCAGGGGAATCGGGCCTCATCTCGCGGCGAGGGGGAAGTCTCATGGTTTTTCTCGAGTTGCGGCGGGAACCTGGGGTATATTCTCGAGTTACGACGGGGATGGTACCTCCACCCACGTGTTTGTTCAGCGACGTCAGGACTCCTGCCTAGTTGCGAGGGACAACTCGGGATTCTTCTCGAGGCTTGGCAGGGCAATTGAGACGCCTCTCCAGCTGAGGCGGGAGACCAAGGGTCCCTTTCCACGTGCCACAGGAATCCTGGGACTCCTATCAAGTTTCTCGAGGAGTCAGGCTTCGTCTCCTTTGCAGGCACTGATCTCTGCATACCTCTGGAGTTTTCAAAGGATGTGAGGCCTCCGGTCGCGATGAGGTGGGGAACTAGGTCTTTCTCTGTGGTCTCCACAGGGGATTCAGACATCCTTTCGTCTTGGGAGATGCAAGACGAGCCTGCATTCAAGTCACTGCAGGGATATCCGGCCTTATTTCGAGTCAGGGCATCGCAGTGTCCATTCCACTTGAGGCCGCAAAATCAGGGTCCCTCTCACATACCTAGAGCTGAGAGAAGCCTCCTCTTGAGGTGCTTGTGGTAAGGTGGTATTCCTCTGGAGTCGAAGCCAGGGACTAACCTCTCATCTCGAGTTGATTTTTGGTCCATGGAGCTCTTTCGTGTTGCTACAGTGACCTCAGGATCCCTGTAGACTTGAAACAGTGTTCTTGGGGTTTCTCTGGAGTGCCACCAAGGAAATCAAGGCTCCTTTCATGTGTGATGTGCAACACGGAATTGCTCTGCACGCAGTGAAAGGGAATCGGGCCTCATCTCGAGGCGAGGGGGAAGTCTCATGGTTTTTCTCGAGTTGCGGCGGGAACCTGGGGTATATTCTCGAGTTACGACGGGGATGGTACCTCCACCCACGTGTTTGTTCAGCGACTTCAGGACTCCTGCCTAGTTGCGAAGGACAACTCGGGATTCTCCTCGAGGCTTGGCAGGGCAATTGGGACGCCTCTCCAGCTGAGGCGGGAGACCAAGGGTCCCTTTCCACGTGCCACAGGAATCCTGGGATTCCTATCAAGTTTCACGAGGAGTCAGGCATCGTCTCCTTTGGAGGCACTGATCTCCGTGTACCTCTGGAGTTTTCAAAGGATGTGAGGCCTCCGGTCGCGATGAGGTGGGGAACTAGGTCTTTCTCTGTCGTCTACACAGGTGATTCAGACATCCTTTCGTCTTGGGAGATGGAAGACGAGCCTGCATTCAAGTCATTGCAAGGATATCCGGCATTATTTTGAGTCAGGGCATCGCGGTGTCCATTCCACTTGAGGCCGCAAACTCAGGGTCCCTCTAACATACCTAGAGCTGAGAGAAGCCTCCTCTTGAGGTGCTTGTGGTAAGGTGGTATTCCTCTGGAGTCGAAGCCAGGGACTAACCTCTCATCTCGAGTTGATTTTTGGTCCACGGAGCTCTTTCGTGTTGCTACAGTGACCTCAGGATCCCTCTAGCCTTGAAACAGTGTTCTTGGGGTTTCTCTGGAGTGTCACCAAGGAAATCAAGACTCCTTTCATGTGTGATGTGCAACACGGAATTGCTCTGCACGCAGTGCAGGGGAATCGGGCCTCATCTCGCGGCGAGGGGGAAGTCTCATGGTTTTTCTCGAGTTGCGGCGGGAAACTGGGGTATATTCTCGAGTTACGATGGGGATGGCCCTTCCACACACGTGTTTGTTCAGCGACGTCAGGACTCCTGCCTAGTTGCGAGGGACAACTCGGGATTCTCCTCGCGGCTTGGCAGGGCAATTGGGACGCCTCTCCAGCTGAGGCGGAAGACCAAGGGTCCCTTTCCACGTGCCACAGGAATCCTGGGACTCCTATCAAGTTTCACGAGGAGTCAGGCATCGTCTCCTTTGGAGGCACTGATCTCCGCGTACCTCTGGAGTTTTCAAAGGATGTGAGGCCTCCGGTCGCGATGAGGTGGGGAACTAGGTCTTTCTCTGTGGTCTCCACAGGGGATTCAGACATCCTTTCGTCTTGGGAGATGCAAGACGAGCCTGCATTCAAGTCACTGCAGGGATATCCGGCCTTATTTCGCGTCAGGGCATCGCAGTGTCCATTCCATTTGAGGCCGCAAACTCAGGGTCCCTTTCACTTACCTAGAGCTGAGAGAAGCCTCCTCTTGAGGTGCTTGTGGTAAGGTGGTATTCCTCTGGAGTCGAAGCCAGGGACTAACCTCTCATCTCGATTTGGTTTTTGGTCCACGGAGCTCTTTCGTGTTGCTACAGTGACCTCAGGATCCCTGTAGACTTGAAACAGTGTTCTTGGGGTTTCTCTGGAGTGCCACCAAGGAAATCAAGGCTCCTTTCATGTGTGATGTGCAACACGGAATTGCTCTGCACGCATTGCAAGGGAATCGGGCCTCATCTCACGGCGAGGGGGAAGTCTCATGGTTTTTCTCGAGTTGCGGCGGGAACCTGGGGTATATTCTCGAGTTACGACGGGGATGGTACCTCCACCCACGTGTTTGTTCAGCGACTTCAGGACTCCTGCCTAGTTGCGAAGGACAACTCGGGATTCTCCTCGAGGCTTGGCAGGGCAATTGGGACGCCTCTCCAGCTGAGGCGGGAGACCAAGGGTCCCTTTCCACGTGCCACAGGAATCCTGGGATTCCTATCAAGTTTCACGAGGAGTCAGGCATCGTCTCCTTTGGAGGCACTGATCTCCGTGTACCTCTGGAGTTTTCAAAGGATGTGAGGCCTCCGGTCGCGATGAGGTGGGGAACTAGGTCTTTCTCTGTCGTCTACACAGGTGATTCAGACATCCTTTCGTCTTGGGAGATGGAAGACGAGCCTGCATTCAAGTCATTGCAAGGATATCCGGCATTATTTTGAGTCAGGGCATCGCGGTGTCCATTCCACTTGAGGCCGCAAACTCAGGGTCCCTCTAACATACCTAGAGCTGAGAGAAGCCTCCTCTTGAGGTGCTTGTGGTAAGGTGGTATTCCTCTGGAGTCGAAGCCAGGGACTAACCTCTCATCTCGAGTTGATTTTTGGTCCACGGAGCTCTTTCGTGTTGCTACAGTGACCTCAGGATCCCTCTAGCCTTGAAACAGTGTTCTTGGGGTTTCTCTGGAGTGTCACCAAGGAAATCAAGACTCCTTTCATGTGTGATGTGCAACACGGAATTGCTCTGCACGCAGTGCAGGGGAATCGGGCCTCATCTCGCGGCGAGGGGGAAGTCTCATGGTTTTTCTCGAGTTGCGGCGGGAAACTGGGGTATATTCTCGAGTTACGATGGGGATGGCCCTTCCACACACGTGTTTGTTCAGCGACGTCAGGACTCCTGCCTAGTTGCGAGGGACAACTCGGGATTCTCCTCGCGGCTTGGCAGGGCAATTGGGACGCCTCTCCAGCTGAGGCGGAAGACCAAGGGTCCCTTTCCACGTGCCACAGGAATCCTGGGACTCCTATCAAGTTTCACGAGGAGTCAGGCATCGTCTCCTTTGGAGGCACTGATCTCCGCGTACCTCTGGAGTTTTCAAAGGATGTGAGGCCTCCGGTCGCGATGAGGTGGGGAACTAGGTCTTTCTCTGTGGTCTCCACAGGGGATTCAGACATCCTTTCGTCTTGGGAGATGCAAGACGAGCCTGCATTCAAGTCACTGCAGGGATATCCGGCCTTATTTCGCGTCAGGGCATCGCAGTGTCCATTCCATTTGAGGCCGCAAACTCAGGGTCCCTTTCACTTACCTAGAGCTGAGAGAAGCCTCCTCTTGAGGTGCTTGTGGTAAGGTGGTATTCCTCTGGAGTCGAAGCCAGGGACTAACCTCTCATCTCGATTTGGTTTTTGGTCCACGGAGCTCTTTCGTGTTGCTACAGTGACCTCAGGATCCCTGTAGACTTGAAACAGTGTTCTTGGGGTTTCTCTGGAGTGCCACCAAGGAAATCAAGGCTCCTTTCATGTGTGATGTGCAACACGGAATTGCTCTGCACGCATTGCAAGGGAATCGGGCCTCATCTCACGGCGAGGGGGAAGTCTCATGGTTTTTCTCGAGTTGCGGCGGGAACCTGGGGTATATTCTCGAGTTAAGACGGGGATGGTACCTCCACCCACGTGTTTGTTCAGCGACTTCAGGACTCCTGCCTAGTTGCGAGGGACAACTCGGGATTCTCCTCGAGGCTTGGCAGGGCAATTGGGACCCCTCTCCAGCTGAGGCGGGAGACCAAGGGTCCCTTTCCACGTGCCACAGGAATCCTGGGACTCCTATCAAGTTTCACGAGGAGTCAGGCATCGTCTCCTTTGGAGGCACTGATCTCCGCGTACCTCTGGAGTTTTCAAAGGATGTGAGGCCTCCGGTCGCGATGAGGTGGGGAACTAGGTCTTTCTCTGTGGTCTCCACAGGGGATTCAGACATCCTTTCGTCTTGGGAGATGCAAGACGAGCCTGCATTCAAGTCACTGCAGGGATATCCGGCCTTCTTTCGAGTCAGGTCATCCCGGTGTCCATTCCACTTGAGGCCGCAAACTCAGGGTCCCTCTCACATACCTAGAGCTGAGAGAAGCCTCCTCTTGAGGTGCTTGTGGTAAGGTGGTATTCCTCTGGAGTCGAAGCCAGGGACTAACCTCTCATCTCTAGTTGATTCTTTGTCCACGGAGCTCTTTCGTGTTGCTACAGTGACCTCAGGATCCCTCTAGCCTTGAAACAGTGTTCTTGGGGTTTCTCTGGAGTGCCATCAAGGAAATCAAGGCTCCTTTCATGTGTGATGTGCAACACGGAATTGCTCTGCACGAAGTGCAGGGGAATCGGGCCTCATCTCGCGGCGAGGGGGAAGTCTCATGGTTTTTCTCGAGTTGCGGCGGGAACCTGGGGTATATTCTCGAGTTATGACGGGGATGGCCCTTCCACACACGTGTTTGTTCAGCGACGGCAGGACTCCTGCCTAGTTGCGAGGGACAACTCGGGATTCTCCTCGAGGCTTGGCAGGGCAATTGGGACGCCTCTCCAGCTGAGGCGGGAGACCAAGGGTCCCTTTCCACGTGCCACAGGAATCCTGGGACTCCTATCAAGTTTCACGAGGAGTCAGGCATCGGCTCCTTTGGAGGCACTGATCTCCGCGTACCTCTGGAGTTTTCAAAGGATGTGAGGCCTCCGGTCGCGATGAGGTGGGGAACTAGGTCTTTCTCTGTGGTCTCCACAGGGGATTCAGACATCCTTTCGTCTTGGGAGATGCAAGACGAGCCTGCATTCAAGTCACTGCAGGGATATCCGGCCTTATTCGCGTCAGGGCATCGCAGTGTCCATTCCACTTGAGGCCGCAAACTCAGGGTCCCTCTCACATACCTAGAGCTCAGAGAAGCCTCCTCTTGAGGTGCTTGTGGTAAGGTGGTATACCGCTGGAGTCGAAGCCAGGGACTAACCTCTCATCTCGAGTTGATTCTTGGTCCACGGAGCTCTTTCGTGTTGCTACAGTGACGTCAGGATCCCTCTAGCCTTGAAACAGTGTTCTTGGGGTTTCTCTGGAGTGTCATCAAGGAAATCAAGGCTCCTTTCATGTGTGATGTGCAACAGGGAATTGCTCTGCACGCAGTGCAGGGGAATCGGGCCTCATCTCGCGGCGAGAGGGAAGTCTCATGGTTTTTCTCGAGTTGCGGCGGGAACCTGGGGTATATTCTCGAGTTACGACGGGGATGGCCCTTCCACACACGTGTTTGTTCAGCGACGGCAGGACTCCTGCCTAGTTGCGAGGGACAACTCGGGATTCCCCTCGAGGCTTGGCAGGGCAATTGGGACGCCTCTCCAGCTGAGGCGGGAGACCAAGGGTCCCTTTCCACGTGCCACAGGAATCCTGGGCCTTCTATCATGTTTCACGAGGAGTCAGGCATCGTCTCCTTTGGAGGCACTGATCTCCGCGTACCTCTGGAGTTTTCAAAGGATGTGAGGCCTCCGGTCGCGATGAGGTGGGGAACTAGGTCTTTCTCTGTGGTCTCCACAGGGGATTCAGACATCCTTTCGTCTTGGGAGATGCAAGACAAGCCTGCATTCAAGTCACTGCAGGGATATCCGGCCTTATTTCGCGTCAGGGCATCGCAGTGTCCATTCCACTTGAGGCCGCAAACTCAGGGTCCCTCTCACATACCTAGAGCTGAGAGAAGCCTCCTCTTGAGGTGCTTGTGGTAAGGTGGTATTCCTCTGGAGTCGAAGCCAGGGACTAACCTCTCATCTTGAGTTGATTCTTGGTCCACGGAGCTATTTCGTGTTGCTACAGTGACCTCAGGATCCCTCTAGCCTTGAAACAGTGTTCTTGGGGTTTGTCTGGAGTGCCATCAAGGAAATCAAGGTTCCTTTCATGTGTGATGTGCAAGACGGATTTGCTCTGCACGCAGTGCAGGGGAATCGGGCCTCATCTCGCGGCGAGGGGGAAGTCTCATGGTTTTTCTCGAGTTGCGGTGGGAACCTGGGGTATATTCTCGAGTTATGACGGGGATGGCCCTTCCACCCACGTGTTTGTTCAGCGACGTCTGGACTCCTGCCTAGTTGCGAGCGACAACTCGGGATTCTCCTCGAGGCTTGGCAGGGCAATTGGGACGCCTCTTCAGCTGAGGCGGGAGACCAAGAGTCCCTTTCCACGTGCCACAGGAATCCTGGGACTCCTATCAAGTTTCACGAGGAGTCAGGCATCATCTCCTTTGGAGGCACTGATCTCCGCGTACCTCTGGAGTTTTCAAAGCATGTGAGGCCTCCGGTCGTGATGAGGTGGGGAACTAGGTCTTTCTCTGCGGTCTCTACAGGGGATGCAGACATCCTTTCGTCTTGGGAGATGCAAGACGAGCCTGCATTCAAGTCACTGCAGGGATATCCGGCCTTATTTCGCGTCAGGGCATCGCAGTGTCCATTTCACTTGAGGCCCCAAACTCAGGGTCCCTCTCACATACCTAGAGCTGAGAGAAGCCTCCTCTTGAGGTGCTTGTGGTAAGGTGGTATTCCTCTGGAGTCGAAGCCAGGGACTAACCTCTCATCTCGAGTGGATTCTTGGTCCACGGAGCTCTTTCGTGTTGCTACAGTGACCTCAGGATCCCTCTAGCCTTGAAACAGTGTTCTTGGGGTTTCTCTGGAGTGCCATCAAGGAAATCAAGGCTCCTTTCATGTGTGATGTGCAACACGGAATTGCTCTGCACGCAGTGCAGGGGAATCGGGCCTCATCTCGCGGCGAGGGGGAAGTCTCATGGTTTTTCTCGAGTTGCGGCCGGAACCTGGGGTATATTCTCGAGTTACGACGGGGATGGCCCTTCCACCCACGTGTTTGTTCAGCGACGGCAGGACTCCTGCCTAGTTGCGAGGGACAACTCGGGATTCTCCTCGAGGCTTGGCAGGGCAATTGGGACGCCTCTCCAGCTGAGGCGGGAGACCAAGGGTCCCTTTCCACGTGCCACAGGAATCCTGGGACTCCTATCAAGTTTCACGAGGAGTCAGGCATCGTCTCCTTTGGAGGCACTGATCTCCGCGTACCTCTGGAGTTTTCAAAGGATGTGAGGCCTCCGGTCGCGATGAGGTGGGGAACTAGGTCTTTCTCTGTGGTCTCCACAGGGGATTCAGACATCCTTTCGTCTTGGGAGATGCAAGACGAGCCTGCATTCAAGTCACTGCAGGGATATCCGGCCTTATTTCGAGTCAGGGCATCGCAGTGTCCATTTCACTTGAGGCCGCAAACTAGGGTCCCTCTCACATACCTAGAGCTGAGAGAAGCCTCCTCTTGAGCTGCTTGTGGTAAGGTGGTATTCCTCTGGAGTCGAAGCCAGGGACTAACCTCTCATCTCGAGTGGATTCTTGGTCCACGGAGCTCTTTCGTGTTGCTACAGTGACCTCAGGATCCCTCTAGCCTTGAAACAGTGTTCTTGGGGTTTCTCTGGAGTGCCATCAAGGAAATCAAGGTTCCTTTCATGTGTGATGTGCAACACGGAATTGCTCTGCACGCAGTGCAGGGGAATCGGGCCTCATCTCGCGGCGAGGGGGAAGTCTCATGGTTTTTCTCGAGTTGCGGCCGGAACCTGGGGTATATTCTCGAGTTACGACGGGGATGGCCCTTCCACCCACGTGTTTGTTCAGCGACGGCAGGACTCCTGCCTAGTTGCGAGGGACAACTCGGGATTCTCCTCGAGGCTTGGCAGGGCAATTGGGACGCCTCTCCAGCTGAGGCGGGAGACCAAGGGTCCCTTTCCACGTGCCACAGGAATCCTGGGACTCCTATCAAGTTTCACGAGGAGTCAGGCATCGTCTCCTTTGGAGGCACTGATCTCCGCGTACCTCTGGAGTTTTCAAAGGATGTGAGGCCTCCGGTCGCGATGAGGTGGGGAACTAGGTCTTTCTCTGTGGTCTCCACAGGGGATTCAGACATCCTTTCGTCTTGGGAGATGCAAGACGAGCCTGCATTCAAGTCACTGCAGGGATATCCGGCCTTATTTCGAGTCAGGGCATCGCAGTGTCCATTTCACTTGAGGCCGCAAACTAGGGTCCCTCTCACATACCTAGAGCTGAGAGAAGCCTCCTCTTGAGCTGCTTGTGGTAAGGTGGTATTCCTCTGGAGTCGAAGCCAGGGACTAACCTCTCATCTCGAGTTGATTCTTGGTCCACGGAGCTCTTTCGTGTTGCTACAGTGACCTCAGGATCCCTCTAGCCTTGAAACAGTGTTCTTGGGGTTTCTCTGGAGTGCCATCAAGGAAATCAAGGCTCCTTTCATGTGTGATGTGCAACACGGAATTGCTCTGCACGCAGTGCAGGGGAATCGGGCCTCATCTCGCGGCGAGGGGGAAGTCTCATGGTTTTTCTCGAGTTGCGGCGGGAACCTGGGGTATATTCTCGAGTTACGACGGGGATGGCCCTTCCACACACGTGTTTCTTCAGCGACGGCAGGACTCCTGCCTAGTTGCGAGGGACAACTCAGGATTCTCCTCGAGGCTTGGCAGGGCAATTGGGACGCCTCTGAGCTGAGGCGGGAGACCAAGGGTCCCTTTCCACGTGCCACAGGAATCCTGGGACTCCTATCAAGTTTCACGAGGAGTCAGGCATCGTCTCCTTTTGAGGCACTGATTTCCGTGTACCTCTGGAGTTTTCAAAGGATGTGAGGCCTCCGATCGCGATGAGGTGGGGAACTAATTCTTTCTCTGTGGTCTACACAGGTGATTCAGACATCCTTTCGTCTTGGGAGATGCAAGACGAGCCTGCATTCAAGTCACTGCAAGGATATCCGGCCTTATTTTGAGTCAGGGCATCGCGGTGTCCATTCCACTTGAGGCCGCAAACTCAGGGTCCCTCTAACATACCTAGAGCTGAGAGAAGCCTCCTCTTGAGGTGCTTGTGGTAAGGTGGTATTCCTCTGGAGTCGAAGCCAGGGACTAACCTCTCATCTCGAGTTGATTCTTGGTCCACGGAGCTCTTTCGTGTTGCTACAGTGACGTCAGGATCCCTCTAGCCTTGAAACAGTGTTCTTGGGGTTTCTCTGGAGTGTCATCAAGGAAATCAAAGCTCCTTTCATGTGTGATGTGCGACAGGGAATTGCTCTGCACGCAGTGCAGGGGAATCGGGCCTCATCTCGCGGCGAGAGGGAAGTCTCATGGTTTTTCTCGAGTTGCGGCGGGAACCTGGGGTATATTCTCGAGTTACGACGGGGATGGCCCTTCCACACACGTGTTTGTTCAGCGACGGCAGGACTCCTGCCTAGTTGCGAGGGACAACTCGGGATTCCCCTCGAGGCTTGGCAGGGCAATTGGGACGCCTCTCCAGCTGAGGCGGGAGACCAAGGGTCCCTTTCCACGTGCCACAGGAATCCTGGGCCTTCTATCATGTTTCACGAGGAGTCAGGCATCGTCTCCTTTGGAGGCACTGATCTCCGCGTACCTCTGGAGTTTTCAAAGGATGTGAGGCCTCCGGTCGCGATGAGGTGGGGAACTAGGTCTTTCTCTGTGGTCTCCACAGGGGATTCAGACATCCTTTCGTCTTGGGAGATGCAAGACAAGCCGGCATTCAAGTCACTGCAGGGATATCCGGCCTTATTTCACGTCAGGGCATCGCAGTGTCCATTCCACTTGAGGCCGCAAACTCAGGGTCCCTCTCACATACCTAGAGCTGAGAGAAGCCTCCTCTTGAGGTGCTTGTGGTAAGGTGGTATTCCTCTGGAGTCGAAGCCAGGGACTAACCTCTCATCTTGAGTTGATTCTTGGTCCACGGAGCTCTTTCGTGTTGCTACAGTGACCTCAGGATCCCTCTAGCCTTGAAACAGTGTTCTTGGGGTTTCTCTGGAGTGCCATCAAGGAAATCAAGGTTCCTTTCATGTGTGATGTGCAAGACGGAATTGCTCTGCACGCAGTGCAGGGGAATCGGGCCTCATCTCGCGGCGAGGGGGAAGTCTCATGGTTTTTCTCGAGTTGCGGTGGGAACCTGGGGTATATTCTCGAGTTATGACGGGGATGGCCCTTCCACACACGTGTTTGTTCAGCGACGTCTGGACTCCTGCCTAGTTGCGAGCGACAACTCGGGATTCTCCTCGAGGCTTGGCAGGGCAATTGGGACGCCTCTTCAGCTGAGGCGGGAGACCAAGGTTCCCTTTCCACGTGCCACAGGAATCCTGGGACTCCTATCAAGTTTCACGAGGAGTCAGGCATCATCTCCTTTGGAGGCACTGATCTCCGCGTACCTCTGGAGTTTTCAAAGGATGTGAGGCCTCCGGTCGTGATGAGGTGGGGAACTAGGTCTTTCTCTGCGGTCTCCACAGGGGATGCAGACATCCTTTCGTCTTGGGAGATGCAAGACGAGCCTGCATTCAAGTCACTGCAGGGATATCCGGCCTTATTTCGCGTCAGGGCATCGCAGTGTCCATTTCACTTGAGGCCCCAAACTCAGGGTCCCTCTCACATACCTAGAGCTGAGAGAAGCCTCCTCTTGAGGTGCTTGTGGTAAGGTGGTATTCCTCTGGAGTCGAAGCCAGGGACTAACCTCTCATCTCGAGTGGATTCTTGGTCCACGGAGCTCTTTCGTGTTGCTACAGTGACCTCAGGATCCCTCTAGCCTTGAAACAGTGTTCTTGGGGTTTCTCTGGAGTGCCATCAAGGAAATCAAGGCTCCTTTCATGTGTGATGTGCAACACGGAATTGCTCTGCACGCAGTGCAGGGGAATCGGGCCTCATCTCGCGGCGAGGGGGAAGTCTCATGGTTTTTCTCGAGTTGCGGCCGGAACCTGGGGTATATTCTCGAGTTACGATGGGGATGGCCCTTCCACCCACGTGTTTGTTCAGCGACGGCAGGACTCCTGCCTAGTTGCGAGGGACAACTCGGGATTCTCCTCGAGGCTTGGCAGGGCAATTGGGACGCCTCTCCAGCTGAGGCGGGAGACCAAGGGTCCCTTTCCACGTGCCACAGGAATCCTGGGACTCCTATCAAGTTTCACGAGGAGTCAGGCATCGTCTCCTTTGGAGGCACTGATCTCCGCGTACCTCTGGAGTTTTCAAAGGATGTGAGGCCTCCGGTCGCGATGAGGTGGGGAACTAGGTCTTTCTCTGTGGTCTCCACAGGGGATTCAGACATCCTTTCGTCTTGGGAGATGCAAGACGAGCCTGCATTCAAGTCACTGCAGGGATATCCGGCCTTATTTCGCGTCAGGGCATCGCAGTGTCCATTCCACTTGAGGCCGCAAACTCAGGGTCCCTCTCACATACCTAGAGCTGAGAGAAGCCTCCTCTTGAGGTGCTTGAGGTAAGGTGGTATTCCTCTGGAGTCGAAGCCAGGGACTAACCTCTCATCTCGAGTTGATTTTTGGTCCACGGAGCTCTTTCGTGTTGCTACAGTGACCTCAGGATCCCTGTAGACTTGAAACAGTGTTCTTGGGGTTTCTCTGGAGTGCCACCAAGGAAATGAAGGCTCCTTTCATGTGTGATGTGCAACACGGAATTGCTCTGCACGCAGTGCAAGGGAATCGGGCCTCATCTCGCGGCGAGGGGGAAGTCTCATGGTTTTTCTCGAGTTGCGGCGGGAACCTGGGGTATATTCTCGAGTTAAGACGGGGATGGTACCTCCACCCACGTGTTTGTTCAGCGACTTCAGGACTCCTGCCTAGTTGCGAGGGACAACTCGGGATTCTCCTCGAGGCTTGGCAGGGCAATTGGGACGCCTCTCCAGCTGAGGCGGGAGACCAAGGGTCCCTTTCCACGTGCCACAGGAATCCTGGGACTCCTATCAAGTTTCACGAGGAGTCAGGCATCGTCTCCTTTGGAGGCACTGATCTCCGCGTACCTCTGGAGTTTTCAAAGGATGTGAGGCCTCCGGTCGCGATGAGGTGGGGAACTAGGTCTTTCTCTGTGGTCTCCACAGGGGATTCAGACATCCTTTCGTCTTGGCAGATGCAAGACGAGCCTGCATTCAAGTCACTGCAGGGATATCCTTCCTTATTTCGAGTCAGGGCATCGCAGTGTCCATTTCACTTGAGGCCGCAAACTAGGGTCCCTCTCACATACCTAGAGCTGAGAGAAGCCTCCTCTTGAGCTGCTTGTGGTAAGGTGGTATTCCTCTGGAGTCGAAGCCAGGGACTAACCTCTCATCTCGAGTTGATTTTTGGTCCACGGAGCTCTTTCGTGTTGCTACAGTGACCTCAGGATCCCTCTAGCCTTGAAACAGTGTTCTTGGGGTTTCTCTGGAGTGCCATCAAGGAAATCAAGGCTCCTTTCATGTGTGATGTGCAACACGGAATTGCTCTGCACGCAGTGCAGGGGAATCGGGCCTCATCTCGCGGCGAGGGGGAAGTCTCATGGTTTTTCTCGAGTTGCGGCGGGAACCTGGGGTATATTCTCGAGTTACGACGGGGATGGCCCTTCCACACACGTGTTTCTTCAGCGACGGCAGGACTCCTGCCTAGTTGCGAGGGACAACTCGGGATTCTCCTCGAGACTTGGCAGGGCAATTGGGACGCCTCTCCAGCTGAGGCGGGAGACCAAGGGTCCCTTTCCACGTGCCACAGGAATCCTGGGACTCCTATCAAGTTTCACGAGGAGTCAGGCATCGTCTCCTTTCGAGGCACTGATCTCCGTGTACCTCTGGAGTTTTCAAAGGATGTGAGGCCTCCGATCGCGATGAGGTGGGGAACTAATTCTTTCTCTGTGGTCTACACAGGTGATTCAGACATCCTTTCGTCTTGGGAGATGCAAGACGAGCCTGCATTCAAGTCACTGCAAGGATATCCGGCCTTATTTTGAGTCAGGGCATCGCAGTGTCCATTCCACTTGAGGCCGCAATCTCAGGGTCCCTCTAACATACCTAGAGCTGAGAGAAGCCTCCTCTTGAGGTGCTTGTGGTAAGGTGGTATTCCTCTGGAGTCGAAGCCAGGGACTAACCTCTCATCTCGAGTTGATTCTTGGTCCACGGAGCTCTTTCGTGTTGCTACAGTGACCTCAGGATCCCTCTAGCCTTGAAACAGTGTTCTTGGGGTTTCTCTGGAGTGCCACCAAGGAAATCAAGGCTCCTTTCATGTGTGATGTGCAACACGAAATTGCTCTGCACGCAGTGCAGGGGAATCGGGCCTCATCTCGCGGCGAGGGGGTAGTCTCATGGTTTTTCTCGAGTTGCGGCGGGAACCTGGGGTATATTCTCGAGTTACGACGGGGATGGCCCTTCCACACACGTGTTTGTTCAGCGACGTCAGGACTCCTGCCTAGTTGCGAGGGACAACTCGGGATTCTCCTCGAGGCTTGGCAGGGCAATTGGGACGCCTCTCCAGCTGAGGCGGGAGACCAAGGGTCCCTTTCCACGTGCCACAGGAATCCTGGGACTCCTATCAAGTTTCACGAGGAGTCAGGCATCGTCTCCTTTGGAGGCACTGATCTCCGCGTACCTCTGGAGTTTTCAAAGGATGTGAGGCCTCCGGTCGCGATGACGTGGGGAACTAGGTCTTTCTCTGTGGTCTCCACAGGGGATTCAGACATCCTTTCATCTTGGGAGATGCAAGACGAGCCTGCATTCAAGTCACTGCAGGGATATCCGGCCTTATTTCGAGTCAGGGCATCGCAGTGTCCATTCCACTTGAGGCCGCAAACTCAGGGTCCCTCTCACTTACCTAGAGCTGAGAGAAGCCTCCTCTTGAGGTGCTTGTGGTAAGGTGGTATTCCTCTGGAGTCGAAGCCAGGGACTAACCTCTCATCTCGAGTTGATTTTTGGTCCACGGAGCTCTTTCGTGTTGCTACAGTGACCTCAGGATCCCTGTAGACTTGAAACAGTGTTCTTGGGGTTTCTCTGGAGTGCCACCAAGGAAATGAAGGCTCCTTTCATGTGTGATGTGCAACACGGAATTGCTCTGCACGCAGTGCAGGGGAATCGGGCCTCATCTCGCGGCGAGGGGGAAGTCTCATGGTTTTTCTCGAGTTGCGGCGGGAACCTGGGGTATATTCTCGAGTTACGACGGGGATGGCCCTTCCACACACGTGTTTCTTCAGCGACGGCAGGACTCCTGCCTAGTTGCGAGGGACAACTCGGGATTCTCCTCGAGGCTTGGCAGGGCAATTGGGACGCCTCTCCAGCTGAGGCGGGAGACCAAGGGTCCCTTTCCACGTGCCACAGGAATCCTGGGACTCCTATCAAGTTTCACGAGGAGTCAGGCATCGTCTCCTTTCGAGGCACTGATCTCCGTGTACCTCTGGAGTTTTCAAAGGATGTGAGGCCTCCGATCGCGATGAGGTGGGGAACTAATTCTTTCTCTGTGGTCTACACAGGTGATTCAGACATCCTTTCGTCTTGGGAGATGCAAGACGAGCCTGCATTCAAGTCACTGCAAGGATATCCGGCCTTATTTTGAGTCAGGGCATCGCAGTGTCCATTCCACTTGAGGCCGCAAACTCAGGGTCCCTCTAACATACCTAGAGCTGAGAGAAGCCTCCTCTTGAGGTGCTTGTGGTAAGGTGGTATTCCTCTGGAGTCGAAGCCAGGGACTAACCTCTCATCTCGAGTTGATTCTTGGTCCACGGAGCTCTTTCGTGTTGCTACAGTGACCTCAGGATCCCTCTAGCCTTGAAACAGTGTTCTTGGGGTTTCTCTGGAGTGCCACCAAGGAAATCAAGGCTCCTTTCATGTGTGATGTGCAACACGAAATTGCTCTGCACGCAGTGCAGGGGAATCGGGCCTCATCTCGCGGCGAGGGGGTAGTCTCATGGTTTTTCTCGAGTTGCGGCGGGAACCTGGGGTATATTCTCGAGTTACGACGGGGATGGCCCTTCCACACACGTGTTTGTTCAGCGACGTCAGGACTCCTGCCTAGTTGCGAGGGACAACTCGGGATTCTCCTCGAGGCTTGGCAGGGCAATTGGGACGCCTCTCCAGCTGAGGCGGGAGACCAAGGGTCCCTTTCCACGTGCCACAGGAATCCTGGGACTCCTATCAAGTTTCACAAGGAGTCAGGCATCGTCTCCTTTGGAGGCACTGATCTCCGCGTACCTCTGGAGTTTTCAAAGGATGTGAGGCCTCCGGTCGCGATGACGTGGGGAACTAGGTCTTTCTCTGTGGTCTCCACAGGGGATTCAGACATCCTTTCATCTTGGGAGATGCAAGACGAGCCTGCATTCAAGTCACTGCAGGGATATCCGGCCTTATTTCGAGTCAGGGCATCGCAGTGTCCATTCCACTTGAGGCCGCAAACTCAGGGTCCCTCTCACTTACCTAGAGCTGAGAGAAGCCTCCTCTTGAGGTGCTTGTGGTAAGGTGGTATTCCTCTGGAGTCGAAGCCAGGGACTAACCTCTCATCTCGAGTTGATTTTTGGTCCACGGAGCTCTTTCGTGTTGCTACAGTGACCTCAGGATCCCTGTAGACTTGAAACAGTGTTCTTGGGGTTTCTCTGGAGTGCCACCAAGGAAATGAAGGCTCCTTTCATGTGTGATGTGCAACACGGAATTGCTCTGCACGCAGTGCAAGGGAATCGGGCCTCATCTCGCGGCGAGGGGGAAGTCTCATGGTTTTTCTCGAGTTGCGGCGGGAACCTGGGGTATATTCTCGAGTTAAGACGGGGATGGTACCTCCACCCACGTGTTTGTTCAGCGACTTCAGGACTCCTGCCTAGTTGCGAGGGACAACTCGGGATTCTCCTCGAGGCTTGGCAGGGCAATTGGGACGCCTCTCCAGCTGAGGCGGGAGACCAAGGGTCCCTTTCCACGTGCCACAGGAATCCTGGGACTCCTATCAAGTTTCACGAGGAGTCAGGCATCGTCTCCTTTGGAGGCACTGATCTCCGCGTACCTCTGGAGTTTTCAAAGGATGTGAGGCCTCCGGTCGCGATGAGGTGGGGAACTAGGTCTTTCTCTGTGGTCTCCACAGGGGATTCAGACATCCTTTCGTCTTGGGAGATGCAAGACGAGCCTGCATTCAAGTCACTGCAGGCATATCCGGCCTTATTTCGAGTCAGGGCATCGCAGTGTCCATTTCACTTGAGGCCGCAAACTAGGGTCCCTCTCACATACCTAGAGCTGAGAGAAGCCTCCTCTTGAGCTGCTTGTGGTAAGGTGGTATTCCTCTGGAGTCGAAGCCAGGGACTAACCTCTCATCTCGAGTTGATTCTTGGTCCACGGAGCTCTTTCGTGTTGCTACAGTGACCTCAGGATCCCTCTAGCCTTGAAACAGTGTTCTTGGGGTTTCTCTGGAGTGCCATCAAGGAAATCAAGGCTCCTTTCATGTGTGATGTGCAACACGGAATTGCTCTGCACGCAGTGCAGGGGAATCGGGCCTCATCTCGCGGCGAGGGGGAAGTCTCATGGTTTTTCTCGAGTTGCGGCGGGAACCTGGGGTATATTCTCGAGTTACGACGGGGATGGCCCTTCCACACACGTGTTTGTTCAGCGACGGCAGGACTCCTGCCTAGTTGCGAGGGACAACTCGGGATTCTCCTCGAGGCTTGACAGGGCAATTGGGACGCCTCTCCAGCTGAGGCGGGAGACCAAGGGTCCCTTTCCACGTGCCACAGGAATCCTGGGACTCCTATCAAGTTTCACGAGGAGTCAGGCATCGTCTCCTTTCGAGGCACTGATCTCCGTGTACCTCTGGAGTTTTCAAAGGATGTGAGGCCTCCGATCGCGATGAGGTGGGGAACTAATTCTTTCTCTGTGGTCTACACAGGTGATTCAGACATCCTTTCGTCTTGGGAGATGCAAGACGAGCCTGCATTCAAGTCACTGCAAGGATATCCGGCCTTATTTTGAGTCAGGGCATCGCGGTGTCCATTCACTTGAGGCCGCAAACTCAGGGTCCCTCTAACATACCTAGAGCTGAGAGAAGCCTCCTCTTGAGGTGCTTGTGGTAAGGTGGTATTCCTCTGGAGTCGAAGCCAGGGACTAACCTCTCATCTCGAGTTGATTCTTGGTCCACGGAGCTCTTTCGTGTTGCTACAGTGACCTCAGGATCCCTCTAGCCTTGAAACAGTGTTCTTGGGGTTTCTCTGGAGTGCCACCAAGGAAATCAAGGCTCCTTTCATGTGTGATGTGCAACACGAAATTGCTCTGCACGCAGTGCAGGGGAATCGGGCCTCATCTCGCGGCGAGGGGGAAGTCTCATGGTTTTTCTCGAGTTGCGGCGGGAACCTGGGGTATATTCTCGAGTTACGACGGGGATGGCCCTTCCACACACGTGTTTGTTCAGCGACGTCAGGACTCCTGCCTAGTTGCGAGGGACAACTCGGGATTCTCCTCGAGGCTTGGCAGGGCAATTGGGACGCCTCTCCAGCTGAGGCGGGAGACCAAGGGTCCCTTTCCACGTGCCACAGGAATCCTGGGACTCCTATCAAGTTTCACGAGGAGTCAGGCATCGTCTCCTTTGGAGGCACTGATCTCCGCGTACCTCTGGAGTTTTCAAAGGATGTGAGGCCTCCGGTCGCGATGAGGTGGGAAACTAGGTCTTTCTCTGTGTTCTCCACAGGGGATTCAGACATCCTTTCGTCTTGGGAGATGCAAGACGAGCCTGCATTCAAGTCACTGCAGGGATATCCGGCCTTCTTTCGCGTCAGGGCATCGCAGTTTCCATTCCACTTGAGGCCGCAAACTCAGGGTCCCTCTCACATACCTAGAGCTGAGAGAAGCCTCCTCTTGAGGTGCTTGTGGTAAAGTCGTATTCCTCTGGAGCCGAAGCCAGGGACTAACCTCTCATCTCGAGTTGATTTTTGGTCCACGGAGCTCTTTTGTGTTGCTACAGTGACCTCAGGATCCCTGTAGACTTGAAACAGTGTTCTTGGGGTTTCTCTGGAGTGCCACCAAGGAAATGAAGGCTCCTTTCATGTGTGATGTGCAACACGGAATTGCTCTGCACGCAGTGCAAGGGAATCGGGCCTCATCTCGCGGCGAGGGGGAAGTCTCATGGTTTTTCTCGAGTTGCGGCGGGAACCTGGGGTATATTCTCGAGTTAAGACGGGGATGGTACCTCCACCCACGTGTTTGTTCAGCGACTTCAGGACTCCTGCCTAGTTGCGAGGGACAACTCGGGATTCTCCTCGAGGCTTGGCAGGGCAATTGGGACGCCTCTCCAGCTGAGGCGGGAGACCAAGGGTCCCTTTCCACGTGCCACAGGAATCCTGGGACTCCTATCAAGTTTCACGAGGAGTCAGGCTTCGTCTCCTTTGGAGGCACTGTTCTCCGCGTACCTCTGGAGTTTTCAAAGGATGTGAGGCCTCCGGTCGCGATGAGGTGGGGAACTAGGTCTTTCTCTGTGGTCTCCACAGGGGATTCAGACATCCTTTCGTCTTGGGAGATGCAAGACGAGCCTGCATTCAAGTCACTGCAGGGATATCCGGCCTTATTTCGCGTCAGGGCATCGCAGTGTCCATTCCACTTGAGGCCGCAAACTCAGGGGTCCCTCTCACATACCTAGAGCTGAGAGAAGCCTCCTCTTGAGGTGCTTGAGGTAAGGTGGTATTCCTCTGGAGTCGAAGCCAGGGACTAACCTCTCATCTCGAGTTGATTTTTGGTCCACGGAGCTCTTTCGTGTTGCTACAGTGACCTCAGGATCCCTGTAGACTTGAAACAGTGTTCTTGGGGTTTTCTCTGGAGTGCCACCAAGGAAATGAAGGCTCCTTTCATGTGTGATGTGCAACACGGAATTGCTCTGCACGCAGTGCAAGGGAATCGGCCTCATCTCGCGGCGAGGGGGAAGTCTCATGGTTTTTCTCGAGTTGCGGCGGGAACCTGGGGTATATTCTCGAGTTAAGTCGGGGATGGTACCTCCACCCACGTGTTTGTTCAGCGACTTCAGGACTCCTGCCTAGTTGCGAGGGACAACTCGGGATTCTCCTCGAGGCTTGGCAGGGCAATTGGGACGCCTCTCCAGCTGAGGGCGGGAGACCAAGGGTCCCTTTCCACGTGCCACAGGAATCCTGGGACTCCTATCAAGTTTCACGAGGAGTCAGGCATCGTCTCCTTTGGAGGCACTCATCTCCGCGTACCTCTGGAGTTTTCAAAGGATGTGAGGCCTCCGGTCGCGATGAGGTGGGGAACTAGGTCTTTCTCTGTGGTCTCCACAGGGGATTCAGACATCCTTTCGTCTTGGGAGATGCAAGACGAGCCTGCATTCAAGTCACTGCAGGGATATCCGGCCTTATTTCGAGTCAGGGCATCGCAGTGTCCATTTCACTTGAGGCCGCAAACTAGGGTCCCTCTCACATACCTAGAGCTGAGAGAAGCCTCCTCTTGAGCTGCTTGTGGTAAGGTGGTATTCCTCTGGAGTCGAAGCCAGGGACTAACCTCTCATCTCGAGTTGATTCTTGGTCCACGGAGCTCTTTCGTGTTGCTACAGTGACCTCAGGATCCCTCTAGCCTTGAAACAGTGTTCTTGGGGTTTCTCTGGAGTGCCATCAAGGAAATCAAGGCTCCTTTCATGTGTGATGTGCAACACGGAATTGCTCTGCACGCAGTGCAGGGGAATCGGGCCTCATCTCGCGGCGAGGGGGAAGTCTCATGGTTTTTCTCGAGTTGCGGCGGGAACCTGGGGTATATTCTCGAGTTACGACGGGGATGGCCCTTCCACACACGTGTTTGTTCAGCGACGTCAGGACTCCTGCCTAGTTGCGAGGGACAACTCGGGATTCTCCTCGAGGCTTGGCAGGGCAATTGGGACGCCTCTCCAGCTGAGGCGGGAGACCAAGGGTCCCTTTCCACGTGCCACAGGAATCCTGGGACTCCTATCAAGTTTCACGAGGAGTCAGGCATCGTCTCCTTTCGAGGCACTGATCTCCGTGTACCTCTGGAGTTTTCAAAGGATGTGAGGCCTCCGATCGCGATGAGGTGGGGAATTAATTCTTTCTCTGTGGTCTACACAGGTGATTCAGACATCCTTTCGTCTTGGGAGATGCAAGACGAGCCTGCATTCAAGTCACTGCAAGGATATCCGGCCTTATTTTGAGTCAGGGCATCGCGGTGTCCATTCCACTTGAGGCCGCAAACTCAGGGTCCCTCTAACATACCTAGAGCTGAGAGAAGCCTCCTCTTGAGGTGCTTGTGGTAAGGTGGTATTCCTCTGGAGTCGAAGTCAGGGACTAACCTCTCATCTCGAGTTGATTCTTGGTCCACGGAGCTCTTTCGTGTTGCTACAGTGACCTCAGGATCCCTCTAGCCTTGAAACAGTGTTCTTGGGGTTTCTCTGGAGTGCCACCAAGGAAATCAAGGCTCCTTTCATGTGTGATGTGCAACACGAAATTGCTCTGCACGCAGTGCAGGGGAATCGGGCCTCATCTCGCGGCGAGGGGGAAGTCTCATGGTTTTTCTCGAGTTGCGGCGGGAACCTGGGGTATATTCTCGAGTTACGACGGGGATGGCCCTTCCACACACGTGTTTGTTCAGCGACGTCAGGACTCCTGCCTAGTTGCGAGGGACAACTCGGGATTCTCCTCGAGGCTTGGCAGGGCAATTGGGACGCCTCTCCAGCTGAGGCTGGAGACCAAGGGTCCCTTTCCACGTGCCACAGGAATCCTGGGACTCCTATCAAGTTTCACGAGGAGTCAGGCATCGTCTCCTTTGGAGGCACTGATCTCCGCGTACCTCTGGAGTTTTCAAAGGATGTGAGGCCTCCGGTCGCGATGACGTGGGGAACTAGGTCTTTCTCTGTGGTCTCCACAGGGGATTCAGACATCCTTTCATCTTGGGAGATGCAAGACGAGCCTGCATTCAAGTCACTGCAGGGATATCCGGCCTTATTTCGAGTCAGGGCATCGCAGTGTCCATTCCACTTGAGGCCGCAAACTCAGGGTCCCTTTCACTTACCTAGAGCTGAGAGAAGCCTCCTCTTGAGGTGCTTGTGGTAAGGTGGTATTCCTCTGGAGTCGAAGCCAGGGACTAACCTCTCATCTCGAGTTGATTTTTGGTCCACGGAGCTCTTTCGTGTTGCTACAGTGACCTCAGGATCCCTGTAGACTTGAAACAGTGTTCTTGGGGTTTCTCTGGAGTGCCACCAAGGAAATGAAGGCTCCTTTCATGTGTGATGTGCAACACGGAATTGCTCTGCACGCAGTGCAAGGGAATCGGGCCTCATCTCGCGGCGAGGGGGAAGTCTCATGGTTTTTCTCGAGTTGCGGCGGGAACCTGGGGTATATTCTCGAGTTAAGACGGGGATGGTACCTCCACCCACGTGTTTGTTCAGCGACTTCAGGACTCCTGCCTAGTTGCGAGGGACAACTCGGGATTCTCCTCGAGGCTTGGCAGGGCAATTGGGACGCCTCTCCAGCTGAGGCGGGAGACCAAGGGTCCCTTTCCACGTGCCACAGGAATCCTGGGACTCCTATCAAGTTTCACGAGGAGTCAGGCATCGTCTCCTTTGGAGGCACTGATCTCCGCGTACCTCTGGAGTTTTCAAAGGATGTGAGGCCTCCGGTCGCGATGACGTGGGGAACTAGGTCTTTCTCTGTGGTCTCCACAGGGGATTCAGACATCCTTTCGTCTTGGCAGATGCAAGACGAGCCTGCATTCAAGTCACTGCAGGGATATCCGGCCTTATTTCGAGTCAGGGCATCGCAGTGTCCATTTCACTTGAGGCCGCAAACTAGGGTCCCTCTCACATACCTAGAGCTGAGAGAAGCCTCCTCTTGAGCTGCTTGTGGTAAGGTGGTATTCCTCTGGAGTCGAAGCCAGGGACTAACCTCTCATCTCGAGTTGATTCTTGGTCCACGGAGCTCTTTCGTGTTGCTACAGTGACCTCAGGATCCCTCTAGCCTTGAAACAATGTTCTTGGGGTTTCTCTGTAGTGCCATCAAGGAAATCAAGGCTCCTTTCATGTGTGATGTGCAACACGGAATTGCTCTGCACGCAGTGCAGGGGAATCGGGCCTCATCTCGCGGCGAGGGGGAAGTCTCATGGTTTTTCTCGAGTTGCGGCGGGAACCTGGGGTATATTCTCGAGTTACGACGGGGATGGCCCTTCCACACACGTGTTTGTTCAGCGACGGCAGGACTCCTGCCTAGTTGCGAGGGACAACTCGGGATTCTCCTCGAGGCTTGACAGGGCAATTGGGACGCCTCTCCAGCTGAGGCGGGAGACCAAGGGTCCCTTTCCACTTGCCACAGGAATCCTGGGACTCCTATCAAGTTTCACGAGGAGTCAGGCATCGTCTCCTTTCGAGGCACTGATCTCCGTGTACCTCTGGAATTTTCAAAGGATGTGAGGCCTCTGATCGCGATGAGGTGGGGAACTAATTCTTTCTCTGTGGTCTACACAGGTGATTCAGACATCCTTTCGTCTTGGGAGATGCAAGACGAGCCTGCATTCAAGTCACTGCAAGGATATCCGGCCTTATTTTAAGTCAGGGCATCGCGGTGTCCATTCCACTTGAGGCCGCAAACTCAGGGTCCCTCTAACATACCTAGAGCTGAGAGAAGCCTCCTCTTGAGGTGCTTGTGGTAAGGTGGTATTCCTCTGGAGTCGAAGCCAGGGACTAACCTCTCATCTCGAGTTGATTTTTGGTCCACGGAGCTCTTTCGTGTTTCTACAGTGACCTCAGGATCCCTGTAGACTTGAAACAGTGTTCTTGGGGTTTCTCTGGAGTGCCACCAAGGAATTCAAGGCTCCTTTCATGTGTGATGTGCAACACGGAATTGCTCTGCACGCAGTGCAAGGGAATCGGGCCTCATCTCGCGGCGAGGGGGAAGTCTCATGGTTTTTCTCGAGTTTCGGCGGGAACCTGGGGTATATTCTCGAGTTAAGACGGGGATGGTACCTCTACTCACGTGTTTGTTCAGCGACGTCAGGACTCCTGCCTAGTTGCGAGGGACAACTCGGGATTCTCCTCGAGGCTTGGCAGGGCAATTGGGACGCCTCTCCAGCTGAGGCGGGAGACCAAGGTTCCCTTTCCACGTGCCACAGGAATCCTGGGACTCCTATCAAGTTTCACGATGAGTCAGGCATCGTCTCCTTTGGAGGCACTGATCTCCGCGTACCTCTGGAGTTTTCAAAGGATGTGAGGGCTCCGGTCGCGATGAGGTGGGAAACTAGGTCTTTCTCTGTGTTCTCCACAGGGGATTCAGACATCCTTTCGTCTTGGGAGATGCAAGACGAGCCTGCATTCAAGTCACTGCAGGGATATCCGGCCTTCTTTCGCGTCAGGGCATCGCAGTTTCCATTCCACTTGAGGCCGCAAACTCAGGGTCCCTCTCACATACCTAGAGCTCAGAGAAGCCTCCTCTTGAGGTGCTTGTGGTAAGGTGGTATTCCTCTGGAGTCGAAGCCAGGGACTAACCTCTCATCTCGAGTTGATTTGTGGTCCACGGAGCTCTTTCATGTTGCTACAGTCACCTCAGGATCCCTCTAGCCTTGAAACAGTGTTCTTGGGGTTTCTCTGCAGTGCCATCAAGGAAATCAAGGCTCCTTTCATGTTTGATGTGCAACACGGAATTGCTGTGCACGCAGTGCAGGGGAATCGGGCCTCATCTCGCGGCGAGGGGGAAGTCTCATGGTTTTTCTCGAGTTGCGGCGGGAACCTGGGGTATATTCTCGAGTTACGACGGGGATGGCCCTTCCAGCCACGTGTTTGTTCAGCGACGTCAGGACTCCTGCCTAGTTGCGAGGGACAACTCGAGATTCTCCTCGAGGCTTGGCAGGGCAATTGGGACGCCTCTCCAGCTGAGGCGGGAGACCAAGTGTCCCTTTCCGTGTGCCGCAGGAATCCTGGGACTCCTATCAAGTTTCACGAGGAGTCAGGCATCGTCTCCTTTGGAGGCACTGATCTCCGCGTACCTCTGGAGTTTTCAAAGGATGTGAGGCCTCCGGTCGCGATGAGGTTGGGAACTAGGTCTTTCTCTGTGGTCTCCAAAGGGGATTAAGACATCCTTTCGTCTTGGGAGATGCAAGACGAGCCTGCATTCAAGTCACTGCAGGGATATCCGGCCTTATTTCGCGTCAGGGCATCGCAGTGTCCATTCCACTTGAGGCCGCAAACTCAGGGTACCTCTCACATACCTAGAGCTGAGAGAAGCCTCCTCTTGAGGTGCTTGTGGTAAGGTGGTATTCCTCGGGAGTCGAAGCCAGGGACTAACCTCTCATCTCGAGTTGATTCTTGGTCCACGGAGCTCTTTCGTGTTGCTACAGTGACCTCAGGATCCCTCTAGCCTTGAAACAGTGTTCTTGGGGTTTCTCTGGAGTGCCATCAAGGAAATCAAGGCTCTTTTCATGTGTGATGTGCAACACGGAATTTCTCTGCACGCAGTGCAGGGGAATCGGGCCTCATCTCGCGGCGAGGGGGAAGTCTCATAGTTTTTCTCAAGTTGCGGCGGGAACCTGGGGTATATTCTCGAGTTACGACGGGAATGGCCCTTCCACCCACGTGTTTGTTCAGCCATGGCAGGACTCCTGCCTAGTTGCGAGGGACAACTCGGGATTCTCCTCGAGGCTTGGCAGGGCAATTGGGACGCCTCTCCACCTGAGGCGGGAGACCAAGTTTCTCTTCCACGTGCCACAGGAATCCTGGGACTCCTATCAAGTTTCACGAGGAGTCAGGCATCGTCTCCTTTGGAGGCACTGATCTCCGTGTACCTCTGGAGCTTTCAAAGGATGTGAGGCCTCCGGTCGCGATGAGGTGGGGAACTAGGTCTTTCTCTGTGGTCTACACAGGTGATTCAGACATCCTTTCCTCTTGAGAGATGCAAGACGAGCCTGCATTCAAGTCACTGCAAGGATATCCGGCCTTATTTTGAGTCAGGGCATCGCGGTGTCCATTCCACTTGAGGCCGCAAACTCAGGGTCCCTCTAACATACCTAGAGCTGAGAGAAGCCTCCTCTTGAGGTGCTTGTGGTAAGGTGGTATTCCTCTGGAGTCGAAGCCAGGGACTAACCTCTCATCTCGTGTTGATTTTTGGTCCACGGAGCTCTTTCGTGTTGTTACAGTGACCTCAGGATCCCTCTAGCATTGAAACAGTGTTCTTGGGTTTTCTCTGGAGTGTCATCAAGGAAATCAAGGCTCCTTTCATGTGAGATGTGCAACACGGAATTGCTCTGCACGCAGTGCAGGGGAATCGGGCCTCATGTCGCGGCGAGGGGGAAGTCTCATGGTTTTTCTGGAGTTGCGGCGGGAACCTGGTGTATATTCTCGAGTTACGACGGGGATGGCCCTTCCACCCACGTGTTTGTTCAGCGACGTCAGGACTCCTGCCTAGTTGCGAGGGACAACTCGGGATTCTCCTCGAGGCTTGGCAGGGCAATTGGGACGCCTCTCCAGCTGAGGCGGGAGACCAAGGGTCCCTTTCCACGTGCCACAGGAATCCTGGGACTCCTATCAAGTTTCACGAGGAGTCAGGCATCGTCTCCTTTGGAGGCACTGATCTCCGCGTACCTCTGGAGTTTTCAAAGGATGTGAGGCCTCCGGTCGCGATGAGGTGGGGAAATAGGTCTTTCTCTGTGGTCTCCACAGGGGATTCAGACATCCTTTCGTCTTGGGAGATGCAAGACGAGCCTGCATTCAAGTCACTGCAGGGATATCCGGCCTTATTTCGCGTCAGGGCATCGCAGTGTCCATTCCACTTGAGGCCGCAAACTCAGGGTCCCTCTCACTTACCTAGAGCTGAGAGAAGCCTCCTCTTGAGGTGCTTGTGGTAAGGTGGTATTCCTCTGGAGTCGAAGCCAGGGACTAACCTCTCATCTCGAGTTGATTTTTGGTCCACGGAGCTCTTTCGTGTTGCTACAGTGACCTCAGGATCCCTGTAGACTTGAAACAGTGTTCTTGGGGTTTCTCTGGAGTGCCACCAAGGAAATCAAGGCTCCTTTCATATGTGATGTGCAACACGGAATTGCTCTGCACGCAGTGCAAGGGAATCGGGCCTCATCTCGTGGCGAGGGGGAAGTCTCATGGTTTTTCTCGAGTTGCGGCAGGAACCTGGGGTATATTCTCGAGTTAAGACGGGGATGGTACCTCCACCCACGTGTTTTTTCAGCGACTTCAGGACTCCTGCCTAGTTGCGAGGGACAACTCGGGATTCTCCTCGAGGCTTGGCAGGGCAATTGGGACGCCTCTCCAGCTGAGGCGGGAGACCAAGGGTCCCTTTCCACGTGCCACAGGAATCCTGGGACTCCTATCCAGTTTCACGAGGAGTCAGGCATCGTCTCCTTTGGAGGCACTGATCTCCGCGTAACTCTGGAGTTTTCAAAGGATGTGAGGCCTCCGGTCGCGATGAGGTGGGGAACTAGGTCTTTCTCTGTGGTCTCCACAGGGGATTCAGACATCCTTTCGTCTTGGGAGATGCAAGACGAGCCTGCATTCAAGTCACTGCAGGGATATCCGGCCTTATTTCGCGTCAGGGCATCGCAGTGTCCATTTCACTTGAGGCCGCAAACTAGGGTCCCTCTCACATACCTAGAGCTGAGAGAAGCCTCCTCTTGAGCTGCTTGTGGTAAGGTGGTATTCCTCTGGAGTCGAAGCCAGGGACTAACCTCTCATCTCGAGTTGATTATTGGTCCACGGAGCTCTTTCATGTTGCTACAGTCACCTCAGGATCCCTCTAGCCTTGAAACAGTGTTCTTGGGGTTTCTCTGCAGTGCCATCAAGGAAATCAAGGCTCCTTTCATGTTTGATGTGCAACACGGAATTGCTGTGCACGCAGTGCAGGGGAATCGGGCCTCATCTCGCGGCGAGGGGGAAGTCTCATGGTTTTTCTCGAGTTGCGGCGGGAACCTGGGGTATATTCTCGAGTTACGACGGGGATGGCCCTTCCAGCCACGTGTTTGTTCAGCGACGTCAGGACTCCTGCCTAGTTGCGAGGGACAACTCGAGATTCTCCTCGAGGCTTGGCAGGGCAATTGGGACGCCTCTCCAGCTGAGGCGGGAGACCAAGTGTCCCTTTCCGTGTGCCGCAGGAATCCTGGGACTCCTATCAAGTTTCACGAGGAGTCAGGCATCGTCTCCTTTGGAGGCACTGATCTCCGCGTACCTCTGGAGTTTTCAAAGGATGTGAGGCCTCCGGTCGCGATGAGGTTGGGAACTAGGTCTTTCTCTGTGGTCTCCAAAGGGGATTAAGACATCCTTTCGTCTTGGGAGATGCAAGACGAGCCTGCATTCAAGTCACTGCAGGGATATCCGGCCTTATTTCGAGTCAGGGCATCGCAGTGTCCATTCCACTTGAGGCCGCAAACTCAGGGTACCTCTCACATACCTAGAGCTGAGAGAAGCCTCCTCTTGAGGTGCTTGTGGTAAGGTGGTATTCCTCGGGAGTCGAAGCCAGGGACTAACCTCTCATCTCGAGTTGATTCTTGGTCCACGGAGCTCTTTCGTGTTGCTACAGTGACCTCAGGATCCCTCTAGCCTTGAAACAGTGTTCTTGGGGTTTCTCTGGAGTGCCATCAAGGAAATCAAGGCTCTTTTCATGTGTGATGTGCAACATGGAATTTCTCTGCACGCAGTGCAGGGGAATCGGGCCTCATCTCGCGGCGAGGGGGAAGTCTCATGGTTTTTCTCAAGTTGCGGCGGGAACCTGGGGTATATTCTCGAGTTACGACGGGAATGGCCCTTCCACCCACGTGTTTGTTCAGCCATGGCAGGACTCCTGCCTAGTTGCGAGGGACAACTCGGGATTCTCCTCGAGGCTTGGCAGGGCAATTGGGACGCCTCTCCACCTGAGGCGGGAGACCAAGTTTCTCTTCCACGTGCCACAGGAATCCTGGGACTCCTATCAAGTTTCACGAGGAGTCAGGCATCGTCTCCTTTGGAGGCACTGATCTCCGTGTACCTCTGGAGCTTTCAAAGGATGTGAGGCCTCCGGTCGCGATGAGGTGGGGAACTAGGTCTTTCTCTGTGGTCTACACAGGTGATTCAGACATCCTTTCCTCTTGAGAGATGCAAGACGAGCCTGCATTCAAGTCACTGCAAGGATATCCGGCCTTATTTTGAGTCAGGGCATCGCGGTGTCCATTCCACTTGAGGCCGCAAACTCAGGGTCCCTCTAACATACCTAGAGCTGAGAGAAGCCTCCTCTTGAGGTGCTTGTGGTAAGGTGGTATTCCTCTGGAGTCGAAGCCAGGGACTAACCTCTCATCTCGTGTTGATTTTTGGTCCACGGAGCTCTTTCGTGTTGTTACAGTGACCTCAGGATCCCTCTAGCATTGAAACAGTGTTCTTGGGTTTTCTCTGGAGTGTCATCAAGGAAATCAAGGCTCCTTTCATGTGAGATGTGCAACACGGAATTGCTCTGCACGCAGTGCAGGGGAATCGGGCCTCATGTCGCGGCGAGGGGGAAGTCTCATGGTTTTTCTGGAGTTGCGGCGGGAACCTGGTGTATATTCTCGAGTTACGACGGGGATGGCCCTTCCACCCACGTGTTTGTTCAGCGACGTCAGGACTCCTGCCTAGTTGCGAGGGACAACTCGGGATTCTCCTCGAGGCTTGGCAGGGCAATTGGGACGCCTCTCCAGCTGAGGCGGGAGACCAAGGGTCCCTTTCCACGTGCCACAGGAATCCTGGGACTCCTATCAAGTTTCACGAGGAGTCAGGCATCGTCTCCTTTGGAGGCACTGATCTCCGCGTACCTCTGGAGTTTTCAAAGGATGTGAGGCCTCCGGTCGCGATGAGGTGGGGAACTAGGTCTTTCTCTGTGGTCTCCACAGGGGATTCAGACATCCTTTCGTCTTGGGAGATGCAAGACGAGCCTGCATTCAAGTCACTGCAGGGATATCCGGCCTTATTTCGCGTCAGGGCATCGCAGTGTCCATTCCACTTGAGGCCGCAAACTCAGGGTCCCTCTCACTTACCTAGAGCTGAGAGAAGCCTCCTCTTGAGGTGCTTGTGGTAAGGTGGTATTCCTCTGGAGTCGAAGCCAGGGACTAACCTCTCATCTCGAGTTGATTTTTGGTCCACGGAGCTCTTTCGTGTTGCTACAGTGACCTCAGGATCCCTGTAGACTTGAAACAGTGTTCTTGGGGTTTCTCTGGAGTACCACCAAGGAAATCAAGGCTCCTTTCATATGTGATGTGCAACACGGAATTGCTCTGCACGCAGTGCAAGGGAATCGGGCCTCATCTCGTGGCGAGGGGGAAGTCTCATGGTTTTTCTCGAGTTGCGGCGGGAACCTGGGGTATATTCTCGAGTTAAGACGGGGATGGTACCTCCACCCACGTGTTTTTTCAGCGACTTCAGGACTCCTGCCTAGTTGCGAGGGACAACTCGGGATTCTCCTCGAGGCTTGGCAGGGCAATTGGGACGCCTCTCCAGCTGAGGCGGGAGACCAAGGGTCCCTTTCCACGTGCCACAGGAATCCTGGGACTCCTATCCAGTTTCACGAGGAGTCAGGCATCGTCTCCTTTGGAGGCACTGATCTCCGCGTACCTCTGGAGTTTTCAAAGGATGTGAGGCCTCCGGTCGCGATGAGGTGGGGAACTAGGTCTTTCTCTGTGGTCTCCACAGGGGATTCAGACATCCTTTCGTCTTGGGAGATGCAAGACGAGCCTGCATTCAAGTCACTGCAGGGATATCCGGCCTTATTTCGCGTCAGGGCATCGCAGTGTCCATTTCACTTGAGGCCGCAAACTAGGGTCCCTCTCACATACCTAGAGCTGAGAGAAGCCTCCTCTTGAGCTGCTTGTGGTAAGGTGGTATTCCTCTGGAGTCGAAGCCAGGGACTAACCTCTCATCTCGAGTTGATTTGTGGTCCACGGAGCTCTTTCATGTTGCTACAGTCACCTCAGGATCCCTCTAGCCTTGAAACAGTGTTCTTGGGGTTTCTCTGCAGTGCCATCAAGGAAATCAAGGCTCCTTTCATGTTTGATGTGCCACACGGAATTGCTGTGCACGCAGTGCAGGGGAATCGGGCCTCATCTCGCGGCGAGGGGGAAGTCTCATGGTTTTTCTCGAGTTGCGGCGGGAACCTGGGGTATATTCTCGAGTTACGACGGGGATGGCCCTTCCAGCCACGTGTTTGTTCAGCGACGTCAGGACTCCTGCCTAGTTGCGAGGGACAACTCGAGATTCTCCTCGAGGCTTGGCAGGGCAATTGGGACGCCTCTCCAGCTGAGGCGGGAGACCAAGTGTCCCTTTCCGTGTGCCACAGGAATCCTGGGACTCCTATCAAGTTTCACGAGGAGTCAGGCATCGTCTCCTTTGGAGGCACTGATCTCCGCGTACCTCTGGAGTTTTCAAAGGATGTGAGGCCTCCGGTCGCGATGAGGTTGGGAACTAGGTCTTTCTCTGTGGTCTCCAAAGGGGATTAAGACTTCCTTTCGTCTTGGGAGATGCAAGACGAGCCTGCATTCAAGTCACTGCAGGGATATCCGGCCTTATTTCGCGTCAGGGCATCGCAGTGTCCATTCCACTTGAGGCCGCAAACTCAGGGTCCCTCTCACATACCTAGAGCTGAGAGAAGCCTCCTCTTGAGCTGCTTGTGGTAAGGTGGTATTCCTCGGGAGTCGAAGCCAGGGACTAACCTCTCATCTCGAGTTGATTCTTGGTCCACGGAGCTCTTTCGTGTTGCTACAGTGACCTCAGGATCCCTCTAGCCTTGAAACAGTGTTCTTGGGGTTTCTCTGGAGTGCCATCAAGGAAATCAAGGCTCTTTTCATGTGTGATGTGCAACACGGAATTTCTCTGCACGCAGTGCAGGGGAATCGGGCCTCATCTCGCGGCGAGGGGGAAGTCTCATGGTTTTTCTCAAGTTGCGGCGGGAACCTGGGGTATATTCTCGAGTTACGACGGGAATGGCCCTTCCACCCACGTGTTTGTTCAGCGATGGCAGGACTCCTGCCTAGTTGCGAGGGACAACTCGGGATTCTCCTCGAGGCTTGGCAGGGCAATTGGGACGCCTCTCCACCTGAGGTGGGAGACCAAGGTTCTCTTTCCACGTGCCACAGGAATCCTGGGACTCCTATCAAGTTTCACGAGGAGTCAGGCATCGTCTCCTTTGGAGGCACTGATCTCCGTGTACCTCTGGAGTTTTCAAAGGATGTGAGGCCTCCGGTCGCGATGAGGTGGGGAACTAGGTCTTTCTCTGTGGTCTACACAGGTGATTCAGACATCCTTTCCTCTTGAGAGATGCAAGACGAGCCTGCATTCAAGTCACTGCAAGGATATCCGGCCTTATTTTGAGTCAGGGCATCGCGGTGTCCATTCCACTTGAGGCCGCAAACTCAGGGTCCCTCTAACATACCTAGAGCTGAGAGAAGCCTCCTCTTGAGGTGCTTGTGGTAAGGTGGTATTCCTCTGGAGTCGAAGCCAGGGACTAACTTCTCATCTCGAGTTGATTTTTGGTCCACGGAGCTCTTTCGTGTTGTTACAGTGACCTCAGGATCCCTCTAGCATTGAAACAGTGTTCTTGGGTTTTCTCTGGAGTGTCATCAAGGAAATCAAGGCTCCTTTCATGTGAGATGTGCAACACGGAATTGCTCTGCACGCAGTGCAGGGGAATCGGGCCTCATGTCGCGGCGAGGGGGAAGTCTCATGGTTTTTCTGGACTTGCGGCGGGAACCTGGTGTATATTCTCGAGTTACGACGGGGATGGCCCTTCCACCCACGTGTTTGTTCAGTGACGTCAGGACTCCTGCCTAGTTGCGAGGGACAACTCGGGATTCTCCTCGAGGCTTGGCAGGGCAATTGGGACGCCTCTCCAGCTGAGGCGGGAGACCAAGGTTCCCTTTCCACGTGCCACAGGAATCCTGGGACTCCTATCAAGTTTCACGAGGAGTCAGGCATCGTCTCCTTTGGAGGCACTGATCTCCGCGTACCTCTGGAGTTTTCAAAGGATGTGAGGCCTCCGGTCGCGATGAGGTGGGGAACTAGGTCTTTCTCTGTGGTCTCCACAGGGGATTCAGACATCCTTTCGTCTTGGGAGATGCAAGACGAGCCTGCATTCAAGTCACTGCAGGGATATCCGGCCTTATTTCGAGTCAGGGCATCGCAGTGTCCGTTCCACTTGAGGCCGCAAACTCAGGGTTCCTCTCACTTACCTAGAGCTGAGAGAAGCCTCCTCTTGAGGTGCTTGTGGTAAGGTGGTATTCCTCTGGAGTCGAAGCCAGGGACTAACCTCTCATCTCGAGTTGATTTTTGGTCCACGGAGCTCTTTCGTGTTGCTACAGTGACCTCAGGATCCCTGTAGACTTGAAACAGTGTTCTTGGGGTTTCTCTGGAGTGCCACCAAGGAAATCAAGGCTCCTTTCATGTGTGATGTGCAACACGGAATTGCTCTGCACGCAGTGCAAGGGAATCGGGCCTCATCTCGTGGCGAGGGGGAAGTCTCATGGTTTTTCTCGAGTTGCGGCGGGAACCTGGGGTATATTCTCGAGTTAAGACGGGGATGGTACCGCCAACCACGTGTTTTTTCAGCGACTTCAGGACTCCTGCCTAGTTGCGAGGGACAACTCGGGATTCTCCTCGAGGCTTGGCAGGGCAATTGGGACGCCTCTCCAGCTGAGGCGGGAGACCAAGGGTCCCTTTCCACGTGCCACAGGAATCCTGGGATTCCTATCAAGTTTCACGAGGAGTCAGGCATCGTCTCCTTTGGAGGCACTGATCTCCGTGTACCTCTGGAGTTTTCAAAGGATGTGAGGCCTCCGATCGCGATGAGGTGGGGAACTAGGTCTTTCTCTGTCGTTTACACAGGTGATTCAGACATCCTTTCGTCTTGGGAGATGGAAGACGAGCCTGCATTCAAGTCATTGCAAGGATATCCGGCATTATTTTGAGTCAGGGCATCGCGGTGTCCATTCCACTTGAGGCCGCAAACTCAGGGTCCCTCTAACATACCTAGAGCTGAGAGAAGCCTCCTCTTGAGGTGCTTGTGGTAAGGTGGTATTCCTCTGGAGTCGAAGCCAGGGACTAACCTCTCATCTCGAGTTGATTTTTGGTCCACGGAGCTCTTTCGTGTTGCTACAGTGACCTCAGGATCCCTCTAGCCTTGAAACAGTGTTCTTGGGGTTTCTCTGGAGTGTCACCAAGGAAATCAAGACTCCTTTCATGTGTGATGTGCAACACGGAATTGCTCTGCACGCAGTGCAGGGGAATCGGGCCTCATCTCGCGGCGAGGGGGAAGTCTCATGGTTTTTCTCGAGTTGCGGCGGGAAACTGGGGTATATTCTCGAGTTACGACGGGGATGGCGCTTCCACACACGTGTTTGTTCAGCGACGTCAGGACTCCTGCCTAGTTGCGAGGGACAACTCTGGATTCTCCTCGCGGCTTGGCAGGGCAATTGGGACGCCTCTCCAGCTGAGGCGGAAGACCAAGGGTCCCTTTCCAGGTGCCACAGGAATCCTGGGACTCCTATCAAGTTTCACGAGGAGTCAGGCATCGTCTCCTTTGGAGGCACTGATCTCCGCGTACCTCTGGAGTTTTCAAAGGATGTGAGGCCTCCGGTCGCGATGAGGTGGGGAACTAGGTCTTTCTCTGTGGTCTCCAAAGGGGATTCAGACATCCTTTCGTCTTGGGAGATGCAAGACGAGCCTGCATTCAAGTCACTGCAGGGATATCCGGCCTTATTTCGCGTCAGGGCATCGCAGTGTCCATTCCATTTGAGGCCGCAAACTCAGGGTCCCTTTCACTTACCTAGAGCTGAGAGAAGCCTCCTCTTGAGGTGCTTGTGGTAAGGTGGTATTCCTCTGGAGTCGAAGCCAGGGACTAACCTCTCATCTCGATTTGATTTTTGGTCCACGGAGCTCTTTCGTGTTGCTACAGTGACCTCAGGATCCCTGTAGACTTGAAACAGTGTTCTTGGGGTTTCTCTGGAGTGCCACCAAGGAAATCAAGGCTCCTTTCATGTGTGATGTGCAACACGGAATTGCTCTGCACGCATTGCAAGGGAATCGGGCCTCATCTCACGGCGAGGGGGAAGTCTCATGGTTTTTCTCGAGTTGCGGCGGGAACCTGGGGTATATTCTCGAGTTAAGACGGGGATGGTACCTCCACCCACGTGTTTGTTCAGCGACTTCAGGACTCCTGCCTAGTTGCGAGGGACAACTCGGGATTCTCCTCGAGGCTTGGCAGGGCAATTGGGACCCCTCTCCAGCTGAGGCGGGAGACCAAGGGTCCCTTTCCACGTGCCACAGGAATCCTGGGACTCCTATCAAGTTTCACGAGGAGTCAGGCATCGTCTCCTTAGGAGGCACTGATCTCCGCGTACCTCTGGAGTTTTCAAAGGATGTGAGGCCTCCGGTCGCGATGAGGTGGGGAACTAGGTCTTTCTCTGTGGTCTCCACAGGGGATTCAGACATCCTTTCGTCTTGGGAGATGCAAGACGAGCCTGCATTCAAGTCACTGCAGGGATATCCGGCCTTATTTCGCGTCAGGGCATCGCAGTGTCCATTCCACTTGAGGCCGCAAACTCAGGGTCCCTCTCACATACCTAGAGCTCAGAGAAGCCTCCTCTTGAGGTGCTTGTGGTAAGGTGGTATTCCTCTGGAGTCGAAGCCAGGGACTAACCTCTCATCTCGAGTTGATTTGTGGTCCACGGAGCTCTTTCATGTTGCTACAATCACCTCAGGATCCCTCTAGCCTTGAAACAGTGTTCTTGGGGTTTCTCTGCAGTGCCATCAAGGAAATCAAGGCTCCTTTCATGTTTGATGTGCAACACTGAATTGCTGTGCACGCAGTGCAGGGGAATCGGGCCTCATCTGGCGGCGAGGGGGAAGTCTCATGGTTTTTCTCGAGTTGCGGCGGGAACCTCTGGTATATTCTCGAGTTACGACGGGGATGGCCCTTCCAGCCACGTGTTTGTTCAGCGACGTCAGGACTCCTGCCTAGTTGCGAGGGACAACTCGAGATTCTCCTCGAGGCTTGGTAGGGCAATTGGGACGCCTCTCCAGCTGAGGCGGGAGACCAAGTGTCCCTTTCCGTGTGCCACAGGAATCCTGGGACTCCTATCAAGTTTCACGAGGAGTCAGGCATCGTCTCCTTTGGAGGCACTGATCTCCGCGTACCTCTGGAGTTTTCAAAGGATGTGAGGCCTCCGGTCGCGATGAGGTTGGGAACTAGGTCTTTCTCTGTGGTCTCCAAAGGGGATTAAGACATCCTTTCGTCTTGGGAGATGCAAGACGAGCCTGCATTCAAGTCACTGCAGGGATATCCGGCCTTATTTCGCGTCAGGGCATCGCAGTGTCCATTCCACTTGAGGCCGCAAACTCAGGGTCCCTCTCACATACCTAGAGCTGAGAGAAGCCTCCTCTTGAGGTGCTTGTGGTAAGGTGGTATTCCTCGGGAGTCGAAGCCAGGGACTAACCTCTCATCTCGAGTTGATTGTTGGTCCACGGAGCTCTTTCGTGTTGCTACAGTGACCTCAGGATCCCTGTAGACTTGAAACAGTGTTCTTGGGGTTTCTCTGGAGTGCCACCAAGGAAATCAAGGCTCCTTTCATGTGTGATGTGCAACACGGAATTGCTCTGCACGCAGTGCAAGGGAATCGGGCCTCATCTCGCGGCGAGGGGGAAGTCTCATGGTTTTTCTCGAGTTGCGGCGGGAACCTGGGGTATATTCTCGAGTTAAGACGGGGATGGTACCTCCACCCACGTGTTTGTTCAGCGACTTCAGGACTCCTGCCTAGTTGCGAGGGACAACTCGGGATTCTCCTCGAGGCTTGGCAGGGCAATTGGGACGCCTCTCCAGCTGAGGCGGGAGACCAAGGGTCCCTTTCCACGTGCCACAGGAATCCTGGGACTCCTATCAAGTTTCACGAGGAGTCAGGCATCGTCTCCTTTGGAGGCACTGATCTCCGCGTACCTCTGGAGTTTTCAAAGGATGTGAGGCCTCCGGTCGCGATGAGGTGGGGAACTAGGTCTTTCTCTGTGGTCTCCACAGGGGATTCAGACATCCTTTCGTCTTGGGAGATGCAAGACGAGCCTGCATTCAAGTCACTGCAGGGATATCCGGCCTTATTTCGCGTCAGGGCATCGCAGTGTCCATTCCATTTGAGGCCGCAAACTCAGGGTCCCTTTCACTTACCTAGAGCTGAGAGAAGCCTCCTCTTGAGGTGCTTGTGGTAAGGTGGTATTCCTCTGGAGTCGAAGCCAGGGACTAACCTCTCATCTCGATTTGATTTTTGGTCCACGGAGCTCTTTCGTGTTGCTACAGTGACCTCAGGATCCCTGTAGACTTGAAACAGTGTTCTTGGGGTTTCTCTGGAGTGCCACCAAGGAAATCAAGGCTCCTTTCATGTGTGATGTGCAACACGGAATTGCTCTGCACGCATTGCAAGGGAATCGGGCCTCATCTCACGGCGAGGGGGAAGTCTCATGGTTTTTCTCGAGTTGCGGCGGGAACCTGGGGTATATTCTCGAGTTAAGACGGGGATGGTACCTCCACCCACGTGTTTGTTCAGCGACTTCAGGACTCCTGCCTAGTTGCGAGGGACAACTCGGGATTCTCCTCGAGGCTTGGCAGGGCAATTGGGACCCCTCTCCAGCTGAGGCGGGAGACCAAGGGTCCCTTTCCACGTGCCACAGGAATCCTGGGACTCCTATCAAGTTTCACGAGGAGTCAGGCATCGTCTCCTTTCGAGGCACTGATCTCCGCGTACCTCTGGAGTTTTCAAAGGATGTGAGGCCTCCGGTCGCGATGAGGTGGGGAACTAGGTCTTTCTCTGTGGTCTCCACAGGGGATTCAGACATCCTTTCGTCTTGGGAGATGCAAGACGAGCCTGCATTCAAGTCACTGCAGGGATATCCGGCCTTATTTCGCGTCAGGGCATCGCAGTGTCCATTCCACTTGAGGCCGCAAACTCAGGGTCCCTCTCACATACCTAGAGCTCAGAGAAGCCTCCTCTTGAGGTGCTTGTGGTAAGGTGGTATTCCTCTGGAGTCGAAGCCAGGGACTAACCTCTCATCTCGAGTTGATTTGTGGTCCACGGAGCTCTTTCATGTTGCTACAATCACCTCAGGATCCCTCTAGCCTTGAAACAGTGTTCTTGGGGTTTCTCTGCAGTGCCATCAAGGAAATCAAGGCTCCTTTCATGTTTGATGTGCAACACTGAATTGCTGTGCACGCAGTGCAGGGGAATCGGGCCTCATCTCGCGGCGAGGGGGAAGTCTCATGGTTTTTCTCGAGTTGCGGCGGGAACCTCTGGTATATTCTCGAGTTACGACGGGGATGGCCCTTCCAGCCACGTGTTTGTTCAGCGACGTCAGGACTCCTGCCTAGTTGTGAGGGACAACTCGAGATTCTCCTCGAGGCTTGGTAGGGCAATTGGGACGCCTCTCCAGCTGAGGCGGGAGACCAAGTGTCCCTTTCCGTGTGCCACAGGAATCCTGGGACTCCTATCAAGTTTCACGAGGAGTCAGGCATCGTCTCCTTTGGAGGCACTGATCTCCGCGTACCTCTGGAGTTTTCAAAGGATGTGAGGCCTCCGGTCGCGATGAGGTTGGGAACTAGGTCTTTCTCTGTGGTCTCCAAAGGGGATTAAGACATCCTTTCGTCTTGGGAGATGCAAGACGAGCCTGCATTCAAGTCACTGCAGGGATATCCGGCCTTATTTCGCGTCAGGGCATCGCAGTGTCCATTCCACTTGAGGCCGCAAACTCAGGGTCCCTCTCACATACCTAGAGCTGAGAGAAGCCTCCTCTTGAGGTGCTTGTGGTAAGGTGGTATTCCTCGGGAGTCGAAGCCAGGGACTAACCTCTCATCTCGAGTTGATTCTTGGTCCACGGAGCTCTTTCGTGTTGCTACAGTGACCTCAGGATCCCTGTAGACTTGAAACAGTGTTCTTGGGGTTTCTCTGGAGTGCCACCAAGGAAATCAAGGCTCCTTTCATGTGTGATGTGCAACACGGAATTGCTCTGCACGCAGTGCAAGGGAATCGGGCCTCATCTCGCGGCGAGGGGGAAGTCTCATGGTTTTTCTCGAGTTGCGGCGGGAACCTGGGGTATATTCTCGAGTTAAGACGGGGATGGTACCTCCACCCACGTGTTTGTTCAGCGACTTCAGGACTCCTGCCTAGTTGCGAGGGACAACTCGGGATTCTCCTCGAGGCTTGGCAGGGCAATTGGGACGCCTCTCCAGCTGAGGCGGGAGACCAAGGGTCCCTTTCCACGTGCCACAGGAATCCTGGGACTCCTATCAAGTTTCACGAGGAGTCAGGCATCGTCTCCTTTGGAGGCACTGATCTCCGCGTACCTCTGGAGTTTTCAAAGGATGTGAGGCCTCCGGTCGCGATGAGGTGGGGAACTAGGTCTTTCTCTGTGGTCTCCACAGGGGATTCAGACATCCTTTCGTCTTGGGAGATGCAAGACGAGCCTGCATTCAAGTCACTGCAGGGATATCCGGCCTTATTTCGCGTCAGGGCATCGCAGTGTCCATTTCACTTGAGGCCGCAAACTAGGGTCCCTCTCACATACCTAGAGCTGAGAGAAGCCTCCTCTTGAGCTGCTTGTGGTAAGGTGGTATTCCTCTGGAGTCGAAGCCAGGGACTAACCTCTCATCTCGAGTTGATTCTTGGTCCACGGAGCTCTTTCGTGTTGCTACAGTGACCTCAGGATCCCTCTAGCCTTGAAACAGTGTTCTTGGGGTTTCTCTGGAGTGCCATCAAGGAAATCAAGGCTCCTTTCATGTGTGATGTGCAACACGGAATTGCTCTGCACGCAGTGCAGGGGAATCGGGCCTCATCTCGCGGCGAGGGGGAAGTCTCATGGTTTTTCTCGAGTTGCGGCGGGAACCTGGGGTATATTCTCGAGTTACGACGGGGATGGCCCTTCCACACACGTGTTTATTCAGCGACGGCAGGACTCCTGCCTAGTTGCGAGGGACAACTCGGGATTCTCCTCGAGGCTTGGCAGGGCAATTGGGACGCCTCTCCAGCTGAGGCGGGAGACCAAGGGTCCCTTTCCACGTGCCACAGGAATCCTGGGACTCCTATCAAGTTTCACGAGGAGTCAGGCATCGTCTCCTTTGGAGGCACTGATCTCCGCGTACCTCTGGAGTTTTCAAAGGATGTGAGGCCTCCGGTCGCGATGAGGTTGGGAACTAGGTCTTTCTCTGTGGTCTCCAAAGGGGATTAAGACATCCTTTCGTCTTGGGAGATGCAAGACGAGCCTGCATTCAAGTCACTGCAGGGATATCCGGCCTTATTTCGCGTCAGGGCATCGCAGTGTCCATTCCACTTGAGGCCGCAAACTCAGGGTCCCTCTCACATACCTAGAGCTGAGAGAAGCCTCCTCTTGAGGTGCTTGTGGTAAGGTGGTATTCCTCTGGAGTCGAAGCCAGGGACTAACCTCTCATCTCGAGTTGATTCTTGGTCCACGGAGCTCTTTCGTGTTGCTACAGTGACCTCAGGATCCCTCTAGCCTTGAAACAGTGTTCTTGGGGTTTCTCTGGAGTGCCATCAAGGAAATCAAGGCTCTTTTCATATGTGATGTGCAACACGGAATTTCTCTGCACGCAGTGCAAGGGAATCGGGCCTCATCTCGCGGCGAGGGGGAAGTCTCATGGTTTTTCTCAAGTTGCGGGGGGAACCTGGGGTATATTCTCGAGTTACGACGGGAATGGCCCTTCCACCCACGTGTTTGTTCAGCGATGGCAGGACTCCTGCCTAGTTGCGAGGGACAACTCGGGATTCTCCTCGAGGCTTGGCAGGGCAATTGGGACGCCTCTCCACCTGAGGCGGGAGACCAAGGTTCTCTTTCCACGTGCCACAGGAATCCTGGGACTCCTATCAAGTTTCACGAGGAGTCAGGCATCGTCTCCTTTGGAGGCACTGATCTCCGTGTACCTCTGGAGTTTTCAAAGGATGTGAGGCCTCCGGTCGCGATGAGGTGGGGAACTAGGTCTTTCTCTGTGGTCTACACAGGTGATTCAGACATCCTTTCGTCTTGAGAGATGCAAGACGAGCCTGCATTCAAGTCACTGCAAGGATATCCGGGCTTATTTCGAGTCAGGGCATCGCGGTGTCCATTTCACTTGAGGCCGCAAACTCAGGGTCCCCCTAACATACCTAGAGCTGAGAGAAGCCTCCTCTTGAGGTGCTTCTGGAAAGGTGGTATTCCTCTGGAGTCGAAGCCAGGGACTAACCTCTCATCTCGAGTTGATTTTTGGTCCACGGAGCTCTTTCATGTTTCTACAGTGACCTCAGGATCCCTGTAGACTTGAAACAGTGTTCTTGGGGTTTCTCTGGAGTGCCACCAAGGAAATCAAGGCTCCTTTCATGTGTGATGTGCAACACGGAATTGCTCTGCACGCAGTGCAAGGGAATCGGCCCTCATCTCGCGGCGAGGGGGAAGTCTCATGGTTTTTCTCGAGTTGCGGCGGGAACCTGGGGTATATTCTCGAGTTACGATGGGGATGGCCCTTCCACCCACGTGTTTGTTCAGCGACTTCAGGACTCCTGCCTAGTTGCGAGGGACAACTCGGGATTCTCCTCGAGGCTTGGCAGGGCAATTGGGACGCCTCTCCAGCTGAGGCGGGAGACCAAGGTTCCCTTTCCACGTGCCACAGGAATCCTGGACTCCTATCAAGTTTCACGAGGAGTCAGGCATCGTCTCCTTTGGAGGCACTGATCTCCGCGTACCTCTGGAGTTTTCAAAGGATGTGAGGCCTCCGGTCGCGATGAGGTGGGAAACTAGGTCTTTCTCTGTGTTCTCCACAGGGGATTCAGACATCCTTTCGTCTTGGGAGATGCAAGACGAGCCTGCATTCAAGTCACTGCAGGGATATCCGGCCTTCTTTCGCGTCAGGGCATCGCAGTTTCCATTCCACTTGAGGCCGCAAACTCAGGGTCCCTCTCACATACCTAGAGCTGAGAGAAGCCTCCTCTTGAGGTGCTTGAGGTAAGTTGGTATTCCTCTGGAGTCGAAGCCAGGGACTAACCTCTCATCTCGAGTTGATTTTTGGTCCACGGAGCTCTTTCGTGTTGCTACAGTGACCTCAGGATCCCTGTAGACTTGAAACAGTGTTCTTGGGGTTTCTCTGGAGTGCCACCAAGGAAATCAAGGCTCCTTTCATGTGTGATGTGCAACACGGAATTGCTCTGCACGCAGTGCAAGGGAATCGGGCCTCATCTCGCGGCGAGGGGGAAGTCTCATGGTTTTTCTCGAGTTGCGGCGGAAACCTGGGGTATATTCTCGAGTTAAGACGGGGATGGTACCTCCACCCACGTGTTTGTTCAGCGACTTCAGGACTCCTGCCTAGTTGCGAGGGACAACTCGGGATTCTCCTCGAGGCTTGGCAGGGCAATTGGGACGCCTCTCCAGCTGAGGCGGGAGACCAAGGGTCCCTTTCCACGTGCCACAGGAATCCTGGGACTCCTATCAAGTTTCACGAGGAGTCAGGCAACGTCTCCTTTGGAGGCACTGATCTCCGCGTACCTCTGGAGTTTTCAAAGGATGTGAGTCCTCCGGTCGCGATGAGGTGGGGAACTAGGTCTTTCTCTGTGGTCTCCACAGGGGATTCAGACATCCTATCGTCTTGGGAGATGCAAGACGAGCCTGCATTCAAGTCACTGCAGGTATATCCGGCCTTATTTCGCGTCAGGGCATCGCAGTGTCCATTTCACTTGAGGCCGCAAACTAGGGTCCCTCTCACATACCTAGAGCTGAGAGAAGCCTCCTCTTGAGCTGCTTGTGGTAAGGTGGTATTCCTCTGGAGTCGAAGCCAGGGACTAACCTCTCATCTCGAGTTGATTCTTGGTCCACGGAGCTCTTTCGTGTTGCTACAGTGACCTCAGGATCCCTCTAGCCTTGAAACAGTGTTCTTGGGGTTTCTCTGGAGTGCCACCAAGGAAATCAAGGCTCCTTTCATGTGTGATGTGCAACACGGAATGGCTCTGCACGCAGTGCAGGGGAATCGGGCCTCATCTCGCGGCGAGGGCGAAGTCTCATGGTTTTTCTCGAGTTGCGGCGGGAACCTGGGGTATATTCTCGAGTTACGACGGGGATGGCCCTTCCACACACGTGTTTGTTCAGCGACGTCAGGACTCCTGCCTAGTTGCGAGGGACAACTCGGGATTCTCCTCGAGGCTTGGCAGGGCAATTGGGACGCCTCTCCAGCTGAGGCGGGAGACCAAGGGTCCCTTTCCACGTGCCACAGGAATCCTGGGACTCCTATCAAGTTTCACGAGGAGTCAGGCATCGTCTCCTTTCGAGGCACTGATCTCCGTGTACCTCTGGAGTTTTCAAAGGATGTGAGGCCTCCGATCGCGATGAGGTGGGGAACTAGGTCTTTCTCTGTGGTCTACACAGGTGATTCAGACATCCTTTCGTCTTGGGAGATGCAAGACGAGCCTGCATTCAAGTCACTGCAAGGATATCCGGCCTTATTTTGAGTCAGGGCATCGCGGTGTCCATTCCACTTGAGGCCGCAAACTCAGGGTCCCTCTAACATACCTAGAGCTGAGAGAAGCCTCCTCTTGAGGTGCTTGTGGTAAGGTGGTATTCCTCTGGAGTCGAAGCCAGGGACTAACCTCTCATCTCGAGTTGATTTTTGGTCCACGGAGCTCTTTCGTGTTGCTACAGTGACCTCAGGATCCCTCTAGCCTTGAAACAGTGTTCTTGGGGTTTCTCTGGAGTGCCACCAAGGAAATCAAGACTTCTTTCATGTGTGATGTGCAACACGAAATTGCTCTGCACGCAGTGCAGGGGAATCGGGCCTCATCTCGCGGCGAGGGGGAAGTCTCATGGTTTTTCTCGAGTTGCGGCGGGAACCTGGGGTATATTCTCGAGTTACGACGGGGATGGCCCGTCCACACACGTGTTTGTTCAGCGACGTCAGGACTCCTGCCTAGTTGCGAGGGACAACTCGGGATTCTCCTCGAGGCTTGGCAGGGCAATTGGGACGCCTCTCCAGCTGAGGCGGGAGACCAAGGGTCCCTTTCCACATGCCACAGGAATCCTGGGACTCCTATCAAGTTTCTCGAGGAGTCAGGCATCGTCTCCTTTGGAGGCACTGATCTCCGCGTACCTCTGGAGTTTTCAAAGGATGTGAGGCCTCCGGTCGCGATGACGTGGGGAACTAGGTCTTTCTCTGTGGTCTCCACAGGGGATTCAGACATCCTTTCATCTTGGGAAATGCAAGACGAGCCTGCATTCAAGTCACTGCAGGGATATCCGGCCTTATTTCGCTTCAGGGCATCGCAGTGTCCATTCCACTTGAGGCCGCAAACTCAGGGTCCCTTTCACTTACCTAGAGCTGAGAGAAGCCTCCTCTTGAGGTGCTTGTGGTAAGGTGGTATTCCTCTGGAGTCGAAGCCAGGGACTAACCTCTCATCTCGAGTTGATTTTTGGTCCACGGAGCTCTTTCGTGTTGCTACAGTGACCTCAGGATCCCTCTAGCCTTGAAACAGTGTTCTTGGGGTTTCTCTGGAGTGCCACCAAGGAAATCAAGACTCCTTTCATGTGTGATGTGCAACACGGAATTGCTCTGCACACAGTGCAGGGGAATCGGGCCTCATCTCGCGGCGAGGGGGAAGTCTCATGGTTTTTCTCGAGTTGCGGCGGGAACCTGGGGTATAGTCTCGAGTTACAACGGGGATGGCCCTTCCACACACGTGTTTGTTCAGCGACGTCAGGACTCCTGCCTAGTTGCGAGGGACAACTCGGAATTCTCCTCGAGGCTTGGCAGGGCAATTGGGACGCCTCTCCAGCTGAGGCGGGAGAGCAAGGGTCCCTTTCCACGTGCCACAGGAATCCTGGGACTCCTATCAAGTTTCACAAGGAGTCAGGCATCGTCTCCTTTGGAGGCACTGATCTCCGCGTACCTCTGGAGTTTTCAAAGGATGTGAGGCCTCCGGTCGCGATGAGGTGGGGAACTAGGTCTTTCTCTGTGGTCTCCACAGGGGATTCAGACATCCTTTCGTCTTGGGAGATGCAAGACGAGCCTGCATTCAAGTCCCTGCAGGGATATCCGGCCTTATTTCGCGTCAGGGCATCGCAGTGTCCATTTCACTTGAGGCCGCAAACTAGGGTCCCTCTCACATACCTAGAGCTGAGAGAAGCCTCCTCTTGAGGTGCTTGTGGTAAGGTGGTATTCCTCTGGAGTCGAAGCCAGGGACTAACCTCTCATCTCGAGTTGATTCTTGGTCCACGGAGCTCTTTCGTGTTGCTACAGTGACCTCAGGATCCCTCTAGCCTTGAAACAGTGTTCTTGGGGTTTCTCTGGAGTGCCATCAAGGAAATCAAGGCTCCTTTCATGTGTGATGTGCAACACGGAATTGCTCTGCACGCAGTGCAGGGGAATCGGGCCTCATCTCGCGGCGAGGGGGAAGTCTCATGGTTTTTCTCCAGTTGCGGCGGGAACCTGGGGTATATTCTCGAGTTACGACGGGGATGGCCCTTCCACACACGTGTTTGTTCAGCGACGGCAGGACTCCTGCCTAGTTGCGAGGGACAACTCGGGATTCTCCTCGAGGCTTGGCAGGGCAATTGGGACGCCTCTCCAGCTGAGGCGGGAGACCAAGGGTCCCTTTCCACGTGCCACAGGAATCCTGGGACTCCTATCAAGTTTCACGAGGAGTCAGGCATCGTCTCCTTTCGAGGCACTGATCTCCGTGTACCTCTGGAGTTTTCAAAGGATGTGAGGCCTCCGATCGCGATGAGGTGGGGAACTAGGTCTTTCTCTGTGGTCTACACAGGTGATTCAGACATCCTGTCGTCTTGGGAGATTCAAGACGAGCCTGCATTCAAGTCACTGCAAGGATATCCGGCCTTATTTCGCGTCAGGGCATCGCGGTGTCCATTCCACTTGAGGCCGCAAACTCAGGGTCCCTCTAACATACCTAGAGCTGAGAGAAGCCTCCTCTTGAGGTGCTTGTGGTAAGGTGGTATTCCTCTGGAGTCGAAGCCAGGGACTAACCTCTCATCTCGAGTTGATTTTTGGTCCACGGAGCTCTTTCGTGTTGCTACAGTGACCTCAGGATCCCTGTCGACTTGAAACAGTGTTCTTGGGGTTTCTCTGGAGTGCCACCAAGGAAATCAAGACTCCTTTCATGTGTGATGTGCAACACGGAATTGCTCTGCACACAGTGCAGGGGAATCGGGCCTCATCTCGCGGCGAGGGGGAAGTCTCATGGTTTTTCTCGAGTTGCGGCGGGAACCTGGGGTATAGTCTCGAGTTACGACGGGGATGGCCCTTCCACACACGTGTTTGTTCAGCGACGTCAGGACTCCTGCCTAGTTGCGAGGGACAACTCGGGATTCTCCTCGAAGCTTGGCAGGGCAATTGGGACGCCTCTCCAGCTGAGGCGGGAGACGAAGTGTCCCTTTCCACGTGCCACAGGAATCCTGGGACTCCTATCAAGTTTCACGAGGAGTCAGGCATCGTCTCCTTTGGAGGCACTGATCTCCGCGTACCTCTGGAGTTTTCAAAGGATGTGAGGCCTCCGGTCGCGATGAGGTGGGGAACTAGGTCTTTCTCTGTGGTCTGCACAGGGCATTCAGACATCCTTTCGTCTTGGGAGATGCAAGACGAGCCTGCATTCAAGTCACTGCAGGGATATCCAGCCTTATTTCGCGTCAGGGCATCGCAGTGTCCATTTCACTTGAGGCCGCAAACTAGGGTCCCTCTCACATACCTAGAGCTCAGAGAAGCCTCCTCTTGAGGTGCTTGTGGTAAGGTGGTATTCCTCTGGAGTCGAAGCCAGGGACTAACCTCTCATCTTGAGTTGATTCTTGGTCCACGGAGCTCTTTCGTGTTGCTACAGTGACCTCAGGATCCCTCTAGCCTTGAAACAGTGTTCTTGGGGTTTGTCTGGAGTGCCATCAAGGAAATCAAGGTTCCTTTCATGTGTGATGTGCAAGACGGAATTGCTCTGCACGCAGTGCAGGGGAATCGGGCCTCATCTCGCGGCGAGGGGGAAGTCTCATGGTTTTTCTCGAGTTGCGGTGGGAACCTGGGGTATATTCTCGAGTTATGACGGGGATGGCCCTTCCACACACGTGTTTGTTCAGCGACGTCTGGACTCCTGCCTAGTTGCGAGCGACAACTCGGGATTCTCCTCGAGGCTTGGCAGGGCAATTGGGACGCCTCTTCAGCTGAGGCGGGAGACCAAGGTTCCCTTTCCACGTGCCACAGGAATCCTGGGACTCCTATCAAGTTTCACGAGGAGTCAGGCATCATCTCCTTTGGAGGCACTGATCTCCGCGTACCTCTGGAGTTTTCAAAGGATGTGAGGCCTCCGGTCGTGATGAGGTGGGAACTAGGTCTTTCTCTGCGGTCTCCACAGGGGATGCAGACATCCTTTCGTCTTGGGAGATGCAAGACGAGCCTGCATTCAAGTCACTGCAGGGATATCCGGCCTTATTTCGAGTCAGGGCATCGCAGTGTCCATTTCACTTGAGGCCCCAAACTCAGGGTCCCTCTCACATACCTAGAGCTGAGAGAAGCCTCCTCTTGAGGTGCTTGTGGTAAGGTGGTATTCCTCTGGAGTCGAAGCCAGGGACTAACCTCTCATCTCGAGTGGATTCTTGGTCCACGGAGCTCTTTCGTGTTGCTACAGTGACCTCAGGATCCCTCTAGCCTTGAAACAGTGTTCTTGGGGTTTCTCTGGAGTGCCATCAAGGAAATCAAGGCTCCTTTCATGTGTGATGTGCAACACGGAATTGCTCTGCACGCAGTGCAGGGGAATCGGGCCTCATCTCGCGGCGAGGGGGAAGTCTCATGGTTTTTCTCGAGTTGCGGCCGGAACCTGGGGTATATTCTCGAGTTACGACGGGGATGGCCCTTCCACCCACGTGTTTGTTCAGCGACGGCAGGACTCCTGCCTAGTTGCGAGGGACAACTCGGGATTCTCCTCGAGGCTTGGCAGGGCAATTGGGACGCCTCTCCAGCTGAGGCGGGAGACCAAGGGTCCCTTTCCACGTGCCACAGGAATCCTGGGACTCCTATCAAGTTTCACGAGGAGTCAGGCATCGTCTCCTTTGGAGGCACTGATCTCCGCGTACCTCTGGAGTTTTCAAAGGATGTGAGGCCTCCGGTCGCGATGAGGTGGGGAACTAGGTCTTTCTCTGTGGTCTACACAGGTGATTCAGACATCCTTTCGTCTTGAGAGATGCAAGACGAGCCTGCATTCAAGTCACTGCAAGGATATCCGGCCTTATTTTGAGTCAGGGCATCGCAGTGTCCATTCCACTTGAGGCCGCAAACTCAGGGTCCCTCTCACTTACCTAGAGCTGAGAGAAGCCTCCTCTTGAGGTGCTTGTGGTAAGGTGGTATTCCTCTGGAGTCGAAGCCAGGGACTAACCTCTCATCTCGAGTTGATTTTTGGTCCACGGAGCTCTTTCGTGTTGCTACAGTGACCTCAGGATCCCTGTAGACTTGAAACAGTGTTCTTGGGGTTTCTATGGAGTGCCACCAAGGAAATGAAGGCTCCTTTCATGTGTGATGTGCAACACGGAATTGCTCTGCACGCAGTGCAAGGGAATCGGGCCTCATCTCGTGGCGAGGGGGAAGTCTCATGGTTTTTCTCGAGTTGCGGCGGGAACCTGGGGTATATTCTCGAGTTAAGACGGGGATGGTACCTCCACCCACGTGTTTGTTCAGCGACTTCAGGACTCCTGCCTAGTTGCGAGGGACAACTCGGGATTCTCCTCGAGGCTTGGCAGGGCAATTGGGACGCCTCTCCAGCTGAGGCGGGAGACCAAGGGTCCCTTTCCACGTGCCACAGGAATCCTGGGACTCCTATCAAGTTTCACGAGGAGTCAGGCTTCGTCTCCTTTGGAGGCACTGATCTCCGCGTACCTCTGGAGTTTTCAAAGGATGTGAGGCCTCCGGTCGCGATGAGGTGGGGAACTAGGTCTTTCTCTGTGGTCTCCACAGGGGATTCAGACATCCTTTCGTCTTGGGAGATGCAAGACGAGCCTGCATTCAAGTCACTGCAGGGATATCCGGCCTTATTTCGCGTCAGGGCATCGCAGTGTCCATTCCACTTGAGGCCGCAAACTCAGGGTCCCTCTCACATACCTAGAGCTGAGAGAAGCCTCCTCTTGAGGTGCTTGAGGTAAGGTGGTATTCCTCTGGAGTCGAAGCCAGGGACTAACCTCTCATCTCGAGTTGATTTTTGGTCCACGGAGCTCTTTCGTGTTGCTACAGTGACCTCAGGATCCCTGTAGACTTGAAACAGTGTTCTTGGGGTTTCTCTGGAGTGCCACCAAGGAAATGAAGGCTCCTGTCATGTGTGATGTGCAACACGGAATTGCTCTGCACGCAGTGCAAGGGAATCGGGCCTCATCTCGCGGCGAGGGGGAAGTCTCATGGTTTTTCTCGAGTTGCGGCGGGAACCTGGGGTATATTCTCGAGTTAAGACGGGGATGGTACCTCCACCCACGTGTTTGTTCAGCGACTTCAGGACTCCTGCCTAGTTGCGAGGGACAACTCGGAATTCTCCTCGAGGCTTGGCAGGGCAATTGGGACGCCTCTCCAGCTGAGGCGGGAGACCAAGGTTCCCTTTCCACGTGCCACAGGAATCCTGGGACTCCTATCAAGTTTCACGAGGAGTCAGGCATCGTCTCCTTTGGAGGCAGTGATCTCCGCGTACCTCTGGAGTTTTCAAAGGATGTGAGGCCTCCGGTCGCGATGAGGTGGGGAACTAGGTCTTTCTCTGTGGTCTCCACAGGGGATTCAGACATCCTTTCGTCTTGGGAGATGCAAGACGAGCCTGCATTCAAGTCACTGCAGGGATATCCTTCCTTATTTCGAGTCAGGGCATCGCAGTGTCCATTTCACTTGAGGCCGCAAACTAGGGTCCCTCTCACATACCTAGAGCTGAGAGAAGCCTCCTCTTGAGCTGCTTGTGGTAAGGTGGTATTCCTCTGGAGTCGAAGCCAGGGACTAACCTCTCATCTCGAGTTGATTTTTGGTCCACGGAGCTCTTTCGTGTTGCTACAGTGACCTCAGGATCCCTCTAGCCTTGAAACAGTGTTCTTGGGGTTTCTCTGGAGTGCCATCAAGGAAATCAAGGCTCCTTTCATGTGTGATGTGCAACACGGAATTTCTCTGCACGCAGTGCAGGGGAATCGGGCCTCATCTCGCGGCGAGGGGGAAGTCTCATGGTTTTTCTCGAGTTGCGGCGGGAACCTGGGGTATATTCTCGAGTTACGACGGGGATGGCCCTTCCACACACGTGTTTCTTCAGCGACGGCATTACTCCTGCCTAGTTGCGAGGGACAACTCGGGATTCTCCTCGAGGCTTGGCAGGGCAATTGGGACGCCTCTCCAGCTGAGGCGGGAGACCAAGGGTCCCTTTCCACGTGCCACAGGAATCCTGGGACTCCTATCAAGTTTCACGAGGAGTCAGGCATCGTCTCCTTTCGAGGCACTGATCTCCGTGTACCTCTGGAGTTTTCAAAGGATGTGAGGCCTCCGGTCGCGATGAGGTGGGGAACTAATTCTTTCTCTGTGGTCTACACAGGTGATTCAGACATCCTTTCGTCTTGGGAGATGCAAGACGAGCCTGCATTCAAGTCACTGCAAGGATATCCGGCCTTTTTTTGAGTCAGGGCATCGCGGTGTCCATTCCACTTGAGGCCGCAAACTCACGGTCCCTCTAACATACCTAGAGCTGAGAGAAGCCTCCTCTTGAGGTGCTTGTGGTAAGGTGGTATTCCTCTGGAGTCGAAGCCAGGGACTAACCTCTCATCTCGAGTTGATTCTTGGTCCACGGAGCTCTTTCGTGTTGCTACAGTGACCTCAGGATCCCTCTAGCCTTGAAACAGTGTTCTTGGGGTTTCTCTGGAGTGCCACCAAGGAAATCAAGGCTCCTTTCATGTGTGATGTGCAACACGAAATTGCTCTGCACGCAGTGCAGGGGAATCGGGCCTCATCTCGCGGCGAGGGGGAAGTCTCATGGTTTTTCTCGAGTTGCGGCGGGAACCTGGGGTATATTCTCGAGTTACGACGGGGATGGCCCTTCCACACACGTGTTTGTTCAGCGACGTCAGGACTCCTGCCTAGTTGCGAGGGACAACTCGGGATTCTCCTCGAGGCTTGGCAGGGCAATTGGGACGCCTCTCCAGCTGAGGCGGGAGACCAAGGGTCCCTTTCCACGTGCCACAGGAATCCTGGGACTCCTATCAAGTTTCACGAGGAGTCAGGCATCGTCTCCTTTGGAGGCACTGATCTCCGCGTACCTCTGGAGTTTTCAAAGGATGTGAGGCCTCCGGTCGCGATGACGTGGGGAACTAGGTCTTTCTCTGTGGTCTCCACAGGGGATTCAGACATCCTTTCATCTTGGGAGATGCAAGACGAGCCTGCATTCAAGTCACTGCAGGGATATCCGGCCTTATTTCGAGTCAGGGCATCGCAGTGTCCATTCCACTTGAGGCCGCAAACTCAGGGTCCCTTTCACTTACCTAGAGCTGAGAGAAGCCTCCTCTTGAGGTGCTTGTGGTAAGGTGGTATTCCTCTGGAGTCGAAGCCAGGGACTAACCTCTCATCTCGAGTTGATTTTTGGTCCACGGAGCTCTTTCGTGTTGCTACAGTGACCTCAGGATCCCTGTAGACTTGAAACAGTGTTCTTGGGGTTTCTCTGGAGTGCCACCAAGGAAATCAAGGCTCCTTTCATGTGTGATGTGCAACACGGAATTGCTCTGCACGCAGTGCAAGGGAATCGGGCCTCATCTCGCGGCGAGGGGGAAGTCTCATGGTTTTTCTCGAGTTGCGGCGGGAACCTGGGGTATATTCTCGAGTTAAGACGGGGATGGTACCTCCACCCACGTGTTTGTTCAGCGACTTCAGGACTCCTGCCTAGTTGCGAGGGACAACTCGGGATTCTCCTCGAGGCTTGGCAGGGCAATTGGGACGCCTCTCCAGCTGAGGCGGGAGACCAAGGGTCCCTTTCCACGTGCCACAGGAATCCTGGGACTCCTATCAAGTTTCACGAGGAGTCAGGCATCGTCTCCTTTGGAGGCACTGATCTCCGCGTACCTCTGGAGTTTTCAAAGGATGTGAGGCCTCCGGTCGCGATGAGGTGGGGAACTAGGTCTTTCTCTGTGGTCTCCACAGGGGATTCAGACATCCTTTCGTCTTGGGAGATGCAAGACGAGCCTGCATTCAAGTCACTGCAGGGATATCCGGCCTTATTTCGAGTCAGGGCATCGCAGTGTCCATTTCACTTGAGGCCGCAAACTAGGGTCCCTCTCACATACCTAGAGCTGAGAGAAGCCTCCTCTTGAGCTGCTTGTGGTAAGGTGGTATTCCTCTGGAGTCGAAGCCAGGGACTAACCTCTCATCTCGAGTTGATTCTTGGTCCACGGAGCTCTTTCATGTTGCTACAGTGACCTCAGGATCCCTCTAGCCTTGAAACAGTGTTCTTGGGGTTTCTCTGGAGTGCCATCAAGGAAATCAAGGCTCCTTTCATGTGTGATGTGCAACACGGAATTGCTCTGCACGCAGTGCAGGGGAATCGGGCCTCATCTCGCGGCGAGGGGGAAGTCTCATGGTTTTTCTCGAGTTGCGGCGGGAACCTGGGGTATATTCTCGAGTTACGACGGGGATGGCCCTTCCACACACGTGTTTGTTCAGCGACGGCAGGACTCCTGCCTAGTTGCGAGGGACAACTCGGGATTCTCCTCGAGGCTTGACAGGGCAATTGGGACGCCTCTCCAGCTGAGGCGGGAGACCAAGGGTCCCTTTCCACGTGCCACAGGAATCCTGGGACTCCTATCAAGTTTCACGAGGAGTCAGGCATCGTCTCCTTTCGAGGCACTGATCTCCGTGTACCTCTGGAGTTTTCAAAGGATGTGAGGCCTCCGATCGCGATGAGGTGGGGAACTAATTCTTTCTCTGTGGTCTACACAGGTGATTCAGACATCCTTTCGTCTTGGGAGATGCAAGACGAGCCTGCATTCAAGTCACTGCAAGGATATCCGGCCTTATTTTGAGTCAGGGCATCGCGGTGTCCATTCCACTTGAGGCCGCAAACTCAGGGTCCCTCTAACATACCTAGAGCTGAGAGAAGCCTTCTCTTGAGGTGCTTGTGGTAAGGTGGTATTCCTCTGGAGTCGAAGCCAGGGACTAACCTCTCATCTCGAGTTGATTCTTGGTCCACGGAGCTCTTTCGTGTTGCTACAGTGACCTCAGGATCCCTCTAGCCTTGAAACAGTGTTCTTGGGGTTTCTCTGGAGTGCCACCAAGGAAATCAAGGCTCCTTTCATGTGTGATGTGCAACACGAAATTGCTCTGCACGCAGTGCAGGGGAATCGGGCCTCATCTCGCGGCGAGGGGGAAGTCTCATGGTTTTTCTCGAGTTGCGGCGGGAACCTGGGGTATATTCTCGAGTTAAGACGGGGATGGTACCTCTACCCACGTGTTTGTTCAGCGACTTCAGGACTCCTGCCTAGTTGCGAGGGACAACTCGGGATTCTCCTCGAGGCTTGGCAGGGCAATTGGGACGCCTCTCCAGCTGAGGCGGGAGACCAAGGTTACCTTTCCACGTGCCACAGGAATCCTGGGACTCCTATCAAGTTTCACGATGAGTCAGGCATCGTCTCCTTTGGAGGCACTGATCTCCGCGTACCTCTGGAGTTTTCAAAGGATGTGAGGGCTCCGGTCGCGATGAGGTGGGAAACTAGGTCTTTCTCTGTGTTCTCCACAGGGGATTCAGACATCCTTTCGTCTTGGGAGATGCAAGACGAGCCTGCATTCAAGTCACTGCAGGGATATCCGGCCTTCTTTCGCGTCAGGGCATCGCAGTTTCCATTCCACTTGAGGCCGCAAACTCAGGGTCCCTCTCACATACCTAGAGCTGAGAGAAGCCTCCTCTTGAGGTGCTTGTGGTAAAGTCGTATTCCTCTGGAGCCGAAGCCAGGGACTAACCTCTCATCTCGAGTTGATTTTTGGTCCACGGAGCTCTTTTGTGTTGCTACAGTGACCTCAGGATCCCTGTAGACTTGAAACAGTGTTCTTGGGGTTTCTCTGGAGTGCCACCAAGGAAATCAAGGCTCCTTTCATGTGTGATGTGCAACACGGAATTGCTCTGCACGCAGTGCAAGGGAATCGGGCCTCATCTCGCGGCGAGGGGGAAGTCTCATGGTTTTTCTCGAGTTGCGGCGGGAACCTGGGGTATATTCTCGAGTTAAGACGGGGATGGTACCTCCACCCACGTGTTTGTTCAGCGACTTCAGGACTCCTGCCTAGTTGCGAGGGACAACTCGGGATTCTCCTCGAGGCTTGGCAGGGCAATTGGGACGCCTCTCCAGCTGAGGCGGGAGACCAAGGGTCCCTTTCCACGTGCCACAGGAATCCTGGGACTCCTATCAAGTTTCACGAGGAGTCAGGCTTCGTCTCCTTTGGAGGCACTGATCTCCGCGTACCTCTGGAGTTTTCAAAGGATGTGAGGCCTCCGGTCGCGATGAGGTGGGGAACTAGGTCTTTCTCTGTGGTCTCCACAGGGGATTCAGACATCCTTTCGTCTTGGGAGATGCAAGACGAGCCTGCATTCAAGTCACTGCAGGGATATCCGGCCTTATTTCGCGTCAGGGCATCGCAGTGTCCATTCCACTTGAGGCCGCAAAATCAGGGTCCCTCTCACATACCTAGAGCTGAGAGAAGCCTCCTCTTGAGGTGCTTGAGGTAAGGTGGTATTCCTCTGGAGTCGAAGCCAGGGACTAACCTCTCATCTCGAGTTGATTTTTGGTCCACGGAGCTCTTTCGTGTTGCTACAGTGACCTCAGGATCCCTGTAGACTTGAAACAGTGTTCTTGGGGTTTCTCTGGAGTGCCACCAAGGAAATGAAGGCTCCTTTCATGTGTGATGTGCAACACGGAATTGCTCTGCACGCAGTGCAAGGGAATCGGGCCTCATCTCGCGGCGAGGGGGAAGTCTCATGGTTTTTCTCGAGTTGCGGCGGGAACCTGGGGTATATTCTCGAGTTAAGACGGGGATGGTACCTCCACCCACGTGTTTGTTCAGCGACTTCAGGACTCCTGCCTAGTTGCGAGGGACAACTCGGGATTCTCCTCGAGGCTTGGCAGGGCAATTGGGACGCCTCTCCAGCTGAGGAGGGAGACCAAGGGTCCCTTTCCACGTGCCACAGGAATCCTGGGACTCCTATCAAGTTTCACGAGGAGTCAGGCATCGTCTCCTTTGGAGGCACTGATCTCCGCGTACCTCTGGAGTTTTCAAAGGATGTGAGGCCTCCGGTCGCGATGAGGTGGGGAACTAGGTCTTTCTCTGTGGTCTCCACAGGGGATTCAGACATCCTTTCGTCTTGGGAGATGCAAGACGAGCCTGCATTCAAGTCACTGCAGGGATATCCGGCCTTATTTCGAGTCAGGGCATCGCAGTGTCCATTTCACTTGAAGCCGCAAACTAGGGTCCCTCTCACATACCTAGAGCTGAGAGAAGCCTCCTCTTGAGCTGCTTGTGGTAAGGTGGTATTCCTCTGGAGTCGAAGCCAGGGACTAACCTCTCATCTCGAGTTGATTCTTGGTCCACGGAGCTCTTTCGTGTTGCTACAGTGACCTCAGGATCCCTCTAGCCTTGAAACAGTGTTCTTGGGGTTTCTCTGGAGTGCCATCAAGGAAATCAAGGCTCCTTTCATGTGTGATGTGCAACACGGAATTGCTCTGCACGCAGTGCAGGGGAATCGGGCCTCATCTCGCGGCGAGGGGGAAGTCTCATGGTTTTTCTCGAGGTGCGGCGGGAACCTGGGGTATATTCTCGAGTTACGACGGGGATGGCCCTTCCACACACGTGTTTGTTCAGCGACGGCAGGACTCCTGCCTAGTTGCGAGGGACAACTCGGGATTCTCCTCGAGGCTTGGCAGGGCAATTGGGACGCCTCTCCAGCTGAGGCGGGAGACCAAGGGTCCCTTTCCACGTGCCACAGGAATCCTGGGACTCCTATCAAGTTTCACGAGGAGTCAGGCATCGTCTCCTTTCGAGGCACTGATCTCCGTGTACCTCTGGAGTTTTCAAAGGATGTGAGGCCTCCGATCGCGATGAGGTGGGGAACTAATTCTTTCTCTGTGGTCTACACAGGTTATTCAGACATCCTTTCGTCTTGGGAGATGCAAGACGAGCCTGCATTCAAGTCACTGCAAGGATATCCGGCCTTATTTTGAGTCAGGGCATCGCGGTGTCCATTCCACTTGAGGCCGCAAACTCAGGGTCCCTCTAACATACCTAGAGCTGAGAGAAGCCTCCTCTTGAGGTGCTTGTGGTAAGGTGGTATTCCTCTGGAGTCGAAGCCAGGGACTAACCTCTCATCTCGAGTTGATTCTTGGTCCACGGAGCTCTTTCGTGTTGCTACAGTGACCTCAGGATCCCTCTAGCCTTGAAACAGTGTTCTTGGGGTTTCTCTGGAGTGCCACCAAGGAAATCAAGGCTCCTTTCATGTGTGATGTGCAACACGAAATTGCTCTGCACGCAGTGCAGGGGAATCGGGCCTCATCTCGCGGCGAGGGGGAAGTCTCATGGTTTTTCTCGAGTTGCGGCGGGAACCTGGGGTATATTCTCGAGTTACGACGGGGATGGCCCTTCCACACACGTGTTTGTTCAGCGACGTCAGGACTCCTGCCTAGTTGCGAGGGACAACTCGGGATTCTCCTCGAGGCTTGGCAGGGCAATTGGGACGCCTCTCCAGCTGAGGCGGGAGACCAAGGGTCCCTTTCCACGTGCCACAGGAATCCTGGGACTCCTATCAAGTTTCACGAGGAGTCAGGCATCGTCTCCTTTGGAGGCACTGATCTCCGCGTACCTCTGGAGTTTTCAAAGGATGTGAGGCCTCCGGTCGCGATGACGTGGGGAACTAGGTCTTTCTCTGTGGTCTCCACAGGGGATTCAGACATCCTTTCATCTTGGGAGATGCAAGACGAGCCTGCATTCAAGTCACTGCAGGGATATCCGGCCTTATTTCGAGTCAGGGCATCGCAGTGTCCATTCCACTTGAGGCCGCAAACTCAGGGTCCCTCTCACTTACCTAGAGCTGAGAGAAGCCTCCTCTTGAGGTGCTTGTGGTAAGGTGGTATTCCTCTGGAGTCGAAGCCAGGGACTAACCTCTCATCTCGAGTTGATTTTTGGTCCACGGAGCTCTTTCGTGTTGCTACAGTGACCTCAGGATCCCTGTAGACTTGAAACAGTGTTCTTGGGGTTTCTCTGGAGTGCCACCAAGGAAATGAAGGCTCCTTTCATGTGTGATGTGCAACACGGAATTGCTCTGCACGCAGTGCAAGGGAATCGGGCCTCATCTCGCGGCGAGGGGGAAGTCTCATGGTTTTTCTCGAGTTGCGGCGGGAACCTGGGGTATATTCTCGAGTTAAGACGGGGATGGTACCTCCACCCACGTGTTTGTTCAGCGACTTCAGGACTCCTGCCTAGTTGCGAGGGACAACTCGGGATTCTCCTCGAGGCTTGGCAGGGCAATTGGGACGCCTCTCCAGCTGAGGCGGGAGACCAAGGGTCCCTTTCCACGTGCCACAGGAATCCTGGGACTCCTATCAAGTTTCACGAGGAGTCAGGCATCGTCTCCTTTGGAGGCACTGATCTCCGCGTACCTCTGGATTTTTCAAAGGATGTGAGGCCTCCGGTCGCGATGAGGTGGGGAACTAGGTCTTTCTCTGTGGTCTCCACAGGGGATTCAGACATCCTTTCGTCTTGGGAGATGCAAGACGAGCCTGCATTCAAGTCACTGCAGGGATATCCGGCCTTATTTCGAGTCAGGGCATCGCAGTGTCCATTTCACTTGAGGCCGCAAACTAGGGTCCCTCTCACATACCTAGAGCTGAGAGAAGCCTCCTCTTGAGCTGCTTGTGGTAAGGTGGTATTCCTCTGGAGTCGAAGCCAGAGACTAACCTCTCATCTCGAGTTGATTCTTGGTCCACGGAGCTCTTTCGTGTTGCTACAGTGACCTCAGGATCCCTCTAGCCTTGAAACAGTGTTCTTGGGGTTTCTCTGGAGTGCCATCAAGGAAATCAAGGCTCCTTTCATGTGTGATGTGCAACACGGAATTGCTCTGCACGCAGTGCAGGGGAATCGGGCCTCATCTCGCGGCGAGGGGGAAGTCTCATGGTTTTTCTCGAGTTGCGGCGGGAACCTGGGGTATATTCTCGAGTTACGACGGGGATGGCCGTTCCACACACGTGTTTGTTCAGCGACGGCAGGACTCCTGCCTAGTTGCGAGGGACAACTCGGGATTCTCCTCGAGGCTTGACAGGGCAATTGGGACGCCTCTCCAGCTGAGGCGGGAGACCAAGGGTCCCTTTCCACGTGCCACAGGAATCCTGGGACTCCTATCAAGTTTCACGAGGAGTCAGGCATCGTCTCCTTTCGAGGCACTGATCTCCGTGTACCTCTGGAGTTTTCAAAGGATGTGAGGCCTCCGATCGCGATGAGGTGGGGAACTAATTCTTTCTCTGCGGTCTACACAGGTGATTCAGACATCCTTTCGTCTTGGGAGATGCAAGACGAGCCTGCATTCAAGTCACTGCAAGGATATCCGGCCTTATTTTGAGTCAGGGCATCGCGGTGTCCATTCCACTTGAGGCCGCAAACTCAGGGTCCCTCTAACATACCTAGAGCTGAGAGAAGCCTCCTCTTGAGGTGCTTGTGGTAAGGTGGTATTCCTCTGGAGTCGAAGCCAGGGACTAACCTCTCATCTCGAGTTGATTCTTGGTCCACGGAGCTCTTTCGTGTTGCTACAGTGACCTCAGGATCCCTCTAGCCTTGAAACAGTGTTCTTGGGGTTTCTCTGGAGTGCCACCAAGGAAATCAAGGCTCCTTTCATGTGTGATGTGCAACACGAAATTGCTCTGCACGCAGTGCAGGGGAATCGGGCCTCATCTCGCGGCGAGGGGGAAGTCTCATGGTTTTTCTCGAGTTGCGGCGGGAACCTGGGGTATATTCTCGAGTTACGACGGGGATGGCCCTTCCACACACGTGTTTGTTCAGCGACGGCAGGACTCCTGCCTAGTTGCGAGGGACAACTCGGGATTCTCCTCGAGGCTTGGCAGGGCAATTGGGACGCCTCTCCAGCTGAGGCGGGAGACCAAGGGTCCCTTTCCACGTGCCACAGGAATCCTGGGACTCCTATCAAGTTTCACGAGGAGTCAGGCATCGTCTCCTTTGGAGGCACTGATCTCCGCGTACCTCTGGAGTTTTCAAAGGATGTGAGGCCTCCGGTCGCGATGAGGTGGGAAACTAGGTCTTTCTCTGTGTTCTCCACAGGGGATTCAGACATCCTTTCGTCTTGGGAGATGCAAGACGAGCCTGCATTCAAGTCACTGCAGGGATATCCGGCCTTCTTTCGCGTCAGGGCATCGCAGTTTCCATTCCACTTGAGGCCGCAAACTCAGGGTCCCTCTCACATACCTAGAGCTGAGAGAAGCCTCCTCTTGAGGTGCTTGTGGTAAAGTCGTATTCCTCTGGAGTCGAAGCCAGGGACTAACCTCTCATCTCGAGTTGATTTTTGGTCCACGGAGCTCTTTTGTGTTGCTACAGTGACCTCAGGATCCCTGTAGACTTGAAACAGTGTTCTTGGGGTTTCTCTGGAGTGCCACCAAGGAAATCAAGGCTCCTTTCATGTGTGATGTGCAACACGGAATTGCTCTGCACGCAGTGCAAGGGAATCGGGCCTCATCTCGCGGCGAGGGGGAAGTCTCATGGTTTTTCTCGAGTTGCGGCGGGAACCTGGGGTATATTCTCGAGTTAAGACGGGGATGGTACCTCCACCCACGTGTTTGTTCAGCGACTTCAGGACTCCTGCCTAGTTGCGAGGGACAACTCGGGATTCTCCTCGAGGCTTGGCAGGGCAATTGGGACGCCTCTCCAGCTGAGGCGGGAGACCAAGGGTCCCTTTCCACGTGCCACAGGAATCCTGGGACTCCTATCAAGTTTCACGAGGAGTCAGGCTTCGTCTCCTTTGGAGGCACTGATCTCCGCGTACCTCTGGAGTTTTCAAAGGATGTGAGGCCTCCGGTCGCGATGAGGTGGGGAACTAGGTCTTTCTCTGTGGTCTCCACAGGGGATTCAGACATCCTTTCGTCTTGGGAGATGCAAGACGAGCCTGCATTCAAGTCACTGCAGGGATATCCGGCCTTATTTCGCGTCAGGGCATCGCAGTGTCCATTCCACTTGAGGCCGCAAACTCAGGGTCCCTCTCACATACCTAGAGCTGAGAGAAGCCTCCTCTTGAGGTGCTTGAGGTAAGGTGGTATTCCTCTGGAGTCGAAGCCAGGGACTAACCTCTCATCTCCAGTTGATTTTTGGTCCACGGAGCTCTTTCGTGTTGCTACAGTGACCTCAGGATCCCTGTAGACTTGAAACAGTGTTCTTGGGGTTTCTCTGGAGTGCCACCAAGGAAATGAAGGCTCCTTTCATGTGTGATGTGCAACACGGAATTGCTCTGCACGCAGTGCAAGGGAATCGGGCCTCATCTCGCGGCGAGGGGGAAGTCTCATGGTTTTTCTCGAGTTGCGGCGGGAACCTGGGGTATATTCTCGAGTTAAGACGGGGATGGTACCTCCACCCACGTGTTTGTTCAGCGACTTCAGGACTCCTGCCTAGTTGCGAGGGACAACTCGGGATTCTCCTCGAGGCTTGGCAGGGCAATTGGGACGCCTCTCCAGCTGAGGCGGGAGACCAAGGGTCCCTTTCCACGTGCCACAGGAATCCTGGGACTCCTATCAAGTTTCACGAGGAGTCAGGCATCGTCTCCTTTGGAGGCACTGATCTCCGCGTACCTCTGGAGTTTTCAAAGGATGTGAGGCCTCCGGTCGCGATGAGGTGGGGAACTAGGTCTTTCTCTGTGGTCTCCACAGGGGATTCAGACATCCTTTCGTCTTGGGAGATGCAAGACGAGCCTGCATTCAAGTCACTGCAGGGATATCCGGCCTTATTTCGAGTCAGGGCATCGCAGTGTCCATTTCACTTGAGGCCGCAAACTAGGGTCCCTCTCACATACCTAGAGCTGAGAGAAGCCTCCTCTTGAGCTGCTTGTGGTAAGGTGGTATTCCTCTGGAGTCGAAGCCAGGGACTAACCTCTCATCTCGAGTTGATTCTTGGTCCACGGAGCTCTTTCGTGTTGCTACAGTGACCTCAGGATCCCTCTAGCCTTGAAACAGTGTTCTTGGGGTTTCTCTGGAGTGCCATCAAGGAAATCAAGGCTCCTTTCATGTGTGATGTGCAACACGGAATTGCTCTGCACGCAGTGCAGGGGAATCGGGCCTCATCTCACGGCGAGGGGGAAGTCTCATGGTTTTTCTCGAGTTGCGGCGGGAACCTGGGGTATATTCTCGAGTTACGACGGGGATGGTCCTTCCACACACGTGTTTGTTCAGCGACGGCAGGACTCCTGCCTAGTTGCGAGGGACAACTCGGGATTCTCCTCGAGGCTTGGCAGGGCAATTGGGACGCCTCTCCAGCTGAGGCGGGAGACCAAGGGTCCCTTTCCACGTGCCACAGGAATCCTGGGACTCCTATCAAGTTTCACGAGGAGTCAGGCATCGTCTCCTTTCGAGGCACTGATCTCCGTGTACCTCTGGAGTTTTCAAAGGATGTGAGGCCTCCGATCGCGATGAGGTGGGGAATTAATTCTTTCTCTGTGGTCTACACAGGTGATTCAGACATCCTTTCGTCTTGGGAGATGCAAGACGAGCCTGCATTCAAGTCACTGCAAGGATATCCGGCCTTATTTTGAGTCAGGGCATCGCGGTGTCCATTCCACTTGAGGCCGCAAACTCAGGGTCCCTCTAACATACCTAGAGCTGAGAGAAGCCTCCTCTTGAGGTGCTTGTGGTAAGGTGGTATTCCTCTGGAGTCGAAGTCAGGGACTAACCTCTCATCTCGAGTTGATTCTTGGTCCACGGAGCTCTTTCGTGTTGCTACAGTGACCTCAGGATCCCTCTAGCCTTGAAACAGTGTTCTTGGGGTTTCTCTGGAGTGCCATCAAGGAAATCAAGGCTCCTTTCATGTGTGATGTGCAACACGGAATTGCTCTGCACGCAGTGCAGGGGAATCGGGCCTCATCTCGCGGCGAGGGGGAAGTCTCATGGTTTTTCTCGAGGTGCGGCGGGAACCTGGGGTATATTCTCGAGTTACGACGGGGATGGCCCTTCCACACACGTGTTTGTTCAGCGACGGCAGGACTCCTGCCTAGTTGCGAGGGACAACTCGGGATTCTCCTCGAGGCTTGGCAGGGCAATTGGGACGCCTCTCCAGCTGAGGCGGGAGACCAAGGGTCCCTTTCCACGTGCCACAGGAATCCTGGGACTCCTATCAAGTTTCACGAGGAGTCAGGCATCGTCTCCTTTCGAGGCACTGATCTCCGTGTACCTCTGGAGTTTTCAAAGGATGTGAGGCCTCCGATCGCGATGAGGTGGGGAACTAATTCTTTCTCTGTGGTCTACACAGGTTATTCAGACATCCTTTCGTCTTGGGAGATGCAAGACGAGCCTGCATTCAAGTCACTGCAAGGATATCCGGCCTTATTTTGAGTCAGGGCATCGCGGTGTCCATTCCACTTGAGGCCGCAAACTCAGGGTCCCTCTAACATACCTAGAGCTGAGAGAAGCCTCCTCTTGAGGTGCTTGTGGTAAGGTGGTATTCCTCTGGAGTCGAAGCCAGGGACTAACCTCTCATCTCGAGTTGATTCTTGGTCCACGGAGCTCTTTCGTGTTGCTACAGTGACCTCAGGATCCCTCTAGCCTTGAAACAGTGTTCTTGGGGTTTCTCTGGAGTGCCACCAAGGAAATCAAGGCTCCTTTCATGTGTGATGTGCAACACGAAATTGCTCTGCACGCAGTGCAGGGGAATCGGGCCTCATCTCGCGGCGAGGGGGAAGTCTCATGGTTTTTCTCGAGTTGCGGCGGGAACCTGGGGTATATTCTCGAGTTACGACGGGGATGGCCCTTCCACACACGTGTTTGTTCAGCGACGTCAGGACTCCTGCCTAGTTGCGAGGGACAACTCGGGATTCTCCTCGAGGCTTGGCAGGGCAATTGGGACGCCTCTCCAGCTGAGGCGGGAGACCAAGGGTCCCTTTCCACGTGCCACAGGAATCCTGGGACTCCTATCAAGTTTCACGAGGAGTCAGGCATCGTCTCCTTTGGAGGCACTGATCTCCGCGTACCTCTGGAGTTTTCAAAGGATGTGAGGCCTCCGGTCGCGATGACGTGGGGAACTAGGTCTTTCTCTGTGGTCTCCACAGGGGATTCAGACATCCTTTCATCTTGGGAGATGCAAGACGAGCCTGCATTCAAGTCACTGCAGGGATATCCGGCCTTATTTCGAGTCAGGGCATCGCAGTGTCCATTCCACTTGAGGCCGCAAACTCAGGGTCCCTCTCACTTACCTAGAGCTGAGAGAAGCCTCCTCTTGAGGTGCTTGTGGTAAGGTGGTATTCCTCTGGAGTCGAAGCCAGGGACTAACCTCTCATCTCGAGTTGATTTTTGGTCCACGGAGCTCTTTCGTGTTGCTACAGTGACCTCAGGATCCCTGTAGACTTGAAACAGTGTTCTTGGGGTTTCTCTGGAGTGCCACCAAGGAAATGAAGGCTCCTTTCATGTGTGATGTGCAACACGGAATTGCTCTGCACGCAGTGCAAGGGAATCGGGCCTCATCTCGCGGCGAGGGGGAAGTCTCATGGTTTTTCTCGAGTTGCGGCGGGAACCTGGGGTATATTCTCGAGTTAAGACGGGGATGGTACCTCCACCCACGTGTTTGTTCAGCGACTTCAGGACTCCTGCCTAGTTGCGAGGGACAACTCGGGATTCTCCTCGAGGCTTGGCAGGGCAATTGGGACGCCTCTCCAGCTGAGGCGGGAGACCAAGGGTCCCTTTCCACGTGCCACAGGAATCCTGGGACTCCTATCAAGTTTCACGAGGAGTCAGGCATCGTCTCCTTTGGAGGCACTGATCTCCGCGTACCTCTGGATTTTTCAAAGGATGTGAGGCCTCCGGTCGCGATGAGGTGGGGAACTAGGTCTTTCTCTGTGGTCTCCACAGGGGATTCAGACATCCTTTCGTCTTGGGAGATGCAAGACGAGCCTGCATTCAAGTCACTGCAGGGATATCCGGCCTTATTTCGAGTCAGGGCATCGCAGTGTCCATTTCACTTGAGGCCGCAAACTAGGGTCCCTCTCACATACCTAGAGCTGAGAGAAGCCTCCTCTTGAGCTGCTTGTGGTAAGGTGGTATTCCTCTGGAGTCGAAGCCAGAGACTAACCTCTCATCTCGAGTTGATTCTTGGTCCACGGAGCTCTTTCGTGTTGCTACAGTGACCTCAGGATCCCTCTAGCCTTGAAACAGTGTTCTTGGGGTTTCTCTGGAGTGCCATCAAGGAAATCAAGGCTCCTTTCATGTGTGATGTGCAACACGGAATTGCTCTGCACGCAGTGCAGGGGAATCGGGCCTCATCTCGCGGCGAGGGGGAAGTCTCATGGTTTTTCTCGAGTTGCGGCGGGAACCTGGGGTATATTCTCGAGTTACGACGGGGATGGCCGTTCCACACACGTGTTTGTTCAGCGACGGCAGGACTCCTGCCTAGTTGCGAGGGACAACTCGGGATTCTCCTCGAGGCTTGACAGGGCAATTGGGACGCCTCTCCAGCTGAGGCGGGAGACCAAGGGTCCCTTTCCACGTGCCACAGGAATCCTGGGACTCCTATCAAGTTTCACGAGGAGTCAGGCATCGTCTCCTTTCGAGGCACTGATCTCCGTGTACCTCTGGAGTTTTCAAAGGATGTGAGGCCTCCGATCGCGATGAGGTGGGGAACTAATTCTTTCTCTGCGGTCTACACAGGTGATTCAGACATCCTTTCGTCTTGGGAGATGCAAGACGAGCCTGCATTCAAGTCACTGCAAGGATATCCGGCCTTATTTTGAGTCAGGGCATCGCGGTGTCCATTCCACTTGAGGCCGCAAACTCAGGGTCCCTCTAACATACCTAGAGCTGAGAGAAGCCTCCTCTTGAGGTGCTTGTGGTAAGGTGGTATTCCTCTGGAGTCGAAGCCAGGGACTAACCTCTCATCTCGAGTTGATTCTTGGTCCACGGAGCTCTTTCGTGTTGCTACAGTGACCTCAGGATCCCTCTAGCCTTGAAACAGTGTTCTTGGGGTTTCTCTGGAGTGCCACCAAGGAAATCAAGGCTCCTTTCATGTGTGATGTGCAACACGAAATTGCTCTGCACGCAGTGCAGGGGAATCGGGCCTCATCTCGCGGCGAGGGGGAAGTCTCATGGTTTTTCTCGAGTTGCGGCGGGAACCTGGGGTATATTCTCGAGTTACGACGGGGATGGCCCTTCCACACACGTGTTTGTTCAGCGACGGCAGGACTCCTGCCTAGTTGCGAGGGACAACTCGGGATTCTCCTCGAGGCTTGGCAGGGCAATTGGGACGCCTCTCCAGCTGAGGCGGGAGACCAAGGGTCCCTTTCCACGTGCCACAGGAATCCTGGGACTCCTATCAAGTTTCACGAGGAGTCAGGCATCGTCTCCTTTGGAGGCACTGATCTCCGCGTACCTCTGGAGTTTTCAAAGGATGTGAGGCCTCCGGTCGCGATGAGGTGGGAAACTAGGTCTTTCTCTGTGTTCTCCACAGGGGATTCAGACATCCTTTCGTCTTGGGAGATGCAAGACGAGCCTGCATTCAAGTCACTGCAGGGATATCCGGCCTTCTTTCGCGTCAGGGCATCGCAGTTTCCATTCCACTTGAGGCCGCAAACTCAGGGTCCCTCTCACATACCTAGAGCTGAGAGAAGCCTCCTCTTGAGGTGCTTGTGGTAAAGTCGTATTCCTCTGGAGTCGAAGCCAGGGACTAACCTCTCATCTCGAGTTGATTTTTGGTCCACGGAGCTCTTTTGTGTTGCTACAGTGACCTCAGGATCCCTGTAGACTTGAAACAGTGTTCTTGGGGTTTCTCTGGAGTGCCACCAAGGAAATCAAGGCTCCTTTCATGTGTGATGTGCAACACGGAATTGCTCTGCACGCAGTGCAAGGGAATCGGGCCTCATCTCGCGGCGAGGGGGAAGTCTCATGGTTTTTCTCGAGTTGCGGCGGGAACCTGGGGTATATTCTCGAGTTAAGACGGGGATGGTACCTCCACCCACGTGTTTGTTCAGCGACTTCAGGACTCCTGCCTAGTTGCGAGGGACAACTCGGGATTCTCCTCGAGGCTTGGCAGGGCAATTGGGACGCCTCTCCAGCTGAGGCGGGAGACCAAGGGTCCCTTTCCACGTGCCACAGGAATCCTGGGACTCCTATCAAGTTTCACGAGGAGTCAGGCTTCGTCTCCTTTGGAGGCACTGATCTCCACGTACCTCTGGAGTTTTCAAAGGATGTGAGGCCTCCGGTCGCGATGAGGTGGGGAACTAGGTCTTTCTCTGTGGTCTCCACAGGGGATTCAGACATCCTTTCGTCTTGGGAGATGCAAGACGAGCCTGCATTCAAGTCACTGCAGGGATATCCGGCCTTATTTCGCGTCAGGGCATCGCAGTGTCCATTCCACTTGAGGCCGCAAACTCAGGGTCCCTCTCACATACCTAGAGCTGAGAGAAGCCTCCTCTTGAGGTGCTTGAGGTAAGGTGGTATTCCTCTGGAGTCGAAGCCAGGGACTAACCTCTCATCTCCAGTTGATTTTTGGTCCACGGAGCTCTTTCGTGTTGCTACAGTGACCTCAGGATCCCTGTAGACTTGAAACAGTGTTCTTGGGGTTTCTCTGGAGTGCCACCAAGGAAATGAAGGCTCCTTTCATGTGTGATGTGCAACACGGAATTGCTCTGCACGCAGTGCAAGGGAATCGGGCCTCATCTCGCGGCGAGGGGGAAGTCTCATGGTTTTTCTCGAGTTGCGGCGGGAACCTGGGGTATATTCTCGAGTTAAGACGGGGATGGTACCTCCACCCACGTGTTTGTTCAGCGACTTCAGGACTCCTGCCTAGTTGCGAGGGACAACTCGGGATTCTCCTCGAGGCTTGGCAGGGCAATTGGGACGCCTCTCCAGCTGAGGCGGGAGACCAAGGGTCCCTTTCCACGTGCCACAGGAATCCTGGGACTCCTATCAAGTTTCACGAGGAGTCAGGCATCGTCTCCTTTGGAGGCACTGATCTCCGCGTACCTCTGGAGTTTTCAAAGGATGTGAGGCCTCCGGTCGCGATGAGGTGGGGAACTAGGTCTTTCTCTGTGGTCTCCACAGGGGATTCAGACATCCTTTCGTCTTGGGAGATGCAAGACGAGCCTGCATTCAAGTCACTGCAGGGATATCCGGCCTTATTTCGAGTCAGGGCATCGCAGTGTCCATTTCACTTGAGGCCGCAAACTAGGGTCCCTCTCACATACCTAGAGCTGAGAGAAGCCTCCTCTTGAGCTGCTTGTGGTAAGGTGGTATTCCTCTGGAGTCGAAGCCAGGGACTAACCTCTCATCTCGAGTTGATTCTTGGTCCACGGAGCTCTTTCGTGTTGCTACAGTGACCTCAGGATCCCTCTAGCCTTGAAAAACAGTGTTCTTGGGGTTTCTCTGGAGTGCCACCAAGGAAATCAAGGCTCCTTTCATGTGTGATGTGCAACACGGAATTGCTCTGCACGCAGTGCAAGGGAATAGGGCCTCATCTCGCGGCGAGGGGGAAGTCTCATGGTTTTTCTCGAGTTGCGGCGGGAACCTGGGGTATATTCTCGAGTTAAGACGGGGATGGTACCTCCACCCACGTGTTTGTTCAGCGACTTCAGGACTCCTGCCTAGTTGCGAGGGACAACTCGGGATTCTCCTCGAGGCTTGGCAGGGCAATTGGGACGCCTCTCCAGCTGAGGCGGGAGACCAAGGGTCCCTTTCCACGTGCCACAGGAATCCTGGGACTCCTATCAAGTTTCACGAGGAGTCAGGCTTCGTCTCCTTTGGAGGCACTGATCTCCGCGTACCTCTGGAGTTTTCAAAGGATGTGAGGCCTCCGGTCCCGATGACGTGGGGAACTAGGTCTTTCTCTGTGGTCTCCACAGGGGATTCAGACATCCTTTCGTCTTGGGAGATGCAAGACGAGCCTGCATTCAAGTCACTGCAGGGATATCCGGCCTTATTTCGCGTCAGGGCATCGCAGTGTCCATTCCACTTGAGGCCGCAAACTCAGGGTCCCTCTCACATACTTAGAGCTGAGAGAAGCCTCCTCTTGAGCTGCTTGAGGTAAGGTGGTATTCCTCTGGAGTCGAAGCCAGGGACTAACCTCTCATCTCGAGTTGATTCTTGGTCCACGGAGCTCTTTCGTGTTGCTACAGTGACCTCAGGATCCCTCTAGCCTTGAAACAGTGTTCTTGGGGTTTCTCTGGAGTGCCATCAAGGAAATCAAGGCTCCTTTCATGTGTGATGTGCAACACGGAATTGCTCTGCACGCAGTGCAGAGGAATCGGGCCTCATCTCGCGGCGAGGGGGAAGTCTCATGGTTTTTCTCGAGTTGCGGCGGGAACCTGGGGTATATTCTCGAGTTACGAAGGGGATGGCCCTTCCACACACGTGTTTGTACAGCGACGGCAGGACTCCTGCCTAGTTGCGAGGGACAACTCGGGATTCTCCTCGAGGCTTGGCAGGGCAATTGGGACGCCTCTCCAGCTGAGGCGGGAGACCAAGGGTCCCTTTCCACGTGCCACAGGAATCCTGGGACTCCTATCAAGTTTCACGAGGAGTCAGGCATCGTCTCCTTTGGAGGCACTGATCTCCCCGTACCTCTGGAGTTTTCAAAGGATGTGAGGCCTCCGATCGCGATGAGATGGGGAACTAGGTCTTTCTCTGTGGTCTACACAGGTGATTCAGACATCCTTTCGTCTTGGGAGATGCAAGACGAGCCTGCATTCAAGTCACTGCAAGGATATCCGGCCTTATTTCGAGTCAGGGCATCGCGGTGTCCATTCCACTTGAGGCCGCAAACTCAGGGTCCCTCTAACATACCTAGAGCTGAGAGAAGCCTCCTCTTGAGGTGCTTGTGGTAAGGTGGTATTCCTCTGGAGTCGAAGCCAGGGACTAACCTCTCATCTCGAGTTGATTTTTGGTCCACGGAGCTCTTTCGTGTTGCTACAGTGACCTCAGGATCCCTCTAGCCTTGAAACAGTGTTCTTGGGGTTTCTCTGGAGTGCCACCAAGGAAATCAAGACTTCTTTCATGTGTGATGTGCAACACGAAATTGCTCTGCACGCAGTGCAGGGGAATCGGGCCTCATGTCCCGGCGAGGGGGAAGTCTCATGGTTTTTCTCGAGTTGCGGCGGGAACCTGGGGTATATTCTCGAGTTACGACGGGGATGGCCCTTCCACACACGTGTTTGTTCAGCGACGTCAGGACTCCTGCCTAGTTGCGAGGGACAACTCGGGATTCTCCTCGAGGCTTGGCAGGGCAATTGGGACGCCTCTCCAGCTGAGGCGGGAGACCAAGGGTCCCTTTCCACGTGCCACAGGAATCCTGGGACTCCTATCAAGTTTCACGAGGAGTCAGGCATCGTCTCCTTTGGAGGCACTGATCTCCGCGTACCTCTGGAGTTTTCAAAGGATGTGAGGCCTCCGGTCGCGATGAGGTGGGGAACTAGGTCTTTCTCTGTGGTCTCCACAGGGGATTCAGACATCCTTTCGTCTTGGGAGATGCAAGACGAGCCTGCATTCAAGTCACTGCAGGGATATCCGGCCTTATTTCGCGTCAGGGCATCGCAGTGTCCATTCCACTTGAGGCCGCAAACTCAGGGTCCCTCTCACATACCTAGAGCTCAGAGAAGCCTCCTCTTGAGGTGCTTGTGGTAAGGTGGTATACCGCTGGAGACGAAGCCAGGGACTAACCTCTCATCTCGAGTTGATTCTTGGTCCACGGAGCTCTTTCGTGTTGCTACAGTGACCTCAGGATCCCTCTAGCCTTGAAACAGTGTTCTTGGGGTTTCTCTGGAGTGCCATCAAGGAAATCAAGGCTCCTTTCATGTGTGATGTGCAACACGGAATTGCTCTGCACGCAGTGCAGGGGAATCGGGCCTCATCTCGCGGCGAGGGCGAAGTCTCATGGTTTTTCTCGAGTTGCGGCGGGAACCTGGGGTATATTCTCGAGTTACGACGGGGATGGCCCTTCCACACACGTGTTTGTTCAGCGACGGCAGGACTCCTGCCTAGTTGCGAGGGACAACTCGGGATTCTCCTCGAGGCTTGGCAGGGCAATTGGGACGCCTCTCCAGCTGAGGCGGGAGACCAAGGGTCCCTTTCCACGTGCCACAGGAATCCTGGGACTCCTATCAAGTTTCACGAGGAGTCAGGCATCGTCTCCTTTGGAGGCACTGATCTCCGTGTACCTCTGGAGTTTTCAAAGAATGTGAGGCCTCCGGTCGCGATGAGGTGGGGAACTAGGTCTTTCTCTGTGGTCTCCACAGGGGATTCAGACATCCTTTCTTCTTGGAAGATGCAAGACGTGCCTGCATTCAAGTCACTGTAGGGATATCCAGCCTTATTTCGAGTCAGGTCATCCCGGTGTCCATTCCACTTGAGGCCGCAAACTCAGGGTCCCTCTCACATACCTAGAGCTGAGAGAAGCCTCCTCTTGAGGTGCTTGTGGTAAGGTGGTATTCCTCTGGAGTCGAAGCCAGGGACTAACCTCTCATCTCGAGTTGATTTTTGGTCCACGGAGCTCTTTCGTGTTGCTACAGTGACCTCAGGATCCCTGTAGACTTGAAACAGTGTTCTTGGGGTTTCTCTGGAGTGCCACCATGGAAATCAAGGCTCCTTTCATGTGTGATGTGCAACACGGAATTGCTCTGCACGCAGTGCAAGGGAATCGGGCCTCATCTCGCGGCGAGGGGGAAGTCTCATGGTTTTTCTCGAGTTTCGGCGGGACCCTGCGGTATATTCTCGAGTTAAGACGGGGATGGTACCTCCACCCACGTGTTTGTTCAGCGACTTCAGGACTCCTGCCTAGTTGCGAGGGACAACTCGGGATTCTCCTCGAGGCTTGGCAGGGCAATTGGGACGCCTCTCCAGCTGAGGCGGGAGACCAAGGGTCCCTTTCCACGTGCCACAGGAATCCTGGGACTCCTATCAAGTTTCACGAGGAGTCAGGCATCGTCTCCTTTGGAGGCACTGATCTCCGCGTACCTCTGGAGTTTTCAAAGGATGTGAGGCCTCCGGTCGCGATGAGGTGGGGAACTAGGTCTTTCTCTGTGGTCTCCACAGGGGATTCAGACATCCTTTCGTCTTGGGAGATGCAAGACGAGCCTGCATTCAAGTCACTGCAAGGATATCCGGCCTTATTTCGCGTCAGGGCATCGCAGTGTCCATTCCACTTGAGGCCGCAAACTCAGGGTCCCTCTCACATACCTAGAGCTCAGAGAAGCCTCCTCTTGAGGTGCTTGTGGTAAGGTGGTATTCCTCTGGAGTCGAAGCCAGGGACTAACCTCTCATCTCGAGTTGATTCTTGGTCCACGGAGCTCTTTCGTGTTGCTACAGTGACCTCAGGATCCCTCTAGCCTTGAAACAGTGTTCTTGGGGTTTCTCTGGAGTGCCATCAAGGAAATCAAGGCTCCTTTCATGTGTGATGTGCAACAGGGAATTGCTCTGCACGCAGTGCAGGGGAATCGGGCCTCATCTCGCGGCCAGGGGGAAGTCTCATGGTTTTTCTCGAGTTGCGGCGGGAACCTGGGGTATATTCTCGAGTTACGACGGGGATGGCCCTTCCACACACGTGTTAGTTCAGCGACGGCAGGACTCCTGCCTAGTTGCGAGGGACAACTCGGGATTCTCCTCGAGGCTTGGCAGGGCAATTGGGAAGCCTCTCCAGCTGAGGCGGGAGACCAAGGGTCCCTTTCCACGTGCCACAGGAATCCTGGGACTCCTATCAAGTTTCACGAGGAGTCAGGCATCGTCTCCTTTGGAGGCACTGATCTCCGCGTACCTCTGGAGTTTTCAAAGAATGTGAGGCCTCCGGTCGCGATGAGGTTGGGAACTAGGTCTTTCTCTGTGGTCTCCACAGGGGATTCAGACATCCTTTCTTCTTGAGAGATGCAAGACGTGCCTGCATTCAAGCACTGTAGGGATATCCAGCCTTATTTCGAGTCAGGTCATCTCGGTGTCCATTCCACTTGAGGCCGCAAACTCAGGGTCCCTCTCACATACCTAGAGCTGAGAGAAGCCTCCTCTTGAGGTGCTTGTGGTAAGGTGGTATTCCTCTGGAGTCGAAGCCAGGGACTAACCTCTCATCTCGAGTTGATTTTTGGTCCACGGAGCTCTTTCGTGTTGCTACAGTGACCTCAGGATCCCTGTCGACTTGAAACAGTGTTCTTGGGGTTTCTCTGGAGTGCCATCAAGGAAATCAAGGCTCCTTTCATGTGTGATGTGCAACACGGAATTGCTCTGCACGCAGTGCAAGGGAATCGGGCCTCATCTCGCGGCAAGGGGGAAGTCTCATGGTTTTTCTCGAGTTTCGGCGGGACCCTGCGGTATATTCTCGAGTTAAGACGGGGATGGTACCTCCACCCACGTGTTTGTTCAGCGACTTCAGGACTCCTGCCTAGTTGCGAGGGACAACTCGGGATTCTCCTCGAGGCTTGGCAGGGCAATTGGGACGCCTCTCCAGCTGAGGCGGGAGACCAAGGGTCACTTTCCACGTGCCACAGGAATCCTGGGACTCCTATCAAGTTTCACGAGGAGTCAGGCATCTTCTCCTTTGGAGGCACTGATCTCCGCGTACCTCTGGAGTTTTCAAAGGATGTGAGGCCTCCGGTCGCGATGAGGTGGGGAACTAGGTCTTTCTCTGTGGTCTCCACAGGGGATTCAGACATCCTTTCGTCTTGGGAGATGCAAGACGAGCCTGCATTCAAGTCACTGCAGGGATATCCGGCCTTATTTCGCGTCAGGGCATCGCAGTGTCCATTTCACTTGAGGCCGAAAACTAGGGTCCCTCTCACATACCTAGAGCTGAGAGAAGCCTCCTCTTGAGCTGCTTGTGGTAAGGTGGTATTTCTCTGGAGTCGAAGCCAGGGACTAACCTCTCATCTCGAGTTGATTTTTGGTCCACGGAGCTCTTTCGTGTTGCTACAGTGACCTCAGGATCCCTGTAGACTTGAAACAGTGTTCTTGGGGTTTCTCTGGAGTGCCACCAAGGAAATCAAGGCTCCTTTCATGTGTGATGTGCAACACGGAATTGCTCTGTACGCAGTGCAGGGGAATCGGACCTCATCTCGCGGCGAGGGGGAAGTCTCATGGTTTTTCTCGAGTTGCGGCGGGAACCTGGGGTATATTCTCGAGTTAAGACGGGGATGGTACCTCCACCCACGTGTTTGTTCAGCGACTTCAGGACTCCTGCCTAGTTGCGAGGGAAAACTCGGGATTCTCCTCGAGGCTTGGCAGGGCAAGTGGGACGCCTCTCCAGCTGAGGCGGGAGACCAAGGTTCCCTTTCCACGTGCCACAGGAATCCTGGGACTCCTATCAAGTTTCACGAGGAGTCAGGCATCGTCTCCTTTGGAGGCACTGATCTCGGCGTACCTCTGGAGTTTTCAAAGGATGTGAGGCCTCCGGTCGCGATGAGGTGGGGAACTAGGTCTTTCTCTGTGGTCTCCGCAGGGGATTCAGACATCCTTTCGTCTTGGGAGATGCAAGACGAGCCTGCATTCAAGTCACTGCAGGGATATCCGGCCTTCTTTCGAGTCAGGTCATCCCGGTGTCCATTCCACTTGAGGCCGCAAACTCAGGGTCCCTCTCACATACCTAGAGCTGAGAGAAGCCTCCTCTTGAGGTGCTTGTGGTAATGTGGTATTCCTCTGGAGTCGAAGCCAGGGACTAACCTCTCATCTCGAGTTGATTTTTGGTCCACGGAGCTCTTTCGTGTTGCTACAGTGACCTCAGGATCCCTGTCGACTTGAAACAGTGTTCTTGGGGTTTCTCTGGAGTGCCATCAAGGAAATCAAGGCTCCTTTCATTTGTGATGTGCAACACGGAATTGCTCTGCACGCAGTGCAAGGGAATCGGGCCTCATCTCGCGGCGAGGGGGAAGTCTCATGGTTTTTCTCGAGTTGCGGCGGGAACCTGGGGTATAATCTCGAGTTAAGACGGGGATGGTACCTCCACCCACGTGTTTGTTCAGCGACTTCAGGACTCCTGCCTAGTTGCGAGGGACAACTCGGGATTCTCCTCGAGGCTTGGCAGGGCAATTGGGACGCCTCTCCAGCTGAGGCGGGAGACCAAGGGTCCCTTTCCACGTGCCACAGGAATCCTGGGACTCCTATCAAGTTTCACGAGGAGTCAGGCATCGTCTCCTTTGGAGGCACTGATCTCCGCGTACCTCTGGAGTTTTCAAAGGATGTGAGGCCTCCGGTCGCGATGAGGTGGGGAACTAGGTCTTTCTCTGTGGTCTCCACAGGGGATTCAGACATCCTTTCGTCTTGGGAGATGCAAGACGAGCCTGCATTCAAGTCACTGCAGGGATATCCGGCCTTATTTCGCGTCAGGGCATCGCAGTGTCAATTCCACTTGAGGCCGCAAACTCAGGGTCCCTCTCACATACCTAGAGCTCAGAGAAGCCTCCTCTTGAGGTGCTTGTGGTAAGGTGGTATTCCGCTGGAGTCGAAGCCAGGGACTAACCTCTCATTTCGAGTTGATTCTTGGTCCACGGAGCTCTTTCGTGTTGCTACACTGACCTCAGGATTCCTGTCGACTTGAAACAGTGTTCTTGGGGTTTCTCTGGAGTGCCATCAAGGAAATCAAGGCTCCTTTCATGTGTGATGTGCAACAGGGAATTGCTCTGGACGCAGTGCAGGGGAATCGGGCCTCATCTCGCGGCGAGGGGGAAGTCTCATGGTTTTTCTCGAGTTGCCCCGGGAACCTGGGGTATATTCTCGAGTTACGACGGGGATGGCCCTTCCACACACGTGTTTGTTCAGCGACGGCAGGACTCCTGCCTAGTTGCGAGGGACAACTCGGGATTCTCCTCGAGGCTTGGCAGGGCAATTGGGACGCCTCTCCAGCTGAGGCGGGAGACCAAGGGTCCCTTTCCACGTGCCACAGGAATCCTGGGACTCCTATCAAGTTTCACGAGGAGTCAGGCATCGTCTCCTTTGGAGGCACTGATCTCCGCGTACCTCTGGAGTTTTCAAAGAATGTGAGGCCTCCGGTCCCGATGAGGTTGGGAACTAGGTCTTTCTCTGTGGTCTCCACAGGGGATTCAGACATCCTTTCTTCTTGGGAGATGCAAGACGTGCCTGCATTCAAGTCACTGTAGGGATATCCAGCATTATTTCGAGTCAGGTCATCCCGGTGTCCATTCCACTTGAGGCCGCAAACTCAGGGTCCCTCTCACATACCTAGAGCTGAGAGAAGCCTCCTCTTGAGGTGCTTGTGGTAAGGTAGTATTCCTCTGGAGTCGAAGCCAGGGACTAACCTCTCATCTCGAGTTGATTTTTGGTCCATGGAGCTCTTTCGTGTTGCTACACTGACCTCAGGATCCCTGTAGACTTGAAACAGTGTTCTTGGGGTTTCTCTGGAGTGCCACCATGGAAATCAAGGCTCCTTTCATGTGTGATGTGCAACACGGAATTGCTCTGCACGCAGTGCAAGGGAATCGGGCCTCATCTCGCGGCGAGGGGGAAGTCTCACGGTTTTTCTCGAGTTGCGGCGGGAACCTGGGGTATATTCTCGAGTTAAGACGGGGATGGTACCTCCACCCACGTGTTTGTTCAGCGACTTCAGGACTCCTGCCTAGTTGCGAGGGACAACTCGGGATTCTCCTCGAGGCTTGGCAGGGCAATTGGGACGCCTCTCCAGCTGAGACGGGAGACCAAGGGTCCCTTTCCACGTGCCACAGGAATCCTGGGACTCGTATCAAGTTTCACGAGGAGTCAGGCATCGTCTCCTTTGGAGGCACTGATCTCCGCGTACCTCTGGAGTTTTCAAAGGATGTGAGGCCTCCGGTCGCGATGAGGTGGGGAACTAGGTCTTTCTCTGTGGTCTCCACAGGGGATTCAGACATCCTTTCGTCTTGGGAGATGCAAGACGAGCCTGCATTCAAGTCACTGCAAGGATATCCGGCCTTATTTCGCGTCAGGGCATCGCAGTGTCCATTCCACTTGAGGCCGCAAACTCAGGGTCCCTCTCACATACCTAGAGCTCAGAGAAGCCTCCTCTTGAGGTGCTTGTGGTAAGGTGGTATACCGCTGGAGTCGAAGCCAGGGACTAACCTCTCATCTCGAGTTGATTCTTGGTCCACGGAGCTCTTTCGTGTTGCTACAGTGACCTCAGGATCCCTCTAGCCTTGAAACAGTGTTCTTGGGGTTTCTCTGGAGTGCCATCAAGGAAATCAAGGCTCCTTTCATGTGTGATGTGCAACAGGGAATTGTTCTGCACGCAGTGCAGGGGAATCGGGCCTCATCTCGCGGCCAGGGGGAAGTCTCATGGTTTTTCTCGAGTTGCAGCGGGAACCTGGGGTATATTCTCGAGTTACGACGGGGATGGCCCTTCCACACACGTGTTTGTTCAGCGACGGCAGGACTCCTGCCTAGTTGCGAGGGACAACTCGGGATTCTCCTCGAGGCTTGGCAGGGCAATTGGGACGCCTCTCCAGCTGAGGCGGGAGACCAAGGGTCCCTTTCCACGTGCCACAGGAATCCTGGGACTCCTATCAAGTTTCACGAGGAGTCAGGCATCGTCTCCTTTGGAGGCACTGATCTCCGCGTACCTCTGGAGTTTTCAAAGAATGTGAGGCCTCCGGTCGCGATGAGGTTGGGAACTAGGTCTTTCTCTGTGGTCTCCACAGGGGATTCAGACATCCTTTCTTCTTGAGAGATGCAAGACGTGCCTGCATTCAAGCACTGTAGGGATATCCAGCCTTATTTCGAGTCAGGTCATCTCGGTGTCCATTCCACTTGAGGCCGCAAACTCAGGGTCCCTCTCACATACCTAGAGCTGAGAGAAGCCTCCTCTTGAGGTGCTTGTGGTAAGGTGGTATTCCTCTGGAGTCAAAGCCAGGGACTAACCTCTCATCTCGAGTTGATTTTTGGTCCACGGAGCTCTTTCGTGTTGCTACAGTGACCTCAGGATCCCTGTAGACTTGAAACAGTGTTCTTGGGGTTTCTCTGGAGTGCCACCAAGGAAATCAAGGCTCCTTTCATGTGTGATGTGCAACACGGAATTGCTCTGCACGCAGTGCAAGGGAATCGGGCCTCATCTCGCGGCGAGGGGGAAGTCTCATGGTTTTTCTCGAGTTTCGGCGGGACCCTGCGGTATATTCTCGAGTTAAGACGGGGATGGTACCTCCACCCACGTGTTTGTTCAGCGACTTCAGGACTCCTGCCTAGTTGCGAGGGACAACTCGGGATTCTCCTCGAGGCTTGGCAGGGCAATTGGGACGCCTCTCCAGCTGAGGCGGGAGACCAAGGGTCCCTTTCCACGTGCCACAGGAATCCTGGGACTCCTATCAAGTTTCACGAGGAGTCAGGCATCTTCTCCTTTGGAGGCACTGATCTCCGCGTACCTCTGGAGTTTTCAAAGGATGTGAGGCCTCCGGTCGCGATGAGGTGGGGAACTAGGTCTTTCTCTGTGGTCTCCACAGGGGATTCAGACATCCTTTCGTCTTGGGAGATGCAAGACGAGCCTGCATTCAAGTCACTGCAGGGATATCCGGCCTTATTTCGCGTCAGGGCATCGCAGTGTCCATTTCACTTGAGGCCGAAAACTAGGGTCCCTCTCACATACCTAGAGCTGAGAGAAGCCTCCTCTTGAGCTGCTTGTGGTAAGGTGGTATTTCTCTGGAGTCGAAGCCAGGGACTAACCTCTCATCTCGAGTTGATTTTTGGTCCACGGAGCTCTTTCGTGTTGCTACAGTGACCTCAGGATCCCTGTAGACTTGAAACAGTGTTCTTGGGGTTTCTCTGGAGTGCCACCAAGGAAATCAAGGCTCCTTTCATGTGTGATGTGCAACACGGAATTGCTCTGCACGCAGTGCAGGGGAATCGGACCTCATCTCGCGGCGAGGGGGAAGTCTCATGGTTTTTCTCGAGTTGCGGCGGGAACCTGGGGTATATTCTCGAGTTAAGACGGGGATGGCCCTTCCACCCACGTGTTTGTTCAGCGACTTCAGGACTCCTGCCTAGTTGCGAGGGACAACTCGGGATTCTCCTCGAGGCTTGGCAGGGCAATTGGGTCGCATCTCCAGCTGAGGAGGGAGACCAAGTGTCCCTTTCCACGTGCCACAGGAATCCTGGGACTCCTATTAAGATTCACGAGGAGTCAGGATTCGTCTCCTTTCGAGGCACTGATCTCCGTGTACCTCTGGAGTTTTCAAAGGATGTGAGGCCTCCGATCGCGATGAGGTGGGGAACTAGGTCTTTCTCTGTGGTCTACACAGGTGATTCAGACATCCTTTCGTCTTGGGAGATGCAAGACGAGCCTGCATTCAAGTCACTGCAAGGATATCCGGCCTTATTTTGAGTCAGGGCATCGCGGTGTCCATTCCACTTGAGGCCGCAAACTCAGGGTCCCTCTAACATACCTAGAGCTGAGAGAAGCCTCCTCTTGAGGTGCTTGTGGTAAGGTGGTATTCCTCTGGAGTCGAAGCCAGGGACTAACCTCTCATCTCGAGTTGATTTTTGGTCCACGGAGCTCTTTCGTGTTGCTACAGTGACCTCAGGATCCCTGTAGACTTGAAACAGTGTTCTTGGGGTTTCTCTGGAGTGCCACCTAGGAAATCAAGGCTCCTTTCATGTGTGATGTGCAACACGGAATTGCTCTGCACGCAGTGCAAGGGAATCGGGCCTCATCTCGCGGCGAGGGGGAAGTCTCATGGTTTTTCTCGAGTTGCGGCGGGAACCTGGGGTATAGTCTCGAGTTACGACGGGGATGGCCCTTCCACACACGTGTTTGTTCAGCGACGTCAGGACTCCTGCCTAGTTGCGAGGGACAACTCGGGATTCTCCTCGAGCCTTGGCAGGACAATTGGGACGCCTCTCCAGCTGAGGCGGGAGACCAAGGGTCCCTTTCCACGTGCCACAGGAATCCTGGGACTCCTATCAAGTTTCACGAGGAGTCAGGCATCGTCTCCTTTGGAGGCACTGATCTCCGCGTACCTCTGGAGTTTTCAAAGAATGTGAGGCCTCTGGTCGCGATGAGGTGGGGAACTAGGTCTTTCTCTGTGGTCTCCACAGGGGATTCAGACATCCTTTCTTCTTGGGAGATGCAAGACGTGCCTGCATTCAAGTCACTGTAGGGATATCCAGCCTTATTTTGAGTCAGGTCATCCCGGTGTCCATTCCACTTGAGGCCGCAAACTCAGGGTCCCTCTCACATACCTAGAGCTGAGAGAAGCCTCCTCTTGAGGTGCTTGTGGTAAGGTGGTATTCCTCTGGAGTCGAAGCCAGGGACTAACCTCTCATCTCGAGTTGATTTTTGGTCCACGGAGCTCTTTCGTGTTGCTACAGTGACCTCAGGATCCCTGCCGACTTGAAACAGTGTTCTTGGGGTTTCTCTGGAGTGCCACCAAGGAAATCAAGACTCCTTTCATGTGTGATGTGCAACACGGAATTGCTCTGCACACAGTGCAGGGGAATCGGGCCTCATCTCGCGGCGAGGGGGAAGTCTCATGGTTTTTCTCGAGTTGCGGCGGGAACCTGGGGTATATTCTCGAGTTACGACGGGGATGGCCCTTCCACACACGTGTTTGTTCAGCGACGTCAGGACTCCTGCCTAGTTGCGAGGGACAACTCGGGATTCTCCTCGAGGCTTGGCAGGGCAATTGGGACGCCTCTCCAGCTGAGGCGGGAGACCAAGGGTCCCTTTCCACGTGCCACAGGAATCCTGGGACTCCTATCAAGTTTCCCGAGGAGTCAGGCATCGTCTCCTTTGGAAGCACTGATCTCCGCGTACCTCTGGAGTTTTCAAAGAATGTGAGGCCTCCGGTCGCGATGAGGTGGGGAACTAGGTCTTTCTCTGTGGTCTCCACAGGGGATTCAGACATCCTTTCTTCTTGGGAGATGCAAGACGTGCCTGCATTCAAGTCACTGTAGGGATATCCAGCCTTATTTCGAGTCAGGTCATCTCGGTGTCCATTCCACTTGAGGCCGCAAACTCAGGGTCCCTTTCACATACCTAGAGCTCAGAGAAGCCTCCTCTTGAGGTGCTTGTGGTAAGGTGGTATTCCTCTGGAGTCGAAGCCAGGGACTAACCTCTCATCTCGAGTTGATTTTTGGTCCACGGAGCTCTTTCGTGTTGTTACAGTGACCTCAGGATCCCTCTAGCCTTGAAACAGTGTTCTTGGGTTTTCTCTGGAGTGCCATCAAGGAAATCAAGGCTCCTTTCATGTGAGATGTGCAACACGGAATTGCTCTGCACGCAGTGCAGGGGAATCGGGCCTCATGTCCCGGCGAGGGGGAAGTCTCATGGTTTTTCTCGAGGTGCGGCGGGAACCTGGGGTATATTCTCGAGTTACGACGGGGATGGCCCTTCCAGCCACGTGTTTGTTCAGCGACGTCAGGATTCCTGCCTAGTTGCGACGGACAACTCGGGATTCTCCTCGAGGCTTGGCAGGGCAATTGGGACGCCTCTCCAGCTGAGGCGGGAGACCAAGGGTCCCTTTCCACGTGCCACAGGAATCCTGGGACTCCTATCAAGTTTCACGAGGAGTCAGGCATCGTCTCCTTTGGAGGCACTGATCTCCGCGTACCTCTGGAGTTTTCAAAGGATGTGAGGCCTCCGGTCGCGATGAGGTGGGGAACTAGGTCTTTCTCTGTGGTCTCCACAGGGGATTCAGACATCCTTTCGTCTTGGGAGATGCAAGACGAGCCTGCATTCAAGTCACTGCAGGGATATCCGGCCTTCTTTCGAGTCAGGTCATCCCGGTGTCCATTCCACTTGAAGCCGCAAACTCAGGGTCCCTCTCACATACCTAGAGCTGAGAGAAGCCTCCTCTTGAGGTGCTTGTGGTAAGGTGGTATTCCTCTGGAGTCGAAGCCAGGGACTAACCTCTCATCTCGAGTTGAATCTTGGTCCACGGAGCTCTTTCGTGTTGCTACAGTGACGTCAGGATCCCTCTAGCCTTGAAACAGTGTTCTTGGGGTTTCTCTGGAGTGCCATCAAGGAAATCAAGGCTCCTTTCATGTGTGATGTGCAACACGGAATTGCTCTGCACGCAGTGCAGGGGAATCGGGCCTCATCTCGCGGCGAGGGGGAAGTCTCATGGTTTTTCTCGAGTTGCGGCGGGAACCTGGGGTATATTCTCGAGTTACGACGGGAATGGCCCTTCCACACACGTGTTTGTTCAGCGACGGCAGGACTCCTGCCTAGTTGCGAGGGACAACTCGGGATTCTCCTCGAGGCTTGGCAGGGCAATTGGGACGCCTCTCCAGCTGAGGCGGGAGACCAAGGGTCCCTTTCCACGTGCCACAGGAATCCTGGGACTCCTATCAAGTTTCACGAGGAGTCAGGCATCGTCTGCTTTCAAGGCACTGATCTCCGTGTACCTCTGGAGTTTTCAAAGGATGTGAGGCCTCCGATCGCGATGAGGTGGGGAACTAGGTCTTTCTCTGTGGTCTACACAGGTGATTCAGACATCCTTTCGTCTTGGGAGATGCAAGACGAGCCTGCATTCAAGTCACTGCAAGGATATCCGGCCTTATTTTGAGTCAGGGCATCGCGGTGTCCATTCCACTTGAGGCCGCAAACTCAGGGTCCCTCTAACATACCTAGAGCTGAGAGAAGCCTCCTCTTGAGGTGCTTGTGGTAAGGTGGTATTCCTCTGGAGTCGAAGCCAGGGACTAACCTCTCATCTCGAGTTGATTTTTGGTCCACGGAGCTCTTTCGTGTTGCTACAGTGACCTCAGGATCCCTCTAGCCTTGAAACAGTGTTCTTGGGGTTTCTCTGGAGTGCCATCAAGGAAATCAAGGCTCCTTTCATGTGAGATGTGCAACACGGAATTGCTCTGCACGCAGTGCAGGGGAATCGGGCCTCATGTCCCGGCGAGGGGGAAGTCTCATGGTTTTTCTCGAGGTGCGGCGGGAACCTGGGGTATATTCTCGAGTTAAGACGGGGATGGCCCTTCCAGCCTCGTGTTTGTTCAGCGACGTCAGGACTCCTGCCTAGTTGCGAGGGACAACTCGGGATTCTCCTCGAGGCTTGGCAGGGCAATTGGGACGCCTCTCCAGCTGAGGCGGGAGACCAAGGGTCCCTTTCGACGTGCCACAGGAATCCTGGGACTCCTGTCAAGTTTCACGAGGAGTCAGGCATCGTCTCCTTTGGAGGCACTGATCTCCGCGTCCCTCTGGAGTTTTCAAAGGATGTGAGGCCTCCGGTCGCGATGAGGTGGGGAACTAGGTCTTTCTCTGTAGTCTCCACAGGGGATTCAGACATCCTTTCGTCTTGGGAGATGCAAGACGAGCCTGCATTCAAGTCACTGCAGGGATGTCCGGCCTTATTTCGAGTCAGGGCATCGCAGTGTCCATTCCACTTGAGGCCGCAAACTCAGGGTCCCTCTCACATACCTAGAGCTGAGAGAAGCCTCCTCTTGAGGTGCTTGTGGTAAGGTGGTATTCCTCTGGAGTCGAAGCCAGGGACTAACCTCTCATCTCGAGTTGATTTTTGGTCCACGGAGCTCTTTCGTGTTGCTACAGTGACCTCAGGTTCCCTGTAGACTTGAAACAGTGTTCTTGGGGTTTCTCTGGAGTGCCACCAAGGAAATCAAGGCTCCTTTCATGTGTGATGTGCAACACGGAATTGCTCTGCACGCAGTGCAAGGGAATCGGGCCTCATCTCGCGGCGAGGGGGAAGTCTCATGGTTTTTCTCGAGTTGCGGCGGGAACCTGGGGTATAGTCTCGAGTTACGACGGGGATGGCCCTTCCACACACGTGTTTGTTCAGCGACGTCAGGACTCCTGCCTAGTTGCGAGGGACAACTCGGGATTCTCCTCGAGGCTTGGCAGGACAATTGGGACGCCTCTCCAGCTGAGGCGGGAGACCAAGGGTCCCTTTCCACGTGCCACAGGAATCCTGGGACTCCTATCAAGTTTCACGAGGAGTCAGGCATCGTCTCCTTTGGAGGCACTGATCTCCGCGTACCTCTGGAGTTTTCAAAGAATGTGAGGCCTCCGGTCGCGATGAGGTGGGGAACTAGGTCTTTCTCTGTGGTCTCCACAGGGGATTCAGACATCCTTTCTTCTTGGGAGATGCAAGACGTGCCTGCATTCAAGTCACTGTAGGGATATCCAGCCTTATTTCGAGTCAGGTCATCTCGGTGTCCATTCCACTTGAGGCCGCAAACTCAGGGTCCCTCTCACATACCTAGAGCTGAGAGAAGCCTCCTCTTGAGGTGCTTGTGGTAAGGTGGTATTCCTCTGGAGTCGAAGCCAGGGACTAACCTCTCATCTCGAGTTGATTTTTGGTCCACGGAGCTCTTTCGTGTTGTTACAGTGACCTCAGGATCCCTCTAGCCTTGAAACAGTGTTCTTGGGTTTTCTCTGGAGTGCCATCAAGGAAATCAAGGCTCCTTTCATGTGAGATGTGCAACACGGAATTGCTCTGCACGCAGTGCAGGGGAATCGGGCCTCATGTCCCGGCGAGGGGGAAGTCTCATGGTTTTTCTCGAGGTGCGGCGGGAACCTGGGGTATATTCTCGAGTTACGACGGGGATGGCCCTTCCAGCCACGTGTTTGTTCAGCGACGTCAGGATTCCTGCCTAGTTGCGACGGACAACTCGGGATTCTCCTCGAGGCTTGGCAGGGCAATTGGGACGCCTCTCCAGCTGAGGCGGGAGACCAAGGGTCCCTTTCCACGTGCCACAGGAATCCTGGGACTCCTATCAAGTTTCACGAGGAGTCAGGCATCGTCTCCTTTGGAGGCACTGATCTCCGCGTACCTCTGGAGTTTTCAAAGGATGTGAGGCCTCCGGTCGCGATGAGGTGGGGAACTAGGTCTTTCTCTGTGGTCTCCACAGGGGATTCAGACATCCTTTCGTCTTGGGAGATGCAAGACGAGCCTGCATTCAAGTCACTGCAGGGATATCCGGCCTTCTTTCGAGTCAGGTCATCCCGGTGTCCATTCCACTTGAAGCCGCAAACTCAGGGTCCCTCTCACATACCTAGAGCTGAGAGAAGCCTCCTCTTGAGGTGCTTGTGGTAAGGTGGTATTCCTCTGGAGTCGAAGCCAGGGACTAACCTCTCATCTCGAGTTGAATCTTGGTCCACGGAGCTCTTTCGTGTTGCTACAGTGACGTCAGGATCCCTCTAGCCTTGAAACAGTGTTCTTGGGGTTTCTCTGGAGTGCCATCAAGGAAATCAAGGCTCCTTTCATGTGTGATGTGCAACACGGAATTGCTCTGCACGCAGTGCAGGGGAATCGGGCCTCATCTCGCGGCGAGGGGGAAGTCTCATGGTTTTTCTCGAGTTGCGGCGGGAACCTGGGGTATATTCTCGAGTTACGACGGGGATGGCCCTTCCACACACGTGTTTGTTCAGCGACGGCAGGACTCCTGCCTAGTTGCGAGGGACAACTCGGGATTCTCCTCGAGGCTTGGCAGGGCAATTGGGACGCCTCTCCAGCTGAGGCGGGAGACCAAGGGTCCCTTTCCACGTGCCACAGGAATCCTGGGACTCCTATCAAGTTTCACGAGGAGTCAGGCATCGTCTGCTTTCAAGGCACTGATCTCCGTGTACCTCTGGAGTTTTCAAAGGATGTGAGGCCTCCGATCGCGATGAGGTGGGGAACTAGGTCTTTCTCTGTGGTCTACACAGGTGATTCAGACATCCTTTCGTCTTGGGAGATGCAAGACGAGCCTGCATTCAAGTCACTGCAAGGATATCCGGCCTTATTTTGAGTTAGGGCATCGCGGTGTCCATTCCACTTGAGGCCGCAAACTCAGGGTCCCTCTAACATACCTAGAGCTGAGAGAAGCCTCCTCTTGAGGTGCTTGTGGTAAGGTGGTATTCCTCTGGAGTCGAAGCCAGGGACTAACCTCTCATCTCGAGTTGATTTTTGGTCCACGGAGCTCTTTCGTGTTGCTACAGTGACCTCAGGATCCCTCTAGCCTTGAAACAGTGTTCTTGGGGTTTCTCTGGAGTGCCATCAAGGAAATCAAGGCTCCTTTCATGTGAGATGTGCAACACGGAATTGCTCTGCACGCAGTGCAGGGGAATCGGGCCTCATGTCCCGGCGAGGGGGAAGTCTCATGGTTTTTCTCGAGGTGCGGCGGGAACCTGGGGTATATTCTCGAGTTAAGACGGGGATGGCCCTTCCAGCCACGTGTTTGTTCAGCGACGTCAGGGCTCCTGCCTAGTTGCGAGGGACAACTCGGGATTCTCCTCGAGGCTTGGCAGGGCAATTGGGACGCCTCTCCAGCTGAGGCGGGAGACCAAGGGTCCCTTTCGACGTGCCACAGGAATCCTGGGACTCCTGTCAAGTTTCACGAGGAGTCAGGCATCGTCTCCTTTGGAGGCACTGATCTCCGCGTCCCTCTGGAGTTTTCAAAGGATGTGAGGCCTCCGGTCGCGATGAGGTGGGGAACTAGGTCTTTCTCTGTAGTCTCCACAGGGGATTCAGACATCCTTTCGTCTTGGGAGATGCAAGACGAGCCTGCATTCAAGTCACTGCAGGGATGTCCGGCCTTATTTCGAGTCAGGGCATCGCAGTGTCCATTCCACTTGAGGCCGCAAACTCAGGGTCCCTCTCACATACCTAGAGCTCAGAGAAGCCTCCTCTTGAGGTGCTTGTGGTAAGGTGGTATTCCTCTGGAGTCGAAGCCAGGGACTAACCTCTCATCTCGAGTTGATTTTTGGTCCACGGAGCTCTTTCGTGTTGCTACAGTGACCTCAGGTTCCCTGTAGACTTGAAACAGTGTTCTTGGGGTTTCTCTGGAGTGCCACCAAGGAAATCAAGGCTCCTTTCATGTGTGATGTGCAACACGGAATTGCTCTGCACGCAGTGCAAGGGAATCGGGCCTCATCTCGCGGCGAGGGGGAAGTCTCATGGTTTTTCTCGAGTTGCGGCGGGAACCTGGGGTATAGTCTCGAGTTACGACGGGGATGGCCCTTCCACACACGTGTTTGTTCAGCGACGTCAGGACTCCTGCCTAGTTGCGAGGGACAACTCGGGATTCTCCTCGAGGCTTGGCAGAACAATTGGGACGCCTCTCCAGCTGAGGCGGGAGACCAAGGGTCCCTTTCCACGTGCCACAGGAATCCTGGGACTCCTATCAAGTTTCACGAGGAGTCAGGCATCGTCTCCTTTGGAGGCACTGATCTCCGCGTACCTCTGGAGTTTTCAAAGAATGTGAGGCCTCCGGTCGCGATGAGGTGGGGAACTAGGTCTTTCTCTGTGGTCTCCACAGGGGATTCAGACACCCTTTCTTCTTGGGAGATGCAAGACGTGCCTGCATTCAAGTCACTGTAGGGATATCCAGCCTTATTTTGAGTCAGGTCATCCCGGTGTCCATTCCACTTGAGGCCGCAAACTCAGGGTCCCTCTCACATACCTAGAGCTGAGAGAAGCCTCCTCTTGAGGTGCTTGTGGTAAGGTGGTATTCCTCTGGAGTCGAAGCCAGGGACTAACCTCTCATCTCGAGTTGATTTTTGGTCCACGGAGCTCTTTCGTGTTGCTACAGTGACCTCAGGATCCCTGCCGACTTGAAACAGTGTTCTTGGGGTTTCTCTGGAGTGCCACCAAGGAAATCAAGACTCCTTTCATGTGTGATGTGCAACACGGAATTGCTCTGCACACAGTGCAGGGGAATCGGGCCTCATCTCGCGGCGAGGGGGAAGTCTCATGGTTTTTCTCGAGTTGCGGCGGGAACCTGGGGTATATTCTCGAGTTACGACGGGGATGGCCCTTCCACACACGTGTTTGTTCAGCGACGTCAGGACTCCTGCCTAGTTGCGAGGGACAACTCGGGATTCTCCTCGAGGCTTGGCAGGGCAATTGGGACGCCTCTCCAGCTGAGGCGGGAGACCAAGGGTCCCTTTCCACGTGCCACAGGAATCCTGGGACTCCTATCAAGTTTCACGAGGAGTCAGGCATCGTCTCCTTTGGAGGCACTGATCTCCGTGTACCTCTGGAGTTTTCAAAGAATGTGAGGCCTCCGGTCGCGATGAGGTGGGGAACTTGGTCTTTCTCTGTGGTCTCCACAGGGGATTCAGACATCCTTTCTTCTTGGGAGATGCAAGACGTGCCTGCATTCAAGTCACTGTAGGGATATCCAGCCTTATTTCGAGTCAGGTCATCCCGGAGTCCATTCCACTTGAGGCCGCAAACTCAGGGTCCCTCTCACATACCTAGAGCTGAGAGAAGCCTCCTCTTGAGGTGCTTGTGGTAAGGTGGTATTCCTCTGGAGTCGAAGCCAGGGACTAACCTCTCATCTCGAGTTGATTTTTGGTCCACGGAGCTCTTTCGTGTTGCTACAGTGACCTCAGGATCCCTCTAGCCTTGAAACAGTGTTCTTGGGTTTTCTCTGGAGTGCCATCAAGGAAATCAAGGCTCCTTTCATGTGAGATGTGCAACACGGAATTGCTCTGCACACAGTGCAGGGGAATCGGGCCTCATGTCCCGGCGAGGGGGAAGTCTCATGGTTTTTCTCGAGGTGCGGCGGGAACCTGGGGTATATTCTCGAGTTACGACGGGGATGGCCCTTCCAGCCACGTGTTTGTTCAGCGACGTCAGGATTCCTGCCTAGTTGCGACGGACAACTCGGGATTCTCCTCGAGGCTTGGCAGGGCAATTGGGACGCCTCTCCAGCTGAGGCGGGAGACCAAGGGTCCCTTTCCACGTGCCACAGGAATCCTGGGACTCCTATCAAGTTTCACGAGGAGTCAGGCATCGTCTCCTTTGGAGGCACTGATCTCCGCGTACCTCTGGAGTTTTCAAAGGATGTGAGGCCTCCGGTCGCGATGAGGTGGGGAACTAGGTCTTTCTCTGTGGTCTCCACAGGGGATTCAGACATCCTTTCGTCTTGGGAGATGCAAGACGAGCCTGCATTCAAGTCACTGCAGGGATATCCGGCCTTCTTTCGAGTCAGGTCATCCCGGTGTCCATTCCACTTGAAGCCGCAAACTCAGGGTCCCTCTCACATATCTAGAGCTGAGAGAAGCCTCCTCTTGAGGTGCTTGTGGTAAGGTGGTATTCCTCTGGAGTCGAAGCCAGGGACTAACCTCTCATCTCGAGTTGATTCTTGGTCCACGGACCTCTTTCGTGTTGCTACAGTGACCTCAGGATCCCTCTAGCCTTGAAACAGTGTTCTTGGGGTTTCTCTGGAGTGCCATCAAGGAAATCAAGGCTCCTTTCATGTGTGATGTGCAAAACGGAATTGCTCTGCACGCAGTGCAGGGGAATCGGGCCTCATCTCGCGGCGAGGGGGAAGTCTCATGGTTTTTCTCGAGTTGCGGCGGGAACCTGGGGTATATTCTCGAGTTACGACGGGGATGACCCTTCCACACACGTGTTTGTTCAGCGACGGCAGGACTCCTGCCTAGTTGCGAGGGACAACTCGGGATTCTCCTCGAGGCTTGGCAGGGCAATTGGGACGCCTCTCCAGCTGAGGCGGGAGACCAAGGGTCCCTTTCCACGTGCCACAGGAATCCTGGGACTCCTATCAAGTTTCACGAGGAGTCAGGCATCGTCTGCTTTCAAGGCACTGATCTCCGTGTACCTCTGGAGTTTTCAAAGGATGTGAGGCCTCCGATCGCGATGAGGTGGGGAACTAGGTCTTTCTCTGTGGTCTACACAGGTGATTCAGACATCCTTTCGTCTTGGGAGATGCAAGACGAGCCTGCATTCAAGTCACTGCAAGGATATCCGGCCTTATTTTGAGTCAGGGCATCGCGGTGTCCATTCCACTTGAGGCCGCAAACTCAGGGTCCCTCTAACATACCTAGAGCTGAGAGAAGCCTCCTCTTGAGGTGCTTGTGGTAAGGTGGTATTCCTCTGGAGTCGAAGCCAGGGACTAACCTCTCATCTCGAGTTGATTTTTGGTCCACGGAGCTCTTTCGTGTTGCTACAGTGACCTCAGGATCCCTCTAGCCTTGAAACAGTGTTCTTGGGGTTTCTCTGGAGTGCCATCAAGGAAATCAAGGCTCCTTTCATGTGAGATGTGCAACACGGAATTGCTCTGCACGCAGTGCAGGGGAATCGGGCCTCATGTCCCGGCGAGGGGGAAGTCTCATGGTTTTTCTCGAGGTGCGGCGGGAACCTGGGGTATATTCTCGAGTTAAGACGGGGATGGCCCTTCCAGCCACGTGTTTGTTCAGTGACGTCAGGACTCCTGCCTAGTTGCGAGGGACAACTCGGGATTCTCCTCGAGGCTTGCAGGGCAATTGGGACGCCTCTCGAGCTGAGGCGGGAGACCAAGGGTCCCTTTCGACGTGCCACAGGAATCCTGGGACTCCTGTCAAGTTTCACGAGGAGTCAGGCATCGTCTCCTTTGGAGGCACTGATCTCCGCGTACCTCTGGAGTTTTCAAAGGATGTGAGGCCTCCGGTCGCGATGAGGTGGGGAACTAGGTCTTTCTCTGTGGTCTCCACAGGGGATTCAGACATCCTTTCGTCTTGGGAGATGCAAGACGAGCCTGCATTCAAGTCACTGCAGGGATGTCCGGCCTTATTTCGAGTCAGGGCATCGCAGTGTCCATTCCACTTGAGGCCGCAAACTCAGGGTCCCTCTCACATACCTAGAGCTCAGAGAAGCCTCCTCTTGAGGTGCTTGTGGTAAGGTGGTATTCCTCTGGAGTCGAAGCCAGGGACTAACCTCTCATCTCGAGTTGATTTTTGGTCCACGGAGCTCTTTCGTGTTGCTACAGTGACCTCAGGATCCCTGTAGACTTGAAACAGTGTTCTTGGGGTTTCTCTGGAGTGCCACCAAGGAAATCAAGGCTCCTTTCATGTGTGATGTGCAACACGGAGTTGCTCTGCATGCAGTGCAAGGAAATCGGGCCTCATCTCGCGGCGAGGGGGAAGTCTCATGGTTTTTCTCGAGTTGCGGCGGGAACCTGGGGTATATTCTCGAGTTAAGACGGGGATGGTACCTCCACCCACGTGTTTGTTCAGCGACTTCAGGACTCCTGCCTAGTTGCGAGGGACAACTCGGGATTCTCCTCGAGGCTTGGCAGGGCAATTGGGACGCCTCTCCAGCTGAGGCGGGAGACCAAGGGTCCCTTTCCACGTGCCACAGGAATCCTGGGACTCCTATCAAGTTTCACGAGGAGTCAGGCATCGTCTCCTTTGGAGGCACTGATCTCCGCGTACCTCTGGAGTTTTCAAAGGATGTGAGGCCTCCGGTCGCGATGAGGTGGGGAACTAGGTCTTTCTCTGTGGTCTCCACAGGGCATTCAGACATCCTTTCGTCTTGGGAGATGCAAGACGAGCCTGCATTCAAGTCACTGCAGGGATATCCGGCCTTATTTCGCGTCAGGGCATCGCAGTGTCCATTTCACTTGAGGCCGCAAACTAGGGTCCCTCTCACATACCTAGAGCTGAGAGAAGCCTCCTCTTGAGCTGCTTGTGGTAAGGTGGTATTCCTCTGGAGTCGAAGCCAGGGACTAACCTCTCATCTCGAGTTGATTCTTGGTCCACGGAGCTCTTTCGTGTTGCTACAGTGACCTCAGGATCCCTCTAGCCTTGAAACAGTGTTCTTGGGGTTTCTCTGGAGTGCCATCAAGGAAATCAAGGCTCCTTTCATGTGTGATGTGCAACACGGAATTGCTCTGCACGCAGTGCAGGGGAATCGGGCCTCATCTCGCGGCGAGGGGGAAGTCTCATGGTTTTTCTCGAGTTGCGGCGGGAACCTGGGGTATATTCTCGAGTTACGACGGGGATGGCCCTTCCACACACGTGTTTGTTCAGCGACGGCAGGACTCCTGCCTAGTTGCGAGGGACAACTCGGGATTCTCCTCGAGGCTTGGCAGGGCAATTGGGACGCCTCTCCAGCTGAGGCGGGAGACCAAGGGTCCCTTTCCACGTGCCACAGGAATCCTGGGACTCCTATTAAGTTTCACGAGGAGTCAGGCATCGTCTCCTTTGGAGGCACTGATCTCCGCGTACCTCTGGAGTTTTCAAAGGATGTGAGGCCTCCGATCGCGATGAGGTGGGGAACTAGGTCTTTCTCTGTGGTCTACACAGGTGATTCAGACATCCTTTCGTCTTGGGAGATGCAAGACGAGCCTGCATTCAAGTCACTGCAAGGATATCCGGCCTTATTTTGAGTCAGGGCATCGCGGTGTCCATTCCACTTGAGGCCGCAAACTCAGGGTCCCTCTAACATACCTAGAGCTGAGAGAAGCCTCCTCTTGAGGTGCTTGTGGTAAGGTGGTATTCCTCTGGAGTCGAAGCCAGGGACTAACCTCTCATCTGGAGTTGATTTTTGGTCCACGGAGCTCTTTCGTGTTGCTACAGTGACCTCAGGATCCCTCTAGCCTTGAAACAGTGTTCTTGGGGTTTCTCTGGAGTGCCACCAAGGAAATCAAGGCTCCTTTCATGTGTGATGTGCAACACGGAATTGCTCTGCACGCAGTGCAAGGGAATCGGGCCTCATCTCGCGGCGAGGGGGAAGTCTCATGGTTTTTCTCGAGTTGCGGCGGGAACCTGGGGTATATTCTCGAGTTAACACGGGGATGGTACCTCCACCCACGTGTTTGTTCAGCGACTTCCGGACTCCTGCCTAGTTGAGAGGGACAACTCGGGATTCTCCTCGAGGCTTGGCAGGGCAATTGGGACGCCTCTCCAGCTGAGGCGGGAGACCAAGGTTCCCTTTCCACGTGCCACAGGAATCCTGGGACTCCTATCAAGTTTCACGAGGAGTCAGGCATCGTCTCCTTTGGAGGCACTGATCTCCGCGTACCTCTGGAGTTTTCAAAGGATGTGAGGCCTCCGGTCGCGATGAGGTGGGGAACTAGGTCTTTCTCTGTGGTCTCCACAGGGGATTCAGACATCCTTTCGTCTTGGGAGATGCAAGACGAGCCTGCATTCAAGTCACTGCAGGGATATCCGGCCTTCTTTCGAGTCAGGTCATCCCGGTGTCCATTCCACTTGAGGCCGCAAACTCAGGGTCCCTCTCACATACCTAGAGCTGAGAGAAGCCTCCTCTTGAGGTGCTTGTGGTAAGGTGGTATTCCTCTGGAGTCGAAGCCAGGGACTAACCTCTCATCTCGAGTTGATTTTTGGTCCACGGAGCTCTTTCGTGTTGCTACAATGACCTCAGGATCCCTGTCGACTTGAAACAGTGTTCTTGGAGTTTCTCTGGAGTGCCATCAAGGAAATCAAGGCTCCTTTCATTTGTGATGTGCAACACGGAATTGCTCTGCACCCAGTGCAAGGGAATCGGGCCTCATCTCGCGGCGAGGGGTAAGTCTCATGGTTTTTCTCGAGCTGCGGCGGGAACCTGGGGTATAATCTCGAGTTAAGACGGGGATGGTACCTCCACCCACGTGTTTGTTCAGCGACTTCAGGACTCCTGCCTAGTTGCGAGGGACAACTCGGGATTCTCCTCGAGGCTTGGCAGGGCAATTGGGACGCCTCTCCAGCTGAGGCGGGAGACCAAGGGTCCCTTTCCACGTGCCACAGGAATCCTGGGACTCCTATCAAGTTTCACGAGGAGTCAGGCATCGTCTCCTTTGGAGGCACTGATCTCCGCGTACCTCTGGAGTTTTCAAAGGATGTGAGGCCTCCGGTCGCGATGAGGTGGGGAACTAGGTCTTTCTCTGTGGTCTCCACAGGGGATTCAGACATCCTTTCTTCTTGGGAGATGCAAGACGTGTCTGCATTCAAGTCACTGTAGGGATATCCAGCCTTATTTCGAGTCAGGTCATCCCGGTGTCCATTCCACTTGAGGCCGCAAACTCAGGGTCCCTCTCACATACCTAGAGCTGAGAGAAGCCTCCTCTTGAGGTGCTTGTGGTAAGGTGGTATTCCTCTGGAGTCGAAGCCAGGGACTAACCTCTCATCTCGAGTTGATTTTTGGTTCACGGAGCTCTTTCGTGTGGCTACAGTGACCTCAGGATCCTTCTAGCCTTGGAACAGTGTTCTTTGGGTTTCTCTGGAGTGCCATCAAGGAAAATAAGGCTCCTTTCATGTGTGATGTGCAACACGGAATTACTCTGCATGCAGTGCAGGGGAATCAGGCCTCATCTCGCGGCGAGGGGTAAGTCTCATGGTTTTTCTCGAGTTGCGGCGGGAACCTGGGGTATATTCTCGAGTTACGACGGGGATGGCCCTTCCACCCACGTGTTTGTTCAGCGAAGGCAGGACTCCTTCCTAGTTGCGAGGGACAACTTGGGATTCTCCTCGAGGTTTGGCAGGGCAATTGGGATGCCTCTCCAGCTGAGGCGGGAGACCAAGGGTCCCTTTCCACGTGCCACAGGAATCCTGGGACTCCTATCAAGGTTCACGAGGAGTCAGGCATCGTCTCCTTTGGAGGCACTGATCTCCGCGTACCTCTGGAGTTTTCAAAGGATGTGAGGCCTCCGGTCGCGATGAGGTGGGGAACTAGGTCTTTCTCTGTGGTCTCCACAGGGGATTCAGACATCCTTTCGTCTTGGGAGATGCAAGACGAGCCTGCATTCAAGTCACTGCAAGGATATCCAGCCTTATTTCGAGTCAGGGCATCACGGTGTCCATTGCACTTGAGGCCGCAAACTCAGGGTCCCTCTCACATACCTAGAGCTGAGAGAAGCCTCCTCTTGAGGTGCTTGTGGTAAGGTGGTATTCCTCTGGAGTCGAAGCCAGGGACTAACCTCTCATCTCGAGTTGATTTTTGGTCCACGGAGCTCTTTTTGTGGCTACAGTGACCTCAGGATCCTTCTAGCCTTGAAACAGTGTTCTTGGGGTTTCTCTGGAGTGCCATCAAGGAAAATAAGGCTCCTTTCATGTGTGATGTGCAACACGGAATTACTCTGCATGCAGTGCAGGGGAATCAGGCCTCATTTTGCGGCGAGGGGGAAGTCTCATGGTTTTTCTCGAGTTGCGGCGGGAACCTGGGGTATATTCTCGAGTTACGACGGGGATGGCCCTTCCACCCGCTTGTTTGTTCAGCCATGTCAGGACTCCTGCCTAGTTGCGAGGGACAACTCGGAATTCTCCTCGAGGCTTGGCAGGGCAATTGGGACGCCTCTCCAGCTGAGGCGGGAGACCAAGGGTCCCTTTCCCCGTGCCACAGGAATCCTGGGACTCCTATCAATTTTCACGAGGAGTCAGGCATCGTCTCCTTTGGAGGCACTGATCTCCGCGTAACTCTGGAGTTTTCAAAGGATGTGAGGCCTCCGGTCGCGATGAGGTGGGGAAGTAGGTCTTTCTCTGTGGTCTCCACAGGTGATTCAGACATCCTTTCATCAAGCGAGATGCAAGACGAGCCTGCATTCAAGTCACTGCAGGGATATCCGGCCTTATTTCGAGTCAGAGCATCGCGGTGTCCATTCCAGTTGAGGCCGCTAACTAAGGGTCCCTCTCACATACCTAGAGCTGAGAGAAGCCTCCTCTTGAGGTGCTTGTGGTAAGGTGGTATTCCTCTGGAGTCGAAGCCAGGGACTAACCTCTCATCTCGAGTTGATTTTTGGTCCACGGAGCTCTTTCGTGTTGCTACAGTGTCCTCAGGATCCCTCTAGCCTTGAAACAGTGTTCTTGGGGTTTCTCTGGAGTGCCATCAAGGAAATCAAGGCTCCTTTCATGTGTGATGTGCAACACGGAATTGCTCTGCACGCAGTGCAGGGGAATCGGGCCTCATATCGCGGCGAGGGGGAAGTCTCATGGTTTTTCTCGAGTTGCGGCGGGAACCTGGGGTATATTCTCGAGTTACGACGGGGATGGCCCTTCCACCCACGTGTTTGTTCAGCGACGTCAGGACTCCTGCCTAGTTGCGAGGGACAACTCGGGATTCTCCTCGAGGCTTGGCAGGGCAATTGGGATGCCTCTCCAGCTGAGGCGGGAGACCAAGGGTCCCTTTCCACGTGCCACAGGAAACCTGGGACTCCTATCAAGTTTCACGAGGAGTCAGGGCATCGACTCCTTTGGAGGCACTGATCTCCGCGTACCTCTGGAGTTTTCAAAGGATGTGAGGCCTCCGGTCGCGATGATGTGGGGAAGTAGGTTTCCTTGTGGTCTGCACAGAGGATTCAGACATCCTTTCGTCTTGGGAGATGGAAGACGAGCCTGCATTCAAGTCACTGCAGGGATATTCGGTCTTATTTCGAGTCAGGGCATCGCGGTCTCCATTCCACTTGAGGCCGCAAACTCAGGGTCCCTCTCACATACCTAGAGCTGAGATAAGCCTGCTCTTGAGGTGCTTGTGGTAAGGTGGTATTCCTCTGGAGTCGAAGCCAGGGACTAACCTCTCATCTCGAGTTGATTTTTGGTCCACGGAGCTCTTTCGTGTTGCTACAGTGACCTCAGGATCCCTCTAGCCTTGAAACAGTGTTCTTGGGGTTTCTCTGGAGTGCCATCAAGGAAATCAAGGCTCCTTTCATGTGTGATGTGCAACACGGAATTGCTCTGCACGCAGTGCAGGGGAATCGGGCCTCATCTCGCGGCGAGGGGGAAGTCTCATGGTTTTTCGCGAGTTGCGTCGGGAACCTGGGGTATATTCTCGTGTTACGACTGGGATGGCCGTTACACACACGTGTTTGTTCAGCGACGTAAGGACTCCTGCCTAGTTGTGAGGGACAACTCGGGATTCTCCTCGAGGCTTGGCAGGGCAATTGGGACGCCTCTCCAGCTGAGGCGGGAGACCAAGGGTCCCTTTCCCCGTGCCACAGGAATCCTGGGACTCCTATCAATTTTCACGAGCAGTCAGGCATCGTCTCCTTTGGAGGCACTGATCTCCGCGTACCTCTGGAGTTTTCAAAGGATGTGAGGCCTCTGGTCGTGATGAGGTGGGGAACTAGGTCTTTCTCTGTGGTCTCCACAGGGGATTCAGACATCCTTTCGTCTTGGGAGATGCAAGACGAGCCTGCATTCAAGTCACTGCAAGGATATCCAGCCTTATTTCGAGTCAGGGCATCACGGTGTCCATTGCACTTGAGGCCGCAAACTCAGGGTCCCTCTCACATACCTAGAGCTGAGAGAAGCCTCCTCTTGAGGTGCTTGTGGTAAGGTGGTATTCCTCTGGAGTCGAAGCCAGGGACTAACCTCTCATCTCGAGTTGATTTTTGGTTCACGGAGCTCTTTCGTGTGGCTACAGTGACCTCAGGATCCTTCTAGCCTTGGAACAGTGTTCTTTGGGTTTATCTGGAGTGCCATCAAGGAAAATAAGGCTCCTTTCATGTGTGATGTGCTACACGGAATTACTCTGCATGCAGTGCAGGGGAATCAGGCCTCATCTCGCGGCGAGGGGGAAGTCTCATTGTTTTTCTCGAGTTGCGGCGGGAACCTGGGGTATATTCTCGAGTTACGACGGGGATGGCCCTTCCACCCACGTGTTTGTTCAGCGAAGGCAGGACTCCTGCCTAATTGCCAGGGACAACTCGGGATTCTCCTCGAGGCTTGGCAGGGCAATTGGGACGCCTCTCCAGCTGAGGCGGGAGACCAAGGGTCCCTTTCCACGTGCCACAGGAATCCTGGGACTCCTATCAAGTTTCACGTGGAGTCAGGCATCATCTCCTTTGGAGGCACTGATCTCCGCGTACCTCTTGAGTTTTCAAAAGATCTGAGGCCTCCGGTCACGATGAGGTGGGGAAGTAGGTCTTTCTCTGTGGTCTCCACAGGGGATTCAGACATCCTTTCATCTTGGGAGATGCAAGACGAGCCTGCATTCAAGTCACTGCAGGGATATCCGGCCTTATATCGAGTCCGGGCATCGCGGTGTCCACTCCACTTGAGGCCGCAAAATCAGGGTCCCTCTCACATACCTAGAGCTGAGAGAAGCCTCCTCTTGAGGTGCTTGTGGTAAGGTGGTATTCCTCTGGAGTCGAAGCCAGGGACTAACCTCTCATCTCGAGTTGATTTTTGGTCCACGGAGCTCTTTCGTGTGGCTACAGTGACCTCAGTTTCCCTCTAGCCTTGAAACAGTGTTCTTGGGGTTTCTCTGGAGTGCCATCAAGGAAATCAAGGCTCCTTTCATGTGTGATGTGCAACAGGGAATTGCTCTGCACGCAGTGCAGGGTATCGGGCCTCATTGTGCGGCGAGGGGGACGTCTCATGGTTTTTCTCGAGTTGCTGTGGGAACCTGGGGTATATTCTCGAGTTAGGACGGGGATGGCCCTTCCACCCACGTGTTTGTTCAGCGACGTCAGGACTCCTGCCTAGTTGCGAGGGACAACTTGGGATTCTCCTCGAGGTTTGGCAGGGCAATTGGGATGCCTCTCCAGCTGAGGTGGGAGACCAAGGGTCCCTTTCCACGTGCCACAGGAATCCTGGGACTCCTATCAAGGTTCACGAGGAGTCAGGCATCGTCTCCTTTGGAGGCACTGATCTCCGCGTACCTCTGGAGTTTTCAAAGGATGTGAGGCCTCCGGTCGCGATGAGGTGGGGAACTAGGTCTTTCTCTGTGGTCTCCACAGGGGATTCAGACATCCTTTCGTCTTGGGAGATGCAAGACGAGCCTGCATTCAAGTCACTGCAAGGATATCCAGCCTTATTTCGAGTCAGGGCATCACGGTGTCCATTGCACTTGAGGCCGCAAACTCAGGGTCCCTCTCACATACATAGAGCTGAGAGAAGCCTCCTCTTGAGGTGCTTGTGGTAAGGTGGTATTCCTCTGGAGTCGAAGCCAGGGACTAACCTCTCATCTCGAGTTGATTTTTGGTCCACGGAGCTCTTTTTGTGGCTACAGTGACCTCAGGATCCTTCTAGCCTTGAAACAGTGTTCTTGGGGTTTCTCTGGAGTGCCATCAAGGAAAATAAGGCTCCTTTCATGTGTGATGTGCAACACGGAATTACTCTGCATGCAGTGCAGGGGAATCAGGCCTCATTTTGCGGCGAGGGGGAAGTCTCATGGTTTTTCTCGAGTTGCGGCGGGAACCTGGGGTATATTCTCGAGTTACGACGGGGATGGCCCTTCCACCCGCTTGTTTGTTCAGCCATGTCAGGACTCCTGCCTAGTTGCGAGGGACAACTCAGAATTCTCCTCGAGGCTTGGCAGGGCAATTGGGACGCCTCTCCAGCTGAGGCGGGAGACCAAGGGTCCCTTTCCCCGTGCCACAGGAATCCTGGGACTCCTATCAATTTTCACGAGGAGTCAGGCATCGTCTCCTTTGGAGGCACTGATCTCCGCGTACCTCTGGAGTTTTCAAAGGATGTGAGGCCTCCGGTCGCGATGAGGTGGGGAAGTAGGTCTTTCTCTGTGGTCTCCACAGGTGATTCAGACATTCTTTCATCAAGCGAGATGCAAGACGAGCCTGCATTCAAGTCACTGCAGGGATATCCGGCCTTATTTCGAGTCAGAGCATCGCGGTGTCCATTCCAGTTGAGGCCGCTAACTAAGGGTCCCTCTCACATACCTAGAGCTGAGAGAAGCCTCCTCTTGAGGTGCTTGTGGTAAGGTGGTATTCCTCTGGAGTCGAAGCCAGGGACTAACCTCTCATCTCGAGTTGATTTTTGGTCCACGGAGCTCTTTCGTGTTGCTACAGTGTCCTCAGGAACCCTCTAGCCTTGAAACAGTGTTCTTGGGGTTTCTCTGGAGTGCCATCAAGGAAATCAAGGCTCCTTTCATGTGTGATGTGCAACACGGAATTGCTCTGCACGCAGTGCAGGGGAATCGGGCCTCATATCGCGGCGAGGGGGAAGTCTCATGGTTTTTCTCCAGTTGCGGCGGGAACCTGGGGTATATTCTCGAGTTACGACGGGGATGGCCCTTCCACCCACGTGTTTGTTCAGCGACGTCAGGACTCCTGCCTAGTTGCGAGGGACAACTCGGGATTCTCCTCGAGGCTTGGCAGGGCAATTGGGATGCCTCTCCAGCTGAGGCGGGAGACCAAGGGTCCCTTTCCACGTGCCACAGGAAACCTGGGACTCCTATCAAGTTTCACGAGGAGTCAGGGCATCGACTCCTTTGGAGGCACTGATCTCCGCGTACCTCTGGAGTTTTCAAAGGATGTGAGGCCTCCGGTCGCGATGATGTGGGGAAGTAGGTTTCCTTGTGGTCTGCACAGAGGATTCAGACATCCTTTCGTCTTGGGAGATGCAAGACGAGCCTGCATTCAAGTCACTGCAGGGATATTCGGTCTTATTTCGAGTCAGGGCATCGCGGTCTCCATTCCACTTGAGGCCGCAAACTCAGGGTCCCTCTCACATACCTAGAGCTGAGATAAGCCTGCTCTTGAGGTGCTTGTGGTAAGGTGGTATTCCTCTGGAGTCGAAGCCAGGGACTAACCTCTCATCTCGAGTTGATTTTTGGTCCACGGAGCTCTTTCGTGTTGCTACAGTGACCTCAGGATCCCTCTAGCCTTGAAACAGTGTTCTTGGGGTTTCTCTGGAGTGCCATCAAGGAAATCAAGGCTCCTTTCATGTGTGATGTGCAACACGGAATTGCTCTGCACGCAGTGCAGGGGAATCGGGCCTCATCTCGCGGCGAGGGGGAAGTCTCATGGTTTTTCGCGAGTTGCGTCGGGAACCTGGGGTATATTCTCGAGTTACGACTGGGATGGCCGTTACACACACGTGTTTGTTCAGCGACGTAAGGACTCCTGCCTAGTTGTGAGGGACAACTCGGGATTCTCCTCGAGGCTTGGCAGGGCAATTGGGACGCCTCTCCAGCTGAGGCGGGAGACCAAGGGTCCCTTTCCCCGTGCCACAGGAATCCTGGGACTCCTATCAATTTTCACGAGCAGTCAGGCATCGTCTCCTTTGGAGGCACTGATCTCCGCATACCTCTGGAGTTTTCAAAGGATGTGAGGCCTCTGGTCGTGATGAGGTGGGGAACTAGGTCTTTCTCTGTGGTCTCCACAGGGGATTCAGACATCCTTTCGTCTTGGGAGATGCAAGACGAGCCTGCATTCAAGTCACTGCAAGGATATCCAGCCTTATTTCGAGTCAGGGCATCACGGTGTCCATTGCACTTGAGGCCGCAAATTCAGGGTCCCTCTCACATACATAGAGCTGAGAGAAGCCTCCTCTTGAGGTGCTTGTGGTAAGTTGGTATTCCTCTGGAGTCGAAGCCAGGGACTAACCTCTCATCTCGAGTTGATTTTTGGTCCACGGAGCTCTTTTTGTGGCTACAGTGATCTCAGGATCCCTCTAGCCTTGGAACAGTGTTCTTGGGGTTTCTCTGGAGTGCCATCAAGGAAAATAAGGCTCCTTTCATGTGTGATGTGCAACACGGAATTACTCTGCATGCAGTGCAGGGGAATCAGGCCTCATCTCGCGGCGAGGGGGAAGTCTCATGGTTTTTCTCGAGTTGCGGCGGGAACCTGGGGTATATTCTCGAGTTACTTCGGTGATGGCCCTTCCACCCACTTGTTTGTTCAGCCATGTCAGGACTCCTGCCTAGTTGCGAGGGACAACTCGGAATTCTCCTCGAGGCTTGGCAGGGCAATTGGGACGCCTCTCCAGCTGAGGCGGGAGACCAAGGGTCCCTTTCCACGTGCCACAGGAATCCTGGGACTCCTATCAAGTTTCACGTGGAGTCAGGCATCATCTCCTTTGGAGGCACTGATCTCCGCGTACCTCTTGAGTTTTCAAAAGATCTGAGGCCTCCGGTCACGATGAGGTGGGGAAGTAGGTCTTTCTCTGTGGTCTCCACAGGTGATTCAGACATCCTTTCATCAAGGGAGATGCAAGACGAGCCTGCATTCAAGTCACTGCAGGGATATCCGGCCTTATATCGAGTCCGGGCATCGCGGTGTCCACTCCACTTGAGGCCGCAAAATCAGGGTCCCTCTCACATACCTAGAGCTGAGAGAAGCCTCCTCTTGAGGTGCTTGTGGTAAGGTGGTATTCCTCTGGAGTCGAAGCCAGGGACTAACCTCTCATCTCGAGTTGATTTTTGGTCCACGGAGCTCTTTCGTGTGGCTACAGTGACCTCAGTTTCCCTCTAGCCTTGAAACAGTGTTCTTGGGGTTTCTCTGGAGTGCCATCAAGGAAATCAAGGCTCCTTTCATGTGTGATGTGCAACAGGGAATTGCTCTGCACGCAGTGCAGGGTATCGGGCCTCATTTTGCGGCGAGGGGGACGTCTCATGGTTTTTCTCGAGTTGCTGTGGGAACCTGGAGTATATTCTCGAGTTAGGACGGGGATGGCCCTTCCACCCACGTGTTTGTTCAGCGACGTCAGGACTCCTGCCTAGTTGCGAGGGACAACTTGGGATTCTCCTCGAGGTTTGGCAGGGCAATTGGGATGCCTCTCCAGCTGAGGTGGGAGACCAAGGGTCCCTTTCCACGTGCCACAGGAATCCTGGGACTCCTATCAAGTTTCACGAGGAGTCAGGCATCGTCTCCTTTGGAGGCACTGATCTCCGCGTACCTCTGGAGTTTTCAAAGGATGTGAGGCCTCCGGTCGCGATGAGGTGGGGAACTAGGTCTTTCTCTGTGGTCTCCACAGGGGATTCAGACATCCTTTCGTCTTGGGAGATGCAAGACGAGCCTGCATTCAAGTCACTGCAAGGATATCCAGCCTTATTTCGAGTCAGGGCATCACGGTGTCCATTGCACTTGAGGCCGCAAACTCAGGGTCCCTCTCACATACATAGAGCTGAGAGAAGCCTCCTCTTGAGGTGCTTGTGGTAAGGTGGTATTCCTCTGGAGTCGAAGCCAGGGACTAACCTCTCATCTCGAGTTGATTTTTGGTCCACGGAGCTCTTTCGTGTGGCTACAGTGACCTCAGGATCCTTCTAGCCTTGGAACAGTGTTCTTTGGGTTTCTCTGGAGTGCCATCAAGGAAAATAAGGCTCCTTTCATGTGTGATGTGCAACACGGAATTACTCTGCATGCAGTGCAGGGGAATCAGGCCTCATCTCGCGGCGAGGGGGAAGTCTCATGGTTTTTCTCGAGTCTCGGCGGGAACCTGGGGTATATTCTCGAGTTACGACGGGGATGGCCCTTCCACACACGTGTTTGTTCAGCGAAGGCAGGACTCCTGCCTAGTTGCCAGGGACAACTCGGGATTCTCCTCGAGGCTTGGCAGGGCAATTGGGACGCCTCTCCAGCTGAGGCGGGAGACCAAGGGTCCCTTTCCACGTGCCACAGGAATCCTGGGACTCCTATCAAGTTTCACGTGGAGTCAGGCATCATCTCCTTTGGAGGCACTGATCTCCGCGTACCTCTGGAGTTTTCAAAAGATCTGAGGCCTCCGGTCACGATGAGGTGGGGAAGTAGGTCTTTCTCTGTGGTCTCCACAGGGGATTCAGACATCCTTTCATCTTGGGAGATGCAAGACGAGCCTGCATTCAAGTCACTGCAGGGATATCCGGCCTTATTTCGAGTCAGAGCATCGCGGTGTCCATTCCAGTTGAGGCCGCTAACTAAGGGTCCCTCTCACATACCTAGAGCTGAGAGAAGCCTCCTCTTGAGGTGCTTGTGGTAAGGTGGTATTCCTCTGGAGTCGAAGCCAGGGACTAACCTCTCATCTCGAGTTGATTTTTGGTCCACGGACCTCTTTCGTGTTGCTACAGTGACCTCAGGATCCCTCTAGCCTTGAAACAGTGTTCTTGGGGTTTCTCTGGAGTGCCATCAAGGAAATCAAGGCTCCTTTCATGTGTGATGTGCAACACGGAATTGCTCTGCACGCAGTGCAGGGGAATCGTGCCTTATATCGCGGCGAGGGGGAAGTCTCATGGTTTTTCTCCAGTTGCGGCGGGGACCTGGGGTATATTCTCGAGTTACGACGGGGATGGCCCTTCCACCCACGTGTTTGTTCAGCGACGTCAGGACTCCTGCCTAGTTGCGAGGGACAACTCGGGATTCTCCTCGAGGCTTGGCAGGGCAATTGGGATGCCTCTCCAGCTGAGGCGGGAGACCAAGGGTCCCTTTCCACGTGCCACAGGAAACCTGGGACTCCTATCAAGTTTCACGAGGAGTCAGGCATCGTCTCCTTTGGAGGCACTGATCTCCGCGTACCTCTGGTGTTTTCAAAGGAAGTGAGGCCTCTGGTCGCGATGAGGTGGGGAAGTAGGTTTTCTCTGTGGTCTCCACAGGGGATTCAGACATCCTTTTGTATTGGGAGATGCAAGACGAGCCTGCATTCAAGTCACTGCAGGGATATCCGGCCTTATATCGAGTCAGGGCATCGCGGTGTCCATTCCACTTGAGGCCGCAAAATCAGGGTCCCTCTCACATACCTAGAGCTGAGAGAAGCCTCCTCTTGAGGTGCTTGTGGTAAGGTGGTATTCCTCTGGAGTCGAAGCCAGGGACTAACCTCTCATCTCGAGTTGATTTTTGGTCCACGGAGCTCTTTCGTGTGGCTACAGTGACCTCAGGATCCTTCTAGCCTTGGAACAGTGTTCTTTGGGTTTCTCTGGAGTGCCATCAAGGAAAATAAGGCTCCTTTCATGTGTGATGTGCAACACGGAATTACTCTGCATGCAGTGCAGGGGAATCAGGCCTCATCTCGCGGCGAGGGGGAAGTCTCATGGTTTTTCTCGAGTCTCGGCGGGAACCTGGGGTATATTCTCGAGTTACGACGGGGATGGCCCTTCCACCCACGTGTTTGTTCAGCGAAGGCAGGACTCCTGCCTAGTTGCCAGGGACAACTCGGGATTCTCCTCGAGGCTTGGCAGGGCAATTGGGACGCCTCTCCAGCTGAGGCGGGAGACCAAGGGTCCCTTTCCACGTGCCACAGGAATCCTGGGACTCCTATCAAGTTTCACGTGGAGTCAGGCATCATCTCCTTTGGAGGCACTGATCTCCGCGTACCTCTGGAGTTTTCAAAAGATCTGAGGCCTCCGGTCACGATGAGGTGGGGAAGTAGGTCTTTCTCTGTGGTCTCCACAGGGGATTCAGACATCCTTTCATCTTGGGAGATGCAAGACGAGCCTGCATTCAAGTCACTGCAGGGATATCCGGCCTTATTTCGAGTCAGAGCATCGCGGTGTCCAGTCCAGTTGAGGCCGCTAACTAAGGGTCCCTCTCACATACCTAGAGCTGAGAGAAGCCTCCTCTTGAGGTGCTTGTGGTAAGGTGGTATTCCTCTGGAGTCGAAGCCAGGGACTAACCTCTCATCTCGAGTTGATTTTTGGTCCACGGAGCTCTTTCGTGTTGCTACAGTGACCTCAGGATCCCTCTAGCCTTGAAACAGTGTTCTTGGGGTTTCTCTGGAGTGCCATCAAGGAAATCAAGGCTCCTTTCATGTGTGATGTGCAACACGGAATTGCTCTGCACGCAGTGCAGGGGAATCGTGCCTTATATCGCGGCGAGGGGGAAGTCTCATGGTTTTTCTCCAGTTGCGGCGGGAACCTGGGGTATATTCTCGAGTTACGACGGGGATGGCCCTTCCACCCACGTGTTTGTTCAGCGACGTCAGGACTCCTGCCTAGTTGCGAGGGACAACTCGGGATTCTCCTCGAGGCTTGGCAGGGCAATTGGGATGCCTCTCCAGCTGAGGCGGTAGACCAAGTGTCCCTTTCCATGTGCCACTGGAATCCTGGGACTCCTATCAAGTTTCACGAGGAGTCAGGCATCGTCTCCTTTGGAGGCACTGATCTCCGCGTACCTCTGGAGTTTTCAAAGGATGTGAGGCCTCCGGTCGCGATGAGGTGGGGAAGTAGGTTTTCTCTGTGGTCTCCACAGGGGATTCAGACATCCTATCGTCTTGGGAGATGCAAGACGAGCCTGCATTCAAGGTACTGTAGGGATGTTCGGCCTAATTTCGAGTCAGGGCATCGCGGTGTCCATTCCACTGGAGGCCGCAAACTCAGGGTCCCTCTCACATACCTAGAGCTGAGATAAGCCTGCTCTTGAGGTGCTTGTGGTTAGGTCGTATTCCTCTGGAGTCGAAGCCAGGGACTAACCTCTCATCTCGAGTTGATTTTTGGTCCACGGAGCTCTTTCGTGTTGCTACAGTGACCTCAGGATCCCTCGAGGCTTGAAACAGTGTTCTTGTGGTTTCTCTGGAGTGCCATCAGGGAAATCAAGGCTCCTTTCATGTGTGATGTGCAACACGCAATTGCTCTGCATGCAGTGCAGGGGAATCGGGCCTCATCTCCCGGCGAGGGGGAAGTCTCATGGTTTTTCTCGAGTTGCGGCGGGAACCTGGGGTATATTCTCGAGTTACGACGGGGATGGCCCTTCCAAACACGTGTTTGTTCAGTGACGGCAGGACTCCTGCCTAGTTGCGAGGGACAACTCGGGATTCTCCTCGAGGCTTGGCAGGGCAATTGAGACGCCTCTCCAGCTGAGGCGGGAGACCAAGGGTCCCTTTCCACGTGTCACAGGAATCCTGGGACTCCTATCAAGTTTCACGAGGAGTCAGGCATCGTCTCCATTGGAGGCACTGATCTCTGCGTACCTCTGGAACTTTCAAAGGATGTGAGGCCTCCGGTCGCGATGAGGTGGGGAACTAGGTCTTTCTCTGTGGTCTCCACAGGGGATTCAGAAATCCTTTCGTCTTGGGAGATGCAAGACGAGCCTGCATTCAAGTCACTGCAGGGATATCCGGCCTTATTTCGAGTCAGGGCATCGCGTTGTCCATTCCACTTGAGGCCGCAAACTCAGGGTCCCTCTCACATATCTAGAGCTGAGAGAAGCCTCCTCTTGAGGTGCTTGTGGTAAGGTGGTATTCCTCTGGATTCGAAGCCAGGGACTAACCTCTCATCTCGAGTTGATTTTTGGTCCACGGAGCTCTTTCTGGTTGCTACAGTGACCTCAGGATCCCTCTAGCCTTGAAACAGTGTTCTTGGGGATCTCTGGAGTGCCATCAAGGAAATCAAGGCTCCTTTCATGTGTGATGTGCAACACGGAATTGCTCTGCACGCAGTGCAGGGGAATCGGGCCTCATCTCGCGGCGAGGGGGAAGTCTCATGGTTTTTCTCGAGTTGCGGCGGGAACCTGGCGTATATTTTCGAGTTACGACGGGGATGGCCCTTCCACCCACGTGTTTGTTCAGCCATGTCAGTACTCCTGCCTAGTTGCGAGGGACAACTCGGGATTCTCCTCGAGGCTTGGCAGGGAAATTGGGACGCCTCTCCAGCTGATGCGGTAGACCAAGGGTCCCTTCCCCGTGCCACAGGAATCCTGGGACTCCTATCAAGTTTCACGAGGAGTCAGGCATCGTCTCCTTTGGAGGCACTGATCTCCGCGTACCTCTGGTGTTTTCAAAGGAAGTGAGGCCTCTGGTCGCGATGAGGTGGGGAAGTAGGTTTTCTCTGTGGTCTCCACAGGGGATTCAGACATCCTTTTGTATTGGGAGATGCAAGACGAGCCTGCATTCAAGTCACTGCAGGGATATTCGGCCTTATTTCGAGTCAGGGCATCGCGGTGTCCATTCCACTTGAGGCCGCAAACTCAGGGACCCTCTCACATATCTAGAGCTGAGAGAAGCCTCCACTTGAGGTGCTTGTGGTAAGGTGGTATTCCTCTGGAGTCGAAGCCAGGGACTAACCTCTCATCTCGAGTTGATTTTTGGTCCACGGACCTCTTTCTTGTTGCTACAGTGACCTCAGGATACCTCTAGCCTTGAAACAGTGTTCTTGGGCTTTTTCTGGAGTGCCATCAAGGAAATCAAGGCTCCTTTCATGTGTGATGTGCAACAGGGAATTGCTCTGCACATAGTGCAGGGGAATCGGGCTTCATCTCGCGGCGAGGGGGAAGTCTCATGGTTTTTCTCGAGTTGCGGCGGGAACCTGGGGTATATTCTCGAGTTACGACGGGGATGGCCCTTCCACACACGTGTTTGTTCAGCGACGTCAGGACTCCTGCCTAGTTGCGAGGGACAACTCGGGATTCTCCTGGGGGCTTGGCAGGGCAATTGGGACGCCTCTCCAGCTGAGGCGGGAGACCACGGGTCCCTTTCCACGTGCCACAGTAATCCTGGGACTCCTATCAAGTTTCACGAGGAGTCAGGCATCGTCTCCTTTGGTGGCACTGATCTCCACGTACCTCTGGAGTTTTCAAAGGATGTGAGCCCTCCGGTCGCGATGAAGTGGGGAACTATGTCTTTCTCTGTGGTCTCCACAGGCGATTCAGACATCCTTTCGTCTTGGGAGATGCAAAACGAGCCTGCATTTAAGTCACTGCAGGGATATCCGGCCTTATTTCGAGTCAGGGCATCGCGGTGTCCATTCCACTGGAGTCCGCAAATTCAGGGTCCCTCTCACATACCTAGAGCTGAAAGAAGCCTCCTCTTGAGGTACTTGTGGTAAGGTGGTATTCCTCTGGAGTCGAAGCCAGGGACTAACCTCTCATCTCGAGTTGATTTTTGGTCCACGGAGCTCTTTCGTGTTGCTACAGTGACCTCAGGATCCCTCTAGCCTTGAAACAGAGTTCTTGGGGTTTCTCTGGAGTGCCATCAAAGAAATCAAGGCTCCTTTCATGTGTGATGTGCAACAGGGAAATGCTCTGCACGCAGTGCAGGGGAATCGGGCGTCATCTCGCGGCGAGGGGGAAGTCTCATGCTTTTTCTCGAGTTGCGGCGGGAACCTGGGGTATATTCTCGAGTTACGACCGGGATGGCCCTTCCACACACGTGTTTGTTCAGCGACGTCAAGACTCCTGCCTAGTTGCGAGGGACAACTCGGGATTCTCCTCGAGGCTTGGCAGGGCAATTGGGACGCCTCTCCAGCTGAGGCGGGAGACCAAGGGTCCCTTTCCACGTGCCACAGGAATCCTGGGACTCCTATCAAGTTTCACGAGGAGTCAGGCATCGTCTCCTTTGGAGGCACTGATCTCCACGTACCTCGGGAGTTTTCAAGGGATGTGAGGCCTCCGGTCGCGATGAGGTGGGGAACTAGGTCTTTCTCTGTGGTCTCCACAGGGGATTCAGACATCCTTTCGTCTTGGGAGATGCAAGACGAGCCTGCATTCAAGTCACTGCAGGGATATTCGGCCTTATTTCGAGTCATGGCATCACGGTGTCCAATCCACTTGAGGCCGCAAACTCAGGGTCCCTCTCACATATCTCGAGCTGAGAGAAGCCTCCTCTTGAGGTGCTTGTGGTAAGGTGGTATTCCTCTGGAGTCGAAGCCAGGGACTAACCTCTCATCTCGAGTTGATTCTTGGTCCATGGAGCTCTTTCGTGTTACTACAGTGACCTCAGTTTCCCTCTAGCCTTGAAACAGTGTTCTTGGGGTTTCTCTGGAGTGCCATCAAGGAAATCAAGGCTCCTTTCATGTGTGATGTGCAATAGGGAATTGCTCTGCACGAAGTGCATGGTATCGGGCCTCATTTTTCGGGGAGGGGGAAGTCTCATGGTTTTTCTCGGGTTGCTGTGTGAACCTGGGGTATATTCTCGAGTTACGACGGGGATGGCCCTTCCACCCACGTGTTTCTTCTGCGACGTCAGGACTCCTGCCTAGTTGCGAGGGACAACTCGGGATTCTCCTCGAGGCTTGGCAGGGCAATTGGGACGCCTCTCCAGCTGAAGCGGGAGACCAAGTGTCCCTTTCCACGTGCCACAGGAATCCTGGGACTCCTATCAAGTTTCACGAGGAGTCAGGCATCGTCTCCTTTGGAGGCAGTGATCTCCGCGTACCTCTGGAGTTTTCAAAGGATGTGAGGCCTCCGGTCGCGATGAGCTGGGGAAGTAGGTTTTCTCTGTGGTCTCCACAGGGGTTTCAGATATCCTTTCGTCTTGGGAGATGCAAGACGAGCCTGCATTCAAGTCACTGCAGGGATATTCGGCCTTATTTCGAGTCAGGGCATCGCGGTGTCCTTTCCACTTGAGGCCGCAAACTCAGGGTCCCTCTCACATACCTAGAGCTGAGAGAAGCCTCCTCTTGAGGTGCTTGTGGTAAGGTGGTATTCCTCTGGAGTCGAAGCCAGGGACTAACCTCTCATCTCGAGTTGATTTTTGGTTCACGGAGCTCTTTCGTGTTGCTACAGTGACATCAGGATCCCCCTAGCCTTGAAACAGTGTTCTTGGGGTTTCTCTAGAGTCCCATCACGGAAATTAAGGCTCCTTTCATGTGTGATGTGCAACAAGGAATTGCTCTGCACGCAGTGTAGGGGAATCGGGCCTCTTATCGCGGCGAGTGGGAAGTCTCATGGTTTTTCTCGAGTTGCGGCGGGAACCTGGGGTATATTGTCGAGTTACGACGGGGATGGCCCTTACACACACGTGTTTGTTCAGCCGCGTCAGGACTCCTGCCTAGTTGCGAGTGACAACTCGGGATTCTCCTCGAGGCTTGGCAGGGCAATTGGGACGCCTCTCCAGCTGAGGCGGGAGACCAAGGGTCCCTTTCCCCGTGCTACAGGAATCCTGGGACTCCTATCAATTTTCACGAGGAGTCAGGCATCGCCTCCTTTGGAGGCACTGATCTCCGTGTACCTCTGGAGTTTTCAAAGGATGTGAGGCCTCCGGTCGCGATGAGGTGGGGAACTAGGTCTTTCTCTGTGGTCTCCACAGGGGATTCAGACATCCTTTCGTCTTGGGAGATGCAAGACGAGCCTGCATTCAAGTCACTGCAGGGATATCCGGCCTTATTTCGAGTCAGGGCATCGCGTCTCCATTCCACTTGAGGCCGCAAATCAGGGTCCCTCTCACATACCTAGAGCTGAGAGAAGCCTCCTCTTGAGGTACTTCTGGTAAGGTGATATTCTTCTGGAGTCGAAGCCAGGGACTAACCTCTCATCTCGAGTTGATTTTTGGTCCACGGAGCTCTTTCGTGTGGCTACAGTGACCTGAGGATCCCTCTAGCCTTGAAACAGTGTTCTTGGGGTTTTTCTGGAGTGCCATCAAGGAAATCAAGGCTCCTTTCATCTGTGATGTGCAACACGGAATTGCTCTGCACGCAGTGCAGGGGAATCGGGCCTCATCTCGCGGCGAGGGGGAAGTCTCATGCTTTTTCTCGAGTTGCGGCGGGAACCTGGGGTATGTTCTCGAGTTACGACGGGGATGGCCCTTCCACACACGTGTTTGTTCAGTGACGTTAAGACTCCTGCCTAGTTGCGAGGGACAACTCGGGATTCTCCTCGAGGCTTGGCAGGGCAATTGGGACTCCCCTCAATATGAGGCGGGAAACCAAGGGTCCCTTTCCACGTGCCACAGGAATCCTGGGACAAATATCAAGTTTCACGAGGAGTCAGGCATCGTCTCCTTTGGAGGCACTGATCTCCGCGTACCTCTGGAGTTTTCAAAGGATGTGAGGCCTCCGGTCGCGATGAGGTGGGGAAGTAGGTTTTCTCTGTGGTCTCCACAGGGGTTTCAGATATCCTTTCGTCTTGGGAGATGAAAGACGAGCCTGCATTCACGTCACTGCAGGGATATCCGGCCTTATTTCGAGTCAGGGCATCGCGGTGTCCATTCCACTTGAGGCCGCAAACTCAGGGTCCCTCTCACATAGCTAGAGCTGAGAGAAGCCTCCTCTTGAGGTGCTTGTGGTAAGATGGTATTCCTCTGGAGTCGAAGCCAGGGACTAACCTCTCATCTCGAGTTGATTCATGGTCCACGGAGCTCTTTCGGGTTGCTACAGTGACCTCAGGATCCCTCTAGCCTTGAAACAGTGTTCTTGGGGTTTCTCTGGAGTGCCATCAAGGAAATCAAGGCCCCTTTCATGTGTGATGTGCAACACGGAATTGCTCTGCACGCAGGGCAGGGGAATCGGGCCTCATCTCGCGGCGAGGGGGAAGTCTCATGGTTTTTCTCGAGTTGCGGCGGGAACCTGGGGTATGTTCTCGAGTTACGACGGGGATGGCCCTTCCAGCCACGTGTTTGTTCAACGACGTCAGGACTCCTGCCTAGTTGCGAGGGACACCTCGGGATTCTCCTCGAGGCTTGGCAGGGCAATTGGGATGCCTCTCCAGCTGAGACGGGAGACCAAGGGTCCCTTTCCACGAGCCACAGGAATCCTGGGACTCCTCTCAAGTTTAACCAGGAGTCAGGCATCGTCTCCTTTGGAGGCACTGATCTCCGCGTACCTCTGGAGTTTTCAAAGGATGTGAGCCCTCCGGTCGCGATGAGGTGGGGAACTAGGTCTTTCTCTGTGGTCTCCACAGGGGTTTCAGATATCCTTTCGTTTGGGAGATGCAAGACGAGCCTGCATTCAAGTCACTGCAGGGATATCCGGCCTTATTTTGCGTCAGGTCATCGCGGTGTCCATTCCACTTGAGGCCGCAAACTCAGGGTCCCTCTCACATATCTAGAGCTGAGAGAAGCCTCCACTTGAGGTGCTTGTGGTAAGGTGGTATTCCTCTGGAGTCGAAGCCAGGGACTAACCTCTCATCTCGAGTTGATTTTTGGTCCACGGAGCTCTTTCGTGTTGCTACAGTGACATCAGGATCCCTCTAGCCTTGAAACAGTGTTCTTGGGGTTTCTCTGGAGTGCCATCAAGGAAATCAAGGCTCCTTTCATGTGTGATGTGCAATAGGGAATTGCTCTGCACGAAGTGCATGGTATCGGGCCTCATTTTTCGGGGAGGGGGAAGTCTCATGGTTTTTCTCGGGTTGCTGTGTGAACCTGGGGTATATTCTCGAGTTACGACGGGGATGGCCCTTCCACCCACGTGTTTCTTCTGCGACGTCAGGACTCCTGCCTAGTTGCGAGGGACAACTCGGGATTCTCCTCGAGGCTTGGCAGGGCAATTGGGACGCCTCTCCAGCTGAAGCGGGAGACCAAGTGTCCCTTTCCACGTGCCACAGGAATCCTGGGACTCCTATCAAGTTTCACGAGGAGTCAGGCATCGTCTCCTTTGGAGGCACTGATCTCCGCGTACCTCTGGAGTTTTCAAAGGATGTGAGGCCTCCGGTCGCGATGAGGTGGGGAACTAGGTCTTTCTCTGTGGTCTCCACAGGGGTTTCAGATATCCTTTCGTTTGGGAGATGCAAGACGAGCCTGCATTCAAGTCACTGCAGGGATATCCGGCCTTATTTTGCGTCAGGTCATCGCGGTGTCCATTCCACTTGAGGCCGCAAACTCAGGGTCCCTCTCACATATCTAGAGCTGAGAGAAGCCTCCACTTGAGGTGCTTGTGGTAAGGTGGTATTCCTCTGGAGTCGAAGCCAGGGACTAACCTCTCATCTCGAGTTGATTTTTGGTCCACGGAGCTCTTTCTTGTTGCTACAGTGACCTCAGGATCCCTCTAGCCTTGAAACAGTGTTCTTGCGGTTTCTCTGGATTGCCATCAAGGAAATCAAGGCTCCTTTCATGTGTGATGTGCAACACGGAATTGCTCTGCACGCAGTGCAGGGGAATCGGGCCTCATCTCGTGGCGAGGGGGTAGTCTCATGGTTTTTCTCGAGTTGCGGCGGGAACCTGGGGTATATTCTCGAGTTACGACTGGGATGGCCCTTCCACCCACGTGTTTGTTCAGCGACGTCAGGACTCCTGCCTAGTTGCGAGGGACAAGTCGGGATTCTCCTGGGGGCTTGGCAGGGCATTTGGGACGCCTCTCCAGCTGAGGCGGTAGACCAAGGGTCCCTTTCCACGTGCCACAGGAATCTTGGGACTCCTATCAAGTTTCACGAGGAGTCAGGCATCGTCTCCTTTGGAGGCACTGATCTCCGCGTACCTCTGGAGTTTTCAAAGGATGTGAATCCTCCGGTCGCGATGAGGTGGGGAACTAGGTCTTTCTCTGTGGTCTCCACAGGGGATTCAGACATCCTTTCATCTTGGGAGATGCAAGACGAGCCTGCATTCAAGTCACTGCAGGGATATCCGGCCTTATTTCGAGTCAGGGCATCGCGGTGTCCATTCCACTTGAGGCCGAAAACTCAGGGTCTCTCTCACATAGCTAGAGCTGAGAGAAGCCTGCTCTTGAGGTGCTTGTGGTAAGGTGGTATTCCTCTGGAGTCGAAGCCAGGGACTAACCTCTCATCTCGAGTTGATTTTTGGTCCACGGAGCTCTTTCGTGTTGCTACAGTGACCTCAGGATCCCTCTAGCCTTGAAACAGTGTTCTTGGGGTTTCTCTGGAGTGCCATCAAGGAAATCAAGGCTCCTTTCATGTGTGATGTGCAACACGGAATTGCTCTGCACGCAGTGCAGGGGAATCGGGCCTCATCTCGCGGCGAGGGGGAAGTCTCATGGTTTTTCTCGAGTTGCGGCGGGAACCTGGGGAATATTCTCGAGTTACGAGGGTTTGGCCGTTCCACACACGTGTTTGTTCAGCGACGTCAGGACTCCTGCCTAGTTGCGAGGGACAACTCGGGATTCTCCTCGAGGCTTGGCAGGGCAATTGGGACGCCTCTCCAGCTGAGGCGGGAGACCAAGGGTCCCTTTCCACGTGCCACAGGAATCCTGGGACTCCTATCAAGTTTCACGAGGAGTCAGGCATCGTCTCCTTTGGAGGCACTGATCTCCGCGTACCTTTGGAGTTTTCAAGGGATGTGAGGCCTCCGGTCGCGATGAGCTGGGGAACTAGGTCTTTCTCTGTGGTCTCCACATGGGATTCAGATATCCTTTCGTCTTGGTAGATGCAAGACGAGCCTGCATTCATGTCACTGCAGGGATATCCGGCCTTATTTCGAGTCAGGGCATCGCGGTGTCCATTCCACTTGAGGCCGCAAACTCAGGGTCCCTCTCACATACCTAGAGCTGAGAGAAGCCTCCTCTTGAGGTGCTTGTGGTGAGGTGGTATTCCTCTGGAGTCGAAGCCAGGGACTACCTCTCATCTCGAGGTGATTTTTGGTCCACGGAGCTCTTTCGTGTTGCTACAGTGACCTCAGGATCCCTCTAGCCTTGAAACAGTGTTCTTGGGGTTTCGCTGGAGTGCCGTCAAGGAAATCAAGGCTCCTTTCATGTGTGATGTGCAACACGGAATTGCTCTGCACGCAGTGCAGGGGAATCGGGCCTCATCTCGTGGCGAGTGGGAAGTCTCATGGTTTTTCTCGAGTTGCGGCGGGAACCTGGGGTATATTCTCAAAGTACAATGAGGATGGCCCTTCGAACCACGTGTTTTTTCAGCGACGTCAGGACTCCTGCCTAGTTGCGAGGGACAACTCGGGGTTCTCCTCGAGGCTTGGCAGGGCGATTGGGACGCCTCTCCAGCTGAGGCGGGAGACCAAGGGTCCCTTTCCACGTGCCACAGGAATCCTGGGACTCCTATCAAGTTTCACGAGGAGTCAGGCATCGCCTCCTTTGGAGGCACTGATCTCCGCGTACCTCTGGAGTTTTCAAAGGATGTGAGCCCTCCGGTCGCGATGAGGTGGGGAACTAGGTCTTTCTTTGTGGTCTCCACAGGGGTTTCAGATATCCTTTCGTTTGGGAGATGCAAGACGAGCCTGCATTCAAGTCACTGCAGGGATATCCGGCCTTATTTCGAGTCAGGGCATCGCGGTGTCCATTCCACTTGAGGCCACAAACTCAGGGTCCCTCTCACATACCTAGATCTGAGAGAAGCCTCCTCTTGAGGTGCTTGTGGTATGGTGGTATTCCTCTGGAGTCGAAGCCAGGGACTAACCTCTCATCTCGAGTTGATTGTTGGTCCACGGAGCTCTTTCGTGTTGCTACAGTGACCTCAGGATCCCTCTAGCCTTGAAACAGTGTTCTTGGGGTTTCTCTGGACTGCCATCAAGGAAATCAAGGCTCCTTTCATGTGTGATGTGCAACACGGAATTGCTCTGCACGCAGTGCATGGGAATCGGGCCTCATATCGCGGCGAGGGGGAAGTCTCATGGTTTTTCTCGAGTTGCGACGGGAACCTGGGGTATATTCTCGAGTTAGGACAGGAATGGCCCTTCCACACACGTGTTTGTTCAGCGACGTCAGGACTCCTGCCTAGTTGCGAGGGACAACTCGGGATTCTCCTCGAGGCTTGGCAGGGCAATTGGGACGCCTCTCCAGCTGAGGTGGGAGACCAAAGGTCCCTTTCCACGTGCCACAGGAATCCTGGGACTCCTATCAAGTTTCACGAGGAGTCAGGCATCGTCTCCTTTGGAGGCACTGATCTCCGCGTACCTCTGGAGTTTTCAAGGGATGTGAGGCCTCCGGTCGCCATGAGGTGGGGAACTAGGTCTTTCTCTGTTGTCTCCACAGGGGATTCAGACATCCTTTCGTCTTGGGAGATGCAAGACGAGCCTGCATTCAAGTCACTGCAGGGATATCCGGCCTTATTTTGAGTCAGGGCATCGCGGTGTCGATTCCACTTGAGGCCGCAAACTGAGGGTCCCTCTCACATAGCTAGAGCTGAGAGAAGCCTCTTCTTGAGGTGCTTGTGGTAAGGTGGTATTCCTCTGAAGTCGAAGCCAGGGACTAACCTCTCATCTCGAGTTGATTTTTGGTCCACGGAGCTCTTTCGTGTTGCTACAGAGATCTCAGGACCCCTCTAGCCTTGAAACAGTGTTCTTGGGGTTTCTCTGGATTGCCATCAAGGAAACCAAGGCTCCTTTCATGTGTGATGTGCAACACGGAATTGCTCTGCACGCAGTGCAGGGGAATCGGGCCTCATCTCGCGGCGAGGGGGAAGTCTCATGGTTTTTCACGAGTTGCGGTCGGAACCTGGGGTATATTCTCAAGTTACGACGGGGATGGCCCTTCCACACACGTGTTTCTTCAGCGACGTCAGGACTCCTACCTAGTTGCGAGGAACAACTCGGGATTCTCCTCGAGGCTTGGCAGGGCAATTGGGACGCCTCTCCAGCTGAGGCGGGAGACCAATGATCCCTTTAGACGTGCCACAGGAATCCTGGGACTCCTATCAAGTTTCTCGAGGAGTCAGGCATCGTCTCCTTTGGAGGCACTCATCTCCGCGTACCTCTGGAGTTTACAAAGGATGTGAGGCCTCCGGTCGCGATGAGGTGGGGAACTAGGTCTTTCTCTGTGGTCTCCACCGGGGATTCAGACATCCTTTCACCTTGGGAGTTGCAAGACGAGCCTGCATTCAAGTCACTGCAGGAATATCCGGCGTTATTTCGAGTCAGGGCATCGCAGTGTCCATTCCACTTGAGGCCGCAAACTCAGGGTCTCTCTCACATAGCTAGAGCTGAGAGGAGCCTCCTCTTGAGGTGCTTGTGGTAAGGTGGTATTCCTCTGGAGTCGAAGCCAGGGACTAACCTCTCATCTCGAGTTGATTTTTGGTCCACGGAGCTCTTTCGTATTGCTACAGTGACCTCAGGATCCCTCTATCCTTAAAACAGTGTTCTTGGGGTTTCTCTGGAGTGCCATCAAGGAAATCAAGTCTCCTTTCATGTGTGATGTGCAACACGGAATTGCTCTGCACGCAGTGCAGGGGAATCGTGCCTCATCTCGCGGCGAGGGGGAAGTCTCATGGTTTTTCTCGAGTTGCGGCGGGAACCTGGGGTATATTCTCGAGTTACGTCGGGGATGGCCCTTCCACACACGTGTTTGTTCAGCGACGTCAGGACTCCTGCCTAGTTGCGAGGGACAACTCGGGATTCTCCTCGAGGCTTGGCAGGGCAATTTGGACGCCTCTCCAGCTGAGGCGGGAGACCAAGGGTCCCTTTCCACGTGCCACAGGAATCCTGGGACTCCTATCAAGTTTCACGAGGAGTCAGGCATCGTCTCCTTTGGAGGCACTGATCTCTGCGTACCTCTGGAGTTTTCAAAGGATGTGAGGCCTCCGGTCGCCATGAGGTGGGGAACTAGGTCTTTCTCTGTGGTCCCCACAGGGGATTCAGACATCCTTTCGTCTTGGGAGATGCAAGACGAGCCTGCATTCAAGTCACTGCAGTGATATCCGGCCTTATTTCGAGTCAGGGCATCGCGGTGTCCATTCCACTTGAGGCCGCTAACTCAGGGTCCCTCTCACATACCTAGAGCTGAGAGAAGCCTCCTCTTGAGGTGCTTGTGGTAAGGTGGTATTCCTCTGGAGTCGAAGCCAGGGACTAACCTCTCATCTCGAGTTGATTTTTGGTCCACGGAGCTCTTTCGTGTTGCTACAGTGACCTCAGGATCACTCTAGCCTTGAAACAGTGTTCTTGGGGTTTCTCTGGAGTGCAATCAAGGAAATCAAGGCTCCTTTCATGTGTGATGTGCAATACGGAATTGCTCTGCACGCAGTGCAGGGAAATCGGGTCTCATCTCATGGCGAGGGGGAAGTCTCATGGTTTTTCTCGAGTTGCGGCGGGAACCTGGGGTATATTCTCGAGTTACGACGGGGATGGCCCTTCCACACACGTGTTAGTTCAGCGACGGCAGGACTCCTGCCTAGTTGCGAGGGACAACTCGGGATTCTCCTCGAGGCTTGGCAGGGCAATTGGGACGCCTCTCCAGCTGAGGCGGGAGACCAAGGGTCCCTTTCCACGTGCCACAGGAATCCTGGGACTCCTATCAAGTTTCCCGAGGAGTCAGGCATCGTCTCCTTTGGAGGCACTGATCTGCGCGTACCTCTGGACTTTTTAAAGGATGTGAGGCCTCCAGTCGAGATGAGGTGGGGAACTAGGTCTTTCTCTGTGGTCTCCACAGGGGATTCAGACATCCTTTCGTCTTGTGAGATGCAAGACGAGCCTGCATTCAAGTCACTGCAGGGATATCCGGCCTTATTTCGAGTCAAGGCATCGCGGTGTCCATTCCACTTGAGGCCGCAAACTCAGGGTCCCTCTCACATACCTAGAGCTGAGAGAAGCCTCCTCTTGAGGTGCTTGTGGTGAGGTGGTATTCCTCTGGAGTCCAAGCCAGGGACTCCCTCTCATCTCGAGGTGATTTTTGGTCCACGGAGCTCTTTCGTGTTGCTACAGTGACCTCAGGATCCCTCTAGCCTTGAAACAGTGTTCTTGGGGTTTCGCTGGAGTGCCGTCAAGGAAATCAAGGCTCCTTTCATGTGTGATGTGCAACACGGAATTGCTCTGCACACAGTGCAGGGGCATCGGGCCTCATCTCGTGGCGAGGGGGAAGTCTCATGGTTTTTCTCGAGTTGCGGCGGGAACCTGGGGTATATTCTCGAAGTACGATGAGGATGGCCCTTCGAACCACGTGTTTGTTCAGCGACGTTAGGACTCCTGTCTAGTTGCGAGGGACAACTCGGGGTTCTCCTCGAGGCTTGGCAGGGCAATTGGGACGCCTCTCCAGCTGAGGCGGGAGACCAAGGGTCCCTTTCCACGTGCCACAGGAATCCTGGGACTCCTGTCAAGTTTCACAAGGAGTCAGGCATCGTCTCCTTTGGAGGCACTGATCTCCGTGTACCTCTGGAGTTTTCATAGGATGTGAGGCCCTGTCACGATGAGGTGGGGAACTAGGTCTTTCTCTGTGGTCTCCACAGGGGATTCAGACATCCTTTCGTCTTGGGAGATGCAAGACGAGCCTGCATTCAAGTCACTGCAGGAATATCCGGCCTTATTTCGAGTCAGGGCATCACGGTGTCCATTCCACTTGATGCCGCAAACTCAGGGTCCCTCTCACATAGCTATAGCTGAGAGAAGCCTCCTCTTGAGGTGCTTGTGGTAAGGTGGTATTCCTCTGGAGTCGAAGCCAGGGACTAACCTCTCATCTCGAGTTGATTTTTGGTTCACGGAGCTCTTTCGTGTTGCTACAGTGACCTCAGGATCCCTCTAGCCTTGAAACAGTGTTCTTGGGGTTTCTCTGGAGTGCCATCAAGGAAATCAAGGCTCCTTTCCTGTGTGATGTGCAACACGGAATTGCTCTGCACGCAGTGCAGGGGAATCGGGCCTCATCTCGTGGCGAGGGGGAAGTCTCATGGTTTTTCTCGAGTTGCGGCGGGAATCTGGGGTATATTCTCAAGTTACGACGGGGATGGCCCTTCCACCCACGTGTTTGTTCAGCGACGTCAGGACTCCTGCCTAGTTGCGAGGGACAACTCGGGATTCTCCTCGAGGCTTGGCAGGGCAATTGGGACGCCTCTCCAGCTGAGGCGGGAGACCAAGGGTCCCTTTCCACGTGCCACAGGAATCCTGGGACTCCTATCAAGTTTCACGAGGAGTCAGGCATCGTCTCCTTTGGAGGCACTGATCTCCGCGTACCTCTGGAGTTTTCAAGGGATGTGAGGCCTCCGGTCGCCATGAGGTGGGGAACTAGGTCTTTCTCTGTGGTCTCCACAGGGGATTCAGACATCCTTTCGTCTTGGGAGATGCAAGACGAGCCTGCATTCAAGTCACTGCAGGGATATCCGGCCTTATTTTGAGTCAGGGCATCGCGGTGTCGATTCCACTTGAGGCCGCAAACTCAGGGTCCCTCTCACATAGCTAGAGCTGAGAGAAGCCTCTTCTTGAGGTGCTTGTGGTAAGGTGGTATTCCTCTGAAGTCGAAGCCAGGGACTAACCTCTCATCTCGAGTTGATTTTTGGTCCACGGAGCTCTTTCGTGTTGCTACAGAGATCTCAGGACCCCTCTAGCCTTGAAACAGTGTTCTTGGGGTTTCTCTGGATTGCCATCAAGGAAACCAAGGCTCCTTTCATGTGTGATGTGCAACACGGAATTGCTCTGCACGCAGTTCAGGGGAATCGGGCCTCATCTCGCGGCGAGGGGGAAGTCTCATGGTTTTTCACGAGTTGCGGTGGGAACCTGGGGTATATTCTCAAGTTCCGACTGGGATGGCCCTTCCACACACGTGTTTCTTCAGCGACGTCAGGACTCCTACCTAGTTGCGAGGAACAACTCGGGATTCTCCTCGAGGCTTGGCAGGGCAATTGGGACGCCTCTCCAGCTGAGGCGGGAGACCAATGATCCCTTTAGACGTGCCACAGGAATCCTGGGACTCCTATCAAGTTTCACGAGGAGTCAGGCATCGTCTCCTTTGGAGGCACTCATCTCCGCGTACCTCTGGAGTTTACAAAGGATGTGAGGCCTCCGGTCGCGATGAGGTGGGGAACTAGGTCTTTCTCTGTGGTCTCCACCGGGGATTCAGACATCCTTTCACCTTGGGAGTTGCAAGACGAGCCTGCATTCAAGTCACTGCAGGAATATCCGGCGTTATTTCGAGTCAGGGCATCGCAGTGTCCATTCCACTTGAGGCCGCAAACTCAGGGTCTCTCTCACATAGCTAGAGCTGAGAGGAGCCTCCTCTTGAGGTGCTTGTGGTAAGGTGGTATTCCTCTGGAGTCGAAGCCAGGGACTAACCTCTCATCTCGAGTTGATTTTTGGTCCACGGAGCTCTTTCGTATTGCTACAGTGACCTCAGGATCCCTCTATCCTTAAAACAGTGTTCTTGGGGTTTCTCTGGAGTGCCATCAAGGAAATCAAGTCTCCTTTCATGTGTGATGTGCAACACGGAATTGCTCTGCACGCAGTGCAGGGGAATCGTGCCTCATCTCGCGGCGAGGGGGTAGTCTCATGGTTTTTCTCGAGTTGCGGCGGGAACCTGGGGTATATTCTCGAGTTACGTCGGGGATGGCCCTTCCACACACGTGTTTGTTCAGCGACGTCAGGACTCCTGCCTAGTTGCGAGGGACAACTCGGGATTCTCCTCGAGGCTTGGCAGGGCAATTTGGACGCCTCTCCAGCTGAGGCGGGAGACCAAGGGTCCCTTTCCACGTGCCACAGGAATCCTGGGACTCCTATCAAGTTTCACGAGGAGTCAGGCATCGTCTCCTTTGGAGGCACTGATCTCTGCGTACCTCTGGAGTTTTCAAAGGATGTGAGGCCTCCGGTCGCCATGAGGTGGGGAACTAGGTCTTTCTCTGTGGTCCCCACAGGGGATTCAGACATCCTTTCGTCTTGGGAGATGCAAGACGAGCCTGCATTCAAGTCACTGCAGTGATATCCGGCCTTATTTCGAGTCAGGGCATCGCGGTGTCCATTCCACTTGAGGCCGCTAACTCAGGGTCCCTCTCACATACCTAGAGCTGAGAGAAGCCTCCTCTTGAGGTGCTTGTGGTAAGGTGGTATTCCTCTGGAGTCGAAGCCAGGGACTAACCTCTCATCTCGAGTTGATTTTTGGTCCACGGAGCTCTTTCGTGTTGCTACAGTGACCTCAGGATCACTCTAGCCTTGAAACAGTGTTCTTGGGGTTTCTCTGGAGTGCAATCAAGGAAATCAAGGCTCCTTTCATGTGTGATGTGCAATACGGAATTGCTCTGCACGCAGTGCAGGGAAATCGGGTCTCATCTCATGGCGAGGGGGAAGTCTCATGGTTTTTCTCGAGTTGCGGCGGGAACCTGGGGTATATTCTCGAGTTACGACGGGGATGGCCCTTCCACACACGTGTTAGTTCAGCGACGGCAGGACTCCTGCCTAGTTGCGAGGGACAACTCGGGATTCTCCTCGAGGCTTGGCAGGGCAATTGGGACGCCTCTCCAGCTGAGGCGGGAGACCAAGGGTCCCTTTCCACGTGCCACAGGAATCCTGGGACTCCTATCAAGTTTCCCGAGGAGTCAGGCATCGTCTCCTTTGGAGGCACTGATCTCCGCGTACCTCTGGACTTTTTAAAGGATGTGAGGCCTCCAGTCGAGATGAGGTGGGGAACTAGGTCTTTCTCTGTGGTCTCCACAGGGGATTCAGACATCCTTTCGTCTTGTGAGATGCAAGACGAGCCTGCATTCAAGTCACTGCAGGGATATCCGGCCTTATTTCGAGTCAAGGCATCGCGGTGTCCATTCCACTTGAGGCCGCAAACTCAGGGTCCCTCTCACATACCTAGAGCTGAGAGAAGCCTCCTCTTGAGGTGCTTGTGGTGAGGTGGTATTCCTCTGGAGTCCAAGCCAGGGACTCCCTCTCATCTCGAGGTGATTTTTGGTCCACGGAGCTCTTTCGTGTTGCTACAGTGACCTCAGGATCCCTCTAGCCTTGAAACAGTGTTCTTGGGGTTTCGCTGGAGTGCCGTCAAGGAAATCAAGGCTCCTTTCATGTGTGATGTGCAAGACGGAATTGCTCTGCACACAGTGCAGGGGCATCGGGCCTCATCTCGTGGCGAGGGGGAAGTCTCATGGTTTTTCTCGAGTTGCGGCGGGAACCTGGGGTATATTCTCGAAGTACGATGAGGATGGCCCTTCGAACCACGTGTTTGTTCAGCGACGTTAGGACTCCTGTCTAGTTGCGAGGGACAACTCGGGGTTCTCCTCGAGGCTTGGCAGGGCAATTGGGACGCCTCTCCAGCTGAGGCGGGAGACCAAGGGTCCCTTTCCACGTGCCACAGGAATCCTGGGACTCCTGTCAAGTTTCACAAGGAGTCAGGCATCGTCTCCTTTGGAGGCACTGATCTCCGTGTACCTCTGGAGTTTTCATAGGATGTGAGGCCCTGTCACGATGAGGTGGGGAACTAGGTCTTTCTCTGTGGTCTCCACAGGGGATTCAGACATCCTTTCGTCTTGGGAGATGCAAGACGAGCCTGCATTCAAGTCACTGCAGGAATATCCGGCCTTATTTCGAGTCAGGGCATCACGGTGTCCATTCCACTTGAGGCCGCAAACTCAGGGTCCCTCTCACATAGCTATAGCTGAGAGAAGCCTCCTCTTGAGGTGCTTGTGGTAAGGTGGTATTCCTCTGGAGTCGAAGCCAGGGACTAACCTCTCATCTCGAGTTGATTTTTGGTTCACGGAGCTCTTTCGTGTTGCTACAGTGACCTCAGGATCCCTCTAGCCTTGAAACAGTGTTCTTGGGGTTTCTCTGGAGTGCCATCAAGGAAATCAAGGCTCCTTTCCTGTGTGATGTGCAACACGGAATTGCTCTGCACGCAGTGCAGGGGAATCGGGCCTCATCTCGTGGCGAGGGGGAAGTCTCATGGTTTTTCTCGAGTTGCGGCGGGAATCTGGGGTATATTCTCAAGTTACGACGGGGATGGCCCTTCCACCCACGTGTTTGTTCAGCGACGTCAGGACTCCTGCCTAGTTGCGAGGGACAACTCGGGATTCTCCTCGAGGCTTGGCAGGGCAATTGGGACGCCTCTCCAGCTGAGGCGGGAGACCAAGGGTCCCTTTCCACGTGCCACAGGAATCCTGGGACTCCTATCAAGTTTCACGAGGAGTCAGGCATCGTCTCCTTTGGAGGCACTGATCTCCGCGTACCTCTGGAGTTTTCAAGGGATGTGAGGCCTCCGGTCGCCATGAGGTGGGGAACTAGGTCTTTCTCTGTGGTCTCCACAGGGGATTCAGACATCCTTTCGTCTTGGGAGATGCAAGACGAGCCTGCATTCAAGTCACTGCAGGGATATCCGGCCTTATTTTGAGTCAGGGCATCGCGGTGTCGATTCCACTTGAGGCCGCAAACTCAGGGTCCCTCTCACATAGCTAGAGCTGAGAGAAGCCTCTTCTTGAGGTGCTTGTGGTAAGGTGGTATTCCTCTGAAGTCGAAGCCAGGGACTAACCTCTCATCTCGAGTTGATTTTTGGTCCACGGAGCTCTTTCGTGTTGCTACAGAGATCTCAGGACCCCTCTAGCCTTGAAACAGTGTTCTTGGGGTTTCTCTGGATTGCCATCAAGGAAACCAAGGCTCCTTTCATGTGTGATGTGCAACACGGAATTGCTCTGCACGCAGTTCAGGGGAATCGGGCCTCATCTCGCGGCGAGGGGGAAGTCTCATGGTTTTTCACGAGTTGCGGTGGGAACCTGGGGTATATTCTCAAGTTACGACGGGGATGGCCCTTCCACACACGTGTTTCTTCAGCGACGTCAGGACTCCTACCTAGTTGCGAGGAACAACTCGGGATTCTCCTCGAGGCTTGGCAGGGCAATTGGGACGCCTCTCCAGCTGAGGCGGGAGACCAATGATCCCTTTAGACGTGCCACAGGAATCCTGGGACTCCTATCAAGTTTCACGAGGAGTCAGGCATCGTCTCCTTTGGAGGCACTCATCTCCGCGTACCTCTGGAGTTTACAAAGGATGTGAGGCCTCCGGTCGCGATGAGGTGGGGAACTAGGTCTTTCTCTGTGGTCTCCACCGGGGATTCAGACATCCTTTCACCTTGGGAGTTGCAAGACGAGCCTGCATTCAAGTCACTGCAGGAATATCCGGCGTTATTTCGAGTCAGGGCATCGCAGTGTCCATTCCACTTGAGGCCGCAAACTCAGGGTCTCTCTCACATAGCTAGAGCTGAGAGGAGCCTCCTCTTGAGGTGCTTGTGGTAAGGTGGTATTCCTCTGGAGTCGAAGCCAGGGACTAACCTCTCATCTCGAGTTGATTTTTGGTCCACGGAGCTCTTTCGTATTGCTACAGTGACCTCAGGATCCCTCTATCCTTAAAACAGTGTTCTTGGGGTTTCTCTGGAGTGCCATCAAGGAAATCAAGTCTCCTTTCATGTGTGATGTGCAACACGGAATTGCTCTGCACGCAGTGCAGGGGAATCGTGCCTCATCTCGCGGCGAGGGGGTAGTCTCATGGTTTTTCTCGAGTTGCGGCGGGAACCTGGGGTATATTCTCGAGTTACGTCGGGGATGGCCCTTCCACACACGTGTTTGTTCAGCGACGTCAGGACTCCTGCCTAGTTGCGAGGGACAACTCGGGATTCTCCTCGAGGCTTGGCAGGGCAATTGGGACGCCTCTCCAGCTGAGGCGGGAGACCAAGGGTCCCTTTCCACGTGCCACAGGAATCGTGGGACTCCTATCAAGTTTCCCGAGGAGTCAGACATCGTCTCCTTTGGAGGCACTGATCTCCGCGTACCTCTGGACTTTTTAAAGGATGTGAGGCCTCCAGTCGAGATGAGGTGGGGAACTAGGTCTTTCTCTGTGGTCTCCACAGGGGATTCAGACATCCTTTCGTCTTGTGAGATGCAAGACGAGCCTGCATTCAAGTCACTGCAGGGATATCCGGCCTTATTTCGAGTCAGGGCATCGCGGTGTCCATTCCACTTGAGGCCGCAAACTCAGGGTCCCTCTCACATACCTAGAGCTGAGAGAAGCCTCCTCTTGAGGTGCTTGTGGTGAGGTGGTATTCCTCTGGAGTCCAAGCCAGGGACTCCCTCTCATCTCGAGGTGATTTTTGGTCCACGGAGCTCTTTCGTGTTGCTACAGTGACCTCAGGATCCCTCTAGCCTTGAAACAGTGTTCTTGGGGTTTCGCTGGAGTGCCGTCAAGGAAATCAAGGCTCCTTTCATGTGTGATGTGCAACACTGAATTGCTCTGCACACAGTGCAGGGGCATCGGGCCTCATCTCGTGGCGAGGGGGAAGTCTCATGGTTTTTCTCGAGTTGCGGCGGGAACCTGGGGTATATTCACGAGTTACGACGGGGATGGCCCTTCGAACCACGTGTTTGTTCAGCGACATCAGGACTCCTGTCTAGTTGCGAGGGACAACTCGGGGTTCTCCTCGAGGCTTGGCAGGGCAATTGGGACGCCTCTCCAGCTGAGGCGGGAGACCAAGGGTCCCTTTCCACGTGCCACAGGAATCCTGGGACTCCTGTCAAGTTTCACAAGGAGTCAGGCATCGTCTCCTTTGGAGGCACTGATCTCCGTGTACCTCTGGAGTTTTCATAGGATGTGAGGCCCTGTCACGATGAGGTGGGGAACTAGGTCTTTCTCTGTGGTCTCCACAGGGGATTCAGACATCCTTTCGTCTTGGGAGATGCAAGACGAGCCTGCATTCAAGTCACTGCAGGAATATCCGGCCTTATTTCGAGTCAGGGCATCGCGGTGTCCATTCCACTTGAGGCCGCAAACTCAGGGTCCCTCTCACATACCTAGAGCTGAGAGAAGCCTCCTCTTGAGGTGCTTGTGGTGAGGTGGTATTCCTCTGGAGTCGAAGCCAGGGACTACCTCTCATCTCGAGGTGATTTTTGGTCCACGGAGCTCTTTCGTGTTGCTACAGTGACCTCAGGATCCCTCTAGCCTTGAAACAGTGTTCTTGGGGTTTCGCTGGAGTGCCGTCAAGGAAATCAAGGCTCCTTTCATGTGTGATGTGCAACACGGAATTGCTCTGCACACAGTGCAGGGGCATCGGGCCTCATCTCGTGGCGAGGGGGAAGTCTCATGGTTTTTCTCGAGTTGCGGCGGGAATCTGGGGTATATTCTCAAGTTACGACGGGGATGGCCCTTCCACCCAAGTGTTTGTTCAGCGACGTCAGGACTCCTGCCTAGTTGCGAGGGACAACTCGGGATTCTCCTCGAGGCTTGGCAGGGCAATTGGGACGCCTCTCCAGCTGAGGCGGGAGACCAAGGGTCCCTTTCCACGTGCCACAGGAATCCTGGGAATCCTATCAAGTTTCACGAGGAGTCAGGCATCGTCTCCTTTGGAGGCACTGATCTCCGTGTACCTCTGGAGTTTTCATAGGATGTGAGTCCCTGTCACGATGAGGTGGGGAACTAGGTCTTTCTCTGTGGTCTCCACAGGGGATTCAGACATCCTTTCGTCTTGGGAGATGCAAGACGAGCCTGCATTCAAGTCACTGCAGGGATATCCGGCCTTATTTCGAGTCAGGGCATCACGGTGTCCATTCCACTTGAGGCCGCAAACTCAGGGTCCCTTTGACTTACCTAGAGCTGAGAGAAGCTTCCTCTTGAGGTGCTTGTGGTAAGGTGGTATTCCTCTGGAGTCGAAGCCAGGGACTAACCTCTCATCTCGAGTTGATTTTTGGTCCACGGAGCTCTTTCGTGTTGCTACAGTGACCTCAGGATCCCTCTAGCCTTGAAGCAGTGTTCTTGGGGTTTCTCTGGAGTGCCATCAAGGAAATCAAGGCTCCTTTCTTCTTTCATGAGCAACACGGAATTGCTCTGCATGCAGTGCAGGGGAATCGGGCCTCATCTCAGGGCGAGGGGGAAGTCTCATGGTTTTTCTCGAGTTGTAGCGGGAACCTGGGGTATATTCTCGAGTTACGACGGGGATGGCCCTTCCACCCACGTGTTTCTTCAGCGACGTCAGGACTCCTGCCTAGTTGCGAGGGACAACTCGGGATTCTGCTCGAGGCTTGGCAGGGCAATTGGGACGCCTCTCCAGCTGAGGCGGGAGTCCAAGGGTCCCTTTCCACGTGCCACAGGAATCCTGGGACTCCTATCAAGTTTCACGAGGAGTCAGGCATCGTCTCCTTTGGAGGCACTGATGTCCGCGTACCTCTGGAGTTATTAAAAGGAGGTGAGGCCTCTGGTCGCGATGAGGTTGGGAACTAGGTCTTTCTCTGTGGTCTCCACAGGGGATTCAGACATCCTTTCATCTTGGGAGATGCAAGACGAGCCTGCATTCAAGTCACTGCAGAGATATCCGGCCTTATTTCGAGTCAGGGCATCGCGGTGTCCATTCCACTTGAGGAGGCAAACTCAGGGTCCCTCTCACATAGCTAGAGCTGTGAGAAGTCTCCTCTTGAGGTGCTTGTGGTAAGGTGGTATTCCTCTGGAGTCGAAGCCAGGGACTAACCTCTCATCTCGAGTTGATTTTTGGTCCACGGAGCTCTTTCCTGTTGCTACAGTGACCTCAGGATCCCTCTAGCCTTGAAACAGTGTTCTGGGGGTTTCTCTGGAGTGCCATCAAGGAAATCAAGGCTCCTTTCATGTGTGATGTGCAACAAGGAATTGCTCTGCACGCAGAGCAGGGGAATCGGGCCTCATCTCGCGGCGAGGGGGAAGTCTCATGGTTTTTCTCGAGTTGCGGCGGGAACTTGGGGAATATTCTCGAATTACGAGGGGATGGCCCTTCCACACACGTGTTTGTTCAGCGACGTCAGGACTCCTGCCTAGTTGCGAGGGACAACTCGGGATTCTGCTCGAGGCTTGGCAGGGCAATTGGGACGCCTCTCGAGCTGAGGCGGGAGACCAAGTTTCCCTTGCCACGTGCCACAGGAATCCTGGGACTCCTATCAAGTTTCACGAGGAGTCAGGCATCGTCTCCTTTGGAGGCACAGATGTCCGCGTACCTCTGGAGTTTACAAGGGATGTGAGGCCTCCGGTCGCGATGAGGTGGGGAACTAGGTCTTTCTCTGTGGTCTCCACAGGGGATTCAGACATCCTTTCGTCTTGGGAGATTCAAAACGAGCCTGCATTCAAGTCACTGCAGCGATATCCGGCCTTATTTCGCGTCAGGGCATCGTGGTGTACATTCCACTTGAGGCCGCAAACTCAGGGTCCCTCTCACATACCTAGAGCTGAGAGAAGCCTCCTCTTGAGGTGCTTGTGATAAGGTGGTATTCCTCTGGAGTCGAAGCCAGGGACTAACCTCTCATCTCGAGTTGATTCATGGTCCACGGAGCACTTTCGTGCTACTACAGGGACCTCAGGATCCCTACAGCCGTGAAACAGTGTTCTTGGGGTTTCTCTGAAGTGCCATAAAGGAAATCAAGGCTCCTTTCTTGTGTGATGTGCAACACGGAATTGCTCTGCACGCAGTGCAGGGGAATCGGGCCTCATCTCGCGGCGAGTGGGAAGTCTCATGGTTTTTCTCGAGTTGCGGTGGGAAACTGGGGTATATTCTCGAGTTACGACGGGGATGGCCCTTCCACACACGTGTTTGTTCAGCGACGTCAGGACTCCTGCCTAGTTGCGAGGGACAACTCGTGATTCTCCTCGAGGCTTGGCAGGGCAATTGGGACGCCTCTCCAGCTGAGGCGGGAGACCAAGGGTCCCTTTCCACGTGCCACAGGAATCCTGGGACTCCTGTCAAGTTTCACAAGGAGTCAGGCATCGTCTCCTTTGGAGGCACTGATCTCCGCGTACCTCTGGAGTTTTCAAAGGATGTGAGGCCTCCGGTCGCGATGAGGTGGGGAACTAGGTCTTTCTCTGTGTCTCCACAGGGGATTCAGACATCCTTTCGTCTTGGGAGAAGCAAGACGAGCCTGCATTCAAGTCACTGCAGGGATATCCGGCCTTATATCGAGTCAGGGCATCGCGGTGTCCATTCCAGTTGAGGCCGCAAACTTAGGGTCCCTCTCACATAGCTAGAGCTGAGAGAAGCCTCCTCTTGAGGTGCTTGTGGTAAAGTGGTATTCCTCTGGAGTCGAAGCCAAGGACTAACCTCTCATCTCGAGTTGATTTTTGGTCCACGGAGCTCTTTCGTGTTGCTACAGTGACCTCAGGATCCCTCTAGCCTTGAAACAGTGTTCTTGGGGTTTCTCTGGAGTGCCATCAAGGAAATCAAGGCTCCTTTCATGTGTGATGTGCAACACGGAATTGCTTTGCACGCAGTGCAGGGGAATCGGGCCTCATCTCGCGGCGAGGGGGAAGTCTCATGGTTTTCCTCCAGTTGCGGCGGGACTCTGGGGTATATTCTCGAGTTACGACGGGGATGGCCCTTCCACCCACGTGTTTCTTCAGCGAAGTCAGGACTCCTGCCTAGTTGCGAGGGACAATCCGGGATTCTCCTCGAGGCTTGGCAGGGCAATTGGGACGCCTCTCCAGCTGAGGCGGGAGACCAAGGGTTCCTTTCTTCGTGCCACAGGAATCCTGGGACTCCTATCAAGTTTCACGAGTAGTCAGGCATCGTCTCCTTTGGAGGCACTGATCTCCGCGTACCTCTGGAGTTTTCAAAGGATGTGAGGCCTCCGGTCGCGATGAGGTGGAGAACTAGGTCTTTCTCTGTGGTCTCCACATGGGATTCAGACATCCTTTCGTCTTGGGAGATGCAAGACGAGCCTGCATTCAAGTCACTGCAGGGATATCCAGCCTTATTTCGAGTCAGGGCATCGCGGTGCCCATTCCACTTGAGGCCGCAAATTCAGGGTCCCTCTCACATACCTAGAGCTGAGAGAAGCCTCCTCTTGAGGTGCTTGTGGTAAAGTGGTATTCCTCTGGAGTCGAAGCCAGGGACTAACCTCTCATCTCGAGTTGATTTTTGGTCCACGGAGCTCTTTCGTGTTGCTACAGTGACCTCAGGATCCCTCTAGCCTTGAAACGGTGTTCTTGGGGTTTCTGTGGAGTGCCAACAAGGAAATCAAGGCTCCTTTCATGTGTGATGTCCAACACGGAAATGCTCTGCACGCAGTGCAGGCGAATCGGGCCTCATCTCGCGGCGAGGGGGAAGTCTCATGGTTTTTCTCGAGTTGCGGCAGGAACCTGGGGTATATTCTCGAGTTACGACGGGGATGGCCCTTCCACACACGTGTTAGTTCAGCGACGGCAGGACTCCTGCCTAGTTGCGAGGGACAACTCGGGATTCTCCTCGAGGCTTGGCAGGGCAATTGGGACGCCTCTCCAGCTGAGGCGGGAGACCAAGTGTCCCTTTCCACGTGCCACAGGAATCCTGGGACTCCTATCAAGTTTCACGAGGAGTCAGGCATCGTCTCCTTTGGAGGCACTGTTCTCCGCGTACCTCTGGAGTTTTCAAGGGATGTGAGGCCTCCGGTCGCGATGAGGTGGGGAACTAGGTGTTTCTCTGTGGTCTCCACAGGGGATTCAGACATCCTTTCGTCTTGGGAGATGCAAGACGAGGCTGCATTCAAGTCACTGCAGGGATATCCGGCCTTATTTCGAGTGAGGGCATCGCGGTGTCCATTCCACTTGAGGCCGCAAACTCAGGTTCCCTCTCACATACCTAGAGCAGAGAGAAGTCTCCTCTTGAGGTGCTTGTGGTAAGGTGGTATTCCTCTGGAGTCGAAGCCAGGGACTAACCTCTCATCTCGAGTTGATTTTTGGTCCATGGAGCTCTTTCGTGTTGCTACAGTGACCTCAGGATCCCTCTAGCCTTGAAACAGTGTTCTTGGGGTTTCTCTGGAGTGCCATCAAGGAAATCAAGGCTCCTTTCATGTGTGATGTGCAACACGGAATTGCTCTGCACGCAGTGCAGGGGAATCGGGCCTCATCTCGCGGCGAGGGGGAAGTCTCATGGTTTTTCTCGAGTTGCGGCGGGAACCTGGGGAATATTCTCGAGTTACGAGGGGATGGCCCTTCCACACACGTGTTAGTTCAGCGACGTCAGGACTCCTGCCTAGTTGCGAGGGACAACTCGGGATTCTGCTCGAGGCTTGGCAGGGCAATTGGGACGCCTCTCCACCTGAGGCGGGAGACCAAGGGTCCCTTTCCACGTGCCACAGGAATCCTGGGAATCCTATCAAGTTTCTCGAGGAGTCAGGCATCGTTTCCTTTGGAGGCACTGATCTCCGCGTACCTTTGGAGTTTTCAAAGGATGTGAGGCCTCCGGTCGCCATGAGGTGGGGACTAGGTCTTTCTCTGTGGTCTCCACAGGGGATTCGGACATCCTTTCGTCTTGGGAGATGCAAGACGAGCCTGCATTCAAGTCACTGCAGGGATATCCGGCCTTATTTCGAGTCAGGGCATCGCGGTGTCCATTCCAGTTGAGGCCGCAAACTCAGGGTCCCTCTCACATACCTAGAGCTGAGAGAAGCCTCCTCTTGAGGTGCTTGTGTTAAGGTGGTATTCCTCTGGAGTCGAAGCCAGGGACTAACCTCTCATCTCGAGTTGATTTTTGGTCCACGGAGCTCTTTCGTGTTGCTACAGTGACCTCAGGATCCCTCTAGCCTTGAAACAGTGTTCTTGGGGTTTCTCTGGAGTGCCATCAAGGAAATCAAGGCTCCTTTCTTCTTTCAAGAGCAACACGGAATTGCTCTGCATGCAGTGCAGGGGAATCGGGACTCATCTCAGGGCGAGGGGGAAGTCTCATGGTTTTTCTCGAGTTGCGGCGGGAACCTGGGGTATATTCTCGAGTTACGACGGGGATGGCCCTTCCACCCACGTGTTTCTTCAGCGACGTCAGGACTCCTGCCTAGTTGCGAGGGACAACTCGGGATTCTCCTCGAGGCTTGGCAGGGCAATTGGGACGCCTCTCCAGCTGAGGCGGGAGACCAAGGGTCCCTTTCCACGTGCCACAGGAATCCTGGGACTCCTATCAAGTTTCACGAGGAGTCAGGCATCGTCTCCTTTGGAGGCACTGATGTCCGCGTACCTCTGGAGTTATTCAAAGGATGTGAGGCCTTCGGTCGCGATGAGGTGGGGAACTAGGTCTTTCTCTGTGGTCTCCACAGGGGATTCAGACATCCTTTCATCTTGGGAGATGCAAGACGAGCCTGCATTCAAGTCACTGCAGAGATATCCGGCCTTATTTCGAGTCAGGGCATCGCGGTGTCCATTCAACTTGAGGAGGCAAACTCAGGGTCCCTCTCACATACATAGAGCTGAGAGAAGCCTCCTCTTGAGGTGCTTGTGGTAAGGTGGTATTCCTCTGGAGTCGAAGCCAGGGACTAACCTCTCATCTCGAGTTGATTTTTGGTCCAAGGAGCTCTTTCGTGTTGCTACAGTGACCTCAGGATCCCTCTAGCCTTGAAACAGTGTTCTTGGGGTTTCGCTGGAGTGCCGTCAAGGAAATCAAGGCTCCTTTCATGTGTGATGTGCAACACGGAATTGCTCTGCACGCAGTGCAGGGGAATCGGGCCTCATCTCGCGGCGAGGGGGAAGTCTCATGGTTTTTCTCGAGTTGCGACGGGAACCTGGGGTATATTCTCGAGTTACGACGGGGATGGCCCTTCCAACCACGTGTTTCTTCAGCGAAGTCAGGACTCCTGCCTAGTTGCGAGGGACAACTCTGGGTTCCCCTCGATTCTTGGCAGGGCAATTGGGACGCCTCTCCAGCTGAGGCGGGAGGCCAAGGGTCCCTTTCCACGTGCCACAGGAATCCTGGGACTCCTATCAAGTTTCACGAGAAGTCAGGCATCGTCTCCTTTGGAGACACTGATCTCTGTGTACCTCTGGAGTTTTCAAAGGATGTGAGGCCTCCGGTCGCGATGAGGTGGGGAACTAGGTCTTTCTCTGTGGTCTCCACAGGGGATTCAGACATCCTTTCGTCTTAGGAGATGCAAGACGAGCCTGCATTCAAGTCACTGCAGGGATATCCGGCCTTATTTCGAGTCAGGGCATCGTGTTTTCCATTCCACTTGAAGCCGCAAACTCAGGGTACCTCTCACATAGCTAGAGCTGAGAGAAGCCTCCTCTTGAGGTGCTTGTGGTAAGGTGGTATTCCTCTGGAGTCGAAGCCAGGGACTAACCTCTCATCTCGAGTTGATTTTTGGTTCACGGAGCTCTTTCGTGTTGCTACAGTGACCTCAGGATCCCTCAACCTTGAAACAGTGTTCTTGGGGTTTCTCTGGAGTGCCATCAAGGAAATCAAGGCTCCTTTCATGTTTGATGCGCAACACAGAATTCCTCTGCACGCAGTGCAGGGGAATCGGGCCTCATCTCGCGGCAAGGGGGAAGTCTTATGGTTTTTCTCGAGTTGCGGCGGGACCCTGAGGTATATTCTCGAGTTACGACGGGGATGGCCCTTCCACATACGTGTTAGTTCAGCGACGGCAGGACTCCTGCCTAGTTGCGAGGGACAACTCGGGATTCTCCTCGAGTCTTGGCAGGGCAATTGGGACGCCCTTCCAGCTGTGGCGGGAGACCAAGGGTCCCTTTCCACGTGCCACAGGAATCCTGGGACTCCTATCAAGTTTCACGAGGAGTCAGGCATCGTCTCCTTTGGAGGCACTGATCTCCGCGTATCTCTAGAGTTTTCAAAGGATGTGAGGCCTCTGGTCGCGATGAGGTGGGGAACTAGGTCTTTCTCTGTGGTCTCCACAGGGGATTCAGACATCCTTTCGTCTTGGGAGATTCAAAACGAGCCTGCATTCAAGTCACTGCAGCGATATCCGGCCTTATTTCGCGTCAGGGCATCGCGGTGTCCATTCCACTTGAGGCCGCAAACTCAGGGTCCCTCTCACATACCTAGAGCTGAGACAAGCCTCCTCTTGAGGTGCTTGTGATAAGGTGGTATTCCTCTGGAGTCGAAGCCAGGGACTAACCTCTCATCTCGAGTTGATTCATGGTCCACGGAGCTCTTTCGTGCTACTACAGGGACCTCAGGATCCCTCCAGCCGTGAAACAGTGTTCTTGGGGTTTCTCTGAAGTGCCATCAAGGAAATCAAGGCTCCATTCATGTGTGATGTGCAACACGGAATTGCTCTGCACGCAGTGCAGGGGAATCAGGCCTCATCTCGCGGCGAGGGGGAAGTCTCATGCTTTTTCTTGAGTTGCGGCGGAAACCTGGGGTATATTCTCGAGTTACGACGGGGATGGGCCTTCCAGCCACGTGTTTGTTCAGCGACGTCAGGACTCCTGCCTAGTTGCGAGGGACAACTCGGGATTCTCCTCGAGGCTTGGCAGGGCAATTGGGACGCCTCTCCAGCTGAGGCGGGAGACCAAGGGTCCCTTTCCACGTGCCACAGGAATCCTGGGACTCCTATCAAGTTTCACGAGGAGTCAGGCATCGTCTCCTTTGGAGGCACTCATCTCCGCGTACCTCTGGAGTTTTCAAAGGATGTGAGGCCTCCGGTCGCGATGAGGTGGGGAACTAGGTCTTTCTCTGTGGTCTCCACAGGGGATTCAGACATCCTTTCTCCTTGGGAGATGCAAGACGAGCCTGCATTCAAGTCACTGCAGGGATATCCGGCCTTATTTCACGTCAGTGCATCGCGGTGTCCATTCCACTTGAGGCCGCACAATCAGGGTCCCTCTCACATACCTAGAGCTGAGAGAAGCCTCCACTTGAGGTGCTTGTGGTAAGGTGGTATTCCTCTGGAGTCGAAGCCAGGGACTAACCTCTCATCTCGAGCTGATTTTTGGTCCATGGAGCTCTTTCGTGTTGCTACAGTTACCTCAGGATCCCTCTAGCCTTGAAACAGTGTTCTTGGGGTTTCTCTGGAGTGCCACCATGGAAATCAAGGCTCCTTTCATGTGTGATGTGCAACACGGAATTGCTCTGCACGCAGTGCAGGGGAATCGGGCCTCATCTCGCGGTGAGGGGGAATTCTCATGGTTTTACTCGAGTTGCGGCGGGAACCTGGGGTATATTCTCGAGTTACGACGGGGATGGCCCTTCCACCCACGTGTTTGTTCAGCGACGGGAGGACTCCTGCCTAGTTGCGAGGGACAACTCGGGATTCTCCTCGAGGCTTGGCAGGGCAATTGGGACGCCTCTCCAGCTGAGGCGGGAGACCAAGTGTCCCTTTCTATGTGCCACAGGAATCCTGGGACTCCTATAAAGTTTCACGAGGAGTCAGGCATCGTCTCCTTTGGAGGCACTGATCTCTGCGTACCTCTGGAGTTTTCCAAGGATGTGAGGCCTCCGGTCGCCATGAGGTGGGGAACTAGGTCTTTCTCTGTGGTTTCCACAGTGGATTGATACATCCTTTCATCTTGGGAGATGCAAGACGAGCCTGCATTCAAGTCACTGCAGGGATATCCGGCCTTATTTCACGTCAGTGCATCGCGGTGTCCATTCCACTTGAGGCCGCAAAATCAGGGTCCCTCTCACATACCTAGAGCTGAGAGAAGCCTCCTCTTGAGGTGCTTGTGGTAAGGTGGTATTCCTCTGGAGTCGAAGCCAAGGACTAACCTCTCATCTCAAGTTGATTCTTGGTCCACGGAGCTCTTTCGTGTTGCTACACTGACCTCAGGATCCCTCTAGCCTTGAATCAGTGTTCTTGGGGTTTCTCTGGAGTGCCATCAAGGAAATCAAGGCTCCTTTCATGTGTGATGTGCAAGACGGAATTGCTCTGCACGCAGTGCAGGGGAATCGGGCCTCATCTCGCGGCGAGGGGGAAGTCTCATGCTTTTTCTCGAGTTGCGGCGGAAACCTGGGGTATATTCTCGAGTTACGACGGGGATGGGCCTTCCAGCCACGTGTTTGTTCAGCGACGTCAGGACTCCTGCCTAGTTGTGAGGGACAACTCGGGATTCTCCTCGAGGCTTGGCAGGGCAATTGGGACGCCTCTCCAGCTGAGGCGGGAGACCAAGGGCCCCTTTCCACGTGCCACAGGAATCCTGGGACTCCTATCAAGTTTCATGAGCAGTCAGGCATCGTTTCCTTTGGAGGCACTGATCTCCGCGGTCCTCTGGGATTTTCAAAGGATGTGAGGCCTCCGGTCGCGATGAGGTTGGGAACTAGGTCTTTCTCTGTGGTCTCCACAGGGGATTCAGACATCCTTTCGTCTTGGGAGATGCAAGACGAGCCTGCATTCAAGTCACTGCAGGGATATCCGGCCTTATTTCACGTCAGTGCATCGCGGTGTCCATTCCACTTGAGGCCGCAAAATCAGGGTCCCTCTCACATACCTAGAGCTGAGAGAAGCCTCCTCTTGAGGTGCTTGTGGTAAGGTGGTATTCCTCTGGAGTCGAAGCCAGGAACTAACCTCTCATCTCGAGTTGATTTTTGGTCCACGGAGCTCTTTCGTGTTGCTACATTGACCTCAGGATCCCTCTAGCCTTGAAACAGTGTTCTTGGGGTTTCTCTGGAGTGCCATCAAGGAAATCAAGGCTCCTTTCATGTGTGATGTGCAACACGGAATTGCTCTGCACGCAGTGCAGGGGAATCGGGCCTCATCTCGCGGCGAGGGGGAGGTCTCATGGTTTTGCTCGAGTTGTGGCGGGAACCTGGGGTATATTCTCGAGTTACGACGGGGATGGCCCTTCCACACACGTGTTTGTTCAGCGACGTCAGGACTCCTGCCTAGTTGCGAGGGACAACTCGGGATTCTCCTCGAGGCTTGGCAGGGCAATTGGGACGCCTCTCCAGCTGAGGCGGGAGACCAAGGGTCCCTTTCCACGTGCCACAGGAATCCTGGGACTCCTATCAATTTTCACGAGGAGTCAGGCATCGTTTCCCTTGGAGGCACTGATCTCCACGTACCTCTTCAGTTTTCAAAGGATGTGAGGCCTCCGGTCGCGATGAGGTGGGGAACTAGGTCTTTCTCTGTGGTCTCCACAGGGGATTCACACATCCTTTCGTCTTGGGAGATGCAAGACGAGCCTGCATTCAAGTCACTGCAGGGATATCCGGCCTTATTTCGCGTCAGGGCATCGAGGTGTCCATTCCAATTGAGGCCGCAAACTCAGGGTCCCTCTCACATACCTAGAGCTGAGAGAAGCCTCCTCTTGAGGTGCTTGTGGTAAGGTGGTATTCCTCTGGAGTCGTAGCCAGGGACTAACCTCCCAACTCGAGTTGATTCTTGGTCCACGGAGCTCTTCGTGTTGCTACAGTGACCTCAGGATCCCTCTAGACTTGAAACAGTGTTCTTGGCGTTTCTCTGGAGTGCCATCAAGGAAATCAAGGCTCCTTTCATGTGTGATGTGCAACACAGAATTGCTCTGCACGCAGTGCAGGGGAATCGGGCCTCATCTCGCGGCGAGTGGGAAGTCTCATGGTTTTTCTCGAGTTGCGGCGGGAACCTGGGGTATATTCTCGAGTTACGACGGGGATGGCCCTTCCAGCCACGTGTTTGTTCAGCGACGTCAGGATTCCTGCCTAGTTGCGACGGACAACTCGGGATTCTCCTCGAGGCTTGGCAGGGCAATTGGGATGCCTCTCCATCTGAGGCGGGAGACCAAGGGTCCCTTTCCACGTGCCACAGGAATCCTGGGACTCCTATCAAGTTTCACGAGGAGTCAGGCATCGTCTCCTTTGGAGGCACTGATCTCCGCGTACCTCTGGAGTTTTCAAAGGATGTGAGGCCTCCGGTCGCGATGAGGTGGGGAACTAGGTCTTTCTCTGTGGTCTCCACAGGGGATTCAGACATCCTTTCATCTTGGGAGATGCAAGACGAGCTTGCATTCAAGTCACTGCAGGGATATCCAGCCTTATTTCACGTCAGTTCATCGCGGTGTCCATTCCACTTGAGGCCGCAAACTCAGGGTCCCTATCACATACCTAGAGCTGAGTGAAGCCTCCTCTTGAGGTGCTTGTGGTAAGGTGGTATTCCTCTGGAGTCGAAGCCAGGGACTAACCTCTCATCTCGAGTTGATTCTTGGTCCACGGAGCTCTTTCGTGTTGCTACAGTGACCTCAGGATCCCTCTAGCCTTGAAACAGTGTTCTTGGGGTTTCTCTGGAGTGCCACCATGGAAATCAAGGCTCCTTTCATGTGTGATGTGCAAGACGGAATTGCTCTGCACGCAGTGCAGGGGAATCGGGCCTCATCTCGCGGCGAGGGGGAAGTCTCATGGTTTTTCTCGAGTTGCGGCGGGAACCTGGGGTATATTCTCGAGTTACGACGGGGATGGCCCTTCCACACACGTGTCTCTTCAGCGACGTCAGTACTCCTGGCTAGTTGCGAGGGACAACTCGGGATTCTCCTCGAGGCTTGGCAGGGCAATTGGGACGCCTCTCCAGCTGAGGCGGGAGACCAAGGGTCCCTTTCCAGGTGCCACAGGAATCCTGGGACTCCTATCAAGTTTCACGAGGAGTCAGGCATCGTCTTCTTTGGCGGCACTGATCTCCGCGTACCTCTGGAGTTTTCAAAGGATGTGAGGCCTCCGGTCGCCATGAAGTGGGGAACTAGGTCTTTCTCTGTGGTCTCCACAGGGGATTCAGACATCCTTTCATCTTGGGAGATGCAAGAAGAGCCTGCATTCAAGTAACTGCAGGGATATGCGGCCTTATTTCACGTCAGTGCATCGCGGTGTCCATTCCACTTGAGGCCGCAAAATCGGGGTCCCTCTCACATACCTAGAGCTGAGAGAAGCCTCCTCTTGAGGTGCTTGTGGTAAGGTGGTATTCCTCTGGAGTCGTAGCCAGGAACTAACCTCCCAACTCGAGTTGATTCTTGGTCCACGGAGGTCTTCGTGTTGCTAGAGTGACCTCAGGATCCCTCTAGCCTTGAAACAGTGTTCTTGGGGTTTCTCTGGACTGCCATCAAGGAAATCAAGGCTCCTTTCATGTGTGATGTGCAACCCGGAATTGCTCTGCACGCAGTGCAGGGGAATCGGGCCTCATCTCGCGGCGAGGGGGAAGTCTCATGGTTTTTCTCAAGTTGCGGCGGGAACCTGGGGTATATTCTCGAGTTAAGACGGGGATGGCCTTTCCAGCCACGTGTTTGTTCAGCGACGTCAGGACTCCTGCCTAGTTGCGAGGGACAACTCGGGATTCTCCTCGAGGCTTGGCAGGGCAATTGGGACGCCTCTCCAGCTGAGGCGGGAGACCAAGGGTCCCTTTCCACGTGACACAGGAATCCTGGGACTCCTATCAAGTTTCACGAGGAGTCAGGCATTTCTCCTTTGGAGGCACTGATCTCCGCGTCCCTCTGGAGTTTTCAAAGGATGTGAGGCCCCCGGTCGCGATGAGGTGGGGAACTAGGTCTTTCTCTGTGGACTCCACAGGGGATTCAGACATCCTTTCGTCTTGGGAGATGCAAGACGAGCCTGCATTCAAGTCACTGCAGGGATATCCGGCCTTATTTCGCGTCAGGGCATCGCAGTGTCCATTCCACTTGAGGTCGCAAACTAAGGGTCCCTCTCACATACCTAGAGCTGAGAGAAGCCTCCTCTTGAGGTGCTTGTGGTAAGGTGGTATTCCTCTGGAGTCGAAGCCAGGGACTAACCTCTCATCTCGAGTTGATTCTTGGTCCACGGAGCTCTTTCGTGTTGCTACACTGACCTCAGGATCCCTCTAGCCTTGAATCAGTGTTCTTGGGGTTTCTCTGGAGTGCCATCAAGGAAGTCAAGGCTCCTTTCATGTGTGATGTGCAACACGGAATTGCTCTGCACGCAGTGCAGGGGAATCGGGCCTCCTCTCGCGGCGAGGGGGAAGTCTCATGCTTTTTCTTGAGTTGCGGCGGAAACCTGGGGTATATTCTCGAGTTACGACGGGGATGGTCCTTCCAGCCACGTGTTTGTTCAGCGACGTCAGGACTCCTGCCTAGTTGCGAGGGACAACTCGGGATTCTCCTCGAGGCTTGGCAGGGCAATTGGGACGCCTCTCCAGCTGAGGCGGGAGACCAAGGGTCCCTTTCCACGTGCCACAGGAATCCTGGGACTCCTATCAAGTTTCACGAGGAGTCAGGCATCGGCTCCTTTGGAGGCACTGATCTCCGCGTACCTCTGGAGTTTTCAAAGGATGTGAGGCCTCCGGTCGCGATGAGGTGGGGAACTAGGTCTTTCTCTGTGGTCTCCACAGGGGATTCAGACATCCTTTCATCTTGGGAGATGCAAGACGAGCCTGCATTCAAGTCACTGCAGGGATATCCGGCCTTATTTCACGTCAGGGCATCGCGGTGTCCATTCCACTTGAGGCCGCAAAATCAGGGTCCCTCTCACATACCTAGAGCTGAGAGAAGCCTCCACTTGAGGTGCTTGTGGTAAGGTGGTATTCCTCTGGAGTCGAAGCCAGGGACTAACCTCTCATCTCGAGCTGATTTTTGGTCCATGGAGCTCTTTCGTGTTGCTACAGTTACCTCAGGATCCCTCTAGCCTTGAAACAGTGTTCTTGGGGTTTCTCTGGAGTGCCACCATGGAAATCAAGGCTCCTTTCATGTGTTATGTGCAACACGGAATTGCTCTGCACGCAGTGCAGGGGAATCGGGCCTCATCTCGCGGTGAGGGGGAAGTCTCATGGTTTTACTCGAGTTGCGGCGGGAACCTGGGGTATATTCTCGAGTTACGACGGGGATGGCCCTTCCACCCACGTGTTTGTTCAGCGACGGGAGGACTCCTGCCTAGTTGCGAGGGACAACTCGGGATTCTCCTCGAGGCTTGGCAGGGCAATTGGGACGCCTCTCCAGCTGAGGCGGGAGACCAAGGGTCCCTTTGTATGTGCCACAGGAATTCTGGGACTCCTATCAAGTTTCACGAGGAGTCAGGCATCGTCTCCTTTGGAGGCACTGATCTCTGCGTACCTCTGGAGTTTTCCAAGGATGTGAGGCCTCCGGTCGCCATGAGGTGGGGAACTAGGTCTTTCTCTGTGGTCTCCACAGTGGATTGAGACATCCTTTCGTCTTGGGAGATGCAAGACGAGCCTGCATTCAAGTCACTGCAGGGATATCCGGCCTTATTTCACGTCAGGGCATCGCAGTGACAATTCCACTTGAGGCCGCAAACTCAGGGTCCCTCTCACATAGCTAGAGCTGAGAGAAGCCTCCTCTTGAGGTGCTTGTGGTAAGGTGGTATTCCTCTGGAGTCGAAGCCAGGGACTAACCTCTCATCTCGAGTTGATTCTTGGTCCACGGAGCTCTTTCGTGTTGCTACACTGACCTCAGGATCCCTCTAGCCTTGAATCAGTGTTCTTGGGGTTTCTCTGGAGTGCCATCAAGGAAATCAAGGCTCCTTTCATGTGTGATGTGCAAGACGGAATTGCTCTGCACGCAGTGCAGGGGAATCGGGCCTCATCTCGCGGCGAGGGGGAGGTCTCATGGTTTTGCTCGAGTTGTGGCGGGAACCTGGGGTATATTCTCGAGTTACGACGGGGATGGCCCTTCCACACATGTGTTTGTTCAGCGACGTCAGGACTCCTGCCTAGTTGCGAGGCACAACTCGGGATTCTCCTCGAGGCTTGGCAGGGCAATTGGGACGCCTCTCCAGCTGAGGCGGGAGACCAAGGGTCCCTTTCCACGTGCCACAGGAATCCTGGGACTCCTATCAATTTTCACGAGGAGTCAGGCATCGTCTCCCTTGGAGGCACTGATCTCCACGTACCTCTTCAGTTTTCAAAGGATGTGAAGCCTCCGGTCGCGATGAGGTGGGGAACTAGGTCTTTCTCTGTGGTCTCCACAGGGGATTCAGACATCCTTTCGTCTTGGGAGATGCAAGACGAGCCTGCATTCAAGTCACTGCAGGGATATCCGGCCTTATTTCGCGTCAGGGCATCGAGGTGTCCATTCCAATTGAGGCCGCAAACTCAGGGTCCCTCTCACATACCTAGAGCTGAGAGAAGCCTCCTCTTGAGGTGCTTGTGGTAAGGTGGTATTCCTCTGGAGTCGTAGCCAGGGACTAACCTCCCAACTCGAGTTGATTCTTGGTCCACGGAGCTCTTCGTGTTGCTACAGTGACCTCAGGATCCCTCTAGACTTGAAACAGTGTTCTTGGCGTTTCTCTGGAGTGCCATCAAGGAAATCAAGGCTCCTTTCATGTGTGATGTGCAACACGGAATTGCTCTGCACGCAGTGCAGGGGAATCGGGCCTCATCTCGCGGCGAGTGGGAAGTCTCATGGTTTTTCTCGAGTTGCGGCGGGAACCTGGGGTATATTCTCGAGTTACGACGGGGATGGCCCTTCCAGCCACGTGTTTGTTCAGCGACGTCAGGATTCCTGCCTAGTTGCGACGGACAACTCGGGATTCTCCTCGAGGCTTGGCAGGGCAATTGGGATGCCTCTCCATCTGAGGCGGGAGACCAAGGGTCCCTTTCCACGTGCCACAGGAATCCTGGGACTCCTATCAAGTTTCACGAGGAGTCAGGCATCGTCTCCTTTGGAGGCACTGATCTCCGCGTACCTCTGGAGTTTTCAAAGGATGTGAGGCCTCCGGTCGCGATGAGGTGGGGAACTAGGTCTTTCTCTGTGGTCTCCACAGGGGATTCAGACATCCTTTCATCTTGGGAGATGCAAGACGAGCTTGCATTCAAGTCACTGCAGGGATATCCAGCCTTATTTCACGTCAGTTCATCGCGGTGTCCATTCCACTTGAGGCCGCAAACTCAGGGTCCCTATCACATACCTAGAGCTGAGAGAAGCCTCCTCTTGAGGTGCTTGTGGTAAGGTGGTATTCCTCTGGAGTCGAAGCCAGGGACTAACCTCTCATCTCGAGTTGATTCTTGGTCCACGGAGCTCTTTCGTGTTGCTACAGTGACCTCAGGATCCCTCTAGCCTTGAAACAGTGTTCTTGGGGTTTCTCTGGAGTGCCACCATGGAAATCAAGGCTCCTTTCATGTGTGATGTGCAAGACGGAATTGCTCTGCACGCAGTGCAGGGGAATCGGGCCTCATCTCGCGGCGAGGGGGAAGTCTCATGGTTTTTCTCGAGTTGCGGTGGGAACCTGGGGTATATTCTCGAGTTACGACGGGGATGGCCCTTCCACACACGTGTCTCTTCAGCGACGTCAGTACTCCTGGCTAGTTGCGAGGGACAACTCGGGATTCTCCTCGAGGCTTGGCAGGGCAATTGGGACGCCTCTCCAGCTGAGGCGGGAGACCAAGGGTCCCTTTCCAGGTGCCACAGGAATCCTGGGACTCCTATCAAGTTTCACGAGGAGTCAGGCATCGTCTTCTTTGGCGGCACTGATCTCCGCGTACCTCTGGAGTTTTCAAAGGATGTGAGGCCTCCGGTCGCCATGAAGTGGGGAACTAGGTCTTTCTCTGTGGTCTCCACAGGGGATTCAGACATCCTTTCATCTTGGGAGATGCAAGAAGAGCCTGCATTCAAGTAACTGCAGGGATATGCGGCCTTATTTCACGTCAGTGCATCGCGGTGTCCATTCCACTTGAGGCCGCAAAATCGGGGTCCCTCTCACATACCTAGAGCTGAGAGAAGCCTCCTCTTGAGGTGCTTGTGGTAAGGTGGTATTCCTCTGGAGTCGTAGCCAGGAACTAACCTCCCAACTCGAGTTGATTCTTGGTCCACGGAGGTCTTCGTGTTGCTAGAGTGACCTCAGGATCCCTCTAGCCTTGAAACAGTGTTCTTGGGGTTTCTCTGGACTGCCATCAAGGAAATCAAGGCTCCTTTCATGTGTGATGTGCAACCCGGAATTGCTCTGCACGCAGTGCAGGGGAATCGGGCCTCATCTCGCGGCGAGGGGGAAGTCTCATGGTTTTTCTCAAGTTGCGGCGGGAACCTGGGGTATATTCTCGAGTTAAGACGGGGATGGCCTTTCCAGCCACGTGTTTGTTCAGCGACGTCAGGACTCCTGCCTAGTTGCGAGGGACAACTCGGGATTCTCCTCGAGGCTTGGCAGGGCAATTGGGACGCCTCTCCAGCTGAGGCGGGAGACCAAGGGTCCCTTTCCACGTGCCACAGGAATCCTGGGACTCCTATCAAGTTTCACGAGGAGTCAGGCATTTCTCCTTTGGAGGCACTGATCTCCGCGTCCCTCTGGAGTTTTCAAAGGATGTGAGGCCCCCGGTCGCGATGAGGTGGGGAACTAGGTTTTTCTCTGTGGACTCCACAGGGGATTCAGACATCCTTTCGTCTTGGGAGATGCAAGACGAGCCTGCATTCAAGTCACTGCAGGGATATCCGGCCTTATTTCGCGTCAGGGCATCGCAGTGTCCATTCCACTTGAGGTCGCAAACTCAGGGTCCCTCTCACATACCTAGAGCTGAGAGAAGCCTCCTCTTGAGGTGCTTGTGGTAAGGTGGTATTCCTCTGGAGTCGAAGCCAGGGACTAACCTCTCATCTCGAGTTGATTCTTGGTCCACGGAGCTCTTTCGTGTTGCTACACTGACCTCAGGATCCCTCTAGCCTTGAATCAGTGTTCTTGGGGTTTCTCTGGAGTGCCATCAAGGAAGTCAAGGCTCCTTTCATGTGTGATGTGCAACACGGAATTGCTCTGCACGCAGTGCAGGGGAATCGGGCCTCCTCTCGCGGCGAGGGGGAAGTCTCATGCTTTTTCTTGAGTTGCGGCGGAAACCTGGGGTATATTCTCGAGTTACGACGGGGATGGTCCTTCCAGCCACGTGTTTGTTCAGCGACGTCAGGACTCCTGCCTAGTTGCGAGGGACAACTCGGGATTCTCCTCGAGGCTTGGCAGGGCAATTGGGACGCCTCTCCAGCTGAGGCGGGAGACCAAGGGTCCCTTTCCACGTGCCACAGGAATCCTGGGACTCCTATCAAGTTTCACGAGGAGTCAGGCATCGGCTCCTTTGGAGGCACTGATCTCCGCGTACCTCTTCAGTTTTCAAAGGATGTGAGGCCTCCGGTCGCGATGAGGTGGGGAACTAGGTCTTTCTCTGTGGTCTCCACAGGGGATTCAGACATCCTTTCGTCTTGGGAGATGCAAGACGAGCCTGCATTCAAGTCACTGCAGGGATATCCGGCCTTATTTCGCGTCAGGGCATCGCGGTGTCCATTCCAATTGAGGCCGCAAACTCAGGGTCCCTCTCACATACCTAGAGCTGAGAGAAGCCTCCTCTTGAGGTGCTTGTGGTAAGGTGGTATTCCTCTGGAGTCGAAGCCAGGGAATAACCTCTCATCTCGAGCTGATTTTTGGTCCACGGAGCTCTTTCGTGTTGCTACAGTTACCTCAGGATCACTCTAGCCTTGAAACAGCGTTCTTGGGGTTACTCTGGAGTGCCATCAATGAAATCAAGGCTCCTTTCACGTGTGATGTGCAACACGGAATTGCTCTGCACGCAGTGCAGGGGAACTGGGCCTCATCTCGCGGCGAGGGGGAAGTCTCATGCTTTTTCTCGAGTTGCGGCGGGAACCTGGGGTATATTCTCGAGTTACGCCGGGGATGGCCCTTCCACACACTTGTTTGTTCAGCGACGTAAGGACTCCTGCCTAGTTGCAAGGGACAGCTCTGGATTCTCCTGGGGGCTTGGCAGGGCAATTGGGACACCTCTCCAGCTGAGGCGGGAGACCAAGGGCCCCTTTCCACATGCCACCTGAATCCTGGGGCTCCTATCAAGTTTCATGAGCAGTCAGGCATCGTTTCCTTTGGAGGCACTGATCTCCGCGTACCTCTGGGATTTTCAAAGGATGTGAGGCCTCCGGTCGCGATGAGATGGGAAACTAGGTCTTTCTCTGTGGTCTCCACAGGGGATTCAGACATCCTTTCGTCTTGGGAGATGAAAGACGAGCCTGCATTCAAGTCACTGCAGGGATATCCGGTCTTATTTCGAGTCAGGGCATCGCGGTGTCCATTCCACTTGAGGCCGCAAACTCAGGGTCCCTCTCACATACATAGAGCTGAGTGAAGCCTCCTCTTGAGGTGCTTGTGGTAAGGTGGTATTCCTCTGGAGTCGAAGCCAGGGACTAACCTCTCATCTCGAGTTGATTCTTGGTCCACGGAGCTCTTTCGTGTTGCTACAGTGACCTCAGGATCCCTCTAGCCTTGAAACAATGTTCTTGGGGTTTCTCTGGAGTGCCATCAAGGAAATCAAGGCTCCTTTCATGTGTGATGTGCAACACGGAATTGCTCTGCACGCAGTGCAGGGGAATCGGGCCTCATCTCGCGGCGAGGGGGAAGTCTCATGGTTTTTCTCGAGTTGCGGCGGGAACCTGGGGTATATTCTCGAGTTACGACGGGGATAGCCCTTCCACACACGTGTTTCTTCAGCGACGTCAGTACTCCTGGCTAGTTGCGAGGGACAACTCGGGATTCTCCTCGAGGCTTGGCAGGGCAATTGGGACGCCTCTCCAGCTGAGGCGGGAGACCAAGGGTCCCTTTCCACGTGCCACAGGAATCCTGGGACTCCTATCAAGTTTCACGAGGAGTCAGGCATCTTCTCCTTTGGATGCACTGATCTCCGTGTACCTCTGGAGTTTTCAAAGGATGTGAGGCCTCCGGTCGCCATGAAGTCGGGAACTAGGTCTTTCTCTGTGGTCTCCACAGGGGATTCAGACATCCTTTCGTCTTGGGAGATGCAAGAAGAGCCTGCATTCAAGTAACTGCAGGGATATCCGGCCTTATTTCACGTCAGTGCATCGCGGTGTCCATTCCACTTGAGGCCGCAAAATCAGGGTCCCTCTCACATACCTAGAGCTGAGAGAAGCCTCCTCTTGAGGTGCTTGTGGTAAGGTGGTATTCCTCTGGAGTCGTAGCCAGGAACTAACCTCCCAACTCGAGTTGATTCTTGGTCCACGGAGGTCTTCGTGTTGCTAGAGTGACCTCAGGATCCCTCTAGCCTTGAAACAGTGTTCTTGGGGTTTCTCTGGACTGCCATCAAGGAAATCAAGGCTCCTTTCATGTGTGATGTGCAACCCGGAATTGCTCTGCATGCAGTGCAGGGGAATCGGGCCTCATCTCGCGGCGAGGGGGAAGTCTCATGGTTTTTCTCAAGTTGCGGCGGGAACCTGGGGTATATTCTCGAGTTAAGACGGGGATGGCCTTTCCAGCCACGTGTTTGTTCAGCGACGTCAGGACTCCTGCCTAGTTGCGAGGGACAACTCGGGATTCTCCTCGAGGCTTGGCAGGGCAATTGGGACGCCTCTCCAGCTGAGGCGGGAGACCAAGGGTCCCTTTCCACGTGCCACAGGAATCCTGGGACTCCTATCAAGTTTCACGAGGAGTCAGGCATCGTCTCCTTTGGATGCACTGATCTCCACGTACCTCTGGAGTTTTCAAAGGATGTGAGGCCTCCGGTCGCGATGAGGTGGGGAACTAGGTCTTTCCCTGTGGTCTCCACAGGTTATTCAGACATCCTTTCGTCTTGGGAGATGCAAGACGAGCCTGCATTCAAGTCACTGCAGGGATATCTGGCTTTATTTCGCGTCAGGGTATCGCAGTGTCAATTCCACTTGAGGCCGCAAACTCAGGGTCCCTCTCACATACCTAGAGCTGAGAGGAGCCTCCTCTTGAGGTGCTTGTGGTAAGGTGGTATTCCTCTGGAGTCGAAGCCAGGGACTAACCTCTCATCTCGAGTTGATTTTTGGTCCACGGAGCTCTTTCGTGTTGCTACAGTGACCTCAGGATCCCTCTAGCCTTGAAACAGTGTTCTTGGGGTTAATCTGGAGTGCCATCAAGGAAATCAAGGCTACTTTCCTGTGTGATGTGCAACACGGAATGGCTCTGCACGCAGTGCAGGGGAATTGGGCCTCATCTCGCGGCGAGGGGGAAGTCTCATGCTTTTTCTCGAGTTGCGGCGGGAACCTGGGGTATATTCTCGAGTTACGACGGGGATGGCCGTTACACACACGTGTTTGTTCAACGACGTCAGCACTCCTGCCTAGTTGCAAGGGACAGCTCGGGATTCTCCTCGAGGCTTGGCAGGGCAATTGGGACGCCTCTCCAGCTGAGGCGGGAGACCAAGGGCCCCTTTCCACGTGCCACAGGAATCTTGGGACTCCTATCAAGTTTCATGAGCAGGCATCGTTTCCTTTGGAGGCACTGATCTCCGCGTTCCTCTGGGATTTTCAAAGGATGTGAGGCCTCCGGTCGCGATGAGATGGGAAACTAGGTCTTTCTCTGTGGTCTCCACAGGGGATTCATACATCCTTTCGTCTTGGGAGATGCAAGACGAGCCTGCATTCAAGTCACTGCAGGGATATCCGGCCTTATTTCACGTCAGTGCATCGTGGTGTCCATTCCCCTTGAGGCCGCAAACTCAGGGTCCCTCTCACATACCTAGAGCTGAGAGAAGCCTCCTCTTGAGGTGCTTGTGGTAAGGTGGTATTCCTCTGGAGTCGAAGCCAGGGACTAACCTCTCATCTCGAGTTGATTCTTGGTCCACGGAGCTCTTTCGTGTTGCTACAGTGACCTCAGGATCCCTCTAGCCTTGAAACAGTGTTCTTGGGGTTTCTCTGGAGTGCCATCAAGGAAATCAAGGCTCCTTTCATGTGTGATGTGCAAGACGAAATTGCTCTGCACGCAGTGCAGGGGAATCGGGCCTCATCTCGCGGCGAGTGGGAAGTCTCATGGTTTTTCTCGAGTTGCGGCAGGAACCTGGGGTATATTTCGAGTTACGACGGGGATGGCCCTTCCACCCACGTGTTTCTTCAGCGACGTCAGGATTCCTGCCTAGTTGCGACGGACAGCTCGGGATTCTCCTCGAGGCTTGGCAGGGCAATTGGGACGCCTCTCCAGCTGAGGCGGGAGACCAAGGATCCCTTTCCACGTGCCACAGGAATCCTGGGACTCCTATCAATTTTCACGAGGAGTCAGGCATCGTCTCCTTTGGAGGCACTCATCTCCGCGTACCTCTCGAGTTTTCAAAGGATGTGAGGCCTCCGGTCGCGATGAGGTGGGGAACTAGGTCTTTCTCTGTGGTCTCCACAGGGGATTCAGACATCCTTTCGTCTTGGGAGATGCAAGACGAGCCTGCATTCTAGTCACTGCAGGGATATCCGGCCTTATTTCGCGTCAGGGCATCGCGGTGTCCATTCCACTTGAGGCCGCAAACTCAGGGTCCCTCTCACATACCTAGAGCTGAGAGAAGCCTCCTCTTGAGGTGCTTGTGGTAAGGTGGTATTCCTCTGGAGTCGTAGCCAGGGACTAACCTCCCAACTCGAGTTGATTCTTGGTCCACGGAGCTCTTCGTGTTGCTACAGTGACCTCAGGATCCCTCTAGACTTGAAACAGTGTTCTTGGGGTTTCTCTGGAGTGCCATCAAGGAAATCAAGGCTCCTTTCATGTGTGATGTGCAACACGGAATTGCTCTGCACGCAGTGCAGGGGAATCGGGCCTCATCTCGCGGCGAGTGGGAAGTCTCATGGTTTTTCTCGAGTTGCGGCGGGAACCTGGGGTATATTCTCGAGTTACGATGGGGATGGCCCTTCCAGCCACGTGTTTGTTCAGCGACGTCAGGATTCCTGCCTAGTTGCGACGGACAACTCGGGATTCTCCTCGAGGCTTGGCAGGGCAATTGGGACGCCTCTCCAGCTGAGGCGGGAGACCAAGGGTCCCTTTCCACGTGCCACAGGAATCCTGGGACTCCTATCAAGTTTCACGAGGAGTCAGGCATCGTCTCCTTTGGAGGCACTGATCTCCGCGTACCTCTGGAGTTTTCAAAGGATGTGAGGCCTCCGGTCGCGATGAGGTGGGGAACTAGGTCTTTCTCTGTGGTCTCCACAGGGGATTCAGACATCCTTTCATCTTGGGAGATGCAAGACGAGCTTGCATTCAAGTCACTGCAGGGATATCCAGCCTTATTTCACGTCAGTTCATCGCGGTGTCCATTCCACTTGAGGCCGCAAAATCAGGTTCCCTCTCACATACCTAGAGCTGAGAGAAGCCTCCACTTGAGGTGCTTGTGGTAAGGTGGTATTCCTCTGGAGTCGAAGCCAGGGAATAACCTCTCATCTCGAGCTGATTTTTGGTCCACGGAGCTCTTTCGTGTTGCTACAGTTACCTCAGGATCCCTCTAGCCTTGAAACAGCGTTCTTGGGGTTACTCTGGAGTGCCATCAATGAAATCAAGGCTCCTTTCACGTGTGATGTGCAACACGGAATTGCTCTGCACGCAGTGCAGGGGAACTGGGCCTCATCTCGCGGCGAGGGGGAAGTCTCATGCTTTTTCTCGAGTTGCGGCGGGAACCTGGGGTATATTCTCGAGTTACGCCGGGGATGGCCCTTCCACACACTTGTTTGTTCAGCGACGTAAGGACTCCTGCCTAGTTGCAAGGGACAGCTCTGGATTCTCCTGGGGGCTTGGCAGGGCAATTGGGACACCTCTCCAGCTGAGGCGGGAGACCAAGGGCCCCTTTCCACATGCCACCTGAATCCTGAGGCTCCTATCAAGTTTCATGAGCAGTCAGGCATCGTTTCCTTTGGAGGCACTGATCTCCGCGTACCTCTGGGATTTTCAAAGGATGTGAGGCCTCCGGTCGCGATGAGATGGGAAACTAGGTCTTTCTCTGTGGTCTCCACAGGGGATTCAGACATCCTTTCGTCTTGGGAGATGAAAGACGAGCCTGCATTCAAGTCACTGCAGGGATATCCGGTCTTATTTCGAGTCAGGGCATCGCGGTGTCCATTCCACTTGAGGCCGCAAACTCAGGGTCCCTCTCACATACATAGAGCTGAGTGAAGCCTCCTCTTGAGGTGCTTGTGGTAAGGTGGTATTCCTCTGGAGTCGAAGCCAGGGACTAACCTCTCATCTCGAGTTGATTCTTGGTCCACGGAGCTCTTTCGTGTTGCTACAGTGACCTCAGGATCCCTCTAGCCTTGAAACAATGTTCTTGGGGTTTCTCTGGAGTGCCATCAAGGAAATCAAGGCTCCTTTCATGTGTGATGTGCAACACGGAATTGCTCTGCACGCAGTGCAGGGGAATCGGGCCTCATCTCGCGGCGAGGGGGAAGTCTCATGGTTTTTCTCGAGTTGCGGCGGGAACCTGGGGTATATTCTCGAGTTACGACGGGGATAGCCCTTCCACACACGTGTTTCTTCAGCGACGTCAGTACTCCTGGCTAGTTGCGAGGGACAACTCGGGATTCTCCTCGAGGCTTGGCAGGGCAATTGGGACGCCTCTCCAGCTGAGGCGGGAGACCAAGGGTCCCTTTCCACGTGCCACAGGAATCCTGGGACTCCTATCAAGTTTCACGAGGAGTCAGGCATCTTCTCCTTTGGATGCACTGATCTCCGTGTACCTCTGGAGTTTTCAAAGGATGTGAGGCCTCCGGTCGCCATGAAGTCGGGAACTAGGTCTTTCTCTGTGGTCTCCACAGGGGATTCAGACATCCTTTCGTCTTGGGAGATGCAAGAAGAGCCTGCATTCAAGTAACTGCAGGGATATCCGGCCTTATTTCACGTCAGTGCATCGCGGTGTCCATTCCACTTGAGGCCGCAAAATCAGGGTCCCTCTCACATACCTAGAGCTGAGAGAAGCCTCCTCTTGAGGTGCTTGTGGTAAGGTGGTATTCCTCTGGAGTCGTAGCCAGGAACTAACCTCCCAACTCGAGTTGATTCTTGGTCCACGGAGGTCTTCGTGTTGCTAGAGTGACCTCAGGATCCCTCTAGCCTTGAAACAGTGTTCTTGGGGTTTCTCTGGACTGCCATCAAGGAAATCAAGGCTCCTTTCATGTGTGATGTGCAACCCGGAATTGCTCTGCATGCAGTGCAGGGGAATCGGGCCTCATCTCGCGGCGAGGGGGAAGTCTCATGGTTTTTCTCAAGTTGCGGCGGGAACCTGGGGTATATTCTCGAGTTAAGACGGGGATGGCCTTTCCAGCCACGTGTTTGTTCAGCGACGTCAGGACTCCTGCCTAGTTGCGAGGGACAACTCGGGATTCTCCTCGAGGCTTGGCAGGGCAATTGGGACGCCTCTCCAGCTGAGGCGGGAGACCAAGGGTCCCTTTCCACGTGCCACAGGAATCCTGGGACTCCTATCAAGTTTCACGAGGAGTCAGGCATCGTCTCCTTTGGATGCACTGATCTCCACGTACCTCTGGAGTTTTCAAAGGATGTGAGGCCTCCGATCGCGATGAGGTGGGGAACTAGGTCTTTCCCTGTGGTCTCCACAGGTTATTCAGACATCCTTTCGTCTTGGGAGATGCAAGACGAGCCTGCATTCAAGTCACTGCAGGGATATCTGGCTTTATTTCGCGTCAGGGTATCGCAGTGTCAATTCCACTTGAGGCCGCAAAATCAGGGTCCCTCTCACATAGCTAGAGCTGAGAGAAGCCTCCTCTTGAGGTGCTTGTGGTAAGGTGGTATTCCTCTGGAGTCGAAGCCAGGGACTAACCTCTCATCTCGAGTTGATTTTTGGTCCACGGAGCTCTTTCGTGTTGCTACAGTGACCTCAGGATCCCTCTAGCCTTGAAACAGTGTTCTTGGGGTTTCTCTGGAGTGCCATCAAGGAAATCAAGGCTCCTTTCATGTGTGATGTGCAACACGGAATTGCTCTGCACGCAGTGCAGGGGAATCGGGCCTCATCTCGTGGCGAGGGGGAAGTCTCATGGTTTTTCTCGAGTTGCGGCGGGAACCTGGGGTATATTCTCGAGTTACATCGGGGATGGCCCTTCCACCCACGTGTTTGTTCACCGACGGCAGGACTCCTGCCTAGTTGCGAGGGACAACTCGGGATTCTCCTCGAGGCTTGGCAGGGCAATTGGGACGCCTCTCCAGCTGAGGCGGGAGACCAAGGGTCCCTTTCCACGTGCCACAGGAATCCTGGGACTCCTATCAATTTTCACGAGGAGTCAGGTATCGTCTCCCTTGTAGGCACTGATCTCCGCGTACCTCTTCAGTTTTCAAAGGATGTGAGGCCTCCGGTCGCGATGAGGTGGGGAACTAGGTCTTTCTCTGTGGTCTCCACAGGTTATTCAGACATCCTTTCGTCTTGGGAGATGCAAGACGAGCCTGCATTCAAGTCACTGCAGGGATATCCGGCCTTATTTCGCGTCAGGGCATCGCAGTGTCCACTCCACTTGAGGCGGCAAATTGAGGGTCCCTCTCACATACATAGAGCTGAGAGAAGCCTCCTCTTGAGGTGCTTGTGGTAAAGTGGTATTCCTCTGGAGTCGAAGCCAGGGACTAACCTCTCATCTCGAGTTGATTCTTGGTCCACGGAGCTCTTTCGTGTTGCTACAGTGACCTCAGGATCCCTCTAGCCTTGTAACAGTGTTCTTGGGGTTTCTCTGGTGTGCCATCAAGGAAATCAAGGCTCCTTTCATGTGTGATGTGCAAGACGGAATTGCTCTGCAAGCAGTGCAGGGGAATCGGGCCTCATCTCGCGGCGAGGGGGAAGTCTCATGGTTTTTCTCGACTTGCGGCGGGAACCTGGGGTATATTCTCGAGTTACGACGGGGATGGCCCTTCCAGCCACGTGTTTGTTCAGCGACGTCAGGACTCCTGCCTAGTTGCGACGGACAACTCGGGATTCTCCTCGAGGCTTGGCAGGGCAATTGGGACGCCTCTCCAGCTGAGGCGGGAGACCAAGGGTCCCTTTCCACGTGCCACAGGAATCCTGGGACTCCTATCAAGTTTCACGAGGAGTCAGGCATCGTCTCCTTTGGATGCACTGATCTCCGCGTACCTCTGGAGTTTTCAAAGGATGTGAGGCCTCCGGTCGCGATGAGGTGGGGAACTAGGTCTTTCTCTGTGGTCTACACAGGTGATTCAGACATCCTTTCGTCTTGGGAGATGCAAGACGAGCCTGCATTCAAGTCACTGCAGAGATATCCGGCTTTATTTCGAGTCAGGGCATCGCGGTGTCCATTGCACTTTAGACCGCAAACTCAGGGTCCCTCTCACATACCTAGAGCTGAGAGAAGCCTCCTCTTGAGGTGCTTGTGGTAAGGTGGTATTCCTCTGGAGTCGAAGCCAGGGACTAACCTCTCATCTCGAGCTGATTTTTGGTCCACGGAGCTCTTTCGTGTTGCTACAGTGACCTCAGGATCCCTCTAGCCTTGAAACAGTGTTCTTGGGGTTTCTCTGGAGTGCCATCAAGGAAATCAAGGCTCCTTCATGTGTGACGTGCAACACGGAATTGCTCTGCACGCAGTGCAGGGGAATCGGGCCTCATCTCGCGGCGAGGGGGAAGTCTCATGCTTTTTCTCGAGTTGCGGCGGGAACCTGGGGTATATTCTCGAGTTAAGACGGGGATGGCCCTTCCAGCCACGTGTTTGTTCAGCGACGGCAGGACTCCTGCCTAGTTGCGAGGGACAACTCGGGATTCTCCTCGAGGCTTGGCAGGACAATTGGGACGCCTCTCCATCTGAGGCGGGAGACCAAGGGTCCCTTTCCACGTGCCACAGGAATCCTGGGACTCCTATAAAGTTTCAGGAGAAGTCAGGCTTCGTCTCCTTTGGAGGCACTGATCTCTGCGTACCTCTGGAGTTTTCCAAGGATGTGAGGCCTCCGGTCGCCATGAGGTGGGGAACTAGGTCTTTCTCTGTGGTCTCCACAGGGGATTGAGACATCCTTTCGTCTTGGGAGATGCAAGACGAGCCTGCATTCAAGTCACTGCAGGGACATCCGGCCTTATTTCGCGTCAGGGCATCGCAGTGTCCACTCCACTTGAGGCGGCAAATTCAGGGTCCCTCTCACATACATAGAGCTGAGAGAAGCCTCCTCTTGAGGTGCTTGTGGTAAGGTGGTATTCCTCTGGAGTCGAAGCCAGGGACTAACCTCTCATCTCGAGTTGATTCTTGGTCCACGGAGCTCTTTCGTGTTGCTACAGTGACCTCAGGATCAATCTAGCCTTGAAACAGTGTTCTTGGGGTTTCTCTGGAGTGCCATCAAGGAAATCAAGGCTCCTTTGATGTGTGATGTGCAAGACGGAATTGCTCTGCACGCAGTGCAGGGGAATCGGGCCTCATCTCGCGGCGAGGGGGAAGTCTCATGGTTTTTCTCGAGTTGCGGCGGGAACCTGGGGTATATTCTCGAGTTACGACGGGGATGGCCCTTCCAGCCACGTGTTTGTTCAGCGATGTCAGGACTCCTGCCTATTTGCGACGGACAACTCGGGATTCTCCTCGAGGCTTGGCAGGGCAATTGGGACGCCTCTCCAGCTGAGGCGGGAGACCAAGGGTCCCTTTCCACGTGCCACAGGAATCCTGGGACTCCTATCAAGTTTCACGAGGAGTCAGGCATCGTCTCCTTTGGATGCACTGATCTCCGCGTACCTCTGGAGTTTTCAAAGGATGTGAGGCCTCCGGTCGCGATGAGGTGGGGAACTAGGTCTTTCTCTGTGGTCTACACAGGTGATTCAGACATCCTTTCTTCTTGGGAGATGCAAGACGAGCCTGCATTCAAGTCACTGCAGAGATATCCGGCCTTATTTCGAGTCAGGGCATCGCGGTGTCCATTGCACTTTAGACCGCAAACTCAGGGTCCCTCTCACATACCTAGAGCTGAGAGGAGCCTCCTCTTGAGGTGCTTGTGGTAAGGTGGTATTCCTCTGGAGTCGAAGCCAGGGACTAACCTCTCATCTCGAGTTGATTTTTGGTCCACGGAGCTCTTTCGTGTTGCTACAGTGACCTCAGGATCCCTCTAGCCTTGAAACAGTGTTCTTGGGGTTAATCTGGAGTGCCATCAAGGAAATCAAGGCTACTTTCCTGTGTGATGTGCAACACGGAATGGCTCTGCACGCAGTGCAGGGGAATTGGGCCTCATCTCGCGGCGAGGGGGAAGTCTCATGCTTTTTCTCGAGTTGCGGCGGGAACCTGGGGTATATTCTCGAGTTACGACGGGGATGGCCGTTACACACACGTGTTTGTTCAACGACGTCAGCACTCCTGCCTAGTTGCAAGGGACAGCTCGGGATTCTCCTCGAGGCTTGGCAGGGCAATTGGGACGCCTCTCCAGCTGAGGCGGGAGACCAAGGGCCCCTTTCCACGTGCCACAGGAATCTTGGGACTCCTATCAAGTTTCATGAGCAGGCATCGTTTCCTTTGGAGGCACTGATCTCCGCGTTCCTCTGGGATTTTCAAAGGATGTGAGGCCTCCGGTCGCGATGAGATGGGAAACTAGGTCTTTCTCTGTGGTCTCCACAGGGGATTCATACATCCTTTCGTCTTGGGAGATGCAAGACGAGCCTGCATTCAAGTCACTGCAGGGATATCCGGCCTTATTTCACGTCAGTGCATCGTGGTGTCCATTCCCCTTGAGGCCGCAAACTCAGGGTCCCTCTCACATACCTAGAGCTGAGAGAAGCCTCCTCTTGAGCTGCTTGTGGTAAGGTGGTATTCCTCTGGAGTCGAAGCCAGGGACTAACCTCTCATCTCGAGTTGATTCTTGGTCCACGGAGCTCTTTCGTGTTGCTACAGTGACCTCAGGATCCCTCTAGCCTTGAAACAGTGTTCTTGGGGTTTCTCTGGAGTGCCATCAAGGAAATCAAGGCTCCTTTCATGTGTGATGTGCAACACGGAATTGCTCTGCACGCAGTGCAGGGGAATCGGGCCTCATCTCGCGGCGAGTGGGAAGTCTCATGGTTTTTCTCGAGTTGCGGCAGGAACCTGGGGTATATTTCGAGTTACGACGGGGATGGCCCTTCCACCCACGTGTTTCTTCAGCGACGTCAGGATTCCTGCCTAGTTGCGACGGACAGCTCGGGATTCTCCTCGAGGCTTGGCAGGGCAATTGGGACGCCTCTCCAGCTGAGGCGGGAGACCAAGGATCCCTTTCCACGTGCCACAGGAATCCTGGGACTCCTATCAATTTTCACGAGGAGTCAGGCATCGTCTCCTTTGGAGGCACTCATCTCCGCGTACCTCTCGAGTTTTCAAAGGATGTGAGGCCTCCGGTCGCGATGAGGTGGGGAACTAGGTCTTTCTCTGTGGTCTCCACAGGGGATTCAGACATCCTTTCGTCTTGGGAGATGCAAGACGAGCCTGCATTCTAGTCACTGCAGGGATATCCGGCCTTATTTCGCGTCAGGGCATCGCGGTGTCCATTCCACTTGAGGCCGCAAAATCAGGGTCCCTCTCACATACCTAGAACTGAAAGAAGCCTCCTCTTGAGGTGCTTGTGGTAAGGTGGTATTCCTCTGGAGTCGAAGCCAGGGACTAACCTCTCATCTCGAGTTGATTCTTGGTCCACGGAGCTCTTTCGTGTTGCTACAGTGACCTCAGGATCCCTCTAGCCTTGAAACAGTGTTCTTGGGGTTTCTCTGGAGTGCCATCAAGGAAATCAAGGCTCCTTTCATGTGTGATGTGCAACACGGAATTGCTCTGCACGCAGTGCAGGGGAATCGGGCCTCATCTCGCGGCGAGGGGGAAGTCTCATGGTTTTTCTCGAGTTGCGGCGGGAACCTGGGGTATATTCTCGAGTTAGTACGGGGATGACCCTTCCACCCACGTGTTTGTTCAGCGACGTCAGGACTCCTGCCTAGTTGCGAGGGACAACTCGGGATTCTCCTCGAGGCTTGGCAGGGCAATTGGGACGCCTCTCCAGCTGAGGCGGGAGACCAAGGGTCCCTTTCTAAGTGCCACAGGAATCCTGGGGCTCCTATCAAGTTTCACGAGGAGTCAGGCATCGTCTCCTTTGGAGGCACTGATCTCCGCGTACCTCTGGAGTTTTCAAAGGATGTGAGGCCTCCGGTCGCGATGAGGTGGGGAACTAGGTCTTTCTCTGTGGTCTCCACAGGGGATTCAGACATCCTTTCATCTTGGGAGATGCAAGACGAGCCTGCATTCAAGTCACTGCAGGGATATCCGGCCTTATTTCGAGTCAGGGCATCGCGGTGTCCATTCCACTTGAGGCCGCAAGCTCAGGGTCCCTCTCACATACCTAGAGCTGAGAGAAGCCTCCTCTTGAGGTGCTTGTGGTAAGGTGGTATTCCTCTGGAGTCGAAGCAAGGGACTAACCTCTCATCTCGAGTTGATTTTTGGGCCACGGAGCTCTTTCGTGTTGCTACAGTGACGTCAGGATCCCTCTAGCCTTGAAACAGTGTTCTTGGGGTTTCTCTGGAGTGCCATCAAGGAAATCAAGGCTCCATTCATGTGTGATGTGCAACACGAAATTGCTCTGCATGCAGTGCAGGGGAATTGGGCCTCATCACGGGGCGAGGGGGAAGTCTCATGGTTTTTCTCGAGCTGCGGCGGGAACCTGGGGTATATTCGCGAGTTACGACGGGGATGGCCCTTCCACCCACGTGTTTGTTCATCTACGTCTGGACTCCTGCCTAGTTGCGAGGGACAACTCGGGATTCTCCTCGAGGCTTGGCAGGGCAATTGGGACGCCTCTCCAGCTGAGGCGGGAGACCAAGGGTCCCTTTCCACGTGCCACAGGAATCCTGGGACTCCTATCAAGTTTCACGAGGAGTCAGGCATCGTCTCCTTTGGAGGCACTGATCTCCGCGTACCTCTGGAGTTTTCAAAGGATGTGAGGCCTCCGGTCGCGATGAGGTGGGGAACTAGGTCTTTCTCTGTGATCTCCACAGGGGATTCAGACGTCCTTTCGTCTTGGGAGATGCAAGATGAGCCAGCATTCAAGTCACTGCAGGGATATCCGGCCTTATTTCGAGTCAGGGCATCGCGGTGTCCATTCCACTTGAGGCCGCAAACTCAGGGTCCCTCTCACATACCTAGAGCTGATAGAAGCCTCCTCTTGAGGTGCTTGTGGTTAGGTGGTATTCCTCTGGAGTCGAAGCTAGGGACTAACCTCTCATCTCGAGTTGATTTTTGGTCCACGGAGCTCTTTCGTGTTGCTACAGTGACCTCAGGATCCGTCTAGCCTTGAAACAGTGTTCTTGGGGTTTCTCTGGAGTGCCATCAAGGAAATCAAGGCTCCTTTCATGTGTGATGTGCAACACGGAATTGCTCTGCACGCAGTGCAGGGGAATCGGGCCTCATCTCTCGGCGAGGGGGAAGTCTCATGGTTTTTCTCGAGCTGCGGCGGGAACCTGGGGTATATTCGCGAGTTACGACGGGGATGGCCCTTCCACCCACGTGTTTGTTCATCTACGTCAGGACTCCTGCCTAGTTGCGAGGGACAACTCGGGATTCTCCTCGAGGCTTGGCAGGGCAATTGGGACGCCTCTCCAGCTGAGGCGGGAGACCAAGGGTCCCTTTCCACGTGCCACAGGAATCCTGGGACTCCTATCAAGTTTCACGAGGAGTCAGGCATGGTCTCCTTTGGAGGCACTGATCTCCGCGTACCTCTGGAGTTTTCAAAGGATGTGAGGCCTCCGGTCGCGATGAGGTGGGGAACTAGGTCTTTCTCTGTGGTCTCCACAGGGGATTCAGACATCCTTTCGTCTTGGGAGATGCAAGACGAGCCTGCATTCAAGTCACTGCAGGGATATCTGGCCTTATTTCGAGTCAGGGCATCGCGGTGTCCATTCCACTTGAGGCCGCAAACTCAGGGTCCCTCTCACATACCTAGAGCTGAGAGAAGCCTCCTCTTGAGGTGCTTGTGGTAAGGTGGTATTCCTCTGGAGTCGAAGCCAGGGACTAACCTCTCATCTCGAGTTGATTTTTGGTCCACGGACCTCTTTCGTGTTGCTACAGTAACCTCAGGATCCCTCTAGCCTTGAAACAGTGTTCTTGGGGTTTCTCTGGAGTGCCATCAAGGAAATCAAGGCTCCGTTCATGTGTGATGTGAAACACTGAATTGCTCTGCACGCAGTGCAGGGGAATCGGGCCTCATCTCTCGGCGAGGGGGAAGTCTCATGGTTTTCCTCGAGTTGCGGTGGAAACCTGGGGTATAATCTCGAGTTACGACGGGGATGGCTCTTCCACACACGTGTTTGTTCAGCGACGTCAGGACTCCTGCCTAGTTGCGAGGCACAACTCGGGATTCTCCTCGAGGCTTGGCAGGGCAATTGGGACGCCTCTCCAGCTGAGGAGGGAGACCAAGGGTCCCCTTCCACGTGCCACAGGAATCCTGGGACTCCTATCAAGTTTCACGAGGAGTCAGGCATCGTCTCCTTTGTAGGCACTGATCTCCGCGTACCTCTGGAGTTTTCAAAGGATGTAGGCCTCCGGTCGAGGTGAGGTGGGGAACTAGGTCTTTCTCTGTGGTCTCCACAGGGGATTCAGACATCCTTTCGTCTTGGGAGATGCAAGACGAGCCTGCATTCAAGTCACTGCAGGGATATCCGGCCTTATTTCGCGTCAGGGCAACGCGGTGTCCATTCCACTTGAGGCCGCAAAATCAGGGTCCCTCTCACATACCTAGAGCTGAGAGAAGCCTCCTCTTGAGGTGCTTGTGGTGAGGTGGTTTTCCTCTGGAGTCGAAGCCAGGGACTAACCTCTCATCTCGAGGTGATTTTTGGTCCACGGAGATCTTTCGTGTTGCTACAGTGACCTCAGGATCCCTCTAGCCTTGAAACAGTGTTCTTGGGGATTCGCTGGAGTGCCGTCAAGGAAATCAAGGCTCCTTTCATGTGTGATGTGCAACACGGAATTGGTCTGCACGCAGTGCAGGGGCATCGGGCCTCATCTCGTGGCGAGGGGGAAGTCTCATGGTTTTTCTCGAGTTGCGGCGGTAACCTGGGGTATATTCTCGAAGTACGATGGGGATGGCCCTTCCAACCACGTGTTTGTTCAGCGACGTCAGGACTCCTGCCTAGTTGCGAGGGACAACTCGGGGTTCTCCTCGAGGCTTGGCAGGGCAATTGGGACGCCTCTCCAGCTGAGGCGGGAGACCAAGGGTCCCTTTCCACGTGCCACAGTAATCCTGGGACTCCTATCAAGATTCACGAGGAGTCAGGCATCGTCTCCTTTGGAGGCACTGATCTCCGCGTACCTCTGGAGATTTCAAAGGATGTGAGGCCTCTGGTCGCGATGAGGTGGGGAACTAGGTCTTTCTCTGTGGTCTCCACAGGGGATTCAGACATCCTTTCGTCTTGGGAGATGCAAGACGAGCCTGCATTCAAGTCACTGCAGGGATATCCGGCCTTATTTCGAGTCAGGGCATCGCGGTCTCCATTCCACTTGAGGCCGCAAACTCAGGGTCCCTCTCACATACCTAGAGCTGAGAGAAGCCTCCTCTTGAGGTGCTTGTGGTAAGATGGTATTCCTCTGGAGTCGAAGCCAGGGACTAACCTCTCATCTCGAGTTGATTTTTGGTCCAAGGAGCTCTTTCGTGTTGCTACAGTGACCTCAGGATCCCTCTAGCCTTAAAACAGTGTTCTTGGGGTTTCTCTGGAGTGCCATCAAGGAAATCAAGGCTCCTTTCATGTGTGATGTGCAACACGGAATTGCTCTGCACGCAGTGCAGGGGAATCGGGCCTCATCTCGCGGCGAGGGGGAAGTCTCATGGTTTTTCTCGAGTTGCGGCAGGAACCTGGGGAATATTCTCGAGTTACGACGGGGATGGCCCTTCCACACACGTGTTTGTTCAGCGACGTCAGGACTCCTGCCTAGTTGCGAGGGACAACTCGGGATTCTCCTCGAGGCTTGGCAGGGCAATTGGGACGCCTCTCCAGCTGAGGCGGGAGACCAAGTGTCCCTTTCCACGTGCCACAGGAATTCTGGGACTCCTATCAAATTTCACGAGGAGTCAGGCATGGTCTCCTTTGGAGGCACTGATCTCCGCGTACCTCTGGAGTTTTCAAAGGATGTGAGGCCTCCGGTCGCGATGACGTGGGGAACTAGGTCTTTCTCTGTGGTCTCCACAGGGGATTCAGACATCCTTTCTCCTTGGGAGATGCAAGAGTAGCCTGCATTCAAGTCACTGCAGGGATATCCGGCCTTATTTCGCGTCAGGGCATCGCAGTGTCCACTCCACTTGAGGCCTCAAACTCAGGGTCCCTCTCACATACCTAGAGCTGAGAGAAGCCTCCTCTTGAGGTGCTTGTGGTAAGGTGGTATTCCTCTGGAGTCGAAGCCAGGGACTAACCTCTCATCTCGAGTTGATTCGTGGTCCACGGAGCTCTTTCGTGTTGCTACAGTGACCTCAGGATCCCTCTAGCCTTGAAACAGTGTTCCTGGGGTTTCTCTGGAGTGCCATCAAGGAAATCAAGGCTCCTTTCATGTGTGATGTGCAAGACGGAATTGCTCTGCACGTAGTGCAGGGGAATCGGGCCTCATCTCGCGGCGAGGGGGAAGTCTCATGGTTTTTCTCGAGTTTCGGCGGGACCCTGGGGTATATTCTCGAGTTACGACGGGGATGGCCCTTCCACACACGTGTTTGTTCAGCGACGGCAGGACTCCTGCCTAGTTGTGAGGGACACCTCGGGATTCTCCTCGAGGCTTGGCAGGGCAATTGGGACGCCTCTCCAGCTGAGGAGGGAGACCAAGTGTCCCTTCCCACATGCCACAGGAATCCTGGGACTCCTATCAAGTTTCACGAGGAGTCAGGCATCGTCTTCTTTGGCGGCACTGATCTCCGCGTACCTCTGGAGTTTTCAAAGGATGTGAGGCCTCCGGTCGCGATGACGTGGGGAACTAGGTCTTTCTCTGTGGTCTCCACAGGGGATTCAGACATCCTTTCATCTTGGGAGATGCAAGACGAGCCTGCATTCAAGTCACTGCAGGGATATCCGGCCTTATTTCGAGTCAGGGCATCGCGGTGTCCATTCCACTTGAGGCCGCAAGCTCAGGGTCCCTCTCACATACCTAGAGCTGAGAGAAGCCTCCTCTTGAGGTGCTTGTGGTAAGGTGGTATTCCTCTGGAGTCAAAGCAAGGGACTAACCTCTCATCTCGAGTTGATTTTTCGGCCACGGAGCTCTTTCGTGTTGCTACAGTGACGTCAGGATCCCTCTAGCCTTGAAACAGTGTTCTTGGGGTTTCTCTGGAGTGCCATCAAGGAAATCAAGGCTCCATTCATGTGTGATGTGCAACACGAAATTGCTCTGCATGCAGTGCAGGGTAATCGGGCCTCATCACGGGGCGAGGGGGAAGTCTCATGGTTTTTCTCGAGCTGCGGCGGGAACCTGGGGTATATTCGCGAGTTACGACGGGGATGGCCCTTCCACCCACGTGTTTGTTCATCTACGTCAGGACTCCTGCCTAGTTGCGAGGGACAACTCGGGATTCTCCTCGAGGCTTGGCAGGGCAATTGGGACGCCTCTCCAGCTGAGGCGGGAGACCAAGGGTCCCTTTCCACGTGCCACAGGAATCCTGGGACTCCTATCAAGTTTCACGAGGAGTCAGGCATCGTCTTCGTTGGAGGCACTGATCTCCGCGTACCTCTCGAGTTTTCAAAGGATGTGAGGCCTCCGGTCGCGATGAGGTGGGGAACTAGGTCTTTCTCTGTGGTCTCCACAGGGGATTCCGAAATCCTTTCTTCTTGGGAGATGCAAGACGAGCCTGCATTCAATTCACTGCAGGGATATCCGGCCTTATTTCGCGTCAGGGCATCGCAGTGTCCATTCCACTTGAGTCCGCAAAATCAGGGTCCCTCTCACATACCTAGAGCTGAGAGAAGCCTCCTCTTTAGGTGCTTGTGGTAAGGTGGTATTCCTCTGGAGTCGAAGCAAGGGACTAACCTCTCATCTCGAGTTGATTTTTGGTCGACGGACATCTTTCGTGTTGCTACAGTAACCTCAGGATCCCTCTAGCCTTGAAACAGTGTTCTTGGGGTTTCTCTGGAGTGCCATCAAGGAAATCAAGCCTCCTTTCATGTGTGATGTGCAACACGGAATTGCGCTGCACGCAGTGCAGGGGAATCGGGCCTCATCTCGCGGTGAGGGGGAAGTCTCATGGTTTTTCTCGAGTTGCGGCGGGAACCTGGGGTATATTCTCGAGTTACGACGGGGATGGCCCTTCCAGCCACGTGTTTGTTCAGCGACGTCAGGACTCCTGCCTAGTTGCGAGGGACAACTCGGGATTCTCCTCGAGGCTTGGCAGGGCAATTGGGACGCCTCTCCAGCTGAGGCGGGAGACCAAGGGTCCCTTTCCATGTGCCACAGGAATCCTGGGACTCCTATCAAGTTTCACGAGGAGTCAGGCATCGTCTCCTTTGGAGGCACTGATCTCCGCGTCCCTCTGGAGTTTTCAAAGGATGTGAGGCCTCCGGTCGCGATGAGGTGGGGAACTAGATCTTTCTCTGAGGTCTCCACAGGGGATTCAGACATCCTTTCATCTGGGGAGATGCAGGACGAGCCTGCATTCAAGTCACTGCAGGGATATCCGGCCTTATTTCAAGTCAGGGCAACGCGGTGTCCATTTCACTTGAGGCCGCAAAGTCAGGGTCCCTCTCACATACCTAGAGCTGAGAGAAGCCTCCCCTTGAGGTGCTTTTGGTAAGGTGGTATTCCTCTGGAGTCGAAGCCACGGACTAACCTCTCATCTCGAGTTGATTTTTGGGTCACGGAGCTCTTTCGTGTGGCTACAGTGACGTCAGGATCCCTCTAGCCTTGAAACAGTGTTCTTGGGGTTTCTCTGGAGTGCTATCAAGGAAATCAAGGCTCCTTTCATGTGTGATGTGCAAGACGGTAAGGTGGTATTCCTCTGGAGTCGAAGCCATTGACTAACCTCTCATCTCTAGTTGATTTTTGGTCCACGGAGTTCTTTCGTGTTGCTACAGTGACCTCAGTATCCCTCTAGCCTGGAAACAGTGTTCTTGGGGTTTCTCTGGAGTGCCATCAAGGAAATCAAGGCTCCTTTCATGTGTGATGTACAACACGGAATTGCTCTGCACGCAGTGCAGGGGAATCGGGCCTCATCTCGCGGCGAGGGGGAAGTCTCATGGTTTTCCTCGAGTTGCGGCGGGAACCTTGGGTATATTCTCGAGTTATGACGGGGATGGCCCTTCCACACACGTGTTAGTTCAGCGACGGCAGGACTCCTGCCTAGTTGCGAGGGACAACTTGGGATTCTCCTCGAGGCTTGGCAGGGCAATTGGGACGCCTCTCCAGCTGAGGCGGGAGACCAAGTGTCCCTTTCCACGTGCCACAGGAATCCTGGGACTCCTATCAAGTTTCACGAGGAGTCAGGCATCGTCTCCTTTGTAGGCACTGATCTCCGCGTACCTCTGGAGTTTTCAAAGGATGTAGGCCTCCGGTCGAGGTGAGGTGGGGAACTAGGTCTTTCTCTGTGGTCTCCACAGGGGATTCAGACATCCTTTCGTCTTGGGAGATGCAAGACGAGCCTGCATTCAAGTCACTGCAGGGATATCCGGCCTTATTTCGCGTCAGGGCAACGCGGTGTCCATTCCACTTGAGGCCGCAAAATCAGGGTCCCTCTCACATACCTAGAGCTGAGAGAAGCCTCCTCTTGAGGTGCTTGTGGTGAGGTGGTTTTCCTCTGGAGTCGAAGCCAGGGACTAACCTCTGATCTCGAGGTGATTTTTGGTCCACGGAGATCTTTCGTGTTGCTACAGTGACCTCAGGATCCCTCTAGCCTTGAAACAGTGTTCTTGGGGATTCGCTGGAGTGCCGTCAAGGAAATCAAGGCTCCTTTCATGTGTGATGTGCAACACGGAATTGGTCTGCACGCAGTGCAGGGGCATCGGGCCTCATCTCGTGGCGAGGGGGAAGTCTCATGGTTTTTCTCGAGTTGCGGCGGTAACCTGGGGTATATTCTCGAAGTACGATGGGGATGGCCCTTCCAACCACGTGTTTGTTCAGCGACGTCAGGACTCCTGCCTAGTTGCGAGGGACAACTCGGGGTTCTCCTCGAGGCTTGGCAGGGCAATTGGGACGCCTCTCCAGCTGAGGCGGGAGACCAAGGGTCCCTTTCCACGTGCCACAGTAATCCTGGGACTCCTATCAAGTTTCACGAGGAGTCAGGCATCGTCTCCTTTGGAGGCACTGATCTCCGCGTACCTCTGGAGTTTTCAAAGGATGTGAGGCCTCTGGTCGCGATGAGGTGGGGAACTAGGTCTTTCTCTGTGGTCTCCACAGGGGATTCAGACATCCTTTCGTCTTGGGAGATGCAAGACGAGCCTGCATTCAAGTCACTGCAGGGATATCCGGCCTTATTTCGAGTCAGGGCATCGCGGTCTCCATTCCACTTGAGGCCGCAAACTCAGGGTCCCTCTCACATACCTAGAGCTGAGAGAAGCCTCCTCTTGAGGTGCTTGTGGTAAGATGGTATTCCTCTGGAGTCGAAGCCAGGGACTAACCTCTCATCTCGAGTTGATTTTTGGTCCAAGGAGCTCTTTCGTGTTGCTACAGTGACCTCAGGATCCCTCTAGCCTTAAAACAGTGTTCGTGGGGTTTCTCTGGAGTGCCATCAAGGAAATCAAGGCTCCTTTCATGTGTGATGTGCAACACGGAATTGCTCTGCACGCAGTGCAGGGGAATCGGGCCTCATCTCGCGGCGAGGGGGAAGTCTCATGGTTTTTCTCGAGTTGCAGCGGGACCCTGGGGTATATTCTCGAGTTATGACGGGGATGGCCCTTCCAGCCACGTGTTTGTTCAGCGACGTCAGGACTCCTGCCTAGTTGCGACGAATAACTCGGGATTCTCCTCGAGGCTTGGCAGGGCAATTGGGACGCCTCTCCAGCTGAGGCAGGAGACCAAGGGTCTCTTTCCAAGTGCCACAGGAATCCTGGGACTCCTATCAAGTTTCACGAGGAGTCAGGCATCGTCTCCTTTGGAGGCACTGATCTCCGCGTACCTCTGGAGTTTTCAAAGGATGTGAGGCCTCCGGTCGCCATGAGGTGGGGAACTAGGTCTTTCTCTGTGGTCTCCACAGGGGATTCAGACATCCTTTCATCTTGGGAGATGCAAGACGAGCCTGCATTCAAGTCACTGCAGGGATATCCGGCCTTATTTCGAGTCAGGGCATCGCGGTGTCCATTCCACTTGAGGCCGCAAACTCAGGGTCCCTCTCACATACATAGAGCTGAGAGAAGCCTCCTCTTGAGGTGCTTGTGTTAAGGTGGTATTCCTCTGGAGTCGAAGCCAGGGACTAACCTCTCATCTCGAGTTGATTTTTGGTCCACGGAGTTCTTTCGTGTTGCTACAGTGACCTCAGGATCCCTCTAGCCTTGAAACAGTGTTCTTGGGGTTTCTCTAGAGTGCCACCAAGAAAATCAAGGCTCCTTTCATGTGTGATGTGCAACACGGAATTGCTCTGCACGCAGTGCAGGGGAATCGGGCCTCATCTCGTGGCGAGGGGGGAGTCTCATGGTTTTTCTCGAGTTGCGACGGGAACCTGGGGTATATTCTCGAGTTACGACGGGGATGGCCCTTCCACCCACGTGTTTGCTCAGCGACGACAGGACTCCTGCCTAGTTGCGAGGGACAACTCGGGATTCTCCTCGAGGCTTGGCAGGGCAATTGGGACGCCTCTCCAGCTGAGGCGGGAGACCAAGGGTCCCTTTCCACGAGCCACAGGAATCCTGGGACTCCTATCAAGTTTCACGAGGAGTCAGGCATCGTCTCCTTTGGAGGCACTGATCTCCGCGTACCTCTGGAGTTTTCAAAGGATGTGAGGCCTTCGGTCGCGATGAGGTGGGGAACTAGGTCTTTCTCTGTGGTCTCCACAGGGGATTCAGACATCCTTTCGTCTTGGGAGATGCAAGACGAGCCCGCATTCAAGTCACTGCAGATATATCCGGCCTTATTTCGAGCCAGGGCATCGCGGTGTCGACTCCACTTGAGGCCGCAAACTCAGGGTCCCTCTCACATACCTAGAGCTGAGAGAAGCCTCCTCTTGAGGTGCTTGTGTTAAGGTGGTATTCCTCTGGAGTCGAAAAAAGGGACTAACCTCTCATCTCGGGTTGATTTTTGGTCCATGGAGCTCTTTCGTGTTGCTACAGTGACCTAATTATCCCTCTAGCCTTGAAACAGTGTTCTTGGGGTTTCTCTGGAGTGCCATCAAGGAAATCAAGGCTCCTTTCATGTGTGATGTGCAACACGGAATTGCTCTGCACGCAGTGCAGGGGAATCGGGCCTCATCTCGCGGCGAGGGGGAAGTCTCATGGTTTTTCTCGAGTTGAGGCGGGAACTTGGGGTATATTCTCGAGTTACGACGGGGATGGCCCTTCCACCCACGTGTTTGTTCAGCGACGGCAGGACTCCTGCCTAGTTGCGAGGGACAACTCGGTATACTCCTCGAGGCTTCGCAGGGCAATTGGGACGCCTCTCCAGCTGAGGCGGGAGACCAAGGGTCCCTTTCCACGTGACACAGGAATCCTGGGACTCCTATCAAGTTTCACGAGGAGTCAGGCATCGTCTCCTTTGGAGGCACTGATCTCCGTGTACGTCTGGAGTTTTCAAAGGATGTGAGGCCTCCGGTCACCATGAGGTGGGGAACTAGGTCTTTCTCTGTGGTCTCCACAGGGGATTCAGACATCCTTTTGTCTTGGGAGATGCAAGACGAGCCTGCATTCAAGTCACTGCAGGGATATCTGGCCTTATTTCGAGTCAGGGCATCGCGGTGTCCATTCCACTTGAGGCCGCAAAGTCAGGGTCCCTCTCACATAGCTAGAGCTGAGAGAAGCCTCCTCTTGTGGTGCTTGTGGTAAGGTGGTATTCCTCTGGAGTCGAAACCAGGGACTAACCTCTCATCTCGAGTTGATTTTTGGTCCACGGAGCTCTTTCGTTCTGCTACAGTGACCTCAGCATCCCTCTAGCCTTGAAACAGTGTTCTTGGGGTTTCTCTGGAGTGCCATCAAGGAAATCAAGGCTCCTTTCATGTGTGATGTGCAACACGGAATTGCTCTGCACGCAGTGCAGGGGAATCGGGCCTCATCTCGCGGCGAGGGGGAAGTCTCATGGTTTTTCTCGAGTTGAGGCGGGAACTTGGGGTATATTCTCGAGTTACGACGGGGATGGCCCTTCCACCCACGTGTTTGTTCAGCGACGGCAGGACTCCTGCCTAGTTGCGAGGGACAACTCGGTATACTCCTCGAGGCTTCGCAGGGCAATTGGGACGCCTCTCCAGCTGAGGCGGGAGACCAAGGGTCCCTTTCCACGTGACACAGGAATCCTGGGACTCCTATCAAGTTTCACGAGGAGTCAGGCATCGTCTCCTTTGGAGGCACTGATCTCCGTGTACCTCTGGAGTTTTCAAAGGATGTGAGGCCTCCGGTCACCATGAGGTGGGGAACTAGGTCTTTCTCTGTGGTCTCCACAGGGGATTCAGACATCCTTTTGTCTTGGGAGATGCAAGACGAGCCTGCATTCAAGTCACTGCAGGGATATCTGGCCTTATTTCGAGTCAGGGCATCGCGGTGTCCATTCCACTTGAGGCCGCAAAGTCAGGGTCCCTCTCACATAGCTAGAGCTGAGAGAAGCCTCCTCTTGTGGTGCTTGTGGTAAGGTGGTATTCCTCTGGAGTCGAAACCAGGGACTAACCTCTCATCTCGAGTTGATTTTTGGTCCACGGAGCTCTTTCGTTCTGCTACAGTGACCTCAGCATCCCTCTAGCCTTGAAACAGTGTTCTTGGGGTTTCTCTGGAGTGCCATCAAGGAAATCAAGGCTCCTTTCATGTGTGATGTGCAACACGGAATTGCTCTGCACGCAGTGCAGGGGAATCGGGCCTCATCTCGCGGCGAGGGGGAAGTCTCATGGTTTTTCTCGAGTTGCGGTGGGAACCTGGGGTATATTCTCGAGTTACGACGGGGATGGCCCTTCCACCCACGTGTTTGCTCAGCGACGTCAGGACTCCTGCCTAGTTTCGAGGGACAACTCGGGATTCTCCTCGAGGCTTGGCAGGGCAATTGGGACGCCTCTCCAGCTGAGGCGGGAGACCAAGGGTCCCTTTCCACGAGCCACAGGAATCCTGGGACTCCTATCAAGTTTCACGAGGAGTCAGGCATCGTCTCCTTTGGAGGCACTGATCTCCGCGTACCTCTGGAGTTTTCAAAGGATGTGAGGCCTCCGATCGCGATGAGGTGGGGAACTAGGTACGTTCTCTGTGGTCTGCACAGGGGATTCAGACATCCTTTCGTCTTGGGAGATGCAAGGTGAGCCTGCATTCAAGTCACTGCAGATATATCCGGCCTTATTTTGAGCCAGGGCATCGCGGTGTCGACTCCTCTTGAGGCCGCAAACTCAGGGTCCCTCTCACATACCTAGAGCTGAGAGAAGCCTCCTCTTGAGGTGCTTGTGGTAAGGTGGTATTCCTCTGGAGTCGAAGCCAGGGACTAACCTCTCATCTCGAGTTGATTTTTGGTCCACGGAGCTCTTTCGTGTTGCTACAGTGACCTCAGGATCCCTCTAGCCTTGAAACAGTGTTCTTGGTGTTTCTCTGGAGTGCCATCAAGGAAATCAAGGCTCCTTTCATGTGTGATGTGCAACACGGAATTGCTCTGCACGCAGTGCAGGGGAATCGGGCCTTATCTCGCGGCAAGGGGGAAGTCTCATGGTTTTTCTCGAGTTGCGGCGGGAACCTGGGGTATATTCTCGAGTTACGACGGGGATGGCCCTTCCACCCACGTGTTTGTTCAGCGACGTCAGGACTCCTCCCTAGTTGCGAGGGACAACTCGGGATTCTCCTCGAGGCTTGGCAGGGCAATTGGGACGCCTCTCCATCTGAGGCGGGAGACCAAGGGTCCCTTTCCACGTGCCACAGGAATCCTGGGACTCCTTTCAAGTTTCACGAGGAGTCAGGCATCGTCTCCGTTGGAGGCACTGGTCTCCGCGTACCTCTGGAATTTTCAAAGGATGTGAGGCCTCCGGTCGCGATGAGGTGGGGAACTAGGTCTTTCTCTGTGGTCTCCACAGGGGATTCAGACATCCTTTCATCTTGGGAGATGCAAGACGTGCCTGCATTCAATTCACTGCAGGGATATCCGGCCTTATTTCGAGTCAGCGCATCGCAGTGTCCATTCCACTTGAGTCCGCAAAAACAGGGTCCCTCTCACATACCTAGAGCTGAGAGAAGCCTCCTCTTGAGGTGCTTCTGGTAATTTGGTATTCCTCTGGAGTCGAAGCCAGGGACTAACCTCTCATCTCGAGTTGATTTTTGGTCCACGGAGCTCATTCGTGTGGCTACAGTGACCTCAGGATCCCTCTAGCCTTGAAAAAGTGTTCTTGGGGTTTCTCTGGAGTGCCATCAAGGAAAGCAAAGCTCCTTTCATGTGTGATGTGCAACACGGAATTGCTCTGCCCGGAGTGCAGGGGAATCGGGCCTCATATCGCGTCGAGGGCGAAGTCTCATGGTTTTCCTCGAGTTGCAGCGGAAACCTGGGGTATATTCGCGAGTTACGACGGGGATGGCCCTTCCAACCACGTGTTTGTTCAGCGACGGCAGGACTCCTGCCTAGTTGCGAGGGACAACTCGGGATTCTCCTCGAGGCTTGGCAGGGCAATTGGGACGCCTCTCCAGCTGAGGCGGGAGACCAAGGGTCCCTTTCCACGAGCCATAGGAATCCTGGGACTCCTATCAAGTTTCACGAGGAGTCAGGCATCGTCTCCTTTGGAGGCACTGATCTCCGCGTACCTCTGGAGTTTTCAAAGGATGTGAGGCCTCCGGTCGCGATGAGGTGGGGAACTAGGTCTTTCTCTGTGGTCTCCACCGGGGATTCAGACATCCTTTCGTCTTGGGAGATGCAAGACGAGCCTGCATTCATGTCACCGCAGATATATCCGGCCTTATTTCGAGTCAGGGCATCCCAGTGTCCATTCCACTTGAGTCCGCAAAATCAGGGTCCCTCTCACATACCTAGAGCTGAGAGAAGCCTCCTCTTGAGGTGCTTGTGGTAAGGTGGTATTCCTCTGGAGTCGAAGCCAGGGACTAACCTCTCATCTCGAGTTGATTTTTGGTCCATGGAGCTCTTTCGTGTTGCTACAGTGACCTCAGGATCCCTCTAGCCTTGAAACAGTGTTCTTGGTGTTTCTCTGGAGTGCCATCAAGGAAATCAAGGCTCCTTTCATGTGTGATGTGCAACACGGAATTGCTCTGCACGCAGTGCAGGGGAATCGGGCCTCATCTCGCGGCGAGCGGGAAGTCTCATGGTTTTTCTCGAGTTGAGGCGGGAACTTGGGGTATATTCTCGAGTTACGACGGGGATGGCCCTTCCACCCACGTGTTTGTTCAGCGACGGCAGGACTCCTGCCTAGTTGCGAGGGACAACTCGGTATACTCCTCGAGGCTTCGCAGGGCAATTGGGACGCCTCTCCAGCTGAGGCGGGAGACCAAGGGTCCCTTTCCACGTGACACAGGAATCCTGGGACTCCTATCAAGTTTCACGAGGAGTCAGGCATCGTCTCCTTTGGAGGCACTGATCTCCGCGTACCTCTGGGGTTTTCAAAGGATGTGAGGCCTCCGGTCGCGATGAGGTGGGGAACTAGGTCTTTCTCTGTGGTCTCCACAGGGGATTCAGACATCCTTTTGTCTTGGGAGATGCAAGACGAGCCTGCATTCAAGTCACTGCAGGGATATCTGGCCTTATTTCGAGTCAGGGCATCGCGGTGTCCATTCCACTTGAGGCCGCAAACTCAGGGTCCCTCCCACATACCTAGAGCTGAGAGAAGCCTCCTCTTGAGGTGCTTGTGGTAAGGTGGTATTCCTCTGGAGTCGAAGCCAGGGACTAACCTCTCATCTCGAGTTGATTTTTGGTCCACGGAGCTCTTTCGTGTTGCTACAGTGACGTCAGCATCCCTCTAGCCTTGAAACAGTGTTCGTGGGTTTTCTCTGGAGTGCCATCAATAAAATCAAGGCTCCTTTCATGTGTGATGTGCAACACGGAATTGCTGTGCATGCAGTGCAGGAGAATCGGGCCTCATCTCGCGGCGAGGGGGAAGTCTCATGGTTTTTCTCGAGTTGCGGCGGGAACCTGGGGTATATTCTCGAGTTACGACGGGGATGGCCCTTCCACCCACGTGTTTGTTCAGCGACGGCAGGACTCCTGCCTAGTTGCGAGGGACAACTCGGGATTCTCCTCGAGGCTTGGCAGGGCAATTGGGACGCCTCTCCAGCTGAGGCGGGAGACCAAGTGTCCCTTTCCACGTGCCACAGGAATCCTGGGACTCCTATCAAGTTTCACGAGGAGTCAGGCATCGTCTCCTTTGGAGGCACTGATCTCCGCGTACCTCTGGAGTTTTCAAAGGATGTGAGGCCTCCGGGCGCGATGAGGTGGGGAACTAGGTCTTTCTCTGTGGTCTCCACAGGGGATTCAGACATCCTTTCGTCTTGGGAGATGCAAGACGAGCCTGCATTCAAGTCACTGCAGGGATATCCGGCCTTATTTCGAGTCAGGGCATCGCGGTGTCCATTCCACTTGTGGCCGCAAACTGAGGGTCCCTCTCACATACCTAGAGCTGAGAGAAGCCTCCTCTTGAGGTGCTTGTGGTGAGGTGGTATTCCTCTGGAGTCGAAGCCAGGGACTAACCTCTCATCTCGATTTGATTTTTGGTCCACGGAGCTCTTTTGTGTTGCTACAGTGACCTCAGGATCCCTCTAGCCTTGAAACAGTGTTCTTGGGGTTTCTCTGGAGTGCCATCAAGGAAATCAAGGCTCCTTTCATGTGTGATGTGCAACACGGAATTGCTCTGCCGCAGTGCAGGGGAATCGGGCCTCATCTCGCGGCGAGGGGGAAGTCTCATGGTTTTTCTCGAGTTGCGGCGGGATCCTGGGGTATATTCTCGAGTTACGACGGGGATGGCCCTTCCACACACGTGTTTGTTCAGCGACGTCAGGACTACTGCCTAGTTGCGAGGGACAACTCGGGATTCTCCTCGAGGCTTGGCAGGGCAATTGAGACGCCTCTCCAGCTGAGGCGGAAGACCAAGGGTCCCTTTCCACGTGCCACAGGAATCCTGGGACTCCTATCAAGTTTCACGAGGAGTCAGGCATCGTCTCCTTTGGAGGCACTGATCTCTGCGTACCTCTGGGGTTTTCAAAGGATGTGAGGCCTCCGGTCGGGATGAGGTGGGGAACTAGGTCTTTCTCTGTGGTCTCCGCAGGGGATTCAGACATCCTTTTGTCTTGGGAGATGCAAGACGAGCCTGCATTCAAGTCACTGCAGGGATATCTGGCCTTATTTCGAGTCAGGGCATCGCGGTGTCCATTCCACTTGAGGCCGCAAACTCAGGGTCCCTCCCACATACCTATAGCTGAGAGAAGCCTCCTCTTGAGGTGCTTGTGGTAAGGTGGTATTCCTCTGGAGTCGAAGCCAGGGACTAACCTCTCATCTCGAGTTGATTTTTGGTCCACGGAGCTCTTTCGGCTGCTACAGTGACGTCAGCATCCCTCTAGCCTTGAAACAGTGTTCGTGGGTTTTCTCTGGAGTGCCATCAATAAAATCAAGGCTCCTTTCATGTGTGATGTGCAACACGGAATTGCTCTGCATGCAGTGCAGGGGAATCGGGCCTCATCTCGCAGCGAGGGGGAAGTCTCATGGTTTTTCTCGAGTTGCGGCGGGAACCTGGGGTATATTCTCGAGTTACGACGGGGATGGCCCTTCCACACACGTGTTTGTTCAGCGACGGCAGGACTCCTGCCTAGTTGCGAGGGACAACTCGGGATTCTCCTCGAGGCTTGGCAGGGCAATTGGGACGCCTCTCCAGCTGAGGCGGGAGACCAAGTGTCCCTTTCCACGTGCCACAGGAATCCTGGGACTCCTATCAAGTTTCACGAGGAGTCAGGCATCGTCTCCTTTGGAGGCACTGATCTCCGCGTACCTCTGGAGTTTTCAAAGGATGTGAGGCCTCCGGTCGCGATGAGGTGGGGAACTAGGTCTTTCTCTGTGGTCTCCACCGGGGATTCAGACATCCTTTCGTCTTGGGAGATGCAAGACGAGCCTGCATTCATGTCACCGCAGATATATCCGGCCTTATTTCGAGTCAGGGCATCCCAGTGTCCATTCCACTTGAGTCCGCAAAATCAGGGTCCCTCTCACATACCTAGAGCTGAGAGAAGCCTCCTCTTGAGGTGCTTGTGGTAAGGTGGTATTCCTCTGGAGTCGAAGCCAGGGACTAACCTCTCATCTCGAGTTGATTTTTGGTCCATGGAGCTCTTTCGTGTTGCTACAGTGACCTCAGGATCCCTCTAGCCTTGAAACAGTGTTCTTGGTGTTTCTCTGGAGTGCCATCAAGGAAATCAAGGCTCCTTTCATGTGTGATGTGCAACACGGAATTGCTCTGCACGCAGTGCAGGGGAATCGGGCCTCATCTCGCGGCGAGCGGGAAGTCTCATGGTTTTTCTCGAGTTGAGGCGGGAACTTGGGGTATATTCTCGAGTTACGACGGGGATGGCCCTTCCACCCACGTGTTTGTTCAGCGACGGCAGGACTCCTGCCTAGTTGCGAGGGACAACTCGGTATACTCCTCGAGGCTTCGCAGGGCAATTGGGACGCCTCTCCAGCTGAGGCGGGAGACCAAGGGTCCCTTTCCACGTGACACAGGAATCCTGGGACTCCTATCAAGTTTCACGAGGAGTCAGGCATCGTCTCCTTTGGAGGCACTGATCTCCGCGTACCTCTGGGGTTTTCAAAGGATGTGAGGCCTCCGGTCGCGATGAGGTGGGGAACTAGGTCTTTCTCTGTGGTCTCCACAGGGGATTCAGACATCCTTTTGTCTTGGGAGATGCAAGACGAGCCTGCATTCAAGTCACTGCAGGGATATCTGGCCTTATTTCGAGTCAGGGCATCGCGGTGTCCATTCCACTTGAGGCCGCAAACTCAGGGTCCCTCCCACATACCTAGAGCTGAGAGAAGCCTCCTCTTGAGGTGCTTGTGGTAAGGTGGTATTCCTCTGGAGTCGAAGCCAGGGACTAACCTCTCATCTCGAGTTGATTTTTGGTCCACGGAGCTCTTTCGTGTTGCTACAGTGACGTCAGCATCCCTCTAGCCTTGAAACAGTGTTCGTGGGTTTTCTCTGGAGTGCCATCAATAAAATCAAGGCTCCTTTCATGTGTGATGTGCAACACGGAATTGCTGTGCATGCAGTGCAGGAGAATCGGGCCTCATCTCGCGGCGAGGGGGAAGTCTCATGGTTTTTCTCGAGTTGCGGCGGGAACCTGGGGTATATTCTCGAGTTACGACGGGGATGGCCCTTCCACCCACGTGTTTGTTCAGCGACGGCAGGACTCCTGCCTAGTTGCGAGGGACAACTCGGGATTCTCCTCGAGGCTTGGCAGGGCAATTGGGACGCCTCTCCAGCTGAGGCGGGAGACCAAGTGTCCCTTTCCACGTGCCACAGGAATCCTGGGACTCCTATCAAGTTTCACGAGGAGTCAGGCATCGTCTCCTTTGGAGGCACTGATCTCCGCGTACCTCTGGAGTTTTCAAAGGATGTGAGGCCTCCGGGCGCGATGAGGTGGGGAACTAGGTCTTTCTCTGTGGTCTCCACAGGGGATTCAGACATCCTTTCGTCTTGGGAGATGCAAGACGAGCCTGCATTCAAGTCACTGCAGGGATATCCGGCCTTATTTCGAGTCAGGGCATCGCGGTGTCCATTCCACTTGTGGCCGCAAACTGAGGGTCCCTCTCACATACCTAGAGCTGAGAGAAGCCTCCTCTTGAGGTGCTTGTGGTGAGGTGGTATTCCTCTGGAGTCGAAGCCAGGGACTAACCTCTCATCTCGATTTGATTTTTGGTCCACGGAGCTCTTTTGTGTTGCTACAGTGACCTCAGGATCCCTCTAGCCTTGAAACAGTGTTCTTGGGGTTTCTCTGGAGTGCCATCAAGGAAATCAAGGCTCCTTTCATGTGTGATGTGCAACACGGAATTGCTCTGCCGCAGTGCAGGGGAATCGGGCCTCATCTCGCGGCGAGGGGGAAGTCTCATGGTTTTTCTCGAGTTGCGGCGGGATCCTGGGGTATATTCTCGAGTTACGACGGGGATGGCCCTTCCACACACGTGTTTGTTCAGCGACGTCAGGACTACTGCCTAGTTGCGAGGGACAACTCGGGATTCTCCTCGAGGCTTGGCAGGGCAATTGAGACGCCTCTCCAGCTGAGGCGGAAGACCAAGGGTCCCTTTCCACGTGCCACAGGAATCCTGGGACTCCTATCAAGTTTCACGAGGAGTCAGGCATCGTCTCCTTTGGAGGCACTGATCTCTGCGTACCTCTGGGGTTTTCAAAGGATGTGAGGCCTCCGGTCGGGATGAGGTGGGGAACTAGGTCTTTCTCTGTGGTCTCCGCAGGGGATTCAGACATCCTTTTGTCTTGGGAGATGCAAGACGAGCCTGCATTCAAGTCACTGCAGGGATATCTGGCCTTATTTCGAGTCAGGGCATCGCGGTGTCCATTCCACTTGAGGCCGCAAACTCAGGGTCCCTCCCACATACCTATAGCTGAGAGAAGCCTCCTCTTGAGGTGCTTGTGGTAAGGTGGTATTCCTCTGGAGTCGAAGCCAGGGACTAACCTCTCATCTCGAGTTGATTTTTGGTCCACGGAGCTCTTTCGGCTGCTACAGTGACGTCAGCATCCCTCTAGCCTTGAAACAGTGTTCGTGGGTTTTCTCTGGAGTGCCATCAATAAAATCAAGGCTCCTTTCATGTGTGATGTGCAACACGGAATTGCTCTGCATGCAGTGCAGGGGAATCGGGCCTCATCTCGCAGCGAGGGGGAAGTCTCATGGTTTTTCTCGAGTTGCGGCGGGAACCTGGGGTATATTCTCGAGTTACGACGGGGATGGCCCTTCCACACACGTGTTTGTTCAGCGACGGCAGGACTCCTGCCTAGTTGCGAGGGACAACTCGGGATTCTCCTCGAGGCTTGGCAGGGCAATTGGGACGCCTCTCCAGCTGAGGCGGGAGACCAAGTGTCCCTTTCCACGTGCCACAGGAATCCTGGGACTCCTATCAAGTTTCACGAGGAGTCAGGCATCGTCTCCTTTGGAGGCACTGATCTCCGCGTACCTCTGGAGTTTTCAAAGGATGTGAGGCCTCCGGGCGCGATGAGGTGGGGAACTAGGTCTTTCTCTGTGGTCTCCACAGGGGATTCAGACATCCTTTCGTCTTGGGAGATGCAAGACGAGCCTGCATTCAAGTCACTGCAGGGATATCCGGCCTTATTTCGAGTCAGGGCATCGCGGTGTCCATTCCACTTGAGGCCGCAACCTCAGGGTCCCACTCACATACCTAGAGCTGAGAGAAGCCTCCTCTTGAGGTGCTTGTGGTAAGGTGGTATTCCTCTGGAGTCGAAGCCAGGGACTAACCTCTCATCTCGACTTGATTTTTGGTCCACGGAGCTCTTTCGTGTTGCTACAGTGACCTCAGGTTCCCTCTAGCCTTGAAACAGTGTTCTTGGGGTTTCTCTGGAGGGCCATCAAGGAAATCAAGGCTCCTTTCATGTGTGATGTGCAGCACGGAATTGCTCTGCACGCAGTGCAGGATATCGGGCCTCATTTTGCGGCGAGGGGGAAGTCTCATGGTTTTTCTCGAGTTGCGGCGGGAACCTGGGGTATATTCTCGAGTTACGACGGGGATGGCCCTTCCACCCACGTGTTTGTTCAGCGACGTCAGGACTCCTGCCTAGTTGCGAGGGACAACTCGGGATTTTCCTCGAGGCTTGGCAGGGCAATTGGGACGCCTCTCCAGCTGAGGCGGGAGACCAAGGTTCCCTTTCCACGTGCCACAGGAATCCTGGGACTCCTATCAAGTTTCACGAGGAGTCAGGCATCGTCTCCTTTGGAGGCACTGATCTCCGCGTACCTCTGGAGTTTTCAATGGATGTGAGGCCTCCGGTCGCGATGAGGTGGGGAACTAGGTCTTTCTCTGTGGTCTCCAGAGGGGATTCAGACATCCTTTCGTCTTGGGAGATGCAAGACGAGCCTGCATTCAAGTCACTGCAGGGATATCCGGCCTTATTTCGAGTCAGGGCATCGCGGTGTCCATTCCACTTGAGGCCGCAAACTGAGGGTCCCTCTCACATACCTAGAGCTGAGAGAATCCTCCTGTTGAGGTGCTTGTGGTAAGGTGGTATTCCTCTGGAGTCGAAGCCAGGGACTAACCTCTCATCTCGAGTGATTTTTGGTCCACGGAGCTCTTTCGTGTTGCTACAGTGACCTCAGGATCCGTCTAGCCTTGAAACAGTGTTCTTGGGGTTTCTCTGGAGTGCCATCAAGGAAATCACGGCTCTTTTCATGTGTGATGTGCAACACGGAATTGCTCTGCACACAGTGCAGGGGAATCGGGCCTCATCTCGCGGCGAGGGGGAAGTCTCATGGTTTTTCTCGAGTTGCGGCGGGAACCTGGGGTATATTCTCGAGTTACGACGGGGATGGCCCTTCCACCCACGTGTTTGTTCAGCGACGTCAGGAGTCCTGCCTAGTTGCGAGGGACAACTCGGGATTCTCCTCGAGGCTTGGCAGTTCAATTGGAACTCCTCTCCAGCTGAGGCGGGAGACCAAGGGTCCCTTACCACGTGCCACAGGAATCCTGGGACTCCTATCAAGTTTCACGAGGAGTCAGGCATCGTCTCCTTTGGAGGCATTGATCTCCGCGTCCCTCTGGAGTTTTCAAAGGATGTGAGGCCTCCGGTCGCGATGAGGTGGGGAACTAGGTCTTTCTCTGTGGTCTCCACAGGGGATTCATACATCCTTTCGTCTTGGGAGATGCAAGACGAGCCTGCATTCAAGTCACTGCAGGGATATCTTGCCTTATTTCGAGTCAGGTTATCGCGGTGTCCATTCCACTTGAGGCCGCAAACTCAGGGTCCCTCTCACATACCTAGAGCTGAGAGAAGCCTCCTCTTGAGGTGCTTGTGGTAAGGTGGTATTCCTCTGGAGTCGAAGCCAGGGACTAACCTCTCATCTCGAGTTGATTTTTGTTCCACGGAGGTTTTTCGTCTTGCTACAGTGACCTCAGGATCCCTCTAGCCTTGAAACAGTGTTCTTGGGCTTTCTCTGGAGTGCGATCAAGGAAATCAAGGCTCCTTTCCTGTGTGATGTGCAACACGGAATTGCTCTGCACGCAGTGCAGGGGAATCGGGCCTCATCTCGCGGCGAGGGGTAAGTCTCATGGTTTTTCTCGAGTTGCAGCGGGAACCTGGGGTATATTCTCGAGTTACGACAGGGATGGCCGTTCCAGACACGTGCTTGTTCAGCGACGTCAGTACTCCTGCCTAGTTGCGAGGGACAACTCGGGATTCTCCTCGAGGCTTGGCAGGGCAATTGGGACGCCTCTCCAGCTGAGGCGGTAGACCAAGGGTCCCTTTCCACGTGCCACAGGAATCCTGGGACTCCTATCAAGTTTCACGAGGAGTCAGGCATCGTCTCCTTTGGAGGCACTGATCTCCGCGTCCCTCTGGAGTTTTCAAAGGATGTGAGGCCTCCGGTCGTGATGAGGTGGGGAACTAGGTCTTTCTCTGTGGCCTCCACAGGGGATTCAGACATCCTTTCGTCTTGGGAGATGCAAGACGAGCCTGCATTCAAGTCACTGCAGGCGTATCCTGCCTTATTTCTAGTCAGGGCATCGCGGTGTCCATTCCACTTGAGGCCGCAAACTCAGGGTCCCTCTCACATACCTAGAGCTTAGAGAAGCCTCCTCTTGAGGTGCTTGTGGTAAGGTGGTATTCCTCTGGAGTCGAAGCCAGGGCCTAACCTCTCATCTCGAGTTGATTTGTGGTCCACGGAGCACTTTTGTGTTGCTACTGTGACCTCAGGATCCCTCTAGCCTTGAAACAGTGTTCTTGGGGTTTCTCTGGAGTGCCATCAAGGAAATCAAGGCTCCTTTCCTGTGTGATGTGCAACACGGCATTGCTCTGCACGCAGTGCAGGGGAATCGGGCCTCATCTCGCGGCGAGGGGTAAGTCTCATGGTTTTTCTCGAGTTGCGGCGCGAACCTGGGGTATATTCTCGAGTTAAGATGGGGATGGCCCTTCCACACACGTGTTTCTTCAGCGACGTCAGGACTCCTGCCTAGTTGCGAGGGACAACTCGGGATTCTCCTCGAGGCTTGGCAGGGCAATTGGGACGCCTCTCCAGCTGAGGCGGGAGACCAAGGGTCCCTTTCCACGTGCCACAGGAATCCTGGGACTCCTATCAAGTTTCACGAGGAGTCAGGCATCGTCTCCTTTGGAGGCATTGATCTCCGCGTCCCTCTGGAGTTTTCAAAGGATGTGAGGCCTCCGGTCGCGATGAGGTGGGGAACTAGGTCTTTCTCTGTGGTCTCCACAGGGGATTCAGACATCCTTTCTTCTTGGGAGATGCAAGACGAGCCTGCATTCAAGTCACTGCAGGGATATCTTGCCTTATTTCGAGTCAGGTTATCGCGGTGTCCATTCCACTTGAGGCCGCAAACTCAGGGTCCCTCTCACATACCTAGAGCTGAGAGAAGCCTCCTCTTGAGGTGCTTGTGGTAAGGTGGTATTCCTCTGGAGTCGAAGCCAGGGACTAACCTCTCATCTCGAGTTGATTTTTGTTCCACGGAGGTTTTTCGTCTTGCTACAGTGACCTCAGGATCCCTCTAGCCTTGAAACAGTGTTCTTGGGCTTTCTCTGGAGTGCGATCAAGGAAATCAAGGCTCCTTTCCTGTGTGATGTGCAACACGGCATTGCTCTGCACGCAGTGCAGGGGAATCGGGCCTCATCTCGTGGCGAGGGGTAAGTCTCATGGTTTTTCTCGAGTTGCAGTGGGAACCCGGGGTATATTCTCGAGTTACGACAGGGATGGCGGTTCCAGACACGTGCTTGTTCAGCGACGTCAGTACTCCTGCCTAGTTGCGAGGGACAACTCGGGATTCTCCTCGAGGCTTGGCAGGGCAATTGGGACGCCTCTCCAGCTGAGGCGGGAGACCAAGGGTCACTTTCCATGTGCCACAGGAATCCTGGGACTCCTATGAAGTTTCACGAGGAGTCAGGCATCGTCTCCTTTGGAGGCACTGATCTCCGCGTCCCTCTGGAGTTTTCAAAGGATGTGAGGCCTCCGGTCGGGATGAGGTGGGGAACTAGGTCTTTCTCTGTGGCCTCCACAGGGGATTCAGACATCCTTTCGTCTTGGGAGATGCAAGACGAGCCTGCATTCAAGTCACTGCAGGCATATCCGGCCTTATTTCTAGTCAGGGCATCGCGGTGTCCATTCCACTTGATGCCGCAAACTCATGGTCCCTCTCACATACCTAGAGCTGAGAGAAGTCTCCTCTTGAGGTGCTTGTGGTAAGGTGGTATTCCTCTGGAGTCGAAGCCAGGGACCAACCTCTCATCTCGAGTTGATTTGTGGTCCACAGAGCTCTTTCGTGTTGCTACAGTGACCTCAGGATCCCTCTAGCCTTGAAACAGTGTTCTTGGGATTCTCTGGAGTGCCATCAAGGAAATCAAGGCTCCTTTCCTGTGTGATGTGCAACACGGCATAGCTCTGCACGCAGTGCAGGGGAATCGGGCCTCATCTCGCGGCGAGGGGGAAGTCTCATGGTTTTTCTCGAGTTGCGGCGGGAACCTGGGGTATATTCTCGAGTTACGACGGGGATGGCGCCTCCACACACGTGTTTGTTCAGCGACGTCAGGACTCCTGCCTGGTTGCGAGGGACAACTCGGGATTCTCCTCGAGGCTTGGCAGGGCAATTGGGAGGCCTCTCCAGCTGAGGCGGGAGACCAAGGGTCCCTTTCCACGTGCCACAGGAATCCTGGGACTCCTATCAAGTTTCACGAGGAGTCAGGCATCGTCTCCTTTGGAGGCACTGATCTCCGCGTCCTCCTGGAGTTTTCAAAGGATTTGAGGCCTCCGGTCGTGATGAGGTGGGGAACTAGGTCTTTCTCTGTGGTCTCCACAGGGGATTCAGACATCCTTTCGTCTTGGGAGATGCAAGACGAGCCTGCATTCAAGTCACTGCAGGCATATCCGGCCTTATTTCGAGTCAGGGCATCGCGGTGTCCATTCCACTTGAGGCCGCAAACTCAGGGTCCCTCTCACATACCTAGAGCTGAGAGAAGCCTCCTCTTGAGGTGCTTGTGCTAAGATGGTGTTCCTCTGGAGTCGAAGCCAGGGACTAACCTCTCATCTCGAGTTGATTTTTGGTCCACGGAGCTCTTACGTGTTGCTACAGTGACCTCAGGATCCCTCTAGCCTTGAAACAGTGTTCTTGGGGTTTCTCTGGAGTGCCATCAAGGAAATCAAGGCTCCTTTCCTGTGTGATGTGCAACACGGCATTGCTCTGCACGCAGTGCAAGGGAATCGGGGCTCATCTCGCGGCGAGGGGGAAGTCTCATGGTTTTTCTCGAGTTGCGGCGGGAACCTGGGGTATATTCTCGAGTTACGACGGGGATGGACCTTCCACACACGTGTTTGTTCAGTGACGTCATTACTCCTGCCTAGTTGCGAGGGACAACTCGGGATTCTCCTCGAGGCTTGGCAGGGCAAGTGGGACGCCTCTCCAGCTCAGGCGGGAGACCAAGGGTCTCTTTCCACGTGCCACAGGAATCTTGGGACTCCTATCAAGTTTCACGAGGAGTCAGGCATCGTCTCCTTTGGAGGCCCTGATCTCCACGTCCCTCTGGAGTTTTCAAAGAATGTGAGGCCTCCGGTCGCGATGTGGTGGGGAACTAGGTCTTTCTCTGTGGTCTCCACAGGGGATTCAGACATCCTTTCGTCTTGGGAGATGCAAGACGAGCCTGCATTCAAGTCACTGCAGGGATATCCGGCCTTATTTCGAGTCAGGGCATCACGGTGTCCATTCCACTTGAAGCCGCAAACTCAGGGTCCCTCTCACATACCTAGAGCTGAGAGAAGCCTCCTCTTGAGGTGCTTGTGGTAAGGTGGTATTCCTCTGGAGTCGAAGCCAGGGACTAACCTCTCATCTCGAGTTGATTTTTGGTCCACGGAGTTCTTTCGTGTTGCTACAGTGACCTCAGGATCCCTCTAGACTTGAAACAGTGTTCTTGGGCTTTCTCTGGAGTGCCATCAAGGAAATCAAGGCTCCTTTCCTGTGTGATGTGCAACACGGCATTGCTCTGCACGCAGTGCAGGGGAATCGGGCCTCATATCGTGGCGAGGGGGAAGTCTCATGGTTTTCCTCGAGTTGCGGCGGGAACCTGGGGTATATTCTCGAGTTACGACGGGGATGGCCCTTCCACACACGTGTTTGTTCAGCGACGACAGGACTCCTGCCTCCTTGCGAGGGACAACTCGGGATTCTCCTCGAGGCTTTGCAAGGCAATTTGGACACCTCTCCACCTGAGGCGGGAGACCAAGTGTCCCTTTCCACGTGCCACAGGAATCCTGGGACTCCTATCAAGTTTCACGAGGAGTCAGGCATCGTCTCCTTTGGAGGCACTGATCTCCGCGTCCCTCTGGAGTTTTCAAAGGATGTCAGGACTCCAGTCTCGATGAGGTGGGGAACTAGGTCTTTCTCTGTGGTCTCCACAGGGGATTCAGACATCCTTTCGTCTTGGCAGATGCAAGACGAGCCTGTATTCAAGTCACTGCCCGGATATCCGGCCTTATTTCGAGTCAGGGCATCGCGGTGTCCATTCCACTTGAGGCCGCAAACTCAGGGTCCCTCTCACATACCTAGAGCTGAGAGAAGCCTCCTCTTGAGGTGCTTGTGCTAAGGTGGTATTCCTCTGGAGTCGAAGCCAGGGACTAACCTCTCATCTCGAGTTGATTTTTGGTCCACGGAGTTCTTTCGTGTTGCTACAGTGACCTCAGGATCCCTCTAGCCTTGAAACAGTGTTCTTGGGCTTTCTCTGGAGAGCCATCAAGGAAATCAAGGCTCCTTTCCTGTGTGATGTGCAACACGGCATTACTCTGCACGCAGTGCAGGGGAATCGGGCCTCATATCGTGGCGAGGGGGAAGTCTCATGATTTTTCTCGAGTTGCGGCGGGAACCTGGGGTATATTCTCGAGTTACGACGGGGATGTCCCTTCCACACACGTGTTTGTTCAGCGACGTCAGGACTCCTGCCTCCTTGCGAGGGACAACTCGGGATTCTCCTCGAGGCTTGGCAGGGCAATTGGGACACCTCTCCACCTGAGGCGGGAGACCAAGAGTCCCTTTCCACGTACCACAGGAATCCTGGGACTCCTATCAAGTTTCACGAGGAGTCAGGCATCGTCTCCTTTGGAGGCACTGATCTCCGCGTCCCTCTGGAGTTTTCAAAGGATGTGAGGACTCCGGTCGCGATGAGGTGGGGAACTAGGTCTTTCTCTGTGGTCTCCACAGGGGATTCAGACATCCTTTCGTCTTGGCAGATGCAAGACGGGCCTGTATTCAAGTCACTGCACGGATATCCAGCCTTATTTCGAGTCAGGGCATCGCGGTGTCCATTCCACTTGAGGCCGCAAACTCAGGGTCCCTCTCACATACCTAGAGCTGAGAGTAGCCTCCTCTTGAGGTGCTTGTGCTAAGGTGGTATTCCTCTGGAGTCGAATCCAGGGACTAACCTCTCATCTCGAGTTGATTTTTGGTCCACGGAGATATTTCGTGTTGCTACTGTGAACTCAGGATCCCTCTAGCCTTAAAACAGTGTTCTTGGGGTTTCTCTGGAGTGCCATCAAGGAAATCAAGGCTCTTTTCCTGTGTGATGTGCAACACGGCATTGCTCTGCAGGCAGTGCAGGGTAATCGGGCCTCATCTCGAGGAGAGGGGTTAGTCTCATGGTTTTTCTCGAGTTGCGGCGGGAACCTGGGGTATATTCTCGAGTTGCGACGGGGATGGCCCTTCCACATACGTGTTTGTTGAGTGACGTCAGGACTCCTGCCTAGTTGCGAGGGACAACTCGGGATTCTCCTCGAGGCTTGGCAGGGCAATTGGGACGCCTCTCCAGCTGAGGCGGGAGACCAAGGGTCCCTTTCCACGTGCCACAGGAATCCTGGGACTCCTATCAAATTTCACGAGGAGTCAGGCATCGTCTCCTTTGGAGGCACTGATCTCCGTGTCCCTCTGGAGTTTTCAAAGGATGTGAGGCCTCCGGTCGCGATGAGGTGGAGAAATAGGTCTTTCTCTGTGGTCTCCACAGAGGATTCAGACATCCTTTCGTCTTGGGAGATGCAAGACGAGCCTGCATTCAAGTCACTGCAGGGATATCCGGCCTTAAATCGAGTCAGGACTCGCGGTGTCCATTCCACTTGAGGCCGCAAACTCAGGGTCCCTCTCACATACATAGAGCTGAGAGAAGCCTCCTCTTGAGGTGCTTGTGGTAAGGTGGTATTCCTCTGGAGTCGAAGCCAGGCACTAACCTCTCATCTCGAATTGATTTGTGGTCCACGGAGCTCTTTCGTGTTGCTACAGTGACCTCAGGATCCCTCTAGCCTTGAAACAGTGTTCTTGGGCTTTCTCGGGAGTGCCATCAAGTAAATCAAGGCTCCTTTCCTGTGTGATGTGCAACACGACATTGCTCTGCACGCAGTGCAGGGGAATCGGGCCTCTTCTCCCGGCGAGGGGGAAGTCTCATGGTTTTTCTCGAGTTGCGGCGGGAACCTGGGGTATATTCTCGAGTTACGACGGGGATGGCCCTTCCACACACATGTTTGTTGAGCGACGTCAGGACTCCTGCCTAGTTGCGAGGGACAACTCGGGATTCTCCTCGAGGCTTGGCAGGGCAATTGGGACGCCTCTCCAGCTGAGGCGGGAGACCAAGGGTCCCTTTCCACGTGCCACAGGAATCCTGGGACTCCTATCAAGTTTCACGAGGAGTCAGGCATCGACTCCTTTGGAGGCACTGATCTCCGCGTCCCTCTGGAGTTTTCAAAGGATGTGAGGACTCCGGTCGCGATGAGGTGGAGAAATAGGTCTTTCTCTGTGGTCTCCACAGGGGATTCAGACATCCTTTCATCTTGGGAGATGCAAGACGAGCCTGCATTCAAGTCACTGCAGGGATATCCGGCCTTATTTCGAGTCAGCGCATCGCAGTGTCCATTCCACTTGAGGCCGCAAACTCAGGGTCCCTCTCACATACCTAGAGCTGAGAGAAGCCTCCTCTTGAGGTGCTTGTGGTAAGGTGGTATTCCTCTCGAGTCGAAGCCAGGCACTAACCTCTCATCTCGAGTTGATTTTTGGTCCACGGAGCTCTTTCGTGTTGCTCCAGTGACCTCAGGATCCCTCTAGCCTTGAAACAGTGTTCTTGGGGTTTCTCTGGAGTGCCATCAAGGAAATCAAGGCTCCTTTCCTGTGTGATGTGCAACACGGCATTGCTCTGCATGCAGTGCAGGGGAATCGGGCCTCATCTATAGGCGAGGGGGACGTCTCATGGTTTTTCTCGAGTTGCGGCGGGAACATGGGGTGTATTCTCGAGTTACGACGGGGATGGCCCTTCCACACACGTGTTTGTTCAGCGACGTCAGGACTCCTGCCTAGTTGCGAGGGACAACTCGGGATTCTCCTCGAGGCTTGGCAGGTCAATTGGGACGCCTCTCCAGCTGAGGCGGGAGACCAAGGGTCCCTTTCCACGTGCCACAGGAATCCTGGGACTCCTATCAAGTTTCACGAGGAGTCAGGCATCGTCTCCTTTGGAGGCACTGATCTCCGCGTTCCTCTGGAGTTTTCAAGAGATGTGAGGCCTCTGGTCGCCATGAGGTGGGGAACTAGGTCTTTCTCTGTGGTCTCCACAGGGGATTCAGACATCCTTTCGTCTTGGGAGATGCAAGACGAGCCTGCATTCAAGTCACTGCAGGGATATCCGGCCTTATTTCGAGTCAGGGCATCGCGGTGTCCATTCCACTTGAGGCCGCAAACTCAGGGTCCCTCTCACATACCTAGAGCTGAGAGAAGCCTCCTCTTGAGGTGCTTGTGGTAAGGTGGTATTCCTCTGGAGTCGAAGCCAGGGACTAACCTCTCATCTCGAGTTGGTTTTTGGTCCACGGAGCTCTTTCATGTTGCTACAGTGACCTCAGGATCCCTCTAGCCTGGAAACAGTGTTCTTGGGGATTCTCTGGAGTGCCATCAAGGAAATCAAGGCTCCTTTCCTGTGTGATGTGCAACACGGCATTGCGCTGCACTCAGTGCAGGGGAATCGGGCCTCATCTCGCAGCGAGGGGGAAGTCTCATGGTTTTTCTCGAGTTGCGTCGGGAACCTGGGGTATATTCTCGAGTTACGACGGGGATGGTCCTTCCAAACACGTGTTTGTTCAGCGACGTCAGGACTCCTGCCTAGTTGCGAGGGACAACTAGGGATTCTCCTCGAGGCTTGGCAGGGCAATTGGGACGCCTCTCCAGCTGAGGCGGGAGACCAAGGGTCCCTTTCCACGTGCCACAGGAATCCTGGGACTCCTATCAAGTTTCACGAGGAGTCAGGCATCGTCTCCTTTGCAGGCACTGATCTCCGCGTCCCTCTGTAGTTTTCAAAGGATGTGAGGCCTCCGGTCGCGATGAGGTGGGGAACTAGGTCTTTCTCTGTGGACTCCACAGGGGATTCAGACATCCTTACGTCTTGGGAGATGCAAGACGAGCCTGCATTCAAGTCACTGCAGGTATATCCGACCTTATTTCGAGTCAGAGCATTGCGGTGTCTATTCCACTTGAGGCCGCAAATTCAGGGTCCCTCTCACATACCTAGAGCTGAGAGAAGCCTCCTCTTGAGGTGCTTGTGGTAAGGTGGTATTCCTCTGGAGTCGAAGCCAGGGACTAACCTCTCATCTCGAGTTGATTTTTGGTCCACAGAGCTCTTTCATGTTGCTACAGTGCCCTCAGGATCCCTCTAGCCTTGAAACAGTGTTCTTGGGGTTTCTCTCGAGTGCCATCAAGGAAATCAAGGCTCCTTTCCTGTGTGATGTGCAAGACGGCATTGCTCTGCACGCAGTGCAGGGCAATCGGGCCTCATCTCGCGGCGAGGTGGAAGTCTCATGGTTTCTCTCGAGTTGCGGCGGGAACCTGGGGTATATTCTCGAGTTATGACGGGGATGGCCCTTCCAGCCACGTGTTTGTTCACCGACGTCAGGACTCCTGCCTAGTTGCGAGGGACAACTCGGGATTCTCCTCGAGGCTTGGCAGGGCAATTGGGAGGCCTCTCCAGCTGAGGCGGGAGACCAAGGGTCCCTTTCCACGTGCCACAGGCATCCTGGGAGTCCTATCAAGATTCACGAGGAGTCAGGCATCGTCTCCTTTGGAGGCACTGATCTCCGCGTCCCTCTGGAGTTTTCAAAGGATGTGAGGCCTCCGGTCGCGATGAGGTGGGGAACTAGGTCTTTCTCTGTGGTCTCCACAGGGGATTCAGACATCCTTTCATCTTGGGAGATGCAAGACGAGCCTGCATTCAAGTCACTGCAGGCATATCCGGCCTTATTTCGAGTCAGGGCATCGCGGTGTCCATTCCACTTGAGGTTGCAAACTCAGGGTCCCTCTCACATACCTAGAGCTGAGAGAAGCCTCCTCTTGAGGTGCTTGTGGTAAGGTGGTATTCCTCTGGAGTCGAAGCCAGGGACTAACCTCTCATCTCGAGTTGATTTTTGGTCCACGGAGCTCTTTCATGTTGCTAGAGTGACCTCAGGATCCCTCTAGCCTTGAAACAGTGTTCTTGGGCTTTCTCTGGAGTGCCATCAAGGAAATCAAGGCTCCTTTCCTGTGTGATGTGCAACATGGCATTGCTCTGCATGCAGTGCAGGGGAATCAGGCCTCATCTCGCGGCGAGGGGGAAGTCTCATGGTTTTTCTCGAGTTGCGGCGGGAACCTGGGGTATATTCTCGAGTTACGACGGGGATGGCCCTTCCACACACGTGTTTGTTCAGTGACGTCAGGACTCCTGCATAGTTGCGGGGGACAACTCGGGATTCTCCTCGAGGCTTGGCAGGGCAATTGGGACGCCTCTCCAGCTGAGGCGGGAGACCAAGGGTCCCTTTCCACGTGCCACAGGAATCCTGGGACTCCTATCAAGTTTCACGAGGAGTCAGGCATCGTCTCCTTTCGAGGCACTGATCTCCGCGTACCTCTGGAATTTTCAAGGGATGTGAGGCCTCCGGTCGCGATGAGGTGGGGAACTAGGTCTTTCTCTGTGGTCTCCACAGGGGATTCAGACATCCTTTCTTCTTGGGAGATGCAAGACGAGCCTGCATTCAAGTCACTGCAGGGATATCTTGCCTTATTTCGAGTCAGGGCATCGCGGTGTCCATTCCACTTGAGGCCGCAAACTCAGGGTCCCTCTCACATACCTAGAGCTGAGAGAAGCCTCCTCTTGAGGTGCTTGTGGTAAGGTGGTATTCCTCGGGAGTCGAAGCCAGGGACTAACCTCTCATCTCGAGTTGATTTTTGTTCCACGGAGGTTTTTCGTCTTGCTACAGTGACCTCAGGATCCCTCTAGCCTTGAAACAGTGTTCTTGGGCTTTCTCTGGAGTGCGATCAAGGAAATCAAGGCTCCTTTCCTGTGTGATGTGCAACACGGTATTGCTCTGCACGCAGTGCAGGGGAATCGGGCCTCATCTCGCGGCGAGGGGTAAGTCTCATGGTTTTTCTCGAGTTGCAGCGGGAACCTGGGGTATATTCTCGAGTTACGACGGGGATGGCCGTTCCAGACACGTGTTTGTTCAGCGACGGCAGGACTCCTGCCTAGTTGCGAGGGACAACTCGGGATTCTCCTCGAGGCTTGGCAGGGCAATTGGGACGCCTCTCCAGCTGAGGCGGGAGACCAAGGGTCCCTTTCCACGTGCCACAGGAATCCTGGGACTCCTATCAAGTTTCACGAGGAGTCAGGCATCGTCTCCTTTGGAGGCACTGATCTCCGCATCCCTCTGGAGTTTTCAAAGGATGTGAGGCCTCCGGTCGTGATGAGGTGGGGAACTAGGTCTTTCTCTGTGGCCTCCACAGGGGATTCAGACATCTTTTCGTCTTGGGAGATGCAAGACGAGCCTGCATTCAAGTGACTGCAGGCATATCCGGCCTTATTTCTAGTCAGGGCATCGCGGTGTCCATTCCACTTGATGCCGCAAACTCAGGGTCCCTCTCACATACCTAGAGCTGAGAGAAGTCTCCTCTTGAGGTGCTTGTGGTAAGGTGGTATTCCTCTGGAGTCGAAGCCAGGGACTAACCTCTCATCTCGAGTTGATTTGTGGTCCACAGAGCTCTTTTGTGTTGCTACAGTGACCTCAGGATCCCTCTAGCCTTGAAACAGTGTTCTTGGGGTTTCTCTGGAGTGCCATCAAGGAAATCAAGGCTCCTTTCCTGTGTGATGTGCAACACGGCATTGCTCTGCACGCAGTGCAGGGGAATCGGGCCTCATCTCGCGGCGACGGGGAAATCTCATGGTTTTTCCCGAGTTGCGGCGGGAACCTGGGGTATATTCTCGAGTTACGACGGGGATGGCCCTTCCACACACGTGTTTGTTCAGCGACGTCAGGACTCCTGCCTGGTTGCGAGGGACAACTCGGGATTCTCCTCGAGGCTTGGCAGGGCAATTGGGAGGCCTCTCCAGCTGAGGCGGGAGACCAAGGGTCCCTTTCCACGTGCCACAGGAATCCTGGGACTCCTATCAAGTTTCACGAGGAGTCAGGCATCGTCTCCTTTGGAGGCACTGATCTCCGCGTCCCTCTGGAGTTTTCAAAGGATGTGAGGCCTCCGGTCGCGATGAGGTGGGGAACTAGGTCTTTCTCTGTGGTCTCCACCGGGGATTCAGACATCCTTTCGTCTTGGGAGATGCAAGACGAGCATGCATTCAAGTCATTGCAGGCATATCCGGCCTTATTTCGAGTCAGGGCATCGCGATGTCCATTCCACTTGAGGCCGCAAACCAGGGTCCCTCTCACATACCTAGAACTGTGAGAAGCCTCCCCTTTAGGTGCTTGTGGTAAGGTGGTATTCCTCTGGAGTCGAAGCCAGGGACTAACCTCTCATCTCGAGTTGATTTGTGGTCCACGGAGCTCTTTCGTGTTGCTACAGTGACCTCAGGATCCCTCTAGCCTTGAAACAGTGTTCTTGGGGTTTCTCTGATGTGCCATCAAGGAAATCAAGGCTACTTTCCTGTGTGATGTGCAACACGGCATTGCTCTGCACGCAGTGCAGGGGAATCGGGCCTCATCTCGCGGCGAGGGGGAAGTCTCATGGTTTTTCTCGAGTTGCGGCGGGAACATGGGGTATATTCTCGAGTTACGACGGCGATGGCCCTTCCACACACGTGATTGTTGAGGAACGTCAGGACTCCTGCCTAGTTGCGAGGGACAACTCGGGATTCTTCTCGAGGCTTGGCAGGGCAATTGGGACGCCTCTCCAGCTGAGGCGGGAGTCCAAGGGTCCCTTTCCACGTGCCACAGGAATCCTGGGACTCCTATCAATTTTCACGGGGAGTCAGGCATAGTCTCCTTTGGAGGCACTGATCTCCGCGTCCCTCTGGAGTTTTCAAAGTATGTGAGGCCTCCGGTCGCGATGAGGTGGGGAACTAGGTCTTTCTCTGTGGTCTCCACAGGGGATTCAGACATCCTTTCGTCTTGGGAGATGCAAGACGAGCCTGCATTCAAGTCACTGCAAGGATATCCGGCCTTATTTCTAGTCAGGGCATCGCGGTGTCCATTCCACTTGATGCCTCAAACTCATGGTCCCTCTCACATACCTAGAGCTGAGAGAAGCCTCCTCTTGAGGTGCTTGTGATAAGGTGTAATTCCTCTGGAGCCGAAGCCAGGGACTAATCTCTCATCTCGACTTGATTTTTGGTCCACGGAGCTCTTTCCTGTTGCTACAGTGACTGCAGGATCCCTCTAGCCTTGAAACAGTGTTCGTGGGGTTTCTCTGGAGTGCCATCAAGGAAATCAAGGCTCCTTTCCTGTGTGATGTGCAACACGGCATTGCTCTGCACGCAGTGCAGGGGAATCGGGCCTCATCTCGCGGCGAGGGGGAAGTCTCATGGTTTTTCTCTAGTTGCGGCGGGAACATGGGGTATATTCTCGAGTTACGACGGGGATGGCCCTTCCACACACGTGTTTGTTCAGCGACGTCAGGACTCCTGCCTAGTTGCGAGGGACAACTCGGGATTCTCCTCGAGGCCTGGCAGGGCAATAGGGAAGCCTCTCCAGCTGAGGCGGGAGACCAAGTGTCCCTTTCCACGTGCCACAGGAATCCTGGGACTCTTATCAAGTTTCACGAGGAGTCAGGCATCGTCTCCTTTGCAGGCACTGATCTCCGCGACCCTCTGGAATTTTCAAAGGATGTGAGGCCTTCGGTCTCGATGAGGTGGGGAACTAGGTCTTTCTCTGTGGTCTCCACAGGGGATTCAGACATTCTTTCGTCTTGGGAGATGCAAGACGAGCCTACATTCAAGTCACTGCAGGGATATCCGGCCTTATTTCGAGTCAGGGCATCGCGGTGTCCATTTCACTTGAGGCCGCAAACTCAGGGTCCCTCTCACATACCTAGAGCTGAGAGAAGCCTTCTCTTGAGGTGCTTGTGGTAAGGTGGTATTCCTCTGGGGTCGAATCCAGGGACTAACCTCTCATCTCGAGTTGATTTTTGGTCCACGGAGCTCTTTCGTGTTGCTACAGTGACCTCAGGATCCCTCTAGCCTTGAAACAGTGTTCTTGGGGTTTCTCTGGAGTGCCATCAAGGAAATCAAGCCTCCTTTCCTGTGTGATGTGCAACACGGCATTGCTCTGCATGCAGTGCAGGGGAATCGGGCCTAATCTCGCGGCGAGGGGGAAGTCTCATGGTTTTTCTCGAGTTGCGGCGGGAACCTGGGGTATATTCTCGAGTTACGTCGGGGATGGCCCTTCCACACACGTGCTTGTTCAGCCAAGTCAGGACTCCTGCCTAGTTGCGAGGGACAACTCGGGAGTCTCCTCGAGGCTTGGCAGGGCAATTGGGACGCCTCTCCAGCTGAGGCGGTAGACAAAGGGTCCCTTTCCACGTGCCACAGGAATCCTGGGACTCCTATCAAGATTCACGAGGAGTCAGGCATCCTCTCCTTTGGAGGCACTGATCTTCGCATACCTCTGGAGTTTTCAAAGGATGTGAGGCCTCCGGTCGGGATGAGGTGGGAAACTAGTTCTTACTCTCTGGTCTTTACAGGGGATTCAGACATCCTTTCGTCTTGGGAGAGGCAAGACGAGCCTGCATTCAAGTCACTGCAGGGATATCCGGCCTTATTTCGAGTCAGGGCATCGCGGTGTATATTCCTCTTGAGGCCGCAAACTCAGGGTCCCTCTCGCATACCTAGAGCTGAGAGAAGCCTCCTCTTGAGGTTCTTGTGGTAAGGTGGTATTCCTCTGGAGTCAAAGCCAGGCACTAACCTCTCATCTCGAGTTGATTTTTGGGCCCCGGAGCTCTTTCGTGTTGCCACAGTGACCTCAGGATCCCTGTAGCCTTGAAACAGTGTTCTTGGGGTTTCTCTGGAGTGCCATCAAGGAAATCAAGGCTCCTTTCCTGTGTGATGTGCAACACGGCATTGCTCTGCACGCAGTGCAGGGGAATTGGGCCTCATCTCGCTGCGAGGGTGAAGTCTCATGGTTTTTCTCGAGTTGCGGCGGGAACCTGGGGTATATTCTCGAGTTACGACGGGGATGGCCCTTCCACACACGTGTTTGCTCAGCGACGTCAGGACTCCTGCCTAGTTGCGAGGGACAACTCGGGATTCTCCTAGAGGCTTGGCAGGGCAATTGGGAGGCATCTCCAGCTGAGGCGGGAGACCAAGTGTCCCTTTCCACGTGCCACAGGAATCCTGAGACTCCTATCAAGTTTCACGAGGAGTCAGGCATCGTCTCCTTTGGAGGCACTGATCTCCGCGTCCCTCTGGAGTTTTCAAAGGATGTGAGGCCTCCGGTCGCCATGAGGTGGGGAACTAGGTCTTTCTCTGTGGTCTCCACAGGGGATTCAGATATCCTTTCGTCTTGGGAGATGTAAGACGAGCCTGCATTCAAGTCACTGCCGGCATATCCGGCCTTATTTCGAGTCAGGGCATCGAGGTGTCTATTCCACTTGAGGCCGCAAACTCAGGGTCCCTCTCACATACCTAGAGCTGAGAGAAGCCTCCTCGTGAGGTGCTTGTGGTAAGGTGGTATTCCTCTGGAGTCGAAGCCAGGGCCTAACCTCTCATCTCGAGTTGATTTTGCTCCACCGAGCACTTGCGTGTTGCTACAGTGACCTCAGGATCCCTCTAGCCTTGAAACAGTGTTCTTGGGGTTTCTCTGGAGTGCCATCAAGGAAATCAAGGCTCCTTTCCTGTGGGATGTGCAACACGGCATTGCTCTGCTCGCAGTGCAGGGGAATCGGGCCTCATCTCGCGGCGAGGGGGAAATCTCATGGTTTTTCTCGAGTTGCGGCGGGAACCTGGGATATATTTCGAGTTACGACGGGGATGGCCCTTCCACAGACGTGTTTGTTCAGCGACGTCAGGACTCCTGCCTAGTTGCGAGGGACAACTCGGGATTCTGCTCGAGGCTTGGCAGGGCAATTGGGACGCCTCTCCAGCTGAGGCGGGAGACCAAGGGTCCCTTTCCACGTGCCACAGGAATCCTGGGACTCCTATCAAGTTTCACGAGGAGTCAGGAATCGTCTCCTTTGGAGGCACTGATCTCCGCATCCCTCTGGAGTTTTCAATGGATGTGAGGCCTCCGGTCGTAATGAGGTGGGGAACTAGGTCTTTCTCTGTGGTCTCCACAGGGGATTCAGACATCCTTTCGTCTTGGGAGATGCAACACGAGCCTGTATTCAAGTCACTGCAGGCATATCCGGCCTTATTTCGTGTCAGGGCATCGTGGTGTCCATGCCACTTGAGGCCGCAAACTCAGGGTCCCTCTCACATACCTAGAGCTGAGAGAAGCCTCCTCTTGAGGTGCTTGTGGTAAGGTGGTATTCCTCTGGAGTCGAAGCCAGGGACTAACCTCTCATCTCGAGTTGATTTGTGGTCCACGGAGCTCTTTCGTGTTGCTTCAGTGACCTCAGGATCCCTCTAGACTTGAAACAGTGTTCTTCGGCTTTCTCTCGAGTGCCATCAAGGAAATCAAGGCTCCTTTCCTGTGTGATGTGCAACACGTCATTGCTCTGCATGCAGTGCAGGGGAATCGGGCCTCATCTCGTGGCGGGGTGGAAGTCTCATGGTTTTTCTCGAGTTGCGGCGGGAACCTGGGGTATATTCTCGAGTTAAGACGGGGATGGCCCTTCCACACACGTGTTTGTTCAGCGACGTCAGGACTCCTGCCTAGTTGCGAGGGACAACTCGGGATTCTCCTCGAGGCTTGGCAGGGCAATTGGGACGCCTCTCCAGCTGAGGCGGGAGACCAAGTGTCCCTTTCCACGTGCCACAGGAATCCTGGGACTCCTATCAAATTTCACGAGGAGTCAGGCATCGTCTCCTTTGGAGGCAGTGATCTCCGAGACCCTCTGGAGTTTTCCAAGGATGTGAGGCCTCCGTTGCGATGAGATCGGGAACTAGGTCTTTCTCTGTGGTCTCCACAGGGGATTCCGACATCCTTTCTTCTTGGGAGATGCAAGACGAGCCTACATTCATGTCACTGCAGGGATATCCGGCCTTATTTCGAGTCAGGGCATCGCGGTGTCCATTTCACTTGAGGCCGCAAACTCAGGGTCCCTCTCACATACCTAGAGCTGAGAGAAGCCTCCTCTTGAGGTGCTTGTGGTAAGGTGGTATTCCTCTGGAGTCGAAGCCAGGGACTAACCTCTCATCTCTAGTTGATTTGTGGTCCACGGAGCTCTTTCATGTTGCTACAGTGACCTTAGGATCCCTCCAGCCTTGAAACAGTGTTCTTGGGGTTTCTCTGGAATGCCATCAAGGAAATCAAGGTTCCTTTCCTGTGTGATGTGCAACACGGCATTGCTCTGCATGCAGTGCAGGGGAATCAGGCCTCATCTCGTGGCGAGGGGGAAGTCTCATGGTTTTTCTCGAGTTGCGGCGGGAACCTGGGTTATATTCTCGAGTTACGACGGGGATGGACCTTCCACACACGTGTTTGTTCAGCGACGTCAGGTCGCCTTCCTAGTTGCGAGGGACAACTCGGGATTCTCCTCGAGGCTTGGCAGGGCAATTGGGACGCCTCTCCAGCTGAGGCGGGAGATCAAGGGTGCCTTTTCACGTACCGCAGGAATCCTGGGACTCCTATCAAGTTTCACGAGGAATCAGGCATCGTCTCCTTTAGAGGCACTGATCTCCGCGTCCCTCTGGAGTTTTCAAAGGATGTGAGGCCTCCGGTCGCGATGAGGTGGGGTACTAGGTCTTTCTCTGTGGTCTCCACAGGGGATTCAGACATCCTTTCGTCTTGGGAGATGCAAGACAAGCCTGCATTCAAGTCACTGCAGGCATATCCGGCCTTATTTCGAGTCAGGGCATCGTGGTGTCCATTCCACTTGAGGCCGCAAACTCAGGGTCCCTCTCACATACCTAGAGCTGAGAGAAGCCTCCTCTTGAGGTGCTTGTGGTAAGGTGGTATTCCTCTGGAGTCGAAGCCAGGGCCTAACCTCTCATCTCGAGTTGATTTTGGTCCACCGAGCTCTTTCGTGTTGCTACAGTGACCTCAGGATCCCTGTAGCCTTGAAACAGTGTTCTTGGGGTTTCTCTGGAGTGCCATCAAGGAAATCAAGGCTCATTTCCTGTGTGATGTGCAACACGGCATTGCTCTGCACGCAGTGCAGGGGAATCGGGCCTCATCTCGCGGCAAAGGGGAAGTCTCATGGTTTTTCTTGAGTTGCGGCGGGAACCTGGGGTATATTCTCGAGTTACGACGGGGAAGGCCCTTCCACACACGTGTTTGTTCAGCGACGTCAGGACTCCTGCCTAGTGCGAGGGACAACTCGGGATTCTCCTCGAGGCTTGGCAGGGCAATTGGGACGCCTCTCCAGCTGAGGCGGGAGACCAAGGGTCCCTTTCCACATGCCACAGAATCCTGGGACTCCTATCAAGTTTCACGAGGAGTCAGGCATCGTCTCCTTTGCAGGCACTGATCTCCGCGTCCCTCTGGGGTTTTCAAAGGATGTGAGGCCTCCGGTCGCGATGAGGTGGGGAACTAGGTCTTTCTCTGTGGTCTCCACAGGGGATTCAGACATCCTTTCGTCTTGGGAGATGCAAGACGAGCCTGCATTCAAGTCACTGCAGGCATATCCGGCCTTATTTCGAGTCAGGGCATCGCGGTGTCCATTCCACTTGAGGCTGAAAAATCAGGGTCCCTCTCACATACCTAGAGCTGAGAGAAGCCTCCTCTTGAGGTGCCTGTGGTAGGGTGGTATTCCTCTGGAGTCGAAGCCAGGCACTAACCTCTCATCTCGAGTTGTTTTGTCGTCCACGGAGCTCTTTCTTGTTGCTACAATGACCTCAGGATCCCTCTAGCCTTGAAACAGTGTTCTTGGGGTTTCTCTGGAGTGCCATCAAGGAAATCAAGGCTCCTTTCCTGTGGGATGTGCAACACGGCATTGCTCTGCTCGCAGTGCAGGGGAATCGGGCCTCATCTCGCGGCAAGGGGGAACTCTCATGGTTTTTCTCGAGTTGCGGCGGGAACCTGGGGTATATTCTCGAGTTACGACGGGGATGGCCCTTCCACACACGTGTTTGTTCAGCGACGTCAGGACTCCTGCCTAGTTGCGAGGGACAACTCGGGATTCTCCTCGAGGCTTGGCAGGGCAATTGGGACGCCTCTCCAGCTGAGGCAGGAGACCAAGGGTCCCTTTCCACGTGCCACAGGAATCCTGGGAGTCCTATCAAGTTTCACGAGGAGTCAGGCATCGTCTCCTTTGGAGGCACTGATCTCCACGTCCCTCTGGTGTTTTCAAAGAATGTGAGGCCTCCGGTCGCGATGAGGTGGGGAACTAGGTCTTTCTCTGTGGTCTCCACAGGGGATTCAGACATCCTTTCGTCTTGGGAGATGCAAGACGAGCCTGCACTCAAGTCACTGCAGGCATATCCGGCCTTATTTCGAGTCAGGGCATCGCGGTGTCCATTCTACTTGAGGCCGCAAATTCAGGGTCCCTCTCACATACCTAGAGCTGAGAGAAGCCTCCTCTTGAGGTGCTTGTGGTAAGGTGGTATTCCTCTGGAGTCGAAGCCAGGGACTAACCTCTCATCTCGAGTTGATTTGTGGTCCACGGAGCTCTTTCGTGTTGCTTCAGTGACCTCAGGATCCCTCTAGACTTGAAACAGTGTTCTTCGGCTTTCTCTGGAGTGCCATCAAGGAAATCAAGGCTCCTTTCCTGTGTGATGTGCAACACGTCATTGCTCTGCATGCAGTGCAGGGGAATCGGGCCTCATCTCGCGGCGAGGTGGAAGTCTCATGGTTTTTCTCGAGTTGCGGCGGGAACCTGGGGTATATTCTCGTGTTACGACGGGGATGGCCCTTCCACACACGTGTTTGTTCAGCGACGTCAGGACTCCTGTCTAGTTGCGCGGGACAACTCGGGATTCTCCTCGAGGCTTGGCAGGGCAATTGGGACGCCTCTCCAGCTGAGGCGGGAGACCAAGGGTCCCTTTCCACGTGCCACAGGAATCCTGGGACTCCTATCAAGTTTCACGAGGAGTCAGGCATCGTCTCCTTTGGAGGCACTGATCTCCGCATACCTCTGGAGTTTTCAAAGGATGTGAGGCCTCCGGTCGCGATGAGGTGGGGAACTTGGTCTTTCTCTGTGGTCTCCACAGGGGATTCAGACATCCTTTCGTCTTGGGAGATGCAAGACGAGCCTGCATTCAAGTCACTGCAGGCATATCCGGCCTTATTTCGAGTCAGGGCATCGCGGTGTCCATTCCACTTGAGGCCGCAAACTCAGGGACCCTCTCACATACTTAGAGCTGAGAGAAGCCTCCTCTTGAGGTGCTTGTGGTAAGGTGATATTCCTCTGGAGTCGAAGCCAGGGACAAACCTCTCATCTCGAGTTGATTTTTGGTCCATGGAGCTCTTTCGTGTTGCTTCAGTGACCTCAGGATCCCTCTAGACTTGAAACAATATTCTTCGGCTTTCTCTGGAGTGCCATCAAGGAAATCAAGGCTCCTTTCCTGTGTGATGTGCAACACGGCATTGCTCTGCATGCAGTGCAGGGGAATCGGGCCTCATCTCGCGGCGAGGGGTAAGTCTCATGGTTTTTCTCGAATTGCGGCGGGAACCTGGGGTATATTCTCGAGTTACGACGGGGATGGCCCTTCCACACACGTGTTTGTTCAGCGACGTCAGGACTCCTGCCTAGTTGCGCGGGACAATTCGGGATTCTCCTCGAGGCTTGGCAGGGCAATTGGGACGCCTCTCCAGCTGAGGCGGGAGACCAAGGGTCCCTTTCCACGTGCCACAGGAATCCTGGGACTCCTATCAAGTTTCACGAGGAGTCAGGCATCGTCTCCTTTGGAGGCACTGATCTCCGCGTCCCTCTGGAGTTTTCCAAAAATGTGAGGCCTCCGGTCGCAATGAGGTGGGGAACTAGGTCTTTCTCTGTGGTCTCCACAGGGGATTCAGACATCCTTTCGTCTAGGGAGATGCAAGACTAGCCTGCACTCAAGTCACTGCAAGCATATCCGGCCTTATTTCGAGTCAGGGCATCGCGGTGTCCATTCCACTTGAGGCCACAAACTCAGGGTCCCTCTCACATACCTGGAGCTGAGAGAAGCCTCCTCTTGAGGTGCTTGTGGTAAGGTGGTATTCCTATGGAGTCGAAGCCAGGGACTAACCTCTCATCTCGAGTTGATTTGTGGTCCACGGAGCTCTTTCGTATTGCTTCAGTGACCTCAGGATCCCTCTAGCCTTGAAACAGTGTTCTTCGGCTTTCTCTCGAGTGCCATCAAGGAAATCAAGGCTCCTTTCTTGTGTGATGTGCAACACGGCATTGATCTGCACGCAGTGCAGGGGAATCGGGGCTCATCTCGCAGCGAGGGGGACTTCTCATGGTTTTTCTCGAGTTGCGGCGGGAACCTGGGGTATATTCTCGAGTTACGACGGGGTTGGCCCTTCCACACACGTGTTTGTTCAGCGACGTCAGGACTCCTGCCTAGTTGCGAGGGACAACTCGGGATTCTCCTCGAGGTTTGGCAGGACAATTGGGACGCCTCTCCAGCTGAGGCGGGAGACCAAGGGTCCCTTTCCACGTGCCACAGGAATCCTGGGACACCTATCAAGTTTCACGAGGAGTCAGGCATCGTCTCCTTTGGAGGCACTGATCTCCGCGTCCCTCTGGAGTTTTCAAAGGATGTGAGGCGTCTGGTCGCGATGAGGTGGGGAACTAGGTCTTTCTCTGTGGTCTCCACAGGGGATTCAGACATCCTTTCGTCTTGGGAGATGCAAGACGAGCCTGCATTCAAGTCACTGCAGGCATATCCGGCCGTATTTCGAATCAGGGCATCGGGGTGTCCATTCCACTTGAGGCCCCAAACTCAGGGTCCCTCTCACATACCTAGAGCTGAGAGAAGCCTCCTCTTGAGGTGCTTGTGGTAAGGTGGTATTCCTCTGGAGTCGAAGCCAGGGACTAACCTCTCATCTCGAGTTGATTTCTGGTCCACGGAGATCTTTCGTGTTGCTACAGTGACCTCAGGATCCCTCTAGCCTTGAAACAGTGTTCTTGGGGTTTCTCTGGAGTGCCATCAAGGAAATCAAGGCTCCTTTCCTGTGTGATGTGCAACACGGCATTGCTCTGCACGCAGTGCAGGGGAATCGGGCCTCATCTCGCGGCGAGGGGGACTTCTCATGGTTTTTCTCGAGTTGCGGCGGGAACCTGGGGTACATTCTCGAGTTACGACGGGGATGGCCCTTCCACACACGTGTTTGTTCAGCGACGTCAGGACTCCTGCCTAGTTGCGAGGGACAACTCGGGATTCTCCTCGAGGCTTGGCAGGGCAATTGGGATGCCTCTCCAGTTGAGGCGGGAGACCAAGGGTCCCTTTCCACGTGCCACAGGAATCCTGGGACTCCTATCAAGTTTCACGAGGAGTCAGGCATCGTCTCCTTTGGAGGCACTGATATCCGTGTCCCTCTGGAGTTTTCAAAGGATGTGAGGCTTCCGGTCGCGATGAGGTGGGGAACTAGGTCTTTCTCTGTGGTCTCCACTGGGGATTCAGACATCCTTTCGTCTTGGGAGATGCAAGACGAGCCTGCATTCAAGTCACTGCAGGCATATCCGACCTTATTTCGAGTCAGGGCATCGCGGGGTCCATTCCACTAGAGGCCGCAAACTCAGGGTCCCTCTCACATACCTAGAGCTGAGAGAAGCCTCCTCTTGAGGTGCTTGTGGTAAGGTGGTATTCCTCTGGAATCGAAGCTAGGGACTAACCTCTCATCTCGAGTTGATTTGTGGTCCAAGGAGCTCTTTCGTGTTGCTTCAGTGACCTCAGGATCCCTCTAGACTTGAAACAGTGTTCTTCGGCTTTCTCTCGAGTGCCATCAAGGAAATCAAGGCTCCTTTCCTGTGTGATGTGCAACACGGCATTGCTCTGCATGCAGTGCAGGGGAATCAGGCCTCATCTCGCGACGAGGGGGAAGTCTCATGGTTTTTCTCTAGTTGCGGCGGGAACCTGGGGTATTTTCTCGAGTTACTACGGGGATGGCCCTTCCACACACGTGTTTGTTCAGCGACGTCAGTACTCCTGCCTAGTTGCGAGGGACAACTCGGGATTCTCCTCGAGGCTTGGCAGGGCAATTGGGACGCCTCTCCAGCTGAGGCGGGAGACCAAGGGTCCCTTTCCACGTGCCACAGGAATCCTGGGACTCCTATCAAGTTTCACGAGGAGTCAGGCATCGTCTCCTTTGGAGGCACTGATCTCCGCGTCCCTCTGGGGTTTTCAAAGGATGTGAGGCCTCCGGTCGCGATGAGGTGGGGAACTAGATCTTTCTCTGTGGTCTCCACAGGGGATTCAGACATCCTTTCGTCTTGGGAGATGCAAGACAAGCCTGCATTCAAGTCACTGCAGGCATATCCGGCCTTATTTTGAGTCAGGGCATCGTGGTGTCCATTCCACTTGAGGCCGCAAACTCAGGGTCCCTCTCACATACCTAGAGCTGAGAGAAGCCTCCTCTTGAGGTGCTTGTGGTAAGGTGGTATTCCTCTGGAGTCGAAGCCAGGGCCTAACCTCTCATCTTGAGTTGATTTTGGTCCACCGAGCTCTTGCGTGTTGCTACAGTGACCTCAGGATCCCTCTAGCCTTGAAACAGTGTTCTTGGGGTTTCTCTGGAATGCCATCAAGGAAATCAAGGCTCCTTTCCTGTGTGATGTGCAACACGGCATTGCTCTGCATGCAGTGCAGGGGAATCAGGCCTCATCTCGTGGCGAGGGGGAAGTCTCATGGTTTTTCTCGAGTTGCGGCGGGAACCTGGGTTATATTCTCGAGTTACGTCGGGGATGGACCTTCCACACACGTGTTTGTTCAGCGACGTCAGGACGCCTTCCTAGTTGCGAGGGACAACTCGGGATTCTCCTCGAGGCTTGGCAGGGCAATTGGGACGCCTCTCCAGCTGAGGCGGGAGATCAAGGGTGCCTTTTCACGTACCGCAGGAATCCTGGGACTCCTATCAAGTTTCACGAGGAATCAGGCATCGTCTCCTTTAGAGGCACTGATCTCCGCGTCCCTCTGGAGTTTTCAAAGGATTTGAGGCCTCCGGTCGCGAAGAGGTGGGGAACTAGGTCTTTCTCTGTGGTCTCCACAGGGGATTCAGACATCCTTTCGTCTTGGGAGATGCAAGACGAGCCTGCATTCAAGTCACTGCAGGCATATCCGGCCTTATTTCAAGTCAGGGCATCGTGGTGTCCATTCCACTTGAGGCCGCAAACTCAGGGTCCCTCTCACATACCTAGAGCTGAGAGAAGCCTCCTCTTGAGGTGCTTGTGGTAAGGTGGTATTCCCCTGGAGTCGAAGCCAGGGCCTAACCTCTCATGTCGAGTTGATTTTGGTCCACCGAGCTCTTTCGTGTTGCTACAGTGACCTCAGGATCCCTCTAGCCTTGAAACAGTGTTCTTGGGGTTTCTCTGGAGTGCCATCAAGGAAATCAAGGCTCCTTTCATGTGTGATGTGCAACACGGCATTGCTCTGCACGCAGTGCAGGGGAATCGGGCCTCATCTCGCGGCGAAGGGGAAGTCTCATGGTTTTTCTAGAGTTGCGGCGGGAACCTGGGGTATATTCTCGAGTTACGACGGGGATGGCCCTTCCACACACGTGTTTGTTCAGCGACGTCAGGACTCCTGCCTAGTTGCCAGGGACAACTCGGGATTCTCCTCCAGGCTTGGCAGGGCAATAGGGAAGCCACTCCAGCTGAGGCGGGAGACCAAGGGTCCCTTTCCACGTGACACAGGAATCCTGGGACTCCTATCAATTTTCACGAGGAGTCAGGGATCGTCTCCTTTGGAGGCACGGATCTCCGCGTCCCTCTGGAGTTTTCAAAGGATGTGAGGCCTTCGGGCGCCATGAGGTGGGGAACTAGGTCTTTCTCTGTGGTCTCCACAGGGGATTCAGAAGTCCTGTCGTCTTGGGAGATGCAAGACGAGCCTGCATTCAGTCACTGCAGGCATATCCGGCCTTATATCAAGTCAGGGCATCGCGGTGACCATTCCACTTGAGGCCGCAAACTCAGGGTCCCTCTCACATACCTAGAGCTGAGAGAAGCCTCCTCTTGAGGTGCTTGTGGTAAGGTGTAATTCCTCTGGAGTCGAAGCCAGGGCCTAACCTCTCATCTCGACTTGATTTTTGGTCCACGGAGCTCTTTCCTGTTGCTACAGTGACTGCAGGATCCCTCTAGCCTTGAAACAGTGTTCTTGGGGTTTCTCTGGAGTGCCATCAAGGAAATCAAGGCTCCTTTCCTGTGTGATGTGCAACACGGAATTGCTCTGCACGCAGTGCAGGGGAATCGGGCCTCATCTCGCGGCGAGGGGGAAGTCTCATGGTTTTTCTCGAGTTGCGGCGGGAACCTGGGGTATATTCTCGAGTTACGACGGGGATGGCCCTTCCACACACGTGTTTGTTCAGCGACGTCAGGACTCCTGCCTAGTTGCGAGGGACAACTCGGGATTCTCCTCGAGGCCTGGCAGGGCAATAGGGAAGCCTCTCCAGCTGAGGCGGGAGACCAAGTGTCCCTTTCCACGTGCCACAGGAATCCTGGGACTCCTATCAAGTTTCACGAGGAGTCAGGCATCGTCTCCTTTGCAGGCACTGATCTCCGCGACCCTCTGGAATTTTCAAAGGATGTGAGGCCTTCGGTCTCGATGAGGTGGGGAACTAGGTCTTTCTCTGTGGTCTCCACAGGGGATTCAGACATTCTTTCGTCTTGGGAGATGCAAGACGAGCCTACATTCAAGTCACTGCAGGGATATCCGGCCTTATTTCGAGTCAGGGCATCGCGGTGTACATTCCACTTGAGGCCGCAAACTCAGGGTCCCTCTCACATACCTAGAGCTGAGAGAAGCCTCCTCTTGAGGTGCTTGTGGTAAGGTGGTATTCCTCTGGGGTCGAATCCAGGGACTAACCTCTCATCTCGAGTTGATTTTTGGTCCACGGAGCTCTTTCGTGTTGCTACAGTGACCTCAGGATCCCTCTAGCCTTGAAACAGTGTTCTTGGGGTTTCTCTGGAGTGCCATCAAGGAAATCAAGCCTCCTTTCCTGTGTGATGTGCAACACGGCATTGCTCTGCATGCAGTGCAGGGGAATCGGGCCTAATCTCGCGGCGAGGGGGAAGTCTCATGGTTTTTCTCGAGTTGCGGCGGGAACCTGGGGTATATTCTCGAGTTACGACGGGGATGGCCCTTCCACACACGTGCTTGTTCAGCCAAGTCAGGACTCCTGCCTAGTTGCGAGGGACAACTCGGGAGTCTCCTCGAGGCTTGGCAGGGCAATTGGGACGCCTCTCCAGCTGAGGCGGTAGACCAAGGGTCCCTTTCCACGTGCCACAGGAATCCTGGGACTCCTATCAAGTTTCACGAGGAGTCAGGCATCGTCTCCTTTGGAGGCACTGATCTCCGCATACCTCTGGAGTTTTCAAAGGATGTGAGGCCTCCGGTCGGGATGAGGTGGGAAACTAGTTCTTACTCTCTGGTCTTTACAGGGGATTCAGACATCCTTTCGTCTTGGGAGAGGCAAGACGAGCCTGCATTCAAGTCACTGCAGGGATATCCGGCCTTATTTCGAGTCAGGGCATCGCGGTGTCTATTCCACTTGAGGCCACAAACTCAGGGTCACTCTCACATACCTAGAGCTGAGAGAAGCCTCCTCTTGAGGTGCTTGTGGTAAGGTGGTATCCCTCTGGAGTCGAAGCCAGGGACTAACCTCTCATCTCGAGTTGACTTTTGGTCGACGGAGCTCTTTCGTGTTGCTACAGTGACCTCAGGATCCCTCTAGCCTTGAAACAGTGTTCTTGGGGTTTCTCTGGAGTGCCATCAAGGAAATCAAGGCTCCTTTCCTATGTGATGTGCAACACGGCATTGCTCTGCACGCAGTGCACGGGAATCGGGCCTCATCTCGCGGCGAGGCGTAAGTCTCATGGTTTTTCTCGAGTTGCGGCGGGAACCTGGGGTATATTCTAGAGTTACGACGGTGATGGCCCTTCCACAGACGTGTTTGTTCAGCAACGTCAGGACTCCTGCCTAGTTGCGAGGGACAACTCGGGATTCTCCTCGAGGCTTGGCAGGGCAATTGGGACGCCTCTCCAGCTGAGGCGGGAGACCAAGGGTCCCTTTTCACGTGCCACAGGAATCCTGGGACTCCTATCAAGTTTCACGAGGAGTCAGGCATCGTCTCCTTTGGAGGCACTGATCTCCGCGTCCCTCTGGGGTTTTCAAAGGATGTGAGGCCTCCGGTCGCGATGAGGTGGGGAACTAGGTCTCTCTCTGTGGTCTCCACAGGGGATTCAGACATCCTTTCGTCTTGGGAGATGCAAGACAAGCCTGCATTCAAGTCACTGCAGGCATATCCGGCCTTATTTCGAGTCAGGGCATCGTGGTGTCCATTCCACTTGAGGCCACAAACTCAGGGTCCCTCTCACATACCTAGAGCTGAGAGAAGCCTCCTCTTGAGGTGCTTGTGGTAAGGTGGTATTCCTCTGGAGTCGAAGCCAGGGCCTAACCTCTCATCTCGAGTTGATTTTGGTCCACCGAGCTCTTGCGTGTTGCTACAGTGACCTCAGGATCCCTCTAGCCTTGAAACAGTGTTCTTGGGGTTTCTCTGGAGTGCCATCAAGGAAATCAAGGCTCTTTTCCTGTGTGATGTGCAACACGGCATTGCTCTGCACGCAGTGCAGGGGAATCGGGCCTCATCTCGCGGCGAAGGGGAAGTCTCATGGTTTTTCTCGAGTTGCGGCGGGAACCTGGGGTATATTCTCGAGTTACGACGGGGATGGCCCTTCCACACACGTGGTTGTTCAGCGACGTCAGGACTCCTGCCTAGTTGCGAGGGACAACTCGGGATTCTCCTCGAGGCTTGGCAGGGCAATTGGAACGCCTCTCCAGCTGAGGCGGGAGACCAAGGGTCCCTTTCCATGTGCCACAGGAATCCTGGGACTCCTATCAAGTTTCACGAGGAGTCAGGCATCGTCTCCTTTGGAGGCACTGATCTCCGCGTCCCTCTGGGGTTTTCAAAGGATGTGAGGCCTCAGGTAGCGATGAGGTGGGGAACTAGGTCTTTCTCTGTGGTCTCCACAGGGGATTCAGACATCCTTTCGTCTTGGGAGATGCAAGACGAGCCTGCATTCAAGTCACTGCAGGCATATCCGGCCTTATTTCAAGTCAGGGCATCGCGGTGTCTATTCCACTTGATTCCGAAAACTCAGGGTCCCTCTCACATACCTAGAGCTGAGAGAAACCTCCTCTTGAGGTGCTTGTGGTAAGGTGGTATTCCTCTGGAGTCGAAGCCAGGGACTAACCTCTCATCTCTAGTTGTTTTGTGGTCCACGGAGCTCTTTCATGTTGCTACAGTGACCTCAGGATCCCTCTAGCCTTGAAACAGTGTTCTTGGGGTTTCTCTGGAATGCCATCAAGGAAATCAAGGCTCCTTTCCTGTGTGATGTGCAACACGGCATTGCTCTGCATGCAGTGCAGGGGAACCAGGCCTCATCTCGTGGCGAGGGGGAAGTCTCATGGTTTTTCTCGAGTTGCGGCGGGAACCTGGGTTATATTCTCGAGTTACGACGGGGATGGACCTTCCACACACGTGTTTGTTCAGCGACGTCAGGACGCCTTCCTAGTTGCGAGGGACAACTCGGGATTCTCCTCGAGGCTTGGCAGGGCAATTGGGACGCCTCTCCAGCTGAGGCGGGAGACCAAGGGTCCCTTTCCACGTGCCACAGGAATCCTGGGACTCCTATCAAGTTTCACGAGGAGTCAGGCATCGTCTCCTTTGGAGGCACTGATCTCCGCGTCCCTCTGGAGTTTTCAAAGGATGTGAGGCCTCCGGTCGCGATGAGATGGGGAACTAGGTCTTTCTCTGAGGTCTCCACAATGGATTCAGACATCCTTTCGTCTTGGGAGATGCAAGACGAGCCTGCATTCAAGTCACTGCAGGCATATCCGGCCTTATTTCGAGTCAGGGCATCGCGGTGTCCATTCCACTTGAGGCCGAAAAATCAGGGTCACTCTCACATACCTAGAGCTGAGAGAAGCCTCCTCTTGAGGTGCCTGTGGTAGGGTGGTATTCCTCTGGAGTCGAAGCCAGGGACTAACCTCTCATCTCGAGTTGATTTTTGGTCCACGGAGCTCTTTCGTTTTGCTCCAGTGACCTCAGGATCCCTCTAGCCTTGAAACAGTGTTCTTGGGCTTTCTCTGGAGTGCCATCAAGGAAATCAAGGCTCCTTGCCTGTGTGATGTGCAACACACGCATTGCTCTGCATGCAGTGCAGGGGAATCGGGCCTCATCTCGCGGCGAGGGGGAAGTCTCATGGTTTTTCTCGAGTTTCGGCGGGAACCTGGGGTATATTCACGAGTTACGACGGGGAAGGCCCTTCCACACACGTGTTTGTTCAGCGACGTCAGGACTCCTGCCTAGTTCGAGGGAAAACTCGGGATTCTCCTTGACGCTTGGCAGGGCAATTGGGACGCCTCTCCAGCTGAGGCGGGAGACCAAGGGTCCCTTTCCAGGTGCCACAGGAATCCTGGGACTCCTATCAAGTATCACGAGGAGTCAGGCATCGTCTCCTTTGGAGGCACTGATCTCCGCGTCCCTCTGGAGTTTTCAAAGGATGTGAGGCCTCCGGTCGCGATGAGGTGGGGAACTTGGTCTTTCTCTGTGGTCTCCACAGGGGATTCAGACATCCTTTCGTCTTGGGAGATGCAAGACGAGCCTGCATTCAAGTCACTGCAGGCATATCCGGCCTTATTTCGAGTCAGGGCATCGCGGTGTCCATTCCACTTGAGGCCCCAAACCAGGGTCCCTCTCACATACTTAGAACTGAGAGAAGCCTCCTCTTGAGGTGCTTGTGGTAAGGTGGTATTCCTCTGGAGTCGAAGACAGGGACTAACCTCTCATCTCGAGTTGATTTTTGGTCCACGGAGCTCTTTCGTGTTGCTACAGTGACCTCAGGATCCCTCTAGCGTTGAAACAGTGTTCTTGGGGTTTCTCTGGAGTGCCATCAAGGAAATCAAGGCTCCTTTCCTGTGTGATGTGCAACACGGCATTGCTCTGCACGCAGTGCAGGGAAATCGGGCCTCATCTCGCGGCGAGGGGGAAGTCTCATGGTTTTTCTCGAGTTGCGGCGGGAACCTGGGGTATATTCTCGAGTTACGACGGGGATGGCCCTTCCACACACGTGTTTGTTCAGCGACGTCAGGACTCCTGCCTAGTTGGGAGGGACAACTCGGGATTCTCCTCGAGGCTTGGCAGGGCAATTGGGACGCCTCTCCAGCTGAGGCGGGAGACCAAGGGTCCCTTTCCACGTGCCACAGGAATCCTGGGACTCCTATCAAGTTTCACGAGGAGTCAGGCATCGTCTCCTTTGGAGGCACTGATCTCAGTGTCCCTCTGGAGTTTTCAAAGGATGTGAGGCCTCCGGTCGCGATGAGGTGGGGAACTAGGTCGTTCTCTGTGGTCTCCACAGGGGATTCAGGCATCCTTTCGTCTTGGGAGATGCAAGACGAGCCTGCATTCAAGTCACTGCAGGGATATCCGGCCTTATTTAGAGTCAGGGCATCGCGGTGTCCATTCCACTAGAGGCCGCAAACTCAGGGTCCCTCTCACATACCTAGAGCTGAGAGAAGCTTCCTCTTGAGGTGCTTGTGGTAGAGTGGTATTTCTCTGGAGTCGAAGCCAGGGACTAACCTCTCATCTCGAGTTGATTTGTGGTCCACGGAGCTCTTTCGTGTTGCTACAGTTACCTCAGGATCCCTCTAGCCTTGAAACAGTGTTCTTGGGCTTTCTATGGAGTGCCATCAAGGAAATCAAGGCTCCTTTCCTGTGTGATGTGCAACACGGCATTGCTCTGCACGCAGTGCAGGGGAATCGGGCCTCATCTCGCGGCGAGGGGGAAGTCTCATGGTTTTTCTCGAGTTGCGGCGGGAACCTCGGCTATATTCTCGAGTTACGACGGGGATGGCCCTTCCACACACGTGTTTGTTCAGCCACGTCAGGACTCCTGCCTAGTTGCGAGGGACAACTCGGGATTGACCTTGAGTCTTGGCAGGGCAATTGGGACGCCTCTCCATCTGAGGCGAGAGACCAAGGGTCCCTTTCCACGTGCCACAGGAATCCTGGGACTCCTATCAAGTTTGACTAGGAGTCAGGCATCGTCTCCTTTGGAGGCACTGATCTCCGCGTCCCTCTGGAGTTTTCCAAGGATGTGAGGCCTCCGGTAGCGATGAGGTGGGGAACTAGTTCTTTCTCTGTGGTCTCCACAGGGGATTCAGACATCCTTTCGTCTTGGGAGATGCAAGACGAGCCTGCATTCAAGTCACTGCAGGGATATCCGGCCTTATTTCGAGTCTGGGCATCGCGGTGTCCATTCCACTTGAGGCCGCAAACTCAGGGTCCCTCTCACATACCTAGAGCTGAGAGAAGCCTCCTCTTGAGGTCCTTGTGGTAAGGTGGTATTCCTCTGGAGTCGAAGCCAGGGACTAACCTCTCATGTCGAGTTGATTTTTGGTCCACGGAGCTCTTTCGTGTTGCTACAGTGACCTCAGGATCCCTCTAGCCTTGAAACAGTGTTCTTGGGGTTTCTCTGGAGTGCCATCAAGGAAATCAAGGCTCCTTTCCTGTGTGATGGGCAACACGGCATTGCTCTGCACGCAGTGCAGGGGAATCGGGCCTCATCTCCCAGCGAGGGGGAAGTCTCATGGTTTTTCTCGAGTTGCGGCGGGAACCTGGGGTATATTCTCGAGTTACGACGGGGATGGCCCTTCCACACACCTGTTTGTTCAGCGACGTCAGGACTCCTGCCTAGTTGCGAGGGACAACTCGGGATTCTCCTCGAGGCTTGGCAGGGCAATTGGGACGCCTCTCCAGCTGAGGCGGGAGACCAAGGGTCCCTTTTCACGTACCACATGAATCCTGCGACTCCTATCAAGTTTCACGAGGAGTCAGGCATCGTCTCCTTTGGAGGCACTGATCTCCGCGTACCTCTGGAGTTTTCAAAGGATGTGAGGCCTCCGGTCGCGATGAGGTGGGGAACTAGGTCTTTCTCTATGGTCTCCACAGGGGATTCAGGCATCCTTTCGTCTTGGGAGATGCAAGACGAGCCTGCATTCAAGTCACTGCAGGGAAATCCGGCCTTATTTCCAGTCAGGGCATCCCAGTGTCCATTACACTTGAGACCGCAAACTCAGGGTCCCTCTCACATACCTAGAGCTGAGAGAAGCCTCCTCATGAGGTGCTTGTGGTAAGGTGGTATTCCTCTGGAGTCGAAGCCAGGGACTAACCTCTCATCTTGAGTTGATATTTGGTCCACGGAGCTTTTTCCTCTTGCTTGTGTGACCTAAGGATCCCTCTAGCCTTGAAACAGTGTTCTTGGGGTTTCTCTGGAGTGCCATCAAGGAAATCAAGGCTCCTTTCCTGTGTGATGTGCAACACGGCATTGCTCTGCACGCAGTGCAGGGGAATCGGGCCTAATCTCGCGGCGAGGGGGAATTCTCATGGTTTTTCTCGAGTTGCGGCGGGAACCTGGGGTATATTCTCGAGTTACGACGGGGATGGCCCTTCCACACACGTGTTTGTTCAGCGACGTCAGGACTCCTGCCTAGTTGCGAGGGACAACTCGAGATTCTCCTCGAGGCTTGGCAGGGCAATTGGGACGCCTCTCCAGCTGAGGCGGGAGACCAAGGGTCCCTTTCCACGTGCCACAGGAATCCTGGAACTCCTATCAAGTTTCACGAGGAGTCAGGCATCGTCTCCTTTGGAGGCACTGATCTCCGCGTCCCTCTGGAGTTTTCAAAGGATGTGAGGCCTCCGGTCGCAATGAGGTGGGGAACTAGGTCTTTCTCTGTGGTCTCCACAGGGGATTCAGACATCCTTTCATCTTGGGAGATGCAAGACGAGCCTGCATTCAAGTCACTGCAGGGATATCCGGCCTTATTTCGAGTCAGGGCATCGCGGTGTCCATTCCACTTGAGGCCGCAAACTCAGGGTCCCTCTCACATACCTAGAGCTGAGAGAAGCCTCCTCTTGAGGTGCTTGTGGTTAGGTGGTATCCCTCTGGAGTCGAAGCCAGGGACTAACCTCTCATCTCGGGTTGATTTGGGGTCCACGGAGCTATTTCGTGTTGCTACAGTTACCTCAGGATCCCTCTAGCCTTGAAACAGTGTTCTTGGGGTCTCTCTGGAGTGCCATCAAGGAAATCAAGGCTCCTTTCCTGTGTGATGTGAAACACGGCATTGCTCTGCACGCAGTGCAGGGAAATCGGGCCTCATCTCGCGGCGAGGGGGAAGTCTCATGGTTTTTCTCGAGTTGCGGCGGGAACCTGGGGTATATTCTCGAGTTACGACGGGGATGGCCCTTCCACCCACGTGTTTGTTCAGCGACGTCAGGACTCCTGCCTAGTTGCGAGGGACAACTCGGGATTCTGCTCGAGGCTTGGCAGGGCAATTGGGACGCCTCTCCAGCTGAGGCGGGAGACCAAGAGTACCTTTCCACGTGCCACAGGAATACTGGGAATCCTATCAAGTTTCACGAGGAGTCAGGCATCGTCTCCTTTGGAGGCAGTGATCTCCGCGTACCTCTGGAGTTTTCAAAGGATGTGAGGCCTCCAGTCGCCATGAGGTGGGGAACTAGGTCTTTCTCTGTGGTCTCCACAGGGGATTCAGACATCCTTTCGTCTTGGGAGATGCAAGACGAGCCTGCATTCAAGTCACTGCAGGAATATCCGGCCTTATTTCGAGCCAGGGCATTGCGGTGTCCAATCCACTTGAGGCCGCAAACTCAGGGTCCCTCTCACATAGCTAGAGCTGAGAGAAGCCTCCTCTTGAGGTGCTTGTGGTAAGGTGGTATTCCTCTGGAGTCGAAGCCAGGGACTAACCTCTCATCTCGAGTTGATTTGTGGTCCACGGAGCTCTTTCGTGTTGCTACAGTTACCTCAGGATCCCTCTAGCCTTGAAACAGTGTTCTTGGGCTTTCTATGGAGTGCCATCAAGGAAATCAAGGCTCCTTTCCTGTGTGATGTGCAACACGGCATTGCTCTGCACGCAGTGCAGGGGAATCGGGCCTCATCTCGCGGCGAGGGGGAAGTCTCATGGTTTTTCTCGAGTTGCGGCGGGAACCTCGGCTATATTCTCGAGTTACGACGGGGATGGCCCTTCCACACACGTGTTTGTTCAGCCACGTCAGGACTCCTGCCTAGTTGCGAGGGACAACTCGGGATTGACCTTGAGTCTTGGCAGGGCAATTGGGACGCCTCTCCATCTGAGGCGAGAGACCAAGGGTCCCTTTCCACGTGCCACAGGAATCCTGGGACTCCTATCAAGTTTGACTAGGAGTCAGGCATCGTCTCCTTTGGAGGCACTGATCTCCGCGTCCCTCTGGAGTTTTCCAAGGATGTGAGGCCTCCGGTAGCGATGAGGTGGGGAACTAGTTCTTTCTCTGTGGTCTCCACAGGGGATTCAGACATCCTTTCGTCTTGGGAGATGCAAGACGAGCCTGCATTCAAGTCACTGCAGGGATATCCGGCCTTATTTCGAGTCTGGGCATCGCGGTGTCCATTCCACTTGAGGCCGCAAACTCAGGGTCCCTCTCACATACCTAGAGCTGAGAGAAGCCTCCTCTTGAGGTCCTTGTGGTAAGGTGGTATTCCTCTGGAGTCGAAGCCAGGGACTAACCTCTCATGTCGAGTTGATTTTTGGTCCACGGAGCTCTTTCGTGTTGCTACAGTGACCTCAGGATCCCTCTAGCCTTGAAACAGTGTTCTTGGGGTTTCTCTGGAGTGCCATCAAGGAAATCAAGGCTCCTTTCCTGTGTGATGTGCAACACGGCATTGCTCTGCACGCAGTGCAGGGGAATCGGGCCTCATCTCCCAGCGAGGGGGAAGTCTCATGGTTTTTCTCGAGTTGCGGCGGGAACCTGGGGTATATTCTCGAGTTACGACGGGGATGGCCCTTCCACACACCTGTTTGTTCAGCGACGTCAGGACTCCTGCCTAGTTGCGAGGGACAACTCGGGATTCTCCTCGAGGCTTGGCAGGGCAATTGGGACGCCTCTCCAGCTGAGGCGGGAGACCAAGGGTCCCTTTTCACGTACCACATGAATCCTGCGACTCCTATCAAGTTTCACGAGGAGTCAGGCATCGTCTCCTTTGGAGGCACTGATCTCCGCGTACCTCTGGAGTTTTCAAAGGATGTGAGGCCTCCGGTCGCGATGAGGTGGGGAACTAGGTCTTTCTCTATGGTCTCCACAGGGGATTCAGGCATCCTTTCGTCTTGGGAGATGCAAGACGAGCCTGCATTCAAGTCACTGCAGGGAAATCCGGCCTTATTTCCAGTCAGGGCATCCCAGTGTCCATTACACTTGAGACCGCAAACTCAGGGTCCCTCTCACATACCTAGAGCTGAGAGAAGCCTCCTCATGAGGTGCTTGTGGTAAGGTGGTATTCCTCTGGAGTCGAAGCCAGGGACTAACCTCTCATCTTGAGTTGATATTTGGTCCACGGAGCTTTTTCCTCTTGCTTGTGTGACCTAAGGATCCCTCTAGCCTTGAAACAGTGTTCTTGGGGTTTTTCTGGAGTGCCATCAAGGAAATCAAGGCTCCTTTCCTGTGTGATGTGCAACACGGCATTGCTCTGCACGCAGTGCAGGGGAATCGGGCCTAATCTCGCGGCGAGGGGGAATTCTCATGGTTTTTCTCGAGTTGCGGCGGGAACCTGGGGTATATTCTCGAGTTACGACGGGGATTGCCCTTCCACACACGTGTTTGTTCAGCGACGTCAGGACTCCTGCCTAGTTGCGAGGGACAACTCGAGATTCTCCTCGAGGCTTGGCAGGGCAATTGGGACGCCTCTCCAGCTGAGGCGGGAGACCAAGGGTCCCTTTCCACGTGCCACAGGAATCCTGGAACTCCTATCAAGTTTCACGAGGAGTCAGGCATCGTCTCCTTTGGAGGCACTGATCTCCGCGTACCTCTGGAGTTTTCAAAGGATGTGAGGCCTCCGGTCGCAATGAGGTGGGGAACTAGGTCTTTCTCTGTGGTCTCCACAGGGGATTCAGACATCCTTTCATCTTGGGAGATGCAAGACGAGCCTGCATTCAAGTCACTGCAGGGATATCCGGCCTTATTTCGAGTCAGGGCATCGCGGTGTCCATTCCACTTGAGGCCGCAAACTCAGGGTCCCTCTCACATACCTAGAGCTGAGAGAAGCCTCCTCTTGAGGTGCTTGTGGTTAGGTGGTATCCCTCTGGAGTCGAAGCCAGGGACTAACCTCTCATCTCGAGTTGATTTGGGGTCCACGGAGCTATTTCGTGTTGCTACAGTTACCTCAGGATCCCTCTAGCCTTGAAACAGTGTTCTTGGGGTCTCTCTGGAGTGCCATCAAGGAAATCAAGGCTCCTTTCCTGTGTGATGTGAAACACGGCATTGCTCTGCACGCAGTGCAGGGAAATCGGGCCTCATCTCGCGGCGAGGGGGAAGTCTCATGGTTTTTCTCGAGTTGCGGCGGGAACCTGGGGTATATTCTCGAGTTACGACGGGGATGGCCCTTCCACCCACGTGTTTGTTCAGCGACGTCAGGACTCCTGCCTAGTTGCGAGGGACAACTCGGGATTCTGCTCGAGGCTTGGCAGGGCAATTGGGACGCCTCTCCAGCTGAGGCGGGAGACCAAGAGTACCTTTCCACGTGCCACAGGAATACTGGGAATCCTATCAAGTTTCACGAGGAGTCAGGCATCGTCTCCTTTGGAGGCAGTGATCTCCGCGTACCTCTGGAGTTTTCAAAGGATGTGAGGCCTCCAGTCGCCATGAGGTGGGGAACTAGGTCTTTCTCTGTGGTCTCCACAGGGGATTCAGACATCCTTTCGTCTTGGGAGATGCAAGACGAGCCTGCATTCAAGTCACTGCAGGAATATCCGGCCTTATTTCGAGCCAGGGCATTGCGGTGTCCAATCCACTTGAGGCCGCAAACTCAGGGTCCCTCTCACATAGCTAGAGCTGAGAGAAGCCTCCTCTTGAGGTGCTTGTGGTAAGGTGGTATTCCTCTGGAGTCGAAGCCAGGGACTAACCTCTCATCTCGAGTTGATTTTTGGTCCACGGAGCTCTTTCGTGTTGCTACAGTGACCTCAGGATCCCTCTAGCCTTGAAACAGTGTTCTTGGGGTTTCTCTGGAGTGCCATCAAGGAAATCAAGGCTCCTTTCATGTGTGATGTCCAACACGGAATTGCTCTGCACGCAGTGCAGGGGAATCGGGCTCATATTGCGGCGAGGGGGAAGTCTCATGGTTTTTCTCGAGTTGCGGCGGGAACCTGGGGTATATTCTCGAGTTACGACGGGGATGGCCCTTCCACCCACGTGTTTGTTCAGCGACGTCAGGACTCCTGCCTAGTTGCGAGGGACAACTCGGGATTCTCCTCGAGGCTTGGCACGGCAATTGGGACGCCTCTCCAGCTGAGGCGGGAGACCAAGCGTCCCTTTCCACGTGCCACAGGAATCCTGGGACTCCTATCAAGTTTCACGAGGAGTCAGGCATCGTCTCCTTTGGAGGCACTGATCTCCGCGTACCTCTGGAGTTTTCAAAGGATGTGAGGCGTCCGGTCGCGAAGAGGTGGGTAACTAGGTCTTTCTCTGTGGTCTCCACAGGGGATTCAGACATCCTTTCGTCTTGGGAGATGCAAGACGAGCCTGCATTCAAGTCACTGCCGGGATATCCGGCCTTATTTCGAGCCAGGGCATTGCGGTGTCCATTCCACTTGAGGCCGCAAACTCAGGGTCCCTCTCACATACCTAGAGCTGAGAGAAGCCTCCTCTTGAGGTGCTTGTGGTAAGGTGGTATTCCTCTGGAGTCGAAGACAGGGACTAACCTCTCATCTCGAGTTGATTTTTGCTCCATGGAGCTCTTTCATGTTGCTACAGTGACCTCAGGATCCCTCAACATTGAAACAGTGTTCTTGGGGTTTCTCTGGAGTGCCATCAAGGAAATCAAGGCTCCTTTCATGTGTGATGTACAACACAGATTTGCTCTACAAGCAGTGCAGGGGAATCGGGCCTCATCTCGCGGCGAGGGGGAAGTCTCATGGTTTTTCTCGAGATGCGGCGGGAACCTGCGGTATATTCTCGAGTTACGACGGGGATGGCCCTTCCCAACACGTGTTAGTTCAGCAATGGCAAGACTCCTGCCTAGTTGCGAGGGACAACTCGGGATTCTCCTCGAGGCTTGGCAGGGCAATTGGGACGCCTCTCCATTCGAGGCGGGAGACCAAGGGTCCCTTTCCACGTGCCACAGGAATCCTGGGACTCCTATCAAGTTTCACGAGAAGTCAGGCATCGTCTCCTTTGGAGGCACTGATCTCCGCGTACCTCTGGAGTTTTCAAAAGATGTGAGGCCTCCGCTCGCCATGAGGTGGGGAACTAGGTCTTTCTCTGTGGTCTCAACAGGGGATTTAGACATCCTTTCGTCTTGGGAGATGCAAGACGAGCCTGCATTCAAGTCACTGCAGGGATATCCGGCCTTATTTCGCGTCAGGGCATCGCAGTGTCCATTCCACTTGAGGCCGCAAAATCAGGGTCCCTCTCACATACCTAGAGCTGAGAGAAGCCTCCTCTTGAGGTGGTTGTGGTAAGGTGGTATTCCTCTGGAGTCGAAGCCAGGGACTAACCTCTCATCTCGAGTTGATTTTTGGTCCACGGAGCTCTTTCGTGTTGCTCCAGTGACCTCAGGATCCCTCTAGCCTTGAAACAGTGTTCTTGGGCTTTCTCTGGAGTGCCATCAAGGAAATCAAGGCTCTTTTCCTGTGTGATGTGCCACACGGCATTGCTCTGCACGCAGTGCAGGGGAATCGGGCCTCATCTCGCGGCGAGGGGGAAGTCTCATGGTTTTTCTCGAGTTGCGGCGGGAACCTGGGGTATATTCTCGAGTTACGATGGGGATGGCCCTTTCACACACGTGTTTGTTCAGCGACGTCAGGACTCCTGCCTAGTTGCGAGGGACAACTCGGGATTCTCCTCGAGGCTTGGCAGGGCAATTGGGACGCCTCTCCAGCTGAGGCGGGAGACCAAGGGTCCCTTTCCAGGTGCCACAGGAATCCTGGGACTCCTATCAAGTTTCACGAGGAGTCAGGCATCGTCTCCTTTGGAGGCACTGATCTCCGCGTACCTCTGGAGATTTCAAAGGATGTGAGGCCTCCGGTCGCGATGAGTTGGGGAACTAGATCTTTCTCTGTGGTCTCAACAGGGGATTCAGACATCCTTTCTTCTTGGGAGATTCAAGACGAGCCTGCATTCAAGTCACTGCAGGGATATCCGGCCTTATTTCGAGTCAGGGCATCACGGTGTCCATTCCACTTGAGGCCCCAAACCAGGGTCCCTCTCATACCTAGAGCTGAGAGAAGCCTCCTCTTGAGGTGCTTGTGGTAAGGTGGTATTCCTCTGGAGTCGAAGCCAGGGACTAACCTCTCATCTCGAGTTGATTTTTGGTCCTCGGAGGTTTTTCGTCTTGCTACAGTGACCTCAGGATCCCTCTAGCCTTGAAACAGTGTTCTTGGAGTTTCTCTGTAGTGCCATCAAGGAAATCAAGGCTCCTTTCCTGTGTGATGTGCAACACGGCATTGCTCTGCACGCAGTGCAAGTGAATCGGGCCTCATCTCGCAGCGAGTGGAAAGTCTCATGGTTTTTCTCGAGTTGCGACGGGAACCTGGGGTATATTCTCGAGTTACGACGGGGATGGCCCTTCCACACACGTGTTTGTTCAGCGACGTCAGGACTCTTGCCTAGTTGTGAGGGACAACTCGGGATTCTCCTCGAGGCTTGGCAGGGCAATTTGGACGCCTCTCCATCCGAGGCGGGAGACCAAGGGTCCATTTCCACGTGCCACAGGAATCCTGGGACTCCTATCAAGTTTCACGAGGAGTCAGGCATCGTCTCCTTTGGAGGCACTGATCTCCGCGTCCCTCTGGAGTTTTCAAAAGATGTGAGGCCACCGGTCGCGATGAGGTGGGGAACTAGGTCTTTCTCTGTGGTCTCCACAGGCGTTTCAGATATCCTTTCGTCTTGAGTGATGCAAGACGAGCATGCATTCAAGTCACTGCAGGCATATCCGGCCTTATTTCGAGTCAGGGCATCGCGGTGTCCATTCCACTTGAGGCCGCAAACCAGGGTCCCTCTCACATACCTAGAGGTGAGAGAAGCCTCCTCTTGAGGTGCTTGTGGTAAGGTGGTATTCCTCTGGAGTCGAAGCCAGGGACTAACCTCTCATCTCGAGTTGATTTTTGGTCCACGGAGCTCTTTCGTGTTGCTACAGTGACCTCAGGATCCCTCTAGCCTTGAAACAGTGTTCTTGGGGTTTCTATGGAGTGCCATCAAGGAAATGAAGTTTCCTTTCCTTTGTGATGTGCAACACGGCATTGCTCTGCACGCAGTGCAGGGGAATCGGGCCTCATCTCGCGGCGAGGGGGAAGTCTCATGGTTTTTCACGAGTTGCGGCGGGAACCTGGGGTATATTCTCGAGTTACGACGGGGATGGCCCTTCCACACACGTGTTTGTTCAGCGACGTCAGGACTCTTGCCTAGTTGCGAGGGACAACTCGGGATTCTCCTCGAGGCTTGGCAGGGCAATTTGGACGCCTCTCCAGCTGAGGCGGGAGACCAAGGGTCCCTTTCCACGTGCCACAGGAATCCTGGGACTCCTATCAAGTTTCACGAGGAGTCAGGCATCGTCTCCTTTGGAGGCACTGATCTCCGCGTCCCTCTGGACTTTTCAAAGGATGTGAGTCCTCCGGTCGCGATGAGGTGGGGAACTAGGTATTTCTCTGTGGTCTCCACAGGGGATTCAGACATCCTTTCTTCTTGGGAGATGCAAGACGAGCATGCATTCAAGTCACTGCAGGCATATCCGGCCTTATTTCGAGTCAGGGCATCGTGGTGTCCATTCCACTTGAGGCCGCAAACTCAGGGTCCCTCTCACATACCTAGAGCTGAGAGAAGCCTCCCCTTGAGGTGCTTGTGGTAAGGTGGTATTCCTCTGGAGTCGAAGCCAGGGACTAACCTCTCATCTCGAGTTGATTTTTGGTCCATGGATCTCTTTCGTGTTGCTACAGTGACCTCAGGATCCCTCTAGCCTTGAAACAGTGTTCTTGGGCTTTCTCTGGAGTGCCATCAAGGAAATCAAGGCTCCTTTCCTGTGTGATGTGAAACACGGCATTGCTCTGCTCGCAGTGCAAGGGAATCGGGCCTCATCTCGCGGCGAGGGGGAAGTCTCATGGTTTTTCTCGAGTTGCGGCGGGAACCTGGGGTATATTCTCGAGTTACGACGGGGATGGCCCTTCCACACACGTGTTTGTTCGGCGACGTCAGGACTCCTGCCTGGTTGCGAGGGACAACTCGGGATTCTCCTCGAGGCTTGGCAGGGCAATTGGGAGGCCTCTCCAGCTGAGGTGGGAGACCAAGGATCCCTTTCCACGTGCCACAGGAATCCTGGGACTCCTATCAAGTTTCACGAGGAGTCAGGCATCGTCTCCTTTGGAGGCACAGATCTCCGCGTCCCTCTGGAGTTTTCAAAAGATGTGAGGCCTCCGGTCGCGATGAGGTGGGGAACTAGGTCTTTCTCTGTGGTCTCCACAGGCGTTTCAGACATCCTTTCGTCTTGAGTGATGCAAGACGAGCATGCATTCAAGTCACTGCAGGCATATCCGGCCTTATTTCGAGTCAGGGCATCGCGGTGTCCATTCCACTTGAGGCCGCAAACCAGGGTCCCTCTCACATACCTAGAACTGAGAGAATCCTCCTCTTGAGGTGCTTGTGGTAAGGTGGTATTCCTCTGGAGTCGAAACCAGGGACTAACCTCTCATCTCGAGTTGATTTTTGGTCCACGGAGCTCTTTCGTGTTGCTAGAGTGACCACAGGATCCCTCTAGCCTTGAAACAGTGTTCTTGGGGTTTCTCTGGAGTGCCATCAAGGAAATCAAGGCTCCTTTCATGTGTGATGTGCAACACGGCATTGCTCTGCACGCAGTGCAGGGGTATCGGGCCTCATCTCGCGGCGAGGGGGAAGTCTCATGGTTTTTCTCGAGTTGCGGCGGGAACCTGGGGTATAATCTCGAGTTACGACGGGGATGGCCCTTCCACACACGTGTTTGTTCAGCGACGTCAGGACTCCTGCCTAGAAGCGAGGGACAACTCGGGATACTCCTCAAGGCTTGGCAGGGCAATTGGGACGCCTCTCCAGCTGAGGCGGGAGACCAAGGGTCCCTTCCAGGTGCCACAGGAATCCTGGGACTCCTATCAAGTTTCACGAGGAGTCAGGCATCGTCTCCTTTGGAGGCACTGATCTCCGCGTTCCTCTGGAGTTTTCAAAGGATGTGAGGCCTCCGGTCGCCATGAGGTGGGGAACTAGGTTTTTCTCTGTGGTCTCCACAGGGGATTCAGACAACCTTTCGTCTTGGGAGATGCAAGACAAGCATGCATTCAAGTCACTGCAGGCATATCCGGCCTTATTTCGAGTCAGGGCATCGCGATGTCCATTCCGCTTGAGGCCGCAAATTCAGGGTCCCTCTCACATACCTAGAGCTGAGAGAAGCCTCCTCTTGAGGTGCTTGTGGTAAGGTGGTATTCCTCTAGAGTCGAAGCCAGGGACTAACCTCTCATCTCGAGTGGATTTTTGGTCCACGGAGGTTTTTCGTCTTGCTACAGTTACCTCAGGATCCCTCTAGCCTTGAAACAGTGTTCTTGGGGATCCTCTGGAGTGCCATCAAGGAAATCAAGGCTCCTTTCCTGTGTGATGTGCAACACGGCATTGCTCTGTACGCAGTGCAGGGGAATCGGGCCTCATCTCGCGGCGAGGAGGAAGTCTCATGGTTTTTCTCGAGTTGCGGCGGGAACCTGGGTTATATTCTCGAGTTACGACGGGGATGGCCCTTCCACACACGTGTTTGTTCAGCGACGTCAGAACTCCTGCCTAGTTGCGAGGGAAAACTCGAGATTCTCCTCGAGGCTTGGCAGGGCAATTGGGACGCCTCTCCAGCTGAGGCGGGAGACCAAGGGTCCCTTTCCACGTGCCACAGGAATCCTGGGACTCCTATCAAGTTTCACGAGGAGTCAGGCATCGTCTCCTTTGGAGGCACTGATCTCCGCGTCCCTCTGGAGTTTTCAAAGGATGTGAGGCCTCTGGTCGCGATGAGGTGTGGAACTAGGTCTTTCTCTGTGGTCTCCACAGGGGATTCATACATCCTTTCCTCTTGGGAGATGCAAGACGAGGATGCATTCAAGTCACTGCAGGCATAACCGGCCTTATTTCTAGTCAGGGCATCGCGGTGTCCATTCCACTTGATGCCGCAAACTCAGGGTCCCTCTCACATACCTAGAGGTGAGAGAAGCCTCCTCTTGAGGTGCTTGTGGTAAGGTGGTATTCCTCTGGAGTCGAAGCCAGGGCCTAACCTCTCAACTCGAGTTGAATTTGGTCCACGGAGCTCTTTCGTGTTGCTACAGTGACCTCAGGATCCCTCTAGCCTTGAAACAGTGTTCTTGGGCTTTCTCTGGAGTGCCATCAAGGAAATCAAGGCTCCTTTCCTGTGTGATGTGCAACACGGCATTGCTCTGCACGCAGTGCAGGGGAATCGGGCCTCATCTCGTGGCGAGGGGGAAGTCTGATGGTTTTTCTCGAGTTGCGGCGGGAACCTGGGGTATATTCTCGAGTTACGACGGGGATGGCCCTTCCACACACGTGTTTGTTCAGCGACGTCAGGACTCCTGCCTAGTTGCGAGGGACAACTCGGGATTCTCCTCGAGGCTTGGCAGGGCAATTGGGACGCCTCTACAGCTGAGGCGGGAGACCAAGGGTCCCTTTCCACGTGCCACAGGAATCCTGGGACTCCTATCAAGTTTCACGAGGAGTCAGGCATCGTCTCCTTTGGAGGCACTGATCTCCGCGTCCCTCTGGAGTTTTCAAAGGATGTGAGGCCTCCAGTCGAGATGAGGTGGGGAACTAGGTCTTTCTCTGTGGTCTCCACAGGGGATTCAGACATCCTTTCGTCTTGGGAGATGCAAGACGAGCCTGCATTCAAGTCACTGCAGGCATATCCGGCCTTATTTCGAGTCAGGGCATTGCGGTGTCCATTCCACTTGAGGCCGCAAACTCAGGGTCCCTCTCACATACCTAGAGCTGAGAGAAGCCTCCTCTTGAGGTGCTTGTGGTAAGGTGGTGTTCCTCTGGAGTCGAAGCCAGGGACTAACCTCTCATCTCGAGTTGATTTTTGGTCCACGGAGCTCTTTCGTTTTGCTCCAGTGACCTCAGGATCCCTCTAGCCTTGAAACAGTGTTCTTGGGCTTTCTCTGGAGTGCCATCAAGGAAATCAAGGCTCCAGGCCTGTGTGATGTGCAACACACGCATTGCTCTGCATGCAGTGCAGGGGAATCGGGCCTCATCTCGCGGCGAGGGGGAAGTCTCATGGTTTTTCTCGAGTTTCGGCGGGAACCTGGGGTATATTCTCGAGTTACGACGGGGAAGGCCCTTCCACACACGTGTTTGTTCAGCGACGTCAGGACTCCTGCCTAGTTCGAGGGAAAACTCGGGATTCTCCTTGACGCTTGGCAGGGCAATTGGGACGCCTCTCCAGCTGAGGCGGGAGACCAAGGGTCCCTTTCCAGGTGCCACAGGAATCCTGGGACTCCTATCAAGTTTCACGAGGAGTCAGGCATCGTCTCCTTTGGAGGCACTGATCTCAGTGTCCCTCTGGAGTTTTCAAAGGATGTGAGGCCTCCGGTCGCGATGAGGTGGGGAACTAGGTCGTTCTCTGTGGTCTCCACAGGGGATTCAGGCATCCTTTCGTCTTGGGAGATGCAAGACGAGCCTGCATTCAAGTCACTGCAGGCATATCCGGCCTTATTTAGAGTCAGGGCATCGCGGTGTCCATTCCACTAGAGGCCGCAAACTCAGGGTCCCTCTCACATACCTAGAGCTGAGAGAAGCTTCCTCTTGAGGTGCTTGTGGTAGAGTGGTATTCCTCTGGAGTCGAAGCCAGGGACTAACCTCTCATCTCGAGTTGATTTGTGGTCCACGGAGCTCTTTCGTGTTGCTACAGTTACCTCAGGATCCCTCTAGCCTTGAAACAGTGTTCTTGGGCTTTCTATGGAGTGCCATCAAGGAAATCAAGGCTCCTTTCCTGTGTGATGTGCAACACGGAATTGCTCTGCACGCAGTGCAGGGGAATCGGGCCTCATCTCGCGGCGAGGGGGAAGTCTCATGGTTTTTCTCGAGTTGCGGCGGGAACCTCGGCTATATTCTCGAGTTACGACGGGGATGGCCCTTCCACACACGTGTTTGTTCAGCCACGTCAGGACTCCTGCCTAGTTGCGAGGGACAACTCGGGATTCTCCTCGAGGCTTGGCAGGGCAATTGGGACGCCTCTACAGCTGAGGCGGGAGACCAAGGGTCCCTTTCCACGTGCCACAGGAATCCTGGGACTCCTATCAAGTTTCACGAGGAGTCAGGCATCGTCTCCTTTGGAGGCACAGATCTCCGCGTCCCTCTGGAGTTTTCAAAAGATGTGAGGCCTCCGGTCGCGATGAGGTGGGGAACTAGGTCTTTCTCTGTGGTCTCCACAGGCGTTTCAGACATCCTTTCGTCTTGAGTGATGCAAGACGAGCATGCATTCAAGTCACTGCAGGCATATCCGGCCTTATTTCGAGTCAGGGCATCGCGGTGTCCATTCCACTTGAGGCCGCAAACCAGGGTCCCTCTCACATACCTAGAACTGAGAGAATCCTCCTCTTGAGGTGCTTGTGGTAAGGTGGTATTCCTCTGGAGTCGAAACCAGGGACTAACCTCTCATCTCGAGTTGATTTTTGGTCCACGGAGCTCTTTCGTGTTGCTAGAGTGACCACAGGATCCCTCTAGCCTTGAAACAGTGTTCTTGGGGTTTCTCTGGAGTGCCATCAAGGAAATCAAGGCTCCTTTCATGTGTGATGTGCAACACGGCATTGCTCTGCACGCAGTGCAGGGGTATCGGGCCTCATCTCGCGGCGAGGGGGAAGTCTCATGGTTTTTCTCGAGTTGCGGCGGGAACCTGGGGTATAATCTCGAGTTACGACGGGGATGGCCCTTCCACACACGTGTTTGTTCAGCGACGTCAGGACTCCTGCCTAGAAGCGAGGGACAACTCGGGATACTCCTCAAGGCTTGGCAGGGCAATTGGGACGCCTCTCCAGCTGAGGCGGGAGACCAAGGGTCCCTTCCAGGTGCCACAGGAATCCTGGGACTCCTATCAAGTTTCACGAGGAGTCAGGCATCGTCTCCTTTGGAGGCACTGATCTCCGCGTTCCTCTGGAGTTTTCAAAGGATGTGAGGCCTCCGGTCGCCATGAGGTGGGGAACTAGGTTTTTCTCTGTGGTCTCCACAGGGGATTCAGACAACCTTTCGTCTTGGGAGATGCAAGACAAGCATGCATTCAAGTCACTGCAGGCATATCCGGCCTTATTTCGAGTCAGGGCATCGCGATGTCCATTCCGCTTGAGGCCGCAAATTCAGGGTCCCTCTCACATACCTAGAGCTGAGAGAAGCCTCCTCTTGAGGTGCTTGTGGTAAGGTGGTATTCCTCTAGAGTCGAAGCCAGGGACTAACCTCTCATCTCGAGTGGATTTTTGGTCCACGGAGGTTTTTCGTCTTGCTACAGTTACCTCAGGATCCCTCTAGCCTTGAAACAGTGTTCTTGGGGATCCTCTGGAGTGCCATCAAGGAAATCAAGGCTCCTTTCCTGTGTGATGTGCAACACGGCATTGCTCTGTACGCAGTGCAGGGGAATCGGGCCTCATCTCGCGGCGAGGAGGAAGTCTCATGGTTTTTCTCGAGTTGCGGCGGGAACCTGGGTTATATTCTCGAGTTACGACGGGGATGGCCCTTCCACACACGTGTTTGTTCAGCGACGTCAGAACTCCTGCCTAGTTGCGAGGGAAAACTCGAGATTCTCCTCGAGGCTTGGCAGGGCAATTGGGACGCCTCTCCAGCTGAGGCGGGAGACCAAGGGTCCCTTTCCACGTGCCACAGGAATCCTGGGACTCCTATCAAGTTTCACGAGGAGTCAGGCATCGTCTCCTTTGGAGGCACTGATCTCCGCGTCCCTCTGGAGTTTTCAAAGGATGTGAGGCCTCTGGTCGCGATGAGGTGTGGAACTAGGTCTTTCTCTGTGGTCTCCACAGGGGATTCATACATCCTTTCCTCTTGGGAGATGCAAGACGAGGATGCATTCAAGTCACTGCAGGCATAACCGGCCTTATTTCTAGTCAGGGCATCGCGGTGTCCATTCCACTTGATGCCGCAAACTCAGGGTCCCTCTCACATACCTAGAGGTGAGAGAAGCCTCCTCTTGAGGTGCTTGTGGTAAGGTGGTATTCCTCTGGAGTCGAAGCCAGGGCCTAACCTCTCAACTCGAGTTGAATTTGGTCCACGGAGCTCTTTCGTGTTGCTACAGTGACCTCAGGATCCCTCTAGCCTTGAAACAGTGTTCTTGGGCTTTCTCTGGAGTGCCATCAAGGAAATCAAGGCTCCTTTCCTGTGTGATGTGCAACACGGCATTGCTCTGCACGCAGTGCAGGGGAATCGGGCCTCATCTCGTGGCGAGGGGGAAGTCTGATGGTTTTTCTCGAGTTGCGGCGGGAACCTGGGGTATATTCTCGAGTTACGACGGGGATGGCCCTTCCACACACGTGTTTGTTCAGCGACGTCAGGACTCCTGCCTAGTTGCGAGGGACAACTCGGGATTCTCCTCGAGGCTTGGCAGGGCAATTGGGACGCCTCTACAGCTGAGGCGGGAGACCAAGGGTCCCTTTCCACGTGCCACAGGAATCCTGGGACTCCTATCAAGTTTCACGAGGAGTCAGGCATCGTCTCCTTTGGAGGCACTGATCTCCGCGTCCCTCTGGAGTTTTCAAAGGATGTGAGGCCTCCAGTCGAGATGAGGTGGGGAACTAGGTCTTTCTCTGTGGTCTCCACAGGGGATTCAGACATCCTTTCGTCTTGGGAGATGCAAGACGAGCCTGCATTCAAGTCACTGCAGGCATATCCGGCCTTATTTCGAGTCAGGGCATTGCGGTGTCCATTCCACTTGAGGCCGCAAACTCAGGGTCCCTCTCACATACCTAGAGCTGAGAGAAGCCTCCTCTTGAGGTGCTTGTGGTAAGGTGGTGTTCCTCTGGAGTCGAAGCCAGGGACTAACCTCTCATCTCGAGTTGATTTTTGGTCCACGGAGCTCTTTCGTTTTGCTCCAGTGACCTCAGGATCCCTCTAGCCTTGAAACAGTGTTCTTGGGCTTTCTCTGGAGTGCCATCAAGGAAATCAAGGCTCCAGGCCTGTGTGATGTGCAACACACGCATTGCTCTGCATGCAGTGCAGGGGAATCGGGCCTCATCTCGCGGCGAGGGGGAAGTCTCATGGTTTTTCTCGAGTTTCGGCGGGAACCTGGGGTATATTCTCGAGTTACGACGGGGAAGGCCCTTCCACACACGTGTTTGTTCAGCGACGTCAGGACTCCTGCCTAGTTCGAGGGAAAACTCGGGATTCTCCTTGACGCTTGGCAGGGCAATTGGGACGCCTCTCCAGCTGAGGCGGGAGACCAAGGGTCCCTTTCCAGGTGCCACAGGAATCCTGGGACTCCTATCAAGTTTCACGAGGAGTCAGGCATCGTCTCCTTTGGAGGCACTGATCTCAGTGTCCCTCTGGAGTTTTCAAAGGATGTGAGGCCTCCGGTCGCGATGAGGTGGGGAACTAGGTCGTTCTCTGTGGTCTCCACAGGGGATTCAGGCATCCTTTCGTCTTGGGAGATGCAAGACGAGCCTGCATTCAAGTCACTGCAGGCATATCCGGCCTTATTTAGAGTCAGGGCATCGCGGTGTCCATTCCACTAGAGGCCGCAAACTCAGGGTCCCTCTCACATACCTAGAGCTGAGAGAAGCTTCCTCTTGAGGTGCTTGTGGTAGAGTGGTATTCCTCTGGAGTCGAAGCCAGGGACTAACCTCTCATCTCGAGTTGATTTGTGGTCCACGGAGCTCTTTCGTGTTGCTACAGTTACCTCAGGATCCCTCTAGCCTTGAAACAGTGTTCTTGGGCTTTCTATGGAGTGCCATCAAGGAAATCAAGGCTCCTTTCCTGTGTGATGTGCAACACGGAATTGCTCTGCACGCAGTGCAGGGGAATCGGGCCTCATCTCGCGGCGAGGGGGAAGTCTCATGGTTTTTCTCGAGTTGCGGCGGGAACCTCGGCTATATTCTCGAGTTACGACGGGGATGGCCCTTCCACACACGTGTTTGTTCAGCCACGTCAGGACTCCTGCCTAGTTGCGAGGGACAACTCGGGATTGACCTTGAGTCTTGGCAGGGCAATTGGGACGCCTCTCCATCTGAGGCGAGAGACCAAGGGTCCCTTTCCACGTGCCACAGGAATCCTGGGACTCCTATCAAGTTTGACTAGGAGTCAGGCATCGTCTCCTTTGGAGGCACTGATCTCCGTGTCCCTCTGGAGTTTTCCAAGGATGTGAGGCCTCCGGTAGCGATGAGGTGGGGAACTAGTTCTTTCTCTGTGGTCTCCACAGGGGATTCAGACATCCTTTCGTCTTGGGAGATGCAAGACGAGCCTGCATTCAAGTCACTGCAGGGATATCCGGCCTTATTTCGAGTCTGGGCATCGCGGTGTCCATTCCACTTGAGGCCGCAAACTCAGGGTCCCTCTCACATACCTAGAGCTGAGAGAAGCCTCCTCTTGAGGTCCTTGTGGTAAGGTGGTATTCCTCTGGAGTCGAAGCCAGGGACTAACCTCTCATGTCGAGGTGATTTGGGGTCCACGGAGCTCTTTCGTGTTGCTACATTGACCTCAGGATCCCTCTAGCCTTGAAACAGTGTTCTTGGGGTTTCTCTGGAGTGCCATCAAGGAAATCAAGGCTCCTTTCCTGTGTGATGTGCAACACGGCATTGCTCTGCACGCAGTGCAGGGGAATCGGGCCTCATCTCCCAGCGAGGGGGAAGTCTCATGGTTTTTCTCGAGTTGCGGCGGGAACCTGGGGTATATTCTCGAGTTACGACGGGGATGGCCCTTCCACACACCTGTTTGTTCAGCGACGTCAGGACTCCTGCCTAGTTGCGAGGGACAACTCGGGATTCTCCTCGAGGCTTGGCAGGGCAATTGGGACGCCTCTCCAGCTGAGGCGGGAGACCAAGGGTCCCTTTTCACGTACCACATGAATCCTGCGACTCCTATCAAGTTTCACGAGGAGTCAGGCATCGTCTCCTTTGGAGGCACTGATCTCCGCGTACCTCTGGAGTTTTCAAAGGATGTGAGGCCTCCGTTCGCGATGAGGTGGGGAACTAGGTCTTTCTCTGTGGTCTCCACAGGGGATTCAGGCATCCTTTCGTCTTGGGAGATGCAAGACGAGCCTGCATTCAAGTCACTGCAGGGAAATCCGGCCTTATTTCCAGTCAGGGCATCCCAGTGTCCATTACACTTGAGACCGCAAACTCAGGGTCCCTCTCACATACCTAGAGCTGAGAGAAGCCTCCTCATGAGGTGCTTGTGGTAAGGTGGTATTCCTCTGGAGTCGAAGCCAGGGACTAACCTCTCATCTTGAGTTGATATTTGGTCCACGGAGCTTTTTCCTCTTGCTTGTGTGACCTAAGGATCCCTCTAGCCTTGAAACAGTGTTCTTGGGGTTTTTCTGGAGTGCCATCAAGGAAATCAAGGCTCCTTTCCTGTGTGATGTGCAACACGGCATTGCTCTGCACGCAGTGCAGGGGAATCGGGCCTAATCTCGCGGCGAGGGGGAATTCTCATGGTTTTTCTCGAGTTGCGGCGGGAACCTGGGGTATATTCTCGAGTTACGACGGGGATTGCGCTTCCACACACGTGTTTGTTCAGCGACGTCAGGACTCCTGCCTAGTTGCGAGGGACAACTCGAGATTCTCCTCGAGGCTTGGCAGGGCAATTGGGACGCCTCTCCAGCTGAGGCGGGAGACCAAGGGTCCCTTTCCACGTGCCACAGGAATCCTGGAACTCCTATCAAGTTTCACGAGGAGTCAGGCATCGTCTCCTTTGGAGGCACTGATCTCCGCGTCCCTCTGGAGTTTTCAAAGGATGTGAGGCCTCCGGTCGCAATGAGGTGGGGAACTAGGTCTTTCTCTGTGGTCTCCACAGGGGATTCAGACATCCTTTCATCTTGGGAGATGCAAGACGAGCCTGCATTCAAGTCACTGCAGGGATATCCGACCTTATTTCGAGTCAGGGCATCGCGGTGTCCATTCCACTTGAGGCCGCAAACTCAGGGTCCCTCTCACATACCTAGAGCTGAGAGAAGCCTCCTCTTGAGGTGCTTGTGGTTAGGTGGTATCCCTCTGGAGTCGAAGCCAGGGACTAACCTCTCATCTCGAGTTGATTTGGGGTCCACGGAGCTATTTCGTGTTGCTACAGTTACCTCAGGATCCCTCTAGCCTTGAAACAGTGTTCTTGGGGTTTCTCTGGAGTGCCATCAAGGAAATCAAGGCTCCTTTCCTGTGTGATGTGAAACACGGCATTGCTCTGCACGCAGTGCAGGGAAATCGGGCCTCATCTCGCGGCGAGGGGGAAGTCTCATGGTTTTTCTCGAGTTGCGGCGGGAACCTGGGGTATATTCTCGAGTTACGACGGGGATGGCCCTTCCACCCACGTGTTTGTTCAGCGACGTCAGGACTCCTGCCTAGTTGCGAGGGACAACTCGGGATTCTGCTCGAGGCTTGGCAGGGCAATTGGGACGCCTCTCCAGCTGAGGCGGGAGACCAAGCGTCCCTTTCCACGTGCCACAGGAATCCTGGGACTCCTATCAAGTTTCACGAGGAGTCAGGCATCGTCTCCTTTGGAGGCACTGATCTCCGCGTACCTCTGGAGTTTTCAAAGGATGTGAGGCGTCCGGTCGCGAAGAGGTGGGGAACTAGGTCTTTCTCTGTGGTCTCCACAGGGGATTCAGACATCCTTTCGTCTTGGGAGATGCAAGACGAGCCTGCATTCAAGTCACTGCCGGGATATCCGGCCTTATTTCGAGCCAGGGCATTGCGGTGTCCATTCCACTTGAGGCCGCAAACTCAGGGTCCCTCTCACATACCTAGAGCTGAGAGAAGCCTCCTCTTGAGGTGCTTGTGGTAAGGTGGTATTCCTCTGGAGTCGAAGACAGGGACTAACCTCTCATCTCGAGTTGATTTGTGGTCCACGGAGCTCTTTCGTGTTGCTACAGTTACCTCAGGATCCCTCTAGCCTTGAAACAGTGTTCTTGGGCTTTCTATGGAGTGCCATCAAGGAAATCAAGGCTCCTTTCCTGTGTGATGTGCAACACGGCATTGCTCTGCACGCAGTGCAGGGGAATCGGGCCTCATCTCGCGGCGAGGGGGAAGTCTCATGGTTTTTCTCGAGTTGCGGCGGGAACCTCGGCTATATTCTCGAGTTACGACGGGGATGGCCCTTCCACACACGTGTTTGTTCAGCCACGTCAGGACTCCTGCCTAGTTGCGAGGGACAACTCGGGATTGACCTTGAGTCTTGGCAGGGCAATTGGGACGCCTCTCCATCTGAGGCGAGAGACCAAGGGTCCCTTTCCACGTGCCACAGGAATCCTGGGACTCCTATCAAGTTTGACTAGGAGTCAGGCATCGTCTCCTTTGGAGGCACTGATCTCCGTGTCCCTCTGGAATTTTCCAAGGATGTGAGGCCTCCGGTAGCGATGAGGTGGGGAACTAGTTCTTTCTCTGTGGTCTCCACAGGGGATTCAGACATCCTTTCGTCTTGGGAGATGCAAGACGAGCCTGCATTCAAGTCACTGCAGGGATATCCGGCCTTATTTCGAGTCAGGGCATCGCGGTGTCCATTCCACTTGAGGCCGCAAACTCAGGGTCCCTCTCACATACCTAGAGCTGAGAGAAGCCTCCTCTTGAGGTCCTTGTGGTAAGGTGGTATTCCTCTGGAGTCGAAGCCAGGGACTAACCTCTCATGTCGAGGTGATTTGGGGTCCACGGAGCTCTTTCGTGTTGCTACATTGACCTCAGGATCCCTCTAGCCTTGAAACAGTGTTCTTGGGGTTTCTCTGGAGTGCCATCAAGGAAATCAAGGCTCCTTTCCTGTGTGATGTGCAACACGGCATTGCTCTGCACGCAGTGCAGGGGAATCGGGCCTCATCTCCCAGCGAGGGGGAAGTCTCATGGTTTTTCTCGAGTTGCGGCGGGAACCTGGGGTATATTCTCGAGTTACGACGGGGATGGCCCTTCCACACACCTGTTTGTTCAGCGACGTCAGGACTCCTGCCTAGTTGCGAGGGACAACTCGGGATTCTCCTCGAGGCTTGGCAGGGCAATTGGGACGCCTCTCCAGCTGAGGCGGGAGACCAAGGGTCCCTTTTCACGTACCACATGAATCCTGCGACTCCTATCAAGTTTCACGAGGAGTCAGGCATCGTCTCCTTTGGAGGCACTGATCTCCGCGTACCTCTGGAGTTTTCAAAGGATGTGAGGCCTCCGTTCGCGATGAGGTGGGGAACTAGGTCTTTCTCTGTGGTCTCCACAGGGGATTCAGGCATCCTTTCGTCTTGGGAGATGCAAGACGAGCCTGCATTCAAGTCACTGCAGGGAAATCCGGCCTTATTTCCAGTCAGGGCATCCCAGTGTCCATTACACTTGAGACCGCAAACTCAGGGTCCCTCTCACATACCTAGAGCTGAGAGAAGCCTCCTCATGAGGTGCTTGTGGTAAGGTGGTATTCCTCTGGAGTCGAAGCCAGGGACTAACCTCTCATCTTGAGTTGATATTTGGTCCACGGAGCTTTTTCCTCTTGCTTGTGTGACCTAAGGATCCCTCTAGCCTTGAAACAGTGTTCTTGGGGTTTTTCTGGAGTGCCATCAAGGAAATCAAGGCTCCTTTCCTGTGTGATGTGCAACACGGCATTGCTCTGCACGCAGTGCAGGGGAATCGGGCCTAATCTCGCGGCGAGGGGGAATTCTCATGGTTTTTCTCGAGTTGCGGCGGGAACCTGGGGTATATTCTCGAGTTACGACGGGGATTGCCCTTCCACACACGTGTTTGTTCAGCGACGTCAGGACTCCTGCCTAGTTGCGAGGGACAACTCGAGATTCTCCTCGAGGCTTGGCAGGGCAATTGGGACGCCTCTCCAGCTGAGGCGGGAGACCAAGGGTCCCTTTCCACGTGCCACAGGGATCCTGGAACTCCTGTCAAGTTTCACGAGGAGTCAGGCATCGTCTCCTTTGGAGGCACTGATCTCCGCGTCCCTCTGGAGTTTTCAAAGGATGTGAGGCCTCCGGTCGCCATGAGGTGGGGAACTAGGTCTTTCTCTGTGGTCTCCACAGGGGATTCAGACATCCTTTCATCTTGGGAGATGCAAGACGAGCCTGCATTCAAGTCACTGCAGGGATATCCGACCTTATTTCGAGTCAGGGCATCGCGGTGTCCATTCCACTTGAGGCCGCAAACTCAGGGTCCCTCTCACATACCTAGAGCTGAGAGAAGCCTCCTCTTGAGGTGCTTGTGGTTAGGTGGTATCCCTCTGGAGTCGAAGCCAGGGACTAACCTCTCATCTCGAGTTGATTTGGGGTCCACGGAGCTATTTCGTGTTGCTACAGTTACCTCAGGATCCCTCTAGCCTTGAAACAGTGTTCTTGGGGTTTCTCTGGAGTGCCATCAAGGAAATCAAGGCTCCTTTCCTGTGTGATGTGAAACACGGCATTGCTCTGCACGCAGTGCAGGGAAATCGGGCCTCATCTCGCGGCGAGGGGGAAGTCTCATGGTTTTTCTCGAGTTGCGGCGGGAACCTGGGGTATATTCTCGAGTTACGACGGGGATGGCCCTTCCACCCACGTGTTTGTTCAGCGACGTCAGGACTCCTGCCTAGTTGCGAGGGACAACTCGGGATTCTGCTCGAGGCTTGGCAGGGCAATTGGGACGCCTCTCCAGCTGAGGCGGGAGACCAAGCGTCCCTTTCCACGTGCCACAGGAATCCTGGGACTCCTATCAAGTTTCACGAGGAGTCAGGCATCGTCTCCTTTGGAGGCACTGATCTCCGCGTACCTCTGGAGTTTTCAAAGGATGTGAGGCGTCCGGTCGCGAAGAGGTGGGGAACTAGGTCTTTCTCTGTGGTCTCCACAGGGGATTCAGACATCCTTTCGTCTTGGGAGATGCAAGACGAGCCTGCATTCAAGTCACTGCCGGGATATCCGGCCTTATTTCGAGCCAGGGCATTGCGGTGTCCATTCCACTTGAGGCCGCAAACTCAGGGTCCCTCTCACATAGCTAGAGCTGAGAGAAGCCTCCTCTTGAGGTGCTTGTGGTAAGGTGGTATTCCTCTGGAGTCGAAGACAGGGACTAACCTCTCATCTCGAGTTGATTTTTGGTCCATGGAGCTCTTTCATGTTGCTACAGTGACCTCAGGATCCCTCAACCTTGAAACAGTGTTCTTGGGGTTTCTCTGGAGTGCCATCAAGGAAATCAAGGCTCCTTTCATGTGTGATGTACAACACAGATTTGCTCTACAAGCAGTGCAGGGGAATCGGGCCTCATCTCGCGGCGAGGGGGAAGTCTCATGGTTTTTCTCGAGATGCGGCGGGAACCTGCGGTATATTCTCGAGTTACGACGGGGATGGCCCTTCCCAACACGTGTTAGTTCAGCGACGGCAAGACTCCTGCCTAGTTGCGAGGGACAACTCGGGATTCTCCTCGAGGCTTGGCAGGGCAATTGGGACGCCTCTCCATTCGAGGCGGGAGACCAAGGGTCCCTTTCCACGTGCCACAGGAATCCTGGGACTCCTATCAAGTTTCACGAGAAGTCAGGCATCGTCTCCTTTGGAGGCACTGATCTCCGCGTACCTCTGGAGTTTTCAAAGGATGTGAGGCCTCCGGTCGCGATGAGGTGGGGAACTAGGTCTTTCTCTGTAGTCTCCACAGGGCATTCAGACATCCTTTATCTAGGGAGATGCAAGACGAGCCTGTATTCAAGTCACTGCAGGGATATCCGGCATTATTTCGAGTCAGGGCATCGCGGTGTCCATTCCACTTGAGGCCACAAACTCAGGGTCCCTCTCACTTACCTAGAGCTGAGAGAAGCCTCCTCTTGAGGTGCTTGTGGTAAGGTGGTATTCCTCTGGAGTCGAAGCCAGGGACTAACCTCTCATCTCCAGTTGATTTTTGGTCCACGGAGCTCTTTCATGTTGCTACAGTGACCTCAGGATCCCTCAACCTTGAAACAGTGTTCTTGGGGTTTTTCTGGAGTGCCATCATGGAAATTAAGGCTCCTTTCATGTGTGATGTGCAACACGGAATTGCTCTGCAAGCAGTGCAGGGGAATCGGGCATCATCTCGGGGCCAGGGGGAAGTATCATGGTTTTTCTCGAGTTGCGGTGGGAACCTGGGATATATTCTCGAGTTACGTCGGGGATGGCCCTTCCACACACGTGTTTGTTCAGCGATGGCAGGACTCCTGCCTAGTTGCGAGGGACAACTCGGGATTCTCCTCGAGGCTTGGCAGGGCAATTGGGACGCCTCTCCAGCTGAGGCGGGAGACCAAGGGTCCCTTTCCACGTGCCACAGGAATCCTGGGACTCCTATCAAGTTTCACGAGGAGTCAGGCATCGTCTCCTTTGGAGGCACTGATCTCCGCGTACCTCTGGAGTTTTCAAAGGATGTGAGGCCTCCGGTCGCCATGAGGTGGGGAACTAGGTTTTTCTCTGTGGTCTCCACAGGGGATTCAGACATCCTTTCATCTTGGGAAATGCAAGACGAGCCTGCATTCAAGTCACTGCAGGGATATCCGGCCTTATTTCGAGTCAGGGCATCGCGGTCTCCATTCCACTTGAGGCCACAAACTCAGGGTCCCTCTCACATACCTAGAGCTGAGAGAAGCCTCCTCTTGAGGTGCTTGTGATAAGGTGGTATTCCTCTGGAGTCCAAGCCAGGGACTAACCTCTCATCTTGAGTTGATTTTTGGTCCACGGAGCTCTTTCGTGTTGCTACAGTGACCTCAGGATCCCTCTAGCCTTGAAACAGTGTTCTTGGGGTTTCTCTGGAGTGCCATCAAGGAAATCAAGGCTCCTTTCATGTGTGATGTGCAACACGGAATTGCTCTGCACGCAGTGCAGGGGAATCGGGCCTCATCTCGCGGCGAGGGGGAAGTCTCATGGTTTTTCTCGAGTTGCGGCGGGAACCTGGGGAATATTCTCGAGTTACGACGGGGATGGCCCTTCCAAACATGTGTTTGTTCAGCGACGTCAGGACTCCTGCCTAGTTGCGAGGGACAACTCGGGATTCTCCTCGAGGCTTGGCAGGGCAATTGGGACGCCTCTCCAGCTGAGGCGGGAGACCAAGTGTCCCTGTCCACGTGCCACAGGAATCCTGTGACTCCTATCAAGTTTCACGAGGAGTCAGGCATCGTCTCCTTTGGAGGCACTGATCTCCGCGTTCTTCTGGAGTTTTCAAAGGATGTGAGGCCTCCGGTCGCGATGAGGTGGGGAACTAGGTCTTTCTCTATGGTCTCCACAGGGGATTCACACATCCTTTCGTCTTGGGAGATGCAAGACGAGCCTGCATTCAAGTCACTGCAGGGATATCCGGCCTTATTTCGAGTCAGGGCATCGCGGTCTCCATTCCACTTGAGGCCGCAAACTCAGGGTCCCTCTCACATACCTAGAGCTGAGAGAAGCCTCCTCTTGAGGTGCTTGCGGTAAGGGGGTATTCCTCTGGAGTCGAAGCCAGGGACTAACCTCTCATCTCGAGTTGATTTTTGGTCCACAGAGCTCTTTCGTGTTGCTCCAGTGACCTCAGGATCCCTCTAGCCTTGAAACAGTGTTCTTGGGGTTTCTCTGGAGTGCCATCAAGGAAATCAAGGCTCCTTTCTTGTTTAATGTGCAACACGGAATTGCTCTGCATGCAGTGCAGGGGAATCGGGCCTCATCTCACGGCGAGGGGGAAGTCTCATGGTTTTTCTCGAGTTGCGGCGGGAACCTGGGGTATATTGTCGAGTTACGACGAGGATGGCCCTTCCACACACGTGTTTCTTCAGCGACGTCAGGACTCCTGCCTAGTTGCGAGGGACAACTCGGGATTCTCCTCGAGGCTTGGCAGGGCAATTGGGACCCCTCTCCGGCTGAGGCGGGAGACCAAGGGTCCCTTTCCACGAGCCACAGGAATCCTGGGACTCCTATCAAGTTTCACGAGGAGTCAGGCATCGTCTCCTTTGGAGGCACTGATCTCCGCGTACCTCTGGAGTTTTCAAAGGATGTGAGGCCTCCGGTCGCGATGAGGTGGGGAACTAGGTCTTTCTCTGTGGTCTCCACAGGGGATTCAGACATCCTTTCGGCTTGGGAGATGCAAGACGAGCCTGCATTCAAGTCACTGCAGGGATATCCGGCCTTATTTCGAGTCAGGGCATCGCGGTGTCCATTCCACTTGAGGCCGCAAACTCAGGGTCCCTCTCACATACCTAGAGCTGAGAGAAGCCTCCTCTTGAGGTGCTTGTGGTAAGGTGGTATTCCTCTGGAGTCCAAGCCAGGGACTAACCTCTCATCTCGAGTTGATTTTTGGTCCACGGAGCTCTTTCGTGTTGCTACAGTGACCTCAGGATCCCTCTAGCCTTGAAACAGTGTTCTTGGGGTTTCTCTGGAGTGCCATCAAGGAAATCAAGGCTCCTTTCATGTGTGATGTGCAACACGGAATTGCTCTGCACGCAGTGCAGGGGAATCGGGCCTCATCTCGCGGCGAGGGGGAAGTCTCATGGTTTTTCGCGAGTTGCGGCGGGAACCTGGGGAATATTCTCGAGTTACGACGGGGATGGCCCTTCCAAACAAGTGTTTGTTCAGCGACATCAGGACTCCTGCCTAGTTGCGAGGGACAACTCGGGATTCTCCTCGAGGCTTGGCAGGGCAATTGGGACGCCTCTCCAGCTGAGGCGGGAGACCAAGTGTCCCTTTCCACGTGCCACAGGAATCCTGGGAATCCCATCAAGTTTCACGAGGAGTCAGGCATCGTCTCCTTGGAGGCACTGATCTCCGCGTACCTCTGGAGTTTTCAAAGGATGTGAGGCCCCCGGTCGCGATGAGGTGGGGAACTAGGTCTTTCTCTGTTGTCTCCACAGGGGATTCAGACATCCTTTCGTCTTGGGAGATGCAAGACGAGCCTGCATTCAAGTCACTGCAGGGATATCCGGCCTTATTTCGAGTCAGGGCATCGCAGTGTCCATTCCAGTTGAGGCTGCAAACTCAGGGTCCCTCTCACATACCTAGAGCTGAGAGAAGCCTCCTATTGAGGTGCTTGTGGTAAGGTGATATTCCTCTGGAGTCGAAGCCAGGGACTAACCTCTCATCTCGAGTTGATTTTTGGTCCACGGAGCTCTTTCGTGTTGCTACAGTGACCTCAGGATCCCTCTAGCCTTGAAGCAGTGTTCTTGGGGTTTCTCTGGAGTGCCATCAAGGAAATCAAGGCTCCTTTCATGTGTGATGTGCAACACGGAATTGCTCTGCACGCAGTGCAGGGGAATCGGGCCTCATCTCGCGGCCAGGGGGAAGTCTCATGGTTTTTCTCGAGTTGTGGCGGGAACCTGGGGTATATTCTAGAGTTACGTCGGGGATGGCCCTTCCACACACGTGTTAGTTCAGCGACGTCAGGACTCCTGCCTAGTGCGAGGGACAACTCGGGATTCTCCTCGAGGCTTGGCAGGGCAATTGGGACGCCTCTCCAGCTGAGGCGGGAGGCCAAGGGTCCCATTCCACGTGCCACAGGAATCCTGGGACTCCTATCAAGTTTCACGAGGAGTCAGGCATCGTCTCCTTTGGAGGCACTGATCTCCGTGTACCTCTGGAGTTTTCAAAGGATGTGAGGCCTCCGGTCGCGATGAGGTGGGGAACTAGGTCTTTCTCCGTGGTCTCCACAGGGGATTCAGACATCCTTTCGTCTTGGGAGATGCAAGACGAGCCTGCATTCAAGTCACTGCAGCGATATCCGGCCTTATTTCGAGTCAGGGCATCGCAGTGTCCATTCCACTTGAGGCCGCAAACTCAGGGTCCCTCTCACATACCTAGAGCTGAGAGAAGCCTCCTCTTGAGGTGCTTGTGTTAAGGTGGTATTCCTCTGGAGTCGAAGCCAGGGACTAACCTCTCATCTCGAGTTGATTTTTGGTCCACGAAGCTCTTTCGTGTTGCTACAGTGACCTCAGGATCCCTCTAGCCTTGAAACCTTGTTCTTGGGGTTTCTCTGGAGTGCCATCAAGGAAATCAAGGCTCCTTTCATGTGTGATGTGCAACACGGAATTGCTCTGCACGCAGTGCAGGGGAATCGGGCCTCATATTGCGGCGAGGGGGAAGTCTCATGGTTTTTCTCGAGTTGCGGCGGGAACCTGGGGTATATTCTCGAGTTACGACGGGGATGGCCCTTCCACCCACGTGTTTCTTCAGCGACGTCAGGACTCCTGCCTAGTTGCGAGGGACAACTCGGGATTCTCCTCGAGGCTCGGCAGGGCAATTGGGACGCCTCTCCTTCTGAGGCGGGAGACCAAGGGTCCCTTTCCACGTGCCACAGGAATCCTGGGACTCCTATCAAGTTTCACGAGGAGTCAGGCATCGTCTCCTGTGGAGGCACTGATCTCCGCGTCCCTTTGGAGTTTTCCAAGGATGTGAGGCCTCCGGTCGCGATGAGGTGTGGAACTAGGTCTTTCTCTGTGGTCTCCACAGGTGATTCAGACATTCTTTCGTCTTGGGAGATGCAAGACGAGCCTGCATTCAAGTCACTGCAGGGATATCCGGCCTTATTTCGAGTCAGGGCATCGCGGTGTCCATTCCACTTGAGGCCGCAAACTCAGGGTCCCTCTCACATACCTAGAGCTGAGAGAAGCCTCCTCTTGAGGTGCTTGTGGTAAGGTGGTATTCCTATGGATTCGAAGTTAGGGACTAACCTCTCATCTAGAGTTGATTTTTGGTCCACGGAACTCTTTCGTGTTGCTACAGTGACCTCAGGATCCCTCTAGCCTTGAAACAGTGTTCTTGGGGTTTCTCTGGAGTGCCATCAAGGAAATCAAGGCTCCTTTCACGTGTGATGTGCAACACCGAATTGCTCTGCACGCAGTGCAGGGGAATCGGGCCTCATCTCGCGGCGAGGGGGAAGTCTCATGGTTTTTCTCAAGTTGCGGCGGGAACCTGGGGTATATTCTCGAGTTACGACGGGGATGGCCCTTCCACCCACGTGTTTGTTCAGCGACGTCAGGACTCCTGCCTAGTTGCGAGGGACAACTCGGGATTTTCCTCGAGGCTTGGCAGGGCAATTGGGATGCCTCTCCAGCTGAGGTGGGAGACCAAGGGTCCCTTTCCACGTGCACAGGAATCCTGGGAATCCTATCAAGTTTCACGAGGAGTCAGGCATCGTCTCCTTTGGAGGCACTGATCTCCGCGTACCTCTGGAGTTTTCAAAGGATGTGAGGCCTCCGGTCGCGATGAGGTGGGTAACTAGGTCTTTCTCTGTGGTCTCCACAGGGGATTCAGACATCCTTTCGTCTTGGGAGATGCAAGACGAGCCTGCATTCAAGTCACTGCAGGGATATCCGGCCTTATTTCGCGTAAGGGCATCGCAGTGTCCATTCCACTTGATGCCGCAAAATCAGGGTCCCTCTCACATACCTAGAGCTGAGAGAAGCCTCCTCTTGAGGTGCTTGTGGTAAGGTGGTATTCCTATGGAGTCGAAGTTAGGGACTAACCTCTCATCTCAAGTTGATTTTTGGTCCACGGAGCTCTTTCGTGTTGCTACAGTGACCTCAGGATCCCTCTAGCCTTGAAACAGTGTTCTTGGGGTTTCTCTGGAGTGCCATCAAGGAAATCAAGGCTCCTTTCCTGTGTGATGTGCAACACGGAATTGCTCTGCACGCAGTGCAGGGGAATCGGGCCTCATCTCGCGGCGAGGGGGAAGTCTCATGTTTTTTCTCGAGTTGCGGCGGGAACCGGGGGTATATTCTCGATTTACGACGGGGATGGCCCTTCCACACACTTGTTTCTTCAGCGACGTCAGGACTCCTGCCTAGTTGCGAGGGACAACTCGGGATTCTCCTCGAGGCTTGGCAGGGCAATTTGGACGCCTCTCCAGCTGAGGCGGGAGACCAAGGGTCCCTTTCCACGTGCCACAGGAATCCTGGGACTCCTATCAAGTTTCACGAGGAGTCAGGCATCGTCTCCTTTGGAGGCACTGATCTCCGCGTACCTCTGGAGTTTTCCAAGGATGTGAGGCCTCCGGTCGCCATGAGGTGGGGAACTAGGTCTTTCTCTGTGGTCTCCACAGGGGATTCAGACATCCTTTCATCTTGGGAGATGCAAGACGAGCCTGCATTCAAGTCACTGCAGGGATATCCGGCCTTATTTCGAGTCAGGGCATCGCAGTGTCCATTCCACATGAGGCCGCAAAATCAGGGTCCCTCTCACATACCTAGAGCTGAGAGAAGCCTCCTCTTGAGGTGCTTGTGGTAAGGTGGTATTCCTCTGGAGTCGAAGTTAGGGACTAACCTCTCATTTCGAGTTGATTCTTGGTCCACGGAGCTCTTTCGTGTTGCTACAGTGACCTCAGGATCCCTCTAGCCTTGAAACAGTGTTCTTGGGGTTTCTCTGGAGTGCCATCAAGGAAATCAAGGCTCCTTTCCTGTGTGATGTGCAACACGGAATTGCTCTGCACGCAGTGCAGGGGAATCGGGCCTCATCTCGCGGCGAGGGGGAAGTCTCATGTTTTTTCTCGAGTTGCGGCGGGAACCGGGGGTATATTCTCGATTTACGACGGGGATGGCCCTTCCACACACATGTTTCTTCAGCGACGTCAGGACTCCTGCCTAGTTGCGAGACAACTCGGGATACTCCTCGAGGCTTGGCAGGGCACTTTGGACGCCTCTCCAGCTGAGGCGGGAGACCAAGGGTCCCTTTCCACGTGCCACAGGAATCCTGGGACTCCTATCAAGTTTCACGAGGAGTCAGGCATCGTCTCCTTTGGAGGCACTGATCTCCGCGTACCTCTGGAGTTTTCCAAGGATGTGAGGCCTCCGGTCGCCATGAGGTGGGGAACTAGGTCTTTCTCTGTGGTCTCCACAGGGGATTCAGACATCCTTTCATCTTGGGAGATGCAAGACGAGCCTGCATTCAAGTCACTGCAGGGATATCCGGCCTTATTTCGAGTCAGGGCATCGCAGTGTCCATTCCACATGAGGCCGCAAAATCAGGGTCCCTCTCACATACCTAGAGCTGAGAGAAGCCTCCTCTTGAGGTGCTTGTGGTAAGGTGGTATTCCTCTGGAGTCGAAGTTAGGGACTAACCTCTCATTTCGAGTTGATTCTTGGTCCACGGAGCTCTTTCGTGTTGCTACAGTGACCTCAGGATCCCTCTAGCCTTGAAACAGTGTTCTTGGGGTTTCTCTGGACTGCCATCAAGGAAATCAAGGCTCCTTTCCTGTGTGATGTGCAACACGGAATTGCTCTGCACGCAGTGCAGGGGAACCGGGCCTCATCTCGCGGCGAGGGGGAAGTCTCATGTTTTTTCTCGAGTTGCGGCGGGAACCGGGGGTATATTCTCGATTTACGACGGGGATGGCCCTTCCACACACGTGTTTCTTCAGCGACGTCAGGACTCCTGCCTAGTTGCGAGGGACAACTCGGGATTCTCCTCGAGGCTTGGCAGGGCAATTTGGACGCCTCTCCAGCTGAGGCGGGAGACCAAGGGTCCCTTTCCACGTGCCACAGGAATCCTGGGACTCCTATCAAGTTTCACGAGGAGTCAGGCATCGTCTCCTTTGGAGGCACTGATCTCCGCGTACCTCTGGAGTTTTCCAAGGATGTGAGGCCTCCGGTCGCCATGAGGTGGGGAACTAGGTCTTTCTCTGTGGTCTCCACAGGGGATTCAGACATCCTTTCATCTTGGGAGATGCAAGACGAGCCTTCATTCAAGTCACTGCAGGGATATCCGGCCTTATTTCGAGTCAGGGCATCGCGGTTTCCATTCCACTTGAGGCCGCAAACTCAGGGTCCCTCTCACATACCTAAAGCTGAGAGAAGCCTCCTCTTGAGGTGCTTGTGGTAAGGTGGTATTCCTCTGGAGTCGAAGCCAGGGACTAACCTCTCATCTCGAGTTGATTTGTGGTCTATGGAGCTCTTTCGTGTTGCTACAGTGACCTCAGGATCCCTCTAGCCTTGAAACAGTGTTCTTGGGGTTTCTCTGGAGTGCCATCAAGGAAATCAATTCTCCTTTCATGTGTGATGTGCAACACGGAATTGCTCTGCACGCAGTGCAGGGGAATCGGGCCTCATCTCGCGGCGAGTGGGAAGTCTCATGGTTTTTCTCGAGTTGCGGCGGGAACCTGGGGTATATTCTCGAGTTACGACGGGGATGGCCCTTCCACCCACGTGTTTGTTCAGCCACGTCAGGACTCCTGCCTAGTTGCGAGGGACAACTCGGGATTCTCCTCGAGGCTTGGCAGGGCAATTGGGACGCCTCTCCAGCTGAGGCGGGAGACCAAGTGTCCCTTTCCACGTGCCACAGGAATCCTGGGACTCCTATCAAGTTTCACGAGGAGTCAGGCATCGTCTCCTTTGGAGGCACTGATCTCCGCGTACCTCTGGAGTTTTCAAAAGATGTGAGGCCTCCGGTCGCCATGAGGTGGGCAACTAGGTCATTCTCTGTGGTCTCCACAGGGGATTCAGATATCCTTTCGTCTTGGGAGATGCAAGACGAGCCTGCATTCAAGTCACTGCAGGGATATCCGGCCTTATTTCGCGTCAGGGCATCGCAGTGTCCATTCCACTTGAGGCCGCAAACTCAGGGTCCCTCTCACATACCTAGAGCTGAGAGAAGCCTCCTCTTGAGGTGCTTGTGGTAAGGTGGTATTCCTATGGATTCGAAGTTAGGGACTAACCTCTCATCTAGAGTTGATTTTTGGTCCACGGAACTCTTTCGTGTTGCTAGAGTGACCTCAGGATCCCTCTAGCCTTGAAACAGTGTTCTTGGGGTTTCTCTGGAGTGCCATCAAGGAAATCAAGGCTCCTTTCACGTGTGATGTGCAACACCGAATTGCTCTGCACGCAGTGCAGGGGAATCGGGCCTCATCTCGCGGCGAGGGGGAAGTCTCATGGTTTTTCTCAAGTTGCGGCGGGAACCTGGGGTATATTCTCGAGTTACGACGGGGATGGCCCTTCCACCCACGTGTTTGTTCAGCGACGTCAGGACTCCTGCCTCGTTGCGAGGGACAACTCGGGATTATCCTTGAGGCTTGGCAGGGCAATTGGGATGCCTCTCCAGCTGAGGTGGGAGACCAAGTGTCCCTTTCCACGTGCCACAGGAATCCTGGGACTCCTATCAAGTTTCACGAGGAGTCAGGCATCGTCTCCTTTGGAGGCACTGATCTCCGCGTACCTCTGGAGTTTTCAAAGGATATGAGGCCTCCGGTCGCGATGAGGTGGGGAACTAGGTCTTTCTCTGTGGTCTCCACAGGGGATTCAGACATCCTTTCTTCTTGGGAGATGCAAACGAGCCTGCATTCAAGTCACTGCAGGGATATCCGGCCTTATTTCGAGCAAGGCATCGCGGTGTCCATTCCACTTGAGGGCGCAAACTCAGGGTCCCTCTCACATAGCTAGAGGTGAGAGAAGCCTCCTCTTGAGGTGCTTGTGGTAAGGTGGTATTCCTCTGGAGTCGAAGCTAGGGACTAACCTCTCATCTCGAGATGATTTTTGGTCCAAGGAGCTCTTTTGTGTTGCTACAGTGACCTCAGGATCCCTCTATCCTTGAAACAGTGTTCTTGGGGTTTCTCTGGAGTGCCATCAAGGAAATCAAGGCTCCTTTCATGTGTGATGTGCAACACATAATTGCTCTGCATGCAGTGCAGGGGAATCGGGCCTCATCTCGCGGCGAGGGGGAAGTCTCATGGTTTTTCTCGAGTTGCGGCGGGAACCTGCGGTATATTCTCGAGTTACAACGGGGATGGCCCTTCCCCACACGTGTTAGTTCAGCGACGGCAGGACTCCTGCCTAGTTGCGAGGGACAACTCGGGATTCTCCTCGAGGCTTGGCAGGGCAATTGGGACGCCTCTCCAGCTGAGGCGGGAGACCAAGGGTCCCTTTCCACGTGCCACAGGAATCCTGGGACTCCTATCAAGTTTCACGAGGAGTCAGGCATCGTCTCCTGTGGAGGCACTGATCTCCGCGTCCCTTTGGAGTTTTCCAAGGATGTGAGGCCTCCGGTCGCGATGAGGTGTGGAACTAGGTCTTTCTCTGTGGTCTCCACAGGTGATTCAGACATTCTTTCGTCTTGGGAGATGCAAGACGAGCCTGCATTCAAGTCACTGCAGGGATATCCGGCCTTATTTCGAGTCAGGGCATCGCGGTGTCCATTCCACTTGAGGCCGCAAACTCAGGGTCCCTCTCACATACCTAGAGCTGAGAGAAGCCTCCTCTTGAGGTGCTTGTGGTAAGGTGGTATTCCTATGGATTCGAAGTTAGGGACTAACCTCTCATCTAGAGTTGATTTTTGGTCCACGGAACTCTTTCGTGTTGCTAGAGTGACCTCAGGATCCCTCTAGCCTTGAAACAGTGTTCTTGGGGTTTCTCTGGAGTGCCATCAAGGAAATCAAGGCTCCTTTCACGTGTGATGTGCAACACCGAATTGCTCTGCACGCAGTGCAGGGGAATCGGGCCTCATCTCGCGGCGAGGGGGAAGTCTCATGGTTTTTCTCAAGTTGCGGCGGGAACCTGGGGTATATTCTCGAGTTACGACGGGGATGGCCCTTCCACCCACGTGTTTGTTCAGCGACGTCAGGACTCCTGCCTAGTTGCGAGGGACAACTCGGGATTTTCCTTGAGGCTTGGCAGGGCAATTGGGATGCCTCTCCAGCTGAGGTGGGAGACCAAGGGTCCCTTTCCACGTGCACAGGAATCCTGGGAATCCTATCAAGTTTCACGAGGAGTCAGGCATCGTCTCCTTTGGAGGCACTGATCTCCGCGTACCTCTGGAGTTTTCAAAGGATGTGAGGCCTCCGGTCGCGATGAGGTGGGTAACTAGGTCTTTCTCTGTGGTCTCCACAGGGGATTCAGACATCCTTTCGTCTTGGGAGATGCAAGACGAGCCTGCATTCAAGTCACTGCAGGGATATCCGGCCTTATTTCGCGTAAGGGCATCGCAGTGTCCATTCCACTTGAGGCCGCAAAATCAGGGTCCCTCTCACATACCTAGAGCTGAGAGAAGCCTCCTCTTGAGGTGCTTGTGGTAAGGTGGTATTCCTATGGAGTCGAAGTTAGGGACTAACCTCTCATCTCAAGTTGATTTTTGGTCCACGGAGCTCTTTCGTGTTGCTACAGTGACCTCAGGATCCCTCTAGCCTTGAAACAGTGTTCTTGGGGTTTCTCTGGAGTGCCATCAAGGAAATCAAGGCTCCTTTCCTGTGTGATGTGCAACACGGAATTGCTCTGCACGCAGTGCAGGGGAATCGGGCCTCATCTCGCGGCGAGGGGGAAGTCTCATGTTTTTTCTCGAGTTGCGGCGGGAACCGGGGGTATATTCTCGATTTACGACGGGGATGGCCCTTCCACACACTTGTTTCTTCAGCGACGTCAGGACTCCTGCCTAGTTGCGAGGGACAACTCGGGATTCTCCTCGAGGCTTGGCAGGGCAATTTGGACGCCTCTCCAGCTGAGGCGGGAGACCAAGGGTCCCTTTCCACGTGCCACAGGAATCCTGGGACTCCTATCAAGTTTCACGAGGAGTCAGGCATCGTCTCCTTTGGAGGCACTGATCTCCGCGTACCTCTGGAGTTTTCCAAGGATGTGAGGCCTCCGGTCGCCATGAGGTGGGGAACTAGGTCTTTCTCTGTGGTCTCCACAGGGGATTCAGACATCCTTTCATCTTGGGAGATGCAAGACGAGCCTGCATTCAAGTCACTGCAGGGATATCCGGCCTTATTTCGAGTCAGGGCATCGCAGTGTCCATTCCACATGAGGCCGCAAAATCAGGGTCCCTCTCACATACCTAGAGCTGAGAGAAGCCTCCTCTTGAGGTGCTTGTGGTAAGGTGGTATTCCTCTGGAGTCGAAGTTAGGGACTAACCTCTCATTTCGAGTTGATTCTTGGTCCACGGAGCTCTTTCGTGTTGCTACAGTGACCTCAGGATCCCTCTAGCCTTGAAACAGTGTTCTTGGGGTTTCTCTGGAGTGCCATCAAGGAAATCAAGGCTCCTTTCCTGTGTGATGTGCAACACGGAATTGCTCTGCACGCAGTGCAGGGGAATCGGGCCTCATCTCGCGGCGAGGGGGAAGTCTCATGTTTTTTCTCGAGTTGCGGCGGGAACCGGGGGTATATTCTCGATTTACGACGGGGATGGCCCTTCCACACACATGTTTCTTCAGCGACGTCAGGACTCCTGCCTAGTTGCGAGACAACTCGGGATACTCCTCGAGGCTTGGCAGGGCAATTTGGACGCCTCTCCAGCTGAGGCGGGAGACCAAGGGTCCCTTTCCACGTGCCACAGGAATCCTGGGACTCCTATCAAGTTTCACGAGGAGTCAGGCATCGTCTCCTTTGGAGGCACTGATCTCCGCGTACCTCTGGAGTTTTCCAAGGATGTGAGGCCTCCGGTCGCCATGAGGTGGGGAACTAGGTCTTTCTCTGTGGTCTCCACAGGGGATTCAGACATCCTTTCATCTTGGGAGATGCAAGACGAGCCTGCATTCAAGTCACTGCAGGGATATCCGGCCTTATTTCGAGTCAGGGCATCGCAGTGTCCATTCCACATGAGGCCGCAAAATCAGGGTCCCTCTCACATACCTAGAGCTGAGAGAAGCCTCCTCTTGAGGTGCTTGTGGTAAGGTGGTATTCCTCTGGAGTCGAAGTTAGGGACTAACCTCTCATTTCGAGTTGATTCTTGGTCCACGGAGCTCTTTCGTGTTGCTACAGTGACCTCAGGATCCCTCTAGCCTTGAAACAGTGTTCTTGGGGTTTCTCTGGACTGCCATCAAGGAAATCAAGGCTCCTTTCCTGTGTGATGTGCAACACGGAATTGCTCTGCACGCAGTGCAGGGGAACCGGGCCTCATCTCGCGGCGAGGGGGAAGTCTCATGTTTTTTCTCGAGTTGCGGCGGGAACCGGGGGTATATTCTCGATTTACGACGGGGATGGCCCTTCCACACACGTGTTTCTTCAGCGACGTCAGGACTCCTGCCTAGTTGCGAGGGACAACTCGGGATTCTCCTCGAGGCTTGGCAGGGCAATTTGGACGCCTCTCCAGCTGAGGCGGGAGACCAAGGGTCCCTTTCCACGTGCCACAGGAATCCTGGGACTCCTATCAAGTTTCACGAGGAGTCAGGCATCGTCTCCTTTGGAGGCACTGATCTCCGCGTACCTCTGGAGTTTTCCAAGGATGTGAGGCCTCCGGTCGCCATGAGGTGGGGAACTAGGTCTTTCTCTGTGGTCTCCACAGGGGATTCAGACATCCTTTCATCTTGGGAGATGCAAGACGAGCCTTCATTCAAGTCACTGCAGGGATATCCGGCCTTATTTCGAGTCAGGGCATCGCGGTTTCCATTCCACTTGAGGCCGCAAACTCAGGGTCCCTCTCACATACCTAAAGCTGAGAGAAGCCTCCTCTTGAGGTGCTTGTGGTAAGGTGGTATTCCTCTGGAGTCGAAGCCAGGGACTAACCTCTCATCTCGAGTTGATTTGTGGTCTATGGAGCTCTTTCGTGTTGCTACAGTGACCTCAGGATCCCTCTAGCCTTGAAACAGTGTTCTTGGGGTTTCTCTGGAGTGCCATCAAGGAAATCAATTCTCCTTTCATGTGTGATGTGCAACACGGAATTGCTCTGCACGCAGTGCAGGGGAATCGGGCCTCATCTCGCGGCGAGTGGGAAGTCTCATGGTTTTTCTCGAGTTGCGGCGGGAACCTGGGGTATATTCTCGAGTTACGACGGGGATGGCCCTTCCACCCACGTGTTTGTTCAGCCACGTCAGGACTCCTGCCTAGTTGCGAGGGACAACTCGGGATTCTCCTCGAGGCTTGGCAGGGCAATTGGGACGCCTCTCCAGCTGAGGCGGGAGACCAAGTGTCCCTTTCCACGTGCCACAGGAATCCTGGGACTCCTATCAAGTTTCACGAGGAGTCAGGCATCGTCTCCTTTGGAGGCACTGATCTCCGCGTACCTCTGGAGTTTTCAAAAGATGTGAGGCCTCCGGTCGCCATGAGGTGGGCAACTAGGTCATTCTCTGTGGTCTCCACAGGGGATTCAGATATCCTTTCGTCTTGGGAGATGCAAGACGAGCCTGCATTCAAGTCACTGCAGGGATATCCGGCCTTATTTCGCGTCAGGGCATCGCAGTGTCCATTCCACTTGAGGCCGCAAACTCAGGGTCCCTCTCACATACCTAGAGCTGAGAGAAGCCTCCTCTTGAGGTGCTTGTGGTAAGGTGGTATTCCTATGGATTCGAAGTTAGGGACTAACCTCTCATCTAGAGTTGATTTTTGGTCCACGGAACTCTTTCGTGTTGCTAGAGTGACCTCAGGATCCCTCTAGCCTTGAAACAGTGTTCTTGGGGTTTCTCTGGAGTGCCATCAAGGAAATCAAGGCTCCTTTCACGTGTGATGTGCAACACCGAATTGCTCTGCACGCAGTGCAGGGGAATCGGGCCTCATCTCGCGGCGAGGGGGAAGTCTCATGGTTTTTCTCAAGTTGCGGCGGGAACCTGGGGTATATTCTCGAGTTACGACGGGGATGGCCCTTCCACCCACGTGTTTGTTCAGCGACGTCAGGACTCCTGCCTAGTTGCGAGGGACAACTCGGGATTATCCTTGAGGCTTGGCAGGGCAATTGGGATGCCTCTCCAGCTGAGGTGGGAGACCAAGTGTCCCTTTCCACGTGCCACAGGAATCCTGGGACTCCTATCAAGTTTCACGAGGAGTCAGGCATCGTCTCCTTTGGAGGCACTGATCTCCGCGTACCTCTGGAGTTTTCAAAGGATGTGAGGACTCCGGTCGACATAAGGTGGGGAACTAGGTCTTTCTCTGTGGTCTCCACAGGGGATTCAGATATCCTTTCGTCTTGGGAGATGCAAGACGAGCCTGCATTCAAGTCACTGCAGGGATATCCGGCCTTATTTCGCGTCAGGGCATCGCAGTGTCCATTCCACTTGAGGCCGCAAACTCAGGGTCCCTCTCACATACCTAGAGCTGAGAGAAGCCTCCTCTTGAGGTGCTTGTGGTAAGGTGGTATTCCTATGGATTCGAAGTTAGGGACTAACCTCTCATCTAGAGTTGATTTTTGGTCCACGGAACTCTTTCGTGTTGCTAGAGTGACCTCAGGATCCCTCTAGCCTTGAAACAGTGTTCTTGGGGTTTCTCTGGAGTGCCATCAAGGAAATCAAGGCTCCTTTCACGTGTGATGTGCAACACCGAATTGCTCTGCACGCAGTGCAGGGGAATCGGGCCTCATCTCGCGGCGAGGGGGAAGTCTCATGGTTTTTCTCAAGTTGCGGCAGGAACCTGGGGTATATTCTCGAGTTACGACGGGGATGGCCCTTCCACCCACGTGTTTGTTCAGCGACGTCAGGACTCCTGCCTCGTTGCGAGGGACAACTCGGGATTATCCTTGAGGCTTGGCAGGGCAATTGGGATGCCTCTCCAGCTGAGGTGGGAGACCAAGTGTCCCTTTCCACGTGCCACAGGAATCCTGGGACTCCTATCAAGTTTCACGAGGAGTCAGGCATCGTCTCCTTTGGAGGCACTGATCTCCGCGTACCTCTGGAGTTTTCAAAGGATGTGAGGCCTCCGGTCGCGATGAGGTGGGGAACTAGGTCTTTCTCTGTGGTCTCCACAGGGGATTCAGACATCCTTTCTTCTTGGGAGATGCAAACGAGCCTGCATTCAAGTCACTGCAGGGATATCCGGCCTTATTTCGAGCAAGGCATCGCGGTGTCCATTCCACTTGAGGGCGCAAACTCAGGGTCCCTCTCACATAGGTAGACCTGAGAGAAGCCTCCTCTTGAGGTGCTTGTGGTAAGGTGGTATTCCTCTGGAGTCGAAGCCAGGGACTAACCTCTCATCTCGAGATGATTTTTGGTCCAAGGAGCTCTTTTGTGTTGCTACAGTGACCTCAGGATCCCTCTATCCTTGAAACAGTGTTCTTGGGGTTTCTCTGGAGTGCCATCAAGGAAATCAAGGCTCCTTTCATGTGTGATGGGCAACAGGGAATTGCTCTGCACGCAGTGCAGGGGAATCGGGCCTCATCTCGCGGCGAGGGGGAAGTCTCATGGTTTTTCTCGAGTTGCGGCGGGAACCTGGGATATATTCTCGAGTTACGACGGGGATGGCCCTTCCACTCACTTGTTTGTTCAGCGACGTCAGGACTACTGCCTAGTTGCGAGGGACAACTCGGGATTCTCCTCGAGGCTTGGCAGGGAAATTGGGACGCCTCTCCAGCTGAGGCGGGAGACCAAGGGTCCCTTTCCACGTGCCACAGGAATCCTGGGACTCCTATCAAGTTTCACGAGGAGTTAGGCATCATCTCCTTTGGAGGCACTGATCTCCGCGTACCTCTGGAGTTTTCAAAGGATGTGAGGCCTCCGGTCCCGATGAGCTTGGGAACTAGGTCTTTCTCTGTGGTCTACACAGGTGATTCAGACATCCTTTCGTCTTGGGAGATGCAAGACGAGCCTGCATTCAAGTCACTGCAGGGATATTCGGCCTTATTTCGAGTCAGGGCATCGCGGTGTCCATTCCACTTGAGGCCACAAACTCAGGGTCCCTCTCACATACCTAGAGCTGAGAGAAGCCTTCTCTTGAGGTGCTTGTGGTAAGGTGGTATTCCTCTGGAGTCGAAGCCAGGGACTAACCTCTCATGTCGAGTTGATTTTTGGTCCACGGAGCTCTTTCGTGTTGCTACAGTGACCTCAGGATCCCTCTATCCTTGAAACAGTGTTCTTGGGGTTTCTCTGGAGTGCCATCAAGGAAATCAAGGCTCCTTTCATGTGTGATGTGCAACACGGAATTGCTCTGCATGCAGTGCAGGGGAATCGGGCCTCATCTCTCGGCGAGGGGGAAGTCTCATGGTTTTTCTCGAGTTGCGGCGGGAACCTATGGTATATTCTCGAGTTACGACGGGGATGGCCCTTCCACTCACTTGTTTGTTCAGCGACGTCAGGACTACTGCCTAGTTGCGAGGGACAACTCGGGATTCTCCTTGAGGCTCGGCAAGGCAATTGGGACGCCTCTCCAGATGAGGCGGGAGACCAAGTGTCCCTTTCCACGTGCCACAGGAATCCTGGGACTCCTATCAAGTTTCACGAGGAGTCAGGCATCGTCTCCTTTGGAGGCACTGATCTCCGCATACCTCTGGAGTTTTCAAAGGATGTGAGGCCTCCTGTCGCGATGAGGTTGGGAACTAGGTCTTTCTCTGTGGTCTCCACAGGGGATTCAGACATCCTTTCGTCTTGAGAGATGCAAGAGGAGACTACATTCAAGTCACTGCAGGGATATTCGGCCTTATTTCGAGTCAGGGCATCGCGGTGTCCATTCCACTTGAGGCCGCAAACTCAGGGTCCCTCTCACATACCTAGAGCTGAGAGAAGCCTCCTCTTGAGGTGCTTGTGGTAAGGTGGTATTCCTCTGGAGTCGAAGCCAGGGACTAACCTCTCATCTCGAGTTGATTTTTGGTCCACGGAGCTCTTTCGTGTTGCTCCAGTGACCTCAGGATCCCTCTAGCCTTGAAACAGTGTTCTTGGGGTTTCTCTGGAGTGCCATCAAGGAAATCAAGGCTCCTTTCATGTGTGATGTGCAACACGGAATTGCTCTGCACGCAGTGCAGGGGAATCAGGCCTCATCTCGCGGCGAGGGGGAAGTCTCATTGTTTTTCTCGAGTTGCGGCGCGAACCTGGGGTATATTCTCGAGTTACGACGGGGATGGCCCTTCCACACACGTGTTTGTTCAGCGACGTCAGGACCCCTGCCTAGTTGTGAGGGACAACTCGGGATTCTCCTCGAGACTTGACAGGGCAATTGGGACGCCTCTCCAGCTGAGGCGGGAGAGCAAGGGTCCCTTTCCACGTGCCACAGGAATCCTGGGACTCCTATCAAGTTTCAAGAGGAGTCAGGCATCGTCTCCTTTGGCGGCACTGATCTCCGCGTAACTCTGGAGTTTTCAAAGGATGTGAGGCCTCCGGTCGCCAAGAGGTGGGGAACTAGGTCTTTCTCTGTGGTCTCCACAGGGGATTCAGACATCCTTTCATCTTGGGAGATGCAAGACGAGCCTGCATTCAAGTCACTGCAGGGATATCCGGCCTTATTTCAAGTCAGGGCATCGCGGTGTCCATTCCACTTGAGGCCGCATACTCAGGGTCCCTCTCACATACCTAGAGCTGAGAGAAGCCTCCTCTTGAGGTGCTTGTGGTAAGGTGGTATTCCTCTGGAGTCGAAGCCATGGACTAACCTCTCATCTCGAGTTGATTTTTGGTCCACGGAGCTCTTTCGTGTTGCTCCAGTGACCTCAGGATCCCTCTAGCCTTGAAACAGTGTTCTTGGGGTTTCTCTGGAGTGCCATCAAGGAAATCAAGGCTCCTTTCATGTGTGATGTGCAACACGGAGTTGCTCTGCATGCAGTGCAGGGGAATCGGGCCTCATCTCACGGCGAGGGGGAAGTCTCATGGTTTTTCTCGAGTTGCGGTGGGAACCTGGGGTATATTCTCGAGTTACGACGGGGATGGCCCTTCCACCCACGTGTTTGTTCAGCGACGTCAGGACTCCTGCCTAGTTGCGAGGGACAACTCGGGATTCTCCTCGAGGCTTGGCAGGGCAATTGGGACGCCTCTCCAGCTGAGGCGGGAGACCAAGGGTCCCTTTCCACGTGCCACAGGAATCCTGGGACTCCTATCAAGTTTCACGAGGAGTCAGGCATCGTCTCCTTTGGAGGCACTGATCTCCGCGTACCTCTGGAGTTTTCAAAGGATGTGAGGCCTCCGGTCACAATGAGGTGGGGAACTAGGTCTTTCTCTGTGGTCTCCACAGGGGATTCAGACATCCTTTCGTCTTGGGAGATGCAAGACGAGCCTGCATTCAAGTCACTGCAGGGATATCCGGACTTATTTCGAGTCAGGGCATCGCGGTGTCCATTCCACTTGAGGCCGCAAACTCAGGGTCCCTCTCACATACCTAAAGCTGAGAGAAGCCTCCTCTTGAGGTGCTTGTGGTAAGGTGGTATTCCTCTGGAGTCGAAGCCAGGGACTAACCTCTCATCTCGAGTTGATTTTTGGTCTATGGAGCTCTTTCGTGTTGCTACAGTGAACACAGGATCCCTCTAGCCTTGAAACAGTGTTCTTGGGGTGTCTCTCGAGTGCCATCAAGGAAATCAAGGCTCCTTTCATGTGTGATGTGCAACACGGAATTGCTCTGCACGCAGTGCAGGGGAATCGGGCCTCATCTCGCGGCGAGGGGGAAGTCTCATGGTTTTTCTCGAGTTGCGGCGGGAACCTGGGGTATATTCTCGAGTTACGACGGGGATGGCCCTTCCACCCACGTGTTTGTTCAGCGACGTCAGGACTCCTGCCTAGTTGCGAGGGACAACTCGGGATTCTCCTCGAGGCTTGGCAGGGCAATTGGGACGCCTCTCCAGCTGAGGCAGGAGACCAAGGGTCCCTTTGCACGTGCCACAGGAATCCTGGGACTCCTATCAAGTTTCAGGAGGAGTCAGGCATCGTCTCCTTTGGAGGCAATGATCTCCGCGTACCTCTGGAGTTTTCAAAGGATGTGAGGCCTCCGGTCGCGATGAGGTGGGGAACTAGGTCTTTCTCAGTGGTCTCCACCGGGGATTCTGACATCCTTTCATCTTGGGAGATGCAAGACGAGCCTGCATTCAAGTCACTGCAGGGATATCCGGCCTTATTTCGAGTCAGGGCATCGCGGTGTCCATACCACTTGAGGCCGCAAACTCAGGGTCCCTTTCACATACCTAAAGCTGAGAGAAGCCTCCTCTTGAGGTGCTTGTGGTAAGGTGGTATTCCTCTGGAGTCGAAGCCAGGGACTAACCTCTCATCTCGAGTTGATTTTTGGTCTATGGAGCTCTTTCGTGTTGCTCCAGTGACCTCAGGATCCCTCTAGCCTTGAAACAGTGTTCTTGGGGTTTCTCTGGAGTGCCACCATGAAAATCAAGGCTCCTTTCATGTGTGATGTGCAACACGGAATTACTCTGCACGCAGTGCAGGGGAATAGGGCCTCATCTCGCGGCAAGGGGGAAGTCTCATGATTTTTCTCGAGTTGCGGCGGGAACCTGGGGTATATTCTCGAGTTACGACGGGGATGGCCCTTCCACACACGTGTTTGTTCAGCGACGTCAGGACTCCTGCCTAGTTGCGAGGGACAACTCGGGATTCTCCTCGAGGCTTGGCAGGGAAATTGGGACGCCTCTCCAGCCGAGGAGGGAGACCAAGGGTCCCTTTCCACGTGCCACAGGAATCCTGGGACTCGTATCAAGTTTCACGAGGAGTCAGGCATCGTCTCCTTTGGAGGCACTGATCTCCGCGTACCTCTGGAGTTTTCAAAGGATGTGAGGACTCCGGTCGCCATAAGGTGCGGATATAGGTCTTTCTCTGTGGTCTCCACAGCGGATTCAGACATCCTTTCATCTTGGGAGATGAAAGACGAGCCTGCATTCAAGTCACTGCAGGGATATAGTGCCTTATTTCGAGTCAGGGCCATGCGGTGTCCATTTCACTTGAGACCGCAAACTCAGCACATAGGTAGACCTGAGAGAAGCCTCCTCTTGAGGTGCTTGTGGTAAGGTGGTATTCCTCTGGAGTCGAAGCCAGGGACTAACCTCTCATCTCGAGTTGATTGTTGGTCCACGGAGCTCTTTCGTGTTGCTACAGTGACCTCAGGATCCCGCTACCCTTGAAACAGTCTTCTTGGGGTTTCTCTGGATTGCCATCAAGGAAATCAAGGCTCCTTTCATGTGTGATGTGCAACACGGAATTGCTCTGCACGCAGTGCAGGGGAATCGGGCTTCATATCGCAGTGAGGGGGAAGTCTCATGGTTTTTCTGGAGTTGCGGCGGGAACCTGGGGTATATTCTCGAGTTACGACGGGGATGGCGCTTCCAACCACGTGTTTGTTCAGCGACAGCAGGACTCCTGCCTAGTTGCGAGGGACAACTCGGGATTCTCCTCGAGGCTTGGCAGGGCAATTGGGACGCCTCTCCAGCTGAGGCGGGAGACCAAGTTTCCCTATCCACGTGCCACAGGAATCCTGGTTCTCCTATCAAGATTCACGAGGAGTCAGGCATCGTCTCCTTTGGAGGCACTGATCTCCGCGTACCTCTGGAGTTTTCAAAGGATGTGAGGCCTCCGGGCGCGATGAGGTGGGGAACTAGGTCTTTCTCTGTGGTCTCCACAGGGGATTCAGACATCCTTTCGTCTTGGGAGATGCAAGACGAGCCTGCATTCAAGTCACTGCAGGCATATCCGGCCTTATTTCGAGCCAGGGCATCGCGGTGTCCATTCCACTTGAGGCCGCAAACTCAGGGTCCCTCTCACATACCTAGAGCTGAGAGAAGCCTCCTCTTGAGGTGCTTGTGGTAAGGTGGTATTCCTCTGGAGTCGAAGCCAGGGACTAACCTCTCATCTCGAGTTGATTTGTGGTCCACGGAGCTCTTTCATGTTGCTCCAGTGACCTCAGGATCCCTCTAGCCTTGAAACAGTGTTCTTGGGGTTTCTCCGGAGTGCCATCAAGGAAATCAAGGCTCCTTTCATGTGTGATGTGCAAGACGGAATTGCTCTGCACGCAGTGCAGGGGAATCGGGCCTCATCTCGCGGCGAGGGGGAAGTCTCATGGTTTTTCTCGAGTTGCGGCGGGAACCTGGGGTATATTCTCGAGTTACGACGGGGATGGCCCTTCCACCTACGTGTTTGTTCATCGACGGCAGGACTCCTGCCTAGTTGCGAGGGACAACTCGGGATTCTCCTCGAGGCTTGGCAGGGCAATTGGGACGCCTCTCCAGCTGAGGCGGGAGACCAAGGGTCCCTTTCCACGTGCCACAGGAATCCTGGGACTCCTATCAAGTTTCACGAGGAGTCAGACATCGTCTCCTTTGGAGGCACTGATCTCCGCGTACCTCTGGAGTTTTCAAAGGATGTGAGGCCTCTGGTCGCGATGAGGTGGGGAACTAGGTCTTTCTCTGTGGTCTCCACAGGGGATTCAGACATCCTTTCGTCTTGGGAGATGCAAGACGAGCCTGCATTCAAGTCACTGCAGGGATATCTGGCCTTATTTCGAGTCAGGGCATCGCGGTGTCCATTCCACTTGAGGGCGCAAACTCAGGGTCCGTCTCACATACCTAGAGCTGAGAGAAGCCTCCTCTTGAGGTGCTTGTGGTAAGGTGGTATTCCTCTGGAGTCGAAGCCAGGGACTAACCTCTCAAATCGAGTTGATTTTTGGTCCACGGAGCTCTTTCGTGTTGCTACAGTGACCTCAGGATCCCTCTAGCCTTGAAACAGTGTTCTTGGGGTTTCTCTGGAGTGCCATCAAGGAAATCAAGGCTCCTTTCACGTGTGATGTGCAACACCGAATTGCTCTGCACGCAGTGCAGGGGAATCGGGCCTCATCTCGCGGCGAGGGGGAAGTCTCATGGTTTTTCTCGAGTTGCGGCGGGAACCTGGGGTATATTCTCGAGTTACGACGGGGATGGCCCTTCCACCCACGTGTTTGTTCAGCGACGTCAGGACTCCTGCCTAGTTGCGAGGGACAACTCGGGATTCTCCTCGAGGCTTGGCAGGGCAATTGGGACGCCTCTCCAGCTGAGGCGGGAGACCAAGGGTCCCTTTCCACGAGCCACAGGAATCCTGGGACTCCTATCAAGTTTCACGAGGAGTCAGGCATCGTCTCCTTTGGAGGCACTGATGTCCGCGTACCTCTGGAGTTTTCAAAGGATGTGAGGCCTCCGGTCGCGATGAGGTTGGGAAGTACGTCTTTCTCTGTGGTCTCCACAGGGGATTCAGACATCCTTTCGTCTTGGCAGATGCAAGACTAGCCTGCATTCAAGTCACTGCAGGGATATCCGGCCTTATTTCGAGTCAGGGCATCGCGGTGTCCATTCCACTTGAGGCCGCAAACTCAGGGTCCCTCTCACATACCTAGAGCTGAGAGAAGCCTCCTCTTGAGCTGCTTGTGGTAAGGTGGTATTCCTCTGGAGTCGAAGCCAGGGACTAACCTCTCATCTCGAGTTGATTTGTGGTCCACGGAGCTCTTTCGTGTTGCTACAGTGACCTCAGGATCCCTCTAGCCTTGAAACAGTGTTCTTGGGGTTTCTCTGGAGTGCCATCAAGGAAATCAAGGCTCCTTTCATGTGTGATGTGCAACACGGAATTGCTCTGCACGCAGTGCAGGGGAATCGGGCCTCATCTCGCGGCGAGGGGGAAGTCTCATGGTTTTTCTCGAGTTGCGGCGGGAACCTGGGGTATATTCTCGAGTTAAGACGGGGATGGCCCTTCCATCCACGTGTTTGTTCAGCAACGGCAGGACTCCTGCCTAGTTGCGAGGGACAACTCGGGATTCTCCTCGAGGCTTGGCAGGGCAATTGGGACGCCTCTCCAGCTGAGGCAGGAGACCAAGGGTCCCTTTGCACGTGCCACAGGAATCCTGGGACTCCTATCAAGTTTCAGGAGGAGTCAGGCATCGTCTCCTTTGGAGGCACTGATCTCCGCGTACCTCTGGAGTTTTCAAAGGATGTGAGGCCTCCGGTCGCGATGAGGTGGGGAACTAGGTCTTTCTCAGTGGTCTCCACAGGGGATTCAGACATCCTTTCGTCTTGGGAGATGCAAGACGAGCCTGCATTCAAGTCACTGCAGGGATATCCGGCCTTATTTCGAGTCAGGGCATCGCGGTGTCCATACCACTTGAGGCCGCAAACTCAGGGTCCCTTTCACATACCTAAAGCTGAGAGAAGCCTCCTCTTGAGGTGCTTGTGGTAAGGTGGTATTCCTCTGGAGTCGAAGCCAGGGACTAACCTCTCATCTCGAGTTGATTTTTGGTCTATGGAGCTCTTTCGTGTTGCTCCAGTGACCTCAGGATCCCTCTAGCCTTGAAACAGTGTTCTTGGGGTTTCTCTGGAGTGCCACCATGAAAATCAAGGCTCCTTTCATGTGTGATGTGCAACACGGAATTACTCTGCACGCAGTGCAGGGGAATAGGGCCTCATCTCGCGGCAAGGGGGAAGTCTCATGGTTTTTCTCGAGTTGCGGCGGGAACCTGGGGTATATTCTCGAGTTACGACGGGGATGGCCCTTCCACACACGTGTTTGTTCAGCGACGTCAGGACTCCTGCCTAGTTGCGAGGGACAACTCGGGATTCTCCTCGAGGCTTGGCAGGGAAATTGGGACGCCTCTCCAGCCGAGGAGGGAGACCAAGGGTCCCTTTCCACGTGCCACAGGAATCCTGGGACTCGTATCAAGTTTCACGAGGAGTCAGGCATCGTCTCCTTTGGAGGCACTGATCTCCGCGTACCTCTGGAGTTTTCAAAGGATGTGAGGACTCCGGTCGCCATAAGGTGCGGATATAGGTCTTTCTCTGTGGTCTCCACAGCGGATTCAGACATCCTTTCATCTTGGGAGATGAAAGACGAGCCTGCATTCAAGTCACTGCAGGGATATAGTGCCTTATTTCGAGTCAGGGCCATGCGGTGTCCATTTCACTTGAGACCGCAAACTCAGCACATAGGTAGACCTGAGAGAAGCCTCCTCTTGAGGTGCTTGTGGTAAGGTGGTATTCCTCTGGAGTCGAAGCCAGGGACTAACCTCTCATCTCGAGTTGATTTGTGGTCCACGGAGCTCTTTCATGTTGCTCCAGTGACCTCAGGATCCCTCTAGCCTTGAAACAGTGTTCTTGGGGTTTCTCCGGAGTGCCATAAAGGAAATCAAGGCTCCTTTCATGTGTGATGTGCAAGACGGAATTGCTCTGCACGCAGTGCAGGGGAATCGGGCCTCATCTCGCGGCGAGGGGGAAGTCTCATGGTTTTTCTCGAGTTGCGGCGGGAACCTGGGGTATATTCTCGAGTTACGACGGGGATGGCCCTTCCACCCACGTGTTTGTTCAGCGACGTCAGGACTCCTGCCTAGTTGCGAGGGACAACTCGGGATTCTCCTCGAGGCTTGGCAGGGCAATTGGGACGCCTCTCCAGCTGAGGCGGGAGACCAAGGGTCCCTTTCCACGAGCCACAGGAATCCTGGGACTCCTATCAAGTTTCACGAGGAGTCAGGCATCGTCTCCTTTGGAGGCACTGATGTCCGCGTACCTCTGGAGTTTTCAAAGGATGTGAGGCCTCCGGTCGCGATGAGGTTGGGAAGTACGTCTTTCTCTGTGGTCTCCACAGGGGATTCAGACATCCTTTCGTCTTGGGAGATGCAAGACGAGCCTGCATTCAAGTCACTGCAGGGATATCCGGCCTTATTTCGAGTCAGGGCATCGCGGTGTCCATTCCACTTGAGGCCGCAAACTCAGGGTCCCTCTCACATACCTAGAGCTGAGAGAAGCCTCCTCTTGAGGTGCTTGTGGTAAGGTGGTATTCCTCTGGAGTCGAAGCCAGGGACTAACCTCTCATCTCGAGTTGATTTGTGGTCCACGGAGCTCTTTCGTGTTGCTACAGTGACCTCAGGATCCCTCTAGCCTTGAAACAGTGTTCTTGGGTTTTCTCTGGAGTGCCATCAAGGAAATCAAGGCTCCTTTCATGTGTGATGTGCAACACGGAATTGCTCTGCACGCAGTGCAGGGGAATCGGGCCTCATCTCGCGGCGAGGGGGAAGTCTCATGGTTTTTCTCGAGTTGCGGCGGGAACCTGGGGTATATTCTCGAGTTAAGACGGGGATGGCCCTTCCATCCACGTGTTTGTTCAGCAACGGCAGGACTCCTGCCTAGTTACGACGGACAACTCGCAATTCTCCTCGAGGCTTGGCAGGGCAATTGGGACGCCTCTCCAGCTGAGGCGGGAGACCAAGGGTCCCTTTCCACGTGCCACAGGAATCCTGGGACTCCTATCAAGTTTCACGAGAAGTCAGGCATCGTCTCCTTTGGAGGCACTGATCTCCACGTACCTCAGGAGATTTCAAAGGATGGGAAGCCTCCGGTCGCGATGAGGTGGGGAACTAGGTCTTTCTCTGTGGTCTCCACAGGGGATTCAGACATCCTTTCATCTTGGGAGATGCAAGACGAGCCTGCATTCAAGTCACTGCAGGGATATCCGGCCTTATTTCGAGTCAGGGCATCGCGGTGTCCATTCCACTTGAGGCCGCAAAATCAGGGTCCCTCTCACATACCTAGAGCTGAGAGAAGCCTCCTCTTGAGCTGCTTGTGGTAACGTGGTATTCCTCTGGAGTCGAAGCCAGGGTCTAACCTCTCATCTCGAGTTGATTTGTGGTCCACGGAGCTCTTTCGTGTTGCTACAGTGACCTCAGGATCCCTCTAGCCTTGAAACAGTGTTCTTGGGGTTTCTCTGGAGTGCCATCAAGGAAATCAAGGCTCCTTTCATGTGTGATGTGCAACACGGAATTGCTCTGCACGCAGTGCAGGGGAATCGGGCCTCATCTCGCGGCGAGGGGGAAGTCTCATGGTTTTCCTCGAGTTTCGGCGGGAACCTGGGGTATATTCTCGAGTTACGACAGGGATGGCCATTCCACACACGTGTTTGTTCAGCGACGTCAGGACTCCTGCCTAGTTGGGAGGGACAACTCGGGATTCTCCTCGAGGCTTGGCAGGGCAATTGGGACGCCTCTCCAGCTGAGGCGGGAGACCTAGGGTCCCTTTCCACGTGCCACAGGAATCCTGGGACTCCTATCAAGTTTCACGAGGAGTCAGGCATCGTCTCCTTTGGAGGCACTGATCTCCGCGTACCTCTGGAGTTTTCAAAGGATGTGAGGCCTCCGGTCGCGATGAGGTGGGGAACTAGGTCTTTCTCTGTGGTCTCCACAGGGGATTCAGACATCCTTTCATCTTGGGAGATGCAAGACGAGCCTGCATTCAAGTCACTGCAGGGATATCCGGCCTTATTTCGAGTCAGGGCATCGCGGTGTCCATCCACTTGAGGCCGCAAACTCAGGGTCCCTCTCACATACCTAAAGCTGCGAGAAGCCTCCTCTTGAGGTGGTTGTGGTTAGGTGGTATTCCTCTGGAGTCGAAGCCAGGGACTAACCTCTCATCTCGAGTTGATTTTTGGTCCACGGAGCTCTTTCGTGTTGCTACAGTGACCTCAGGATCCCTCTAGCCTTGAAATAGTGTTCTTGGTGCTTCTCTGGAGGGCCATGAAGGAAATCAAGGCTCCTTTCATGTGTGATGTGCAACACGGAATTACTCTACATGCAGTGTAGGGGAATCGGGCCTCATCTCGCGGCGAGGGGGAAGTCTCATGGTTTTTCTCGAGTTGCGGCGGGAACCTGGGCTATATTCTCGAGTTATGATGGGGATGGCCCTTCCACCCACGTGTTTGTTCAGCGACGGCAGGACTCCTGCCTAGTTGCGAGGGACAACTCGGGATTCTCCTCGAGGCTTGGCAGGGCAATTGGGACGCCTCTCCAGCTGAGGCGGGAGACCACGGGTCCCTTTCCACGTGCCACAGGAATTCTGGGACTCCTATCAAGTTTCACGAGGAGTCAGGCATCGTCTCCTTTGGAGGCACTGATCTTCGCATACCTCTGGAATTTTCATAGGATGTGAGGCCTCCGATCGCGATGAGGTGGGGAACTAGGTCTTTCTCTGTGGTCTCCACAGGGGATTCAGACATCCTTTCGTCTTGGGAGATGCGAGACGAGCCTGCATTCTAGTCACTGCAGGGATATCCGACCTTATTTCGAGTCAGGGCATAGCGGTGTCCATTCCACTTGAGGCTGCAATCTCAGGGTCCCTCTCACATACCTAGAGCTGAGAGAAGCCTCCTCTTGAGGTGCTTGTGGTAAGGTGGTATTCCTCTGGAGTCGTTGCCAGGGACCAACCCCTCATCTCGAGTTGATTGTTGGTCCACGGAGCTCTTTCGTGTTGCTCCAGTGACGTCAGGATCCCTCTAGCCTTGAAACAGTGTTCTTGGGGTTTCTCTGGAGTGCCATCAAGGAAATCAAGGCTCCTTTCATGTGTGATGTGCAACACGGAATTGCTCTGCATGCAGTGCAGGGGAATCAGGCCTCATCTTGCAGCGAGGGGGAAGTCTCATGGTTTTTCTCGAGTTACGGCGGGAACCTGGGGTATATTCTCGAGTTACGACGGGGATGGCCCTTCCACCCACGTGTTTGTTCAGCCACGTCAGGACTCCTGCCTAGTTGCGAGGGACAACTCGGGATTCTCCTCGAGGCTTGGCAGGGCAATTTTGACGCATCTGCAGCTGAGACGGGAGACCAAGGGTCCCTTTCCACGTGCCACAGGAATCCTGGGACTCCTATCAAGTTTCACGAGGAGTCAGGCATTGTCTCCTTTGGAGGCACTGATCTCCGCGTACCTCTGGAGTTTTCAAAGGATGTGAGGCCTCCGGTCGCGATGAGGTGGGGAACTAGGTCCTTCTCTGTGGTCTCCACAGGGGATTCAGACATCCTTTCGTCTTGGGAGATGCAAGCGAGCCTGGATTCAAGTCACTGCAGGGATATCCGGCCTTATTTCTAGTCAGGTCATCGTGGTGTCCATTTCACTTGAGGCTGCAAACTCAGTGTCCCTCTCACATACCTAGAGCTGAGAGAAGCCTCCTCTTGAGGTGCTTGTGGTTAGGTGGTATTCCTCTGGAGTCGAAGCCAGGGACTAACCTCTCATCTCGAGTTGATTTTTGGTCCTCGGAGCTCTTTTGTGTTGCTACAGTGACGTCAGGATCCCTCTAGCCTTGAAACAGTGTTCTTGGGGTTTCTCTGGAGTGCCACCAAGGAAATCAAGGCTCCTTTCATGTGTGATGTGTAAGACGGAATTGCTCTGCACGCAGTGCAGGGGAATCGGGCCTCATCTCGCGGCGAGGTGGAAGTCTCATGGTTTTTCTCGAGTTGCGGCGGGAACCTGGGGTATATTCTCGAGTTACGACGGGGATGGCCCTTCCACCCACGTGATTGTTCAGCGATGTCAGGACTCCTGCCTAGTTGGGAGGGACAACTCGGGATTCTCCTCGAGGCTTGGCAGGGCAATTGGGACGCCTCTCCAGCTGAGGCGGGAGACCAAGGGTCCCTTTCCACGTGCCACAGGAATCCTGGGACTCCTATCAAGTTTCACGAGGAGTCAGGCATCGTCTCCTTTGGAGGCACTGATCTCCGCGTACCTTTGGAGTTTTCAAAGGACGTGAGGCCTCCGGTCGCGATGAGGTGTGGAACTAGGTCTTTTTCTGTGGTCTCCACAGGGGATTCAGACATCCTTTCATCTTGGGAGATGAAAGACGAGCCTGCATTCAAGTCACTGCAGGGATATAGGGCCTTATTTCGAGTCAGGGCCATGCGGTGTCCATTTCACTTGAGACCGCAAACTCAGCACATAGGTAGACCTGAGAGAAGCCTCCTCTTGAGGTGCTTGTGGTAAGGTGGTATTCCTCTGGAGTCGAAGCCAGGGACTAACCTCTCATCTCGAGTTGATTGTTGGTCCACGGAGCTCTTTCGTGTTGCTACAGTGACCTCAGGATCCCGCTACCCTTGAAACAGTGTTCTTGGGGTTTCTCTGGAGTGCCATCAAGGAAATCAAGGCTCCTTTCATGTGTGATGTGCAACACGGAATTGCTCTGCACGCAGTGCAGGGGAATCGGGCTTCATATCGCAGTGAGGGGGAAGTCTCATGGTTTTTCTGGAGTTGCGGCGGGAACCTGGGGTATATTCTCGAGTTACGACTGGGATGGCGCTTCCAACCACGTGTTTGTTCAGCGACAGCAGGACTCCTGCCTAGTTGCGAGGGACAACTCGGGATTCTCCTCGAGGCTTGGCAGGACAATTGGGACGCCTCTCCAGCTGAGGCGGGAGACCAAGGGTCCCTTTCCACGTGCACAGGAATCCTGGTTCTCCTATCAAGATTCACGAGGAGTCAGGCATCGTCTCCCTTGGAGGCACTGATCTCCGCGTACCTCTGGAGTTTTCAAAGGATGTGAGGTCTCCGGTCGCGATGAGGTGGGGAACTAGGTCTTTCTATGTGGTCTCCACAGGGGATTCAGACATCCTTTCGTCTTGGGAGATGCAAGACGAGCCTGGATTCAAGTCACTGCAGGGATATCCGGCCTGATTTCGAGTCAGGGCATCGCGATGTCCATTCCACTTGAGGCCGCGAACTCAGGGTCCCTCTCACATACCTAGAGCTGAGAGAAGCCTCCTCTTGAGCTGCTTGTGGTAAGGTGGTATTCCTCTGGAGTCGAAGCCAGGGACTAACCTCTCATCTCGAGTTGATTTTTGGTCCACGGAGCTCTTTCGTGTTGCTACAGTGACCTCAGGATCCCTCTAGCCTTGAAACAGTGTTCTTGGGGTTTCTCTGGAGTGCCATCAAGGAAATCAAGTCTCCTTTCATGTGTGATGTGCAACACGGAATTGCTCTGCACGCAGTGCAGGGGAATCGGGCCTCATCTAGCGACGAGGGGGAAGTCTCATGGTTTTTCTCGACTTGCGGAGGGAACCTGGGGTATATTCTCGAGTTACGACGGGGATGGCCCTTCCACACACGTGTTTTTTCAGCGACGGCAGGACTCCTGCCTAGTTGCGAGGGACAACTTGGGATTCTCCTCGAGGCTTGGCAGGGCAATTGGGACGTTTCTCCAGCTGAGGAGGGAGACCAAGTTTCCCTATCCACGTGCCACAGGAATCCTGGGACTCCTATCAAGTTTCACGAGGAGTCAGGCATCGTCTCCTTTGGAGGCACTGATCTCCGCGTACCTCTGGAGTTTTCAAAGGATGTGAGGCCTCCGGTCGCGATGAGGTGGGGAACTAGGTCTTTCTCTGTGGTCTCCACAGGGGATTCAGACATCCTTTCGTCTTGGGAGATGCAAGACGAGCCTGCATTCAAGTCACTGCAGGGATATCCGGACTTATTTCGAGCCAGGGCATCGCGGTGTCCATTCCACTTGAGGCCGCAAACTCAGGGTCCCTCTCACATACCTAGAGCTGAGAGAAGCCTCCTCTTGAGGTGCTTGTGGTAAGGTGGTATTCCTCTGGAGTCGCAGCCAGGGACTAACCTCTCATCTCGAGTTGATTTGTGGTCCACGGAGCTCTTTCATGTTGCTCCAGTGACCTCAGGATCCCTCTAGCCTTGAAACAGTGTTCTTGGGGTTTCTCTGGAGTGCCATCAAGGAAATCAAGGCTCCTTTCATGTGTGATGTGCAAGACGGAATTGCTCTGCACGCAGTGCAGGGGAATCGGGCCTCATCTCGCGGCGAGGGGGAAGTCTCATGGTTTTTCTCGAGTTGCGGCGGGAACCTGGGGTATATTCTCGAGTTACGACGGGGATGGCCCTTCCACCTACGTGTTTGTTCATCGACGGCAGGACTCCTGCCTAGTTGCGAGGGACAACTCGGGATTCTCCTCGAGGCTTGGCAGGGCAATTGGGACGCCTCTCCAGCTGAGGCGGGAGACCAAGGGTCCCTTTCCACGTGCCACTGGAATCTTGGGACTCCTATCAAGTTTCACGAGGAGTCAGGCATCGTCTCCTTTGGAGGCACTGATCTCCGCGTACCTCTGGAGTTTTCAAAGGATGTGAGGCCTCTGGTCGCGATGAGGTGGGGAACTAGGTCTTTCTCTGTGGTCTCCACAGGGGATTCAGACATCCTTTCGTCTTGGGAGATGCAAGACGAGCCTGCATTCAAGTCACTGCAGGGATATCTGGCCTTATTTCGAGTCAGGGCATCGCGGTGTCCATTCCACTTGAGGGCGCAAACTCAGGGTCCGTCTCACATACCTAGAGCTGAGAGAAGCCTCCTCTTGAGGTGCTTGTGGTAAGGTGGTATTCCTCTGGAGTCGAAGCCAGGGACTAACTTCTCAAATCGAGTTGATTTTTGGTCCACGGAGCTCTTTCGTGTTGCTACAGTGACCTCAGGATCCCTCTAGCCTTGAAACAGTGTTCTTGGGGTTTCTCTGGAGTGCCATCAAGGAAATCAAGGCTCCTTTCACGTGTGATGTGCAACACCGAATTGCTCTGCACGCAGTGCAGGGGAATCGGGCCTCATCTCGCGGCGAGGGGGAAGTCTCATGGTTTTTCTCGAGTTGCGGCGGGAACCTGGGGTATATTCTCGAGTTACGACGGGGATGGCCCTTCCACCCACGTGTTTGTTCAGCGACGTCAGGACTCCTGCCTAGTTGCGAGGGACAACTCGGGATTCTCCTCGAGGCTTGGCAGGGCAATTGGGACGCCTCTCCAGCTGAGGCGGGAGACCAAGGGTCCCTTTCCACGAGCCACAGGAATCCTGGGACTCCTATCAAGTTTCACGAGGAGTCAGGCATCGTCTCCTTTGGAGGCACTGATGTCCGCGTACCTCTGGAGTTTTCAAAGGATGTGAGGCCTCCGTTCGCGATGAGGTTGGGAAGTACGTCTTTCTCTGTGGTCTCCACAGGGGATTCAGACATCCTTTCGTCTTGGGAGATGCAAGACGAGCCTGCATTCAAGTCACTGCAGGGATATCCGGCCTTATTTCGAGTCAGGGCATCGCGGTGTCCATTCCACTTGAGGCCGCAAACTCAGGGTCCCTCTCACATACCTAGAGCTGAGAGAAGCCTCCTCTTGAGCTGCTTGTGGTAAGGTGGTATTCCTCTGGAGTCGAAGCCAGGGACTACCTCCCATCTCGAGTTGATTTGTGGTCCACGGAGCTCTTTCGTGTTGCTACAGTGACCTCAGGATCCCTCTAGCCTTGAAACAGTGTTCTTGGGGTTTCTCTGGAGTGCCATCAAGGAAATCAAGGCTCCTTTCATGTGTGATGTGCAACACGGAATTGCTCTGCACACAGTGCAGGGGAATCGGGCCTCATCTCGCGGCGAGGGGGAAGTCTCATGGTTTTTCTCGAGTTGCGGCGGGAACCTGGGGTATATTCTCGAGTTAAGACGGGGATGGCCCTTCCACCCACGTGTTTGTTCAGCAACGGCAGGACTCCTGCCTAGTTGCGACGGACAACTCGCAATTCTCCTCGAGGCTTGGCAGGGCAATTGGGACGCCTCTCCAGCTGAGGCGGGAGACCAAGGGTCCCTTTCCACGTGCCACAGGAATCCTGGGACTCCTATCAAGTTTCACGAGAAGTCAGGCATCGTCTCCTTTGGAGGCACTGATCTCCACGTACCTCAGGAGTTTTCAAAGGATGTGACGCCTCCGGTCGCGATGAGGTGGGGACTAGGTCTTTCTCTGTGGTCTCCACAGGGGATTCAGACATCCTTTCGTCTTGGGAGATGCAAGACGAGCCTGCATTCAAGTCACTGCAGGGATATCCGGCCTTATTTCGAGTCAGGGCATCGCGGTGTCCATTCCACTTGAGGCCGCAAATTCAGGGTCCCTCTCACATAGCTAGAGCTGAGAGAAGCCTCCTCTTGAGCTGCTTGTGGTAAGGTGGTATTCCTCTGGAGTCGAAGCCAGGGACTAACCTCTCATCTCGAGTTGATTTGTGGTCCACGGAGCTCTTTCGTGTTGCTACAGTGACCTCAGGATCCCTCTAGCCTTGAAACAGTGTTCTTGGGGTTTCTCTGGAGTGCCATCAAGGAAATCAAGGCTCCTTTCCTATGTGATGTGCAACACGGAATTGCTCTGCACGCAGTGCAGGGGAATCGGGCCTCATCTCGCGGCGAGGGGGAAGTCTCATGGTTTTCCTCGAGTTTCGGCGGGAACCTGGGGTATATTCTCGAGTTACGACGGGGATGGCCATTCCACACACGTGTTTGTTCAGCGACGTCAGGACTCCTGCCTAGTTGCGAGGGACAACCCGGGATTCTTCTCGAGGCTTGGCAGGGCAATTGGGACGCCTCTCCAGCTGAAGCGGGAGACCAACGGTCCCTTTCCACGTGCCACAGGAATCCTGGGACTCCTATCAATTTTCACGAGGAGTCAGGCATCGTCTCCTTTGGAGGCACTGATCTCCGCGTACTTCTGGAGTTTTCAAAGGATGTGAGGCCTCCGGTCGCGATGAGTTGGGGAACTAGGTCTTTCTCTGTGGTCTCCACAGGGGATTCAGACATCCTTTCGTCTTGGGAGATGCAAGACGAGCCTGCATTCAAGTCACTGCAGGGATATCCGGCCTTATTTCGAGTCAGGGCATCACAGTGTCCACTCCACTTGACGCCGCAAACTCAGGGTCCCTCTCACATACCTAGAGCTGAGAGAAGCCTCCTCTTGAGGTGCTTGTGGTAAGGTGGTATTCCTCTGGAGTCGAAGCCAGGGACTAACCTCTCATCTCGAGTTGATTCTTGGTCCACGGAGCTCTTTCGTGTAGCTACACTGACTCAGGATCCCTCTAGCCTTGAAACAGTGTTCTTGGGGTTTCTCTGGAGTGCCATTAAGGAAATCAAGGCTCCTTTCATGTGTGATGTGCAAGACGGAATTGCTCTTCACGCAGTGCAGGGGAATCGGGCCTCATCTCGCGGCGAGGGGGAAGTCTCATGGTTTTTCTCGAGTTGCGGCGGGAACCTGGGGTATATTCTCGAGTTACGACGGGGATGGCCCTTCCACACACGTGTTTGTTCAGCCACGTCAGGACTCCTGCCTAGTTGCGAGGGACAACTCGGGATTCTCCTCGAGGCTTGGCAGGGCAATTGGGACGCCTCTCCAGCTGAGGCGGGAGACCTAGGGTCCCTTTCCACGTGCCACAGGAATCCTGGGACTCCTATCAAGTTTCACGAGGAGTCAGGCATCGTCTCCTTTGGAGGCACTGATCTCCGCGTACCTCTGGAGTTTTCAAAGGATGTGAGGCCTCCGGTCGCGATGAGGTGGGGAACTAAGTCTTTCTCTGTGGTCTCCACAGGGGATTCTGACATCCTTTCATCTTGGGAGATGCAAGACGAGCCTGCATTCAAGTCACTGCAGGGATATCCGGCCTTATTTCGAGTCAGGGCATCGCGGTGTCCATCCACTTGAGGCCGCAAACTCAGGGTCCCTCTCACATACCTAAAGCTGCGAGAAGCCTCCTCTTGAGGTGCTTGTGGTTAGGTGGTATTCCTCTGGAGTCGAAGCCAGGGACTAACCTCTCATCTCGAGTTGATTTTTGGTCCACGGAGCTCTTACGTGTTGCTACAGTGACCTCAGGATCCTCTAGCCTTGAAATAGTGTTCTTGGTGCTTCTCTGGAGGGCCATGAAGGAAATCAAGGCTCCTTTCATGTGTGATGTGCAACACGGAATTACTCTGCATGCAGTGTAGGGGAATCGGGCCTCATCTCACGGCGAGGGGGAAGTCTCATGGTTTTTCTCGAGTTGCGGCGGGAACCTGGGCTATATTCTCGAGTTATGATGGGGATGGCCCTTCCACCCACGTGTTTGTTCAGCGACGGCAGGACTCCTGCCTAGTTGCGAGGGACAACTCGGGATTCTCCTCGAGGCTTGGCAGGGCAATTGGGACGCCTCTCCAGCTGAGGCGGGAGACCACGGGTCCCTTTCCACGTGCCACAGGAATTTTGGGACTCCTATCAAGTTTCACGAGGAGTCAGGCATCGTCTCCTTTGGAGGCACTGATCTTCGCATACCTCTGGAATTTTCATAGGATGTGAGGCCTCCGGTCGCGATGAGGTGGGGAACTAGGTCTTTCTCTGTGGTCTCCACAGGGGATTCAGACATCCTTTCGTCTTGGGAGATGCGAGACGAGCCTGCATTCAAGTCACTGCAGGGATATCCGACCTTATTTCGAGTCAGGGCATAGCGGTGTCCATTCCACTTGAGGCTGCAATCTCAGGGTCCCTCTCACATACCTAGAGCTGAGAGAAGCCTCCTCTTGAGGTTCTTGTGGTAAGGTGGTATTCCTCTGGAGTCGTAGCCAGGGACCAACACCTCATCTCGAGTTGATTGTTGGTCCACGGAGCTCTTTCGTGTTGCTCCAGTGACGTCAGGATCCCTCTAGCCTTGAAACAGTGTTCTTGGGGTTTCTCTGGAGTGCCATCAAGGAAATCAAGGCTCCTTTCATGTGTGATGTGCAACACGGAATTGCTCTGCATGCAGTGCAGGGGAATCAGGCCTCATCTCGCAGCGAGGGGGAAGTCTCATGGTTTTTCTCGAGTTACGGCGGGAACCTGGGGTATATTCTCGAGTTACGACGGGGATGGCCCTTCCACCCACGTGTTTGTTCAGCCACGTCAGGACTCCTGCCTAGTTGCGAGGGACAACTCGGGATTCTCCTCGAGGCTTGGCAGGGCAATTTTGACGCATCTGCAGCTGAGACGGGAGACCAAGGGGCCCTTTCCACGTGCCACAGGAATCCTGGGACTCCTATCAAGTTTCACGAGGAGTCAGGCATTGTCTCCTTTGGAGGCACTGATCTCCGCGTACCTCTGGAGTTTTCAAAGGATGTGAGGCCTCCGGTCGCGATGAGGTGGGGAATTAGGTCCTTCTCTGTGGTCTCCACAGGGGATTCAGACATCCTTTCGTCTTGGGAGATGCAAGACGAGCCTGCATTCAAGTCACTGCAGGGATATCCGGCCTTATTTCGAGTCAGGGCATCGCGGTGTCCATTCCACTTGAGGCCGCAAACTCAGGGTCCCTCTCACATACCTAAAGCTGAGAGAAGCCTCCTCTTGAGGTGCTTGTGGTAAGGTGGTATTCCTCTGGAGTCGAAGCCAGGGACTAACCTCTCATCTCGAGTTGATTTTTGGTCCACGGAGCTCTTTCGTGTTGCTACAGTGACCTCAGGATCCCTCTAGCCTTGAAACAGTGTTCTTGGGGTTTCTCTGAAGTGCCATCAAGGAAATCAAGGCTCCTTTCATGTGTGATGTGCAACACGGAATTGCTCTGCATGCAGTGCAGGGGAATCGGGCCTCATCTCGCGGCGAGGGGGAAGTCTCATGGTTTTTCCCGAGTTGCGGCGGGAACCTGGGGTATATTCTCGAGTTACGACGGGGATGGGCCTTCCACCCACGTGTTTGTTGAGCGACGTCAGGACTCCTGCCTAGTTGCGAGGGACAACTCGCGATTCTCCTCGAGGCTTGGCAGGGCAATTGGGACGCCTCTCCAGCTGAGGCGGGAGACCAAGGGTCCCTTTCCACGTGCCACAGGAATCCTGGGACTCCTATCAAGTTTCCCGAGGAGTCAGGCATCGTCTCCTTTGGAGGCACTGATCTCCGCATACCTCTGGAGTTTTCAAAGGATGTGAGGCCTCCGGTCGCCATGAGGTGGGGAACTAGGTCTTTCTCTGTGGTCTCCACAGGGGATTCAGACATCCTTTCGTCTTGGGAGATGCAAGATGAGCCTGCATTCAAGTCACTGCAGGGATATCCGGACTTATTTCGAGTCAGGGCATCGCGGTGTCCATTCCACTTGAGGCCGCAAACTCAGGGTCCCTCTCACATACCTAGAGCTGAGAGAAGCCTCCTCTTGAGGTGCTTGTGGTAAGGTGGTATTCCTCTGGAGTCGAAGCCAGGGACTAACCTCTCATGTCGAGTTGATTTTGGGTCCACGGAGCTCTTTCCTGTTGCTCCAGTGACCTCAGGATCCCTCTAGCCTTGAATCAGTGTTCTTGGGGTTTCTCTGGAGTGCCATCAAGGAAATCAAGGCTCCTTTCATGTGTGATGTGCAACACGGAATTGCTCTGCACGCAGTGCAGGGGAATCAGGCCTCAACCCGCGGCGAGGGGGAAGTCTCATGGTTTTTCTCGAGTTGCGGCGGGAACCTGGGTTATATTCTCGAGTTACGACGGGGATGGCCCTTCCACACACATGTTTCTTCAGCGATGGCAGGACTCCTGCCTAGTTGCGAGGGACACCTCGGGATTCTCCTCGAGGCTTGGCAGGGCAATTGGGACGCCTCTCCAGCCGAGGAGGGAGACCAAGGGTCCCTTTCCACGTGCCACAGGAATCCTGGGACTCCTATCAAGTTTCACGAGGAGTCAGGCATTGTCTCCTTTGGAGGCCCTGATCTCCGCGTACCTCTGGAGTTTTCAAAGGATGTGAGGACTCCGATCGCCATAAGGTGGGGAACTAGGTCTTTCTCAGTGGTCTCCACAGGGGATTCAGACATCCTTTCATCTTGGGAGATGCAAGACGAGCCTGCATTCAAGTCACTGCAGGGATATCCGGCCTTATTTCGCGTCAGGGCATCGCAGTGTCCATTCCACTTGAGGCCGCAAACTCAGGGTCCCTCTCACATACCTAGAGCTCAGAGAAGCCTCCTCTTGAGGTGCTTGTGGTAAGGTGGTATTCCTCTGGAGTCGAAGCCATGGACTAACCTCTCATCTCGTGTTGATTCTTGGTCCACGTAGCTCTTTCGTGTTGGTACAGTGACCTCAGAATCCCTCTAGCCTTGAAACAGTGTTCTTGGGGTTTCTCTGGAGTGCCATCAAGGAAATCAAGGCTCCTTTCATATGTGATGTGCAACACGGAATTGCTCTGCACGCAGTGCAGGGGAATCAGGCCTCATCTCGCGGCGAGGGGGAAGTCATGGTTTTTTTCGAGTTGCGGCGCGAACCTGGGGTATATTCTCGACTTACGACGGGGATGGCCCTTCCACACACGTGTTTGTTCAGCGACGTCAGGACTACTGCCTAGCTGCGAGGGACAACTCGGGATTCTCCTCGAGGCTTGACAGGGCAATTGGGACGCCTCTCCAGCTGAGGCGGGAGACCAAGGGCCCCTTTCCACGTGCCAGAGTAATCCTGGGACTCCTATCAAGTTTCACGAGGAGTCAGGCATCGTCTCCTTTGGCGGCACTGATGTCCGCGTACCTCTGGAGTTTTCAAAGGATGTGAGGCCTCCGGTCGCCATGAGATGGGGAACTAGGTCTTTCTCTGTGGTCTCCACAGGGGATTCAGACATCCTTTCGTCTTGGGAGATGCAAGACGAGCCTGCATTCAAGTCACTGCAGGGATATCCGGCCTTATTTCGAGTCAGGGCATCGCGGTGTCCATTCCACTTGAGGCTGCAAACTCAGGGTCCCTCGCACATACCTAGAGCTGAGAGAAGCCTCCTCTTGAGGTGCTTGTGGTAAGGTGGTATTCCTCTGGAGTCGAAGCCAGGGACTAACCTCTCATGCCGAGTTGATTTTTGGTCTACGGAGCTCTTTCGTGTTGCTCCAGTGACCTCAGGATCCCTCTAGCCTTGAAACAGTGTTCTTGGGGTTTCTCTAGAGTGCCATCAAGGAAATCAAGGCTCCTTTCATGTGTGATGTGCAACACGGAATTGCTCTGTACGCAGTGCAGGGGAATCAGGCCTCATCCCGCGGCGAGGGGGAAGTCTCATGGTTTTTCTCGAGTTGCGGCGGGAACCTGGGGTATATTCTCGAGTTACGACGGGGATGGCCCTTCCACACACGTGTTTGTTCAGCGATGGCAGGACTCCTGCCTAGTTGCGAGGGACAACTCGGGATTCTCCTCGAGGCTTGCCAGGGAAATTGGGACGCCTCTCCAGCCGAGGAGGGAGACCAAGGGTCCCTTTCCACGTGCCACAGGAATCCTGGGACTCCTATCAAGTTTCACGAGGAGTCAGGCATCGTCTCCTTTGGAGGCACTGATCTCCGCGTCCCTCTGGAGTTTTCAAAGGATGTGAGCACTCCGATCGCCATAAGGTGGGGAACTAGGTCTTTCTCAGTGGTCTCCACAGGGGATTCAGACATCCTTTCATCTTGGGAGATGCAAGACGAGCCTGCATTCAAGTCAGTGCAGGGATATCCGGCCTTATTTCGCGTCAGGGCATCGCAGTGTCCATTCCACTTAAGGCCGCAAACTCAGGGTCCCTCTCACATACCTAGAGCTGAGAGAAGCCTCCTCTTGAGGTGCTTGTGGTAAGGTGGTATTCCTCTGGAGTCGAAGTTAGGGACTAACCTCTCATCTCGAGTTGATACTTGGTCCACGGAGCTCTTTCGTGTTGGTACAGTGACCTCAGGATCCCTCTAGCCTTGAAACAGTGTTCTTGGGGTTTCTCTGGAGTGCCATCAAGGAAATCAAGGCTCCTTTCATATGTGATGGGCAACACGGAATTGCTCTGCACGCAGTGCAGGGGAATCGGGCCTCATCTCGCGGCGAGGGGGAAGTCTCATGGTTTTTCTCGAGTTGCGGCGGAAACCTGGGGTATATTCTCGAGTTACGACGGGGATGGCCCTTCCACACACGTGTTTGTTCAGCGACGTCAGTACTCCTGGCTAGTTGCGTGGGACAACCTGGGATTCTCCTCGAGGCTTGGCAGTGCAATTGGGACGCCTCTCCAGCTGAGGCGGAAATCCAAGTGTCCCTTTCCATGTGCCACAGGAATCCTGGGAATGCTATAAAGTTTCACGAGGAGTCAGGCATCGTCTCCTTTGGAGGCACTGATCTCCGCGTACCTCTGGAGTTTTCAAAGGATGTGAGGCCTCTGGTCGCGATGAGGTGGGGAACTAGGTCTTTCTCTGTGGTCTCCACAGGGGATTCAGACATCCTTTCGTCTTGGGAGATGCAAGACGAGCCTGCATTCAAGTCACTGCAGGGATATCCGACCTTATTTCGAGTGAGGGCATCGCGGTGTCCATTACACTTTAGACCGCAAACTCAGGGTCCCTCTCACATACCTAGAGCTGAGAGAAGCCTCCTCTTGAGGTGCTTGTGGTAAGGTGGTATTCCTCTGGAGTCAAAGCCAGGGACTAATCTCTCATCTCGAGTTGATTTGTGGTCCACGGAGCTCTTTCGTGTTGCTACAGTGACCTCAGGATCCCTCTAGCCTTGAAACAGTGTTCTTGGGGTTTCTCTGGAGTGCCACCATGGAAATCAAGGCTCCTTTCATGTGTGATGTGCAACACGGAATTGCTCTGCACGCAGTGCAGGGGAATCGGGCCTCATCTCGCGGCGACGGGGAAGTCTCATGGTTTTTCACGAGTTGCGGGGGGAACCTGGGGTATATTCTCGACTTACGACGGGGATGGCCCTTCCACACACGTGTTTCTTCAGCGACGTCAGGACTCCTGCCTAGTTGCGAGGGACAACTCGGGATTCTCCTCGAGGCTTGGCAGGGCAATTGGGACGCCTCTCCAGCTGAGGCGGGAGACCAAGAGTCCCTTTCCATGTGCCACAGGAATCCTGGGACTCCTATAAAGTTTCACGAGGATTCAGGCATCGTCTCCTTTGTAGGCACTGATCTCCGCGTACCTCTGGAGTTTTCAAAGGATGTGAGGCCTACGGTCGCGATGAGGTGGGGAACTAGGTCTTTCTCTGTGGTCTCCACAGGGGATTCAGACATCCTTTCGTCTTGGGAGATGCAAGACGAGCCTGCATTCAAGTCCCTGCAGGGATATCCGGCCTTATTTCACGTCAGTGCATCGCGGTGTCCATTCCACTTGAGGCCGCAAAATCAGGGTCCCTCTCACATACCTAGAGCTGAGAGAAGCCTCCTCTTGAGGTGCTTGTGGTAAGGTGGTATTCCTCTGGAGTCGAAGCCAGGGACTAACCTCTCATCTCGAGTTGATTTTTGGTCCACGGAGCTCTTTCCTGTTGCTACAGTGACCTCAGGATCCCTCTAGCCTTGAAACACTGTTCTTTGGTTTTCTCTGGAGTGCCATCAAGGAAATCAAGGCTCCTTTCATGTGTGATGTGCAACACGGAATTGCTCTGCACGCAGTGCAGGGGAATCGGGCCTCATCCCGCGGCGAGTGGGAAGTCTCATGGTTTTTCTCCAATTGCGGTGGGAACCTGGGGTATATTCTCGAGTTACAACGGGGATGGCCCTTCCACACACGTGTTTGTTCAGCGACGTCAGGACTCCTGCCTAGTTGCGAGGGACAATTCGGGATTCTCCTCGAGGCTTGGCAGGGCAATTGGGACGCCTCTCCAGCTGAGGCGGGAGACCAAGGGTCCCTTTCCACGTGCCACAGGAATCCTGGGACTGCTATCAAGTTTCATGAGGAGTCAGGCATCGTTTCCTTTGGAGGCACTGATCTCCGCGTTCCTCTGGGGTTTTCAAAGGATGTGAGGCCTCCGGTCGCGATGAGATGGGAAACTAGGTCTTTCTCTGTGGTCTCCACAGGGGATTCAGACATCCTTTCGTTTTGGGAGATGCAAGACGAGCCTGCATTCAAGTCACTGCAGGGATATCCGGCCTTATTTCGAGTCAGGGCATCGCGGTGTCCATTCCACTTGAGGCCGCAAACTCAGGGTCCCTCTCACATAGCTAGAGCTGAGAGAAGCCTCCTCTTGAGGTGCTTGTGGTAAGGTGATATTCCTCTCGAGTCGAACCCAGGGACTAACCTCTCATCTCGAGTTGATTTTTGGTCCTCGGAGCTCTTTCGTGTTGCTACAGTGACCTCAGGATCCCTCTAGCCTTGAAACAGTGTTCTTGGGGTTTCTCCGGAGTGCCACCAAGGAAATCAAGGCTCCTTTCATGTGTGATGTGCAACACGGAATTGCTCTGCACGCAGTGCAGGGGAATCGGGCCTCATCTCGCGGCGAGGGGGAAGTCTCATGGTTTTTCTCGAGTTGCGGCGGACCCTGGGGTATATTCTCGAGTTAAAACGGGGATGGTCCCTCCACCCACGTGTTTGTTCAGCGACGTCAGGACTCCTGCCTAGTTGCGAGGGACAACTCGGGATTCTCCTCGAGGCTTGGCAGGGCAATTGGGACGCCTCTCCAGCTGAGGTGGGAGACCAAGGGTCCCTTTCCACGTGCACAGGAATCCTGGGACTCCTATCAAGTTTCACGAGGAGTCAGGCATCGTCTCCTTTGGAGGTACTGATCTCCGTGTTCCTCTGAAGTTTTCAAAGGATGTGAGGCCTCCGGTCGCGATGAGGTGGGGAACTAGGTCTTTCTCTGTGGTCTCCACAGGGGATTCAGACATCCTTTCATCTTGGGAGATGCAAGACGAGCCTGCATTCAAGTCACTGCAGGGGCAGGGATATCCGGCCTTATTTCACGTCAGTGCATCGCGGTGTCCATTCCACTTGAGGCTGCAAAATCAGGGTCCCTCTCACATACCTAGAGCTGAGAGAAGCCTCCTCTTGAGGTGCTTGTGGTAAGGTGGTATTCCTCTGGAGTCGAAGCCAGGGACTAACCTCTCATCTCGAGTTGATTTTTGGTCCACGGAGCTCTTTCGTGTTGCTACAGTGACCTCAGGATCCCTCTAGCCTTGATACAGTGTTCTTGGCGTTTCTTTGGAGTGCCATCAAGGAAATCAAGGCTCCTTTCATGTGTGATGTGCAACACGGAATTGCTCTGCACGCAGTGCAGGGGAATCGGGCCTCATCCCGCGGCGAGGGGGAAGTCTCATGGTTTTTCTCGAGTTGCGGCGGGAACCTGGGTTATATTCTCGAGTTGCGACGGGAATGGCCCTTCCACACACGTGTTTGTTCAGCGATGTCAGGACTCCTGCCTAGTTTCGAGGGACAACTCGGGATTCTCCTCGAGGCTTGTCAGGGCAATTGGGACACCTCTCCAGCTGAGGCGGGAGACCAAGGTTCCCTTTCCACGTGCCACAGGAATCCTGGGACTCCTATCAAGTTTCATGAGGAGTCAGGCATCGTTTCCTTTGGAGCCACTGATCTCCGCGTTCCTCTGGGGTTTTCAAAGGATGTGAGGCCTCCGGTCGCGATGAGATGGGAAACTAGGTCTTTCTCTGTGGTCTCCACAGGGGATTCAGACATCCTTTCTTTTTGGGAGATGCAAGACGAGCCTGCATTTAAGTCACTGCAGGGATATCCGGCCTTATTTCGAGTCAGGGCATCGCGGTGTCCATTCCACTTGAGGCCGCAAACTCAGGGTCCCTCTCACATACCTAGAGCTGAGAGAAGCCTCCTCTTGAGGTGCTTGTGGTAAGGTGGTATTCCTCTGGAGTCGAAGCCAAGGACTAACCTCTCATCTCGAGTTGATTCTTCGTCCACGGAGCTCTTTCTTGTTGCTACAGTGACCTCAGGATACCTCTAGACTTGAAACAGTGTTCTTGGGGTTTCTCCGGAGTGCCACCAAGGAAATCAAGGCTCCTTTCATGTGTGATGTGCCACACGGAATTGCTCTGCACGCAGTGCAGGGGAATCGGGCCTCATCTCTCGGCGAGGGGGAAGTCTCATGGTTTTTCTCGAGTTGAGGCGGGAACCTGGGGTATATTGTCGAGTTACGACGGGGATGGCCCTTCCACACACGTGTTTGTTCAGCGATGTCAGGACTCCTGCCTAGTTGCGAGGGACAACTCGGGATTCTCCTCGAGGCTTGGCAGGGCAATTGGGACGCCTCTCCAGCTGAGACGGGAGACCAAGTGTCCCTTTCCACGTGCCACAGGAATCCTGGGGCTCCTATCAAGTTTCACGAGGAGTCAGGCATCGTCTCCTTTGGAGGCACTGATCTCCGCGTACCTCTGGAGTTTTCAAAGGATGTGAGGCCTCCGGTCGCGATGAGTTGGGGAACTAGGTCTTTCTCTGTTGTCTCCACAGGGGATTCAGACATCCTTTCGTCTTGGGAGATGCAAGACGAGCCTGCATTCAAGTCACTGCAGGGATATCCGGCCTTATTTCACGTCAGTGCATCGCGGTGTCCATTCCACTTGAGGCCGCAAAATCAGGGTCCCTCTCACATACCTAGAGCTGAGAGAAGCCTCCTCTTGAGGTGCTTGTGGTAAGGTGGTATTCCTCTGGAGTCGAAGCCAGGGACTAACCTCTCATCTCGAGCTGATTTTTGGTCCACGGAGCTCTTTCGTGATGCTACAGTGACCTCAGGATCCCTCTTGCCTTGAAACAGTGTTCTTGGGTTTTCTCTGGAGTGCCATCAAGGAAATCAAGGCTCCTTTCATGTGTGATGTGCAACACGGAATTGCTCTGCACGCAGTGCAGGGGAATCGGGCCTCATCCCGCGGCGAGGGGGAAGTCTCATGGTTTTTCTCCAGTTGCGGCGGGAACCTGGGGTATATTCTCGAGTTACGACGGGGATGGCCCTTCCACCCACGTGTTTGTTCAGCCACGTCAGGACTCCTGCCTAGTTGCGAGGGACAACTCGGGATTCTCCTCGAGGCTTGGCAGGGCAATTGGGACGCCTCTCCAGCTGAGGTGGGAGACCAAGGGTCCCTTTCCACGTGCCACAGGAATCCTGGGACTCCTATCAGGTTTCATGAGGAGTCAGGCATCGTTTCCTTTGGAGGCACTGATCTCCGCGTTCTTCTGGGGTTTTCAAAGGATGTGAGGCCTCCGGTCGCGATGAGATGGGAAACTAGGTCTTTCTCTGTGATCTCCACAGGGGATTCAGACATCCTTTCGTTTTGGGAGATGCAAGACGAGCTTGCATTTAAGTCACTGCAGGAATATCCGGCCTTATTCGAGTCAGGGCATCACTGTGTCCATTCCACTTGAGGCCGCAAACTCAGGGTCCCTCTCACATACCTAGAGCTGAGAGAAGCCTCCTCTTGAGGTGCTTGTGGTAAGGTGGTATTCCTCTGGAGTCGAAGCCAGGGACTAACCTCTCATCTCGAGTTGATTTTTGGTCCTCAGAGCTCTTTCGTGTTGCTCCAGTGACCTCAGGATCCCTCTAGACTTGAAACAGTGTTCTTGGGGTTTCTCCGGAGTGCCACCAAGAAATCAAGGCTCCTTTCATGTGTGATGTGCAACACGGAATTGCTCTGCACGCAGTGCAGGGGAATTGGGCCTCATCTCACGGCGAGGGGGAAGTCTCATGGTTTTTCTCGAGTTGCGGCGGACCCTGGGGTATATTCTCGAGTTAAAACGGGGATGGCCCCTCCAACCACGTGTTTGTTCAGCGACGTCAGGACTCCTGCCTAGTTGCGAGGGACAACTCGGGATTCTCCTCGAGGCTTGGCAGGGCAATTGGGACGCCTCTCCAGGTGAGGCGGGAGACCAAGTGTCCCTTTCCACGTGCCACAGGAATCCTGGGGCTCCTATCAAGTTTCACGAGGAGTCAGGCATCGTCTCCTTTGGAGGCACTGATCTCTGCGTACCTCTGGAGTTTTCAAAGGATGTGAGGCCTCCGGTCGCGATGAGGTGGGGAACTAGGTCTTTCTCTGTGGTCTCCACAGGGGATTCAGACATCCTTTCGTCTTGGGAGATGCAAGACGAGCCTGCATTCAAGTCACTGCAGGGATATCCTGCCTTATTTCACGTTAGTGCATCGCGGTGTCCATTCCACTTGAGGCCGCAAAATCAGGGTCCCTCTCACATACCTAGAGCTGAGAGAAGCCTCCTCTTGAGGTGCTTGTGGTAAGGTGGTATTCCTCTGGAGTCGAAGCCAGGGACTAACCTCTCATCTCGAGTTGATTTTTGGTCCATGGAGCTCTTTCGTGTTGCTACAGTGACCTCAGGATCCATCTAGCCTTGAAACAGTGTTCTTGGGTTTTCTCTGGAGTGCCATCAAGGAAATCAAGGCTCCTTTCATGTGTGATGTGCAACACGGAATTGCTCTGCACGCAGTGCAGGGGAATCGGGCCTCATCTCGCGGCGAGGGGGAAGTCTCATGGTTTTTCTCGAGTTGCGGCGGGAACCTGGGGTATATTCTCGAGTTAAGACGGGGATGGCCCTTCCATCCACGTGTTTGTTCAGCAACGGCAGGACTCCTGCCTAGTTACGACGGACAACTCGCAATTCTCCTCGAGGCTTGGCAGGGCAATTGGGACGCCTCTCCAGCTGAGGCGGGAGACCAAGGGTCCCTTTCCACGTGCCACAGGAATCCTGGGACTCCTATCAAGTTTCACGAGAAGTCAGGCATCGTCTCCTTTGGAGGCACTGATCTCCACGTACCTCAGGAGATTTCAAAGGATGGGAAGCCTCCGGTCGCGATGAGGTGGGGAACTAGGTCTTTCTCTGTGGTCTCCACAGGGGATTCAGACATCCTTTCATCTTGGGAGATGCAAGACGAGCCTGCATTCAAGTCACTGCAGGGATATCCGGCCTTATTTCGAGTCAGGGCATCGCGGTGTCCATTCCACTTGAGGCCGCAAAATCAGGGTCCCTCTCACATACCTAGAGCTGAGAGAAGCCTCCTCTTGAGCTGCTTGTGGTAAGGTGGTATTCCTCTGGAGTCGAAGCCAGGGTCTAACCTCTCATCTCGAGTTGATTTGTGGTCCACGGAGCTCTTTCGTGTTGCTACAGTGACCTCAGGATCCCTCTAGCCTTGAAACAGTGTTCTTGGGGTTTCTCTGGAGTGCCATCAAGGAAATCAAGGCTCCTTTCATGTGTGATGTGCAACACGGAATTGCTCTGCACGCAGTGCAGGGGAATCGGGCCTCATCTCGCGGCGAGGGGGAAGTCTCATGGTTTTCCTCGAGTTTCGGCGGGAACCTGGGGTATATTCTCGAGTTACGACAGGGATGGCCATTCCACACACGTGTTTGTTCAGCGACGTCAGGACTCCTGCCTAGTTGGGAGGGACAACTCGGGATTCTCCTCGAGGCTTGGCAGGGCAATTGGGACGCCTCTCCAGCTGAGGCGGGAGACCTAGGGTCCCTTTCCACGTGCCACAGGAATCCTGGGACTCCTATCAAGTTTCACGAGGAGTCAGGCATCGTCTCCTTTGGAGGCACTGATCTCCGCGTACCTCTGGAGTTTTCAAAGGATGTGAGGCCTCCGGTCGCGATGAGGTGGGGAACTAGGTCTTTCTCTGTGGTCTCCACAGGGGATTCAGACATCCTTTCATCTTGGGAGATGCAAGACGAGCCTGCATTCAAGTCACTGCAGGGATATCCGGCCTTATTTCGAGTCAGGGCATCGCGGTGTCCATCCACTTGAGGCCGCAAACTCAGGGTCCCTCTCACATACCTAAAGCTGCGAGAAGCCTCCTCTTGAGGTGGTTGTGGTTAGGTGGTATTCCTCTGGAGTCGAAGCCAGGGACTAACCTCTCATCTCGAGTTGATTTTTGGTCCACGGAGCTCTTTCGTGTTGCTACAGTGACCTCAGGATCCCTCTAGCCTTGAAATAGTGTTCTTGGTGCTTCTCTGGAGGGCCATGAAGGAAATCAAGGCTCCTTTCATGTGTGATGTGCAACACGGAATTACTCTACATGCAGTGTAGGGGAATCGGGCCTCATCTCGCGGCGAGGGGGAAGTCTCATGGTTTTTCTCGAGTTGCGGCGGGAACCTGGGCTATATTCTCGAGTTATGATGGGGATGGCCCTTCCACCCACGTGTTTGTTCAGCGACGGCAGGACTCCTGCCTAGTTGCGAGGGACAACTCGGGATTCTCCTCGAGGCTTGGCAGGGCAATTGGGACGCCTCTCCAGCTGAGGCGGGAGACCACGGGTCCCTTTCCACGTGCCACAGGAATTCTGGGACTCCTATCAAGTTTCACGAGGAGTCAGGCATCGTCTCCTTTGGAGGCACTGATCTTCGCATACCTCTGGAATTTTCATAGGATGTGAGGCCTCCGATCGCGATGAGGTGGGGAACTAGGTCTTTCTCTGTGGTCTCCACAGGGGATTCAGACATCCTTTCGTCTTGGGAGATGCGAGACGAGCCTGCATTCTAGTCACTGCAGGGATATCCGACCTTATTTCGAGTCAGGGCATAGCGGTGTCCATTCCACTTGAGGCTGCAATCTCAGGGTCCCTCTCACATACCTAGAGCTGAGAGAAGCCTCCTCTTGAGGTGCTTGTGGTAAGGTGGTATTCCTCTGGAGTCGTTGCCAGGGACCAACCCCTCATCTCGAGTTGATTGTTGGTCCACGGAGCTCTTTCGTGTTGCTCCAGTGACGTCAGGATCCCTCTAGCCTTGAAACAGTGTTCTTGGGGTTTCTCTGGAGTGCCATCAAGGAAATCAAGGCTCCTTTCATGTGTGATGTGCAACACGGAATTGCTCTGCATGCAGTGCAGGGGAATCAGGCCTCATCTTGCAGCGAGGGGGAAGTCTCATGGTTTTTCTCGAGTTACGGCGGGAACCTGGGGTATATTCTCGAGTTACGACGGGGATGGCCCTTCCACCCACGTGTTTGTTCAGCCACGTCAGGACTCCTGCCTAGTTGCGAGGGACAACTCGGGATTCTCCTCGAGGCTTGGCAGGGCAATTTTGACGCATCTGCAGCTGAGACGGGAGACCAAGGGTCCCTTTCCACGTGCCACAGGAATCCTGGGACTCCTATCAAGTTTCACGAGGAGTCAGGCATTGTCTCCTTTGGAGGCACTGATCTCCGCGTACCTCTGGAGTTTTCAAAGGATGTGAGGCCTCCGGTCGCGATGAGGTGGGGAACTAGGTCCTTCTCTGTGGTCTCCACAGGGGATTCAGACATCCTTTCGTCTTGGGAGATGCAAGCGAGCCTGGATTCAAGTCACTGCAGGGATATCCGGCCTTATTTCTAGTCAGGTCATCGTGGTGTCCATTTCACTTGAGGCTGCAAACTCAGTGTCCCTCTCACATACCTAGAGCTGAGAGAAGCCTCCTCTTGAGGTGCTTGTGGTTAGGTGGTATTCCTCTGGAGTCGAAGCCAGGGACTAACCTCTCATCTCGAGTTGATTTTTGGTCCTCGGAGCTCTTTTGTGTTGCTACAGTGACGTCAGGATCCCTCTACCCTTGAAACAGTGTTCTTGGGGTTTCTCTGGAGTGCCACCAAGGAAATCAAGGCTCCTTTCATGTGTGATGTGTAAGACGGAATTGCTCTGCACGCAGTGCAGGGGAATCGGGCCTCATCTCGCGGCGAGGTGGAAGTCTCATGGTTTTTCTCGAGTTGCGGCGGGAACCTGGGGTATATTCTCGAGTTACGACGGGGATGGCCATTCCACCCACGTGATTGTTCAGCGATGTCAGGACTCCTGCCTAGTTGGGAGGGACAACTCGGGATTCTCCTCGAGGCTTGGCAGGGCAATTGGGACGCCTCTCCAGCTGAGGCGGGAGACCAAGGGTCCCTTTCCACGTGCCACAGGAATCCTGGGACTCCTATCAAGTTTCACGAGGAGTCAGGCATCGTCTCCTTTGGAGGCACTGATCTCCGCGTTCTTCTGGGGTTTTCAAAGGATGTGAGGCCTCCGGTCGCGATGAGATGGGAAACTAGGTCTTTCTCTGTGATCTCCACAGGGGATTCAGACATCCTTTCGTTTTGGGAGATGCAAGACGAGCTTGCATTTAAGTCACTGCAGGAATATCCGGCCTTATTCGAGTCAGGGCATCACTGTGTCCATTCCACTTGAGGCCGCAAACTCAGGGTCCCTCTCACATACCTAGAGCTGAGAGAAGCCTCCTCTTGAGGTGCTTGTGGTAAGGTGGTATTCCTCTGGAGTCGAAGCCAGGGACTAACCTCTCATCTCGAGTTGATTTTTGGTCCTCGGAGCTCTTTCGTGTTGCTCCAGTGACCTCAGGATCCCTCTAGACTTGAAACAGTGTTCTTGGGGTTTCTCCGGAGTGCCACCAAGAAATCAAGGCTCCTTTCATGTGTGATGTGCAACACGGAATTGCTCTGCACGCAGTGCAGGGGAATTGGGCCTCATCTCACGGCGAGGGGGAAGTCTCATGGTTTTTCTCGAGTTGCGGCGGACCCTGGGGTATATTCTCGAGTTAAAACGGGGATGGCCCCTCCAACCACGTGTTTGTTCAGCGACGTCAGGACTCCTGCCTAGTTGCGAGGGACAACTCGGGATTCTCCTCGAGGCTTGGCAGGGCAATTGGGACGCCTCTCCAGGTGAGGCGGGAGACCAAGTGTCCCTTTCCACGTGCCACAGGAATCCTGGGGCTCCTATCAAGTTTCACGAGGAGTCAGGCATCGTCTCCTTTGGAGGCACTGATCTCTGCGTACCTCTGGAGTTTTCAAAGGATGTGAGGCCTCCGGTCGCGATGAGGTGGGGAACTAGGTCTTTCTCTGTGGTCTCCACAGGGGATTCAGACATCCTTTCGTCTTGGGAGATGCAAGACGAGCCTGCATTCAAGTCACTGCAGGGATATCCTGCCTTATTTCACGTTAGTGCATCGCGGTGTCCATTCCACTTGAGGCCGCAAAATCAGGGTCCCTCTCACATACCTAGAGCTGAGAGAAGCCTCCTCTTGAGGTGCTTGTGGTAAGGTGGTATTCCTCTGGAGTCGAAGCCAGGGACTAACCTCTCATCTCGAGTTGATTTTTGGTCCATGGAGCTCTTTCGTGTTGCTACAGTGACCTCAGGATCCATCTAGCCTTGAAACAGTGTTCTTGGGTTTTCTCTGGAGTGCCATCAAGGAAATCAAGGCTCCTTTCATGTGTGATGTGCAACACGGAATTGCTCTGCACGCAGTGCAGGGGAATCGGGCCTCATCTCGCGGCGAGGGGGAAGTCTCATGGTTTTTCTCGAGTTGCGGCGGGAACCTGGGGTATATTCTCGAGTTAAGACGGGGATGGCCCTTCCATCCACGTGTTTGTTCAGCAACGGCAGGACTCCTGCCTAGTTACGACGGACAACTCGCAATTCTCCTCGAGGCTTGGCAGGGCAATTGGGACGCCTCTCCAGCTGAGGCGGGAGACCAAGGGTCCCTTTCCACGTGCCACAGGAATCCTGGGACTCCTATCAAGTTTCACGAGAAGTCAGGCATCGTCTCCTTTGGAGGCACTGATCTCCACGTACCTCAGGAGATTTCAAAGGATGGGAAGCCTCCGGTCGCGATGAGGTGGGGAACTAGGTCTTTCTCTGTGGTCTCCACAGGGGATTCAGACATCCTTTCATCTTGGGAGATGCAAGACGAGCCTGCATTCAAGTCACTGCAGGGATATCCGGCCTTATTTCGAGTCAGGGCATCGCGGTGTCCATTCCACTTGAGGCCGCAAAATCAGGGTCCCTCTCACATACCTAGAGCTGAGAGAAGCCTCCTCTTGAGCTGCTTGTGGTAAGGTGGTATTCCTCTGGAGTCGAAGCCAGGGTCTAACCTCTCATCTCGAGTTGATTTGTGGTCCACGGAGCTCTTTCGTGTTGCTACAGTGACCTCAGGATCCCTCTAGCCTTGAAACAGTGTTCTTGGGGTTTCTCTGGAGTGCCATCAAGGAAATCAAGGCTCCTTTCATGTGTGATGTGCAACACGGAATTGCTCTGCACGCAGTGCAGGGGAATCGGGCCTCATCTCGCGGCGAGGGGGAAGTCTCATGGTTTTCCTCGAGTTTCGGCGGGAACCTGGGGTATATTCTCGAGTTACGACAGGGATGGCCATTCCACACACGTGTTTGTTCAGCGACGTCAGGACTCCTGCCTAGTTGGGAGGGACAACTCGGGATTCTCCTCGAGGCTTGGCAGGGCAATTGGGACGCCTCTCCAGCTGAGGCGGGAGACCTAGGGTCCCTTTCCACGTGCCACAGGAATCCTGGGACTCCTATCAAGTTTCACGAGGAGTCAGGCATCGTCTCCTTTGGAGGCACTGATCTCCGCGTACCTCTGGAGTTTTCAAAGGATGTGAGGCCTCCGGTCGCGATGAGGTGGGGAACTAGGTCTTTCTCTGTGGTCTCCACAGGGGATTCAGACATCCTTTCATCTTGGGAGATGCAAGACGAGCCTGCATTCAAGTCACTGCAGGGATATCCGGCCTTATTTCGAGTCAGGGCATCGCGGTGTCCATCCACTTGAGGCCGCAAACTCAGGGTCCCTCTCACATACCTAAAGCTGCGAGAAGCCTCCTCTTGAGGTGGTTGTGGTTAGGTGGTATTCCTCTGGAGTCGAAGCCAGGGACTAACCTCTCATCTCGAGTTGATTTTTGGTCCACGGAGCTCTTTCGTGTTGCTACAGTGACCTCAGGATCCCTCTAGCCTTGAAATAGTGTTCTTGGTGCTTCTCTGGAGGGCCATGAAGGAAATCAAGGCTCCTTTCATGTGTGATGTGCAACACGGAATTACTCTACATGCAGTGTAGGGGAATCGGGCCTCATCTCGCGGCGAGGGGGAAGTCTCATGGTTTTTCTCGAGTTGCGGCGGGAACCTGGGCTATATTCTCGAGTTATGATGGGGATGGCCCTTCCACCCACGTGTTTGTTCAGCGACGGCAGGACTCCTGCCTAGTTGCGAGGGACAACTCGGGATTCTCCTCGAGGCTTGGCAGGGCAATTGGGACGCCTCTCCAGCTGAGGCGGGAGACCACGGGTCCCTTTCCACGTGCCACAGGAATTCTGGGACTCCTATCAAGTTTCACGAGGAGTCAGGCATCGTCTCCTTTGGAGGCACTGATCTTCGCATACCTCTGGAATTTTCATAGGATGTGAGGCCTCCGATCGCGATGAGGTGGGGAACTAGGTCTTTCTCTGTGGTCTCCACAGGGGATTCAGACATCCTTTCGTCTTGGGAGATGCGAGACGAGCCTGCATTCTAGTCACTGCAGGGATATCCGACCTTATTTCGAGTCAGGGCATAGCGGTGTCCATTCCACTTGAGGCTGCAATCTCAGGGTCCCTCTCACATACCTAGAGCTGAGAGAAGCCTCCTCTTGAGGTGCTTGTGGTAAGGTGGTATTCCTCTGGAGTCGTTGCCAGGGACCAACCCCTCATCTCGAGTTGATTGTTGGTCCACGGAGCTCTTTCGTGTTGCTCCAGTGACGTCAGGATCCCTCTAGCCTTGAAACAGTGTTCTTGGGGTTTCTCTGGAGTGCCATCAAGGAAATCAAGGCTCCTTTCATGTGTGATGTGCAACACGGAATTGCTCTGCATGCAGTGCAGGGGAATCAGGCCTCATCTTGCAGCGAGGGGGAAGTCTCATGGTTTTTCTCGAGTTACGGCGGGAACCTGGGGTATATTCTCGAGTTACGACGGGGATGGCCCTTCCACCCACGTGTTTGTTCAGCCACGTCAGGACTCCTGCCTAGTTGCGAGGGACAACTCGGGATTCTCCTCGAGGCTTGGCAGGGCAATTTTGACGCATCTGCAGCTGAGACGGGAGACCAAGGGTCCCTTTCCACGTGCCACAGGAATCCTGGGACTCCTATCAAGTTTCACGAGGAGTCAGGCATTGTCTCCTTTGGAGGCACTGATCTCCGCGTACCTCTGGAGTTTTCAAAGGATGTGAGGCCTCCGGTCGCGATGAGGTGGGGAACTAGGTCCTTCTCTGTGGTCTCCACAGGGGATTCAGACATCCTTTCGTCTTGGGAGATGCAAGCGAGCCTGGATTCAAGTCACTGCAGGGATATCCGGCCTTATTTCTAGTCAGGTCATCGTGGTGTCCATTTCACTTGAGGCTGCAAACTCAGTGTCCCTCTCACATACCTAGAGCTGAGAGAAGCCTCCTCTTGAGGTGCTTGTGGTTAGGTGGTATTCCTCTGGAGTCGAAGCCAGGGACTAACCTCTCATCTCGAGTTGATTTTTGGTCCTCGGAGCTCTTTTGTGTTGCTACAGTGACGTCAGGATCCCTCTAGCCTTGAAACAGTGTTCTTGGGGTTTCTCTGGAGTGCCACCAAGGAAATCAAGGCTCCTTTCATGTGTGATGTGTAAGACGGAATTGCTCTGCACGCAGTGCAGGGGAATCGGGCCTCATCTCGCGGCGAGGTGGAAGTCTCATGGTTTTTCTCGAGTTGCGGCGGGAACCTGGGGTATATTCTCGAGTTACGACGGGGATGGCCCTTCCACCCACGTGATTGTTCAGCGATGTCAGGACTCCTGCCTAGTTGGGAGGGACAACTCGGGATTCTCCTCGAGGCTTGGCAGGGCAATTGGGACGCCTCTCCAGCTGAGGCGGGAGACCAAGGGTCCCTTTCCACGTGCCACAGGAATCCTGGGACTCCTATCAAGTTTCACGAGGAGTCAGGCATCGTCTCCTTTGGAGGCACTGATCTCCGCGTACCTTTGGAGTTTTCAAAGGACGTGAGGCCTCCGGTCGCGATGAGGTGGGGAACTAGGTCTTTTTCTGTGGTCTCCACAGGGGATTCAGACATCCTTTCATCTTGGGAGATGAAAGACGAGCCTGCATTCAAGTCACTGCAGGGATATAGGGCCTTATTTCGAGTCAGGGCCATGCGGTGTCCATTTCACTTGAGACCGCAAACTCAGCACATAGGTAGACCTGAGAGAAGCCTCCTCTTGAGGTGCTTGTGGTAAGGTGGTATTCCTCTGGAGTCGAAGCCAGGGACTAACCTCTCATCTCGAGTTGATTGTTGGTCCACGGAGCTCTTTCGTGTTGCTACAGTGACCTCAGGATCCCGCTACCCTTGAAACAGTGTTCTTGGGGTTTCTCTGGAGTGCCATCAAGGAAATCAAGGCTCCTTTCATGTGTGATGTGCAACACGGAATTGCTCTGCACGCAGTGCAGGGGAATCGGGCTTCATATCGCAGTGAGGGGGAAGTCTCATGGTTTTTCTGGAGTTGCGGCGGGAACCTGGGGTATATTCTCGAGTTACGACTGGGATGGCGCTTCCAACCACGTGTTTGTTCAGCGACAGCAGGACTCCTGCCTAGTTGCGAGGGACAACTCGGGATTCTCCTCGAGGCTTGGCAGGACAATTGGGACGCCTCTCCAGCTGAGGCGGGAGACCAAGGGTCCCTTTCCACGTGCACAGGAATCCTGGTTCTCCTATCAAGATTCACGAGGAGTCAGGCATCGTCTCCCTTGGAGGCACTGATCTCCGCGTACCTCTGGAGTTTTCAAAGGATGTGAGGTCTCCGGTCGCGATGAGGTGGGGAACTAGGTCTTTCTATGTGGTCTCCACAGGGGATTCAGACATCCTTTCGTCTTGGGAGATGCAAGACGAGCCTGGATTCAAGTCACTGCAGGGATATCCGGCCTGATTTCGAGTCAGGGCATCGCGATGTCCATTCCACTTGAGGCCGCGAACTCAGGGTCCCTCTCACATACCTAGAGCTGAGAGAAGCCTCCTCTTGAGCTGCTTGTGGTAAGGTGGTATTCCTCTGGAGTCGAAGCCAGGGACTAACCTCTCATCTCGAGTTGATTTTTGGTCCACGGAGCTCTTTCGTGTTGCTACAGTGACCTCAGGATCCCTCTAGCCTTGAAACAGTGTTCTTGGGGTTTCTCTGGAGTGCCATCAAGGAAATCAAGTCTCCTTTCATGTGTGATGTGCAACACGGAATTGCTCTGCACGCAGTGCAGGGGAATCGGGCCTCATCTAGCGACGAGGGGGAAGTCTCATGGTTTTTCTCGACTTGCGGAGGGAACCTGGGGTATATTCTCGAGTTACGACGGGGATGGCCCTTCCACACACGTGTTTTTTCAGCGACGGCAGGACTCCTGCCTAGTTGCGAGGGACAACTTGGGATTCTCCTCGAGGCTTCGCAGGGCAATTGGGACGTTTCTCCAGCTGAGGAGGGAGACCAAGTTTCCCTATCCACGTGCCACAGGAATCCTGGGACTCCTATCAAGTTTCACGAGGAGTCAGGCATCGTCTCCTTTGGAGGCACTGATCTCCGCGTACCTCTGGAGTTTTCAAAGGATGTGAGGCCTCCGGTCGCGATGAGGTGGGGAACTAGGTCTTTCTCTGTGGTCTCCACAGGGGATTCAGACATCCTTTCGTCTTGGGAGATGCAAGACGAGCCTGCATTCAAGTCACTGCAGGGATATCCGGACTTATTTCGAGCCAGGGCATCGCGGTGTCCATTCCACTTGAGGCCGCAAACTCAGGGTCCCTCTCACATACCTAGAGCTGAGAGAAGCCTCCTCTTGAGGTGCTTGTGGTAAGGTGGTATTCCTCTGGAGTCGCAGCCAGGGACTAACCTCTCATCTCGAGTTGATTTGTGGTCCACGGAGCTCTTTCATGTTGCTCCAGTGACCTCAGGATCCCTCTAGCCTTGAAACAGTGTTCTTGGGGTTTCTCTGGAGTGCCATCAAGGAAATCAAGGCTCCTTTCATGTGTGATGTGCAAGACGGAATTGCTCTGCACGCAGTGCAGGGGAATCGGGCCTCATCTCGCGGCGAGGGGGAAGTCTCATGGTTTTTCTCGAGTTGCGGCGGGAACCTGGGGTATATTCTCGAGTTACGACGGGGATGGCCCTTCCACCTACGTGTTTGTTCATCGACGGCAGGACTCCTGCCTAGTTGCGAGGGACAACTCGGGATTCTCCTCGAGGCTTGGCAGGGCAATTGGGACGCCTCTCCAGCTGAGGCGGGAGACCAAGGGTCCCTTTCCACGTGCCACTGGAATCTTGGGACTCCTATCAAGTTTCACGAGGAGTCAGGCATCGTCTCCTTTGGAGGCACTGATCTCCGCGTACCTCTGGAGTTTTCAAAGGATGTGAGGCCTCTGGTCGCGATGAGGTGGGGAACTAGGTCTTTCTCTGTGGTCTCCACAGGGGATTCAGACATCCTTTCGTCTTGGGAGATGCAAGACGAGCCTGCATTCAAGTCACTGCAGGGATATCTGGCCTTATTTCGAGTCAGGGCATCGCGGTGTCCATTCCACTTGAGGGCGCAAACTCAGGGTCCGTCTCACATACCTAGAGCTGAGAGAAGCCTCCTCTTGAGGTGCTTGTGGTAAGGTGGTATTCCTCTGGAGTCGAAGCCAGGGACTAACTTCTCAAATCGAGTTGATTTTTGGTCCACGGAGCTCTTTCGTGTTGCTACAGTGACCTCAGGATCCCTCTAGCCTTGAAACAGTGTTCTTGGGGTTTCTCTGGAGTGCCATCAAGGAAATCAAGGCTCCTTTCACGTGTGATGTGCAACACCGAATTGCTCTGCACGCAGTGCAGGGGAATCGGGCCTCATCTCGCGGCGAGGGGGAAGTCTCATGGTTTTTCTCGAGTTGCGGCGGGAACCTGGGGTATATTCTCGAGTTACGACGGGGATGGCCCTTCCACCCACGTGTTTGTTCAGCGACGTCAGGACTCCTGCCTAGTTGCGAGGGACAACTCGGGATTCTCCTCGAGGCTTGGCAGGGCAATTGGGACGCCTCTCCAGCTGAGGCGGGAGACCAAGGGTCCCTTTCCACGAGCCACAGGAATCCTGGGACTCCTATCAAGTTTCACGAGGAGTCAGGCATCGTCTCCTTTGGAGGCACTGATGTCCGCGTACCTCTGGAGTTTTCAAAGGATGTGAGGCCTCCGTTCGCGATGAGGTTGGGAAGTACGTCTTTCTCTGTGGTCTCCACAGGGGATTCAGACATCCTTTCGTCTTGGGAGATGCAAGACGAGCCTGCATTCAAGTCACTGCAGGGATATCCGGCCTTATTTCGAGTCAGGGCATCGCGGTGTCCATTCCACTTGAGGCCGCAAACTCAGGGTCCCTCTCACATACCTAGAGCTGAGAGAAGCCTCCTCTTGAGCTGCTTGTGGTAAGGTGGTATTCCTCTGGAGTCGAAGCCAGGGACTAACCTCTCATCTCGAGTTGATTTGTGGTCCACGGAGCTCTTTCGTGTTGCTACAGTGACCTCAGGATCCCTCTAGCCTTGAAACAGTGTTCTTGGGGTTTCTCTGGAGTGCCATCAAGGAAATCAAGGCTCCTTTCATGTGTGATGTGCAACACGGAATTGCTCTGCACACAGTGCAGGGGAATCGGGCCTCATCTCGCGGCGAGGGGGAAGTCTCATGGTTTTTCTCGAGTTGCGGCGGGAACCTGGGGTATATTCTCGAGTTAAGACGGGGATGGCCCTTCCACCCACGTGTTTGTTCAGCAACGGCAGGACTCCTGCCTAGTTGCGACGGACAACTCGCAATTCTCCTCGAGGCTTGGCAGGGCAATTGGGACGCCTCTCCAGCTGAGGCGGGAGACCAAGGGTCCCTTTCCACGTGCCACAGGAATCCTGGGACTCCTATCAAGTTTCACGAGAAGTCAGGCATCGTCTCCTTTGGAGGCACTGATCTCCACGTACCTCAGGAGTTTTCAAAGGATGTGACGCCTCCGGTCGCGATGAGGTGGGGACTAGGTCTTTCTCTGTGGTCTCCACAGGGGATTCAGACATCCTTTCGTCTTGGGAGATGCAAGACGAGCCTGCATTCAAGTCACTGCAGGGATATCCGGCCTTATTTCGAGTCAGGGCATCGCGGTGTCCATTCCACTTGAGGCCGCAAATTCAGGGTCCCTCTCACATAGCTAGAGCTGAGAGAAGCCTCCTCTTGAGCTGCTTGTGGTAAGGTGGTATTCCTCTGGAGTCGAAGCCAGGGACTAACCTCTCATCTCGAGTTGATTTGTGGTCCACGGAGCTCTTTCGTGTTGCTACAGTGACCTCAGGATCCCTCTAGCCTTGAAACAGTGTTCTTGGGGTTTCTCTGGAGTGCCATCAAGGAAATCAAGGCTCCTTTCCTATGTGATGTGCAACACGGAATTGCTCTGCACGCAGTGCAGGGGAATCGGGCCTCATCTCGCGGCGAGGGGGAAGTCTCATGGTTTTCCTCGAGTTTCGGCGGGAACCTGGGGTATATTCTCGAGTTACGACGGGGATGGCCATTCCACACACGTGTTTGTTCAGCGACGTCAGGACTCCTGCCTAGTTGCGAGGGACAACCCGGGATTCTTCTCGAGGCTTGGCAGGGCAATTGGGACGCCTCTCCAGCTGAAGCGGGAGACCAACGGTCCCTTTCCACGTGCCACAGGAATCCTGGGACTCCTATCAATTTTCACGAGGAGTCAGGCATCGTCTCCTTTGGAGGCACTGATCTCCGCGTACTTCTGGAGTTTTCAAAGGATGTGAGGCCTCCGGTCGCGATGAGTTGGGGAACTAGGTCTTTCTCTGTGGTCTCCACAGGGGATTCAGACATCCTTTCGTCTTGGGAGATGCAAGACGAGCCTGCATTCAAGTCACTGCAGGGATATCCGGCCTTATTTCGAGTCAGGGCATCACAGTGTCCACTCCACTTGACGCCGCAAACTCAGGGTCCCTCTCACATACCTAGAGCTGAGAGAAGCCTCCTCTTGAGGTGCTTGTGGTAAGGTGGTATTCCTCTGGAGTCGAAGCCAGGGACTAACCTCTCATCTCGAGTTGATTCTTGGTCCACGGAGCTCTTTCGTGTAGCTACACTGACTCAGGATCCCTCTAGCCTTGAAACAGTGTTCTTGGGGTTTCTCTGGAGTGCCATTAAGGAAATCAAGGCTCCTTTCATGTGTGATGTGCAAGACGGAATTGCTCTTCACGCAGTGCAGGGGAATCGGGCCTCATCTCGCGGCGAGGGGGAAGTCTCATGGTTTTTCTCGAGTTGCGGCGGGAACCTGGGGTATATTCTCGAGTTACGACGGGGATGGCCCTTCCACACACGTGTTTGTTCAGCCACGTCAGGACTCCTGCCTAGTTGCGAGGGACAACTCGGGATTCTCCTCGAGGCTTGGCAGGGCAATTGGGACGCCTCTCCAGCTGAGGCGGGAGACCTAGGGTCCCTTTCCACGTGCCACAGGAATCCTGGGACTCCTATCAAGTTTCACGAGGAGTCAGGCATCGTCTCCTTTGGAGGCACTGATCTCCGCGTACCTCTGGAGTTTTCAAAGGATGTGAGGCCTCCGGTCGCGATGAGGTGGGGAACTAAGTCTTTCTCTGTGGTCTCCACAGGGGATTCTGACATCCTTTCATCTTGGGAGATGCAAGACGAGCCTGCATTCAAGTCACTGCAGGGATATCCGGCCTTATTTCGAGTCAGGGCATCGCGGTGTCCATCCACTTGAGGCCGCAAACTCAGGGTCCCTCTCACATACCTAAAGCTGCGAGAAGCCTCCTCTTGAGGTGCTTGTGGTTAGGTGGTATTCCTCTGGAGTCGAAGCCAGGGACTAACCTCTCATCTCGAGTTGATTTTTGGTCCACGGAGCTCTTACGTGTTGCTACAGTGACCTCAGGATCCTCTAGCCTTGAAATAGTGTTCTTGGTGCTTCTCTGGAGGGCCATGAAGGAAATCAAGGCTCCTTTCATGTGTGATGTGCAACACGGAATTACTCTGCATGCAGTGTAGGGGAATCGGGCCTCATCTCACGGCGAGGGGGAAGTCTCATGGTTTTTCTCGAGTTGCGGCGGGAACCTGGGCTATATTCTCGAGTTATGATGGGGATGGCCCTTCCACCCACGTGTTTGTTCAGCGACGGCAGGACTCCTGCCTAGTTGCGAGGGACAACTCGGGATTCTCCTCGAGGCTTGGCAGGGCAATTGGGACGCCTCTCCAGCTGAGGCGGGAGACCACGGGTCCCTTTCCACGTGCCACAGGAATTTTGGGACTCCTATCAAGTTTCACGAGGAGTCAGGCATCGTCTCCTTTGGAGGCACTGATCTTCGCATACCTCTGGAATTTTCATAGGATGTGAGGCCTCCGGTCGCGATGAGGTGGGGAACTAGGTCTTTCTCTGTGGTCTCCACAGGGGATTCAGACATCCTTTCGTCTTGGGAGATGCGAGACGAGCCTGCATTCAAGTCACTGCAGGGATATCCGACCTCATTTCGAGTCAGGGCATAGCGGTGTCCATTCCACTTGAGGCTGCAATCTCAGGGTCCCTCTCACATACCTAGAGCTGAGAGAAGCCTCCTCTTGAGGTTCTTGTGGTAAGGTGGTATTCCTCTGGAGTCGTAGCCAGGGACCAACACCTCATCTCGAGTTGATTGTTGGTCCACGGAGCTCTTTCGTGTTGCTCCAGTGACGTCAGGATCCCTCTAGCCTTGAAACAGTGTTCTTGGGGTTTCTCTGGAGTGCCATCAAGGAAATCAAGGCTCCTTTCATGTGTGATGTGCAACACGGAATTGCTCTGCATGCAGTGCAGGGGAATCAGGCCTCATCTCGCAGCGAGGGGGAAGTCTCATGGTTTTTCTCGAGTTACGGCGGGAACCTGGGGTATATTCTCGAGTTACGACGGGGATGGCCCTTCCACCCACGTGTTTGTTCAGCCACGTCAGGACTCCTGCCTAGTTGCGAGGGACAACTCGGGATTCTCCTCGAGGCTTGGCAGGGCAATTTTGACGCATCTGCAGCTGAGACGGGAGACCAAGGGGCCCTTTCCACGTGCCACAGGAATCCTGGGACTCCTATCAAGTTTCACGAGGAGTCAGGCATTGTCTCCTTTGGAGGCACTGATCTCCGCGTACCTCTGGAGTTTTCAAAGGATGTGAGGCCTCCGGTCGCGATGAGGTGGGGAATTAGGTCCTTCTCTGTGGTCTCCACAGGGGATTCAGACATCCTTTCGTCTTGGGAGATGCAAGACGAGCCTGCATTCAAGTCACTGCAGGGATATCCGGCCTTATTTCGAGTCAGGGCATCGCGGTGTCCATTCCACTTGAGGCCGCAAACTCAGGGTCCCTCTCACATACCTAAAGCTGAGAGAAGCCTCCTCTTGAGGTGCTTGTGGTAAGGTGGTATTCCTCTGGAGTCGAAGCCAGGGACTAACCTCTCATCTCGAGTTGATTTTTGGTCCACGGAGCTCTTTCGTGTTGCTACAGTGACCTCAGGATCCCTCTAGCCTTGAAACAGTGTTCTTGGGGTTTCTCTGAAGTGCCATCAAGGAAATCAAGGCTCCTTTCATGTGTGATGTGCAACACGGAATTGCTCTGCATGCAGTGCAGGGGAATCGGGCCTCATCTCGCGGCGAGGGGGAAGTCTCATGGTTTTTCCCGAGTTGCGGCGGGAACCTGGGGTATATTCTCGAGTTACGACGGGGATGGGCCTTCCACCCACGTGTTTGTTGAGCGACGTCAGGACTCCTGCCTAGTTGCGAGGGACAACTCGCGATTCTCCTCGAGGCTTGGCAGGGCAATTGGGACGCCTCTCCAGCTGAGGCGGGAGACCAAGGGTCCCTTTCCACGTGCCACAGGAATCCTGGGACTCCTATCAAGTTTCCCGAGGAGTCAGGCATCGTCTCCTTTGGAGGCACTGATCTCCGCATACCTCTGGAGTTTTCAAAGGATGTGAGGCCTCCGGTCGCCATGAGGTGGGGAACTAGGTCTTTCTCTGTGGTCTCCACAGGGGATTCAGACATCCTTTCGTCTTGGGAGATGCAAGATGAGCCTGCATTCAAGTCACTGCAGGGATATCCGGACTTATTTCGAGTCAGGGCATCGCGGTGTCCATTCCACTTGAGGCCGCAAACTCAGGGTCCCTCTCACATACCTAGAGCTGAGAGAAGCCTCCTCTTGAGGTGCTTGTGGTAAGGTGGTATTCCTCTGGAGTCGAAGCCAGGGACTAACCTCTCATGTCGAGTTGATTTTGGGTCCACGGAGCTCTTTCCTGTTGCTCCAGTGACCTCAGGATCCCTCTAGCCTTGAATCAGTGTTCTTGGGGTTTCTCTGGAGTGCCATCAAGGAAATCAAGGCTCCTTTCATGTGTGATGTGCAACACGGAATTGCTCTGCACGCAGTGCAGGGGAATCAGGCCTCAACCCGCGGCGAGGGGGAAGTCTCATGGTTTTTCTCGAGTTGCGGCGGGAACCTGGGTTATATTCTCGAGTTACGACGGGGATGGCCCTTCCACACACATGTTTCTTCAGCGATGGCAGGACTCCTGCCTAGTTGCGAGGGACACCTCGGGATTCTCCTCGAGGCTTGGCAGGGCAATTGGGACGCCTCTCCAGCCGAGGAGGGAGACCAAGGGTCCCTTTCCACGTGCCACAGGAATCCTGGGACTCCTATCAAGTTTCACGAGGAGTCAGGCATTGTCTCCTTTGGAGGCCCTGATCTCCGCGTACCTCTGGAGTTTTCAAAGGATGTGAGGACTCCGATCGCCATAAGGTGGGGAACTAGGTCTTTCTCAGTGGTCTCCACAGGGGATTCAGACATCCTTTCATCTTGGGAGATGCAAGACGAGCCTGCATTCAAGTCACTGCAGGGATATCCGGCCTTATTTCGCGTCAGGGCATCGCAGTGTCCATTCCACTTGAGGCCGCAAACTCAGGGTCCCTCTCACATACCTAGAGCTCAGAGAAGCCTCCTCTTGAGGTGCTTGTGGTAAGGTGGTATTCCTCTGGAGTCGAAGCCATGGACTAACCTCTCATCTCGTGTTGATTCTTGGTCCACGTAGCTCTTTCGTGTTGGTACAGTGACCTCAGAATCCCTCTAGCCTTGAAACAGTGTTCTTGGGGTTTCTCTGGAGTGCCATCAAGGAAATCAAGGCTCCTTTCATATGTGATGTGCAACACGGAATTGCTCTGCACGCAGTGCAGGGGAATCAGGCCTCATCTCGCGGCGAGGGGGAAGTCATGGTTTTTTTCGAGTTGCGGCGCGAACCTGGGGTATATTCTCGACTTACGACGGGGATGGCCCTTCCACACACGTGTTTGTTCAGCGACGTCAGGACTACTGCCTAGCTGCGAGGGACAACTCGGGATTCTCCTCGAGGCTTGACAGGGCAATTGGGACGCCTCTCCAGCTGAGGCGGGAGACCAAGGGCCCCTTTCCACGTGCCAGAGTAATCCTGGGACTCCTATCAAGTTTCACGAGGAGTCAGGCATCGTCTCCTTTGGCGGCACTGATGTCCGCGTACCTCTGGAGTTTTCAAAGGATGTGAGGCCTCCGGTCGCCATGAGATGGGGAACTAGGTCTTTCTCTGTGGTCTCCACAGGGGATTCAGACATCCTTTCGTCTTGGGAGATGCAAGACGAGCCTGCATTCAAGTCACTGCAGGGATATCCGGCCTTATTTCGAGTCAGGGCATCGCGGTGTCCATTCCACTTGAGGCTGCAAACTCAGGGTCCCTCGCACATACCTAGAGCTGAGAGAAGCCTCCTCTTGAGGTGCTTGTGGTAAGGTGGTATTCCTCTGGAGTCGAAGCCAGGGACTAACCTCTCATGCCGAGTTGATTTTTGGTCTACGGAGCTCTTTCGTGTTGCTCCAGTGACCTCAGGATCCCTCTAGCCTTGAAACAGTGTTCTTGGGGTTTCTCTAGAGTGCCATCAAGGAAATCAAGGCTCCTTTCATGTGTGATGTGCAACACGGAATTGCTCTGTACGCAGTGCAGGGGAATCAGGCCTCATCCCGCGGCGAGGGGGAAGTCTCATGGTTTTTCTCGAGTTGCGGCGGGAACCTGGGTTATATTCTCGAGTTACGACGGGGATGGCCCTTCCACACACGTGTTTGTTCAGCGATGGCAGGACTCCTGCCTAGTTGCGAGGGACAACTCGGGATTCTCCTCGAGGCTTGCCAGGGAAATTGGGACGCCTCTCCAGCCGAGGAGGGAGACCAAGGGTCCCTTTCCACGTGCCACAGGAATCCTGGGACTCCTATCAAGTTTCACGAGGAGTCAGGCATCGTCTCCTTTGGAGGCACTGATCTCCGCGTCCCTCTGGAGTTTTCAAAGGATGTGAGCACTCCGATCGCCATAAGGTGGGGAACTAGGTCTTTCTCAGTGGTCTCCACAGGGGATTCAGACATCCTTTCATCTTGGGAGATGCAAGACGAGCCTGCATTCAAGTCAGTGCAGGGATATCCGGCCTTATTTCGCGTCAGGGCATCGCAGTGTCCATTCCACTTAAGGCCGCAAACTCAGGGTCCCTCTCACATACCTAGAGCTGAGAGAAGCCTCCTCTTGAGGTGCTTGTGGTAAGGTGGTATTCCTCTGGAGTCGAAGTTAGGGACTAACCTCTCATCTCGAGTTGATACTTGGTCCACGGAGCTCTTTCGTGTTGGTACAGTGACCTCAGGATCCCTCTAGCCTTGAAACAGTGTTCTTGGGGTTTCTCTGGAGTGCCATCAAGGAAATCAAGGCTCCTTTCATATGTGATGGGCAACACGGAATTGCTCTGCACGCAGTGCAGGGGAATCGGGCCTCATCTCGCGGCGAGGGGGAAGTCTCATGGTTTTTCTCGAGTTGCGGCGGAAACCTGGGGTATATTCTCGAGTTACGACGGGGATGGCCCTTCCACACACGTGTTTGTTCAGCGACGTCAGTACTCCTGGCTAGTTGCGTGGGACAACCTGGGATTCTCCTCGAGGCTTGGCAGTGCAATTGGGACGCCTCTCCAGCTGAGGCGGAAAACCAAGTGTCCCTTTCCATGTGCCACAGGAATCCTGGGAATGCTATAAAGTTTCACGAGGAGTCAGGCATCGTCTCCTTTGGAGGCACTGATCTCCGCGTACCTCTGGAGTTTTCAAAGGATGTGAGGCCTCTGGTCGCGATGAGGTGGGGAACTAGGTCTTTCTCTGTGGTCTCCACAGGGGATTCAGACATCCTTTCGTCTTGGGAGATGCAAGACGAGCCTGCATTCAAGTCACTGCAGGGATATCCGACCTTATTTCGAGTGAGGGCATCGCGGTGTCCATTACACTTTAGACCGCAAACTCAGGGTCCCTCTCACATACCTAGAGCTGAGAGAAGCCTCCTCTTGAGGTGCTTGTGGTAAGGTGGTATTCCTCTGGAGTCAAAGCCAGGGACTAATCTCTCATCTCGAGTTGATTTGTGGTCCACGGAGCTCTTTCGTGTTGCTACAGTGACCTCAGGATCCCTCTAGCCTTGAAACAGTGTTCTTGGGGTTTCTCTGGAGTGCCACCATGGAAATCAAGGCTCCTTTCATGTGTGATGTGCAACACGGAATTGCTCTGCACGCAGTGCAGGGGAATCGGGCCTCATCTCGCGGCGACGGGGAAGTCTCATGGTTTTTCACGAGTTGCGGGGGGAACCTGGGGTATATTCTCGACTTACGACGGGGATGGCCCTTCCACACACGTGTTTCTTCAGCGACGTCAGGACTCCTGCCTAGTTGCGAGGGACAACTCGGGATTCTCCTCGAGGCTTGGCAGGGCAATTGGGACGCCTCTCCAGCTGAGGCGGGAGACCAAGAGTCCCTTTCCATGTGCCACAGGAATCCTGGGACTCCTATAAAGTTTCACGAGGATTCAGGCATCGTCTCCTTTGTAGGCACTGATCTCCGCGTACCTCTGGAGTTTTCAAAGGATGTGAGGCCTACGGTCGCGATGAGGTGGGGAACTAGGTCTTTCTCTGTGGTCTCCACAGGGGATTCAGACATCCTTTCGTCTTGGGAGATGCAAGACGAGCCTGCATTCAAGTCCCTGCAGGGATATCCGGCCTTATTTCACGTCAGTGCATCGCGGTGTCCATTCCACTTGAGGCCGCAAAATCAGGGTCCCTCTCACATACCTAGAGCTGAGAGAAGCCTCCTCTTGAGGTGCTTGTGGTAAGGTGGTATTCCTCTGGAGTCGAAGCCAGGGACTAACCTCTCATCTCGAGTTGATTTTTGGTCCACGGAGCTCTTTCCTGTTGCTACAGTGACCTCAGGATCCCTCTAGCCTTGAAACACTGTTCTTTGGTTTTCTCTGGAGTGCCATCAAGGAAATCAAGGCTCCTTTCATGTGTGATGTGCAACACGGAATTGCTCTGCACGCAGTGCAGGGGAATCGGGCCTCATCCCGCGGCGAGTGGGAAGTCTCATGGTTTTTCTCCAATTGCGGTGGGAACCTGGGGTATATTCTCGAGTTACAACGGGGATGGCCCTTCCACACACGTGTTTGTTCAGCGACGTCAGGACTCCTGCCTAGTTGCGAGGGACAATTCGGGATTCTCCTCGAGGCTTGGCAGGGCAATTGGGACGCCTCTCCAGCTGAGGCGGGAGACCAAGGGTCCCTTTCCACGTGCCACAGGAATCCTGGGACTGCTATCAAGTTTCATGAGGAGTCAGGCATCGTTTCCTTTGGAGGCACTGATCTCCGCGTTCCTCTGGGGTTTTCAAAGGATGTGAGGCCTCCGGTCGCGATGAGATGGGAAACTAGGTCTTTCTCTGTCGTCTCCACAGGGGATTCAGACATCCTTTCGTTTTGGGAGATGCAAGACGAGCCTGCATTCAAGTCACTGCAGGGATATCCGGCCTTATTTCGAGTCAGGGCATCGCGGTGTCCATTCCACTTGAGGCCGCAAACTCAGGGTCCCTCTCACATAGCTAGAGCTGAGAGAAGCCTCCTCTTGAGGTGCTTGTGGTAAGGTGATATTCCTCTCGAGTCGAACCCAGGGACTAACCTCTCATCTCGAGTTGATTTTTGGTCCTCGGAGCTCTTTCGTGTTGCTACAGTGACCTCAGGATCCCTCTAGCCTTGAAACAGTGTTCTTGGGGTTTCTCCGGAGTGCCACCAAGGAAATCAAGGCTCCTTTCATGTGTGATGTGCAACACGGAATTGCTCTGCACGCAGTGCAGGGGAATCGGGCCTCATCTCGCGGCGAGGGGGAAGTCTCATGGTTTTTCTCGAGTTGCGGCGGGAACCTGGGGTATATTCTCGAGTTAAAACGGGGATGGTCCCTCCACCCACGTGTTTGTTCAGCGACGTCAGGACTCCTGCCTAGTTGCGAGGGACAACTCGGGATTCTCCTCGAGGCTTGGCAGGGCAATTGGGACGCCTCTCCAGCTGAGGTGGGAGACCAAGGGTCCCTTTCCACGTGCACAGGAATCCTGGGACTCCTATCAAGTTTCACGAGGAGTCAGGCATCGTCTCCTTTGGAGGTACTGATCTCCGTGTTCCTCTGAAGTTTTCAAAGGATGTGAGGCCTCCGGTCGCGATGAGGTGGGGAACTAGGTCTTTCTCTGTGGTCTCCACAGGGGATTCAGACATCCTTTCATCTTGGGAGATGCAAGACGAGCCTGCATTCAAGTCACTGCAGGGGCAGGGATATCCGGCCTTATTTCACGTCAGTGCATCGCGGTGTCCATTCCACTTGAGGCTGCAAATTCAGGGTCCCTCTCACATACCTAGAGCTGAGAGAAGCCTCCTCTTGAGGTGCTTGTGGTAAGGTGGTATTCCTCTGGAGTCGAAGCCAGGGACTAACCTCTCATCTCGAGTTGATTTTTGGTCCACGGAGCTCTTTCGTGTTGCTACAGTGACCTCAGGATCCCTCTAGCCTTGATACAGTGTTCTTGGCGTTTCTTTGGAGTGCCATCAAGGAAATCAAGGCTCCTTTCATGTGTGATGTGCAACACGGAATTGCTCTGCACGCAGTGCAGGGGAATCGGGCCTCATCCCGCGGCGAGGGGGAAGTCTCATGGTTTTTCTCGAGTTGCGGCGGGAACCTGGGTTATATTCTCGAGTTGCGACGGGAATGGCCCTTCCACACACGTGTTTGTTCAGCGATGTCAGGACTCCTGCCTAGTTTCGAGGGACAACTCGGGATTCTCCTCGAGGCTTGTCAGGGCAATTGGGACACCTCTCCAGCTGAGGCGGGAGACCAAGGTTCCCTTTCCACGTGCCACAGGAATCCTGGGACTCCTATCAAGTTTCATGAGGAGTCAGGCATCGTTTCCTTTGGAGGCACTGATCTCCGCGTACCTCTGGGGTTTTCAAAGGATGTGAGGCCTCCGGTCGCGATGAGATGGGAAACTAGGTCTTTCTCTGTGGTCTCCACAGGGGATTCAGACATCCTTTCTTTTTGGGAGATGCAAGACGAGCCTGCATTTAAGTCACTGCAGGGATATCCGGCCTTATTTCGAGTCAGGGCATCGCGGTGTCCATTCCACTTGAGGCCGCAAACTCAGGGTCCCTCTCACATACCTAGAGCTGAGAGAAGCCTCCTCTTGAGGTGCTTGTGGTAAGGTGGTATTCCTCTGGAGTCGAAGCCAAGGACTAACCTCTCATCTCGAGTTGATTCTTCGTCCACGGAGCTCTTTCTTGTTGCTACAGTGACCTCAGGATACCTCTAGACTTGAAACAGTGTTCTTGGGGTTTCTCCGGAGTGCCACCAAGGAAATCAAGGCTCCTTTCATGTGTGATGTGCCACACGGAATTGCTCTGCACGCAGTGCAGGGGAATCGGGCCTCATCTCTCGGCGAGGGGGAAGTCTCATGGTTTTTCTCGAGTTGAGGCGGGAACCTGGGGTATATTGTCGAGTTACGACGGGGATGGCCCTTCCACACACGTGTTTGTTCAGCGATGTCAGGACTCCTGCCTAGTTGCGAGGGACAACTCGGGATTCTCCTCGAGGCTTGGCAGGGCAATTGGGACGCCTCTCCAGCTGAGACGGGAGACCAAGTGTCCCTTTCCACGTGCCACAGGAATCCTGGGGCTCCTATCAAGTTTCACGAGGAGTCAGGCATCGTCTCCTTTGGAGGCACTGATCTCCGCGTACCTCTGGAGTTTTCAAAGGATGTGAGGCCTCCGGTCGCGATGAGTTGGGGAACTAGGTCTTTCTCTGTTGTCTCCACAGGGGATTCAGACATCCTTTCGTCTTGGGAGATGCAAGACGAGCCTGCATTCAAGTCACTGCAGGGATATCCGGCCTTATTTCACGTCAGTGCATCGCGGTGTCCATTCCACTTGAGGCCGCAAAATCAGGGTCCCTCTCACATACCTAGAGCTGAGAGAAGCCTCCTCTTGAGGTGCTTGTGGTAAGGTGGTATTCCTCTGGAGTCGAAGCCAGGGACTAACCTCTCATCTCGAGCTGATTTTTGGTCCACGGAGCTCTTTCGTGATGCTACAGTGACCTCAGGATCCCTCTTGCCTTGAAACAGTGTTCTTGGGTTTTCTCTGGAGTGCCATCAAGGAAATCAAGGCTCCTTTCATGTGTGATGTGCAACACGGAATTGCTCTGCACGCAGTGCAGGGGAATCGGGCCTCATCCCGCGGCGAGGGGGAAGTCTCATGGTTTTTCTCCAGTTGCGGCGGGAACCTGGGGTATATTCTCGAGTTACGACGGGGATGGCCCTTCCACCCACGTGTTTGTTCAGCCACGTCAGGACTCCTGCCTAGTTGCGAGGGACAACTCGGGATTCTCCTCGAGGCTTGGCAGGGCAATTGGGACGCCTCTCCAGCTGAGGTGGGAGACCAAGGGTCCCTTTCCACGTGCCACAGGAATCCTGGGACTCCTATCAGGTTTCATGAGGAGTCAGGCATCGTTTCCTTTGGAGGCACTGATCTCCGCGTTCTTCTGGGGTTTTCAAAGGATGTGAGGCCTCCGGTCGCGATGAGATGGGAAACTAGGTCTTTCTCTGTGATCTCCACAGGGGATTCAGACATCCTTTCGTTTTGGGAGATGCAAGACGAGCTTGCATTTAAGTCACTGCAGGAATATCCGGCCTTATTCGAGTCAGGGCATCACTGTGTCCATTCCACTTGAGGCCGCAAACTCAGGGTCCCTCTCACATACCTAGAGCTGAGAGAAGCCTCCTCTTGAGGTGCTTGTGGTAAGGTGGTATTCCTCTGGAGTCGAAGCCAGGGACTAACCTCTCATCTCGAGTTGATTTTTGGTCCTCGGAGCTCTTTCGTGTTGCTCCAGTGACCTCAGGATCCCTCTAGACTTGAAACAGTGTTCTTGGGGTTTCTCCGGAGTGCCACCAAGAAATCAAGGCTCCTTTCATGTGTGATGTGCAACACGGAATTGCTCTGCACGCAGTGCAGGGGAATTGGGCCTCATCTCACGGCGAGGGGGAAGTCTCATGTTTTTTCTCGAGTTGCGGCGGACCCTGGGGTATATTCTCGAGTTAAAACGGGGATGGCCCCTCCAACCACGTGTTTGTTCAGCGACGTCAGGACTCCTGCCTAGTTGCGAGGGACAACTCGGGATTCTCCTCGAGGCTTGGCAGGGCAATTGGGACGCCTCTCCAGGTGAGGCGGGAGACCAAGTGTCCCTTTCCACGTGCCACAGGAATCCTGGGGCTCCTATCAAGTTTCACGAGGAGTCAGGCATCGTCTCCTTTGGAGGCACTGATCTCTGCGTACCTCTGGAGTTTTCAAAGGATGTGAGGCCTCCGGTCGCGATGAGGTGGGGAACTAGGTCTTTCTCTGTGGTCTCCACAGGGGATTCAGACATCCTTTCGTCTTGGGAGATGCAAGACGAGCCTGCATTCAAGTCACTGCAGGGATATCCTGCCTTATTTCACGTTAGTGCATCGCGGTGTCCATTCCACTTGAGGCCGCAAAATCAGGGTCCCTCTCACATACCTAGAGCTGAGAGAAGCCTCCTCTTGAGGTGCTTGTGGTAAGGTGGTATTCCTCTGGAGTCGAAGCCAGGGACTAACCTCTCATCTCGAGTTGATTTTTGGTCCATGGAGCTCTTTCGTGTTGCTACAGTGACCTCAGGATCCATCTAGCCTTGAAACAGTGTTCTTGGGGTTTCTCTGGAGTGCCATCAACGAAATCAAGGCTCCTTTGATGTGTGATGTGCAAGACGGAATTGCTCTGCACGCAGTGCAGGGGAATCGGGCCTCATCTTGCGGCGAGGGGGAAGTCTCATGGTTGTTCTAGAGTTGCGGCGGGAACCTGGGGTATATTCTCGAGTTACGACGGGGATGGCCCTTCCACTCACTTGTTTGTTCAGCGACGTCAGGACTCCTGCCTAGTTGCGAGGGACAACTCGGGATTCTCCTCGAGGCTTGGCAGGGCAATTGGGACGCCTCTCCAGCTGAGGCGGGAGACCAAGTGTCCCTTTCCACGTGCCACAGGAATCCTGGGGCTCCTATAAAGTTTCACGAGGAGTCAGGCATCGTCTCCTTTGGAGGCACTGATCTCCGCGTACCTCTGGAGTTTTCAAAGGATGTGAGGCCTCCGGTCGCGATGAGGTGGGGAACTAGGTCTTTCTCTGTGGTCTCCACAGGGGATTCAGACATCCTTTCGTCTTGGGAGATGCAGGACGAGCCTGCATTCAAGTCACTGCAGGGATATCCAGCCTTATTTCACGTTAGTGCATCGCGGTGTCCATTCCACTTGAGGCCGCAAAATCAGGGTCCCTCTCACATACCTAGAGCTGAGAGAAGCCTCCTCTTGAGGTGCTTGTGGTAAGGTGGTATTCCTCTGGAGTCGAAGCCAGGGACTAACCTCTCATCTCGAGTTGACTTTTGGTCCACGGAGCTCTTTCGTGTTGCTACAGTGACCTCAGGATCCCTCTAGCCTTGAAACAGTGTTCTTGGGGTTTCTCTGGAGTGCCATCAAGGAAATCAAGGCTCCTTTCATGTGTGATGTGCCACACAGAATTGCTCTGCACGCAGTGCAGGGGAATCGGGCCTCATCCCGCGACGAGGGGGAAGTCTCATGGTTTTTCTCCAGTTGCGGCGGGAACCTGGGGTATATTCTCGAGTTGCGACGGGGATGGCCATTCCACACACGTGTTTGTTAGTGACGTCAGGACTCCTGTCTAGTTGCGAGGGACAACTCGGGATTCTCCTCGAGGCTTGGCAGGGCAATTGGGACGCCTCTCCAGCTGAGGCGGGAGACCAAGGGTCCCTTTCCACGTGCCACAGGAATCCTGGGACTCCTATCAAGTTTCACGAGGAGTCAGGCATCGTTTCCTTTGGAGGCACTGATCTCCTTGTTCCTCTGGGGTTTTCAAAGGATGTGAGGCCTCCGATCGCGATGAGATGGGAAACTAGGTCTTTCTCTGTGGTCTCCACAGGGGATTCAGACATCCTTTCGTTTTGGGAGATGCAAGACGAGCCTGCATTCAAGTCACTGCAGGGATATCCGGCCTTATTTCGAGTCAGGGCATCGCGGTGTCCATTCCACTTGAGGCCGCAAACTCAGGGTCCCTCTCACATACCTAGAGCTGAGAGAAGCCTCCTCTTGAGGTGCTTGTGGTAAGGTGGTATTCCTCTGCAGTCGAAGCCAGGGACTAACCTCTCATCTCGAGTTGATTTTTGGTCCACGGAGCTCTTTCGTGTTGCTACAGTGACCTCAGGATCCCTGTAGACTTGAAACAGTGTTCTTGGGGTTTCTCTGGAGTGCCATCAAGGAAATCAAGGCTCCTTTCATTTGTGATGTGCAACACGCAATTGCTCTGCACGAAGTGTAAGGGAATCGGGTCTCATCTCGCAGCGAGGGGGAAGTCTCATGGTTTTTCTCGAGTTGCGGCGGGAACCTGGGGTATAATCTCGAGTTAAGACGGGGATGGTACCTCCACCCACGTGTTTGTTCAGCAACTTCAGGACTCCTGCCTAGTTGCGAGGGACAACTCGGGATTCTCCTCGAGGCTTGGCAGGGCAATTGGAACGCCTCTCCAGCTGAGGCGGAAGACCAAGTGTCCCTTTCCACGTGCCACAGGAATCTTGGGACTCCTATCAAGTTTCACGAGGAGTCAGGCATCGTCTCCTTTGGAGGCACTGATCTCCGCGTACCTCTGGAGTTTTCAAAGGATGTGAGTCCTCCGGTCGCGATGAGGTGGGGAACTAGGTCTTTCTCTGTGGTATCCACAGGGGATTCAGACATCCTTTCGTCTTGGGAGATGCAAGACGAGCCTGCATTCAAGTCACTGCAGGGATATCCAGCCTTATTTCGCGTCAGGGCATCGCAGTGTCCATTCCACTTGAGGCCGCAAACTCAGGGTCCCTCTCACATACCTAGAGCTCAGAGAAGCCTCCTCTTGAGGTGCTTGTGGTAAGGTGGTATACCGCTGGAGTCGAAGCCAGGGACTAACCTCTCATCTCGAGTTGATTCTTGGTCCACGGAGCTCTTTCGTGTTGCTACAGTGACCTCAGGATCCCTCTAGCCTTGAAACAGTGTTCTTGGGGTTTCTCTGGAGTGCCATCAAGGAAATCAAGGCTCCTTTCATGTGTGATGTGCAACACGGAATTGCACTGCACGCAGTGCAGGGGAATCGGGCCTCATCTCGCGGCGAGGGGGAAGTCTCATGGTGTTTCTCTAGTTGCGGCGGGAACCTGGGGTATATTCTCGAGTTACGACGGGGATGGCCCTTCCACACTCGTGTTTGTTCAGCGACGGCAGGACTCCTGCCTAGTTGCGAGGGAAAACTCGGGATTCTCCTCGAGGCTTGGCAGGGCAATTGGGACGCCTCTCCAGCTGAGGCGGGAGACCAAGGGTCCCTTTCCACGTGCCACAGGAATCCTGGGACTCCTATCAAGTTTCACGAGGAGTCAGGCATCGTCTCCTTTGGAGGCACTGATCTCCGCGTACCTCTGGAGTTTTCAAAGAATGTGAGGCCTCCGGTCGCGATGAGGTGGGGAACTAGGTATTTCTCTGTGGTCTCCACAGGGGATTCAGACATCCTTTCATCTTGGGAGATGCAAGACGAGCCTGCATTCAAGTCACTGCAGGGATATCCGGCCTTATTTCGCTTCAAGGCATCGCAGTGTCCATTCCACTTGAGGCCGCAAACTCAGGGTCCCTTTCACTTACCTAGAGCTGAGAGAAGCCTCCTCTTGAGGTGCTTGTGGTAAGGTGGTATTCCTCTGGAGTCGAAGCCAGGGACTAACCTCTCATCTCGAGTTGATTTTTGGTCCACGGAGCTCTTTCGTGTTGCTACAGTGACCTCAGGATCCCTGTAGACTTGAAACAGTGTTCTTGGGGTTTCTCTGGAGTGCCACCAAGGAAATCAAGGCTCCTTTCATGTGTGATGTGCAACACGGAATTGCTCTGCACGCAGTGCAAGGGAATCGGGCCTCATCTCGCAGCGAGGGGGAAGTCTCATGGTTTTTCTCGAGTTGCGGCGGGAACCTGGGGTATATTCTCGAGTTAAGACGGGGATGGTACCTCCACCCACGTGTTTGTTCAGCGACTTCAGGACTCCTGCCTAGTTGCGAGGGACAACTCGGGATTCTCCTCGAGGCTTGGCAGGGCAATTGGGACGCCTCTCCAGGTGAGGCGGGAGACCAAGGGTCCCTTTCCACGTGCCACAGGAATCCTGGGACTCCTATCAAGTTTCACGAGGAGTCAGGCATCGTCTCCTTTGGAGGCACTGATCTCCGCGTACCTCTGGAGTTTTCAAAGGATGTGAGGCCTCCGGTCGCGATGAGGTGGGGAACTAGGTCTTTCTCTGTGGTCTCCACAGGGGATTCAGACATCCTTTCGTCTTGGGAGATGCAAGACGAGCCTGCATTCATGTCACTGCAGGGATATCCGGCCTTCTTTCGCGACAGGGCATCGCAGTGTCCATTTCACTTGAGGCCGCAAACTCAGGGTCCCTCTCACATACCTAGAGCTGAGAGAATCCTCCTCTTGAGGTGCTTGTGGTAAGGTGGTATTCCTCTGGAGTCGAATCCAGGGACTAACCTCTCATCTCGAGTTGATTCTTGGTCCACGGAGCTCTTTCGTGTTGCTACAGTGACCTCAGGATCCCTCTAGCCTTGAAACAGTGTTCTTGGGGTTTCTCTGGAGTGCCATCAAGGAAATCAAGGATTCTTTCATGTGTGATGTGCAACACGGAATTGCTCTGCACGCAGTGCAGGGGAATCGGGCCTCATCTCGCGGCGAGGGGGAAGTCTCATGGTTTTTCTCGAGTTGCGGCGGGAACCTGGGGTATATTCTCGAGTTACGACGGGGATGGCCCTTCCACACACGTGTTTGTTCAGCGACGGCAGGACTCCTGCCTAGTTGCGAGGGACCACTCGGGATTCTCCTCGAGGCTTGGCAGGGCAATTGGGACGCCTCTCCAGCTGAGGCGGGAGACCAAGGGTCCCTTTCCACGTGCCACAGGAATCCTGGGACTCCTATCAAGTTTCACGAGGAGTCAGGCATCGTCTCCTTTGGAGGCACTGATCTCCGCGTACCTCTGGAGTTTTCAAAGGATGTGAGGCCTCCGGTCACGATGAGGTGGGGAACTAGGTCTTTCTCTGTGGTCTCCACAGGGGATTCAGACATCCTTTCGTCTTGGGAGATGCAAGACGAGCCTGCATTCAAGTCCCTGCAGGGATATCCGGCCTTATTTCACGTCAGTGCATCGCGGTGTCCATTCCACTTGAGGCCGCAAAATCAGGGTCCCTCTCACATACCTAGAGCTGAGAGAAGCCTCCTCTTGAGGTGCTTGTGGTAAGGTGGTATTCCTCTGGAGTCGAAGCCAGGGACTAACCTCTCATCTCGAGTTGATTTTTGGTCCACGGAGCTCTTTCCTGTTGCTACAGTGACCTCAGGATCCCTCTAGCCTTGAAACAGTGTTCTTTGGTTTTCTCTGGAGTGCCATCAAGGAAATCAAGGCTCCTTTCATGTGTGATGTGCAACACGGAATTGCTCTGCACGCAGTGCAGGGGAATCGGGCCTCATCCCGCGGCGAGTGGGAAGTCTCATGGTTTTTCTCCAATTGCGGTGGGAACCTGGGGTATATTCTCGAGTTACAACGGGGATGGCCCTTCCACACACGTGTTTGTTCAGCGACGTCAGGACTCCTGCCTAGTTGCGAGGGACAATTCGGGATTCTCCTCGAGGCTTGGCAGGGCAATTGGGACGCCTCTCCAGCTGAGGCGGGAGACCAAGGGTCCCTTTCCACGTGCCACAGGAATCCTGGGACTGCTATCAAGTTTCATGAGGAGTCAGGCATCGTTTCCTTTGGAGGCACTGATCTCCGCGTTCCTCTGGGGTTTTCAAAGGATGTGAGGCCTCCGGTCGCGATGAGATGGGAAACTAGGTCTTTCTCTGTGGTCTCCACAGGGGATTCAGACATCCTTTCGTTTTGGGAGATGCAAGACGAGCCTGCATTCAAGTCACTGCTGGGATATCCGGCCTTATTTCGAGTCAGGGCATCGCGGTGTCCATTCCACTTGAGGCCGCAAACTCAGGGTCCCTCTCACATAGCTAGAGCTGAGAGAAGCCTCCTCTTGAGGTGCTTGTGGTAAGGTGATATTCCTCTCGAGTCGAACCCAGGGACTAACCTCTCATCTCGAGTTGATTTTTGGTCCTCGGAGCTCTTTCGTGTTGCTACAGTGACCTCAGGATCCCTCTAGCCTTGAAACAGTGTTCTTGGGGTTTCTCTGGAGTGCCACCAAGGAAATCAAGGCTCCTTTCATGTGTGATGTGCAACACGGAATTGCTCTGCACGCAGTGCAGGGGAATCGGGCGTCATCTCGCGGCGAGGGGGAAGTCTCATGGTTTTTCTCGAGTTGCGGCGGACCCTGGGGTATATTCTCGAGTTAAAACGGGGATGGTCCCTCCACCCACGTGTTTGTTCAGCGACGTCAGGACTCCTGCCTAGTTGCGAGGGACAACTCGGGATTCTCCTCGAGGCTTGGCAGGGCAATTGGGACGCCTCTCCAGCTGAGGTGGGAGACCAAGGGTCCCTTTCCACGTGCACAGGAATCCTGGGACTCCTATCAAGTTTCACGAGGAGTCAGGCATCGTCTCCTTTGGAGGTACTGATCTCCGTGTTCCTCTGAAGTTTTCAAAGGATGTGAGGCCTCCGGTCGCGATGAGGTGGGGAACTAGGTCTTTCTCTGTGGTCTCCACAGGGGATTCAGACATCCTTTCATCTTGGGAGATGCAAGACGAGCCTGCATTCAAGTCACTGCAGGGGCAGGGATATCCGGCCTTATTTCACGTCAGTGCATCGCGGTGTCCATTCCACTTGAGGCTGCAAAATCAGGGTCCCTCTCACATACCTAGAGCTGAGAGAAGCCTCCTCTTGAGGTGCTTGTGGTAAGGTGGTATTCCTCTGGAGTCGAAGCCAGGGACTAACCTCTCATCTCGAGTTGATTTTTGGTCCACGGAGCTCTTTCGTGTTGCTACAGTGACCTCAGGATCCCTCTAGCCTTGATACAGTGTTCTTGGCGTTTCTTTGGAGTGCCATCAAGGAAATCAAGGCTCCTTTCATGTGTGATGTGCAACACGGAATTGCTCTGCACGCAGTGCAGGGGAATCGGGCCTCATCCCGCGGCGAGGGGGAAGTCTCATGGTTTTTCTCGAGTTGCGGCGGGAACCTGGGTTATAATCTCGAGTTGCGACGGGAATGGCCCTTCCACACACGTGTTTGTTCAGCGATGTCAGGACTCCTGCCTAGTTTCGAGGGACAACTCGGGATTCTCCTCGAGGCTTGTCAGGGCAATTGGGACACCTCTCCAGCTGAGGCGGGAGACCAAGGTTCCCTTTCCACGTGCCACAGGAATCCTGGGACTCCTATCAAGTTTCATGAGGAGTCAGGCATCGTTTCCTTTGGAGCCACTGATCTCCGCGTTCCTCTGGGGTTTTCAAAGGATGTGAGGCCTCCGGTCGCGATGAGATGGGAAACTAGGTCTTTCTCTGTGGTCTCCACAGGGGATTCAGACATCCTTTCTTTTTGGGAGATGCAAGACGAGCCTGCATTTAAGTCACTGCAGGGATATCCGGCCTTATTTCGAGTCAGGGCATCGCGGTGTCCATTCCACTTGAGGCCGCAAACTCAGGGTCCCTCTCACATACCTAGAGCTGAGAGAAGCCTCCTCTTGAGGTGCTTGTGGTAAGGTGGTATTCCTCTGGAGTCGAAGCCAGGGACTAACCTCTCATCTCGAGTTGATTCTTCGTCCACGGAGCTCTTTCTTGTTGCTACAGTGACCTCAGGATACCTCTAGACTTGAAACAGTGTTCTTGGGGTTTCTCCGGAGTGCCACCAAGGAAATCAAGGCTCCTTTCATGTGTGATGTGCCACACGGAATTGCTCTGCACGCAGTGCAGGGGAATCGGGCCTCATCTCTCGGCGAGGGGGAAGTCTCATGGTTTTTCTCGAGTTGAGGCGGGAACCTGGGGTATATTGTCGAGTTACGACGGGGATGGCCCTTCCACACACGTGTTTGTTCAGCGATGTCAGGACTCCTGCCTAGTTGCGAGGGACAACTCGGGATTCTCCTCGAGGCTTGGCAGGGCAATTGGGACGCCTCTCCAGCTGAGACGGGAGACCAAGTGTCCCTTTCCACGTGCCACAGGAATCCTGGGGCTCCTATCAAGTTTCACGAGGAGTCAGGCATCGTCTCCTTTGGAGGCACTGATCTCCGCGTACCTCTGGAGTTTTCAAAGGATGTGAGGCCTCCGGTCGCGATGAGTTGGGGAACTAGGTCTTTCTCTGTTGTCTCCACAGGGGATTCAGACATCCTTTCGTCTTGGGAGATGCAAGACGAGCCTGCATTCAAGTCACTGCAGGGATATCCGGCCTTATTTCACGTCAGTGCATCGCGGTGTCCATTCCACTTGAGGCCACAAAATCAGGGTCCCTCTCACATACCTAGAGCTGAGAGAAGCCTCCTCTTGAGGTGCTTGTGGTAAGGTGGTATTCCTCTGGAGTCGAAGCCAGGGACTAACCTCTCATCTCGAGCTGATTTTTGGTCCACGGAGCTCTTTCGTGATGCTACAGTGACCTCAGGATCCCTCTTGCCTTGAAACAGTGTTCTTGGGTTTTCTCTGGAGTGCCATCAAGGAAATCAAGGCTCCTTTCATGTGTGATGTGCAACACGGAATTGCTCTGCACGCAGTGCAGGGGAATCGGGCCTCATCCCGCGGCGAGGGGGAAGTCTCATGGTTTTTCTCCAGTTGCGGCGGGAACCTGGGGTATATTCTCGAGTTACGACGGGGATGGCCCTTCCACACACGTGTTTGTTCAGCCACGTCAGGACTCCTGCCTAGTTGCGAGGGACAACTCGGGATTCTCCTCGAGGCTTGGCAGGGCAATTGGGACGCCTCTCCAGCTGAGGTGGGAGACCAAGTGTCCCTTTCCACGTGCCACAGGAATCCTGGGACTCCTATCAGGTTTCATGAGGAGTCAGGCATCGTTTCCTTTGGAGGCACTGATCTCCGCGTTCTTCTGGGGTTTTCAAAGGATGTGAGGCCTCCGGTCGCGATGAGATGGGAAACTAGGTCTTTCTCTGTGATCTCCACAGGGGATTCAGACATCCTTTCGTTTTGGGAGATGCAAGACGAGCTTGCATTTAAGTCACTGCAGGGATATCCGGCCTTATTTCGAGTCAGGGCATCGCGGTGTCCATTCCACTTGAGGCCGCAAACTCAGGGTCCCTCTCACATACCTAGAGCTGAGAGAAGCCTCCTCTTGAGGTGCTTGTGGTAAGGTGGTATTCCTCTGGAGTCGAAGCCAGGGACTAACCTCTCATCTCGAGTTGATTTTTGGTCCACGGAGCTCTTTCGTGTTGCTCCAGTGACCTCAGGATCCCTCTAGACTTGAAACAGTGTTCTTGGGGTTTCTCCGGAGTGCCACCAAGAAATCAAGGCTCCTTTCATGTGTGATGTGCAACACGGAATTGCTCTGCACACAGTGCAGGGGAATTGGGCCTCATCTCACGGCGAGGGGGAAGTCTCATGGTTTTTCTCGAGTTGCGGCGGGAACCTGGGGTATATTCTCGAGTTAAAACGGGGATGGCCCTTCCACACACGTGCTTGTTCAGCGACGGCAGGACTCCTGCCTAGTTGCGAGGGACAACTCGGGATTCTCCTCGAGGCTTGGCAGGGCAATTGGGACGCCACTCCAGCTGAGGCGGGAGACCAAGGGTCCCTTTCCACGTGCCACAGGAATCCTGGGACTCCTATCAAGTTTCACGAGGAGTCAGGCATCGTCTCCTTTGGAGGCACTGATCTCCGTGTACCTCTGGAGTTTTCAAAGGATGTGAGCTCTTCGGTCGCGATGAGGTGGGGAACTAGGTCTTTCTCTGTGGTCTACACAGGGGATTCAGACATCCTTTCGTCTTGGGAGATGCAAGACGAGCCTGCATTCAAGTCACTGCAGGGATATCCGGCCTTATTTCGCGTCAGGGCATCGCAGTGTCCATTCCACTTGAGGCCGCAAACTCAGGGTCACTCTCACATACCTAGAGCTGAGAGAAGCCTCCTCTTGAGGTGCTTGTGGTAAGGTGGTATTCCTCTGGAGTCGAAGCCAGGGACTAACCTCTCATCTCGAGTTGATTTTTGGTCCACGGATCTCTTTCGTGCTGCAACAGTGACCTTAGGATCGCTCTAACCTTGAAACAGTGTTCTTGGGGTTTCTCTGGAGTGCCATCAAGGAAATCAAGGGTCCTTTCATGTGTGATGTGCAACATGGAATTGCTCTGCACGCAGTGCAGGGGAATCGGGCCTCATCTCGCGGCGAGGGGGAAGTCTCATGGTTTTTCTCAAGTTGCGGCAGGAACCTGGGGTATATTCTCGAGTTAAGACGGGGATGTCCCTTCCACACACGTGTTTGTTCAGCGACGTCAGGACTCCTGCCTAGTTGCGAGGGACAACTCAGGATTCTCCTCGAGGCTTGGCAGGGCAATTGGGACGCCTCTCCAGCTGAGGCGGGAGACCAAGGGTCCCGTTCCACGTGCCACAGGAATCCTGGGACTCCTATCAAGTTTCACGAGGAGTCAGGCATCGGCTCCTTTGGAAGCACTGATCTCCGCGTCCCTCTGGAGTTTTCAAAGGATGTGAGGCCTCCGGTCGCGATGAGGTGGTGAACTAGGTCTTTCTCCGTGGTCTCCACAGGGGATTCAGACATCCTTTCTTCTTCGGAGATGCAAGACGAGCCTGCATTCAAGTCACTGCAGGGATATCCCGCCTTATTTCGAATCAGGGCATCGCAATGTCCATTCCAATTCAGGCCGCAAACTAAGGGTCCCTCTCGCATACATAGAGCTGAGAGAAGCCTCCTCTTGAGGTGCTTGTGGTAAGGTGGTATTCCTCTGCAGTCGAAACCATGGACTAACCTCTCATCTCGGAGTTCATTTTTGGTCCACAGAGCTCTTTTTTGTTGCCTCAAGGACCTCAGGATCCTTCTAGCCTTGAAACAGTGTCTTTTGGGTTTCTCTGGAGTGCCATCAAGGAAATCAAGGCTCCTTTCATGTGTGATGTGCAACACGGAATTGCTGTGCACGCAGGGCAGGGGAATCGTGCCTCATCTCGCGGCGAGGGGGAAGTCTCATGGTTTTTCTCGAGTTGCGGCGGAACCTGGGGTATATTCTCGAGTTTCGACGGGGATGGCCCTTCCACCCACGTGTTTGTTCAGCGACGTCAGGACTCCTGCCTAGTTGCAAGGGACAACTCGGGATTCTCCTCGAGGCTTGGCAGGGCAATTGGGACGCCTCTCCAGCTGAGGCGCGAGAACAAGTGTCGCCTTCCACGTGCCACAGGAATGCTGGGACTCCTATCAAGTTTGACGAGGAGTCAGGCATTGGCTCCTTTGGAGGCACTGATCTCCGCATACCTCTGGAGTTTTCAAAGGATGTGAGGCCTCCGGTCGCGATGAGGTGGGGAACTAGGTCGTTTTCTGTGGTCTCCACAGGGGATTCAGACATCCTTTCGTCTTGGGAGATGTAAGACGAGCCTGCAGTCAAGTCACTGCAGGGATATCCGGCCTTATCTCGAGTCAGGGCATCGCGGTGTCCATTCCACTTGGGGCCGCAAACTCAGAGTCCCTCTCACATATCTCGAGCTGAGCGAAGCCTCCTCTTGAGGTGCTTGTGGTAAGGTGGTATTCCTCTGGAGTCGAAGTCAGGGACTAGCCTCTCATCTCGAGTTGATTTTTGGTCCACGGAGCTCTTTCGTGTTGCTACAGTGACCTCAGCATCCCTCTAGCCTTGAAACAGTGTTCTTGGGGTTTCTCTGGAGTGTCATCAAGGAAATCAAGGCTCCTTTCATGTTTGATGTGCTACACGGAATTTCTCCGCATGCAGTGCAGGGGAATCGGGCCTCATCTCACGGCGAGGGGGAAGTCTCATGGTTTTTCTCGAGTTTCGGCGAGAACCTGTGGTATATTCTCGAGTTACAACGGGGATGGCCCTTTCACCCACGTGTTTCTTCAGCGACGTCAGGACTCCTGCCTAGTTGCAAGGGACAGCTTGGGATTCTCTTCGAGGCTTGGCAGGGCAAGTGGAAGGCCTCTCCAGCTGAGGCGGGAGACCAAGGATCCCTATCCACGTGCCACAGGAATCCTGGGACTCCTATCAATTTTAACAGTAGTCAGGCACCGTCTCCTTTGGAGGCACTGATCTCTGCGTACCTCTGGAGTTTTCAAAGGATGTGAGGCCTCCGGTCGTGATGAGGTGGGGAACTAGGTCTTTCTCTGTCGTCTCCACAGGGGTTTCAGATATCCTTTCGTTTGGGAGATGCAAGACGAGCCTGCATTCAAGTCACTGCAGGGATATCCGGCCTTATTTCGAGTCAGGGCATCGCGGAGTCCATTCCACTTGAGGCCGCAAACTCAGGGTCCCTCTCACATAGCTAGAGCTGAGAGAAGCCTCCTCTTGAGGTGCTTGTGGTAAGGTGGTATGCCTCTGGAGTCGAAGCCAGGGACTAACCTCTCATCTCGAGGTGATTTTTGGTCCACGGAGCTCTTTCTTGTTGCTACAGTGACCTCAGGATCCCTCTAGCCTTGAAACAGTGTTCTTGGGGTTTCTCTGGAGTGCCATCAAGGAAATCAAGGCTCCTTTCATGTGTGATGTGCAACACGGAATTGCTCTACATGCAGGGCAGGGGAATCGGGCCTCATCTCGCGGCGAGGGGGTAGTCTCATGGTTTTTCTCGAGTTGCGGCAGGAACCTGGGGTATATTCTCTAGGTTCAACGGGGATGGCCCTTCCACCCACGTGTTTGTTCAGTGACGTCAGGACTCCTGCCTAGTTGCGAGGGACAACTCGGTAATCTCCTCGAGGCTTGGCAGGGCAATTGTGACGCCTCTCCAGCTGAGGCGGGAGACCAAGGGTCCCTTTCAATGTGCCACAGGAATCCTGGGACTCCTATCAAGTTTCACGAGGAGTCAGGCATCGTCTCCTTTGGAGGCACTGATCTCCGCGTACCTCTGGAATTTTCAAAGGATGTGAGGCCTCTGGTCGCGATGAGGTGGGGAAGCAGGTTTCCTTGTGGTCTCCACAGAGGATTCAGACATCCTTTCGTCTTGGGAGATGCAAGACGAGCCTGCATTCAAGTCACTGCAGGGATATTCAGCCTTATTTCGAGTCAGGGCATCGTGGTCTCCATTCCACTTGAGGCCGCAAACTCAGGGTCCCTCTCACATACCTAGAGCTGAGAGAAGCCTCCTCTTGAGGTGCTTGTGGTAAGGTGGTATTCCTCTGGAGTCGAAGCCAGGGACTAACCTCTCATCTCGAGTTGATTTTTGGTCCACGGAGCTCTTTCGTGTTGCAACAGTGATCTCAGGATCCCTCTACCTTGAAACAGTGTTCTTGGGGTTTCTCTGGAGTGCCATCAAGGAAATCAAGGCTCCTTTGATGTGTGATGTGCAAGACGGAATTGCTCTGCACGCAGTGCAGGGGAATCGGGCCTCATCTCGTGGCGAGTGGGAAGTCTCATGGTTTTTCTCGAGTTGCGGCGGGAACCTGGGGTATATTCTCGAGTTACGACGGGGATGGCCCTTCCACCCACGTGTTTGTTCAGCGACGGCAGGACTCCTGCCTAGTTGCGAGGGACAACTCGGGAATCTCCTCGAGGCTTGGCAGGGCAATTGGGACACCTCTCCACCTGAGGCGGTAGACCAAGGGTCCCTTTCCATGTGCCACAGGAATCCTGGGACTCCTATCAAGTTTCATGAGGAGTCAGGCATCGTCTCCTTTGGAGGCACTGATCTCCGCGTACCTCTGGAGTTTTCAAAGGATGTGAGGCCTCCGGTCGCGATGAGGTGGGGAAGTAGGTTTCCTTGTGGTCTCCACAGAGGATTCAGACACCCTTTCGTCTTGGGAGATGCAAGACGAGCCTGCATTCAAGTCACTGCAGGGATATTCGGCCTTATTCGAGTCAGGGCATCGCGGTCTCCATTCCACTTGAGGCCGCAAACTCAGGGTCCCTCTCACGTACCTAGAGCTGAGAGAAGCCTGCTCTTGAGGTGCTTGTGGTAAGGTGGTATTCCTCTGGAGTCGAAGCCAGGGACTAACCTCTCATCTCGAGTTGATTCTTGGTTCACGGAGATCTTTCGTGTTGCTACAGTGACCTCAGGATCCCTCTAGCCTTGAAACAGTGTTCTTGGGGTTTCTCTGGAGTGCCATCAAGGAAATCAAGGCTCCTTTCATGTGTGATGTGCAACACGGAATTGCTCTGCACGCAGTGCAGGGGAATCGGGCCTCATTTTGCGGCGAGGGGGAAGTCTCATAGTTTTTCTCGAGTTGCGGCGGGAACCTAGGGTATATTCTCGAGTTACGACGGGGATGGCCCTTCCACACAGGTGCTTGTTCAGCGACGTCAGGACTCCTGCCTAGTTGCGAGGGACAACTCGGGATTCTCCTCGAGGCTTGGCAGGGCAATTGGAACGACTCTCCAGCTGAGGGGGGAGACCAAGGGTCCCTTTCCACGTGCCACAGGAATCCTGGGACTCCTATCAGGTTTCACGAGGAGTCAGGCATCGTCTCCTTTGGAGGCACTGATCTCCGCGTACCTCTGGAGTTTTCAAAGGATGTGAGGCCTCCGGTCGCGATGAGGTGGGGAACTAGTTCTTTTTCTGTGGTCTCCACAGGGGATTCAGACATCCTTTCGTCTTGGGAGATGCAAGACGAGCCTGCATTCAAGTCACTGCAGGGATATCCGGCCTTATTTCGAGTCAGGGCATCGCGGTGTCCATTCCACTTGAGGCCGCAAACTCAGGGTCCCTCTCACATACCTAGAGCTGAGAGAAGCCTCCTCTTGAGGTGCTTCTGGTAAGGTGATATTCTTCTGGAGTCGAAGCCAGGGACTAACCTCTCATCTCGAGTTGATTCTTGGTCCACGGAGCTCTTTCGTGTTGCTACAGTGACTTCAGTTTCCCTCTAGCCTTGAAACAGTGTTCTTGGGGTTTCTCTGGAGTGCCATCAAGGAAATCAAGGCTCCTTTCATGTGTGATGTGCAAGACGGAATTGCTCTGCACGCAGTGCAGGGGAATCGGGCCTCATCTCGCGGCGAGGGGGAAGTCTCATGGTTTTTCTCGAGTTGCGGCGGGAACCTGGGGTATATTATCGAGTTACGACGGGGATGGCCCTTCCACCCACGTGTTTGTTCAGCGAAGGCAGGACTCCTGCCTAGTTGCGAGGGACAACTCGGGATTCTCCTCGAGGCTTGACAGGGCAATTGGGACGCCTCTCCAGCTGAGGCGGGAGACCAAGTGTCCCTTTCCACGTGCCACAGGAATCCTGGGACTCCTATCAAGTTTCACGAGGAGTCAGGCATCGTCTCCTTTGGAGGCACTGATCTCCGTGTACCTCTGTAGTTTTCAAAGGATGTGAGGCCTCCGGTCGCGATGAAGTGGGGAAGTAGGTCTTTCTCTGTGGTCTCCACATGGGATTCAGTCATCCTTTCATCTTGGGAGATGCAAGACGAGACTACATTCAAGTCACTGCAGGGATATCCGGCCTTATATCGAGTCAGGGCATCGCGGTGTCCATTCCACTTGAGGCCGCAAACTCAGGGTCCCTCTCACATACCTAGAGCTGAGAGAAGCCTCCTCTTGAGGTGCTTGTGGTAAGGTGGTATTCCTCTGGAGTCGAAGCCAGGGACTAACCTCTCATCTCGAGTTGATTCTTGGTCCACGGAGATCTTTCGTGTTGCTACAGTGACCTCAGGATCCCTCTAGCCTTGAAACAGTGTTCTTGGGGTTTTTCTGGAGTGCCATCAAGGAAATCAAGGCTCCTTTCATGTGTGATGTGCAACACGGAATTGCTCTGCACGCAGTGCAGGGGAATCGGGCGTCATCTCGCGGCGAGGGGGAAGTCTCATGCTTTTTCTCGAGTTGCGGCGGGAACCTGGGGTATATTCTCGAGTTACGACGGGGATGGCCCTTCCACCCACGTGTTTGTTCAGCGAAGGCAGGACTCCTGCCTAGTTGCGAGGGACAACTCGGGATTCTCCTCGAGGCTTGGCAGGGCAATTGGGACGCCTCTCCAGCTGAGGCGGGAGACCAAGGGTCCCTTTCCACGTGCCACAGGAATCCTGGGACTCCTATCAAGTTTCACGTGGAGTCAGGCATCATCTCCTTTGGAGGCACGGATCTCCGCGTACCTCTTGAGTTTTCAAAAGATCTGAGGCCTCCGGTCGCGATGAGGTGGGGAAGTAGGTCTTTCTCTGTGGTCTCCACTGGGGATTCAGACATCCTTTCATCTTGGGAGATGCAAGACGAGCCTGCATTCAAGTCACTGCAGGGATATCCGGCCTTATATCGAGTCAGGGCATCGCGGTGTCCATTCCACTTGAGGCCGCACAATCAGGGTCCCTCTCACATACCTAGAGCTGAGATAAGCCTGCTCTTGAGGTGCTTGTGGTAAGGTGGTATCCCTCTGGAGTCGAAGCCAGGGACTAACCTCTCATCTCGAGTTGATTCTTGGTCCACGGAGATCTTTCGTGTTGCTACAGTGACCTCAGTTTCCCTCTAGCCTTGAAACAGTGTTCTTGGGTTTTCTCTGGAGTGCCATCAAGGAAATCAAGGCTCCTTTCATGTGTGATGTGCAACAGGGAATTGCTCTGCACGAAGTGCACGGTATCGGGCCTCATTTTTCGGCGAGGGGGAAGTCTCATGGTTTTTCTCGTGTTGCTGTATGAACCTGGGGTATATTCTCGAGTTACGACGGGGATGGCCCTTCCACCCACGTGTTTGTTCAGCGACGTCAGGACTCCTGCCTAGTTACGAGGGACAACTCGGGATTCGCCTCGAGGCTTGGCAGGGCAATTGGGATGCCTCTCCAGCTGAGACGGGAGACCAAGGGTCCCTTTCCACGTGCCACAGGAATCCTGGGACTCCTATCAAGTTTAACGAGGAGTCAGGCATCGTCTCCTTTGGAGGCACTGATCTCCGCGTACCTCTGGAGTTTTCAAAGGATGTGAGGCCTCCGGTCGCGATGATGTGGGGAAGTAGGTTTCCTTGTGGTCTGCACAGAGGATTCAGACATCCTTTCGTCTTGGGAGATGCAAGACGAGCCTGCATTCAAGTCACTGCAGGGATATTCGGCCTTATTTCGAGTCAGGGCATCGGGGTCTCCATTCCACTTGAGGCCGCAAACTCAGGGTCCCTCTGACATACCTAGAGCTGAGATAAGCCTGCTCTTGAGGTGCTTGTGGTACGGTGGTATTCCTCTGGAGTCGAAGCCAGGGACTAACCTCTCATCTCGAGTTGATTTTTGGTCCACGGAGCTCTTTCGTGTTGCTACAGTGACCTCAGGATCCCTCTCGCCTTGAAACAGTGTTCTTGGGGTTTCTCTGGAGTGCCATCAAGGAAATCAAGGCTCCTTTCATGTGTGATGTGCAACACGGAATTGCTCTGCACGCAGTGCAGGGGAATCGGGCCTCATCTCGCGGCGAGGGGGAAGTCTCATGGTTTTTCGCGAGTTGCGGCGGGAACCTGGGGTATATTCTCGAGTTACGACGGGGATGGCCGTTACACACACGTGTTTGTTCAGCGACGTAAGGACTCCTGCCTAGTTGCGAGGGACAACTCGGGATTCTCCTCGAGGCTTGACAGGGCAATTGGGACGCCTCTCTAGCTGAGGCGGGAGACCAAGGGTCCCTTTCCCCGTGCCACAGGAATCCTGGGACTCCTATCAATTTTCACGAGAAGTCAGGCATCGTCTCCTTTGGAGGCACTGATCTCCGCGTACCTCTGGGGTTTTCAAAGAATGTGAGGCCTCCGGTCGCGATGAGGTGGGGAACTAGTTGTTTTTCTGTGGTCTCCACAGGGGATTCAGACATCCTTTCGTCTTGGGAGATGCAAGACGAGCCTGCATTCAAGTCACTGCAGGGATATCCGGCCTTATTTCGAGTCAGGGCATCGCGGTGTCCATTCCACTTGAGGCCGCAACTCAGGGTCCCTCTCACATACCTAGAGCTGAGAGAAGCCTCCTCTTGAGGTGCTTGTGGTAAGGTGGTATTCCTCTGGAGTCGAAGCCAGGGACTAACCTCTCATCTCGAGTTGATTCTTGGTCCACGGAGATCTTTCGTGTTGCTACAGTGACCTCAGTTTCCCTCTAGCCTTGAAACAGTGTTCTTGGGTTTTCTCTGGAGTGCCATCAAGGAAATCAAGGCTCCTTTCATGTGTGATGTGCAACAGGGAATTGCTCTGCACGAAGTGCACGGTATCGGGCCTCATTTTTCGGCGAGGGGGAAGTCTCATGGTTTTTCTCGTGTTGCTGTATGAACCTGGGGTATATTCTCGAGTTACGACGGGGATGGCCCTTCCACCCACGTGTTTGTTCAGCGACGTCAGGACTCCTGCCTAGTTACGAGGGACAACTCGGGATTCGCCTCGAGGCTTGGCAGGGCAATTGGGATGCCTCTCCAGCTGAGATGGAGACCAAGGGTCCCTTTCCACGTGCCACAGGAATCCTGGGACTCCTATCAAGTTTCACGAGGAGTCAGGCATCGTCTCCTTTGGAGGCACTGATCTCCGCGTACCTCTGGGGTTTTCAAAGGATGTGAGGCCTCCGGTCGCGATGATGTGGGGAAGTAGGTTTCCTTGTGGTCTGCACAGAGGATTCAGACATCCTTTCGTCTTGGGAGATGCAAGACGAGCCTGCATTCAAGTCACTGCAGGGATATTCGGCCTTATTTCGAGTCAGGGCATCGCGGTCTCCATTCCACTTGAGGCCGCAAACTCAGGGTCCCTCTGACATACCTAGAGCTGAGCTAAGCCTGCTCTTGAGGTGCTTGTGGTAAGGTGGTATTCCTCTGGAGTCGAAGCCAGGGACTAACCTCTCATCTCGAGTTGATTTTTGGTCCACGGAGCTCTTTCGTGTTGCTACAGTGACCTCAGGATCCCTCTAGCCTTGAAACAGTGTTCTTGGGGTTTCTCTGGAGTGCCATCAAGGGAATCAAGGCTCCTTTCATGTGTGATGTGCAACACGGAATTGCTCTGCACGCAGTGCAGGGGAATCGGGCCTCATCTCGCGGCGAGGGGGAAGTCTCATGGTTTTTCGCGAGTTGCGTCGGGAACCTGGGGTATATTCTCGAGTTACGACGGGGATGGCCGTTACACACACGTGTTTGTTCAGCGACGTAAGGACTCCTGCCTAGTTGCGAGGGACAACTCGGGATTCTCCTCGAGGCTTGGCAGGGCAATTGGGACGCCTCTCTAGCTGAGGCGGGAGACCAAGGGTCCCTTTCCCCGTGCCACAGGAATCCTGGGACTCCTATCAATTTTCACGAGCAGTCAGGCATCGTCTCCTTTGGAGGCACTGATCTCCGCGTACCTCTGGAGTTTTCAAAGAATGTGAGGCCTCCGGTCGCGATGAGGTGGGGAACTAGTTCTTTTTCTGTGGTCTCCACAGGGGATTCAGACATCCTTTCGTCTTGGGAGATGCAAGACGAGCCTGCATTCAAGTCACTGCAGGGATATCCGGCCTTATTTCGAGTCAGGGCATCGCGGTGTCCATTCCACTTGAGGCCGCAAATCAGGGTCCCTCTCACATACCTAGAGCTGAGAGAAGCCTCCTCTTGAGGTGCTTCTGGGAAGGTGATATTCTTCTGGAGTCGAAGCCAGGGACTAACCTCTCATCTCGAGTTGATTCTTGGTCCACGGAGCTCTTTCGTGTTGCTACAGTGACCTCAGTTTCCCTCTAGCCTTGAAACAGTGTTCTTGGGTTTTCTCTGGAGTGCCATCAAGGAAATCAAGGCTCCTTTCATGTGTGATGTGCAAGACGGAATTGCTCTGCACGCAGTGCAGGGGAATCGGGCCTCATCTCGCGGCGAGGGGGAAGTCTCATGGTTTTTCTCGAGTTGCGGCGGGAACCTGGGGTATATTATCGAGTTACGACGGGGATGGCCCTTCCACACACGTGCTTGTTCAGCGACGGCAGGACTCCTGCCTAGTTGCGAGGGACAACTCGGGATTCTCCTCGAGGCTTGGCAGGGCAATTGGGACGCCTCTCCAGCTGAGGCGGGAGACCAAGGGTCCCTTTCCACGTGTCACAAGAATCCTGGGACTCCTATCAAGTTTCACGAGGAGTCAGGCATCGTCTCCTTTGGAGGCACTGATCTCCGTGTACCTCTGTAGTTTTCAAAGGATGTGAGGCCTCCGGTCGCGATGAAGTGGGGAAGTAGGTCTTTCTCTGTGGTCTCCACATGGGATTCAGTCATCCTTTCATCTTAGGAGATGCAAGACGAGTCTGCATTCAAGTCACTGCAGGGATATCCGGCCTTATATCGAGTCAGGGCATCGCGGTGTCCATTCCACTTGAGGCCGCAACTCAGGGTCCCTCTCACATACCTAGAGCTGAGAGAAGCCTCCTCTTGAGGTGCTTGTGGTAAGGTGGTATCCCTCTGGAGTCGAAGCCAGGGACTAACCTCTCATCTCGAGTTGATTCTTGGTCCACGGAGATCTTTCGTGTTGCTACAGTGACCTCAGGATCACTCTAGCCTTGAAACAGTGTTCTTGGGTTTTCTCTGGAGTGCCATCAAGGAAATCAAGGCTCCTTTCATGTGTGATGTGCAACAGGGAATTGCTCTGCACGAAGTGCACGGTATCGGGCCTCATTTTTCGGCGAGGGGGAAGTCTCATGGTTTTTCTCGTGTTGCTGTATGAACCTGGGGTATATTCTCGAGTTACGACGGGGATGGCCCTTCCACCCACGTGTTTGTTCAGCGACGTCAGGACTCCTGCCTAGTTACGAGGGACAACTCGGGATTCGCCTCGAGGCTTGGCAGGGCAATTGGGATGCCTCTCCAGCTGAGACGGGAGACCAAGGGTCCCTTTCCACGTGCCACAGGAATCCTGGGACTCCTATCAAGTTTAACGAGGAGTCAGGCATCGTCTCCTTTGGAGGCACTGATCTCCGCGTACCTCTGGAGTTTTCAAAGGATGTGAGGCCTCCGGTCGCGAGGATGTGGGGAAGTAGGTTTCCTTGTGGTCTGCACAGAGGATTCAGACATCCTTTCGTCTTGGGAGATGCAAGACGAGCCTGCATTCAAGTCACTGCAGGGATATTCGGCCTTATTTCGAGTCAGGGCATCGCGGTCTCCATTCCACTTGAGGCCGCAAACTCAGGGTCCCTCTGACATACCTAGAGCTGAGATAAGCCTGCTCTTGAGGTGCTTGTGGTAAGGTGGTATTCCTCTGGAGTCGAAGCCAGGGACTAACCTCTCATCTCGAGTTGATTTTTGGTCCACGGAGCTCTTTCGTGTTGCTGCAGTGACCTCAGGATCCCTCTAGCCTTGAAACAGTGTTCTTGGGGTTTCTCTGGAGTGCCATCAAGGAAATCAAGGCTCCTTTCATGTGTGATGTGCAACACGGAATTGCTCTGCACGCAGTGCAGGGGAATCGGGCCTCATCTCGCGGCGAGGGGGAAGTCTCATGGTTTTTCTCGAGTTGCGGCGGGAACCTGGGGTATATTCTCGAGTTACGACGGGGATGGCCGTTACACACACGTGTTTGTTCAGCGACGTAAGGACTCCTGCCTAGTTGCGAGGGACAACTCGGGATTCTCCTCGAGGCTTGGCAGGGCAATTGGGACGCCTCTCTAGCTGAGGCGGGAGACCAAGAGTCCCTTTCCCCGTGCCACAGGAATCCTGGGACTCCTATCAATTTTCACGAGCAGTCAGGCATCGTCTCCTTTGGAGGCACTGATCTCCGCGTACCTCTGGAGTTTTCAAAGAATGTGAGGCCTCCGGTCGCGATGAGGTGGGGAACTAGTTCTTTTTCTGTGGTCTCCACAGGGGATTCAGACATCCTTTCGTCTTGGGAGATGCAAGACGAGCCTGCATTCAAGTCACTGCAGGGATATTCGGCCTTATTTCGAGTCAGGGCATCGCGGTCTCCATTCCACTTGAGGCCGCAAACTCAGGGTCCCTCTGACATACCTAGAGCTGAGAGAAGCCTCCTCTTGAGGTGCTTGTGGTAAGGTGGTATCCCTCTGGAGTCGAAGCCAGGGACTAACCTCTCATCTCGAGTTGATTCTTGGTCCACGGAGATCTTTCGTGTTGCTACAGTGACCTCAGTTTCCCTCTAGCCTTGAAACAGTGTTCTTGGGTTTTCTCTGGAGTGCCATCAAGGAAATCAAGGCTCCTTTCATGTGTGATGTGCAACAGGGAATTGCTCTGCACGAAGTGCACGGTATCGGGCCTCATTTTTCGGTGAGGGGGAAGTCTCATGGTTTTTCGTGTTGCTGTATGAACCTGGGGTATATTCTCGAGTTACGACGGGGATGGCCCTTCCACCCACGCGTTTGTTCAGCGACGTCAGGACTCCTGCCTAGTTACGAGGGACAACTCGGGATTCTCCTCGAGGCTTGGCAGGGCAATTGGGATGCCTCTCCAGCTGAGACGGGAGACCAAGGGTCCCTTTCCACGTGCCACAGGAATCCTGGGACTCCTATCAAGTTTAACGAGGAGTCAGGCATCGTCTCCTTTGGAGGCACTGATCTCCGCGTACCTCTGGAGTTTTCAAAGGATGTGAGGCCTCCGGTCGCGATGATGTGGGGAAGTAGGTTTCCTTGTGGTCTGCACAGAGGATTCAGACATCCTTTCGTCTTGGGAGATGCAAGACGAGCCTGCATTCAAGTCATTTCAGGGATATCTGGCCTTATTTCGAGTCAGGGCATCGCGGTGTCCATTCCACTTGAGGCCGCAAACTCAGGGTCCCTCTCACATACCTAGAGCTGAGAGAAGCCTCCTCTTGAGGTGCTTCTGGTAAGGTGATATTCTTCTGGAGTCGAAGCCAGGGACTAACCTCTCATCTCGAGTTGATTTTTGGTCCACGGAGATATTTCGTTTGGCTACAGTGACCTCAGGATCCCTCTAGCCTTGAAACAGTGTTCTTGGGGTTTTTCTGGAGTGCCATCAAGGAAATCAAGGCTCCTTTCCTGTGTGATGTGCAACACGGAATTGCTCTGCACGCAGTGCAGGGGAATCGGGCCTCATCTCGCGGCGAGGGGGAAGTCTCATGCTTTTTCTCGAGTTGCGGCGGGAACCTGGGGTATATTCTCGAGTTACGACGGGGATGGCCCTTCCACACACGTGTTTGTTCAGCGAAGGCAGGACTCCTGCCTAGTTGCGAGGGACAACTCGGGATTCTCCTCGAGGCTTGGCAGGGCAATTGGGACGCCTCTCCAGCTGAGGCGGGAGACCAAGGGTCCCTTTCCACGTGCCACAGGAATCCTGGGACTCCTATCAAGTTTCACGTGGAGTCAGGCATCATCTCCTTTGGAGGCACTGATCTCCGCGTACCTCTTGAGTTTTCAAAAGATCTGAGGCCTCCGGTCGCGATGAGGTGGGGAAGTAGGTCTTTCTCTGTGGTCTCCACAGGGGATTCAGACATCCTTTCATCTTGGGAGATGCAAGACGAGCCTGCATTCAAGTCACTGCAGGGATATCCGGCCTTATATCGAGTCAGGGCATCGCGGTGTCCATTCCACTTGAGGCCGCAAAATCAGGGTCCCTCTCACATACCTAGACCTGAGAGAAGCCTCCTCTTGAGGTGCTTGTGGTAAGGTGGTATCCCTCTGGAGTCGAAGCCAGGGACTAACCTCTCATCTCGAGTTGATTTTTGGGCCACGGAGCTCTTTCGTGTTGCTACAGTGACCTCAGGATCCCTCTAGCCTTGAAACACTGTTCTTGGGGTTTCGCTGGAGTGCCATCAAGGAAATAAAGGCTCCTTTCGTGTGTGATGTGCAACACGGAATTGCTCTGCACGCAGTGCAGGGGAATCGGGCCTCATATCGCGGCGAGGGGGAAGTCTCATGGTTTTTCTCGAGTTGCGTCGGGAACCTGGGGTATATTCTCGAGTTACGACGGGGATGGCCCTTCCACACACGTGCTTGTTCAGCGACGTCAGGACTCCTGCCTAGTTGCGAGGGACAACTCGGGATTCTCCTCGAAGCTTGGCAGGGCAATTGGGACACCTCTCCAGCTGAGGGGGGAGACCAAGTGTCCCTTTCCACGTGCCACAGGAATCCTGGGACTCCTATCAAGTTTCACGAGGAGTCTGGCATCGTCTCCTTTGGAGGCACTGATCTCCGCGTACCTCTGGAGTTTTCAAAGGATGTGAGGCCTCCGGTCGCGATGAGGTGGGGAACTAGTTCTTTTTCTGTGGTCTCCACAGGGGAGTCAGACATCCTTTCGTCTTGGGAGATGTAAGACGAGCCTGCATTCAAGTCACTGCAGGGATATCCGGCCTTATTTTGCGTCAGGGCATCGCGGTGTCCACTCCACTTGAGGCCGCAAACTCAGGGTCCCTCTCACATACCTAGAGCTGAGAGAAGCCTCCTCTTGAGGTGCTTGTGGTAAGGTGGTATTCCTCTGGAGTCGAAGCCAGGGACTAACCTCTCATCTCGAGTTGATTTTTGGTCCACGGAGCTCTTTCGTGTTGCTACAGTGACCTCAGTTTCCCTCTAGCCTTGAAACAGTGTTCTTGGGGATTCTCTGGAGTGCCATCAAGGAAATCAAGGCTCCTTTCATGTGTGATGTGCAACAGGGAATTGCTCTGCACGCAGTGCAGGGTATCGGGCCTCATTTTGCGGCGAGGGGGAAATCTCATGGCTTTTCTCGAGTTGCTGTGGGAACCTGGGGTATATTCTCGAGTTAGGACGGGGATGGCCCTTCCACCCACGTGTTTGTTCAGCGACGTGAGGACTCCTGCCTAGTTGCGAGGGACAACTTGGGATTCTCCTCGAGGTTTGGCAGGGCAATTGCGATGCCTCTCCAGCTGAGGTGGGAGACGAAGTGTCCCTTTCCACGTGCCACAGGAATCCTGGGACTCCTATCAAGTTTCACGAGGAGTCAGGCATCGTCTCCTTTGGAGGCACTGATCTCCGCGTACCTCTGGAGTTTTCAAAGGATGTGAGGCCTCCGGTCGCGATGAGGTGGGGAACTAGGTCTTTCTCTGTGGTCTCCACAGGGGATTCAGACATCCTTTCGTCTTGGGAGATGCAAGACGAGCCTGCATTGAAGTCACTGCAAGGATATCCAGCCTTATTTCGAGTCAGGGCATCACGGGGTCCATTGCACTTGAGGCCGCAAACTCAGGGTCCCTCTCACATACATAGAGCTGAGAGAAGCCTCCTCTTGAGGTGCTTGTGGTAAGGTGGTATTCCTCTGGAGTCGAAGCCAGGGACTAACCTCTCATCTCGAGTTGATTTTTGGTCCACGGAGCTCTTTTTGTGGCTACAGTGACCTCAGGATCCTTCTAGCCTTGAAACAGTGTTCTTGGGGTTTCTCTGGAGTGCCATCAAGGAAAATAAGGCTCCTTTCATGTGTGATGTGCAACACGGAATTATTCTGCATGCAGTGCAGGGGAATCAGGCCTCATTTTGCGGCGAGGGGGAAGTCTCATGGTTTTTCTCGAGTTGCGGCGGGAACCTGGGGTATATTCTCGAGTTACGACGGGGATGTCCCTTCCACCCGCTTGTTTGTTCAGCCATGTCAGGACTCCTGCCTAGTTGCGAGGGACAACTCGGGATTCTCCTCGAGGCTTGGCAGGGCAATTGGGACGCCTCTCCAGCTGAGGCGGGAGACCAAGGGTCCCTTTCCCCGTGCCACAGGAATCCTGGGACTCCTATCAATTTTCACGAGGAGTCAGGCATCGTCTCCTTTGGAAGCACTGATCTCCGCGTACCTCTGGAGTTTTCAAAGGATGTGAGGCCTCCGGTCGCGATGAGGTGGGGAAGTAGGTCTTTCTCTGTGGTCTCCACAGGTGATTCAGACATCCTTTCATCAAGGGAGATGCAAGACGAGCCTGCATTCAAGTCACTGCAGGAATATCCGGCCTTATTTCGAGTCAGAGCATCGCGGTGTCCATTCCAGTTGAAGCCGCTAACTAAGGGTCCCTCTCACATACCTAGAGCTGAGAGAAGCCTCCTCTTGAGGTGCTTGTGGTAAGGTAGTATTCCTCTGGAGTCGAAGCCAGGGACTAACCTCTCATCTCGAGTTGATTTTTGGTCCAGGGAGCTCTTTCGTGTTGCTACAGTGTCCTCAGGATCCCTCTAGCCTTTAAACAGTGTTCTTGGGGTTTCTCTGGAGTGCCATCAAGGAAATCAAGGCTCCTTTCATGTGTGATGTGCAACACTGAATTGCTCTGCACGCAGTGCAGGGGAATTGGGCCTCATCTCGCGGCGAGGGGGAAGTCTCATGGTTTTTCTCGAGTTGCGGCGGGAACCTGGGGTATATTCTCTAGTTACAACGGGGATGGCCCTTCTACCCACGTGTTTGTTCAGCCACGTCAGGACTCCTGCCTAGTTGCGAGGGACAACTCGGGATTCTCCTCGAGGCTTGGCAGGGCAATTGGGACGCCTCTTAGGTGAGGCGGGAGACCAAGTGTCCCTTTCCATGTGCCACAGGAATCCTGGGACTCCTATCAAGTTTCACGAGGAGTCAGGCATCGTCTCCTTTGGAGGCACTGATCTCCGCGTACCTCTGGAGTTTTCAAAGAATGTGAGGCCTCCGGTCGCGATGAGGTGGGGAACTAGTTCTTTTTCTGTGGTCTCCACAGGGGAGTCACACATCCTTTCGTCTTGGGAGATGTAAGACGAGCCTGCATTCAAGTCACTGCAGGGATATCCAGCCTTATTTCGAGTCAGGGCATCGCGGTGTCCATTCCAGTTGAGGCCGCAAACTCAGGGTCCCTCTCACATACCTAGAGCTGAGAGAAGCCTCCTCTTGAGGTGCTTCTGGTAAGTTGATATTCCTCTGGAGTCGAAGCCAGGGACTAACCTCTCATCTCGAGTTGATTTTTGGTCCACGGAGCTCTTTTGTGTGGCTACAGTGATCTCAGGATCCCTCTAGCCTTGAAACAGTGTTCTTGGGGTTTTTCTGGAGTGCCTTCAAGGAAATCAAGGCTTCTTTCATGTGTGATGTGCAACACGGAATTGCTCTGCATGCAGTGCAGGGGAATCGGGCCTCATTTTGCAGCGAGGGGGAAGTCTCATGCTTTTTCTCGAGTTGCGGCGGGAACCTGGGGTATATTCTCGAGTTACGACGGGGATGGCCCTTCCACACACGTGTTTGTTCAGCGACGTCAAGACTCCTGCCTAGTTGCGAGCGACAACTCGGAATTCTCCTCGAGGCTTGGCAGGGCAATTGGGACGCCTCTCCAGCTGAGGCGGGAGACCAAGGGTCCCTTTCCCCGTGCCACAGGAATCCTGGGACTCCTATCAAGATTCACGAGGAGTCAGGCATCGTCTCCTTTGGAGGCACTGATCTCCGCGTACCTCTGGAGTTTTCAAAGAATGTGAGGTCTCCGGTCGCGATGAGGTGGGGAACTAGTTCTTTTTCTGTGGTCTCCACAGGGGAGTCACACATCCTTTCGTCTTGGGAGATGCAAGACGAGCCTGCATTCAAGTCACTGCAGGGATATCCGGCCTTATTTCGAGTCAGGGCATCGCGGTGTCCATTCCACTTGAGGCCCCAAATCAGGGTCCCTCTCACATACCTAGAGCTGAGAGAAGCCTCCTCTTGAGGTGCTTCTGGTAAGTTGATATTCCTCTGGAGTCGAAGCCAGGGACTAACCTCTCATCTCGAGTTGATTTTTGGTCCACGGAGCTCTTTCGTGTGGCTACAGTGATCTCAGGATCCCTCTAGCCTTGAAACAGTGTTCTTGGGGTTTTTCTGGAGTGCCATCAAGGAAATCAAGGCTTCTTTCATGTGTGATGTGCAACACGGAATTGCTCTGCACGCAGTGCAGGGGAATCGGGCCTCATTTTGCAGCGAGGGGGAAGTCTCATGCTTTTTCTCGAGTTGCGGCGGGAACCTGGGGTATATTCTCGAGTTACGACGGGGATGGCCCTTCCACACACGTGTTTGTTCAGCGACGTCAAGACTCCTGCCTAGTTGCGAGGGACAACTCGGGATTCTCCTCGAGGCTTGGCAGGGCAATTGGGACGCCTCTCCAGCTGAGGCGGGAGACCAAGGGTCCCTTTCCACGTGCCACAGGAATCCTGGGACTCCTATCAAGTTTCACGAGGAGTCAGGCATCGTCTCCTTTGGAGGCACTGATCTCCGCGTACCTCTGGAGTTTTCAAAGGATGTGAGGCCTCCGGTCGCGATGAGGTGGGGAACTAGGTCTTTTTCTATGCTCTCCACAGGGGATTCAGACATCCTTTCGTCTTGGGAGATGCAAGACGAGCCTGTATTCAAGTCACTGCAAGGATATCCGGCCTTATTTCGAGTCAGGGCATCACGGTGTCCATTCCACTTGAGGCGGCAAACTTAGGGTCCCTCTCAGATACATAGAGCTGAGAGAAGCCTCCTCTTCAGGTGCTTGTGGTAAGGTGGTATTCCTCTGGAGTCGAAGCCAGGGACTAACCTCTCATCTCGAGTTGATTTTTGGTCCACGGAGCTCTTTAGTGTGGCTACAGTGACCTCAGGATCCCTCTAGCCTTGGAACAGTGTTCTTGTGGTTTCCCTGGAGTGCCATCAAGGAAATCAAGGCTCCTTTCATGTGTGATGTGCAACACGGAATTGCTCTGCATGCAGAGCAGGGGAATCGGGCCTCATCTCGCGGCAAGGGGGAAGTCTCATGGTGTTTCTTGAGTTGCTGCGGGAACCTGGGGTATATTCTCGATTTACGACGGGGATGGCCCTTCCACCCACGTGTTTTTTCAGCCATGTCAGGACTCCTGCCTAGTTGCGAGGGACAACTCGTAATTCTCCTCGAGGCTTGGCAGGGCAATTGGGACGCCTCTCCAGCTGAGGCGGGAGACCAAGAGTCCCTTTCCACGTGCCACAGGAATCCTGGGACTCCCATCAAGTTTCACGAGGAGTCAGGCATCGTCTCCTTTGGAGGCACTGATCTCCACGTTCCTCTTGAGTTTTCAAAAGATCTGAGGCCTCCGGTCGTGATGAGGTGGGGAAGTAGGTCTTTCTATGTGGTCTCCACAGGGGATTCAAACATCCTTTCATCTTGGGAGATGCAAGACGAGCCTGCATTCAAGTGACTGCAGGGATATCCGGCCTTATATCGAGTCAGGGCATCGCGTTGTCCATTCCACTTGAGGCCGCAAAATCAGGGTCCCTCTCACATACCTAGAGCTGAGAGAAGCCTCCTTTTGAGGTGCTTGTGGTAAGGTGGTATTCCTCTGGAGTTGAAGCCAGGGACGAACCTCTCATCTCGAGTTGATTCTTGGTCCGTGGAGCTCTTTCGTGTTGCTACAGTGACTTCAGTTTCCCTCTAGCCTTGAAACAGTGTTCTTGGGGTATCTCTGGAGTGCCATCAAGGAAATCAAGGCTCCTTTCATGTGTGATGTGCAACAGGGAATTGCTCTGCACGCAGTGCAGGGTATCGGGCCTCATTTTGCGGCGAGGGGGAAGTCTCATGGTTTTTCTCGAGTTGCTGTGGGAACCTGGGGTATATTCTCGAGTTACGACGGGGATGGCCCTTCCACCCACGTGTTTGTTCAGCGACGTCAGGACTGCTGCCTAGTTGCGAGGGACAACTCGGGATTCTCCTCGAGGCTTGGCAGGGCAATTGGGATGCCTCTCCAGGTGAGGCGGGAGACCAAGGGTCCCTTTCCACGTGCCACAGGAATCCTGGGACTCCTATCAAGTTTCACGAGGAGTCAGGCATCGTCTCCTTTGGAGGCACTGATCTCCGCGTACCTCTGGAGTTTTCAAAGGATGTGAGGCCTCCGGTCGCGATGAGGTGGGGAACTAGGTCTTTCTCTGTGGTCTCCACAGGTGATTCAGACATCCTTTCATCAAGGGAGATGCAAGACGAGCCTGCATTCAAGTCACTGCAGGAATATCCGGCCTTATTTCGAGTCAGGGCATCGCAGTGTCCATTCCAATTGAGGCCGCAAACTAAGGGTCCCTCTCACATACCTAGAGCTGAGAGAAGCCTCCGCTTGAGGTGCTTGTGGTAAGGTGGTATTCCTCTGGAGTCGAAGCCAGGGACTAACCCCTCATCTCGAGTTGATTTTTGGTCCACGGAGCTCTTTCCTGTTGCTACAAGTGACCTCAGGATCCCTCTAGCCTTGAAACAGTGTTCTTGGTGTTTCTCTGCAGTGCCGTCAAGGATATAAAGGCTCCTTTCATGTTTGATGTACAACACGGAATTGCGCTGCACGCAGTGGAGGGGAATCGGGCCTCATCTCGCGGCGAGGGGGAAGTCTCATGGTTTTTCTCGAGTTGCGGCGGGGACCTGGGATATATTCTCGAGTTACGACGGGGATGGCCCTTCCACACACGTGGTTGTTCAGCGACATCAGAACTCCTGCCTAGTTGCGAGGGACAACACGGGATTCTCCTCGAGGCTTGGCAGGGCAATTGGGACACCTCTCCAGCTGAGGGGGGAGACCAAGGGTAACTTTCCACGTGCCACAGGAATCCTGGGACTCCTATCAAGTTTCACGAGGAGTCAGGCATCGTCTCCTTTGGAGGCACTGATCTCCGTGTACCTCTGGAGTTTCCAAAGGATGTGAGGCCTCTGGTCGTGATGAGGTGGGTAACTAGGTCTTTCTCTGTGGTCTCCACAGGGGATTCAGACATCCTTTCATCTTGGGAGATGCAAAACGAGCCTGCATTTAAGTCACTGCAGGGATATCCGGCCTTATTTCGAGTCAGGGCATCGCGGTGTCCATTCCACTTGAGGCCGCAAACTCAGGGTCCCTCTCACATACCTAGAGCTGAGAGAAGCCTCCTATTGAGGTGCTTGTGGTAAGGTGGTATTCCTCTGGAGTCGAAGCCAGGGACTAACCTCTCATGTCGAGTTGATTTTTGGTCCACGGAACTCTTTCGTGTTGCTGCAGTAACCTCAGGATCCCTCTAGTCTTGAAACAGTGTTCTTGGTGTTTCTCTGGAGTGCCATCAAGGAAATCAAGGCTCCTTTCATGTGTGATGTGCAACACGGAATTGCTCTGCACGCAGTGCAGTGGAATCGGGCCTCATCTCGCGGCGAGGGGGAAGTCTCATGGTTTTTCTCGAGTTGCGGCGGGAACCTGGGGTATATTCTCGAGTTACGACGGGGATGGCCCTTCCACACACGTGTTTGTTCAGCGAAGGCAGGACTCCTGCCTAGTTGCGAGGGACAACTCGGGATTCTCTTCGAGGCTTGGCAGGGCAATTGGGACGGCTCTCCAGCTGAGGCGGGAGACCAAGGGTCCCTTTCCACGTTCCACAGGATTCATGGGACTCCTATCAAGTTTCACGAGGAGTCAGGCATCGTTTCCTTTGGAGGCACTGATCTCCGTGTACCTCTGGAGTTTTCAAAGGATGTGAGGCCTCTGGTCGTGATCAGGTGGGGAACTAGGTCTTTCTCTGTTGTCTCCACAGGGGATTCAGACATCCTTTCATCTTGGGAGATGCAGAACGAGCCTGCATTTAAGTCACTGCAGGGATATCCGGCCTTATTTCGAGTCAGGGCATCGCGGTGTCCATTCCACTAGAGGCCGCAAAATCAGGGTCCCTCTCACATACCTAGAGCTGAGAGAAGTCTCCTCTAGAGGTGCTTGTGGTAAGGTGGTATTCCTCTGGAGTCGAAGCCAGGGACTAACGGCTCATCTCGAGTTGATTCTTGGTCCACGGAGCTCTTTCGTGTTGCTACAGTGACCTCAGGATCCCTCGAGGCTTGAAACAGTGTCCTTGGGGTTTCTCTGGAGTGCCATCAGGGAAATCAAGGCTCCTTTCATGTGTGATGTGCAACACGCAATTGCTGTGCACGCAGTGCAGGGGAATCGGGCCTCATTTTGCAGCGAGGGGGAAGTCTCATGCTTTTTCTCGAGTTGCGGCGGGAACCTGGGGTATATTCTCGAGTTACGACGGGGATGGCCCTTCCACACACGTGTTTGTTCAGCGACGTCAAGACTCCTGCCTAGTTGCGAGGGACAACTCGGGATTCTCCTCGAGGCTTGGCAGGGCAATTGGGACGCCTCTCCAGCTGAGGCGGGAGACCAAGGGTCCCTTTCCACGTGCCACAGGAATCCTGGGACTCCTATCAAGTTTCACGAGGAGTCAGGCATCGTCTCCTTTGGAGGCACTGATCTCCGCGTACCTCTGGAGTTTTCAAAGGATGTGAGGCCTCCGGTCGCGATGAGGTGGGGAACTAGGTCTTTTTCTATGCTCTCCACAGGGGATTCAGACATCCTTTCGTCTTGGGAGATGCAAGACGAGCCTGCATTCAAGTCACTGCAAGGATATCCGGCCTTATTTCGAGTCAGGGCATCACGGTGTCCATTCCACTTGAGGCGGCAAACTCAGGGTCCCTCTCAGATACATAGAGCTGAGAGAAGCCTCCTCTTGAGGTGCTTGTGGTAAGGTGGTATTCCTCTGGAGTCGAAGCCAGGGACTAACCTCTCATCTCGAGTTGATTTTTGGTCCACGGAGCTCTTTAGTGTGGCTACAGTGACCTCAGGATCCCTCTAGCCTTGGAACAGTGTTCTTGTGGTTTCCCTGGAGTGCCATCAAGGAAATCAAGGCTCCTTTCATGTGTGATGTGCAACACGGAATTGCTCTGCATGCAGAGCAGGGGAATCGGGCCTCATCTCGCGGCAAGGGGGAAGTCTCATGGTTTTTCTTGAGTTGCTGCGGGAACCTGGGGTATATTCTCGATTTACGACGGGGATGGCCCTTCCACCCACGTGTTTTTTCAGCCATGTCAGGACTCCTGCCTAGTTGCGAGGGACAACTCGTAATTCTCCTCGAGGCTTGGCAGGGCAATTGGGACGCCTCTCCAGCTGAGGCGGGAGACCAAGAGTCCCTTTCCACGTGCCACAGGAATCCTGGGACTCCCATCAAGTTTCACGAGGAGTCAGGCATCGTCTCCTTTGGAGGCACTGATCTCCACGTTCCTCTTGAGTTTTCAAAAGATCTGAGGCCTCCGGTCGTGATGAGGTGGGGAAGTAGGTCTTTCTATGTGGTCTCCACAGGGGATTCAAACATCCTTTCATCTTGGGAGATGCAAGACGAGCCTGCATTCAAGTGACTGCAGGGATATCCGGCCTTATATCGAGTCAGGGCATCGCGTTGTCCATTCCACTTGAGGCCGCAAAATCAGGGTCCCTCTCACATACCTAGAGCTGAGAGAAGCCTCCTTTTGAGGTGCTTGTGGTAAGGTGGTATTCCTCTGGAGTTGAAGCCAGGGACGAACCTCTCATCTCGAGTTGATTCTTGGTCCGTGGAGCTCTTTCGTGTTGCTACAGTGACTTCAGTTTCCCTCTAGCCTTGAAACAGTGTTCTTGGGGTATCTCTGGAGTGCCATCAAGGAAATCAAGGCTCCTTTCATGTGTGATGTGCAACAGGGAATTGCTCTGCACGCAGTGCAGGGTATCGGGCCTCATTTTGCGGCGAGGGGGAAGTCTCATGGTTTTTCTCGAGTTGCTGTGGGAACCTGGGGTATATTCTCGAGTTACGACGGGGATGGCCCTTCCACCCACGTGTTTGTTCAGCGACGTCAGGACTGCTGCCTAGTTGCGAGGGACAACTCGGGATTCTCCTCGAGGCTTGGCAGGGCAATTGGGATGCCTCTCCAGGTGAGGCGGGAGACCAAGGGTCCCTTTCCACGTGCCACAGGAATCCTGGGACTCCTATCAAGTTTCACGAGGAGTCAGGCATCGTCTCCTTTGGAGGCACTGATCTCCGCGTACCTCTGGAGTTTTCAAAGGATGTGAGGCCTCCGGTCGCGATGAGGTGGGGAACTAGGTCTTTCTCTGTGGTCTCCACAGGTGATTCAGACATCCTTTCATCAAGGGAGATGCAAGACGAGCCTGCATTCAAGTCACTGCAGGAATATCCGGCCTTATTTCGAGTCAGGGCATCGCAGTGTCCATTCCAATTGAGGCCGCAAACTAAGGGTCCCTCTCACATACCTAGAGCTGAGAGAAGCCTCCGCTTGAGGTGCTTGTGGTAAGGTGGTATTCCTCTGGAGTCGAAGCCAGGGACTAACCCCTCATCTCGAGTTGATTTTTGGTCCATGGAGCTCTTTCCTGTTGCTACAAGTGACCTCAGGATCCCTCTAGCCTTGAAACAGTGTTCTTGGTGTTTCTCTGCAGTGCCGTCAAGGATATAAAGGCTCCTTTCATGTTTGATGTACAACACGGAATTGCGCTGCACGCAGTGGAGGGGAATCGGGCCTCATCTCGCGGCGAGGGGGAAGTCTCATGGTTTTTCTCGAGTTGCGGCGGGGACCTGGGATATATTCTCGAGTTACGACGGGGATGGCCCTTCCACACACGTGGTTGTTCAGCGACATCAGAACTCCTGCCTAGTTGCGAGGGACAACACGGGATTCTCCTCGAGGCTTGGCAGGGCAATTGGGACACCTCTCCAGCTGAGGGGGGAGACCAAGGGTAACTTTCCACGTGCCACAGGAATCCTGGGACTCCTATCAAGTTTCACGAGGAGTCAGGCATCGTCTCCTTTGGAGGCACTGATCTCCGTGTACCTCTGGAGTTTCCAAAGGATGTGAGGCCTCTGGTCGTGATGAGGTGGGTAACTAGGTCTTTCTCTGTGGTCTCCACAGGGGATTCAGACATCCTTTCATCTTGGGAGATGCAAAACGAGCCTGCATTTAAGTCACTGCAGGGATATCCGGCCTTATTTCGAGTCAGGGCATCGCGGTGTCCATTCCACTTGAGGCCGCAAACTCAGGGTCCCTCTCACATACCTAGAGCTGAGAGAAGCCTCCTATTGAGGTGCTTGTGGTAAGGTGGTATTCCTCTGGAGTCGAAGCCAGGGACTAACCTCTCATGTCGAGTTGATTTTTGGTCCACGGAACTCTTTCGTGTTGTTGCAGTAACCTCAGGATCCCTCTAGTCTTGAAACAGTGTTCTTGGTGTTTCTCTGGAGTGCCATCAAGGAAATCAAGGCTCCTTTCATGTGTGATGTGCAACACGGAATTGCTCTGCACGCAGTGCAGTGGAATCGGGCCTCATCTCGCGGCGAGGGGGAAGTCTCATGGTTTTTCTCGAGTTGCGGCGGGAACCTGGGGTATATTCTCGAGTTACGACGGGGATGGCCCTTCCACACACGTGTTTGTTCAGCGAAGGCAGGACTCCTGCCTAGTTGCGAGGGACAACTCGGGATTCTCTTCGAGGCTTGGCAGGGCAATTGGGACGGCTCTCCAGCTGAGGCGGGAGACCAAGGGTCCCTTTCCACGTTCCACAGGATTCCTGGGACTCCTATCAAGTTTCACGAGGAGTCAGGCATCGTTTCCTTTGGAGGCACTGATCTCCGTGTACCTCTGGAGTTTTCAAAGGATGTGAGGCCTCTGGTCGTGATCAGGTGGGGAACTAGGTCTTTCTCTGTTGTCTCCACAGGGGATTCAGACATCCTTTCATCTTGGGAGATGCAAAACGAGCCTGCATTTAAGTCACTGCAGGGATATCCGGCCTTATTTCGAGTCAGGGCATCGCGGTGTCCATTCCACTTGAGGCCGCAAAATCAGAGTCCCTCTCACATACCTAGAGCTGAGAGAAGTCTCCTCTAGAGGTGCTTGTGGTAAGGTGGTATTCCTCTGGAGTCGAAGCCAGGGACTAACGGCTCATCTCGAGTTGATTCTTGGTCCACGGAGCTCTTTCGTGTTGCTACAGTGACCTCAGGATCCCTCGAGGCTTGAAACAGTGTCCTTGGGGTTTCTCTGGAGTGCCATCAGGGAAATCAAGGCTCCTTTCATGTGTGATTTGCAACAAGGAATTGCTCTGCACGCAGTGCAGGGGAATCGGGCCTCATCTCGCGGCGAGGGGGAAGTCTCATGGTTTTTCTCGAGTTGCGGCGGGAACCTGGGGTATATTATCGAGTTACGACGGGATGGCCCTTCCACCCACGTGTTTGTTCAGCGACGGCAGGACTCCTGCCTAGTTGCGAGGGACAACTCGGGATTCTCCTCGAGGCTTGGCAGGGCAATTGGGACGCCTCTCCAGCTGAGGCGGGAGACCAAGGGTCCCTTTCCACGTGCCACAGGAATCCTGGGACTCCTATCAAGTTTCACGAGGAGTCAGGCATCGTCTCCTTTGGAGGCACTGATCTCCGCGTACCTCTGGAGTTTTCAAAGAATGTGAGGCCTCCGGTCGCGATGAGGTGGGGAACTAGTTCTTTTTCTGTGGTCTTCACAGGGGATTCAGACATCCTTTCGTCTTGGGAGATGCAAGACGAGCCTGCATTCAAGTCACTGCAGGGATATCCGGCCTTATTTCGAGTCAGGGCATCGCGGTGTCCATTCCACTTGAGGCCGCAAATCAGGGTCCCTCTCACATACCTAGAGCTGAGAGAAGCCTCCTCTTGAGGTGCTTCTGGTAAGGTGATATTCTTCTGGAGTCGAAGCCAGGGACTAACCTCTCATCTCGAGTTGATTTTTGGTCCACGGAGCTTTTTCTTGTTGCGACAGTGACCTCAGGATCCCTCTCGCCTTGAAACAGTGTTCTTGGGGTTTCTCTGGAGTGCCATCAAGGAAATCAAGGCTCCTTTCATGTGTGATGTGCAACACGGAATTTCTCTGCACGCAGTGTAGGGGAATCGGGCCTCATCTCGCGGCGAGGGGGAAGTCTCATGGTTTTTCTCGAGTTGCGGCGGGAACCTGGGGTATATTCTCGAGTTACGACGGGGATGGCCCTTCCACCCACGTGTTTGTTCAGCGACGTCAGGACTCCTGCCTAGTTGCGAGGGACAACTCGGGATTGTCCTCGAGGCTTGGCAGGGCAATTGGGACGCCTCTCCAGCTGAGGCGGTAGACCAAGGGTCCGTTTCCACGTGCCACAGGAATCCTGGGACTCCTATCAAGCTTCACGAGGAGTCAGGCATCGTCTCCTTTGGAGGCACTGATCTCCGCGTACCTCTGGAGTTTTCAAAGGAAGTGAGCCCTCCGGTCGCGATGAAGTGGGGAACTATGTCTTTCTCTGTGGTCTCCACAGGGGATTCAGACATCCTTTCGTCTTGGGAGATGCAAAATGAGCCTGCATTTAAGTCACTGCAGGGATATCCGGCCTTATTTTGAGTCAGGGCATCGCGGTGTCCATTCCACTTGAGGCCGCAAACTCAGGGTCTCTCTCACATAGCTAGAGCTGAGAGAAGCCTCCTCTTGAGGTGCTTGTGGTAAGGTGGTATTCCTCTGGAGTCGAAGCCATGGACTAACCTCTCATCTCGAGTTGATTTTTGGTCCACGGAGCTCTTTCGTGTTGCTACAGTGACATCAGGATCCCTCTAGCCTTGAAACAGTGTTCTTGGGGTTTCTCTGGAGTGCCATCAAGGAAATCAAGGATCCTTTCATGTCTGATGTGCAACAAGGAATTGTTCTGCACGCAGTGTAGGGGAATCGTGCCTCATATCGCGGCGAGTGGGAAGTCTCATGGTTTTTCTCGAGTTGCGGCGGGAACCTGGGGTATATTCTCGAGTTACGACGGGGATGGCCCTTACACACACGTGTTTGTTCAGCCGCGTCAGGACTCCTGCCTAGTTCCGAGGGACAACTCGGGATTCTCCTCGAGGCTTGGCAGGGCAATTGGGACGCCTCTCCAGCTGAGGCGGGAGACCAAGATTCCCTTTCCCTGTGCCACAGGAATCCTGGGACTCCTATCAATTTTCACGAGGAGTCAGGCATCGTCTCCTTTGGAGGCACTGATCTCCACGTACCTCTGGAGTTTTCAAAGGATGTGAGGCCTCCGGTCGCGATGAGGTGAGGAACTAGTTCTTTTTCTGTGGTCTCCACAGGGGATTCAGACATCCTTTCGTCTTGGGAGATGCAAGACGAGCCTGCATTCAAGACACTGCAGGGATATCCGGCCTTATTTCGAGTCAGGGCATCGCGTCTCCATTCCACTTGAGGCCGCAAATCAGGGTCCCTCTCACATACCTAGAGCTGAGAGAAGCCTCCTCTTGAGGTGCTTCTGGTAAGGTGATATTCTTCTGGAGTCGAAGCCATTGACTAACCTCTCATCTCGAGTTGATTTTTGGTCCACGGAGCTCTTTCGTGTGGCTACAGTGACCTGAGGATCCCTCTAGCCTTGAAACAGTGTTCTTGGGGTTTTTCTGGAGTGCCATCAAGGAAATCAAGGCTCCTTTCATGTGTGATGTGCAACACGGAATTGCTCTGCACGCAGTGCAGGGGAATCGGGCCTCATCGCACGGCGAGGGGGAAGTCTCATGCTTTTTCTCGAGTTGCGGCGGGAACCTGGGGTATATTCTCGAGTTAAGACGGGGATGGCCCTTCCAGCCACGTGTTTGTTCAGCGACGTCAGGACTCCTGCCTAGTTGCGAGGGACAACTCGGGATTCTCCTGGGGGCTTGGCAGGGCAATTGGGACGCCTTTCCAGCTGAGGCGGTAGACCAAGGGTCCCTTTCCAGGTGCCACAGGAATCTTGGGACTCATATCAAGTTTGACGAGGAGTCAGGCATCGTCTCCTTTGGAGGCACTGATCTCCGCGTACCTCTGGAGTTTTCAAAGGATGTGAGCCCTCCGGTCGCGATGAAGTGGGGAACTATGTCTTTCTCTGTGGTCTCCACAGGGGATTCAGACATCCTTTCGTCTTGGGAGATGCAAAACGAGGCTGCATTTAAGTCACTGCAGGGAAATCCGGCCTTATTTCGCGTCAGGGCATCGCAGTGTCCATTCCACTTGAGGCCGCAAAATCAGGGTCCCTCTCACATACCTAGAGCTGAGAGAAGCCTCCTCTTGAGGTGCTTGTGGTAAGGTGGTATTCCTCTGGAGTCGAAGCCAGGGACTAACCTCTCATCTCGAGTTGATTTTTGGTCCACGGAGCTCTTTCTTGTTGCTACAGTGACATCAGGATCCCTCTAGCCTTGAAACAGTGTTCTTGGGGTTTGTCTAGAGTGCCATCAAGGAAATTAAGGCTCCTTTCATGTGTGATTTGCAACAAGGAATTGCTCTGCACGCAGTGCAGGGGAATCGGGCCTCATCTCGCGGCGAGGGGGAAGTCTCATGGTTTTTCTCGAGTTGCGGCGGGAACCTGGGGTATGTTCTCGAGTTACGACGGGGATGGCCCTTCCACCCACGTGTTTGTTCAGCGACGTCAGGACTCCTGACTAGTTGCGAGGGACAACTAGGGATTCTCCTGGGGGCTTGGCAGGGCATTTGGGACGCCTCTCCAGCTGAGGCGGTAGACCAAGGGTCCCTTTCCACGTGCCACAGGAATCTTGGGACTCCTATCAAGTTTCACGAGGAGTCAGGCATCGTCTCCTTTGGAGGCACTGATCTCCGCGTACCTCTGGAGTTTTCAAAGGATGTGAATCCTCCGGTCGCGATGAGGTGGGGAACTAGGTCTTTCTCTGTGGTCTCCACAGGGGATTCAGACATCCTTTCATCTTGGGAGATGCAAGACGAGCCTGCATTCAAGTCACTGCAGGGATATCCGGCCTTATTTCGAGTCAGGGCATCGCGGTGTCCATTCCACTTGAGGCCGAAAACTCAGGGTCCCTCTCACATAGCTAGAGCTGAGAGAAGCCTCCTCTTGAGGTGCTTGTGGTAAGGTGGTATTCCTCTGGAGTCGAAGCCAGGGACTAACCTCTCATCTTGAGTTGATTTTTGGTCCACGGAGCTCTTTCGTGTTGCTACAGTGACCTCAGGATCCCTCTCACCTTGAAACAGTGTTCTTGGGGTTTCTCTGGAGTGCCATCAAGGAAATCAAGGCTCCTTTCATGTGTGATGTGCAACACGGAATTGCTCTGCACGCAGTGCAGGGAAATCGGGCCTCATCTCGCGGCGAGGGGGAAGTCTCATGGTTTTTCTCGAGTTGCGGCGGGAACCTGGGGTATGTTCTCGAGTTACGACGGGGATGGCCCTTCCACCCACGTGTTTGTTCAGCGACGTCAGGACTCCTGCCTAGTTGCGAGGGACAACTCGGGATTCTCCTCGAGGCTTGGCAGGGCATTTGGGACGCCTCTCCAGCTGAGGCGGTAGACCAAGGGTCCCTTTCCAATGCCACAGGTATCTTGGGACTCCTATCAAGTTTCACGAGGAGTCAGGCATCGTCTCCTTTGGAGGCACTGATCTCCGCATACCTCTGGAGTTTTGAAAGGATGTGAGGCCTCCGATCGCCATGAGTTGGGGAACTAGGTCTTTCTCTGTGGTCTCCACAGGGGATTCAGACATCCTTTCGTCTTGGTAGATGCAAGACGAGCCTGCATTCAAGTCACTGCAGGGATATCCGGCCTTATTTCGAGTCAGGGCATCGCGGTGTCCATTCCACTTGAGGCCACAAACTCAGGGTCCCTCTCACATACCTAGAGCTGAGAGAAGCCTCCTCTTGAGGTGCTTGTGGTAAGGTGGTATTCCTCTGGAGTCGAAGCCAGGGACTATCCTCTCATCTCGAGTTGATTGTTGGTCCACGGAACTCTTTCGTGTTGCTACAGTGACCTCAGGATCCCTCTTGCCTTGAAACAGTGTTCTTGGGGTTTCTCTGGAGTGCCATCAAGGAAATCAAGGCTCCTTTCATGTGTGATGTGCAACACGGAATTGCTCTGCACGCAGTGCATGGGAATCGGGCCTCATATCGCGGCGAGGGGGAAGTCTCATGGTTTTTCTCGAGTTGCCGCGGGAACCTGGGGTATATTCTCGAGTTATGACGGGGATGGCCCTTCCACACACGTGCTTGTTCAGCGACGTCAGGACTCCTGCCTAGTTGCGAGGGACAACTCGGGGTTCTCCTCGAGGCTTGGCAGGGCAATTGGGACGCCTCTCCAGCTGATGCGAGAGACCAAGGGTCCCTTTCCACGTGCCACAGGAATCCTGGGACTCTTATCAAGTTTCACGAGGAGTCAGGCATCGTCTCCTTTGGAGGCACTGATCTCCGTGTACCTCTGGAGTTTTCAAAGGATGTGAGGCCTCCGGTCGCGATGAGGTGGGGAACTAGGTCTTTCTCTGTGGTCTCCACAGGGGATTTAGACATCCTTTCGTCTTGGGAGATGCAAGACGAGCCTGCATTCAAGTCACTGCAGGGATATCCGATCTTATTTCGAGTCAGGGCATCGCGGTGTCCATTCCACTGGAGGCCGCAAATTCAGGGTCCCTCTCACATACCTAGAGCTGAGAGAAGCCTCCTCTTGAGGTGCTTGTGGTAAGGTGGTATTCCTCTGGAGTCGAAGCCAGGGACTAATCTCTCATCTCGAGTTGATTTTTGGTCCACGGAGCTCTTTCGTGTTGCTACAGTGACCTCAGGATCCCTCTAGCCTTCAGACAGTGTTCTTGGGGTTTCTCTGGAGTGCCATCAAGGAAATCAAGGCTCCTTTCCTGTGTGATGTGCAACACGGAATTGCTCTGCACGCAGTGCAGGGGAATCGGGCCTCATCTCGCGGCGAGGGGGAAGTCTCATGGTTTTTCTCGAGTTGCGGCGGGAACCTGGGGTATATTCTCGAGTTACGACGGGGATGGCCCTTCCACACACGTGTTAGGTCAGCGACGGCAGGACTCCTGCCTAGTTGTGAGGGACAACTCGGGATTCTCCTCGAGGCTTTGACGGCAATTGGGATGCCTCTCCAGCTGAGGTGGGAGACCAAGGGTCCCTTTCCACGTACCACAGGAATCCTGGGACTCCTATCAAGTTTCACGAGGAGTCAGGCATCGTCTCCTATGGAGGCACTGATGTCCGCGTACCTCTGGAGTTTTCAAGGGATGTGAGGCCTCCGGTCGCGATGAGCTGGGGAACTAGGTCTTTCTCTGTGGTCTCCACAGGGGATTCAGACATCCTTTCGTCTTGGGAGATGCAAGACGAGGCTGCATTCAAGTCACTGCAGGGATATCCGGCCTTATTTCGCGTCAGGGCATCACGGTGTCCATTCCACTTGAGGCCGCAAACTCAGGGTCCCTCTCACATACCTAGAGCTGAGAGAAGCCTCCTCTTGAGGTGCTTGTGGTAAGGTGGTATTCCTCTGGAGTCGAAGCCAGGGACTAAGCTCTCATCTCGAGTTGATTTTTGGTCCACGGAGCTCTTTCGTGTTGCTACAGTGACCTCAGGATCCCTCTAGCCTTGAAACAGTGTTCTTGGGGTTTTGCTGGAATGCCGTCAAGGAAATCAAGGCTCCTTTCATATGTGATGTGCAACACGGAATTGCTCTGCACGCAGTGCAGGGGAATCGGAACTCATCTCGCGGCGAGGGGGAAGTCTCATGGTTTTTCTTGAGTAGTGGCGGGAACCTGGGGTATATTCTCGAAGTACGAAGGGGAAGGCCCATCCAACCAGGTGTTTGTTCAGCGACGTCAGGACTCCTGCCTAGTTGCGAGGGACAACTCGGGGTTCTCCTCGAGGCTTGGCAGGGCAATTGGAACGCCTCTCCAACTGAGGCGGGAGACCAAGGGTCCCTTTCCACGTGCCACAGGAATCCTGGGACTCCTATCAAGTTTCACGAGGAGTCAGGCATCGTCTCCTTTGGAGGCACTGATCTCCGCGTACCTCTGGAGTTTTCAAAGGATGTGAGGCCTCCGGTCGCGATGAGGTGGGGAACTAGGTCTTTCTCTGTGGTCTCCACAGGGGATTCAGACATCCTTTCGTCTTGGGAGATGCAAGAGGAGCCTGCATTCAAGTCACTGCAGGGATATCCGGCCTTATTTCGACCCAGAGCATCGCGGTGTCCATTCCACTTGACGCTGCAAAATCAGGGTCCCTCTCACATACCTAGAGCTGAGAGAAGCCTCCTCTTGAGGTGCTTGTGGTAAGGTGGTATTCCTCTGGAGTCGAAGCCAGGGACTAACCTCTCATCTCGAGTTGATTTTTGGTCCACGGAGCTCTTTCGTGTTGCTAGAGTGACCTCAGGATCCTTCTAGCCTTGAAACAGTGTTCTTGGGGTTTCTCTGGAGTGCCATCAAGGAAATCAAGGCTCCTTTCATGTGTGATGTGCAACACGGAATTGCTCTGCACGCAGTGCAGGGGAATCGGGCCTCATCTCGCGGCGAGGGGGAAGTCTCATGGTTTTTCTCGAGTTGCGGCGGGAACCTGGGGTATATTCTCGAGTTACGACGGGGATGGCCCTTCCACACACGTGTTTCTTCAGCGACGTCAGGACTCCTGCCTAGTTGCGAGGGACAACTTGGGATTCTCCTCGAGGCTTGGCAGGGCAATTGGGACGCCTCTCCAGCTGAGGCGGGAGACCAAGGGTCCCTTTCCACGTGCCACAGGAATCCTGGGAATCCTATCAATTTTCACGAGGAGTCAGGCATCGTCTCCTTTGGAGGCACTGATCTCCGCGTACCTCTGGAATTTTCAAAGGATGTGAGGCCTCCGGTCGCGATGATGTGGGGAACTAGGTCTTTCTCTGTGGTCTCCACAGGGGATTCAGACATCCTTTCGTCTTGGGAGATGCAAGACGAGCCTGCATTCAAGTCACTGCAGGGATATCCGGCCTTATTTCGAGTCAGGGCATCGCGGTGTCCATTCCGCTTGAGGCCGCAAACTCAGCGTCCCTCTCACATACCTAGAGCTGAGAGAAGCCTCCTCTTGAGGTGCTTGTGGTAAGGTGGTATTCCTCTGGAGTCGAAGCCAGGGACTAACCTCTCATCTCGAGTTGATTTTTGGTCCACGGAGCTCTTTCGTGTTGCTACAGTGACCTCAGGATCCCTCTAGCCTTGAAACAGTGTTCTTGGGGTTTCTCTGGAGTGCCATCAAGGAAATCAAGGCTCCTTTCATGTGTGATGTGCAACACGGAATTGCTCTGCACGCAGTGCAGGGGAATCGGGCCTCATCTCGCGGCGAGGGGGAAGTCTCATGGTTTTTCTGGAGTTGCGGCGGGAACCGGGGGTATATTCCCGAGTTACGACGGGGATGGCCCTTCCACACACGTGTTAGTTCAGCGATGGCAGGACTCCAGCCTAGTTGCGAGGGACAACTCGGGATTCTCCTCGAGGATTGGCAGGGCAATTGGGACGCCTCTCCAGGTGAGGAGGGAGACCAAGGGTCCCTTTCCACGTGCCACAGGAATCCTGGGACTCCTATCAAGTTTCACGAGGAGTCAGGCATCGTCTCCTTTGGAGGCACTGATCTCCGCGTACCTCTGGAGTTTTCAAAGGAGGTGAGGCCTCTGGTCGCGATGAGGTGGGGAACTAGGTCTTTCTCTGTGGTCTCCACAAGGGATTCAGACATCCTTTCGTCTTGGGAGATGCAAGACGAGCCTGCATTCAAGTCACTGCAGGGATATCCGGCCATATTTCGAGTCAGGGCATCGCAGTGTCCATTCCACTTGAGGCCGCAAACTCAGGGTCCCTCTCACACACCTAGAGCTGAGAGAAGCCTCCTCTTGAGGTGCTTGTGGTAAGGTGGTATTCCTCTGGAGTCGAAGCCAGGGACTAACCTCTCATCTCGAGTTGATTCATGGTCCACGGAGCTCTTTCGTGCTGCTACAGGGACCTCTGGATCCCTCCAGCCATGAAACAGTGTTCTTGGGGTTTCTCTGGAGTGCCATCAAGGAAATCAAGGCTCCTTTCATGTGTGATGTGCAACACGGAATTGCTCTGCACGCAGTGCAGGGGAATCGGGCCTCATCTCGCGGCGAGGGGGAAGTCTCATGGTTTTTCTCCAGTTGCGGCGGGAACCTGGGGTATATTCTCGAGTTACGACGGAAATGGACCTTCTACACACGTGTTTGTTCAGCGATGGCAGGACCCTGCCTAGTTGCGAGGGACAACTCGGGATTCTCCTCGAGTCTTGGCAGGGCAATTGGGACGCCTCTCCAGCTGAGGCGGGAGACCAAGGGTCCCTTTCGATGTGCCACAGGAATCCTGGGACTCCTATCAAGTTTCACGAGGAGTCAGGCATCGTCTCCTTTGGAGGCACTGATCTCCGCGTACCTCTGGAGTTTTCAAAGGATGTGAGGCCTCCGGTCGCGATGAGGTGGGGAACTAGGTCTTTTTCTGTGGTCTCCACAGGGGATTCGGACATCCTTTCGTCTTGGGAGATGCAAGACGAGCCTGCATTCAAGTCACTGCAGGGATATCCGGCCTCATTTCGAGTCAGGGCATCGCAGTGTCCATTCCACTTGAGGCCAAAAACTCAGCACATAGCTAGAGCTGAGAGAAGCCTCCTCTTGAGGTGCTTGTGGTAAGGTGGTATTCCTCTGGAGTCGAAGCCAGGGACTAACCTCTCATCTCGAGTTGATTTTTGGTCCACGGAGCTCTTTCGTGTTGCTACAGTGACCTCAGGATCCCTCTAGCCTTGAAACAGTGTTCTTGAGGTTTCTCTGGAGTGCCATCAAGGAAATCAAGGCTCCTTTCATGTGTGATGTGCAGCACGGAATTGCTCTGCACGCAGTGCAGGATATCGGGCCTCATTTTGCGGCGAGGGGGAAGTCTAATGGTTTTTCTCGAGTTGCGGCGGGAACCTGGGGTATATTCTCGAGTTACGACGGGGATGGCCCTTCCACACACGTGTTTCTTCAGCGACGTCAGGACTCCTGCCTACTTGCGAGGGACAACTCGGGATTCTCCTCGAGGCTTGGCAGGGCAATTGGGAGGCCTCTCCAGCTGAGGCGGGAGACCAAGGGTCCCTTTCCACGTGCCACAGGAATCCTGGGACTCCTATCAAGTTTCACGAGGAGTCAGGCATCGTCTCCTTTGGAGGCACTGATTTCCTTGTACCTCTGGTGTTTTCATAGGATGTGAGGCCTCCGGTCGCGATGAGGTGGGGAACTAGGTCTTTCTCTGTGGTCTCCACAGAGGATTCAGACATCCTTTCGTCTTGGGAGATGCAAGACGAGCCTGCATTCAAGTCACTGCAGGGATATCCGGCCTTATTTCGAGTCAGGGCATTGGGGTGTCCATTCCACTTGAGGCCGCAAACTCAGGGTCCCTCTCACATACCTAGAGCTGAGAGAAGCCTCCTCTTGAGGTGCTTGTGGTAAGGTGGTATTCCTCTAGAGTCGAAGCCAGGGACTAACCTCTCATCTCGAGTTGATTTGTGGTCCACGGAGATCTTTCATGTTGCTACAGTGACCTCAGGATCCCTCTAGCCTTGAAACAATGTTCTTGGGGTTTCTCTGGAGTGCCACCAAGGAAATCAAGGCTCCTTTCATGTGTGATGTGCAACACGGAATTGCTCTGCACGCAGTGCAGGGGAATCGGGCCTCATCTCACGGCGAGGGGGAAGTCTCATGGTTTTTCTCGAGTTGCGGCCGGAACCTGGGGTATATTCTCGAGTTACGACTGGGATGCCCCTTCCACACACGTGTTTCATCAGCGACGTGAGGACTCCTGCCTAGTTGCGAGGGACAACTCGGGATTCTCCTCGACGCTTGGCAGGGCATTTGGGATGCCTCTCCAGCTGAAGCGGGAGACCAAGGGTCCCTTTCCATGTGCCACAGGAATCCTGGGACTCCTATCAAGTTTCACGAGGAGTCAGGCATCGTCTCCTTTGGAGGCACTGATCTCCGCCTACCTCTGGAGTTTTCAAAGGATGTGAGGCCTCCGGTCGCGATGAGGTGGGGAACTAGGTCTTTCTCTGTGGTCTCCACAGGGGATTCAGACATCCTTTCGTCTTAGGAGATGCAAGACGAGCCTGCATTCAAGTCACTGCATGGATATCCGGTCTTATTTCGCGTCAGGGCATCGCAGTGTCCATTCCACTTCAGGCCGCAAAATCAGGGTCCCTGTCACATACCTAGAGCTGAGAGAAGCCTCCTCTTGAGGTGCTTGTGGTAAGGTGGTATTCCTCTGGAGTCGAAGCCAGGGACTAACCTCTCATCTCGAGTTGATTCTTGGTCCACGGAGCTCTTTAGTGTTGCTACAGTGACCTCAGGATCCCTCTAGCCTTGAAACAGTGTTCTTGGGGTTTCTCTGGAGTGCCATCAAGGAAATCAAAGCTCCTTTCATGTGTGATGTGCAACACGGAATTGCTCTGCACGCAGTGCAGGGGAATCGGGCCTCATCTCGCGGCGAGGGGGAAGTCTCATGGTTTTTCTCGAGTTGCGGCGGGAACCTGGGGTATATTCTCGAGTTACGACGGGGATGGCCCTTCCACACACGTGTTTGTTCAGCGACGTCAGGACTCCTGCCTAGTTGCGAGGGACAACTCGGGATTCTCCTCGAGGCTTGGCAGGGCAATTGGGACGCCTCTCCAGCTGAGGCGGGAGACCAAGGTTCCCTTTCCACGTGCCACAGGAATCCTGGGACTCCTATCATGTTTCACGAGGAGTCAGGCTTCGTCTCCTTTGGAGGCACTGATCTCCGCATACCTCTGGAATTTTCAAAGGATGTGAGGCCTCCGGTCGCGATGAGCTGGGGAACTAGGTCTTTCTCTGTGGTCTCCACAGGGGATTCAGACATCCTTTCGTCTTGGGAGATGCAAGACGAGCCTGCATTCAAGTCACTACAGGGATATCCGGCCTTATTTCACGTCAGGGCATCGCAGTGTCCATTCCACTTGAGGCCGCAAACTTAGGGTCCCTCTCACATACCTAGAGCTGAGAGAAGCCTCCTCTTGAGGTGCTTGTGGTAAGGTGGTATTCCTCTGGAGTCGAAGCCAGGGACTAACCTCTCATCTCGAGTTGATTCTTGGTCCACGGAGTTCTTTCGTGTTGCTACAGTGACCTCAGGATCCCTCTAGCCTTGAAACAGTGTTCTTGGGGTTTGTCTGGAGTGCCATCAAGGAAATCAAGGTTCCTTTCATGTGTGATGGGCAAGACGGAATTGCTCTGCACGCAGTGCAGGGGAATCGGGCCTCATCTCGCGGCGAGGGGGAAGTCTCATGGTTTTTCTCGAGTTGCGGTGGGAACCTGGGGTATATTCTCGAGTTATGACGGGGATGGCCCTTCCACACTCGTGTTTGTTCAGCGATGGCAGGACTCCTGACTAGTTGCGAGCGACAACTCGGGATTCTCCTCGAGGCTTGGCAGGGCAATTGGGACGCCTCTTCAGCTGAGGCGGGAGACCAAGAGTCCCTTTCCACGTGCCACAGGAATCCTGGGACTCCTATCAAGTTTCACGAGGAGTCAGGCATCATCTCCTTTGGAGGCACTGATCTCCGCGTACCTCTGGAGTTTTCAAAGGATGTGAGGCCTCCGGTCGCGATGAAGTGGGGAACTAGGTCTTTCTCTGCGGTCTCCACAGGGGATTCAGACATCCTTTCGTCTTGGGAGACGCAAGACGAGCCTGCATTCAAGTCACTGCAGGGATATCCGGCCTTATTTCGAGTCAGGGCATCGCGGTGTACATTCCACTTGAGGCCGCAAACTCAGGGTCCCTCTCACATACCTAGAGCTGAGAGAAGCCTCCTCTTGAGGTGCTTGTGGTAAGGTGGTATTCCTCTGGAGTCGAAGCCAGGGACTAACCTCACATCTCGAGTTGATTTGTGGTCCACGGAGCTCTTTCATGTTGCTACAGTCACCTCAGGATCCCTCTAGCCTTGAAACAGTGTTCTTGGGGTTTCTCTGGAGTGCCACCAAGGAAATCAAGGCTCCTTTCATGTGTGATGTGCAACACGGAATTGCTCTGCACGCAGTGCAGGGGAATCGGGCCTCATCTCGCGGCGAGGGGGAAGTCTCATGGTTTTTCTCGAGTTGCGGCGGAAACCTGGGGTATATTCTCGAGTTACGACGGGGATGGCCCTTCCAGCCACGTGTTTGTTCAGCGACGTCAGGACTCCTGCCTAGTTGCGAGGGACAACTCGGGATTCTCCTCGAGGCTTGGCAGGGCAATTGGGAGGCCTCTCCAGCTGAGGCGGGAGACCAAGGGTCCCTTTCCACGTGCCACAGGAATCCTGGGACTCCTATCAAGTTTCACGAGGACTCAGGCATCGTCTCCTTTGGAGGCACTGATCTCCGCGTACCTCTGGAGTTTTCAAAGGATGTGAGGCCTCCGGTCGCCATGAGGTGGGGAACTAGGTCTTTTTCTGTGGTCTCCACAGGGGATTCAGACAACCTTTCGTCTTGGGAGATGCAAGACGAGCCTGCATTCAAGTCACTGCAGGGATATCCGGCCTTATTTCGCGTCAGGGCATCGCAGTGTCCATTTCACTTGAGGCCGCAAACTCAGGGTCCCTCTCACATACCTAGAGCTGAGAGAAGCCTCCTCTTGAGCTGCTTGTGGTAAGGTGGTATTCCTCTGGAGTCGAAGCCAGGGACTAACCTCTAATCTCGAGTTGATTCTTGGTCCACGGAGCTCTTTCGTGTTGCTACAGTGACCTCAGGATCCCTGTAGACTTGAAACAGTGTTCTTGGGGTTTCTCTGGAGTGCCACCAAGGAAATCAAGGCTCCTTTCCTGTGTGATGTGCATCACGGAATTCCTCTGCACGCAGTGCAGGGGAGTCGGGCCTCATCTCGCGGCGAGGGGGAAGTCTCATGGTTTTTCTCGAGTTGCGGCGGGAACCTGGGGTATATTCTCGAGTTAAGTCGGGGATGGTACCTCCACCCACGTGTTTCTTCAGCGACGTCAGGACTCCTGCCTAGTTGCGAGGGACAACTCGGGATTCTCCTCGAGGCTTGGCAGGGCAATTGGGAGGCCTCTCCAGCTGAGGCGGGAGACCAAGGGTCCCTTTCCACGTGCCACAGGAATCCTGGGACTCCTATCAAGTTTCACGAGGAGTCAGGCATCGTCTCCTTTGGAGGCACTGATTTCCTTGTACCTCTGGTGTTTTCAAAGGATGTGAGGCCTCCGGTCGCGATGAGGTGGGGAACTAGGTCTTTCTCTGTGGTCTCCACAGGGGATTCAGACATCCTTTCGTCTTGGGAGATGCAAGACGAGCCTGAATTCAAGTCACTGCAGGGATATCCGGCCTTATTTCGAGTCAGGGCATTGGGGTGTCCATTCCACTTGAGGCCGCAAACTCAGGGTCCCTCTCACATACCTAGAGCTGAGAGAAGCCTCCTCTTGAGGTGCTTGTGGTAAGGTGGTATTCCTCTAGAGTCGAAGCCAGGGACTAACCTCTCATCTCGAGTTGATTTGTGGTCCACGGAGATCTTTCATGTTGCTACAGTGACCTCAGGATCCCTCTAGCCTTGAAACAATGTTCTTGGGGTTTCTCTGGAGTGCCACCAAGGAAATCAAGGCTCCTTTCATGTGTGATGTGCAACACGGAATTGCTCTGCACGCAGTGCAGGGGAATCGGGCCTCATCTCGCGGCGAGGGGGAAGTCTCCTGGTTTTTCTCGAGTTGCGGCCGGAACCTGGGGTATATTCTCGAGTTACGACTGGGATGCCCCTTCCACACACGTGTTTCATCAGCGACGTGAGGACTCCTGCCTAGTTGCGAGGGACAACTCGGGATTCTCCTCGAGGCTTGGCAGGGCATTTGGGATGCCTCTCCAGCTGAAGCGGGAGACCAAGGGTCCCTTTCCATGTGCCACAGGAATCCTGGGACTCCTATCAAGTTTCACGAGGAGTCAGGCATCGTCTCCTTTGGAGGCACTGATCTCCGCCTACCTCTGGAGTTTTCAAAGGATGTGAGGCCTCCGGTCGCGATGAGGTGGGGAACTAGGTCTTTCTCTGTGGTTTCCACAGGGGATTCAGACATCCTGTCGTCTTGGGAGATGCAAGATGAGCCTGCATTCAAGTCACTGCATGGATATCCGGTCTTATTTCGCGTCAGGGCATCGCAGTGTCCATTCCACTTCAGGCCGCAAAATCAGGGTCCCTGTCACATACCTAGAGCTGAGAGAAGCCTCCTCTTGAGGTGCTTGTGGTAAGGTGGTATTCCTCTGGAGTCGAAGCCAGGGACTAACCTCTCATCTCGAGTTGATTCTTGGTCCACGGAGCTCTTTCGTGTTACTACAGTGACCTCAGGATCCCTCTAGCCTTGAAACAGTGTTCTTGGGGTTTCTCTGGAGTGCCATCAAGGAAATCAAGGCTCCTTTCATGTGTGATCTGCAACACGGAATTGCTCTGCACGCAGTGCAGGGGAATCGGGCCTCATCTCGCGGCGAGGGGGAAGTCTCATGGTTTTTCTCGAGTTGCGGCGGGAACCTGGGGTATATTCTCGAGTTACGACGGGGATGGCCCTTCCACACACGTGTTTGTTCAGCGACGTCAGGACTCCTGCCTAGTTGCGAGGGACAACTCGGGATTCTCCTCGAGGCTTGGCAGGGCAATTGGGACGCCTCTCCAGCTGAGGCGGGAGACCAAGTTTCCCTTTCCACGTGCCACAGGAATCCTGGGACTCCTATCATGTTTCACGAGGAGTCAGGCATCGTCTCCTTTGGAGGCACTGATCTCCGCATACCTCTGGAATTTTCAAAGGATGTGAGGCCTCCGGTAGCGATGAGCTGGGGAACTAGGTCTTTCTCTGTGGTCTCCACAGGGGATTCAGACATCCTTTCGTCTTGGGAGATTCAAGACGAGCCTGCATTCAAGTCACTACAGGGATATCCGGCCTTATTTCACGTCAGGGCATCGCAGTGTCCATTCCACTTGAGGCCGCAAACTTAGGGTCCCTCTCACATACCTAGAGCTGAGAGAAGCCTCCTCTTGAGGTGCTTGTGGTAAGGTGGTATTCCTCTGGAGTCGAAGCCAGGGACTAACCTCTCATCTCGAGTTGATTCTTGGTCCACGGAGTTCTTTCGTGTTGCTACAGTGACCTCAGGATCCCTCTAGCCTTGAAACAGTGTTCTTGGGGTTTCTCTGGAGTGCCATCAAGGAAATCAAGGTTCCTTTCATGTGTGATGGGCAAGACGGAATTGCTCTGCACGCAGTGCAGGGGAATCTGGCCTCATCTCGCGGCGAGGGGGAAGTCTCATGGTTTTTCTCGAGTTGCGGTGGGAACCTGGGGTATATTCTCGAGTTATGACGGGGATGGCCCTTCCACACACGTGTTTGTTCAGCGATGGCAGGACTCCTGACTAGTTGCGAGCAACAACTCGGGATTCTCCTCGAGGCTTGGCAGGGCAATTGGGACGCCTCTTCAGCTGAGGCGGGAGACCAAGAGTCCCTTTCCACGTGCCACAGGAATCCTGGGACTCCTATCAAGTTTCACGAGGAGTCAGGCATCATCTCCTTTGGAGGCACTGATCTCCGCGTACCTCTGGAGTTTTCAAAGGATGTGAGGCCTCCGGTCGCGATGAAGTGGGGAACTAGGTCTTTCTCTGCGGTCTCCACAGGGGATTCAGACATCCTTTCGTCTTGGGAGATGCAAGACGAGCCTGCATTCAAGTCACTGCAGGGATATCCGGCCTTATTTCGAGTCAGGGCATCGCGGTGTACATTCCACTTGAGGCCGCAAACTCAGGGTCCCTCTCACATACCTAGAGCTGAGAGAAGCCTCCTCTTGAGGTGCTTGTGGTAAGGTGGTATTCCTCTGGAGTCGAAGCCAGGGACTAACCTCTCATCTCGAGTTGATTTGTGGTCCACGGAGCTCTTTCATGTTGCTACAGTCACCTCAGGATCCCTCTAGCCTTGAAACAGTGTTCTTGGGGTTTCTCTGGAGTGACACCAAGGAAATCAAGGCTCCGTTCATGTGTGATGTGCAACACGGAATTGCTGTGCACGCAGTGCAGGGGAATCGGGCCTCATCTCGCGGCGAGGGGGAAGTCTCATGGTTTTTCTCGAGTTGCGGCGGAAACCTGGGGTATATTCTCGAGTTACGACGGGGATGGCCCTTCCAGCCACTTGTTTGTTCAGCGACGTCAGGACTCCTGCCTAGTTGCGAGGGACAACTCGGGATTCTCCTCGAGGCTTGGCAGGGCAATTGGGACGCCTCTCCAGCTGAGGCGGGAGACCAAGGTTCCCTTTCCACGTGCCACAGGAATCCTGGGACTCCTATCAAGTTTCACGAGGAGTCAGGCATCGTCTCCTTTAGAGGCACTGATCTCCGCGTACCTCTGGAGTTTTCAAAGGATGTGAGGCCTCCGGTCGCCATGAGGTGGGGAACTACGTCTTTTTCTGTGGTCTCCACAGGGGATTCAGACAACCTTTCGTCTTGGGAGATGCAAGACGAGCCTGCATTCAAGTCACTGCAGGGATATCCGGCCTTATTTCGCTTCAGGGCATCGCAGTGTCCATTTCACTTGAGGCCGCAAACTCAGGGTCCCTCTAACATACCTAGAGCTGAGAGAAGCCTCCTCTTGAGCTGCTTGTGGTAAGGTGGTATTCCTCTGGAGTCGAAGCCAGGGACTAACCTCTAATCTCGAGATGATTCTTGGTCCACGGAGCTCTTTCGTGTTGCTACAGTGACCTCAGAATCCCTATAGACTTGAAACAGTGTTCTTGGGGTTTCTCTGGAGTGCCACCAAGGAAATCAAGGCTCCTTTCATGTGTGATGTGCAACACGGAATTGCTGTGCACGCAGTGCAGGGGAATCGGGCCTCATCTCGCGGCGAGGGGGAAGTCTCATGGTTTTTCTCGAGTTGCGGCGGGAACCTGGGGTATATTCTCGAGTTAAGTCGGGGATGGTACCTCCACCCACGTGTTTGTTCAGCGACTTCAGGACTCCTGCCTAGTTGCGAGGGACAACTCGGGATTCTCCTCGAGGCTTGGCAGGGCAATTGGGACGCCTCTCCAGCTGAGGCGGGAGACCAAGGGTCCCTTTCCACGTGCCACAGGAATCCTGGGACTCCTATCAAGTTTCACGAGGAGTCAGGCATCGTCTCCTTTGGAGGCACTGATCTCCGCGTACCGCTGGAGTTTTCAAAGGATGTGAGGCCTCCGGTCGCCATGAGGTGGGGAACTAGGTCTTTCTCTTTGGTCTCCAGAGGGGATTCAGACATCCTTTCGTCTTGGGAGATGCAAGACGAGCCTGCATTCAAGTCACTGCAGGGATATCCGGCCTTATTTCGCGTCAGGGCATCGCAGTGTCCATTCCACTTGAGGCCGCAAACTAGGGTCCCTCTCACATACCTAGAGCTGAGAGAAGCCTCCTCTTGAGCTGCTTGTGGAAAGGTGGTATTCCTCTGGAGTCGAAGCCAGGGACTAACCTCTCATCTCGAGTTGACTTGTGGTCCACGGAGCTCTTTCGTGTTGCTACAGTGACCTAAGGATCCCTCTAGCCTTGAAACAGTGTTCTTGGGGTTTCTCTGGAGTGCCATCAAGGAAATCAAGGCTCCTTTCATGTGTGATGTGCAACACGGAATTGCTCTGCACGCAGTGCAGGGGAATCGGGCCTCATCTCGCGGCGAGGGGGAAGTCTCATGGTTTTTCTCGAGTTGCGGCGGGAACCTGGGGTATATTCTCGAGTTACGACGGGGATGGCCCTTACACACACGTGTTTGTTCAGCGACGGCAGGACTCCTGCCTAGTTGCGAGGGACAACTCGGGATTCTCCTCGAGGCTTGGCAGGGCAATTGGGACGCCTCTCCAGCTGAGGCGGGAGACCAAGGGTCCCTTTCCACGTGCCACAGGAATCCTGGGACTCCTATCAAGTTTCACGAGGAGTCAGGCATCGTCTCCTTTCGAGGCACTGATCTCCGTGTACCTCTGGAGTTTTCAAAGGATGTGAGGCCTCCGATCGCGATGAGGTGGGGAACTAGGTCTTTCTCTGTGGTCTACACAGGTGATTCAGACATCCTTTCGTCTTGGGAGATGCAAGACGAGCCTGCATTCAAGTCACTGCAAGGATATCCGGCCTTATGTTGAGTCAGGGCATCGCGGTGTCCATTCCACTTAAGGCCGCAAACTCAGGGTCCCTCTAACATACCTAGAGCTGAGAGAAGCCTCCTCTTGAGGTGCTTGTGGTAAGGTGGTATTCCTCTGGAGTCGAAGCCAGGGACTAACCTCTCATCTCGAGTTGATTTTTGGTCCACGGAGCTCTTTTGTGTTGCTACAGTGACCTCAGGATCCCTCTAGCCTTGAAACAGTGTTCTTGGGGTTTCTCTGGAGTGCCACCAAGGAAATCAAGACTCCTTTCATGTGTGATGTGCAACACGGAATTGCTCTGCACGCAGTGCAGGGGAATCGGGCCTCATCTCGCGGCGAGGGGGAAGTCTCATGGTTTTTCTCGAGTTGCGGCGGGAACCTGGGGTATAGTCTCGAGTTACGACGGGGATGGCCCTTCCACACACGTGCTTGTTCAGCGACGGCAGGACTCCTGCCTAGTTGCGAGGGACAACTCGGGATTCTCCTCGAGGCTTGGCAGGGCAATTGGGACGCCTCTCCAGCTGAGGCGGGAGACCAAGGGTCCCTTTCCACGTGCCACAGGAATCCTGGGACTCCTATCAAGTTTCACGAGGAGTCAGGCATCGTCTCCTTTGGAGGCACTGATCTCCGCGTACCTCTGGAGTTTTCAAAGGATGTGAGGCCTCCGGTCGCGATGAGGTGGGGAACTAGGTCTTTCTCTGTGGTCTCCACAGGGGATTCAGACATCCTTTCGTCTTGGGAGATGCAAGACGAGCCTGCATTCAAGTCACTGCAGGGATATCCGGCCTTATTTCGAGTCAGGGCATCGCAGTGTCCATTCCACTTGAGGCCGCAAACTCAGGGTCCCTCTCACTTACCTAGAGCTGAGTGAAGCCTCCTCTTGAGGTGCTTGTGGTAAGGTGGTATTCCTCTGGAGTTGAAGCCAGGGACTAACCTCTCATCTCGAGTTGATTTTTGGTCCACGGAGCTCTTTCGTGTTGCTACAGTGACCTCAGGATCCCTGTAGACTTGAAACAGTGTTCTTGGGGTTTCTCTGGAGTGCCACCAAGGAAATCAAGGCTCCTTTCATGTGTGATGTGCAACACGGAATTGCTCTGCACGCAGTGCAAGGGAATCGGGCCTCATCTCGCGGCGAGGGGGAAGTCTCATGGTTTTTCTCGAGTTTCGGCGGGAACCTGGGGTATATTCTCGAGTTAAGATGGGGATGGTACCTCCACCCACGTGTTTGTTCAGCGACTTCAGGACTCCTGCCTAGTTGCGAGGTACAACTCGGGATTCTCCTCGAGGCTTGGCAGGGCAATTGGGACGCCTCTCCAGCTGAGGCGGGAGACCAAGGTTCCCTTTCCACGTGCCACAGGAATCCTGGGACTCCTATCAAGTTTCACGAGGAGTCAGGCATCGTCTCCTTTGGAGGCACTGATCTCCGCGTACCGCTGGAGTTTTCAAAGGATGTGAGGCCTCCGGTCGCCATGAGGTGGGGAACTAGGTCTTTCTCTGTGGTCTCCACAGGGGATTCAGACATCCTTTCGTCTTGGGAGATGCAAGACGAGCCTGCATTCAAGTCACTGCAGGGATATCCGGCCTTATTTCGAGTCAGGGCATCGCAGTCTCCATTCCACTTGAGGCAGCAAACTCAGGGTCCCTCTCACTTACCTAGAGCTGAGAGAAGCCTCCTCTTGAGGTGCTTGTGGTAAGGTGGTATTCCTCTGGAGTCGAAGCCAGGGACTAACCTCTCATCTCGAGTTGATTTGTGGTCCACGGAGCTCTTTCGTGTTGCTACAGTGACCTCAGGATCCCTCTAGCCTTGAAACAGTGTTCTTGGGGTTTCTCTGGAGTGCCCCCAGGAAATCAAGACTCCTTTCATGTGTGATGTGCAACACGGAATTGCTCTGCACACAGTGCAGGGGAATTGGGCCTTATCTCGCGGCGAGGGGGAAGTCTCATGGTTTTTCTCGAGTTGCGGCGGGAACCTGGGGTATAGTCTCGAGTTACGACGGGGATGGCCCTTCCACACACGTGTTTGTTCAGCGACGTCAGGACTCCTGCCTAGTTGCGAGGGACAACTCGGGATTCTCCTCGAGGCTTGGCAGGGCAATTGGGACGCCTCTCCAGCTGAGGCGGGAGACCAAGGGTCCCTTTCCACGTGCCACAGGAATCCTGGGACTCCTATCAAGTTTCACGAGGAGTCAGGCATCGTCTCCTTTGGAGGCACTGATCTCCGCGTACCTCTGGAGTTTTCAAAGGATGTGAGGCCTCCGGTCGCGATGAGGTGGGGAACTAGGTCTTTCTCTGTGGTCTCCACAGGGGATTCAGACATCCTTTCGTCTTGGGAGATGCAAGACGAGCCTGCATTCAAGTCACTGCAGGGATATCTGGCCTTATTTCGAGTCAGGGCATCGCAGTGTCCATTCCACTTGAGGCCGCAAACTCAGGGTCCCTCTCACTTACCTAGAGCTGAGTGAAGCCTCCTCTTGAGGTGCTTGTGGTAAGGTGGTATTCCTCTGGAGTCGAAGCCAGGGACTAACCTCTCATGTCGAGTTGATTTTTGGTCCACGGAGCTCTTTCGTGTTGCTACAGTTACCTCAGGATCCCTGTAGACTTGAAACAGTGTTCTTGGGGTTTCTCTGGAGTGCCACCAAGGAAATCAAGGCTCCTTTCATGTGTGATGTGCAACACGGAATTGCTCTGCACGCAGTGCAAGGGAATCTGGCCTCATCTCGCGGCGAGGGGGAAGTCTCATGGTTTTTCTCGAGTTGCGGCGGGTACCTGGGGTATATTCTCGAGTTAAGATGGGGATGGTACCTCCACCCACGTGTTTATTCAGCGACGGCAGGACTCCTGCCTAGTTGCGAGGGACAACTCGGGATTCTCCTCGAGGCTTGGCAGGGCAATTGGGACGCCTCTCCAGCTGAGGCGGTAGACCACGGGTCCCTTTCCATGTGCCACAGGAATCCTGGGACTCCTATCAAGTTTCACGAGGAGTCAGGCATCGTCTCCTTTGGAGGCACTGATCTCCGCGTCCCTCTGGAGTTTTCAAAGGATGTGAGGCCTCCGGTCGCGATGAGGCGGGGAACTAGGTCTTTCTCTGTGGTCTCCACAGGGGATTCAGACATCCTTTCGTCTTGGGAGATGCAAGACGAGCCTGCATTCAAGTCACTGCAGGGATATCCGGCCTTATTTCGCGTCAGGGCATCGCAGTGTCCATTCCACTTGAGGCCACAAACTCAGGGTCCCTCTCACATACCTAGAGCTCAGAGAAGCCTCCTCTTGAGGTGCTTGTGGTAAGGTGGTATACCGCTGGAGTCGAAGCCAGGGACTAACCTCTCATCTCGAGTTGATTCTTGCACGGAGCTCTTTCGTGTTGCTACAGTGACCTCAGGATCCCTCTAGCCTTGAAACAGTGTTCTTGGGGTTTCTCTGGAGTGCCATCAAGGAAATCAAGGCTCCTTTCATGTGTGATGTGCAACAGGGAATTGCTCTGCACGCAGTGCAGGGAAATCGGGCCTCATCTCGCGGCGAGGGGGATGTCTCATGGTTTTTCTCGAGTTGCGGCGGGCACCTGGGGTATATACTCGAGTTACGACGGGGATGGCCCTTCCACACACGTGTTTGTTCAGCGACGGCAGGACTCCTGCCTAGTTGCGAGGGACAACTCGGGATTCTCCTCGAGGCTTGGCAGGGCAATTGGGAGGCCTCTCCAGCTGAGGCGGGAGACCAAGGGTCCCTTTCCACGTGCCACAGGAATCCTGGGACTCCTATCAAGTTTCACGAGGAGTCAGGCATCGTCTCCTTTGGAGGCACTGATCTCCGCATACCTCTGGAGTTTTCAAAGGATGTGAGGCCTCCGGTTGCGATGAGGTGGGGAAGTCGGTTTTCTCTGTGGTCTCAACAGGGGATTCAGACATCCTTTCGTCTTGGGAGATGCAAGACGAGCCTGCATTCAAGTCACTGCAGGGATATCCGGCCTTATTTCGAGTCAGGGCATCGCGGTGTCCATTCCACTTGAGGCGGCAAACTCAGGGTCCCTCTCACATAGCTAGAGCTGAGAGAAGCCTCCTCTTGAGGTGCTTGTGGTAAGGTGGTTTTCTTCTGGAGTCGAAGCCAGGGACTAACCTCTCATCTCGAGTTGATTTTTGGTCCTCGGAGCTCTTTCGTGTGGCTACAGTGACCTCAGGATACCTCTACCCTTGAAACAGTGTTCTTGGGGTTTTTCTGGAGTGCCATCAAGGAAATCAAGGCTCCTTTCATGTGTGATGTGCAACACGGAATTGCTCTGCACGCAGTGCAGGGGAATCGGGCCTCATCTCGAGGCGAGGGGGAAGTCTCATGCTTTTTCTCGAGTTGCGGCAGGAACCTGGGGTATATCGAGTTACGACGGGGATGGCCCTTCCACACACGTGTTTGTTCAGCGACGGCAGGACTCCTGCCTAGTTGCGAGGGACAACTCGGGATTCTCCTCGAGGCTTGGCAGGGCAATTGGGAGGCCTCTCCAGCTGAGGCGGGAGACCAAGGGTCCCTTTCCACGTGCCACAGGAATCCTGGGACTCATATCAAGTTTCATGAGCAGTCAGGCATCGTCTCCTTTGGAGGCACTGATTTCCGCGTACCTCTGGAGTTTTCAAAGAATGTGAGGCCTCCGGTCGCGATGAGGTGGGGAACTAGGTCTTTCTCTGTGGTCTCCACATGGGATTCAGACATCCTTTCGTCTTGGGAGATGCAAGACGTGCCTGCATTCAAGTCACTGTAGGGATATCCAGCCTTATTTCGAGTCAGGTCATCCCGGTGTCCATTCCACTTGAGGCCGCAAACTCAGGGTCCCTCTCACATACCTAGAGCTGAGAGAAGCCTCCTCTTGAGGTGCTTGTGGTAAGGTGGTATTCCTCTGGAGTCGAAGCCAGGGACTAACCTCTTATCTCGGAGTTCATTTTTGGTCCACAGAGCTCTTTTTTGTTGCCTCACGGACCTCAGGATCCCTCTAGCCTTGAAACAGTGTCTTTTGTGTTTCTCTGGAGTGCCATCAAGGAAATCAAGGCTCCTTTCATGTGTGATGTGCAACACGGAATTGCTGTGCACGCAGGGCAGGGAAATCGGGCCTCATCTCGCGGCGAGGGGTAAGTCTCATGCTTTTTCTCGAGTTGCGGCGGGAACCTGGGGTATATTCTCGAGTTACGATGGGGATGGCCCTTCCACCCACGTGTTTGTTCAGCGACGTCAGGACTCCTGCCTAGTTGCGAGGGACAACTCGGGATTCTCCTCGAGGCTTGGCAGGGCAATTGGGACGACTCTCCAGCTGAGGCGGGAGACCAAGGGTCCCTTTCCACGTGCCACAGGAATCCTGGGACTCCTATCAAGTTTCACGAGGAGTCAGGCATCGTCTCCTTTGGAGGCACTGATCTCCGCGTACCTCTGGAGTTTTCAAAGGATGTGAGGCCTCCGGTCGCGATGAGGTGGGGAACTAGGTCATTTTCTGTGGTCTCCACAGGGGATTCAGACATCCTTTCGTCTTGGGAGATGTAAGACGACCCTGCAGTCAAGTCACTGCAGGGATATCCGGCCTTATCTCGAGTCAGGGCATCGCGGTGTCCATTCCACTTGGGTCCGCAAACTCAGGGTCCCTTTCACATACCTCGAGCTGAGAGAAGCTTCTTCTTGAGGTGCTTGTGGTAAGGTGGTATTCCTCTGGAGTCGAAGCCAGGGACTAACCTCTCATCTCGAGTTGATTCTTGGTCCACGGAGCTCTTTCGTGTTGCTACAGTGACCTCAGGATCCCTCTAGCCTTGAAACAGTGTTCTTGGGGTTTCTCTGGAGTGCCATCAAGGAAATCAAGGCTCCTTTCATGTGTGATGTGCAACACGGAATTGCTCTGCACGCAGTGCAGGGGAATCGGGCCTCATCTCACGGCGAGGGGGAAGTCTCATGGTTTTTCTCGAGTTGCGGCGGGAACCTTGGGTATATTCTCGAGTTACGACGGGGATGGCCTTTCCACACTCGTGTTTGTTCAGCGACGTCAGGACTCCTGCCTAGTTGCGAGGGAAAACTCGGGATTCTCCTCGAGGCTTGGCAGGGCAATTGGGACGCCTCTCCAGCTGAGGCGGGAGACCAAGTGTCCCTTTCCACGTGCCACAGGAATCCTGGGACTCCTATCAAGTTTCACGAGGAGTCAGGCATCGTCTCCTTTGGAGGCACTGATCTCCGCGTACCTCTGGAGTTTTCAAAGGATGTGAGGCCTCCGGTCGCGATGAGGTGGGGAACTAGGTCTTTCTCTGTGGTCTCCACAGGGGATTCAGACATCCTTTCGTCTTGGGAGATGCAAGACGAGCCTGCATTCAATTCACTGCAGGGATATCCAGCCTTATTTCGAGTCAGGGCATCGCGGTGTCCATTCCACTTGAGGCCGCAAACTCAGGGTCCCTCTCACATACCTAGAGCTGAGAGAAGCCTCCTCTTGAGGTGCTTGTGGTAAGGTGGTATTCCTCTGGAGTCGAAGCCAGGGACTAACCTCTCATCTCGAGTTGATGTTTGGTCCACGGAGCTCTTTCGTGTTGCTACAGTGACCTCAGGATCCCTCTAGCCTTGAAACAGTGTTCTTGGGGTTTTTCTGGAGTGCCATCAAGGAAATCAAGGCTCCTTTCATGTGTGATGTGCAACACGGAATTGCTCTGCACGCAGTGCAGGGTATCGGGCCTCATTTTGCGGCGAGGGGGAAGTCTCATGTTTTTTCTCGAGTTGCGGCGGGAACCTGGGGTATATTCTCGAATTACGACGGGGATGGCCCTTCCACACACGTGCTTGTTCAGCGACGTCAGGACTCCTGCCTAGTTGCGAGGGACAACTCGGGATTCTCCTTGAGGCTTGGCAGGGCAATTGGGACGCCTCTCCAGCTGAGGCGGGAGACCAAGGGTCCCTTTCCACGTGCCACAGGAATCCTGGGACTCCTATCAAGTTTCACGAGGAGTCAGGCATCGTCTCCTTTTGAGGCACTGATCTCCGCGTACCTCTGGAGTTTTCAAAGGATGTGAGGCCTCCGGTCGCGATGAGGTGGGGAACTAGGTCGTTTTCTGTGGTCTCCACAGGGGATTCAGACATCCTTTCGTCTTGGGAGATGTAATGCTAGCCTGCATTCAAGTCACTGCAGGGATATCCGGCCTTATCTCGAGTCAGGGCATCGCGATGTCCATTCCACTTGAGGCTGCAAACTCAGGGTCCCTCTCACATACCTAGAGTTGAGCGAAGCCTCCTCTTGAGGTGCTTGTGGTAAGGTGGTATTCCTCTGGAGTCGAAGCCAGGGACAAGCCTCTCATCTCAAGTTGGTTTTTGGTCCACGGAGCTCTTTCGTGTTGCTACAGTGACCTCAGAATCCCTCTAGCCTTGAAACAGTGTTCTTGGGTTTTCTCTGGAGTGTCATCAAGGAAATCAAGGCTCCTTTCATGTTTGATGTGCAACACGGAATTGCTCCGCATGCAGTGCAGGGGAATCGGGCCTCATCTCGCGGCGAGGGTGAAGTCTCATGGTTTTTCTCGAGTTGAGGCGAGAACCTGTGGTATATTCTCGAGTTACGACGGGGATGGCCCTTCCACCCACGTGTTTATTCAGCGACGTAAGGACTCCTGCCTAGTTGCGAGGGACAGCTTGGGATTCGCCTCGAGGCTTGGCAGGGCAAGTGGAACGCCTCTCCAGCTGAGGCGGGAGACCAAGGGTCCCTTTCCACGTGCCACAGGAATCCTGGGACTCCTATCAAGTTTCACGAGGAGTCAGGCATCGTCTCCTTTGGAGGCACTGATCTCCGCATACCTCTGGAGTTTTCAAAGGATGTGAGGCCTCCGGTTGCGATGAGGTGGGGAAGTCGGTTTTCTCTGTGGTCTCAACAGGGGATTCAGACATCCTTTCGTCTTGGGAGATGCAAGACGAGCCTGCATTCAAGTCACTGCAGGGATATCCGGCCTTATTTCGAGTCAGGGCATCGCGGTGTCCATTCCACTTGAGGCGGCAAACTCAGGGTCCCTCTCACATAGCTAGAGCTGAGAGAAGCCTCCTCTTGAGGTGCTTGTGGTAAGGTGGTATTCTTCTGGAGTCGAAGCCAGGGACTAACCTCTCATCTCGAGTTGATTTTTGGTCCTCGGAGCTCTTTCGTGTGGCTACAGTGACCTCAGGATACCTCTACCCTTGAAACAGTGTTCTTGGGGTTTTTCTGGAGTGCCATCAAGGAAATCAATGCTCCTTTCATGTGTGATGTGCAACACGGAATTGCTCTGCACGCAGTGCAGGGGAATCGGGCCTCATCTCGAGGCGAGGGGGAAGTCTCATGCTTTTTCTCGAGTTGCGGCAGGAACCTGGGGTATATTCTCGAGTTACGACGGGGATGGCCCTTCCACACACGTGTTTGTTCAGCGACGTCAAGACTCCTGCCTAGTTGCGAGGGACAACTCGGGATTCTCCTCGAGTCTTGGCAGGGCAATTGGGACTCCTCTCAATCTGAGGCGGGAGACCAAGTGTCCCTTTCCACGTGCCACAGGAATCTTGGGACTCATATCAAGTTTCACGAGGAGTCAGGCATCGTCTCCTTTGGAGGCACTGATCTCCGTGTACCTCTGCAGTTTTCAAAGGATGTGAGCCGTCCGGTCGCGATGAAATGGGGAACTATGTTTTTCTCTGTGGTCTTCACAGGGGATTCAGACATCCTTTCGTCTTGGGAGATGCAAGACGAGCCTGCTTTCACGTCACTGCAGGGATATTCTGCCTTATTTCGAGTCAGGGCATCGCGGTGTCCATTCCACTTGAGGCCGCAAACTCAGGGTCCCTCTCACATACCTAGAGCTGAGAGAAGCCTCCTCTTGAGGTGCTTGTGGTAAGGTGGTATTCCTCTGAAGTCGAAGCCAGGGACTTACCTCTCATCTCGAGTTGATTTTTGGTCCACGGAGCTGTTTCGTGTTGCAACAGTGACCTCAGGATCCCTCTACCTTAAAACAGTGTTCTTGGGGTTTCTCTGGAGTGCCATCAAGGAAATCAAGGCTCCTTTGATGTGTGATGTGCAAGACGGAATTGCTCTGCACGCAGTGCAGGGGAATCGGGCCTCATCTCGCGGCGAGGGGGAAGTCTCATGGTTTTTCTCGAGTTGCGGCGGGAACCTGGGGTATATTGTCGAGTTACGACGGGGATGGCCCTTCCACCCACGTGTTTGTTCAGCGACGTCAGGACTCCTGCCTAGTTGCGAGGGACAACTCGGGAATCTCCTCGAGGCTTGGCAGGGCAATTTGGACACCTCTCCAGCTGAGGCGGTAGACCAAGGGTCCCTTTCCATGTGCCACAGGAATCCTGGGACTCCTATCAAGATTCACGAGGAGTCAGGAATCGTCTCCTTTGGAGGCACTGATCTCCACGTACCTCTGGAGTTTTCAAAGGATGTGAGGCCTCCGGTCGCGATGAGGTGGGGAAGTAGGTTTCCTTGTGGTCTCCACAGAGGATTCAGACATCCTTTCGTCTTGGGAGATGCAAGAAGAGCCTGCATTCAAGTCAATGCAGGGATATTCGGCCTTATTTCGAGTCAGGGCATCGCGGTCTCCATTCCACTTGAGGCCGCAAACTCAGGGTCCCTCTCACGTACCTAGAGCCTAGATAAGCCTGCTCTTGAGGTGCTTGTGGTAAGGTGGTATTCCTCTGGAGTCGAAGCCAGGGACTAACCTCTCATCTCGAGTTGATTCTTGGTCCACGGAGCTCTTTCGTGTTGCTACAGTGACCTCAGGATTCCACTAGCCTTGAAACAGTGTTCTTGGGGTTTCTCTGGAGTGCCATCAAGGAAATCAAGGCTCCTTTCATGTGTGATGTGCAAGACGGAATTGCTCTGCACGCAGTGCAGGGGAATGAGGCCTCATCTCGCGGCGAGGGGGAAGTCTCATGGTTTTTCTCGAGTTGCGGCGGGAACCTGGGGTATATTCTCAAGTTACGACGGGGATGGCCCTTCCACACACGTGTTTATTCAGCGACGGCAGGACTCCTGCCTAGTTGCGAGGGACAACTCGGGATTCTCCTCGAGGCTTGGCAGGGCAATTGGGACGCCTCTCCAGCTGAGGCGGGAGACCAAGGGTCCCTTTCCACGTGCCACAGGAAACCTGGGACTCCGATCAAGTTTCACGAGGAGTCAGGCATCGTCTCCTTTGGAGGCACTGATCTCCGAGTACCGCTGGGACTTTCAAAGGATGTGAGGCCTCCGGTCGCGATGAGGTGGGGAACTAGGTCTTTCTCTGTGGTCTCCACAGGGGATTCAGACATCCTTTCGTCTTGGGAGATGCAAGACGAGCCTGCATTCAAGTCACTGCAGGGATATCCGGCCTTATTTCGAGTCAGGGCATCGCGGTGTCCATTAAACTTGAGGCCGCAAACTCAGGGTCACTCTCACATACCTAGAGCTGAGAGAAGCCTCCTCTTGAGGTGCTTGTGGTAAGGTGGTATTCCTCTGGAGTCGAAGCCAGGGACTAACCTCTCATCTCGAGTTGATTTTTGGTCCACGGAGCTCTTTCGTGTTGCTACAGTGACCTCAGGATCCCTCTAGCCTTGAAACAGTGTTCTTGGGGTTTCTCTGGAGTGCCATCAAGGAAATCAAGGCTCCTTTCATGTGAGATGTGCAACACGGAATTGCTCTGCACGCAGTGCAGGGGAATCGGGCCTCATTTTGCGGCAAGGGGGAAGTCTCATGGTTTTTCTCGAGTTGCGGCGGGAACCTGGGGTATATTCTCGAGTTACGACGGGGATGGCCCTTCCACCCACGTGTTTGTTCAGCGACGTCAGGACTCCTGCCTAGTTGCGACGGACAACTCGGGATTCTCCTCGAGGCTTGGCAGGGCAATTGGGACGCCTCTCCAGCTGAGGCGGGAGACCAAGGGTCCCTTTCCACGTGCCACAGGAATACTGGGACTCATATCAAGTTTCATGAGCAGTCAGGCATCGATTCCTTTGGAGGCACTGATCTCCGCGTTCCTCTGGAGTTTTCAACGGATGTGAGGCCTCCGGTCGCGATGAGATGGGAAACTAGGTCTTTCTCTGTGGTCTCCACAGGGGATTCAGACATCCTTTCGTCTTGGGAGATGCAAGACGAGCCTGCATTCAAGTCACTGCAGGGATATCCGGCCTTATTTCGCGTCAGGGCATCGCGGTGTCCATTCCAATTGAGGCCGCAAACTCAGGGTCCCTCTCACATACCTAGAGCTGAGAGAAGCCTCCTCTTGAGGTGCTTCTGGTAAGGTGGTATTCCTCTGGAGTCGAAGCCAGGGACTAACCTCTCATCTCGAGTTGATTCTTGGTCCACGGAGCTCTTTCGTGTTGCTACAGTGACCTCAGGATCCCTCTAGCCTTGAAACAGTGTTCTTGGGGTTTCTCTGGAGTGCCATCAAGGAAATCAAGGCTCCTTTCATGTGTGATGTGCAACACGAAATTGCTCTGCACGCAGTGCAGGGGAATCGGGCCTCATCTCGCGGCGAGGGGGAGGTCTCATGGTTTTTCTCGAGTTGCGGCGGCAACCTGGGGTATATTCTGGAGTTACGACGGGGATGGCACTTCCAGCCACGTGTTTGTTCAGCGAAGTCAGGACTCCTGCCTAGTTGCGACGGACAACTCGGGATTCTCCTCGAGGCTTGGCAGGGCAATTGGGACGCCTCTCCAGCTGAGGCGGGAGACCAAGGGTCCCTTTCCACGTGCCACAGGAATCCTGGGACTCCTATCAAGTTTCACGAGGATTCAGGCATCGTCTCCTTTGGAGGCACTGATCTCCGCGTACCTCTGGAGTTTTCCAAGGATGTGAGGCCTCCGGTCGCTATGAGGTGGGGAACTAGGTCTTTCTCTGTGGTCTACACAGGTGATTCAGATATCCTTTCGTCTTGGGAGATGCAAGACGAGCCTGCATTCAAGTCACTGCAGAGATCTCCGGCCTTATTTCGAGTCAGGGCATCGCGGTGTACATTGCACTTTAGACCGCAAACTCAGGGTCCCTCTCACATACCTAGAGCTGAGAAAAGCCTCCTCTTGAGGTGCTTGTGGTAAGGTGGTATTCCTCTGGAGTCGAAGCCAGGGACTAACCTCTCATCTCGAGCTGATTTTTGGTCCACGGAGCTCTTTCGTGTTGCTACAGTGACCTCAGGATCCCTCTAGCCTTGAAACAGTGTTCTTGGGGTTTATCTGGAGTGCCATCAAGGAAATCAAGGCTCCTTTCATGTGTGATGTGCAACACGGAATTGCTCTGCACGCAGTGCAGGGGAATCGGGCCTCATCTCACGGCGAGGGGGAAGTCTCATGGTTTTTCTCAAGTTGCGGCGGGAACCTGGGGTATATTCTCGAGTTAAGACGGGGATGGCCCTTCAAGCCACGTGTTTGTTCAGCCACGTCAGGACTCCTGCCTAGCTGCGAGGGACAACTCGGGATTCTCCTCGAGGCTTGGCAGGGCAATTGGGACGCCTCTCCATCTGAGGCGGGAGACCAAGGGTCCCTTTCCACGTGCCACAGGAATCCTGGGACTCCTATCAAGTTTCACGAGGAGTCAGGCATCGTCTCCTTTGGAGGCACTGATCTCCGCGTACCTCTGGAGTTTTCAAAGGATGTGAGGCCTCCGGTCGCGATGAGGTGGGGAACTAGGTCTTTCTCTGTGGTCTCCACAGGGGATTCAGACATCCTTTCGTCTTGGGAGATGCAAGATGAGCCTGCATTCAAGTCACTGCAGGGATATCCGGCCTTATTTCGCGTCAGGGCATCGCAGTGTCCACTCCACTTGAGGCCGCAAACTCAGGGTCCCTCTCACATACCTAGAGCTGAGAGAAACCTCATCTTGAGGTGCTTGTGGTAAGGTGGTATTCCTCTGGAGTCGAAGCCAGGGACTAACCTCTCATCTCGAGTTGATTCTTGGTCCACGGAGCTCTTTCGTGTTGCTACAGTGACCTCAGGATCCCACTAGCCTTGAAACAGTGTTCTTGGGGTTTCTCTGGAGTGCCATCAAGGAAATCAAGGCTCCTTTCATGTGTGATGTGCAAGACGAAATTGCTCTGCACGCAGTGCAGGAGAATCGGGCCTCATCTCGCGGCAAGTGGGAAGTCTCATGCTTTTTCTCGAGTTGCGGCGGGAACCTGGGGTATATTCTCGAGTTACGAATGGGATGGCCCTTCCAGCCACGTGTTTGTTCAGTGACGTCAGGATTCCTGCCTAGTTGCGACGGACAACTCGGGATTCTCCTCGAGGCTTGCAGGGCAATTGGGACGCCTCTCCAGCTGAGGCGGGAGACCAAGGGTCCCTTTCCACGTGCACAGGAATCCTGGGACTCCTATCAAGTTTCACGAGGAGTCAGGCATCGTCTCCTTTGGAGGCACTGATCTCCGCGTACCTCTGGAGTTTTCAAAGGATGTGAGGCCTCCGGTCGCGATGAGGTGGGGAACTAGGTCTTTCTCTGTGGTCTCCACAGGGGATTCAAACATCCTTTCGTCTTGGGAGATGCAAGACGAGCCTGCATTCAAGTCACTGCAGGGATATCCGGCCTTATTTCGAGTCAGGGCATCGGATGTCCATTCTACTTGAGGCCGCAAACTCAGGGTCCCTCTCACATACCTAGAGCTGAGAGAAGCCTCCTCTTGAGGTGCTTGTGGTAAGGTGGTATTCCTCTGGAGTCGAAGCCAGGGACTAACCTCTCATCTCGAGTTGATTTTTGGTCCACGGAGCTCTTTCGTGTTGCTACAGTGACCTCAGGATCCCTCTAGCCTTGAAACAGTGTTCTTGGGGTTTTTCTGGAGTGCCATCAAGGAAATCAAGGCTCCTTTCATGTGTGAGGTGCAACACGGAATTGCTCTGCACGCAGTGCAGGGGATTCGGGCCTCATCTCGCGGCGAGGGGGAAGTCTCATGGTTTTTCTGGAGTTGCGGCGGGAATCTGGGGTATATTCTCGAGTTACGACGGGAATGGCCCTTCCACACACGTGTTTGTTCAGCGACGTCAGGACTCCTGCCTAGTTGCGAGGGACAACTCGAGATTCTCCTCGAGGCTTGGCAGGGCAATTGGGACGCCTCTCCAGCTGAGGCGGGAGACCAAGGGTCCCTTTCCACGTGCCACGGGAATCCTGGGACTCCTATCAAGTTTCACGAGGAGTCATGCATCGTCTCCATTGGAGGCACTAATCTCCGCGTACCTCTGGAGTTTTCAAAGGATGTGAGGCCTCCAGTCGCCATGACGTGGGAAACTAGGTCTTTCTCTGTGGTCTCCACAGGGGATTCAGACATCCTTTCGTCTTGGGAGATGCAAGACGAGCCTGCATTCAAGTCACTGCAGGGATATCCGGCCTTATTTCGCGTCAGGGCATCGCGGTGTCCATTCCAATTGAGGCCGCAAACTCAGGGTCCCTCTCACATACCTAGAGCTGAGAGAAGCCTCCTCTTGAGGTGCTTCTGGTAAGGTGGTATTCCTCTGGAGTCGAAGCCAGGGACTAACCTCTCATCTCGAGTTGATTCTTGGTCCACGGAGCTCTTTCGTGTTGCTACAGTGACCTCAGGATCCCTCTAGCCTTGAAACAGTGTTCTTGGGGTTTCTCTGGAGTGCCATCAAGGAAATCAAGGCTCCTTTCATGTGTGATGTGCAACACGAAATTGCTCTGCACGCAGTGCAGGGGAATCGGGCCTCATCTCGCGGCGAGGGGGAGGTCTCATGGTTTTTCTCGAGTTGCGGCGGCAACCTGGGGTATATTCTGGAGTTACGACGGGGATGGCACTTCCAGCCACGTGTTTGTTCAGCGAAGTCAGGACTCCTGCCTAGTTGCGACGGACAACTCGGGATTCTCCTCGAGGCTTGGCAGGGCAATTGGGACGCCTCTCCAGCTGAGGCGGGAGACCAAGGGTCCCTTTCCACGTGCCACAGGAATCCTGGGACTCCTATCAAGTTTCACGAGGATTCAGGCATCGTCTCCTTTGGAGGCACTGATCTCCGCGTACCTCTGGAGTTTTCCAAGGATGTGAGGCCTCCGGTCGCTATGAGGTGGGGAACTAGGTCTTTCTCTGTGGTCTACACAGGTGATTCAGATATCCTTTCGTCTTGGGAGATGCAAGACGAGCCTGCATTCAAGTCACTGCAGAGATCTCCGGCCTTATTTCGAGTCAGGGCATCGCGGTGTACATTGCACTTTAGACCGCAAACTCAGGGTCCCTCTCACATACCTAGAGCTGAGAAAAGCCTCCTCTTGAGGTGCTTGTGGTAAGGTGGTATTCCTCTGGAGTCGAAGCCAGGGACTAACCTCTCATCTCGAGCTGATTTTTGGTCCACGGAGCTCTTTCGTGTTGCTACAGTGACCTCAGGATCCCTCTAGCCTTGAAACAGTGTTCTTGGGGTTTATCTGGAGTGCCATCAAGGAAATCAAGGCTCCTTTCATGTGTGATGTGCAACACGGAATTGCTCTGCACGCAGTGCAGGGGAATCGGGCCTCATCTCACGGCGAGGGGGAAGTCTCATGGTTTTTCTCAAGTTGCGGCGGGAACCTGGGGTATATTCTCGAGTTAAGACGGGGATGGCCCTTCAAGCCACGTGTTTGTTCAGCTACGTCAGGACTCCTGCCTAGCTGCGAGGGACAACTCGGGATTCTCCTCGAGGCTTGGCAGGGCAATTGGGACGCCTCTCCATCTGAGGCGGGAGACCAAGGGTCCCTTTCCACGTGCCACAGGAATCCTGGGACTCCTATCAAGTTTCACGAGGAGTCAGGCATCGTCTCCTTTGGAGGCACTGATCTCCGCGTACCTCTGGAGTTTTCAAAGGATGTGAGGCCTCCGGTCGCGATGAGGTGGGGAACTAGGTCTTTCTCTGTGGTCTCCACAGGGGATTCAGACATCCTTTCGTCTTGGGAGATGCAAGATGAGCCTGCATTCAAGTCACTGCAGGGATATCCGGCCTTATTTCGCGTCAGGGCATCGCAGTGTCCACTCCACTTGAGGCCGCAAACTCAGGGTCCCTCTCACATACCTAGAGCTGAGAGAAACCTCATCTTGAGGTGCTTGTGGTAAGGTGGTATTCCTCTGGAGTCGAAGCCAGGGACTAACCTCTCATCTCGAGTTGATTCTTGGTCCACGGAGCTCTTTCGTGTTGCTACAGTGACCTCAGGATCCCACTAGCCTTGAAACAGTGTTCTTGGGGTTTCTCTGGAGTGCCATCAAGGAAATCAAGGCTCCTTTCATGTGTGATGTGCAAGACGAAATTGCTCTGCACGCAGTGCAGGAGAATCGGGCCTCATCTCGCGGCAAGTGGGAAGTCTCATGCTTTTTCTCGAGTTGCGGCGGGAACCTGGGGTATATTCTCGAGTTACGAATGGGATGGCCCTTCCAGCCACGTGTTTGTTCAGTGACGTCAGGATTCCTGCCTAGTTGCGACGGACAACTCGGGATTCTCCTCGAGGCTTGCAGGGCAATTGGGACGCCTCTCCAGCTGAGGCGGGAGACCAAGGGTCCCTTTCCACGTGCACAGGAATCCTGGGACTCCTATCAAGTTTCACGAGGAGTCAGGCATCGTCTCCTTTGGAGGCACTGATCTCCGCGTACCTCTGGAGTTTTCAAAGGATGTGAGGCCTCCGGTCGCGATGAGGTGGGGAACTAGGTCTTTCTCTGTGGTCTCCACAGGGGATTCAAACATCCTTTCGTCTTGGGAGATGCAAGACGAGCCTGCATTCAAGTCACTGCAGGGATATCCGGCCTTATTTCGAGTCAGGGCATCGGATGTCCATTCTACTTGAGGCCGCAAACTCAGGGTCCCTCTCACATACCTAGAGCTGAGAGAAGCCTCCTCTTGAGGTGCTTGTGGTAAGGTGGTATTCCTCTGGAGTCGAAGCCAGGGACTAACCTCTCATCTCGAGTTGATTTTTGGTCCACGGAGCTCTTTCGTGTTGCTACAGTGACCTCAGGATCCCTCTAGCCTTGAAACAGTGTTCTTGGGGTTTTTCTGGAGTGCCATCAAGGAAATCAAGGCTCCTTTCATGTGTGAGGTGCAACACGGAATTGCTCTGCACGCAGTGCAGGGGATTCGGGCCTCATCTCGCGGCGAGGGGGAAGTCTCATGGTTTTTCTGGAGTTGCGGCGGGAATCTGGGGTATATTCTCGAGTTACGACGGGAATGGCCCTTCCACACACGTGTTTGTTCAGCGACGTCAGGACTCCTGCCTAGTTGCGAGGGACAACTCGAGATTCTCCTCGAGGCTTGGCAGGGCAATTGGGACGCCTCTCCAGCTGAGGCGGGAGACCAAGGGTCCCTTTCCACGTGCCACGGGAATCCTGGGACTCCTATCAAGTTTCACGAGGAGTCATGCATCGTCTCCATTGGAGGCACTAATCTCCGCGTACCTCTGGAGTTTTCAAAGGATGTGAGGCCTCCAGTCGCCATGACGTGGGAAACTAGGTCTTTCTCTGTGGTCTCCACAGGGGATTCCGACATCCTTTCTTCTTGGGAGATGGAAGACGAGCCTGCATTCAATTCACTGCAGGGATATCCGGCCTTATTTCGCGTCAGGGCATCGCAGTGTCCATTCCACTTGAGTCCGCAAAATCAGGGTCCCTCTCACATACCTAGAGCTGAGAGAAGCCTCCTCTTTAGGTGCTTGTGGTAAGGTGGTATTCCTCTGGAGTCGAAGCAAGGGACTAACCTCTCATCTCGAGTTGATTTTTGGGCCACGGACCTCTTTCGTGTTGCTACAGTGACCTCAGGATCCCTCTAGCCTTGAAACAGTGTTCTTGGGTTTTCGCTGGAGTGCCATCAAGGAAATCAAGGCTCCTTTCATGTTTGATGTGCAACACGGAATTGCTCTGCATGCAGTGCCGGAGAATCGAGCCTCATCTCACGGCGAGGGGGAAGTCTCATGGTTTTTCTTGAGTTGCGGCGGGACGCTGCGGTATATTCTCGAGTTATGACGGGGATGGCCCTTCCACCCACGTGTTTGTTCAGTGACGTCAGGACTCCTGCCTAGTTGTGAGGGACAACTCGGGATTCTCCTCGAGGCTTGGCAGGGCAATTGGGCCGCCTCTCCAGCTGAGGCGGGAGACTAAGGGTCCCTTTCCACGTGCCACAGGAATCCTGGGACTCCTATCAAGTTTCACGAGGAGTCAGGCATCGTCTCCTTTGGAGGCACTGTTCTCCGCGTACCTCTGGAGTTTTCAAAGGTTATGAGGTCTCTGGTCGCGATGATGTGGGGACCTAGGTCTTTTTCTGTGGTCTCCACAGGGGATTCAGACATCCTTTCGTCTTGGGAGATGCAAGACGAGCCTGCATTCAAGTCACTGCAGGGATATCCGGCCTTATTTCGAGTCAGGGCAACGCGGTGTAAATTTCAGTTGAGGCCGCAAACTCAGGGTCCCTCTCACATACCTAGAGCTGAGAGAAGCCTCCTCTTGAGGTGCTTGTGGTAAGGTGGTATTCCTCTGGAGTCGAAGCCAGGGACTAACCTCTCATCTCGAGTTGATTTTTGGGCCACGGAGCTCTTTCGTGTTGCTACAGTGACCTCAGGATCCCTGTAGCCTTGAAACAGTGTTCTTGGGGTTTCTCTGGAGTGCCATCAAGGAAATCAAGGCTCCTTTCATGTGTGAGATGCAACACGGTTTGCTCTGCACGCAGTGCAGAGGAATCGGGCCTCATCACGCGGCGAGGGGGAAGTCTCATGGTTTTTCTCGAGTTGCGGCGGGAACCTGGGGTATATTCTCGAGTTATGACGGGGATGCTCCTTCCACCCACTTGTTTGTTCAGCGACGTCAGGACTCCTGCCTAGTTGCGAGGGACAACTCGAGATTCTCCTCGAGGCTTGGCAGGGCAATTGGGACGCCTCTCCAGCTGAGGCGGGAGACCAAGGGTCCCTTTCCACGTGCCACAGGAATCCTGGGACTCCTATCAAGTTTCACGAGGAGTCAGGCATCGTCTCCTTTGGAGGCACTGATCTCCGCGTACCTCTGGAGTTTTCAAAGGATGTGAGGCCTCCGGTCGCGATGATGTGGGGAACTAGGTCTTTTTCTGTGGTCTCCACAGGGGATGCAGACATCCTTTCGTCTTGGGAGATGCAAGACGAGCCTGCATTCAAGTCACTGCAGGGATATCCGGCCTTATTTCGAGTCAGGGCATCGCAATGTCCATTCCACTTGAGGCCGCAAACTCAGGGTCCCTCTCACATACCTAGAGCTGAGAGAAGCCTCCTCTTGAGGTGCTTGTGGTAAGGTGGTATTCCTCTGGAGTCGAAGCCAGGGACTAACCTCTCATCTCGAGTTGATTTTTGGTCCACGAGCTCTTTCGTGTTGCTACAGTGACCTCAGGATCCCTCTAGCCTTGAAACAGTGTTCTTGGGTTTTCTCTGGAGTGCCATCAAGGAAATCAAGTCTCCTTTCATGTGTGATGTGCAACACGGAAATGCTCTGCACGCAGTGCAGGGGAATCGGACCTCATCTCGCGGCGAGGGGGAAGTCTCATGGTTTTTCTCGAGTTGCGGCGGGATCCTGGGGTATATTCTCGAGTTATGACGGGGATGGTCCTTCCAGACGCGTGTTTGTTCAGCGACGTCAGGACTCCTGCCTAGTTGCGAGGGACAAGTCGGGATTCTCCTCGAGGCTTGACAGGGCAATTGGGACGCCTCTCCAGCTGAGGCGGGAGACCAAGTGTCCCTTTCCACGTGCCACAGGAATCCTGGGACTCCTATCAAGTTTCACGAGGAGTCAGGCATCGTCTCCTTTGGAGGCACTGATCTCCGCGTACCTCTGGAGTTTTCAAAGGATGTGAGGCCTCCGGTCGCGATGAGGTGGGGAACTAGGTCGTTTTCTGTGGTCTCCACAGGGGATTCAGACATCCTTTCGACTTGGGAGATGTAAGACGAGCCTGCATTCAAGTCACTGCAGGGATATCCGGCCTTATTTCGAGTCAGGACATCGCGGTGTCCATTCCACTTGAGGCCGCAATCTCATTGTCCCTCTCACATACCTAGAGCTGAGAGAACCTTCTTCTTGAGGTGCTTGGGGTAAGGTGGTATTCCTCTGGAGTCGAAGCCAGGGACTAACCTCTCATCTCGAGTTGATTTTTGGTCCACGGAGCTCTTTCGTGTTGCTACAGTGACCTCAGGATCCCTCTAGCCTTGAAACAGTGTTCTTGGGGTTTCTCTGGAGTGCCATCAAGGAAATCAAGGCTCCTTTCATGTGTGATGTGCAACACGGAATTGCTCTGCACGCAGTGCATGGGAATCGAGCCTCATCTCGTGGCGAGGGGGAAGTCTCATGGTTTTTCTCGAGTTGCGGCGGGAACCTGGGGTATATTCTCGAGTTACGACGGGGATGGCCCTTCCACACACGTGTTTGTTCAGCGACGCCAGGACTCCTGCCTAGTTGCGAGGGACAACTCGGGATTCTCCTCGAGGCTTGGCAGGGCAATTGGGACGCCTCTCCAGCTGAGGCGGGAGACCAAGGGTCCCTTTCCACGTGCCACAGTAATCCTGGGACTCCTATCAAGATTCACGAGGAGTCAGGCATCGTCTCCTTTGGAGGCACTGATCTCCGCGTACCTCTGGAGTTTTCAAAGGATGTGAGGCCTCCGGTCGCAATGAGGTGGGGAACTAGGTCTTTCTCTGTGGTCTCCACAGGGGATTCAAACATCCTTTCGTCTTGGGAGATGCAAGACGAGCCTGCATTCAAGTCACTGCAGGGATAACCGGCCTTATTTCGAGTCAGGGTATTGCGGTGTCCATTCCACTAGAGGCCGCAAACTCAGGGTCCCTCTCACATAGCTAGAGCTGAGAGAAGCCTCCTCTTGAGGTGCTTGTGGTAAGGTGGTATTCCTCTGGAATCGAAGCCAGGGACTAACCTCTCATCTCGAGTTGATTTTTGGTCCACGGAGCTCTTTCGTGTTGCTACAGTGACCTCAGGATCCCTCTAGCCTTGAAACAGTGTTCTTGGGGTTTCTCTGGAGTGCCATCACGGAAATCAAGGTTCCATTCATGTTTGATGTTCAACACGGAATTCCTCTGCACGCCGTGCAGGGGAATCGGGCCTCATCTCGTGGCGAGGGGGAAGTCTCATGGTTTTTCTCGAGTTGCGGCGGGAACCTGGGGTATATTCTCGAGTTACGACGGGGATGGCCCTTCCACCCACGTGTTTCTTCAGCGAAGTCAGGACTCCTGCCTAGTTGCGAGGGACAACTCGGGGTTCTCCTCGAGGCTTGGCAGGGCAATTGGGACGCCTCTCCAGCTGAGGCGGGAGACCAAGGGTCCCTTTCCACGTGCCACAGGAATCCTGGGACTCCTATCAAGTTTCACGAGGAGTCAGGCATCGTCTCCTTTGGAGACACTGATCTCTGCGTACCTCTGGAGTTTTCAAAGGATGTGAGGCCTCCGGTCGCGATGAGGTGGGGAACTAGGTCTTTCTCTGTTGTCTCCACAGGGGATTCAGACATCCTTTTGTCTTGGGAGATGCAAGACGAGCCTGCATTCAAGTCTCTGCAGGGATATCCGGCCTTATTTCGAGTCATGGCATCGCGGTTTCCATTCCACTTGAGGCCGCAAACTCAGGGTCCCTCTCACATACCTAGAGCTGAGAGAAGCCTCCTCTTGAGGTGCTTGTCGTAAGGTGGTATTCCTCTGGAATCGAAGCCAGGGACTAACCTCTCATCTCGAGTTGATTTTTGGTCCACGGAGCTCTTTCGTGTTGCTACAGTGACCTCGGGATCCCTCTAGCCTTGAAACAGTGTTCTTGGGGTTTCTCTGGAGTGCCATCAAGGAAATCAAGGCTCCTTTCTTGTTTGATGTGCAACACGGAATTGCTCTGCATGCAGTGCACTGGAATCGTGCCTCATCTCGCGGCGAGGGGGAAGTCTCATGGTTTTTCTCGAGTTGTGGCGGGAACCTGGGGTATATTTTCGAGTTACGACGGGGATGGCCCTTCCACCCACGTGTTTGTTCAGCCATGTCAGGACTCCTGCCTAGTTGCGAGGGACAACTCGGGATTCTGCTCGAGGCTTGGCAGGGCAATTGGGACGCCTCTTCAGCTGAGGCGGGAGACCAAGGGTCCCTTTCCATGTGCCACAGGAATCCTGGGACTCCTATCAAGTTTCACGAGGAGTCAGGCATCGTCTCCTTTGGAGGCACTGATCTCCGCGTACCTCTGGAGTTTTCAAGGGATGTGAGGCCTCCATCGAGATGAGGTGGGGAACTAGGTCTTTCTCTGTGGTCTCCACAGGGGATTCAGACATCCTTTCGTCTTGGGAGATGCAAGACGAGCCTGCATTCAAGTCACTGCAGGGATATCCGGCCTTATTTCGCGTCAGGGCATCGCGGTGTCCATTCCACTTGAGGCCGCAAACTCAGGGTCCCTCTCACATACCTAGAGCTGAGAGAAGCCTCCTCTTGAGGTGCTTGTGGTGAGGTGGTATTCCTCTGGATTCGAAGCCAGGGACTACCTCAGATCTCGAGTTGATTTTTGGTCCACGGAGCTCTTTCGTGTTGCTACAGTGACCTCAGGATGCCTCTAACCTTGAAACAGTGTTCTTGGGGTTTCGCTGGAGTGCCGTCAAGGAAATCAAGGCTCCTTTCATGTGTGATGTGCAACACGGAATTGCTCTGCACTCAGTGCAGGGGCATCGGGCCTCATCTCGTGGCGAGGGGGAAGTCTCATGGTTTTTCTCGAGTTGTGGCGGGTACCTGGGGTATATTCTCGAAGTACGATGAGGATGGCCCTTCCAACCACGTGTTTGTTCAGCGAGTCAGGACTCCTGCCTAGTTGCGAGGGACAACTCGGGGTTCTCCTCGAGGCTTGGCAGGGCAATTGGAACGCCTCTCCAGCTGAGGCGGGAGACCAAGGGTCCCTTTCCACGTGCCACAGGAATCCTGGGAATCCTATCAAGTTTCACGAGGAGTCAGGCATCGTCTCCTTTGGAGGCACTGATCTCCGCATACCTCTGGAGTTTTCAAAGGATGTGAGGCCTCCGGTCGCGATGAGGTGGGGAACTAGTTCTTTTTCTGTGGTCTCCACAGGGGATTCAGACATCCTTTCGTCTTGGGAGATGCAAGACGAGCCTGCATTCAAGTCACTGCAGGGATATCCGGCCTTACTTCTAGTCAGGGCATCGCTGTCTCCATTCCACTTGAGGCCGCAAACTCAGGGTCCCTCTCACATACCTAGAGCTGAGAGAAGCCTCCTCTTGAGGTGCTTGTGGTAAGGTGGTATTCCTCTGGAGTCGAAGCCAGGGACTAACCTCTCATCTCGAGTTGATTCTTGGTCCAGGGAGCTCTTTCGTGTTGCTACAGTGACCTCAGTTTCCCTCTAGCCGTGAAACAGTGTTCTTGGGGTTTCTCTGGAGTGCCATCAAGGAAATCAAGGCTCCTTTCATGTTTGATGTGCAACAGGGAATTGCTCTGCGCGAAGTGCACGGTATCGGGGGTCATTTTTCGGCGAGGGGGAAGTCTCATGGTTTTTCTTGAGTTGCTGTGTGAACCTGGGGTATATTCTCGAGTTACGACGGGGATGGCCCTTCCACCCACGTGTTTGTTCAGCGACGTCAGGACTCCTGCCTAGATACGAGGGACAACTCGGGATTCTGCTCGAGGCTTGGCAGGGCAATTGCGATTCCTCTCCAGCTGAGACGGGAGACCAAGGGTCCCTTTCCCCGTGCCACAGGAATCCTGGGACTCCTATCAAGTTTCACGAGGAGTCAGGCATCGTCTCCTTTGGAGGCACTGATCTCCGCGTACCTCTGGAGTTTTCAAAGGATGTGAGGCCTCCGGTCGCGATGAGGTGGGGAAGTAGGTTTTCTGTATGGTCTCCACAGGGGTTTCAGATATCCTTTCGTCTTGGGAGATGCAAGACGAGCCTGCATTCAAGTCACTGCAGGGATATCCGGCCTTATTTCGAGTCAGGGCATCGCGGTGTCCATTCCACTTGAGGCCGCAAACTCAGGGTCCCTCTCACATACCTAGAGCTGAGAGAAGCCTCCTCTTGAGGTGCTTGTGGTAAGGTGGTATACCTCTGGAGTCGAAGCCAGGGACTAACCTCTCATCTTGAGTTGATTTTTGGTCCCCGGAGCTCTTTCGTGTTGCTACAGTGACCTCAGGATCCCTCTAGCCTTGAAACAGTGTTCTTGGGGTTTCTCTGGAGTGCCATCAAGGAAATCAAGGCTCCTTTCCTGTGTGATGTGCAACACGGAATTGCTCTCCACGCAGTGCAGGGGATTCGGGCCTCATCTCGCGGCGAGGGGGAAGTCTCATGGTTTTTCTCAAGTTGCGGCGGGAACCTGGGGTATATTCTCGAGTTACGACGGGGATGGCCCTTCCACCCACGTGTTTCTTCAGCGAAGTCAGGACTCCTGAGTAGTTGCGAGGGACAACTCGGGGTTCTCCTCGAGGCTTGGCAGGGCAATTGGGACGCCTCTCCAGCTGAGGCGGGAGGCCAAGTGTCTCTTTCCACGTGCCAAAGGAATCCTGGGACTCCTATCAAGTTTCACGAGGAGTCAGGCATCGTCTCCTTTGGAGGCACTGATCTCCGCGTACCTCTGGAGTTTTCAGAGGATGTGAGGCCTCTGGTCGCGATGAGGTGGGGAACTAGGTCTTTCTCTGTGGTCTGCACAGGGGATTCAGACATCCTTTCATCTTGGGAGATGCAAGACGAGCCTGCATTCTAGTCACTGCAGGGATATCCGGCCTTATTTCGAGTCAGGGCATCGCGGTGTCCATTCCACTTGAGGCCGCAAACTCAGGGTCCCTCTCACATACCTAGAGCTGAGAGAAGCCTCCTCTTGAGGTGCTTGTGGTAAGGTGGTATTCCTCTGGAGTCGAAGCCAGGGACTAACCTCTCATCTCGAGTTGATTTTTGGTCCACGGAGCTCTTTCGTGTTGCTACAGTGACCTCAGGATCCCTCTAGCCTTGCAACAGTGTTCTTGGGGTTTCGCTGGAGTGCCGTCAAGGAAATCAAGGCTCCTTTCATGTGTGATGTGCAACACGGAATCACTCTGCACGCAGTGCAGGGGAATCGGGCCTCATCTCGCAGCGAGGGGGAAGTCTCATGGTTTTTCTCGAGTTGCGGCGGGAACCTGGGGTATATTCTCGAGTTACGAAGGGGATGGCCCTTGCACCCACGTGTTAGTTCAGCGAAGTCAGGACTCCTGCCTAGTTGCGAGGGTCAACTCGGGGTTCTCCTCGAGGCTTGGCAGGGCAATTGGGACGCCTCTCCAGCTGAGGCGGGAGGCCAAGAGTCCCTTTCCACGTGCCACAGGAATCCTGGGACTCCTATCAAGTTTCATGAGGAGTCAGGCATCGTCTCCTTTGGAGACACTGATCTCTGCATACCTCTGGAGTTTTCAAAGGATGTGAGGCCTCCGGTCGCGATGAGGTGGGGAACTAGGTCTTTCTCTGTGGTCTCCACAGGGGATTCAGACATCCTTTCGTCTTGGGAGATGCAAGACGAGCCTGCATTCAAGTCACTGCAGGGATATCCGGCCTTATTTCGAGTCAGGGCATCGCGGTGTCCATTCCACTTGAGGCCGCAAACTCAGGGTCCCTCTCACATAGCTAGAGCTGAGAGAAGTCTCCTCTTGAGGTGCTTGTGGTAAGGTGGTATTCCTCTGGAGTCGAAGCCAGGGACTAACCTCTTATCTCGAGTTGATTTTTGGTCCACGGAGCTCTTTCGTGTTGCTACAGTGACCTCAGGATCCCTCTAGCCTTGAAACAGTGTTCTTGGGGTTTCTCTGGAGTGCCATCAAGGAAATCAAGGCTCCTTTCATGTGTGATGTGCAACACGGAATTGCTCTGCACGCAGTGCAGGGGAATCGGGCCTCATCTCGTGGCGAGGGGGAAGTCTCATGGTTTTTCTCGAGTTGCGGCGGGAACCTGGGGAATATTCTCGAGTTACGAGGGGATGGCCCTTCCACACACGTGTTAGTTCAGCGACGTGAGGACTCCTGCCTAGTTGCGAGGGACAACTCGGGATTCTGCTCGAGGCTTGGCAGGGCAATTGGGACGCCTCTCCAGCTGAGGCGGGAGACCAAGGGTTCCTTTCCACGTGCCACAGGAATCCTGGGACTCCTATCAAGTTTCACGAGGAATCAGGCATCGTCTCCTTTGGAGGCACTGATCTCCGCGTACCTCTGGAGTTTTCAAGGGATGTGAGGCCTCCGGTCGCGATGAGTTGAGGAACTAGGTGTTTCTCTGTGGTCTCCACAGGGAATTCAGACATCCTTTCGTCTTGGGAGATGCAAGACGAGCCTGCATTCAAGTCACTGCAGGGATATCCGGCCTTATTTCGCGTGAGGGCATCGCGGTGTCCATTCTACTTGAGGCCGCAAACTCAGGGTCCCTCTCACATACCTAGAGCTGAGAGAAGCCTCCTCTTGAGGTGCTTGTGGTAAGGTGGTATTCCTCTGGAGTGGAAGCCAGGGACTAAGCTCTCATCTCGAGTTGATTTTTGTTCCACGGAGCTCTTTCGTGTTGCTACAGTGACCTCAGGATCCCTCTAGCCTTGAAACAGTGTTCTTGGGGTTTCGCTGGAGTGCCGTCAAGGAAATCAAGGCTCCTTTCATGTGTGATGTGCAACACGGAATTACTCTGCACGCAGTGCAGGGGAATCGGGCCTCATCTCGCGGCGAGGGGGAAGTCTCATGGTTTTTCTCGAGTTGCGGCGGGAACCTGGGGTATATTCTCGAGTTACGACGGGGATGGCCCTTCCACCCACGTGTTTCTTCAGCGAAGTCAGGACTCCTGCCTAGTTGCGAGGGACAACTCGGGGTTCTCCTCGAGGCTTGGCAGGGCAATTGGGACGCCTCTCCAGCTGAGGCGGGAGGCCAAGGGTCCCTTTCCACGTGCAACAGGAATCCTGGGACTCCTATCAAGTTTCACGAGGAGTCAGGCATCGTTTCCTTTGGAGACACTGATCTCTGCGTACCTCTGGAGTTTTCAAAGGATGTGAGGCCTCCGGTCGCGATGAGGTGGGGAACTAGGTCTTTCTCTGTTGTCTCCACAGGGGATTCAGACATCCTTTCGTCTTGGGAGATGCAAGACGAGCCTGCATTCAAGTCTCTGCAGGGATATCCGGCCTTATTTCGAGTCAGGGCATCGCGGTTTCCATTCCACTTGAGGCCGCAAACTCAGGGTCCCTCTCACATACCTAGAGCTGAGAGAAGCCTCCTCTTGAGGTGCTTGTGGTAAGGTGGTATTCCTCTGGAATCGAAGCCAGGGACTAACCTCTCATCTCAAGTTGATTTTTGGTCCACGGAGCTCTTTCGTGTTGCTACAGTGACCTCGGGATCCCTCTAGCCTTGAAACAGTGTTCTTGGGGTTTCTCTGGAGTGCCATCAAGGAAATCAAGGCTCCTTTCCTGTGTGATGTGCAACACGGAATTGCTCTGCACGCAGTGCAGGGGAATCGAGCCTCATCTCGCGGCGAGGGGGAAGTCTCATGGTTTTTCTCGAGTTGCGGCGGGAACCTGGGGAATATTCTCGAGTTACGAGGGGATGGCCCTTCCACACACGTGTTAGTTCAGCGACGTCAGGACTCCTGCCTAGATGCGAGGGACAACTCGGGATTCTGCTCGAGGCTTGGCAGGGCAATTGGGACGCCTCTCCAGCTGAGGCGGGAGACCAAGGGTCCCTTTCCACGTGCCACAGGAATCCTATGACTCCTATCAAGTTTCACGAGGAGTCAGGCATCGTCTCCTTTGGAGGCACTGATCTTCGCGTACCTTTGGAGTTTTCAAAGGATGTGAGGCCTCCGGTCGCCATGAGGTGGGGAACTAGGTCTTTCTCTGTGGTCTCCACAGGGGATTCAGACATCCTTTCGTCTTGGGAGATGCAAGACGAGCCTGCATTCAAGTCACTGCAGGGATATCCGGCCTTATTTCGAGTCAGGGCATCGCGGTGTCCATTCCAGATGAGGCCACAAACTCAGGGTCCCTCTCACATACCTAGAGCTGAGAGAAGCCTCCTCTTGAGGTGCTTATGTTAAGGTGGTATTCCTCTGGAGTCGAAGCCAGGGACTAACCTCTCATCTCGAGTTGATTTTTGTCCACGAAGCTCTTTCGTGTTGCTACAGTGACCTCAGAATCCCTCTAGCCTAGAAACAGTGTTCTTGGGGTTTCTCTGGAGTGCCATCAAGGAAATCAAGGCTCCTTTCATGTGTGATGTGCAACACGGAATTGCTCTGCACGCAGTGCAGGGGAATCGAGCCTCATATCGCGGCGAGGGGGAAGTCTCATGGTTTTTCTCGAGTTGCGGCGGGCAACTGGGGTATATTCTCGAGTTACGACGGGGATGGCCCTTCCACCCACGTGTTTCTTCAGTTATGTCAGGAGTCCTGCCTAGTTGCGAGGGACAACTCGGGATTCTCCTCGAGGTTTGGCAGGCAATTGGGACGCCTCTCCAGCTGAGGCGGGAGACCAAGGGTCCCTTTCCACGTGCCACAGGAATCCTGGGACTCCTATCAAGTTTCACGAGGAGTTCAGGCATAGTCTCCTTTGGAGGCACTGATCTCCGCATACCTCTGGAGTTTTCAAGTGATGTGAGGCCTCCGGTCGCGATGAGGTGGGGAACTAGGTCTTTCTCTGTGGTCTCAACATGGGATTCAGACATCCTTTCCTCTTGGGAGATGCAAGACGAGCCTGCATTCAAGTCACTGCAGGGATATCCGGCCTTATTTCGAGTCAGGGCATCGCGGTGTCCATTCCACTTGAGGCCACAAACTCAGGGTCCCTCTCACATACCTAGAGCTGAGAGAAGCCTCCTCTTGAGGTGCTTGTGGTAAGGTGGTATTCCTCTGGAGTCGAAGCCAGGGACTAACCTCTCATCTCGAGTTGATTTTTGGTCCACGGAGCTCTTTCGTGTTGCTACAGTGACCTAAGAATCCCTCTAGCCTTGAAACAGTGTTCTTGGGGTTTCTCTGGAGTGCCATCAAGGAAATCAAGGCTCCTTTCATGTTTGATGTGCAACAGGGAATTGCTCTGCGCGAAGTGCACGGTATCGGGGGTCATTTTTCGGCGAGGGGGAAGTCTCATGGTTTTTCTTGAGTTGCTGTGTGAACCTGGGGTATATTCTCGAGTTACGACGGGGATGGCCCTTCCACCCACGTGTTTGTTCAGCGACGTCAGGACTCCTGCCTAGTTACGAGGGACAACTCGGGATTATCCTCGAGGCTTGGCAGGGCAATTGCGATTCCTCTCCAGCTGAGACGGGAGACCAAGGGTCCCTTTCCCCGTGCCACAGGAATCCTGGGACTCCTATCAAGTTTCACGAGGAGTCAGGCATCGTCTCCTTTGGAGGCACTGATCTCCGCGTACCTCTGGAGTTTTCAAAGGATGTGAGGCCTCCGGTCGCGATGAGGTGGGGAAGTAGGTTTTCTGTGTGGTCTCCACAGGGGTTTCAGACATCCTTTCGTCTTGGGAGATGCAAGACGAGCCTGCATTCAAGTCACTGCAGGGATATCCGGCCTTATTTTGAGTCAGGGCATCGCGGTGTCCATTCCACTTGAGGCCGCAAACTCAGGGTCCCTCTCACATACCTAGAGCTGAGAGAAGCCTCCTCTTGAGGTGCTTGTGGTAAGGTGGTATTCCTCTGGAGTCGAAGCCAGGGACTAACCTCTCATCTCGAGTTGATTTGTGGTCCACGGAGCTCTTTCGTATTGCTACAGTGACCTCAGGATCCCTCTAGCCTTGAAACAGTGTTCTTGGGGTTTCTCTGGAGTGCCATCAAGGAAATCAAGGCTCCTTTCATGTGTGATGTGCAATACGGAATTGCTCTGCACGCAGTGCAGGGAAATCGGGTCTCATCTCACGGCGAGGGGGAAGTCTCATGGTTTTTCTCGAGTTGCGGCGGGAACCTGGGGTATATTCTCGAGTTACGACGGGGATGGCCCTTCCACACACGTGTTAGTTCAGCGATGGCAGGACTCCTGCCTAGTTGCGAGGGACAACTCGGGATTCTCCTCGAGGCTTGGCAGGGCAATTGGGATGCCACTCCAGCTGAGGCGGGAGACCAAGTGTCCCTTTCCACGTGCCACAGGAATCCTGGGACTCCTATCAAGTTTCACGAGGAGTCAGGCATCGTCTCCTTTGGAGGCACTGATCTCCCCGTACCTCTGGAGTTTTCAAGGGATGTGAGGCCTCCATCGAGATGAGGTGGGGAACTAGGTCTTTCTCTGTGGTCTCCACAGGGGATTCAGACATCCTTTCGTCTTGGGAGATGCAAGACGAGCCTGCATTCAAGTCACTGCAGGGATATCCGGCCTTATTTCGCGTCAGGGCATCGCGGTGTCCATTCCACTTGAGGCCGCAAACTCAGGGTCCCTCTCACATACCTAGAGCTGAGAGAAGCCTCCTCTTGAGGTGTTTGTGGTGAGGTGGTATTCCTCTGGAGTCGAAGCCAGGGACTACCTCAGATCTCGAGGTGATTTTTGGTCCACGGAGCTCTTTCGTGTTGCTACAGTGACCTCAGGATCCCTCTAGCCTTGGAACAGTGTTCTTGAGGTTTCGCTGGAGTGCCGTCAAGGAAATCAAGGCTCCTTTCATGTGTGATGTGCAACACGGAATTGCTCTGCACGCAGTGCAGGGGCATCGGGCCTCATCTCGTGGCGAGGGGGAAGTCTCATGGTTTTTCTCGAGTTGCGGCGGGAACCTGGGGTATATTCTCGAAGTACGATGAGGATGGCCCTTCCAACCACGTGTTCGTTCAGCGACGTCAGGACTCCTGCCTAGTTGCGAGGGACAACTCGGGGTTCTCCTCGAGGCTTGGCAGGGCAATTGGAACGCCTCTCCAGCTGAGGAGGGAGACCAAGGGTCCCTTTCCACGTGGCACAGGAATCCTGGGACTCCTATCAAGTTTCACGAGGAGTCAGGCATCGTCTCCTTTGGAGGCACTGATCTCCGCATACCTCTGGAGTTTTCAAAGGATGTGAGGCCTCCGGTCGCGATGAGGTGGGGAACTAGTTCTTTTTCTGTGGTCTCCACAGGGGATTCAGACATCCTTTCGTCTTGGGAGATGCAAGACGAGCCTGCATTCAAGTCACTGCAGGGATATCCGGCCTTACTTCGAGTCAGGGCATCGCTGTCTCCATTCCACTTGAGGCCGCAAAATCAGGGTCCCTCTCACATAGCTAGAGCTGACAGAAGCCTCCTCTTGAGGTGCTTGTGGTAAGGTGGTATTCCTCTGGAGTCGAAGCCAGGGACTAACCTCTCATCTCGAGTTGATTTTTGGTCCACGGAGCTCTTTCGTGTTGCTACAGTGACCTCAGGATCCCTCTAGCCTTGCAACAGTGTTCTTGGGGTTTCGCTGGAGTGCCGTCAAGGAAATCAAGGCTCCTTTCATGTGTGATGTGCAACACGGAATCACTCTGCACGCAGTGCAGGGGAATCGGGCCTCATCTCGCGGCGAGGGGGAAGTCTCATGGTTTTTCTCGAGTTGCGGCGGGAACCTGGGGTATATTCTCGAAGTACGATGAGGATGGCCCTTCCAACCACGTGTTCGTTCAGCGACGTCAGGACTCCTGCCTAGTTGCGAGGGACAACTCGGGGTTCTCCTCGAGGCTTGGCAGGGCAATTGGAACGCCTCTCCAGCTGAGGCGGGAGACCAAGGGTCCCTTTCCACGTGCCACAGGAATCCTGGGACTCCTATCAAGTTTCACGAGGAGTCAGGCATCGTCTCCTTTGGAGGCACTGATCTCCGCATACCTCTGGAGTTTTCAAAGGATGTGAGGCCTCCGGTCGCGATGAGGTGGGGAACTAGTTCTTTTTCTGTGGTCTCCACAGGGGATTCAGACATCCTTTCGTCTTGGGAGATGCAAGACGAGCCTGCATTCAAGTCACTGCAGGGATATCCGGCCTTACTTCGAGTCAGGGCATCGCTGTCTCCATTCCACTTGAGGCCGCAAAATCAGGGTCCCTCTCACATAGCTAGAGCTGACAGAAGCCTCCTCTTGAGGTGCTTGTGGTAAGGTGGTATTCCTCTGGAGTCGAAGCCAGGGACTAACCTCTCATCTCGAGTTGATTTTTGGTCCAAGGAGCTCTTTCGTGTTGCTACAGTGACCTCAGGATCCCTCTAGCCTTAAAACAGTGTTCTTGGGGTTTCTCTGGAGTGCCATCTAGGAAATCAAGGCTCCTTTCATGTGTGATGTGCAACATGGAATTGCTCTGCACGCAGTGCAGGGGAATCAGGCCTCATCTCGCGGCGAGGGGGAAGTCGCATGGTTTTTCTCGAGTTGCGGCAAGAACCTGGGGAATATTCTCGAGTTACGACAGGGATGGCCCTTCCACACACGTGTTTGTTCAGCGACGTCAGGACTTCTGCCTAGTTGCGAGGGACAACTCGGGATTCTCCTCGAGGCTTGGCAGGGCAATTAGGACGCCTCTCCAGCTGAGGCGGGAGACCAAGGGTCCCTTTCCACGTGCCACAGGAATCCTGGGACTCCTATCAAGTTTCACGAGGAGTCAGGCATCGTCTCCTTTGAAGGCACTGATCTCCGCGTACCTCTGGAGTTTTCAAGGGATGTGAGGCCTCCGATCGCGATAAGCTGGGGAACTAGGTCTTTCTCTGTGGTCTCCACAGGGGATTCAGACATCCTTTCGTCTTGGGAGATGCAAGACGAGCCTGCATTCAAGTCACTGCAGGGATATCCGGCCTTATATCGAGTCAGGGCATCGCGGTGTCCATTCCACTTGAGGCCGCAAACTCAGGGTCCCTCTCACATACCTAGAGCTGAGAGAAGCCTCCTCTTGAGGTGCTTGTGGTAAGGTGGTATTCCTCTGGAGTCGAAGCCAGGGACTAACCTCTCATCTCGAGTTGATTTTTGGTCCACGGAGCTCTTTCGTGTTGCTACAGTGACCTCAGGATCCCTCTAGCCTTGAAACAGTGTTCTTGGGGTTTCTCTGGAGTGCCATCAAGGAAATCAAGGCTCCTTTCCTGTGTGATGTGCAACACGGAATTGCTCTCCACGCAGTGCAGGGGAATCGGGCCTCATCTCGCGGCGAGGGGGAAGTCTCATGGTTTTTCTCGAGTTGCGGCGGGAACCTGGGGTATATTCTCGAGTTACGACGGGGATGGCCCTTCCACCCACGTGTTTCTTCAGCGAAGTCAGGACTCCTGAGTAGTTGCGAGGGACAACTCGGGGTTCTCCTCGAGGCTTGGCAGGGCAATTGGGACGCCTCTCCAGCTGAGGCGGGAGGCCAAGGGTCCCTTTCCACGTGCCAAAGGAATCCTGGGACTCCTATCAAGTTTCACGAGGAGTCAGGCATCGTCTCCTTTGGAGGCACTGATCTCCGCGTACCTCTGGAGTTTTCAAAGGATGTGAGGCCTCTGGTCGCGATGAGGTGGGGAACTAGGTCTTTCTCTGTGGTCTGCACAGGGGATTCAGACATCCTTTCATCTTGGGAGATGCAAGACGAGCCTGCATTCTAGTCACTGCAGGGATATCCGGCCTTATTTCGAGTCAGGGCATCGCGGTGTCCATTCCACTTGAGGCCGCAAACTCAGGGTCCCTCTCACATACCTAGAGCTGAGAGAAGCCTCCTCTTGAGGTGCTTGTGGTAAGGTGGTATTCCTCTGGAGTCGAAGCCAGGGACTAACCTCTCATCTCGAGTTGATTTTTGGTCCACGGAGCTCTTTCGTGTTGCTACAGTGACCTCAGGATCCCTCTAGCCTTGCAACAGTGTTCTTGGGGTTTCGCTGGAGTGCCGTCAAGGAAATCAAGGCTCCTTTCATGTGTGATGTGCAACACGGAATCACTCTGCACGCAGTGCAGGGGAATCGGGCCTCATCTCGCAGCGAGGGGGAAGTCTCATGGTTTTTCTCGAGTTGCGGCGGGAACCTGGGGTATATTCTCGAGTTACGAAGGGGATGGCCCTTGCACCCACGTGTTAGTTCAGCGAAGTCAGGACTCCTGCCTAGTTGCGAGGGTCAACTCGGGGTTCTCCTCGAGGCTTGGCAGGGCAATTGGGACGCCTCTCCAGCTGAGGCGGGAGGCCAAGGGTCCCTTTCCACGTGCCACAGGAATCCTGGGACTCCTATCAAGTTTCATGAGGAGTCAGGCATCGTCTCCTTTGGAGACACTGATCTCTGCATACCTCTGGAGTTTTCAAAGGATGTGAGGCCTCCGGTCGCGATGAGGTGGGGAACTAGGTCTTTCTCTGTGGTCTCCACAGGGGATTCAGACATCCTTTCGTCTTGGGAGATGCAAGACGAGCCTGCATTCAAGTCACTGCAGGGATATCCGGCCTTATTTCGAGTCAGGGCATCGCGGTGTCCATTCCACTTGAGGCCGCAAACTCAGGGTCCCTCTCACATAGCTAGAGCTGAGAGAAGTCTCCTCTTGAGGTGCTTTTGGTAAGGTGGTATTCCTCTGGAGTCGAAGCCAGGGACTAACCTCTTATCTCGAGTTGATTTTTGGTCCACGGAGCTCTTTCGTGTTGCTACAGTGACCTCAGGATCCCTCTAGCCTGGAAACAGTGTTCTTGGGTTTTCTCTGGAGTGCCATCAAGGAAATCAAGGCTCCTTTCATGTGTGATGTGCAACACGGAATTGCTCTGCACGCAGTGCAGGGGAATCGGGCCTCATCTCGTGGCGAGGGGGAAGTCTCATGGTTTTTCTCGAGTTGCGGCGGGAACCTGGGGAATATTCTCGAGTTACGAGGGGATGGCCCTTCCACACACGTGTTAGTTCAGCGACGTGAGGACTCCTGCCTAGTTGCGAGGGACAACTCGGGATTCTGCTCGAGGCTTGGCAGGGCAATTGGGACGCCTCTCCAGCTGAGGCGGGAGACCAAGGGTTCCTTTCCACGTGCCACAGGAATCCTGGGACTCCTATCAAGTTTCACGAGGAGTCAGGCATCGTCTCCTTTGGAGACACTGATCTCTGCGTACCTCTGGAGTTTTCAAAGGATGTGAGGCCTCCGGTCGCGATGAGGTGGGGAACTATGTCTTTCTCTGTTGTCTCCACAGGGAATTCAGACATCCTTTCGTCTTGGGAGATGCAAGACGAGCCTGCATTCAAGTCTCTGCAGGGATATCCGGCCTTATTTCGAGTCAGGGCATCGCGGTTTCCATTCCACTTGAGGCCGCAAACTCAGGGTCCCTCTCACATACCTAGAGCTGAGAGAAGCCTCCTCTTGAGGTGCTTGTGGTAAGGTGGTATTCCTCTGGAATCGAAGCCAGGGACTAACCTCTCATCTCGAGTTGATTTTTGGTCCACGGAGCTCTTTCGTGTTGCTACAGTGACCTCGGGATCCCTCTAGCCTTGAAACAGTGTTCTTGGGGTTTCTCTGGAGTGCCATCAAGGAAATCAAGGCTTCTTTCTTGTTTGATGTGCAACTCGGAATTGCTCTGCATGCAGTGCAGGGGAATCGTGCCTCATCTCACGGCGAGGGGGAAGTCTCATGGTTTTTCTCGAGTTGTGGCGGGAACCTGGGGTATATTTTCGAGTTACGACGGGGATGGCCCTTCCACCCACGTGTTTGTTCAGCCATGTCAGGACTCCTGCCTAGTTGCGAGGGACAACTCGGGATTCTGCTCGAGGCTTGGCAGGGCAATTGGGACGCCTCTCCAGCTGAGGCGGGAGACCAAGGGTCCCTTTCCACGTGCCACAGGAATCCTGGGACTCCTATCAAGTTTCACGAGGAGTCAGGCATCGTCTCCTTTGGAGGCACTGATCTCCGCGTACCTCTGGAGTTTTCAAAGGATGTGACGCCTCTGGTCGCGATGAGGTGGGGAACTAGGTCTTTCTCTGTGGTCTGCACAGGGGATTCAGACATCCTTTCATCCTGGGAGATGCAAGACGAGCCTGCATTCTAGTCACTGCAGGGATATCCGGCCTTATTTCGAGTTAGGGCATCGCGGTGTCCATTCCACTTGAGGCCGCAAACTCAGGGTCCCTCTCACATACCTAGAGCTGAGAGAAGCCTCCTCTTGAGGTACTTGTGGTAAGGTGGTATTCCTCTGGAGTCGAAGCCAGGGACTAACCTCTCATCTCGAGTTGGTTTTTGGTCCACGGAGCTCTTTCGTGTTGCTACAGTGACCTCATGATACCTCTAGCCTTGCAACAGTGTTCTTGGGGTTTCTCTGGAGTGCCATCAAGGAAATCAAGGCTCCTTTCATGTGTGATGTGCAACACGGAATTACTCTGCACGCAGTGCAGGGGAATCGAGCCTCATCTCGCGGCGAGGGGGAAGTCTCATGGTTTTTCTCGAGTTGCGGCGGGAACCTGGGGAATATTCTCGAGTTACGAGGGGATGGCCCTTCCACACACGTGTTAGTTCAGCGACGTCAGGACTCCTGCCTAGATGCGAGGGACAACTCGGGATTCTGCTCGAGGCTTGGCAGGGCAATTGGGACGCCTCTCCAGCTGAGGCGGGAGACCAAGGGTCCCTTTCCACGTGCCACAGGAATCCTATGACTCCTATCAAGTTTCACGAGGAGTCAGGCATCGTCTCCTTTGGAGGCACTGATCTTCGCGTACCTTTGGAGTTTTCAAAGGATGTGAGGCCTCCGGTCGCCATGAGGTGGGGAACTAGGTCTTTCTCTGTGGTCTCCACAGGGGATTCAGACAGCCTTTCGTCTTGGGAGATGCAAGACGAGCCTGCATTCAAGTCACTGCAGGGATATCCGGCCTTATTTCGAGTCAGGGCATCGCGGTGTCCATTCCAGATGAGGCCGCAAACTCAGGGTCCCTCTCACATACCTAGAGCTGAGAGAAGCCTCCTCTTGAGGTGCTTGTGTTAAGGTGGTATTCCTCTGGAGTCGAAGCCAGGGACTAACCACTCATCTCGAGTTGATTTTTGTCCACGGAGCTCTTTAGTGTTGCTACAGTGACCTCAGAATCCCTCTAGCCTAGAAACAGTGTTCTTGGGGTTTCTCTGGAGTGCCATCAAGGAAATCAAGGCTCCTTTCATGTGTGATGTGCAACACGGAATTGCTCTGCACGCAGTGCAGGGGAATCGGGCCTCATATCGCGGCGAGGGGGAAGTCTCATGGTTTTTCTCGAGTTGCGGCGGGCACCTGGGGTATATTCTCGAGTTACGACGGGGATGGCCCTTCCACCCACGTGTTTCTTCAGTTATGTCAGGAGTCCTGCCTAGTTGCGAGGGACAACTCGGGATTCTCCTCGAGGCTTGGCAGGCAATTGGGACGCCTCTCCAGCTGAGGCGGGAGACCAAGGGTCCCTTTCCACGTGCCACAGGAATCCTGGGACTCCTATCAAGTTTCACGAGGAGTTCAGGCATAGTCTCCTTTGGAGGCACTGATCTCCGCGTACCTCTGGAGTTTTCAAGTGATGTGAGGCCTCCGGTCGCGATGAGGTGGGGAACTAGGTCTTTCTCTGTGGTCTCAACATGGGATTCAGACATCCTTTCGTCTTGGGAGATGCAAGACGAGCCTGCATTCAAGTCACTGCAGGGATATCCGGCCTTATTTCGAGTCAGGGCATCGCGGTGTCCATTCCACTTGAGGCCACAAACTCAGGGTCCCTCTCACATACCTAGAGCTGAGAGAAGCCTCCTCTTGAGGTGCTTGTGGTAAGGTGGTATTCCTCTGGAGTCGAAGCCAGGGACTAACCTCTCATCTCGAGTTGATTTTTGGTCCACGGAGCTCTTTCGTGTTGCTACAGTGACCTCAGAATCCCTCTAGCCTTGAAACAGTGTTCTTGGGGTTTCTCTGGAGTGCCATCAAGGAAATCAAGGCTCCTTTCATGTGTGATGTGCAACATGGAATTGCTCTGCACGCAGTGCAGGGGAATCGGGCCTCATCTCGCGGCGAGGGGGAAGTCTCATCGTTTTTCTCGAGTTGCGGCTGGAACCTGGGGTATATTCTCGAGTTACGACGGGGATGGCCCTTCCACCCACGTGTTTGTTCAGCGACGTCAGGACTCCTGCCTAGTTGCGAGGGACAACTCGGGATTCTCCTCGAGGCTTGGCAGGGCAATTTGGACGCCTCTCCAGCTGAGGCGGGAGACCAAGGGTCCCTTTCCACGTGCCACAGGAATCCTGGGACTCCTATCAAGTTTCACGAGGAGTCAGGCATCGTCTCCTTTGGAGGCACTGATCTCCGCGTACTTCTGGAGTTTTCAAAGGATGTGAGGCCTCCGGTCGCGATGAGGTGGGAAACTAGGTCTTTTTCTGTGGTCTCCACAGGGAATTCGGACATCCTTTCGTCTTGGGAGTTGCAAGACGAGCCTGCGTTCAAGTCACTGCAGGGATATCCGGCCTTATTTCGAGTCAGGGCATCGCGGTTTCCATTCCACTTGAGGCCGCAAACTCAGGGTCCCTCTCACATACCTAGAGCTGAGAGAAGCCTCCTCTTGAGGTGCTTGTGGTAAGGTGGTATTCCTCTGGAATCGAAGCCAGGGACTAACCTCTCATCTCGAGTTGATTTTTGGTCCACGGAGCTCTTTCGTGTTGCTACAGTGACCTCGGGATCCCTCTAGCCTTGAAACAGTGTTCTTAGGGTTTCTCTGGAGTGCCATCAAGGAAATCAAGGCTCCTTTCTTGTTTGATGTGCAACACGGAATTGCTCTACATGCAGTGCAGGGGAATCGTGCCTCATCTCACGGCGAGGGGGAAGTCTCATGGTTTTTCTCGAGTTGTGGCGGGAACCTGGGGTATATTTTCGAGTTACGACGGGGATGGCCCTTCCACCCACGTGTTTGTTCAGCCATGTCAGGACTCCTGCCTAGTTGCGAGGGACAACTCGGGATTCTGCTCGAGGCTTGGCAGGGCAATTGGGACGCTTCTCCAGCTGAGGCGGGAGACCAAGGGTCCCTTTCCACGTGCCACAGGAATCCTGGGACTCCTATCAAGTTTCACGAGGAGTCAGGCATCGTCTCCTTTGGAGGCACTGATCTCCGCGTACCTCTGGAGTTTTCAAAGGATGTGAGGCCTCTGGTCGCGATGAGGTGGGGAACTAGGTCTTTCTCTGTGGTCTGCACAGGGGATTCAGACATCCTTTCATCCTGGGAGATGCAAGACGAGCCTGCATTCTAGTCACTGCAGGGATATCCGGCCTTCTTTCGAGTTAGGGCATCGCGGTGTCCATTCCACTTGAGGCCGCAAACTCAGGGTCCCTCTCACATACCTAGAGCTGAGAGAAGCCTCCTGTTGAGGTACTTGTGGTAAGGTGGTATTCCTCTGGAGTCGAAGCCAGGGACTAACCTCTCATCTCGAGTTGGTTTTTGGTCCACGGAGCTCTTTCGTGTTGCTACAGTGACCTCATGATACCTCTAGCCTTGCAACAGTGTTCTTGGGGTTTCTCTGGAGTGCCACCAAGGAAATCAAGGCTCCTTTCATGTGTGATGTGCAACACGGAATTATTCTGCACGCAGTGCAGGGGAATCGAGCCTCATCTCGCGGCGAGGGGGAAGTCTCATGGTTTTTCTCGAGTTGCGGCGGGAACCTGGGGAATATTCTCGAGTTACGAGGGGATGGCCCTTCCACACACGTGTTAGTTCAGCGACGTCAGGACTCCTGCCTAGATGCGAGGGACAACTCGGGATTCTGCTCGAGGCTTGGCAGGGCAATTGGGACGCCTCTCCAGCTGAGGCGGGAGACCAAGGGTCCCTTTCCACGTGCCACAGGAATCCTATGACTCCTATCAAGTTTCACGAGGAGTCAGGCATCGTCTCCTTTGGAGGCACTGATCTTCGCGTACCTTTGGAGTTTTCAAAGGATGTGAGGCCTCCGGTCGCCATGAGGTGGGGAACTAGGTCTTTCTCTGTGGTCTCCACAGGGGATTCAGACATCCTTTCGTCTTGGGAGATGCAAGACGAGCCTGCATTCAAGTCACTGCAGGGATATCCGGCCTTATTTCGAGTCAGGGCATCGCGGTGTCCATTCCAGATGAGGCCGCAAACTCAGGGTCCCTCTCACATACCTAGAGCTGAGAGAAGCCTCCTCTTGAGGTGCTTGTGTTAAGGTGGTATTCCTCTGGAGTCGAAGCCAGGGACTAACCTCTCATCTCGAGTTGATTTTTGTCCACGGAGCTCTTTAGTGTTGCTACAGTGACCTCAGAATCCCTCTAGCCTAGAAACAGTGTTCTTGGGGTTTCTCTGGAGTGCCATCAAGGAAATCAAGGCTCCTTTCATGTGTGATGTGCAACACGGAATTGCTCTGCACGCAGTGCAGGGGAATCGGGCCTCATATCGCGGCGAGGGGGAAGTCTCATGGTTTTTCTCGAGTTGCGGCGGGCACCTGGGGTATATTCTCGAGTTACGACGGGGATGGCCCTTCCACCCACGTGTTTCTTCAGTTATGTCAGGAGTCCTGCCTAGTTGCGAGGGACAACTCGGGATTCTCCTCGAGGCTTGGCAGGCAATTGGGACGCCTCTCCAGCTGAGGCGGGAGACCAAGGGTCCCTTTCCACGTGCCACAGGAATCCTGGGACTCCTATCAAGTTTCACGAGGAGTTCAGGCATAGTCTCCTTTGGGGGCACTGATCTCCGCGTACCTCTGGAGTTTTCAAGTGATGTGAGGCCTCCGGTCGCGATGAGGTGGGGAACTAGGTCTTTCTCTGTGGTCTCAACATGGGATTCAGACATCCTTTCGTCTTGGGAGATGCAAGACGAGCCTGCATTCAAGTCACTGCAGGGATATCCGGCCTTATTTCGAGTCAGGGCATCGCGGTGTCCATTCCACTTGAGGCCGCAAACTCAGCACATAGCTAGAGCTGAGAGAAGCCTCCTCTTGAGGTGCTTTTGGTAAGGAGGTATTCCTCTGGAGTCGAAGCCAGGGACTAACCTCATCTCGAGTTGATTGTTTGTCCACGGAGCTCTTTCGTTTTGCTCCAGTGACCTCAGGATCCCTCTAGCCTTGAAACAGTGTTCTTGGGTTTTCTCTGGAGTGCCATCAAGGAAATCAAGGCTCCTTTCATGTGTGATGTGCAACACGGAATTGCTCTGCACGCAGTGCAGGGGAATCGGGCCTCATCTCGCGGCGAGGGGGTAGTCTCATGGTTTTTCTCGAGTTGCGGCGGGAACCTGGGCTATATTCTCGAGTTACGACGGGGATGGCCCTTCCACCCACGTGTTTGTTCAGCGACGTCAGGACTCCTGCCTAGTTGCGAGGGACAACTCGGGATTCTCCTCGAGGCTTGGCAGGGCAATTGGGACGCCTCTCCATCTGAGGCGGGAGACCAAGGGTCCCTTTCCACGTGCCACAGGAATCCTGGGACTCCTATCAAGTTTCACGAGGAGTCAGGCATCGTCTTCTTTGGAGGCACTGATCTCCGCGTACCTCTGGAGTTTTCAAAGGATGTGAGGCCTCCGGTCGCGATGAGGTGGGGAACTAGGTCTTTCTCTGTGGTCTCCACAGGGGATTCAGACATCCTTTCGTCTTGGGAGATGCAAGACGAGCCTGCATTCAAGTCACTGCAGGGATATCCAGCCTTATGTCGAGCCAGGGCATCGCGGTGTCCATTCCACTTGAGGCCGCAAAATCAGGGTCCCTCTCACATACCTAGAGCTGAGAGAAGCCTTCTCTTGAGGTGCTTGTGGTAAGGTGGTATTCCTCTGGAGTCGAAGCCAGGGACTAACCTCTCATCTCGAGTTGATTCTTAGTCCACGGAGCTCTTTCGTGTTGCTACAGTGACCTCAGGATCCCTCTAGCCTTGAAACAGTGTTCTTGGGGTTTCTCTGGAGTGCCATCAAGGAAATCAAGGCTCCTTTCATGTGTGATGTGCAACATGGAATTGCTCTGCACGCAGTGCAGGGGAATCAGGCCTCATCTCGCGGCGAGGGGGAAGTCTCATGGTTTTTCTCGAGTTGCGGCGGGAACCTGGGGTATATTCTCGAGTTACGACGGGGATGGCCCTTCCACCCACGTGTTTGTTCAGCGACGTCAGGACTCCTGCCTACTTGCGAGGGACAACTCGGGATTCTCCTCGAGGCATGGCAGGGCAATTGGGACGCCTCTCCAGCTGAGGCGGGAGACCAAGGGTCCCTTTCCACGTGCCACAGGAATCCTGGGACTCCTATCAAGTTTCACGAGGAGTCAGGCATCGTCTCCTTTGGAGGCACTGATCTCCGCGTACCTCTGGAGTTTTCAAAGGATTTGAGGCCTCCGGTCGCGATGAGGTGGGGAACTAGGTCTTTCTCTGTGGTCTCCACAGGGGATTCAGACATCATTTCGTCTTGGGAGATGCAAGACGAGCCTGCATTCAAGTCACTGCAGGGATATCCAGCCTTATTTCGAGTCAGGGCATCGTGGTGTCCATTTCACTTGAGGCCGCAAATCAGGGTCCCTCTCACATACCTAGAGCTGAGAGAAGCCTCCTCTTGAGGTCCTTGTGGTAAGGTGGTATTCCTCTGGAGTCGAAGCCAGGGACTAACCTCTCATCTCGAGTTGATTTTTGGTCCACGGAGCTCTTTCGTGTTGCTACAGTGACCTCAGGATCCCTCTAGCCTTGAAACAGTGTTCTTGGGGTTTCTCTGGAGTGCCATCAAGGAAATCAAGGCTCCTTTCATATGTGATGTGCAACACGGAGTTGCTCTGCATGCAGTGCAGGGGAATCGGGCCTCATCTCACAGCGAGGGGTAAGTCTCATGGTTTTTCTCGAGTTGCGGCGGGAACCTGGGGTATATTCTCGAGTTACGACGGGGATGGCCCTTCCACCCACGTGTTTGTTCAGCGACGTCAGGACTCCTGCCTAGTTGCGAGGGACAACTCGGGATTCTCCTCGAGGCTTGGCAGGGCAATTGGGACGCCTCTCCAGCTGAGGCGGGAGACCAAGGGTCCCTTTCCACGTGCCACAGGAATCCTATGACTCCTATCCAGTTTCGCGAGGAGTCAGGCATCGTCTCCTTTGGAGGCACTGATCTCCGCGTACCTCTGGAGTTTTCAAAGGATGTGAGGCCTCCGGTCGCGATGAGGTGGGGAACTAGGTCTTTCTCTGTGGTCTCCACAGGGGATTCAGACATCCTTTCGTCTTGGGAGATGCAAGAAGAGCCTGCATTCAAGTCACTGCAGGGATATCCGGCCTTATTTCGCGTCAGGGCATCGCAGTGTCCACTCCACTTGAGGCCGCACACTCAGGGTCCCTCTCACATACCTAGAGCTGAGAGAAACCTCCTCTTGAGGTTCTTGTGGTAAGGTGGTATTCCTCTGGAGTCGAAGCCAGGGACTAACCTCTCATCTCGAGTTGATTCTTGGTCCACGGAGCTCTTTCGTGTTGCTACAGTGACCTCAGGATCCCACTAGCCTTGAAACAGTGTTCTTGGGGTTTCTCTGGAGTGCCATCAAGGAATCAAGGCTCCTTTCATGTGTGATGTGCAAGACGGAATTGCTCTGCACGCAGTGCAGGGGAATGGGGCCTCATCTCGCGGCGAGGGGGAAGTCTCATGGTTTTTCTCGAGTTGCGGTGGGAACCTGGGGTATATTCTCAAGTTACGACGGGGATGGCCCTTCCACACACGTGTTTATTCAGCGACGGCAGGACTCCTGCCTAGTTGCGAGGGACAACTCGGGATTCTCCTCGAGGCTTGGCAGGGCAATTGGGACGCCTCTCCAGCTGAGGCGGGAGACCAAGGGTCCCTTTCCACGTGCCACAGGAATCCTGGGACTCCTATCAAGTTTCACGAGGAGTCAGGCATCGTCTCCTTTGGAGGCACTGATCTCCGAGTACCGCTGGGACTTTCAAAGGATGTGAGGCCTCCGGTCGCGATGAGGTGGGGAACTAGGTCTTTCTCTGTGGTCTCCACAGGGGATTCAGACATCCTTTCGTCTTGGGAGATGCAAGACGAGCCTGCATTCAAGTCACTGCAGGGATATCCGGCCTTATTTCGAGTCAGGGCATCGCGGTGTCCATTAAACTTGAGGCCGCAAACTCAGGGTCCCTCTCACATACCTAGAGCTGAGAGAAGCCTCCTCTTGAGGTGCTTGTGGTAAGGTGGTATTCCTCTGGAGTCGAAGCCAGGGACTAACCTCTCATCTCGAGTTGATTTTTGGTCCACGGAGCTCTTTTGTGTTGCTACAGTGACCTCAGGATCCCTCTAGCCTTGAAACAGTGTTCTTCGGGTTTCTCTGGAGTGCCATCAAGGAAATCAAGGCTCCTTTCATGTGAGATGTGCAACACGGAATTGCTCTGCACGCAGTGTAGGGGAATCGGGCCTCATTTTGCGGCAAGGGGGAAGTCTCATGGTTTTTCTCGAGTCGCGGCGGGAACCTGGGGTATATTCTCGAGTTACGACGGGGATGGCCCTTCCACCCACGTGTTTGTTCAGCGACGTCAGGACTCCTGCCTAGTTGCGACGGACAACTCGGGATTCTCCTCGAGGCTTGGCAGGGCAATTGGGACGCCTCTCCAGCTGAGGCGGGAGACCAAGGGTCCCTTTCCACGTGCCACAGGAATACTGGGACTCATATCAAGTTTCATGAGCAGTCAGGCATCGATTCCTTTGGAGGCACTGATCTCCGCGTTCCTCTGGAGTTTTCAACGGATGTGAGGCCTCCGGTCGCGATGAGATGGGAAACTAGGTCTTTCTCTGTGGTCTCCACAGGGGATTCAGACATCCTTTCGTCTTGGGAGATGCAAGACGAGCCTGCATTCAAGTCACTGCAGGGATATCCGGCCTTATTTCGCGTCAGGGCATCGCGGTGTCCATTCCAATTGAGGCCGCAAACTCAGGGTCCCTTTCACATACCTAGAGCTGAGAGAAGCCTCCTCTTGAGGTGCTTGTGGTAAGGTGGTATTCTTCTGGAGTCGTAGCTAGGAACTAACCTCCCAACTCGAGTTGATTTTTGGTCCACGGAGCTCTTCGTGTTGCTACAGTGACCTCAGGATCCCTCTAGCCATGAAACAGTGTTCTTGGGGTTTCTCTGGACTGCCATCAAGGAAATCAAGGCTCCTTTCATGTGTGATGTGCAACACGGAATTGCTCTGCACGCAGTGCAGGGGAATCGGGCCTCATCTCGCGGCGAGGGGGAAGTCTCATGGTTTTTCTCAAGTTGCGGCGGGAACCTGGGGTATATTCTCGAGTTAAGACGGGGATGGCCCTTCCAGCCACGTGTTTGTTCAGCGACGTCAGGACTCCTGCCTAGTTGCGAGGGACAACTCGGGATTCTCCTCGAGGCTTTGCAGGGCAATTGGGACGCCTCTCCATCTGAGTCGGGAGACCAAGGGTCCCTTTCCACGTGCCACAGGAATCCTGGGACTCCTATCAAGTTTCACGAGGAGTCAGGCATCGTCTCCTTTGGATGCACTGATCTCCGCGTACCTCTGGAGTTTTCAAAGGATGTGAGGCCTCTGGTCGCGATGAGGTGGGGAACTAGGTCTTTCTTTGTGGTCTCCACAGGGGATTCAGACATCCTTTCATCTTGGGAGATGCAAGACGAGCCTGCATTCAAGTCACTGCAGGGATATCCGGCCTTATTTCGCGTCAGGGCATCGCAGTGTCCATTCCACTTGAGGCCGCAAACTCAGGGTCCCTCTCACATACCTAGAGCTGAGAGAAGCCTCCTCTTGAGGTGCTTGTGGTAAGGTGGTATTCCTCTGGAGTCAAAGCCAGGGACTAACCTCTCATCTCGAGTTGATTTTTGGTCCACGGAGCTCTTTCGTGTTGCTACAGTGACCTCAGGATCCCTCTAGCCTTGAAACAGTGTTCTTGGGGTTTCTCTGGAGTGCCATCAAGGAAATCAAGGCTCCTTTCATGTGTGGTGTGCAAGACGGAATTGCTCTGCACGCAGTGCAGGGGAATGGGGCCTCATCTCGCGGCGAGGGGGAAGTCTCATGGTTTTTCTCGAGTTGCGGTGGGAACCTGGGGTATATTCTCAAGTTTCGACGGGGATGGCCCTTCCACACACGTGTTTATTCAGCGACGGCAGGACTCCTGCCTAGTTGCGAGGGACAACTCGGGATTCTCCTCGAGGCTTGGCAGGGCAATTGGGACGCCTCTCCAGCTGAGGCGGGAGACCAAGGGTCCCTTTCCACGTGCCACAGGAATCCTGGGACTCCTATCAAGTTTCACGAGGAGTCAGGCATCGTCTCCTTTGGATGCACTGATCTCCGCGTACCTCTGGAGTTTTCAAAGGATGTGAGGCCTCCGGTCGCCATGAGGTGGGGAACTAGTTCTTTCTCTGTGTTCTCCACAGGGGATTCAGACATCCTTTCATCTTGGGAGATGCAAGAAGAGCCTGCATTCAAGTCACTGCAGGGATATCCGGCCTTATTTCACGTCAGTGCATCGCGGTGTCCATTCCACTTGAGGCCGCAAAATCAGGGTCCCTCTCACATACCTAGAGCTGAGAGAAACCTCCTCTTGAGGTGCTTGTGGTAAGGTGGTATTCCTCTGGAGTCGAAGCCAGGGACTAACCTCTCATCTCGAGTTGATTCTTGGTCCACGGAGCTCTTTCGTGTTGCTACAGTGACCTCAGGATCCCTCTAGCCTTGAAACAGTGTTCTTGGGGTTTCTCTGGAGTGCCATCAAGGAAATCAAGGCTCCTTTCATGTGTGATGTGCAACACGAAATTGCTCTGCACGCAGTGCAGGAGAATCGGGCCTCATCTCGCGGCGAGGGGGAAGTCTCATTGTTTTTCTCGAGTTGCGGCGGCAACCTGGGGTATATTCTCGAGTTACGACGGGGATGGCACTTCCAGCCACGTGTTTGTTCAGCGAAGTCAGGACTCCTGCCTAGTTGCGAGGGACAACTCGGGATTCTCCTCGAGGCTTGGCAGGGCAATTGGGACGCCTCTCCAGCTGAGGCGGGAGACCAAGGGTCCCTTTCCACGTGCCACAGGAATCCTGGGACTCCTATCAAGTTTCACGAGGAGTCAGGCATCGTCTCCTTTGGATGCACTGATCTCCGCGTACCTCTGGAGTTTTCCAAGGATGTGAGGCCTCCGGTCGCTATGAGGTGGGGAACTAGGTCTTTCTCTGTGGTCTCCATAGGGGATTCAGACATCCTTTCGTCTTGGGAGATGCAAGATGAGCCTGCATTCAAGTCACTGCAGGGATATCCGGCCTTATTTCGCGTCAGGGCATCGCAGTGTCCACTCCACTTGAGGCCGCAAACTCAGGGTCCCTCTCACATACCTAGAGCTGAGAGAAACCTCCTCTTGAGGTGCTTGTGGTAAGGTGGTATTCCTCTGGAGTCGAAGCCAGGGACTAACCTCTCATCTCGAGCTGATTTTTGGTCCACGGAGCTCTTTCGTGTTGCTACAGTGACCTCAGGATCCCTCTAGCCTTGAAACAGTGTTCTTGGGGTTTCTCTGGAGTGCCATCAAGGAAATCAAGGCTCCTTTCATGTGTGATGTGCAAGACGAAATTGCTCTGCACGCAGTGCAGGGGAATCGGGCCTCATCTCGCGGCAAGTGGGAAGTCTCATGCTTTTTCTCGAGTTGCGGCGGGAACCTGGGGTATATTCTCGAGTTACGAATGGGATGGCCCTTCCACACACGTGTTTGTTCAGCGACGTCAGGACTCCTGCCTAGTTGCGAGGGACAACTCGGTATTCTCCTCGAGGCTTGGCAGGGCAATTGGGACGCCTCTCCAGCTTAGGCGGGAGACCAAGGGTCCCTTTCCACGTGCCACAGGAATCCTGGGACTCCTATCAAGTTTCACGAGGAGTCAGGCATCGTCTCCTTTGGAGGCACTGATCTCCGCGTACCTCTGGAGTTTTCAAAGGATGTGAGGCCTCCGGTCGCGATGATGTGGGGAACTAGGTCTTTTTCTGTGGTCTCCACAGGGGATGCAGACATCCTTTCGTCTTGGGAGATGCAAGACGAGCCTGCATTCAAGTCACTGCAGGGATATCCGGCCTTATTTCGAGTCAGGGCATCGCAATGTCCATTCCACTTGAGGCCGCAAACTCAGGGTCCCTCTCACATACCTAGAGCTGAGAGAAGCCTCCTCTTGAGGTGCTTGTGGTAAGGTGGTATTCCTCTGGAGTCGAAGCCAGGGACTAACCTCTCATCTCGAGTTGATTTTTGGTCCACGAGCTCTTTCGTGTTGCTACAGTGACCTCAGGATCCCTCTAGCCTTGAAACAGTGTTCTTGGGTTTTCTCTGGAGTGCCATCAAGGAAATCAAGTCTCCTTTCATGTGTGATGTGCAACACGGAAATGCTCTGCACGCAGTGCAGGGGAATCGGACCTCATCTCGCGGCGAGGGGGAAGTCTCATGGTTTTTCTCGAGTTGCGGCGGGAACCTGGGGTATATTCTCGAGTTACGACGGGGATTTCCCTTTCAACCACGTGTTTGTTCAGCGATGTCAGGACTCCTGCCTAGTTCCGAGGGACAACTCGGGATTCTCCTCGAGGCTTGGCAGGGCAATTGGGATGCCTCTCCAGCTGAGGCGGGAGACCAAGGGTCCCTTTCCACGTGCACAGGAATCCTGGGACTCCTATCAAGTTTCACGAGGAGTCAGGCATCGTCTCCTTTGGAGGCACTGATCTCCGTGTTCCTCTGAAGTTTTCAAAGGATGTGAGGCCTCCGGTCATGATGAGGTGGGGAACTAGTTCTTTCTCTGTGGTCTCCACAGGGGATTCAGACATCCTTTCGTCTTGGGAGATGCAAGACGAGCCTGCATTCAAGTCACTGCAGGGATATCCGGTCTTATTTTGAGTCAGGGCATCGCGGTGTCCATTCTACTTGAGGCCGCAAACTCAGGGTCCCTCTCACATACCTAGAGCTGAGAGAAGCCTCCTCTTGAGGTGCTTATGGTAAGGTGGTATTCCTCTGGAGTCGAAGCCAGGGACTAACCTCTCATCTCAAGTTGATTTTTGGTCCACGGAGCTCTTTCGTGTTGCTACAGTGACTTCAGGATCCCTCTAGCCTTGAAACAGTGTTCTTGGGGTTTCTCTGGAGTGCCATCAAGGAAATCAAGGCTCCTTTCATGTGTGATGTGCAAGACGGAATTGCTCTGCACGCAGTGCAGGGGAATTGGGCCTCATCTCGAGGCGAGGGGGAAGTCTCATGGTTTTTCTGGAGTTGCGGCGGGAACCTGGGGTATATTCTCGAGTTACGACGTGGATGGCCCTTCCACCCACTTGTTTGTTCAGCGACGTCAGGACTCCTGCCTAGTTGCGAGGGACAACTCGAGATTCTCCTCGAGGCTTGGCAGGGCAATTGGGACGCCTCTCCAGCTGAGGCGGGAGACCAAGGGTCCCTTTCCACGTGCCACAGGAATCCTGGGACTCCTATCAAGTTTCACGAGGAGTCATGCATCGTCTCCATTGGAGGCACTGATCTCCGCGTACCTCTGGAGTTTTCAAAGGATGTGAGGCCTCCGTTCGCCATGAGGTGGGGAACTAGGTCTTTCTCTGTGGTCTCCACAGGGGATTCAGACATCCTTTCGTCTTGGGAGATGCAAGACGAGCCTGCATTCAAGTCACTGCAGGGATATCCGGCCTTATTTCGAGTCAGGGCATCGCGGTGTCCATTCCACTTGAGGCCGCAAACTCAGGTCCCTCTCACATACCTAGAGCTGAGAGAAGCTTCTTCTTGAGGTGCTTGTGGTAAGGTGGTATTCCTCTGGAGTCGAAGCCAGGGACTAACCTCTCATCTCGAGTTGATTTTTGGTCCACGGAGCTCTTTCGTGTTGCTACAGTGACCTCAGGATCCCTCTAGCCTTGAAACAGTGTTCTTGGGGTTTCTCTGGAGTGCCATCAAGGAAATCAAGGCTCCTTTCATGTGTGATGTGCAACACGGAATTGCTCTGCACGCAGTGCAGGGGAATCGGGCCTCATCTCGCGGCGAGGGGGAAGTCTCATGGTTTTTCTCGAGTTGCGCCGGGAACCTGGGGTATATTCTCGAGTTACGACGGGGATGGCCCTTCCACACACGTGCTTGTTCAGCGACGTCAGGACTCCTGCCTAGTTGCGAGGGACAACTCGGGATTCTCCTCGAGGCTTGGCAGGGCAATTGGGACGCCTCTCCAGCTGAGACGGGAGACCAAGGGTCCCTTTCCACGTGCCAGAGGAATCCTGGGACTCCTATCAAGTTTCACGAGGAGTCAGGCATCGTCTCCTTTGGAGGCACTGATCTCCGCGTACCTCTGGAGTTTTCAAAGGATGTGAGGCCTTCGGTCGCGATGAGGTGGGGAACTAGGTCGTTTTCTGTGGTCTCCACAGGGGATTCAGACATCCTTTCGTCTTGGGAGATGTAAGACGAGCCTGCATTCAAGTCACTGCAGGGATATCCGGCCTTATTTCGAGTCAGGACATCGCGGTGTCCATTCCACTTGAGGCCGCAATCTCATTGTCCCTCTCACATACCTAGAGCTGAGAGAACCTTCTTCTTGAGGTGCTTGTGGTAAGGTGGTATTCCTCTGGAGTCGAAGCCAGGGACTAACCTCTCATCTGGAGTTGATTTTTGGTCCACGGAGCTCTTTCGTGTTGCTACAGTGACGTCAGGTCACTCTAGCCTTGAAACAGTGTTCTTGGGGTTTCTCTGGAGTGCCATCAAGGAAATCAAGGCTGCTTTCCTGTGTGATGTGCAACACGGCATTGCTCTGCACGCAGTGTAGGGGAATCGGGCCTCATCTCACGGCGAGGGGGAAGTCTCTTGGTTTTTCTCGAGTTGCGGTGGGAACCTGGGGTATATTCTCGAGTTACAACGGGGATGGCCCTTCCACACACGTGTTTGTTCAGCGAAGTCAGGACTCCTGCCTAGTTTCGAGGGACAACTCGGGATTCTCCTCGAGGCTTGGCAGGGCAATTGGGACGCCTCTCCAGCTGAGGCGGCAGACCAAGGGTCCCTTTCCACGTGCCACAGGAATCCTGGGACTCCTATCAAGATTCAGGAGGAGTCAGGCATCGTCTCCTTTGGAGGCACTGATCTCCGCGTTCCTCTGGAATTTTCAAAGTCTGTGAGGCCTCCGGTCGCGATGAGGTGGGGAACTAGGTCTTTCTCTGTTGTCTCCAAAGGGGATTCAGACATCCTTTCGTCTTGGGAGATGCAAGATAAGCCTGCATTCAAGTCACTGCAGGGATATCCGGCCTTATTTCGAGTCAGGGCATCGTGGTGTCCAGCTTGAGGCCGCAAACTCAGGGTCCCTCTCACATACCTAGAGCTGAGAGAAGCCTCCTCTTGAGGTGCTTGTGGTAAGGGGGTATTCCTCTGGAGACGAAACCAGGGACTAACCTCTCATCTCGAGTTGATTTTTGGTCCACGAAGCTCTTTCGTGTTGCTACAGTGATCTCAGGATCCCTCTTGCCTTGAAACAGTGTTCTTGGGGTTTCTCTGGAGTGCCATCAAGGGAATCAAGGCTCCTTTCATGTGTGATGTGCAACACGGAATTGCTCTGCACGCAGTGCAGGGGAATCGGGCCTCATTTCACGGCGAGGGGGAAGTCTCTTGGTTTTTCTCGAGTTGCGACAGGAACCTGCGGTATATTCTCGAGTTACGACGGGGATGGCCCTTCCACACACGTGTTTGTTCAGCAACGTCAGGCCTCCTGCCTAGCTGCGAGGGACAACTCGGGATTCCCCTCGAGGCTTGTCAGGGCAATTGGGACGCCTCTCCAGCTGAGGCGGGAGACCAAGTGTCCCTTTCCACGTGCCACAGGAATCCGGGGACTCCTATCAAGATTCACGAGGAGTCAGGCATCGTCTCCTTTGGAGGCACTGATCTCCGCGTACCTCTGGAGTTTTCAAAGGATGTGAGGCCTCCGGTCGCGATGAGGTGGGGAACTAGGTCTTTCTCTGTGGTCTCCACAGGGGATTCAGACAACCTTTCGTCTTGGGAGATGCAAGACGAACCTGCATTCAAGTCACTGCAGGGATATGCGGCATTATTTCCAGTCAGGGCATCGCGGTGTCCATTCCACTTGAGGCCAAAAACTCAGGGTCCCTCTCACATACCTAGAGCTGAGAGAAGCTTCTTCTTGAGGTGCATGTGGTAAGGTGGTATTCCTCTGGAGTCGAAGCCAGGGACTAACCTCTCATCTCGAGTTGATTTTTGGTCCACGGAGCTCTTTCGTGTTGCTACAGTGACCTCAGGATCCCTCTAGCCTTGAAACAGTGTTCTTGGGGTTTCTCTGGAGTGCCATTAAGGAAATCAAGGCTCCTTTCATGTTTGATGTTCAACACGGAATTGCTCTGCACGCCGTGCAGGGGAATCGGGCCTCATCTCGTGGCGAGGGGGAAGTCTCATGGTTTTTCTCGAGTTGCGGCGGGAACCTGGGGTATATTCTCGAGTTACGCCGGGGATGGCCCTTCCACCCACGTGTTTGTTCAGCCACGTCAGGACTCCTGCCTAGTTGCGAGGGACAGCTTTTGATTCTCCTCGAGGCTTGGCAGGGCAAGTGGAACGCCTCTCCAGCTGAGGCGGGAGACCAAGGGTCCCTTTCCACGGGCCACAGGAATCCTGGGACTCCTATCAAGTTTCACGAGGAGTCAGGCATCGTCTCTTTGGAGGCACTGATCTCCGCATACCTCTGGAGTTTTGAAAGGATGTGAGGCCTCCGGTCGCGATGAGGTGGGGAACTAGGTCTTTCTCTGTGGTCTCCACAGGGGATTCAGACATCCTTTCGTTTTGGGAGATGCAAGACGAGCCTGCATTCAAGTCACTGCAGGGATATCCAGCCTTATTTCGAGTCAGGACATCGCGGTGTCCATTCCACTTGAGGCCGCAAACTCAGTCTCCCTCTCACATACCTGGAGCTGAGAGAACCTTTTTCTTGAGGTGCTTGTGGTAAGGTGGTATTCCTCTGGAGTCGAAGCCAGGGACTAACCTCTCATCTCGAGTTGATTTTTGGTCCACGGAGCTCTTTCGTGTTGCTACAGTGACCTCAGGATCCCTCTAGCCTTGAAACAGTGTTCTTGGGGTTTCTCTGGAGTGCCATCAAGGAAATCAAGGCTCCTTTCATGTGTGATGTGCAACACGGAATTGCTCTGCACGCAGTGCAGGGGAATCGGGCCTCATCTCGCGGCGAGGGGGAAGTCTCATGGTTTTCCTCGAGTTGCGCCGGGAACCTGGGGTATATTCTCGAGTTACGACGGGGATGGCCCTTCCACACACGTGCTTGTTCAGCGACGTCAGGACTCCTGCCTAGTTGCGAGGGACAACTCGGGATTCTCCTCGAGGCTTGGCAGGGCAATTGGGACGCCTCTCCAGCTGAGACGGGAGACCAAGGGTCCCTTTCCACGTGCCAGAGGAATCCTGGGACTCCTATCAAGTTTCACGAGGAGTCAGGCATCGTCTCCTTTGGAGGCACTGATCTCGGCGTACCTCTGGAGTTTTCAAAGGATGTGAGGCCTCCGGTCGCGATGAGGTGGGGAACTAGGTCTTTCTCTGTGGTCTCCACAGGGGATTCAGACATCCTTTCGTCTTGGGAGATGTAAGACGAGCCTGCATTCAAGTCACTGCAGGGATATCCGGCCTTATTTCGAGTCAGGACATCGCGGTGTCCATTCCACTTGAGGCCGCAATCTCATTGTCCCTCTCACATACCTAGAGCTGAGAGAACCTTCTTCTTGAGGTGCTTGTGGTAAGGTGGTATTCCTCTGAAGTCGAAGCCAGGGACTAACCTCTCATCTGGAGTTGATTTTTGGTCCACGGAGCTCTTTCGTGTTGCTACAGTGACGTCAGGTCACTCTAGCCTTGAAACAGTGTTCTTGGGGTTTCTCTGGAGTGCCATCAAGGAAATCAAGGCTGCTTTCCTGTGTGATGTGCAACACGGCATTGCTCTGCACGCAGTGTAGGGGAATCGGGCCTCATCTCACGGCGAGGGGGAAGTCTCTTGGTTTTTCTCGAGTTGCGGTGGGAACCTGGGGTATATTCTCGAGTTACAACGGGGATGGCCCTTCCACACACGTGTTTGTTCAGCGAAGTCAGGACTCCTGCCTAGTTTCGAGGGACAACTCGGGATTCTCCTCGAGGCTTGGCAGGGCAATTGGGACGCCTCTCCAGCTGAGGCGGCAGACCAAGGGTCCCTTTCCACGTGCCACAGGAATCCTGGGACTCCTATCAAGATTCAGGAGGAGTCAGGCATCGTCTCCTTTGGAGGCACTGATCTCCGCGTTCCTCTGGAATTTTCAAAGTCTGTGAGGCCTCCGGTCGCGATGAGGTGGGGAACTAGGTCTTTCTCTGTTGTCTCCAAAGGGGATTCAGACATCCTTTCGTCTTGGGAGATTCAAGACGAGCCTGCATTCAAGTCACTGCAGGGATATCCGGCCTTATTTCGAGTCAGGGCATCGTGGTGTCCATTCCGCTTGAGGCCGCAAACTCAGGGTCCCTCTCACATACCTAGAGCTGAGAGAAGCCTCCTCTTGAGGTGCTTGTGGTAAGGGGGTATTCCTCTGGAGACGAAACCAGGGACTAACCTCTCATCTCGAGTTGATTTTTGGTCCACGAAGCTGTTTCGTGTTGCTACAGTGATCTCAGGATCCCTCTTGCCTTGAAACAGTGTTCTTGGGGTTTCTCTGGAGTGCCATCAAGGGAATCAAGGCTCCTTTCATGTGTGATGTTCAACACGGAATTGCTCTGCACGCAGTGCAGGGGAATCGGGCCTCATCTCACGGCGAGGGGGAAGTCTCTTGGTTTTTCTCGAGTTGCGACAGGAACCTGGGGTATATTATCGAGTTACGACGGGGATGGCCCTTCCACACACGTGTTTGTTCAGCGACGTCAGGCCTCCTGCCTAGCTGCGAGGGACAACTCGGGAATCCCCTCGAGGCTTGTCAGGGCAATTGGGACGCCTCTCCAGCTGAGGCGGGAGACCAAGGGTCCCTTTCCACGTGCCACAGGAATCCGGGGACTCCTATCAAGATTCACGAGGAGTCAGGCATCGTCTCCTTTGGAGGCACTGATCTCCGCGTACCTCTGGAGTTTTCAAAGGATGTGAGGCCTCCGGTCGCGATGAGGTGGGGAACTAGGTCTTTCTCTGTGGTCTCCACAGGGGATTCAGACAACCTTTCGTCTTGGGAGATGCAAGACGAACCTGCATTCAAGTCACTGCAGGGACATGCGGCATTATTTCCAGTCAGGGCATCGCGGTGTCCATTCCACTTGAGGCCAAAAACTCAGGGTCCCTCTCACATACCTAGAGCTGAGAGAAGCTTCTTCTTGAGGTGCTTGTGGTAAGGTGGTATTCCTCTGGAGTCGAAGCCAGGGACTAACCTCTCATCTCGAGTTGATTTTTGGTCCACGGAGCTCTTTCGTGTTGCTACAGTGACCTCAGGATCCCTCTAGCCTTGAAACAGTGTTCTTGGGGTTTCTCTGGAGTGCCATTAAGGAAATCAAGGCTCCTTTCATGTTTGATGTTCAACACGGAATTGCTCTGCACGCCGTGCAGGGGAATCGGGCCTCATCTCTTGGCGAGCGGGAAGTCTCATGGTTTTTCTCGAGTTGCGGCGGGAACCTGGGGTATATTCTCGAGTTACGCCGGGGATGGCCCTTCCACCCACGTGTTTGTTCAGCGACGTCAGGACTCCTGCCTAGTTGCGAGGGACAGCTTGGGATTCTCCTCGAGGCTTGGCAGGGCAATTGGGACGCCTCTCCAGCTGAGGCGGGAGACCAAGGGTCCCTTTCCACGGGCCACAGGAATCCTGGGACTCCTATCAAGTTTCACGAGGAGTCAGGCATCGTCTCCTTTGAAGGCACTGATCTCCGCATACCTCTGGAGTTTTGAAAGGATGTGAGGCCTCCGGTCGTGATGAGGTGGGGAACTAGGTCTTTCTCTGTGGTCTCCACAGGGGATTCAGACATCCTTTCGTCTTGGGAGATGCAAGACGAGCCTGCATTCAAGTCACTGCAGGGATATCCAGCCTTATTTCGAGTCAGGACATCGCGGTGTCCATTCCACTTGAGGCCGCAAACTCAGTGTCCCTCTCACATACCTGGAGCTGAGAGAACCTTTTTCTTGTGGTGCTTGTGGTAAGGTGGTATTCCTCTGGAGTCGAAGCCAGGGACTAACCTCTCATCTCGAGTTGATTTTTGGTCCACGGAGCTCTTTCGTGTTGCTACAGTGACCTCAGGATCCCTCTAGCCTTGAAACAGTGTTCTTGGGGTTTCTCTGGAGTGCCATCAAGGAAATCAAGGCTCCTTTGATGTGTGATGTGCAACACGGAATTGCTCTGCACGCAGTGCAGGGGAATCGGGCCTCATCTCGCGGCGAGGGGGAAGTCTCATGGTTTTTCTCGAGTTGCGCCGGGAACCTGGGGTATATTCTCGAGTTACGACGGGGATGGCCCTTCCACACACGTGCTTGTTCAGCGACGTCAGGACTCCTGCCTAGTTGCAAGGGACAACTCGGGATTCTCCTCGAGGCTTGGCAGGGCAATTGGGACGCCTCTCCAGCTGAGACGGGAGACCAAGGGTCCCTTTCCACGTGTCAGAGGAATCCTGGGACTCCTATCAAGTTTCACGAGGAGTCAGGCATCGTCTCCTTTGGAGGCACTGATCTCCGCGTACCTCTGGAGTTTTCAAAGGATGTGAGGCCTCCGGTCGCGATGAGGTGGGGAACTAGGTCGTTTTCTGTGGTCTCCACAGGGGATTCAGACATCCTTTCGTCTTGGGAGATGTAAGACGAGCCTGCATTCAAGTCACTGCAGGGATATCCGGCCTTATTTCGAGTCAGGACATCGCGGTGTCCATTCCACTTGAGGCCGCAATCTCATTGTCCCTCTCACATACCTAGAGCTGAGAGAACCTTCTTCTTGAGGTGCTTGTGGTAAGGTGGTATTCCTCTGGAGTCGAAGCCAGGGACTAACCTCTCATCTGGAGTTGATTTTTGGTCCACGGAGCTCTTTCGTGTTGCTACAGTGACGTCAGGTCACTCTAGCCTTGAAACAGTGTTCTTGGGGTTTCTCTGGAGTGCCATCATGGAAATCAAGGCTGCTTTCCTGTGTGATGTGCAACACGGCATTGCTCTGCACGCAGTGTAGGGGAATCGGGCCTCATCTCACGGCGAGGGGGAAGTCTCTTGGTTTTTCTCGAGTTGCGGTGGGAACCTGGGGTATATTCTCGAGTTACAACGGGGATGGCCCTTCCACACACGTGTTTGTTCAGCGAAGTCAGGACTCCTGCCTAGTTTCGAGGGACAACTCGGGATTCTCCTCGAGGCTTGGCAGGGCAATTGGGACGCCTCTCCAGCTGAGGCGGCAGACCAAGGGTCCCTTTCCACGTGCCACAGGAATCCTGGGACTCCTATCAAGATTCAGGAGGAGTCAGGCATCGTCTCCTTTGGAGGCACTGATCTCCGCGTTCCTCTGGAATTTTCAAAGTCTGTGAGGCCTCCGGTCGCGATGAGGTGGGAAACTAGGTCTTTCTCTGTTGTCTCCAAAGGGGATTCAGACATCCTTTCGTCTTGGGAGATGCAAGATAAGCCTGCATTCAAGTCACTGCAGGGATATCCGGCCTTATTTCGAGTCAGGGCATCGTGGTGTCCATTCCGCTTGAGGCCGCAAACTCAGGGTCCCTCTCACATACCTAGAGCTGAGAGAAGCCTCCTCTTGAGGTGCTTGTGGTAAGGGGGTATTCCTCTGGAGACGAAACCAGGGACTAACCTCTCATCTCGAGTTGATTTTTGGTCCACGAAGCTGTTTCGTGTTGCTACAGTGATCTCAGGATCCCTCTTGCCTTGAAACAGTGTTCTTGGGGTTTCTCTGGAGTGCCATCAAGGGAATCAAGGCTCCTTTCATGTGTGATGTGCAACACGGAATTGCTCTGCACGCAGTGCAGGGGAATCGGGCCTCATCTCACGGCAAGGGGGAAGTCTCTTGGTTTTTCTCGAGTTGCGACAGGAACCTGGGGTATATTCTCGAGTTACGACGGGGATGGCCCTTCCACACACGTGTTTGTTCAGCGACGTCAGGCCTCCTGCCTAGCTGCGAGGGACAACTCGGGATTCCCCTCGAGGCTTGTCAGGGCAATTGGGACGCCTCTCCAGCTGAGGCGGGAGACCAAGGGTCCCTTTCCACGTGCCACAGGAATCCGGGGACTCCTATCAAGATTCACGAGGAGTCAGGCATCGTCTCCTTTGGAGGCACTGATCTCCGCGTACCTCTGGAGTTTTCAAAGGATGTGAGGCCTCCGGTCGCGATGAGGTGGGGAACTAGGTCTTTCTCTGTGGTCTCCACAGGGGATTCAGACATCCTTTCGTCTTGGGAGATGCAAGACGAGCCTGCATTTAAGTCACTGCAGGGATATCTGGCCTTATTTCGAGTCAGGGCATCGCGGTGTCCATTCCACTTGAGGCCACAAACTCAGGGTCCCTCTCACATACCTAGAGCTGAGAGAAGCCTCCTCTTGAGGTGCTTGTGGTAAGGTTTTATTCCTCTGGAGTCGAAGCCAGGGACTAACCTCTCATCTCGAGTTGATTTTTGGTCCACGGAGCTCTTTCGTGTTGCTACAGTGACCTCAGGATCCCTCTAGCCTTGAAAGAGTGTTCTTGGGGTTTCTCTGGAGTGCCATCAAGGAAATCAAGGCTCGTTTCCTGTGTAATGTGCAACACGGAATTGCTCTGTACACAGTGCAGGGAATTGGGCCTCATCTCGCGGAGAGGGGGAAGTCTCATGGTTTTTCCCGAGTTGCGGCGGCAACCTGGGGTATATTCTCAAGTTACGACGTGGATGGCCCTTCCACACACGTGTTTTTTCAGCGACGTCTGGACTCCTGTCTAGTTGCAAGGGACAACTCGGGATTCTCCTCGAGGCTTGGCAGGGCAATTGGGACTCCTCTCCAGCTGAGGCGGGAGAGCAAGTGTCCCTTTCCACGTGCCACAGGAATCCTGGGACTCCTATCAAGTTTCACGAGAACTCAGGCATCTTCTCCTTTGCAGGCACTGATCTCCGCGTCCCTCTGAAGTTTTCAAAGGATGTGAGGCATCCGGTCGCAATGAGGTGGGGAACTAGGTCTTTCTCTGTGGCCTCCACAGGGGATTCAGACATCCTTTCGTCTTGGGAGATGCAAGACGAGCCTGCATTCAAGTCACTGCAGGGATATCCGGCCTTATTTCGAGTCAGGGCATCGCGGTGTCCATTCCACTTGAGGCCACAAACTCAGGGTCGCTCTCACATACCTAGAGCTGAGAGAAGCCTCCTCTTGAGGTGCTTGTGGTAAGGTGGTATACCTCTGGAGTTGAAGCCAGAGACTAACGTGTCATCTCGAGTTGATTTTGGGTCCACGGAGCTCTTTTGTGTTGCTACAGTGACCTCAGGATCCCTCTAGCCTTGAAACAGTGTTCTTGCGGTTGCTCTCCTGTGCCATCAAGGAAATCAAGGCTCCTTTCATGTGTGATGTGAAACACGGAATTGCTCTGCACGCAGTGCAGGGGAATCGGGCCTCATCTCACGGCGAGGGGGAAGTCTCATGGTTTTTCTCGAGTTGCAGTGGGAACCTGGGGTATATTCTCGAGTTACGACGGGGATGGCCCTTCCAGCCACGTGTTTGTTCAGCGACGTCAGGACTCCTGCCTAGTTGCGAGGGACAACTCGGGATTCTCCTCGAGGCTTGGCAGGGCAATTGGGACGCCTCTCCAGCTGAGGCGGGAGACCAAGGGTCCCTTTCCATGTGCCACAGGAATCCTGGGACTCCTATCAAGTTTCACGAGGAGTCAGGCATCGTCTCCTTTGGAGGCACTGATCTCCGCGTACCTCTGGAGTTTTCAAAGGATGTGAGGCTTCCGGTCACGATGAGGTGGGAACTAGATCTTTCTCTGAGGTCTCCACAGGGGATTCAGACATCCTTTCATCTTGGGATATGCAAGACGAGCCTGCATTCAAGTCACTGCAGGGATATCCGGCCTTATTTCGAGTCAGGGCAACGCGGTGTAAATTTCAGTTGAGGCCGCAAACTCAGGGTCCCTCTCACATACCTAGAGTTGAGAGAAGCCTCCTCTTGAGGTGCTTGTGGTAAGGTGGTATTCCTCTGGAGTCGAAGCCAGGGACTAACCTCTCATCTCGAGTTGATTTTTGGGCCACGGAGCTCTTTCGTGTTGCTACAGTGACCTCAGGATCCCTGTAGCCTTGAAACAGTGTTCTTGGGGTTTCTCTGGAGTGCCATCAAGGAAATCAAGGCTCCTTTCATGTGTGATGTGCAACACGGAATTGCTCTGCACGCAGTGCAGAGGAATCAGGCCTCATCTCGCGGCGAGGGGGAAGTCTCATGGTTTTTCTCGAGTTGCGGCGGGAACCTGGGGTATATTCTCGAGTTACGACGGGGATGGCCCTTCCAGCCACGTGTTTGTTCAGCGACGTCAGGACTCCTGCCTAGTTGCGAGGGACAACTCGGTATTCTCCTCGAGGCTTGGCAGGGCAATTGGGACGCCTCTCCAGCTGAGGCGGGAGACCAAGGGTCCCTTTCCACGTGCCACAGGAATCCTGGGACTCCTATCAAGTTTCACGAGGAGTCAGGCATCGTCTCCTTTGGAGGCACTGATCTCCGCGTACCTCTGGAGTTTTCAAAGGATGTGAGGCCTCCGGTCGCGATGAGGTGGGGAACTAGGTCTTTTTCTGTGGTCTCCACAGGGGATGCAGACATCCTTTCGTCTTGGGAGATGCAAGACGAGCCTGCATTCAAGTCACTGCAGGGATATCCGGCCTTATTTCGAGTCAGGGCATCGCAATGTCCATTCCACTTGAGGCCGCAAACTCAGGGTCCCTCTCACATACCTAGAGCTGAGAGAAGCCTCCTCTTGAGGTGCTTGTGGTAAGGTGGTATTCCTCTGGAGTCGAAGCCAGGGACTAACCTCTCATCTCGAGTTGATTTTTGGTCCACGAGCTCTTTCGTGTTGCTACAGTGACCTCAGGATCCCTCTAGCCTTGAAACAGTGTTCTTGGGTTTTCTCTGGAGTGCCATCAAGGAAATCAAGTCTCCTTTCATGTGTGATGTGCAACACGGAAATGCTCTGCACGCAGTGCAGGGGAATCGGACCTCATCTCGGGGCGAGGGGGAAGTCTCATGGTTTTTCTCGAGTTGCGGCGGGAACCTGGGGTATATTCTCGAGTTACGACGGGGATGGCCCTTTCCCACACGTGTTTGTTCAGCGACGGCAGGACTCCTGCCTAGTTGCGAGGGACAACTCGGGATTCTCCTCGAGGCTTGGCAGGGCAATTGGGACGCCTCTCCAGCTGAGGCGGGAGACCAAGTGTCCCTTTCCACGTGCCACAGGAATCCTGGGACTCCTATCAAGTTTCACGAGGAGTCAGGCATCGTCTCCTTTGGAGGCACTGATCTCCGCGTACCTCTAGAGTTTTCAAAGGATGTGAGGCCTCCGGTCGCGATGAGGTGGGGAACTAGGTCGTTTTCTGTGGTCTCCACAGGGGATTCAGACATCCTTTCGACTTGGGAGATTTAAGACGAGCCTGCATTCAAGTCACTGCAGGGATATCCGGCCTTATTTCGAGTCAGGACATCGCGGTGTCCATTCCACTTGAGGCCGCAATCTCATTGTCCCTCTCACATACCTAGAGCTGAGAGAACCTTCTTCTTGAGGTGCTTGGGGTAAGGTGGTATTCCTCTGGAGTCGAAGCCAGGGACTAACCTCTCATCTCGAGTTGATTTTTGGTCCACGGAGCTCTTTCGTGTTGCTACAGTGACCTCAGGATCCCTCTAGCCTTGAAACAGTGTTCTTGGGGTTTCTCTGGAGTGCCATCAAGGAAATCAAGGCTCCTTTCATGTGTGATGTGCAACACGGAATTGCTCTGCACGCAGTGCATGGGAATCGAGCCTCATCTCGTGGCGAGGGGGAAGTCTCATGGTTTTTCTCGAGTTGCGGTGGGAACCTGTGTTATATTCTCGAGTTACGACGGGGATGGCCCTTCCACACACGTGTTTGTTCAGCGACGCCAGGACTCCTGCCTAGTTGCGAGGGACAACTCGGGATTCTCCTCGAGGCTTGGCAGGGCAATTGGGACGCCTCTCCAGCTGAGGCGGGAGACCAAGGGTCCCTTTCCACGGGCCACAGGAATTCTGGGACTCCTATCAAGTTTCACGAGGAGTCAGGCATCGTCTCCTTTGGAGGCACTGATCTCCGCGTACCTCTGGAGTTTTCAAAGGATGTGAGGCCTCCGGTCGCGATGAGGTGGGGAACTAGGTCTTTCTCTGTGGTCTCCACAGGGGATTCAGACATCCTTTCGTCTTGGGAGATGCAAGACGAGCCTGCATTCAAGTCACTGCAGGGATTTCCGGCCTTATTTCGAGTCAGGGCATCGCGGTGTCCATTCCACTTGTGGCCGCAAACTCAGGGTCCCTCTCACATACCTAGAGCTGAGAGAAGCCTCCTCTTGAGGTGCTTGTGGTAAGGTGGTATTCCTCTGGAGTCGAAGCCAGGGACTAACCTCTCATCTCGAGTTGATTTTTGGTCCACGGAGCTCTTTCGTGTTGCTACAGTGACCTCAGGATCCCTCTAGCCTTGAAAAAGTGTTCTTTGGGTTTCTCTGGAGTGCCATCAAGGAAATCAAGGCTCCTTTCATGTGTGATGTGCAACACGGAATTGCTCTGCACGCAGTGCAGGGTATCGGGCCTCATTTTGCGGCGAGGGGGAAGTCTCATGTTTTTTCTCGAGTTGCCATGGGAAACTGGGGTATATTCTCGAGTTACGAGGGGGATGGCCCTTCCACACACGTGTTTGTTCAGCGACGTCAGGACACCTGCCTAGTTGCGAGGGACAACTCGGGATTCTCCTCGAGGCTTGGCAGGGCAATTGGGACGCCTCTCCAGCTGAGGCGGGAGACCAAGGGTCCCTTTCCACGTGCCACAGGAATCCTGGGACTCCTATCAAGTTTCACGAGGAGTCAGGCATCGTCTCCTTTGGAGGCACTGATCTCCGCGTACCTCTGGAGTTTTCAAAGGATGTGAGGCCTCCGGTCGCAATGAGGTGGGGAACTAGGTCTTTCTCTGTGGTCTCCACAGGGGATTCAGACATCCTTTCGTCTTGGGAGATGCAAGACGAGCCTGCATTCAAGTCACTGCAGGGATTTCCGGCCTTATTTCGAGTCAGGGCATCGCGGTGTCCATTCCACTAGTGGCCGCAAACTCAGGGTCCCTCTCACATACCTAGAGCTGAGAGAAGCCTCCTCTTGAGGTGCTTGTGGTAAGGTGGTATTCCTCTGGAGTCGAAGCCAGGGACTAACCTCTCATCTCGAGTTGATTTTTGGTCCACGGAGCTCTTTCGTGTTGCTACAGTGACCTCAGAATCCCTCTAGCCTTGAAACAGTGTTCTTGGGGTTTCTCCGGAGTGCCATCAAGGAAATCAAGGCTCCTTTCATGTGTCATGTGCAACACGAAATTGCTCTGCACGCAGTGCAGGGTATCGGGCCTCATTTTGCGGCGAGGGGGAAGTCTCATGTTTTTTCTCGAGTTGCAATGGGAACCTGGGGTATATTCTCGAGTTACGACGGGATGGCCCTTCCACACACGTGTTTGTTCAGCGACGTCAGGACTCCTGCCTAGTTGCGAGGGACAACTCGGGATTCTCCTCGAGGCTTGGCAGGGCAATTGGGACGCCTCTCCAGCTGAGGCGGGAGACCAAGTGTCCCTTTCCACGTGCCACAGGAATCCTTTGACTCCTATCAAGTTTCACGAGGAGTCAGGCATCGTCTCTTTTGGAGGCACTGATCTCCGCGTACCTCTGGAGTTTTCAAAGGATGTGAGGCCTCCGGTCACGATGAGGTGGGGAACTAGGTCTTTCTCTGTGGTCTCCACAGGGGATTCAGACAACCTTTCGTCTTGGGAGATGCAAGACGAACCTGCATTCAAGTCACTGCAGGGATATGCGGCATTATTTCCAGTCAGGGCATCGCGGTGTCCATTCCACTTGAGGCCAAAAACTCAGGGTCCCTCTCACATACCTAGAGCTGAGAGAAGCTTCTTCTTGAGGTGCTTGTGGTAAGGTGGTATTCCTCTGGAGTCGAAGCCAGGGACTAACCTCTCATCTCGAGTTGATTTTTGGTCCACGGAGCTCTTTCGTGTTGCTACAGTGACCTCAGGATCCCTCTAGCCTTGAAACAGTGTTCTTGGGGTTTCTCTGGAGTGCCATTAAGGAAATCAAGGCTCCTTTCATGTTTGATGTTCAACACGGAATTGCTCTGCACGCCTTGCAGGGGAATCGGGCCTCATCTCGTGGCGAGGGGGAATTCTCATGGTTTTTCTCGAGTTGCGGCGGGAACCTGGGGTATATTCTCGAGTTACGCCGGGGATGGCCCTTCCACCCACGTGTTTGTTCAGCGACGTCAGGACTCCTGCCTAGTTGCGAGGGACAGATTGGGATTCTCCTCGAGGCTTGGCAGGGCAAGTGGAACGCCTCTCCAGCTGAGGCGGGAGACCAAGGGTCCCTTTCCACGGGCCACAGGAATCCTGGGACTCCTATCAAGTTTCACGAGGAGTCAGGCATCGTCTCCTTTGGAGGCACTGATCTCCGCATACCTCTGGAGTTTTGAAAGGATGTGAGGCCTCTGGTCGCGATGAGGTGGGGAACTAGGTCTTTCTCTGTGGTCTCCACAGGGGATTCAGACATCCTTTCGTCTTGGGAGATGCAAGACGAGCCTGCATTCAAGTCACTGCAGGGATATCCAGCCTTATTTCGAGTCAGGACATCGCGGTGTCCATTCCACTTGAGGCCGCAAACTCAGTGTCCCTCTCACATACCTGGAGCTGAGAGAACCTTTTTCTTGAGGTGCTTGTGGTAAGGTGGTATTCCTCTGGAGTCGAAGCCAGGGACTAACCTCTCATCTCGAGTTGATTTTTGGTCCACGGAGCTCTTTCGTGTTGCTACAGTGACCTCAGGATCCCTCTAGCCTTGAAACAGTGTTCTTGGGGTTTCTCTGGAGTGCCATCAAGGAAATCAAGGCTCCTTTCATGTGTGATGTGCAACACGGAATTGCTCTGCACGCAGTGCAGGGGAATCGGGCCTCATCTCGCGGCGAGGGGGAAGTCTCATGGTTTTTCTCGAGTTGCGCCGGGAACCTGGGGTATATTCTCGAGTTACGACGGGGATGGCCCTTCCACACACGTGCTTGTTCAGCGACGTCAGGACTCCTGCCTAGTTGCGAGGGACAACTCGGGATTCTCCTCGAGGCTTGGCAGGGCAATTGGGACGCCTCTCCAGCTGAGGCGGGAGACCAAGGGTCCCTTTCCACGTGCCAGAGGAATCCTGGGACTCCTATCAAGTTTCACGAGGAGTCAGGCATCGTCTCCTTTGGAGGCACTGATCTCCGCGTACCTCTGGAGTTTTCAAAGGATGTGAGGCCTCCGGTCGCGATGAGGTGGGGAACTAGGTCGTTTTCTGTGGTCTCCACAGGGGATTCAGACATCCTTTCGTCTTGGGAGATGTAAGACGAGCCTGCATTCAAGTCACTGCAGGGATATCCGGCCTTATTTCGAGTCAGGACATTGCGGTGTCCATTCCACTTGAGGCCGCAATCTCATTGTCCCTCTCACATACCTAGAGCTGAGAGAACCTTCTTCTTGAGGTGCTTGTGGTAAGGTGGTATTCCTCTGGAGTCGAAGCCAGGGACTAACCTCTCATCTGGAGTTGATTTTTGGTCCACGGAGCTCTTTCGTGTTGCTACAGTGACGTCAGGTCACTCTAGCCTTGAAACAGTGTTCTTGGGGTTTCTCTGGAGTGCCATCAAGGAAATCAAGGCTGCTTTCCTGTGTGATGTGCAACACGGCATTGCTCTGCACGCAGTGTAGGGGAATCGGGCCTCATCTCACGGCGAGGGGGAAGTCTCTTGGTTTTTCTCGAGTTGCGGTGGGAACCTGGGGTATATTCTCGAGTTACAACGGGGATGGCCCTTCCACACACGTGTTTGTTCAGCGAAGTCAGGACTCCTGCCTAGTTTCGAGGGACAACTCGGGATTCTCCTCGAGGCTTGGCAGGGCAACTGGGACGCCTCTCCAGCTGAGGCGGCAGACCAACGGTCCCTTTCCACGTGCCACAGGAATCCTGGGACTCCTATCAAGATTCAGGAGGAGTCAGGCATCGTCTCCTTTGGAGGCACTGATCTCCGCGTTCCTCTGGAATTTTCAAAGTCTGTGAGGCCTCCGGTCGCGATGAGGTGGGGAACTAGGTCTTTCTCTGTTGTCTCCAAAGGGGATTCAGACATCCTTTCGTCTTGGGAGATGCAAGATAAGCCTGCATTCAAGTCACTGCAGGGATATCCGGCCTTATTTCGAGTCAGGGCATCGTGGTGTCCATTCCGCTTGAGGCCGCAAACTCAGGGTCCCTCTCACATACCTAGAGCTGAGAGAAGCCTCCTCTTGAGGTGCTTGTGGTAAGGGGGTATTCCTCTGGAGACGAAACCAGGGACTAACCTCTCATCTCGAGTTGATTTTTGGTCCACGAAGCTCTTTCGTGTTGCTACAGTGATCTCAGGATCCCTCTTGCCTTGAAACAGTGTTCTTGGGGTTTCTCTGGAGTGCCATCAAGGGAATCAAGGCTCCTTTCATGTGTGATGTGCAACACGGAATTGCTCTGCACGCAGTGCAGGGGAATCGGGCCTCATCTCACGGCAAGGGGGAAGTCTCTTGGTTTTTCTCGAGTTGCGACAGGAACCTGGGGTATATTCTCGAGTTACGACGGGGATGGCCCTTCCACACACGTGTTTGTTCAGCGACGTCAGGCCTCCTGCTTAGCTGCGAGGGACAACTCGGGATTCCCCTCGAGGCTTGTCAGGGCAATTGGGACGCCTCTCCAGCTGAGGCGGGAGACCAAGGGTCCCTTTCCACGTGCCACAGGAATCCGGGGACTCCTATCAAGATTCACGAGGAGTCAGGCATCGTCTCCTTTGGAGGCACTGATCTCCGCGTACCTCTGGAGTTTTCAAAGGATGTGAGGCCTCCGGTCGCGATGAGGTGGGGAACTTGGTCTTTCTCGTGGTCTCCACAGGGGATTCAGACATCCTTTCGTCTTGGGAGATGCAAGACGAGCCTGCATTCAAGTCACTGCAGGGATATCCGGCCTTATTTCGAGTCAGGGCATCGCAGTGTCCAATTCACTTGAGGCCGCAAAATCAGGGTCCCTCTCACATACCTAGAGCTGAGAGAAGCCTCCTCTTGAGGTGCTTGTGGTAAGGTTTTATTCCTCTGGAGTCGAAGCCAGGGACTATCCTCTCATCTCGAGTTGATCTTTGTTTCACGGAGCTCTTTCGTGTTGCTACAGTGACCTCAGAATCCCTCTAGCCTTGAAACAGTGGTCTTGGGGGTTCTCTGGAGTGCCATCAAGGAAATCAAGGCTCCTTTCCTGTGTGATGTGCATCACGGCATTGCTCTGCACGCAGTGCAGGGGAATCGGGCCTCTTCTCGCGGCGAGGGGGAAGTCTCATGGTTTTTCTCGAGTTGCGGCGGGAACCTGGGGTATATTCTCGAGTTACGATGGGGATGGTCCTTCCACACACGTGTTTGTTCAGCGACGTCAGGACTCCTGCCTAGTTGTGAGGGACAACTCGGGATTCTCCTCGAGGCTTGGCAGGGCAATTGGGACGCCTCTCCAGCTGAGGCGGGAGACCAAGTGTCCCTTTCCACGTGCCACAGGAATCCTGGGACTCCTATCAAATGTCACGAGGAGTCAGGCATCATCTTCTTCGGAGGCACTGATCTCCGCGTACCTCTGGAGTTTTCCAAGGATGTGAGGCCTCCGGTCGCGGTGAGGTGGGGAACTAGGTCTTTCTCTGTGTTCTCACAGGGGATTCAGACATCCTTTCGTCTTGGGAGATGCAAGACGAGCCTGCATTCAAGTCACTGCAGGGATATCCGGCCTTATTTCGAGTCAGGGCGTCGCGGTGTCCATTCCACTTGAGGCCGCAAACTCAGGGTCCCTCTCACATACCTAGAGCTGAGAGAAGCCTCCTCTTGAGGTGCTTGTGGTAAGGTTTTATTCCTCTGGAGTCGAAACCTCGGACTAACCTCTCATCTCGAGTTGATTTTTGGTCCACGGAGCTCTTTCGTGTTGCTACAGTGACATCAGGTCCCTCTAGCCTTGAAACAGTGTTCTTGGGGTTTCTCTGGAGTGCCATAAAGGAAATCAAGGCTCGTTTCCTGTGTAATGTGCAACACGGAATTGCTCTGTACACAGTGCTGGAAATTGGGCCTCATCTCGCGGTGAGGGGGAAGTCTCATGGTTTTTCCCGAGTTGCGGCGGCAACCTGGGGTATATTCTCAAGTTACGACGTGGATGGCCCTTCCACACACGTGTTTTTTCAGCGACGTCTGGACTCCTTCCTAGTTGCAAGGGACAACTCGGGATTCTCCTCGAGGCTTGGCAGGGCAATTGGGACTCCTCTCCAGCTGAGGCGGGAGAGCAAGTGTCCCTTTCCACTTGCCACAGGAATCCTGGGACTCCTATCAAGTTTCACGAGAACTCAGGCATCGTCTCCTTTGCAGGCACTGATCTCCGCGTCCCTCTGAAGTTTTCAAAGGATGTGAGGCATCCGGTCGCAATGAGGTGGGGAACTAGGTCTTTCTCTGTGGTCTCCACAGGGGATTCAGACATCCTTTCGTCTTGGGAGATGCAAGACGAGCCTGCATTCAAGTCACTGCAGGGATATCCGGCCTTATTTCGAGTCAGGGCATCGCGGTGTCCATTCCACTTGAGGCCACAAACTCAGGGTCGCTCTCACATACCTAGAGCTGAGAGAAGCCTCCTCTTGAGGTGCTTGTGGTAAGGTGGTATACCTCTGGAGTCGAAGCCAGAGACTAACCTCTCATCTCGAGTTGATTTTGGGTCCACGGAGCTCTTTTGTGTTGCTACAGTGACCTCAGGATCCCTCTAGCCTTGAAACAGTGTTCTTGCGGTTGCTCTCCTGTGCCATCAAGGAAATCAAGGCTCCTTTTATGTGTGATGTGAAACACGGAATTGCTCTGCACGCAGTGCAGGGGAATCGGGCCTCATCTCACGGCGAGGGGGAAGTCTCATGGTTTTTCTCGAGTTGCAGTGGGAACCTGGGGTATATTCTCGAGTTACGACGGGGATGGCCCGTCCTCACACGTGTTTGTTCAGCGACGTCAGGACTCATGCCTAGTTGCGAGGGACAATTCGGGATTCTCCTCGAGGCTTGGCAGGGCAATTGGGACGCCTCTCCAGCTGAGGCGGGAGAGCAAGGGTCCCTTTCCACGTGTCACAGGAATCCTGGGACTCCTATCAAGTTTCACGAGGAGTCAGGCATCGTCTCCTTTGGAGGCACTGATCTCCGGGTCCCGCTGGAGTTTTCAAAGGATGTGAGGCCTCCGGTCGCGATGAGGTGGGGAACTAGGTCTTTCTCCGTGGTCTCCACAGGGGATTCAGACATCCTTTCGTCTTGGGAGATGCAAGACGAGCCTGCATTCTAGTCACTGCAGGTATATCCGGCCTTATTTCGTGTCAGGGTATCACGGTGTCCTTTCCACTTGAGGACGCAAACTCAGGGTCCGTATCACATACCTAGAGCTGAGAGAAGCCTCCTCTTGAGGTGCTTGTGGTAAGGTGGTATTCCTCTGGAGTCGAACCCAGGGACTAATCTCTCATCTTGAGTTGATTTCTGGTCCACGGAGCTCTTTCTTGTTGCTACAGTGACCTCAGGATCCCTCTAGCCTTCAAACAGTCTTCTTGGTGTTTCTCTGGAGTGCCACCAAGGAAATCAAGGCTCCTTTCATGTGTCATGTGCAACACGAAATTGCTCTGCAGCAATGCAGGGGGATCGGACCTCATTTCGCGTCGAGCGGGAAGTCTCATTGTTTTTCTCGAGTTATGTCGGGAACCTGGGTTATATTCTCGGGTTACCACGGGAATGGCCCTTCCACACACGTGTTTGTTCAGTGACGTCAGGACTCCTGCCTAGTTGCGAGGGACAACTCGGGATTCTCCACGAGGCTTGACAGGCCGCCTTGGCAGGGCAATTGGGATGCCTCTCCAGGTGAGGCGGGAGACCAAGGGTCCCTTTCCACGTGCCACAGGAATCCTGGGACTCCTATCAAGTTTCACGAGGAGTCAGGCATCATCTCCTTTGGAGGCACTGATCTCCGCATCCCTCTGGAGTTTTCAAGGATTTGAGGCCTCCGGTCATGATGAGGTGGGGAACTAGGTCTTTCTCTGTGGTCTCCACAGGGGATTCAAACATCCTTTCCTCTTGGGAGATGCAAGACGAGCCTGCATTCAAGTCACTGCAGGGATATCCGGCCTTATTTCGAGTCAGGGCATCGCGGTGTCCATTCCACTTGAGGCCGCAAACTCAGGGTCCCTCTCACATACCTAGAGCTGAGAGAAGCCTCCTCTTGAGGTGCTTGTGGTAAGGTGGTATTCGTCTGGAGTCGAAGCCAGGGACTAACCTCTCATCTCGAGTTGATTTTTGGTCCACGGAGCTCTTTCGTGTTGCTACAGTGACCTCAGGATCCCTCTAGCCTTGAAACAGTTTTCTTGGGTTTTCTCTGGAGTGCCATCAAGGAAATCAAGGATCCTTTCATGTGTGATGTGCAAAACGGAATTGCTCTGCACGCAGTGCAGGGGAATCGGGCCTCATCTCGCGGCGAGGGGGAAGTCTCATGGTTTTTCTCGAGTTGCGGCGCGAACCTGGGGTATATTCTCGAGTTACGACGGGGATGGCCCTTCCACACACGTGTTTGTTCAGCGACGTCAGGACTCCTGCCTAGTTGCGATGGACAACTCGGGATTCTCCTCGAGGCTTGGCAGGGCAATTGGGACGCCTCTCCAGCTGAGGCGGGAGACCAAGGGTCCCTTTCCACGTGCCACAGGAATGCTGGGATTCCTATCAAGTTTCACGAGGAGTCAGGCATCGTCTCCTTTGGAGGCACTGATCTCCGCGTCTCTGTGGAGTTTTCAAAGGATATGTGGCCTCCGGTCGCGATGAGGTGGGGAACTAGGTCTTTCTCTGTGGTCTCCACAGGGGATTCAGACATCCTTTCTTCTTGGGAGATGCAAGACGAGCCTGCATTCAAGTCACTGCAGGGATATCCGGCCTTATTTCGAGTCAGGGAATCGCGGTGTCCATTCCACTTGAGGCCATCAAATCAGGGTTACTCTCACATAGCTAGAGCTGAGAGAAGCCTCCTCTTGAGGTGCTTGTGTAAGATTGTAATCCTGTGGAGTCGAAGCTAGGGACTAACCTCTCATCTCGAGTTGATTTTTTGTCCACGGAGCTCTTTCGTGTTGCTACAGTGACCTCAGGATGCCTCTAGCCTTGAAACAGTGTTCTTGGGGTTTCTCTGGAGTGCCATCAAGGAAATCAAGGCTCCTTTCCTGTGTGATGTGCAACACGGCATTGCTCTGCACGCAGTGCAGGGGAATCGGGCCTCATCTCGTTGCGAGGGGGTAGTCTCATGGATTTTCTCGAGTTGCGCCGGGAACCTGGGGTATATTCTCGAGTTACGACGGGAATGGCCCTTCCACACACGTGTTTGTTCAGCGACGTCAGGACTCCTGCCTAGTTGCGAGGGACAACTTGGGATTCTCCTCGAGGCTTGGCAGGGCAATTGGGACGCCTCTCCAGCTGAGGCGGGAGACCAAGGGTCCCTTTCCAAGTCCCACAGGAATCCTGGGACTCCTATCAAGTTTCACGAGGAGTCAGGCATCGCCTCCTTGGGAGGCACTGATCTCCGCGTCAAAGTATGTGTGGCCTCCGGTCGCGATGAGCTGGGGAACTAGGTCTTTCTCTGTGGTCTCCACAGGGGATTCAGACATCCTTTCGTCTTGGGAGATACAAGACGAGCCTGCATTCAAGGCACTGCAGGCATATCCGGCCTTATTTCGAGTCAGGGCATCGCGGTTTCCATTCCACTTGAGGCCGAAAACTCAGTGTCCCTCTCACATACATAGCGCTGAGAGAAGCCTCCTCTTGAGGTGCTTGTGGTAAGGTGGTATTCCTCTGGAGTCGAAGCCAGGGACTAACCTCTCATCTCGAGTTGATTTGTGGTCCACGGATCTCTTTCCTGTTGCTACAGTGACCTCAGGATCCCTCCAGCCTTGAAACAGTGTTCTTGGGGTTTCTCTGGAGTGTCATCAAGGAAATCAAGGCTCCTTTCCTATGTGATGTGCAACACGGCATTGCTCTGCACGCAATGCAGGGAAATCGGGCCTCATCTCGCGGCGAGGGGGAAGTCTCATGGTTTTTCTCGAGTTGCGGCGGGAACCTGGGGTATATTCTCGAGTTACGACGGGTATGGCCCTTCCACACACGTGTTTGTTCAGCGACGTGAGGACTCCTGCCTAGTTGTGAGGGACAACTCGGGATTCTTGTCGAGGCTTGGTATGGCAATTGGGACGCCTCTCCACCTGAGGCGGGAGACCAAGGGTCCCTTTCCACGTGCCACAAGAATCCTGGGACTCCTATCAAGTTTCACGAGGAGTCAGACATCGGCTCCTTTGGAGGCACTGATCTCCGCATCCCTCTGGAGTTTTCAAAGGATGTGAGGCCTCCGGTCGCGATGAGGTGGGGAACTAGGTCTTACTCTGTGGTCTCCACATGGGATTCAGACATCCTTTCGTCTTGGGAGATGGAAGACGAGCCTGCATTTAAGTCACTGCAGGGATATCCGGCCTTATTCCAGTCAGGGCATCGCAGTGTCCATTCCACTTGAGGCCGAAAACTCAGGGTCCCTCTCACATACCTAGAGCTGAGAGAAGCCTCCTCTTGAGGTGCTTGTGGTAAGGTGGTATTCCTCTGGAGTCAAAGCCAGGGACTAACCTCTCATCTCGAGTTAATTTTTGGTCCATGGAGCTCTTTCTTGTTGCTACAGTGATCTCAGGATCCCTCTAGCCTTGAAACAGTGTTCTTGGGTTTTCTCTGGAGTGCCATCAAGGAAATCAAGGCTCCTTTCCTGTGTGATGTGCAACGCGGCATTGCTCTGCACGCAGTGCAGGGAAATCGGGCCTCATCTCGCGGCGAGGGGGAAGTCTCATGGTTTTTCTCGAGTTGCGGCGGGAACCAGGGGTATATTCTCGAGTTACGATGGGGATGGCCCTTTCACACACGTGTTTGTTCAGCGACGTCAGGACTCCTGCCTAGTTGCGAGGGACAACTCGGGATTCTCCTCGAGGCTTGGCAGGGCAATTGGGACGCCTCTCCAGCTGAGGCGGGAGACCAAGGGTCCCTTTCCATGTGCCACAGGAATCCTGGGACTCCTATCAAGTTTCACGAGCACTCAGGCATCATCTCCTTTTGAGGCACTGGTCTCCTCGTACCTCTGTAGTTTTCAAAGGATGTGAGGCATCCGGTCGCGATGAGCTGGGGAACAAGGTCTTTCTCTATGGTCTCCACAGGGGATTCAGATATCCTTTCGTCTTGGGAGATGCAAGACGAGCCTGCATTCAAGTCACTGCAGGGATATCCGGCCTTATTTCGAGTCAGGGCATCGTGGTGTCCATTCCACTTGAGGCCGCAAACTCAGGGTCCCTCTCACATACCTAGAGCTGAGAGAAGCCTCCTCTTGAGGTGCTTGTGGTAAGGTGGTATTCCTCTGGAGTCGAAGCCAGGGACTAACCTCTCATCTCGAGTTGACTTGTGGTCCACGGAGCTCTTTCGTGTTGCTACAGTGACCTCAGGATCCCTCTAGCCTTGAAACAGTGTTCTTGGGGTTTCTCTGGAGTGCCATCAAGGAAATCAAGGCTCCTTTCCTGTGTGATGTGCAACACGGAATTGCTCTGCACGCAGTGCAGGGGAATCGGGCCTCATCTCTTGGCGAGAGGGAAGTCTCATGGTTTTTCTCGAGTTGCGGCGGGAACCTGGGGTATGTTGTCGAGTTACGACGGGGATGGCCCTTCCACACACGTGTTTGTTCAGCGACGTCAGGACTCTTGCCTAGTTGCGAGGGACAACTCGGGATTCTCGTCGAGGCTTGGCAGGGCAATTGGGACGCCTCTCCAGCTGAGGCGGGAGACCAAGGGTCCCTTTCCAAGTCCCACAGGAATCCTGGGACTCCTATCAAGTTTCACGAGGAGTCAGGCATCGCCTCCTTGGGAGGCACTGATCTCCGCGTCAAAGTATGTGAGGCCTCCGGTCGCGATGAGCTGGGGAACTAGGTCTTTCTCTGTGGTCTCCACAGGGGATTCAGACATCCTTTCGTCTTGGGAGATACAAGACGAGAATGCATTCAAGTCACTGCAGGCATATCCGGCCTTATTTCGAGTCAGGGCATCGCGGTTTCCATTCCACTTGTGGCCGCAAACTCAGGGTCCCTCTCACATACCTAGAGCTGAGAGAAGCCTCCTCTTGAGGTGCTTGTGGTAAGGCGGTATTCCTCTGGAGTCGAAGCCAGGGACTAACCTCTCATCTCGAGTTGATTTGTGGTCCACGGATCTCTTTCCTGTTGCTACAGTGACCTCAGGATCCCTCTAGCCTTGAAACAGTGTTCTTGGGTTTTCTCTGGAGTGCCATCAATGAAATCAAGGCTCCTTTCCTATGTGATGTGCAACACGGCATTGCTCTGCACGCAATGCAGGGGAATCGGGCCTCATCTCGTGGTGAGGGGGAAGTCTCATGGTTTTTCTCGAGTTGCGGCGGGAACCTGGGGTATATTCTCGAGTTGCAACGGGGATGGACCTTCCACACACGTGTTTGTTCAGCGACATGAGGACTCCTGCCTAGTTGTGAGGGACAACTCGGGATTCTCGTCGAGGCTTGGTAGGGCAATTGGGACGCCTCTCCAGCTGAGGCGGGAGACCAAGGGTCCCTTTCCACGTGCCACAGGAATCCTGGGACTCCTATCAAGTTTCACGAGGAGTCAGGCATCGTCTCCTTTTGAGGCACTGGTCTCCTCGTACCTCTGTAGTTTTCAAAGGATGTGAGGCATCCGGTCGCGATGAGCTGGGGAACAAGGTCTTTCTCTGTGGTGTCCACAGGGGATTCAGATATCCTTTCGTCTTGGGAGATGCAAGACGAGCCTGCATTCAAGTCACTGCAGGGATATCCGGCCTTATTTCGAGTCAGGGCATCGCGGTGTCCATTCCACTTGAGGCCGCAAACTCAGGGTCCCTCTCACATACCTAGAGCTGAGAGAAGCCTCCTCTTGAGGTGCTTGTGGTAAGGTGGTATTCCTCTGGAGTCGAAGCCAGGGACTAACCTCTCATCTCGAGTTGATTCTTGGTCCACGGAGCTCTTTCCTGTTGCTACAGCGACCTCAGGATCCCTCTAGCCTTGAAACAGTGTTCTAGGGTTTTCTCTGGAGTGCCATCAAGGAAATCAAGGCTCCTTTCCTGTGTGATGTGCAACACGGCATTGCTCTGCACGCAGTGCAGGGGAATCGGGCCTCATCTCGCGGCGAGGGGGAAGTCTCATGGTTTTTCTCGAGTTGCGGCGGGAACCTGGGGTATATTCTCGAGTTACGACGGGGATGGCCCTTCCACACACGTGTTAGTTCAGCGATGTCAGGACTCCTGCCTAGTTGCGAGGGACAACTCGGGATTCTCCTCGAGGCTTGGCAGGGCAATTGGGACGCCTCTCCAGCTGAGGCGGGGGACCAAGCATCCCTTTCCACGTGCCACAGGAATCCTGGGACTCCTATCAAGTTTCACGAGGAGTCAGGCATCGTCTCCTTTGGAGGCACTGATTTCCCCGTCCCTCTGGAGTTTTCCAAGGATGTGAGGCCTCTGGTCGCGATGAGGTGGGGAACTCGGTCTTTCTCTGTGGTCTCCACAGGGGATTCAGACATCCTTTCATCTTGGGAGATGCAAGACGAGCCTGCATTCAAGTCACTGCAGGCATATCCGGCCTTATTTCGAGTCAGGGCATCGCGGTTTCCATTCCACATGAGGCCACAAACTCAGGGTCCCTCTCACGTACCTAGAGCTGAGAGAAGCCTCCTCTTGAGGTGGTTGTGGTAAGGTGGTATTCCTCTGGAGTCGAAGCCAGGGACTAACCTCTCATCTCGAGTTGATTTTTGGTCCATGGAGCTCTTTCTTGTTGCTACAGTGACCTCAGGATCCCTCTAGCCTTGAAACAATCTTCTTGGTGTTTCTCTGGAGTGCCACCAAGGAAATCAAGGCTCCTTTCCTATGTGATGTGCAACACGGCATTGCTCTGCACGCAATGCAGGGGAATTGGGCCTCATCTCGCGGCGAGGGGGAAGTCTCATGGTTTTTCTCGAGTTGCGGCGGGAACCTGGGGTATATTCTCGAGTTACGACGGGGATGGCCCTTCCACACACGTGTTAGTTCAGCGACGTCAGGACTCCTGCCTAGTTGCGAGGGACAACTCGTGATTCTCCTCGAGGCTTGGTAGGGCAATTGGGACGCCTTTCCAGCTGAGGCGGGAGACCAAGGGTCTCTTTCCACGTGCCACAGGAATGCTGGGACTCCTATCAAGTTTCAGGAGGAGTCAGGCATCGTCTCCTTTGGAGGCACTGATCTCCGCATCCCTCTGGAATTTTCAAAGGATGTGAGGCCTCCAGTCGCGATGAGGTGGGGAACTAGGTCTTTCTCTGTGGTCTCCACAGGGGATTCAGACATCCCTTCGTCTTGGGAGATGCAAGACGAGGCTGCATTCAAGTCACTGCAGGAATATCCGGCCTTATTTCGAGTCAGGGCATCGCCGTGTCCATTCCACTTGAGGCCGCAAACTCAGGTTCCTTCTCACATACCTAGACCTGAGAGAAGCCTCCTCTTGAGGTGGTTGTGGTAAGGTGGTATTCCTCTGGAGTCGAAGCCAGGGACTAACCTCTCATCTCGAGTTGATTTGTGGTCCACGGAGCTCTTTCGTGTTGCTACAGTGACCTCAGGATCCCTCTAGCCTTGAAACAGTGTTCTTGGGGTTTCTCTGTAGTGCCATCAAGGAAATCAAGGCTCCTTTCCTGTGTGATGTGCAACACGGAATTGCTCTGCACGCAGTGCAGGGGAATCGGGCCTCATCTCGCGGCGAGGGGGAAGTCTCATGGTTTTTCTCGAGTTGCGGCGGGAACCTGGGGTATATTCTCGAGTTACGACGGGGATGGCCCTTCCACACACGTGTTTGTTCAGCGACGTCAGGACTCCTGCCTAGTTGCGAGGGACAACTCGGGATTCTCGTCGAGGCTTGGCAGGGCAATTGGGACGCCTCTCCAGCTGAGGCGGGCGACCAAGCCTCCCTTTCCACGTGCCACAGGAATCCTAGGACTCCTATCAAGTTTCACGAGGAGTCAGGCATCGTCTCCTTTGGAGGCACTGATCTCCGCTCAAAGTATGTGAGGCCTCCGGTCGCGAAGAGCTGGGGAACTAGGTCTTTCTCTGTGGTCTCCACAGGGGATTCAGACATCCTTTCGTCTTTGGAGATACAACACGAGCCTGCATTCAAGTCACTGCAGCGATATCCGGCCTTATTTCGAGTCAGGGCATCACGGTATCCATAAAACTTGAGGCCATTAAATCAGGGTCCCTCTCACATAGCTAGAGCTGAGAGAAGACTCCTCTTGAGGTGCTTGTGGTAAGCTGGTAATCCTGTGGAGTCGAAGCTAGGGACTAAACTCTCTTCTCGAGTTGATTTTTTGTCCACGGAGCTCTTTCGTGTTGCTACAGTGACCTCAGGATGCCTCTAGCCTTGAAACAGTGTTCTAGGGGTTTCTCTGGAGTGCCATCAAGGAAATCAAGGCTCCTTTCCTGTGTGATGTGCAACACGGCATTGCTCTGCACGCAGTGCAGGGGAATCGGGCCTCATCTCGCGGCGATGGGGAAGTCCCATGGTTTTTCTCGAGTTGCGGCGGGAACCTGGGGTATATTCTCGAGTTACTACGGGGATGGCCCTTCCACAAACGTGTTTGTTCAGCGATGTCAGGACTTCTGCCTAGTTGCGAGGGACAACTCGGGATTCTCCTCGAGGCTTGGTAGGGCATTTGGGACGCCTCTCCAGCTGAGGCGGGAGACCAAGGGTCTCTTTCCACGTGCCACAGGAATGCTGGGACTCCTATCAAGTTTCTCGAGGAGTCATGCATCGTCTCCTTTGGAGGCACTGATCTCCGCATCCCTCTGGAATTTTCAAAGGATGTGAGGCCTCCGGTCGCGATGAGGTGGGGAACTAGGTCTTTCTCTGTGGTCTCCACAGGGGATTCAGACATCCTTTCGTTATGGGAGATGCAAGACGAGGCTGCATTCAAGTCACTGCCGGGATATCCGGCCTTATTTCGAGTCAGGGCATCACGGTGTCCATTCCAATTGAGGCCGCAGTCGCAGGGTCCCTCTCACATACCTAGAGCTGAGAGAAGCCTTCTCTTGAGATGCTTGTGGTAAGGTGGTATTCCTGTGAAGTAGAAGCCAGGGACTAACCTCTCATCACGAGTAGATCATTGGTCCACGGAGCTCTTTCGCGTTGCTACAGTGACCTCAGGATCCCTCTAGCCTTGAAACAGTGTTCTTGGGGTTTCTCTGGAGTGCCATCAAGGAATCAAGGCTCCTTTCATGTGTGATGTGCAACACGGAATTGCTCTGCACGCAGTCAGGGGAATCGGGCCTCATCTCGAGGCGAGGGGGAAGTCTCATTGTTTTTCTCGAGTTGCGGCGGGAACTTGGGGTATATTCTTGAGTTTCGACGGGGATGGCCCTTCCACACACGTGTTTGTTCAGCGACGTCAGGACTCCTGCCTAGTTGCGACGGACAACTCAGGATTCTCCTCGAGGCTTGGCAGGGCAATTGGGACGCCTCTCCAGGTGAGGCGGGAGACCAAGCATCCCTTTCCACGTGCCACAGGAATCCTGGGACTCCTATCAAGTTTCACGAGGAGTCAGGCATCGTCTCCTTTGGAGGCACTGATTTCCGCGTCCCTCTGGAGTTTTCCAAGGATGTGAGGCCTCTGGTCGCGATGAGCTGGGGAACTAGGTCTTTCTCTGTGGTCTCCACAGGGGATTCAGACATCCTTTCTTCTTGGGAGATGCAAAACGAGCCTGCATTCAAGTCACTGCAGGCATATCCGGCCTTATTTCGAGTCAGGGCATCGCGGTTTCCATTCCACATGCGGCCACAAACTCAGGGTCCCTCTCACGTTCCTAGAGCTGAGAAACGCCTCCTCTTGAGGTGCTTGTGGTAAGGTGGTATTCCTCTGGAGTCGAAGCCAGGGACTAACCTCTCATCTCGAGTTGATTTTTGGTCCATGGAGCTCTTTCTTGTTGCTACAGTGACCTCAGGATCCCTCTAGCCTTGAAACAGTGTTCTTGGGTTTTCTCTGGAGTGCCATCAAGGAAATCAAGGCTCCTTTTCTGTGTGATGTGCAACACGGCATTGCTCTGCATGCAGTGCAGGGGAATCGGGCCTCATCTCGCGGCGAGGGGGGAGTCTCATGATTTTTCTCGAGTTGCGGCGGGAACCTGGGGTATATTCTCGAGTTACGACGGGGATGGCCCTTCCACACACGTGTTTGTTCAGCGATGTAAGGACTTCTGCCTAGTTGCGAGGGACAACTCGGTATTCTCCTCGAGGCTTGGCAGGGCAATTGGGACGCCTCTCCAGCTGAGGCGGGAGACCAAGGGTCCCTTTCCACGTGCCACAAGAATCCCGGGACTCTTATCAAGTTTCACGAGGAGTCAGGCATCGTCTCCTTTGGAGGCACTGATCTCCGCGTCCCTCTGGAATTTTCAAAGGATGTGAGGCCTCCGGTCGCGATGACGTGGAGAACTAGGTCTTTCTCTGTGGACTCCACAGGGGATTCAGACATCCTTTCGTCTTGGGAGATGCAAGACGAGCCTGCATTCAAGTCACTGCAGGGATATCCGGCCTTATTTCGAGTCAGGGCATCGCGGTGTCCATTCCACTTGAGGCCGCAAACTCAGGGTCCCTCTCACATAGCTAGAGCTGAGAGAAGCCTCCTCTTGAGGTGCTTGTGGTAAGGTGGTATTCCTCTGGAGTCGAAGCCAGGGACTAACCTCTCATCTCGAGTTGATTCTTGGTCCACGGAGCTCTTTCCTGTTGCTACAGCGACCTCAGGATCCCTCTAGCCTTGAAAGAGTGTTCTAGGGGTTTCTCTGGAGTGCCATCAAGGAAATCAAGGCTCCTTTCCTGTGTGATGTGCAACACGGCATTGCTCTGCACGCAGTGCAGGGGAATCGGGCCTCATCTCGCGGCGAGGGGGAAGTCTCATGGTTTTTCGCGAGTTGCGGCGGGAACCTGGGGTATATTCTCGAGTTACGACGGGGATGGCCCTTCCACACACGTGTTAGTTCAGCGACGTCAGGACTCCTGCCTAGTTGCGAGGGACAACTCGTGATTCTCCTCGAGGCTTGGTAGGGCAATTGGGACGCCTTTCCAGCTGAGGCGGGAGACCAAGGGTCTCTTTCCACGTGCCACAGGAATGCTGGGACTCCTATCAAGTTTCTCGAGGAGTCAGGCATCGTCTCCTTTGGAGGCACTGATCTCCGCATCCCTCTGGAATTTTCAAAGGATGTGAGGCCTCCAGTCGCGATGAGGTGGGGAACTAGGTCTTTCTCTGTGGTCTCCACAGGGGATTCAGACATCACTTCGTCTTGGGAGATGCAAGACGAGGCTGCATTCAAGTCACTGCAGGAATATCCGGCCTTATTTCGAGTCAGGGCATCACCGTGTCCATTCCACTTGAGGCCGCAAACTCAGGTTCCTTCTCACATACCTAGAGCTGAGAGAAGCCTCCTCTTGAGGTGGTTGTGGTAAGGTGGTATTCCTGTGGAGTCGAAGCCAGGGTCTAACCTCTCATCTCGAGTTGATTTGTGGTCCACGGAGCTCTTTCGTGTTGCTACAGTGACCTCAGGATCCCTCTATCCTTGAAACAGTGTTCTTGGGGTTTCTCTGTAGTGCCATCAAGGAAATCAAGGCTCCTTTCCTGTGTGATGTGCAACACGGAATTGCTCTGCACGCAGTGCAGGGGAATCGGGCCTCATCTCGCGGCGAGGGGGAAGTCTCATGGTTTTTCTCGAGTTGCGGCGGGAACCTGGGGTATATTCTCGAGTTACGACGGGGATGGCCCTTCCACACACGTGTTTGTTCAGCGACGTCAGGACTCCTGCCTAGTTGCGAGGGACAACTCGGGATTCTCGTCGAGGCTTGGCAGGGCAATTGGGACGCCTCTCCAGCTGAGGCGGGAGACCAAGCCTCCCTTTCCACGTGCCACAGGAATCCTGGGACTCCTATCAAGTTTCACGAGGAGTCAGGCATCGCCTCCTTTGGAGGCACTGATCTCCGCTCAAAGTATGTGAGGCCTCCGGTCGCGATGAGCTGGGGAACTAGGTCTTTCTCTGTGGTCTCCACAGGGGATTCAGACATCCTTTCGTTATGGGAGATGCAAGACGAGGCTGCATTCAAGTCACTGCCGGGATATCCGGCCTTATTTCGAGTCAGGGCATCACGGTGTCCATTCCAATTGAGGCCGCAGTCGCAGGGTCCCTCTCACATACCTAGAGCTGAGAGAAGCCTTCTCTTGAGATGCTTGTGGTAAGGTGGTATTCCTGTGAAGTAGAAGCCAGGGACTAACCTCTCATCTCGAGTAGATCATTGGTCCACGGAGCTCTTTCGTGTTGCTACAGTGACCTCAGGATCCCTCTAGCCTTGAAACAGTGTTCTTGGGGTTTCTCTGGAGTGCCATCAAGGAAATCAAGGCTCCTTTCATGTGTGATGTGCAACACGGAATTGCTCTGCACGCAGTCAGGGGAATCGGGCCTCATCTCGAGGCGAGGGGGAAGTCTCATTGTTTTTCTCGAGTTGCGGCGGGAACTTGGGGTATATTCTTGAGTTTCGACGGGGATGGCCCTTCCACACACGTGTTTGTTCAGCGACGTCAGGACTCCTGCCTAGTTGCGAGGGACAACTCGGGATTCTCCTCGAGGCTTGGCAGGGCAATTGGGACGCCTCTCCAGCTGAGGCGGCAGACCAAGCATCCCTTTCCACGTGCCACAGGAATCCTGGGACTCCTATCAAGTTTCACGAGGAGTCAGGCATCGTCTCCTTTGGAGGCACTGATTTCCGCGTCCCTCTGGAGTTTTCCAAGGATGTGAGGCCTCTGGTCGCGATGAGGTGGGGAACTCGGTCTTTCTCTGTGGTCTCCACAGGGGATTCAGACATCCTTTCGTCTTGGGAGATGCAAGACGAGCCTGCATTCAAATCACTGCAGGGATATCCGGCCTTATTTCGAGTCAGGGCATCGCGGTGTCCATTCCACTTGAGGCCGCAAACTCAGGGTCCCTCTCACATACTTAGAGCTGAGAGAAGCCTCCTCTTGAGGTGCTTGTGGTAAGGTGGTATTCCTCTGGAGTCGAAGCCAGGGACTAACCTCTCATCTCGAGTTGAATTGTGGTCCACGGAGCTCTTTCGTGTTGCTACAGTGACCTAAGGATCCCTCTAGCCTTGAAACAGTGTTCTTGGGGTTTCTCTGGAGTGCCATCAAGGAAATCAAGGCTCCTTTCCTGTGTGATGTGCAACACGGCATTGCTCTGCACGCAGTTCAGGGGAATCGGGCCTCATCTCTTGGCGAGTGGGAAGTCTCATGGTTTTTCTCGAGTTGCGGCGGGAACCTGGGGTATATTCTCGAGTTACGACGGGGATGGCCCTTCCACACACGTGTTTGTTCAGCGACGTCAGGACTCCTGCCTAGTTGCGAGGGACAACTCGTGATTCTCCTCGAGGCTTGGCAGGGCAATTGGGACGCCTCTCCAGCTGAGGCGGGAGACCAAGGGTCCCTTTCCAAGTGCCACAGGAATCCTGGGACTCCTATCAAGTTTCACGAGGAGTCAGGCATCGCCTCCTTGGGAGGCACTGATCTCCGCGTCAAAGTATGTGAGGCCTCCAGTCGCGATGAGCTGGGGAACTAGGTCTTTCTCTGTGGTCTCCACAGGGGATTCAGACATCCTTTCGTCTTGGGAGATGCAAAACGAGCCTGCATTCAAGTCACTGCAGGCATATCCGGCCTTATTTCGAGTCAGGGCATCGCGGTTTCCATTCCACATGAGGCCACAAACTCAGGGTCCCTCTCACGTTCCTAGAGCTGAGAAACGCCTCCTCTTGAGGTGCTTGTGGTAAGGTGGTATTCCTCTGGAGTCGAAGCCAGGGACTAACCTCTCATCTCGAGTTGATTTTTGGTCCATGGAGCTCTTTCTTGTTGCTACAGTGACCTCAGGATCCCTCTAGCCTTGAAACAGTGTTCTTGGGTTTTCTCTGGAGTGCCATCAAGGAAATCAAGGCTCCTTTCTGTGTGATGTGCAACACGGCATTGCTCTGCATGCAGTGCAGGGGAATCGGGCCTCATCTCGCGGCGAGGGGGGAGTCTCATGATTTTTCTCGAGTTGCGGCGGGAACCTGGGGTATATTCTCGAGTTACGACGGGGATGGCCCTTCCACACACGTGTTTGTTCAGCGATGTAAGGACTTCTGCCTAGTTGCGAGGGACAACTCGGTATTCTCCTCGAGGCTTGGCAGGGCAATTGGGACGCCTCTCCAGCTGAGGCGGGAGACCAAGGGTCCCTTTCCACGTGACACATGAATCCCGGGACTCTTATCAAGTTTCACGAGGAGTCAGGCATCGTCTCCTTTGGAGGCACTGATCTCCGCGTCCCTCTGGAATTTTCAAAGGATGTGAGGCCTCCGGTCGCGATGACGTGGAGAACTAGGTCTTTCTCTGTGGACTCCACAGGGGATGCAGACATCCTTTCATCTTGGGAGATGCAAGACGAGCCTGCATTCAAGTCACTGCAGGGATATCCGGCCTTATTTCGAGTCAGGGCATCGCGGTGTCCATTCCACTTGAGGCCGCAAACTCAGGGTCCCTCTCACATACCTAGAGCTGAGAGAAGCCTCCTCTTGAGGTGCTTGTGGTAAGGTGGTATTCCTCTGGAGTCGAAGCCAGGGACTAACCTCTCATCTCGAGTTGATTCTTGGTCCACGGAGCTCTTTCCTGTTGCTACAGCGACCTCAGGATCCCTCTAGCCTTGAAAGAGTGTTCTAGGGGTTTCTCTGGAGTGCCATCAAGGAAATCAAGGCTCCTTTCCTGTGTGATGTGCAACACGGCATTGCTCTGCACGCAGTGCAGGGGAATCGGGCCTCATCTCGCGGCGAGGGGGAAGTCTCATGGTTTTTCTCGAGTTGCGGCAGGAACCTGGAGTATATTCTCGAGTTACGACGGGGATGGCCCTTCCACACACGTGTTAGTTCAGCGACGTCAGGACTCCTGCCTAGTTGCGAGGGACAACTCGTGATTCTCCTCGAGGCTTGGTAGGGCAATTGGGACGCCTTTCCAGCTGAGGCGGGAGACCAAGGGTCTCTTTCCACGTGCCACAGGAATGCTGGGACTCCTATCAAGTTTCTCGAGGAGTCAGGCATCGTCTCCTTTGGAGGCACTGATCTCCGCATCCCTCTGGAATTTTCAAAGGATGTGAGGCCTCCAGTCGCGATGAGGTGGGGAACTAGGTCTTTCTCTGTGGTCTCCACAGGGGATTCAGACATCCCTTCGTCTTGGGAGATGCAAGACGAGGCTGCATTCAAGTCACTGCAGGAATATCCGGCCTTATTTCGAGTCAGGGCATCGCCGTGTCCATTCCACTTGAGGCCGCAAACTCAGGTTCCTTCTCACATACCTAGAGCTGAGAGAAGCCTCCTCTTGAGGTGGTTGTGGTAAGGTGGTATTCCTCTGGAGTCGAAACCAGGGACTAACCTCTCATCTCGAGTTGATTTGTGGTCCACGGAGCTCTTTCGTGTTGCTACAGTGACCTCAGGATCCCTCTAGCCTTGAAACAGTGTTCTTGGGGTTTCTCTGTAGTGCCATCAAGGAAATCAAGGCTCCTTTCCTGTGTGATGTGCAACACGGCATTGCTCTGCACGCAGTGCAGGGGAATCGGGCCTCATCTCGCGGCGAGGGGGAAGTCTCATGGTTTTTCTCGAGTTGCGGCGGGAACCTGGGGTATATTCTCGAGTTACGACGGGGATGGCCCTTCCACACACGTGTTTGTTCAGCGACGTCAGGACTCCTGCCTAGTTGCGAGGGACAACTCGGGATTCTCGTCGAGGCTTGGCAGGGCAATTGGGACGCCTCTCCAGCTGAGGCGGGAGACCAAGTGTCCCTTTCCACGTGCCACAGGAATCCTGGGACTCCTATCAAGTTTCACGAGGAGTCAGGCATCGCCTCCTTTGGAGGCACTGATCTCCGCTCAAAGTATGTGAGGCCTCCGGTCGCGATGAGCTGGGAAACTAGGTCTTTCTCTGTGGTCTCCACAGGGGATTCAGACATCCTTTCGTCTTTGGAGATACAAGACGAGCCTGCATTCAAGTCACTGCAGCGATATCCGGCCTTATTTCGAGTCAGGGCATCACGGTATCCATAAAACTTGAGGCCATTAAATCAGGGTCCCTCTCACATAGCTAGAGCTGAGAGAAGACTCCTCTTGAGGTGCTTGTGGTAAGCTGGTAATCCTGTGGAGTCGAAGCTAGGGACTAAACTCTCTTCTCGAGTTGATTATTTGTCCACGGAGCTCTTTCATGTTGCTACAGTGACCTCAGGATGCCTGTAGCCTTGAAACAGTGTTCTTGGGGTTTCTCTGGAGTGCCATCAAGGAAATCAAGGCTCCTTTCCTGTGTGATGTGCAACACGGAATTGCTCTGCATGCAGTGCAGGGGAATCGGGCCTCATCTCGCGGCGATGGGGAAGTCCCATGGTTTTTCTCGAGTTGCGGCAGGAACCTGGGGTATATTCTCGAGTTACTACGGGGATGGCCCTTCCACAAACGTGTTTGTTCAGCGATGTCAGGACTTCTGCCTAGTTGCGAGGGACAACTCGGGATTCTCCTCGAGGCTTGGTAGGGCATTTGGGACGCCTCTCCAGCTGAGGCGGGAGACCAAGGGTCTCTTTCCACGTGCCACAGGAATGCTGGGACTCCTATCAAGTTTCTCGAGGAGTCATGCATCGTCTCCTTTGGAGGCACTGATCTCCGCATCCCTCTGGAATTTTCAAAGGATGTGAGGCCTCCGGTCGCGATGAGGTGGGGAACTAGGTCTTTCTCTGTGGTCTCCACAGGGGATTCAGACATCCTTTCGTTATGGGAGATGCAAGACGAGGCTGCATTCAAGTCACTGCCGGGATATCCGGCCTTATTTCGAGTCAGGGCATCACGGTGTCCATTCCAATTGAGGCCGCAGTCGCAGGGTCCCTCTCACATACCTAGAGCTGAGAGAAGCCTTCTCTTGATATGCTTGTGGTAAGGTGGTATTCCTGTGAAGTAGAAGCCAGGGACTAACCTCTCATCTCGAGTAGATCATTGGTCCACGGAGCTCTTTCCTGTTGCTACAGTGACCTCAGGATCCCTCTAGCCTTGAAACAGTGTTCTTGGGGTTTCTCTGGAGTGCCATCAAGGAAATCAAGGCTCCTTTCATGTGTGATGTGCAACACGGAATTGCTCTGCACGCAGTCAGGGGAATCGGGCCTCATCTCGAGGCGAGGGGGAAGTCTCATTGTTTTTCTCGAGTTGCGGCGGGAACTTGGGGTATATTCTTGAGTTTCGACGGGGATGGCCCTTCCACACACGTGTTTGTTCAGCGACGTCAGGACTCCTGCCTAGTTGCGAGGGACAACTCGGGATTCTCCTCGAGGCTTGGCAGGGCAATTGGGACGCCTCTCCAGCTGAGGCGGGAGACCAAGCATCCCTTTCCACGTGCCACAGGAATCCTGGGACTCCTATCAAGTTTCACGAGGAGTCAGGCATCGTCTCCTTTGGAGGCACTGATTTCCGCGTCCCTCTGGAGTTTTCCAAGGATGTGAGGCCTCTGGTCGCGATGAGGTGGGAAACTCGGTCTTTCTCTGTGGTCTCCACAGGGGATTCAGACAACCTTTCGTCTTGGGAGATGCAAGACGAGCCTGCATTCAAATCACTGCAGGGATATCCGGCCTTATTTCGAGTCAGGGCATCGCGGTGTCCATTCCACTTGAGGCCGCAAACTCAGGGTCCCTCTCACATACTTAGAGCTGAGAGAAGCCTCCTCTTGAGGTGCTTGTGGTAAGGTGGTATTCCTCTGGAGTCGAAGCCAGGGACTAACCTCTCATCTCGAGTTGAATTGTGGTCCACGGAGCTCTTTCATGTTGCTACAGTGACCTAAGGATCCCTCTAGCCTTGAAACAGTGTTCTTGGGGTTTCTCTGGAGTGCCATTAAGGAAATCAAGGCTCCTTTCCTGTGTGATGTGCAACACGGCATTGCTCTGCACGCAGTTCAGGGGAATCGGGCCTCATCTCTTGGCGAGCGGGAAGTCTCATGGTTTTTCTCGAGTTGCGGCGGGAACCTGGGGTATATTCTCGAGTTACGACGGGGATGGCGTTCCACACACGTGTTTGTTCAGCGACGTCAGGACTCCTGCCTAGTTGCGAGGGACAGCTCGTGATTCTCGTCGAGGCTTGGCAGGGCAATTGGGACGCCTCTCCAGCTGAGGCGGGAGACCAAGGGTCCCTTTCCAAGTGCCACAGGAATCCTGGGACTCCTATCAAGTTTCACGAGGAGTCAGGCATCGCCTCCTTGGGAGGCACTGATCTCCGGGTCAAAGTATGTGAGGCCTCCAGTCGCGATGAGCTGGGGAACTAGGTCTTTCTCTGTGGTCTCCACAGGGGATTCAGACATCCTTTCGTCTTGGGAGATGCAAAAGGAGACTGCATTCAAGTCACTGCAGGCATATCCGGCCTTATTTCGAGTCAGGGCATCGCGGTTTCCATTCCACATGCGGCCACAAACTCAGGGTCCCTCTCACGTTCCTAGAGCTGAGAAACGCCTCCTCTTGAGGTGCTTGTGGTAAGGTGGTATTCCTCTGGAGTCGAAGCCAGGGACTAACCTCTCATCTCGAGTTGATTTTTGGTCCATGGAGCTCTTTCTTGTTGCTACAGTGACCTCAGGATCCCTCTAGCCTTGAAACAGTGTTCTTGGGTTTTCTCTGGAGTGCCATCAAGGAAATCAAGGCTCCTTTTCTGTGTGATGTGCAACACGGCATTGCTCTGCATGCAGTGCAGCGGAATCGGGCCTCATCTCGCGGCGAGGGGGGAGTCTCATGATTTTTCTCGAGTTGCGGCTGGAACCTGGGGTATATTCTCGAGTTACGACGGGGATGGCCCTTCCACACACGTGTTTGTTCAGCGATGTAAGGACTTCTGCCTAGTTGCGAGGGACAACTCGGTATTCTCCTCGAGGCTTGGCAGGGCAATTGGGACGCCTCTCCAGCTGAGGCGGGAGACCAAGGGTCCCTTTCCACGTGCCACATGAATCCCGGGACTCTTATCAAGTTTCACGAGGAGTCAGGCATCGTCTCCTTTGGAGGCACTGATCTCCGCGTCCCTCTGGAATTTTCAAAGGATGTGAGGCCTCCGGTCGCGATGACGTGGAGAACTAGGTCTTTCTCTGTGGACTCCACAGGGGATTCAGACATCCTTTCGTCTTGGGAGATGCAAGACGAGCCTGCATTCAAGTCACTGCAGGGATATCCGGCCTTATTTCGAGTCAGGGCATCGTGGTGTCCATTCCACTTGAGGCCGCAAACTCAGGGTCCCTCTCATATAGCTAGAGCTGAGAGAAGCCTCCTCTTGAGGTGCTTGTGGTAAGGTGGTATTCCTCTGGAGTCGAAGCCAGGGACTAACCTCTCATCTCGAGTTGATTCTTGGTCCACGGAGCTCTTTCCTGTTGCTACAGTGACCTCAGGATCCCTCTAGCCTTGAAAGAGTGTTCTAGGGGTTTCTCTGGAGTGCCATCAAGGAAATCAAGGCTCCTTTCCTGTGTGATGTGCAACACGGCATTGCTCTGCACGCAGTGCAGGGGAATCGGGCCTCATCTCGCGGCGAGGGGGAAGTCTCATGGTTTTTCTCGAGTTGCGGCGGGAACCTGGGGTATATTCTCGAGTTACGACGGGGATGGCCCTTCCACACACGTGTTAGTTCAGCGACGTCAGGACTCCTGCCTAGTTGCGAGGGACAACTCGTGATTCTCCTCGAGGCTTGGTAGGGCAATTGGGACGCCTTTCCAGCTGAGGCGGGAGACCAAGGGTCTCTTTCCACGTGCCACAGGAATGCTGGGACTCCTATCAAGTTTCTCGAGGAGTCAGGCATCGTCTCCTTTGGAGGCACTGATCTCCGCATCCCTCTGGAATTTTCAAAGGATGTGAGGCCTCCAGTCGCGATGAGGTGGGGAACTAGGTCTTTCTCTGTGGTCTCCACAGGGGATTCAGACATCCCTTCGTCTTGGGAGATGCAAGATGAGGCTGCACTCAAGTCACTGCAGGAATATCCGGCCTTATTTCGAGTCAGGGCATCGCCGTGTCCATTCCACTTGAGGCCGCAAACTCAGGTTCCTTCTCACATACCTAGAGCTGAGAGAAGCCTCCTCTTGAGGCGGTTGTGGTAAGGTGGTATTCCTCTGGAGTCGAAGCCAGGGACTAACCTCTCATCTCGAGTTGATTTGTGGTCCACGGAGCTCTTTCGTGTTGCTACAGTGACCTCAGGATCCCTCTAGCCTTGAAACAGTGTTCTTGGGGTTTCTCTGTAGTGCCATCAAGGAAATCAAGGCTCCTTTCCTGTGTGATGTGCAACACGGAATTGCTCTGCACGCAGTGCAGGGGAATCGGGCCTCATCTCTTGGCGAGGGGGAAGTCTCATGGTTTTTCTCGAGTTGCGGCGGGAACCTGGGGTATATTCTCGAGTTACGACGGGGATGGCCCTTCCACACACGTGTTTGTTCAGCGACGTCAGGACTCCTGCCTAGTTGCGAGGGACAACTCGGGATTCTCGTCGAGGCTTGGCAGGGCAATTGGGACGCCTCTCCAGCTGAGGCGGGAGACCAAGCCTCCCTTTCCACGTGCCACAGGAATCCTGGGACTCCTATCAAGTTTCACGAGGAGTCAGGCATCGCCTCCTTTGGAGGCACTGATCTCCGCTCAAAGTATGTGAGGCCTCCGGTCGCGATGAGCTGGGGAACTAGGTCTTTCTCTGTGGTCTCCACAGGGGATTCAGACATCCTTTCGTCTTTGGAGATACAAGACGAGCCTGCATTCAAGTCACTGCAGCGATATCCGGCCTTATTTCGAGTCAGGGCATCACGGTATCCATAAAACTTGAGGCCATTAAATCAGGGTCCCTCTCACATAGCTAGAGCTGAGAGAAGACTCCTCTTGAGGTGCTTGTGGTAAGCTGGTAATCCTGTGGAGTCGAAGCTAGGGACTAAACTCTCTTCTCGAGTTGATTTTTTGTCCACGGAGCTCTTTCGTGTTGCTACAGTGACCTCAGGATGCCTCTAGCCTTGAAACAGTGTTCTTGGGGTTTCTCTGGAGTGCCATCAAGGAAATCAAGGCTCCTTTCCTGTGTGATGTGCAACACGGCATTGCTCTGCACGCAGTGCAGGGGAATCGGGCCTCATCTCGCGGCGATGGGGAAGTCTCATGGTTTTTCTCGAGTTGCGGCGGGAACCTGGGGTATATTCTCGAGTTACTACGGGGATGGCCCTTCCACAAACGTGTTTGTTCAGCGATGTCAGGACTTCTGCCTAGTTGCGAGGGACAACTCGGGATTCTCCTCGAGGCTTGGTAGGGCATTTGGGACGCCTCTCCAGCTGAGGCGGGAGACCAAGGGTCTCTTTCCACGTGCCACAGGAATGCTGGGACTCCTATCAAGTTTCTCGAGGAGTCATGCATCGTCTCCTTTGGAGGCACTGATCTCCGCATCCCTCTGGAATTTTGAAAGGATGTGAGGCCTCCGGTCGCGATGAGGTGGGGAACTAGGTCTTTCTCTGTGGTCTCCACAGGGGATTCAGACATCCTTTCGTTATGGGAGATGCAAGACGAGGCTGCATTCAAGTCACTGCCGGGATATCCGGCCTTATTTCGAGTCAGGGCATCACGGTGTCCATTCCAATTGAGGCCGCAGTCGCAGGGTCCCTCTCACATACCTAGAGCTGAGAGAAGCCTTCTCTTGAGATGCTTGTGGTAAGGTGGTATTCCTGTGAAGTAGAAGCCAGGGACTAACCTCTCATCTCGAGTAGATCATTGGTCCACGGAGCTCTTTCGTGTTGCTACAGTGACCACAGGATCCCTCTAGCCTTGAAACAGTGTTCTTGGGGTTTCTCTGGAGTGCCATCAAGGAAATCAAGGCTCCTTTCATGTGTGATGTGCAACACGGAATTGCTCTGCACGCAGTCAGGGGAATCGGGCCTCATCTCGAGGCGAGGGGGAAGTCTCATTGTTTTTCTCGAGTTGCGGCGGGAACTTGGGGTATATTCTTGAGTTTCGACGGGGATGGCCCTTCCACACACGTGTTTGTTCAGCGACGTCAGGACTCCTGCCTAGTTGCGAGGGACAACTCGGGATTCTCCTCGAGGCTTGGCAGGGCAATTGGGACGCCTCTCCAGCTGAGGCGGGAGACCAAACATCCCTTTCCACGTGCCACAGGAATCCTGGGACTCCTATCAAGTTTCACGAGGAGTCAGGCATCGTCTCCTTTGGAGGCACTGATTTCCGCGTCCCTCTGGAGTTTTCCAAGGATGTGAGGCCTCTGGTCGCGATGAGGTGGGGAACTCGGTCTTTCTCTGTGGTCTCCACAGGGGATTCAGACATCCTTTCGTCTTGGGAGATGCAAGACGAGCCTGCATTCAAATCACTGCAGGGATATCCGGCCTTATTTCGAGTCAGGGCCTCACGGTGTCCATTCCACTTGAGGCTGCAATCTCAGGGTCCCTCTCACATACTTAGAGCTGAGAGAAGCCTCCTCTTGAGGTGCTTGTGGTAAGGTGGTATTCCTCTGGAGTCGAAGCCAGGGACTAACCTCTCATCTCGAGTTGAATTGTGGTCTACGGAGCTCTTTCGTGTTGCTACTGTGACCTAAAGATCCCTCTAGCCTTGAAACAGTGTTCTTGGGGTTTCTCTGGAGTGCCATCAAGGAAATCAAGGCTCCTTTCCTGTGTGATGTGCAGCACGGCATTGCTGTGCCCGCAGTTCAGGGGAATCGGGCCTCATCTCTTGGCGAGCGGGAAGTCTCATGGTTTTTCTCGAGTTGCGGCGGGAACCTGGGGTATATTCTCGAGTTACGACGGGGATGGCGTTCCACACACGTGTTTGTTCAGCGACGTCAGGACTCCTGCCTAGTTGCGAGGGACAACTCGTGATTCTCGTCGAGGCTTGGCAGGGCAATTGGGACGCCTCTCCAGCTGAGGCGGGAGACCAAGGGTCCCTTTCCAAGTGCCACAGGAATCCTGGGATTCCTATCAAGTTTCACGAGGAGTCAGGCATCGCCTCCTTGGGAGGCACTGATCTCCGCGTCAAAGTATGTGAGGCCTCCAGTCGCGATGAGCTGGGGAACTAGGTCTTTCTCTGTGGTCTCCACAGGGGATTCAGACATCCTTTCGTCTTGGGAGATGCAAAACGAGCCTGCATTCAAGTCACTGCAGGCATATCCGGCCTTATTACGAGTCAGGGTATCGCGGTTTCCATTCCACATGCGGCCACAAACTCAGGGTCCCTCTCACGTTCCTAGAGCTGAGAAACGCCTCCTCTTGAGGTGCTTGTGGTAAGGTGGTATTCCTCTGGAGTCGAAGCCAGGGACTAACCTCTCATCTCGAGTTGATTTTTGGTCCATGGAGCTCTTTCTTGTTGATACAGTGACCTCAGGATCCCTCTAGCCTTGAAACAGTGTTCTTGGGTTTTCTCTGGAGTGCCATCAAGGAAATCAAGGCTCCTTTTCTGTGTGATGTGCAACACGGCATTGCTCTGCATGCAGTGCAGGGGAATCGGGCCTCATCTCGCTGCGAGGGGGGAGTCTCATGATTTTTCTCGAGTTGCGGCGGGAACCTGGGGTATATTCTCGAGTTACGACGGGGATGGCCCTTCCACACACGTGTTTGTTCAGCGATGTAAGGACTTCTGCCTAGTTACGAGGGACAACTCGGTATTCTCCTCGAGGCTTGGCAGGGCAATTGGGACGCCTCTCCAGCTGAGGCGGGAGACCAAGGGTCCCTTTCCACGTGCCACATGAATCCCGGCACTCTTATCAAGTTTCACGAGGAGTCAGGCATCGTCTCCTTTGGAGGCACTGATCTCCGCGTACCTCTGGAATTTTCAAAGGATGTGAGGCCTCCGGTCGCGATGACGTGGAGAACTAGGTCTTTCTCTGTGGACTCCACAGGGGATTCAGACATCCTTTCGTCTTGGGAAATGCAAGACGAGCCTGCATTCAAGTCACTGCAGGGATATCCGGCTTTATTTCGAGTCAGGGCATCGCGGTGTCCATTCCACTTGAGGCCGCAAACTCAGGGTCCCTCTCACATACCTAGAGCTGAGAGAAGCCTCCTCTTGAGGTGCTTGTGGTAAGGTGGTATTCCTCTGGAGTCGAAGCCTGGGACTAACCTCCCATCTCGAGTTGATTGCTGGTCCATGGAGCTCTTTCGTGTTGCTACAGTGACCTCAGGATCCCTCTAGCCTTGAAACAGTGTTCTTGGGGTTTCTCTGGAGTGCCATCAAGGAAATCAAGGCTCCTTTCATGTGTGATGTGCAACACGGAATTGCTCTGCAAGCAGTGCAGGGGAATCGGGCCTCATCTCGGGGCGAGGGGGAGTCTCATGGTTTTTCTCGAGTTGCGGCGGGAACCTGGGGTATATTCTCGAGTTACGACGGGCATGGCCCTGCCACACACGTGTTTGTTCAGCGACGTCAGGTCTCCTGCATAGTTGCGAGGGACAACTCGGGATTCTCCTCGAGGCTTGGCAGGGCAATTGGGACGCCTCTCCAGCTGAGGCGCGAGACCAAGGGTCCCTTTCCACGTGCCACAGGAATCCTGGGACTCCTGTCAAGTTTCATGAGGAGTCAGGCATCGTCTCCTTTGGAGGCACTGATCTCCGCATACCTCTGGAGTTTTCAAAGGATGTGAGGCCTCCGGTCGCGATGAGGTGGGGAACTAGGTTTTTCTCTGTGGTCTCCACAGGGGATTCAGACATCCTTTCGTCTTGGGAGATGCAAGATGAGCCTGCATTCAAGTCACTGCAGGGATATCCGGCCTTATTTCGAGTCAGGGCATCGCGGTGTCCATTCCACTTGAGGCCGCAAACTCAGGGTCCCTCTCACATAGCTAGAGCTGAGAGAATCCTCCTCTTGAGGTGCTTGTGGTAAGGTGGTATTCCTCTGGAGTCGAAGCCAGGGACTAACCTCTCATCTCGAGTTGATTTTTGGTCCACGGAGCTCTTTAGTGTTGCTACAGTGACGTCAGGATCCCTCTAGCCTTGAAACAGTGTTCTTGAAGTTTCTCTGGAGTGCCATGAAGGAAATCAAGGCTCCTTTCATGTGTGATGTGCAACACGGAATTGCTCTGCACGCAGCGCAGGGGAATTGGGCCTCATCTCGCGGCGAGGGGGAAGTCTCATGGTTTTTCTCGAGTTGCGGCGGGAACCTGGGGTATATTCTCGAGTTACGAGGGGGATGGCCCGTCCACCCACGTGTTTCTTCAGCGACGTCAGGACTCCTGCCTAGTTGCGAGGGACAACTCGGGATTCTCCTCGAGGCTTGGCAGGGCAATTGGGACGCCTCTCCAGCTGAGGCGGGAGACCAAGGATCCCTTTCCACGTGCCACAGGAATCCTGGGACTCCTATCAAGTTTCATGAGGAGTCAGGCATCGTCTCCTTTGGAGGCACTGATCTCCGCGTACCTCTGGAATTTTCAAAGGATGTGAGGCCTCCGGTCGCGATGAGGTGGGGAACTAGGTCTTTCTCTGTGGTCTCCACAGGGGATTCAGACATCCTTTCGTCTTGGGAGATGCAAGACGAGCCTGCATTCAAGTCACTGCAGGGAAATCCGGCCTTATTTCTAGTCAGGGCATCGTGGTGTCCAATCCACTTGAGGCCGCAAAATCAGGGTCCCTCTCACATAGCTAGAGCTGAGAGAAGCCTCCTCTTGAGGTGCTTGTGGTAATGTGGTATTCCTCTGGAGTCGAAGCCAGGGACTAACCTCTCATCTCGAGTTGATTTTTGGTCCACGGAGCTCTTTCGTGTTGCTACAGTGACCTCAGGATCCCTCTAGCCTTGAAACAGTGTTCTTGGGTTTTCTCTGGAGTGCCATCAAGGAAATCAAGGCTCCTTTCATGTGTGATGTGCAACACGGAATTGCTCTGCACGCAGTGCAGGGGAATCGAGCCTCATCTCACGGCGAGGGGGAAGTCTCAGGTTTTTCTTGAGTTGCGGCGGGAACCTGGGGTATATGCTCGACTTACGCCGGGGATGGCCCTTCCACCCACGTGTTTGTTCAGCGACGTCAGGACTCCTGCCTAGTTGCGAGGGACAACTCGGGATTCTCCTCGAGGCTTGGCAGGGCAATTGGGACGCCTCTCCAGCTAAGGTGGGAGACCAAGAGTCCCTTTCCACGTGCCACAGGAGTCCTGGGACTCCTATCAAGTTTCTCGAGGAGTCAGGCATCGTCTCCTTTGGAGACACTGATCTCCGCATACCTCAGGAGTTTTCATAGGATGTGAGGCCTCCGGTCGCGATGAGGTGGGGAACTAGGTCTTTCTCTGTGGTCTCCACAGGGGATTCAGACATCCTTTCGTCTTGGGAGATGCAAGACGAGCCTGCATTCAAGTCACTGCAGGGATATCCGGCCTTATTTCGAGTCAGGGCATCGCGGTGTCCATTCCACTTGAGGCCGCAAACTCAGGGTCCCTCTCACATACCTAGTGCTGAGAGAAGACTCCTCTTGAGGTGCTTGTGGTAAGGTGGTATTCCTCTGGAGTCGAAGCCAGGGACTAACCTCCCATCTCGAGTTGATTTCTGGTCCATGGAGCTCTTTCGTGTTGCTACAGTGACCTCAGGATCCCTCTAGCCTTGAAACAGTGTTCTTGGGGTTTCTCTGGAGTGCCATCAAGGAAATCAAGGCTCCTTTCATGTGTGATGTGCAACACGGAATTGCTCTGCAAGCAGTGCAGGGGAATCGGGCCTCATCTCAGGGCGAGGGGGAAGTCTCATGGTTTTTCTCGAGTTGCGGCGGGAACCTGGGGTATATTCTCGAGTTACGACGGGCATGGCCCTGCCACACACGTGTTTGTTCAGCGACGTCAGGTCTCCTGCATAGTTGCGAGGGACAACCCGGGATTCCCCTCGAGGCTTGGCAGGGCAATTGGGACGACTCTCCAGCTGAGGCGGGAGACCAAGTGTCCCTTTCCACGTGCCACAGGAATTCTGGGACTCCTATCAAGTTTCACGAGGAGTCAGGCATCGTCTCCTTTGGAGGCACTGATCTCCGCGTACCTCTGGAGTTTTCAAAGGATGTGAGGCATCCGGTCGCGATGAGGTGGGAAACTAGGTCTTTTTCTGTGGTCTCCACAGGGGATTCAGACATCCTTTCATCTTGGGAGATGCAAGACGAGCCTGCATTCAAGTCACTGCAGGGATATTCGGCCTTATTTCGAGTCAGGGCATCGCGGTGTCCATTTCACTTGAGGCCGCAAACTCAGGGTCCCTCTCACATACCTAGAGCTGAGAGAAGCCTCCTCTTGAGGTACTTGTGGTAAGGTGGTATTCCTCTGGAGTCGAAGCCAGGGACTAACCTGTCATCTCGAGTTGATTTTTGATCCACGGAGCTCTTTCGTGTTGCTACAGTGACCTCAGGATCCCTCTAGCCTTGAAACAGTGTTCTTGGGGTTTCTCTGGAGTGCCATTAAGGAAATCAAGGCTCCTTTCATTTGTGATGTGCAACACGGAATTGCTCTGCACGCAGTGCAGGGGAATCGGGCCTCATCTCGCGGCGAGGGGGAAGTCTCATGGTTTTTCTCGAGTTGCGGCGGGAACCTGGGGTATATTCTCGAGTTACGACGGGGATGGCCCTTCCACCCACGTGTTTGTTCAGCAACGTCAGGACTCCTGCCTAGTTGCGAGGGACAACTCGGGATTCTCCTCGAGGCTTGGCAGGGCAATTGGGACGCCTCTCCAGCTGAGGCGGGAGACCAAGGGTCCCTTTCCACGTGCCACAGGAATCCTGGTACTCCTATCAAGTTTCACGAAGAGTCAGGCATCGTCTCCTTTGGAGGCACTGATCTCCGCGTACCTCTGGAGTTTTCAAAGGATGTGAGGCCTCCGGTCGCCATGAGGTGGGGAACTAGGTCTTTCTCTGTGGTCTCCACAAGGGATTCAGACATTCTTTCGTCTTGGGAGATGCAAGACGAGCCTGCATTCAAGTCACTGCAGGGATATCCGGCCTTATTTCGAGCCAGGGCATCGCGGTGTCCATTCCACTTGAGGCCGCAAACTCAGGGTCCCTCTCACATAGCTAGAGCTGAGAGAAGCCTCCTCTTGAGGTGCTTGTGGTAAGGTGGTATTCCTCTGGAGTCGAAGCCAGGGACTAACCCCTCATCTCGAGTTGATTTTTGGTCCACGGAGCTCTTTCGTGTTGCTACAGTAACCTCAGGATCCCTCTAGCCTTGAAACAGTGTTCTTGGGGTTTCTCTGGAGTGCCATCAAGGAAATCAAGGCTCCTTCCATGTTTGATGTGCAACACGGAATTACTCTGCATGCAGTGCAGGAGAATCGAGCCTCATCTCGCGGCGAGGGGGAAGTCTCATGGTTTTTCTCGAGTTGCGGCGGGAACCTGGGGTATATTCTCGAGTTATGACGGGGATGGGCCTTCCAGCCACGTGTTTGTTCAGCGACGTCAGGACTCCTGCCTAGTTGCGAGGGACAACTCGGGATTCTCCTCGAGGCTTGGCAGGGCAATTGGGACGCCTCTCCAGCTGAGGCGGGAGACCAATGTCCCTTTCCACGTGCCACAGGAATCCTGGGACTCCTATCAAGTTTCACGAGGAGTCAGGCATCGTCTCCTTTGGAGGCACTGATCTCCGCGTACCTCTGGAGTTTTTAAAGATGTGAGGCCTAGGGTCGCGATGAAGTGGGGAACTAGGTCTTTCTCTGTGGTCTCCACAGGGGATTCAGACATCCTTTCGTCCTGGGAGATGCAAGACGAGCCTGCATTCAAGTCACTGCAGGGATATCCGGCCTTATTTCGAGTCAGGGCATCGTGGTGTCCATTCCACTTGAGGCCGCAAACTCAGGGTCCCTCTCACATACCTAGAGCTGAGAGAAGCCTCCTTTTGAGGTGCTTGTGGTAAGGTGGTATTCCTCTGGAATCGAAGCCAGGGACTACCCTCTCATCTCGGGTTGATTTTTGGTCCACGGAGCTCTTTCTTGTTGCTACAGTGACCTCAGGATCCCTCTAGCCTTGAAAGAGTGTTCTTTTGATTTCTCTGGAGTGCCATCAAGGAAATCAAGGTTCCTTTCATGTGTGATTTGCAAGACGGAATTGCTCTGCACGCAGTGCAGGGGAATCGGGCCTCATCTAGCAGCGAGGGGGAAGTCTCATGGTTTTTCTCGAGTTGCGGCGGGAACCTGGGGTATATTCTCGAGTTACGACCGGGATGGCCCTTCCACCCACGTGTTTATTCAGCGACGTCAGGACTCCTGCCTAGTTGCGAGGGACAACTCGGGATTCTCCTCGAGGCTTGGCAGGGCAATTGGGACACCTCTCCAGCTGAGGCGGGAGACCAAGGCTCCCTTTCCACGTGCCACAGGAATCCTGGGACTACTACGAAGTTTCACGAGGAGTCAGGCATCGTCTCCTTTGGAGGCACTGATCTCCGCGTACCTCTGGAGTATTCAAAGGATGTGAGCCCTCCGGTCGCGATGAGGTGGGGAACTAGGTCTTTCTCTGTGGTCTCCACAGGGGATTCAGACATCATTTCGTCTTGGGAGATGCAAGACGAGCCTGCATTCAAGTCACTGCAGGGATATCCGGCCTTATTTCGAGTCAGGGCATCGCGGTGTCCATTCCACTTGAGGCCGCAAACTCAGGGTCCCTCTCACATAGCTAGAGCTGAGAGAAGCCTCCTCTTGAGGTGCTTGTGGTAAGGTGGTATTCCTCTGGAGTCGAAGGCAGGGACTAACCTCTCATCTCGAGTTGATTTTTGGTCCACGGATCTCTTTCGTGTTGCTACAGTGACCTCAGGATCCCTCTAGCCTTGAAACAGTGTTTTTGGGGTTTCTCTGGAGTGCCATCAAGGAAATCAAGGCTCCTTTCATGTGTGATGTGCAACACGGAATTGCTCTGCACACAGTGCAGGGGAATCGGGCCTCATCTTGCGGCGAGGGGGAAGTCTCATATGTTTTCTCGAGTTGCAGCGGGAACCTGGGGTATATTCTCGAGTTACGACGGGGATGGCCCTTCCACCCACGTGTTTGTTCAGCGACTTCAGGACTCCTGCCTAGTTGCGAGGGACAACTCGCGATTCTCCTCGAGGCTTGGCAGGGCAATTGGGACGCCTCTCCAGCTGAGGCGGGAGACCAAGGGTCCCTTTCCACGTGCCACAGGAATCCTGGGACTCCTATCAAGTTTCACGAAGAGTCACGAATCGTCTCCTTTGGAGGCACTGATCTCCGCGTACCTCTGGAGTTTTCAAAGGATGTGAGGCCTCCGGTCGCGATGAGGTGGGGAACTAGGTCATTCTCTGTGGTCTCCACAGGGGATTCAGACATCCTTTCGTCTTGGGAGATGCAAGACGAGCCTGCATTCAAGTCACTGCAGGGATATCTGGCCTTATTTCGAGTCAGGGCGTCATGGTGTCCATTCAACTTGAGGCCACAAACTCAGGGTCCCTCTCACATAGCTAGAGCTGAGAGAAGCCTCCTCTTGAGGTGCTTGTGGTAAGGTGGTATTCCTCTGGAGTCGAAGCCAGGGACTAACCTCTCATCTCGAGTTGATTTTTGGTCCACGGAGCTCTTTCGTGTTGCTACAGTGACCTCAGGATCCCTCTAGCCTTGAAACAGTGTTCTTGGGGTTTCTCTGGAGTGCCATCAAGGAAATCAAGGCTCCTTTCATGTGTGATGTGCAACACGGAATTGCTCTGCACGCAGTGCAGGGGAATCGGGCCTCATCTCGCGGCGAGGGGGAAGTCTCATGGTTTTTCTGGAGTTGCGGCGGGAACCTGGGGTATATTCTCGAGTTAAGACGGGGATGGCCCTTCCACACAAGTGTTTGTTCAGCGACGGCAAGACTCCTGCCTAGTTGCGAGGGACAACTCGGGATTCTAGTCGAGGCTTGGCAGGGCATTTGGGACGCCTCTACAGCTGAGGCGGGAGACCAAGTGTCCCTTTCCACGTGCCACAGGAATCCTGGGACTCCTATCAAGTTTCACGAGGAGTCAGGCATCGTCTCCTTTGGAGGCACTGATCTCCGCGTACCTCTGGAGTTTTCAAAGGATGTGAGGCCTCCGGTCGCGATGAGGTGGGGAACTAGGTCTTTCTCTGTGGTCTCCACAGGGGATTCAGACATCCTTTCATCTTGGGAGATGCAAGACGTGCCTGCATTCAAGTCACTGCAGCGATATTCGGCCTTATTTCGAGTCAGGGCATCGCGGTGTCCATTTCACTTGAGGCCGCAAACTCAGGGTCCCTCTCACATACCTAGAGCTGAGAGAAGCCTCCTCTTGACTTACTTGTGGTAAGGTGGTATTCCTCTGGATTCGAAGCCAGGGACTAACCTGTCATCTCGAGTTGATTTTTGGTCCACGGAGCTCTTTCGTGTTGCTACAGTGACCTCAGGATCCCTCTAGCTTTGAAACAGTGTTCTTCGGGTTTCTCTGGAGTGCTATTAAGGAAATCAAGGCTCCTTTCATGTGTGATGTGCAACACGGAATTGCTCTGCACGCAGTGCAGGGGAATCGGGCCTCATCTAGCGGCGAGGGGGAAGGCTCATGGTTTTTCTCGAGTTGCGGCGGGAACCTGGGGTATATTCTCGAGTTACGACGGGGATGGCCCTTCCACCCACGTGTTTGTTCAGCAACGTCAGGACTCCTGCCTAGTTGCGAGGGACAACTCGGGATTCTCCTCGAGGCTTGGCAGGGCAATTGTGACGCCTCTCCAGCTGAGGCGGGAGACCAAGGCTCCCTTTCCACGAGCCACAGGAATCCTGGGACTCCTATCAAGTTTCATGAGGAGTCAGGCATCGTCTCCTTTGGAGGCACTGATCTCCGCGTACCTCTGGAGTTTTCAAAGGATGTGAGGCCTCCGGTCGCGATGAGGTGGGGAACTAGGTCTTTCTCTGTGGTCTCCACAGGGGATTCAGACATCCTTTCGTCTTGGGAGATGCAAGACGAGCCTGCATTCAAGTCACTGCAGGGAAATCCGGCCTTATTTCGAGCCAGGGCATCACGGTGTCCATTCCACTTGAGGCCGCAAAATCAGGGTCCCTCTCACATAGCTAGAGCTGAGAGAAGCCTCCTCTTGAGGTGCTTGTGGTAATGTGGTATTCCTCTGGAGTCGAAGCCAGGGACTAACCTCTCATCTCGAGTTGATTTTTGGTCCACGGAGCTCTTTCGTGTTGCTACAGTGACGTCAGGATCCCTCTAGCCTTGAAACAGTGTTCTTGAAGTTTCTCTGGAGTGCCATGAAGGAAATCAAGGCTCCTTTCATGTGTGATGTGCAACACGGAATTGCTCTGCATGCAGTGCAGGGGTATTGGGCCTCATCTCACGGCGAGGGGGAAGTCTCATGGTTTTTCTCCAGTTGCGGCGGGAACCTGGGGTATATTCTCGAGTTACGACGGGGATGGCCCTTCCACCCACATGTTTGTTCAGCGACGGCAGTACTCCTGCCTTGTTGCGAGGGACAACTCGGGATTCTCCTCGAGGCTTGGCAGGGCAATTGGGACGCCACTCCAGCTGAGGCGGGAGACCAAGGGTCCCTTTCCACGTGCCACAGGAATCCTGGGACTCCTATCAAGTTTCTAGAGGAGTCAGGCATCGTCTCCTTTGGAGGCACTGATCTCCGCGTACCTCTGGCGTTTTCAAAGGATATGAGGCCTCCGGTCGCGATGAGGTGGGGAACTAGGTCTTTCTCTGTGGTCTCCACAGGGGATTCAGACATCCTTTCGTCTTGGGAGATGCAAGACGAGCCTGCATTCAAGTCACTGCAGGCATATCCGGCCTTACGTCGAGTCAGGGCATCGCGGTGTCCATTCCACTTGAGGCCGCAAACTCAGGGTCCCTCTCACATACCTAGAGCTGAGAGAAGCCTCCTCTTGAGGTGCTTGTGGTTAGGAGGTATGCCTCTGGAGTCGAAGCCAGGGACTAACCTCTCATCTCGAGTTGATTTTTGGTCCACGGAGCTCTTTCGTGTTGCTACAGTGACCTCAGGATCCCTCTAGCCTTGAAACAGTGTTCTTGGAGTTTCTCTGGAGTGCCATCAAGGAAATCAAGGCTCTTTTCATGTGTGATGTGCAACACGGAATTGCTCTGCACGCAGTGCAGGGGAATCGGGCCTCATCTCGCGGCGAGTGTGAAGGCTCATGGTTTTTCTCGAATTGCGGCGGGAACCTGGTGTTTATTCTCGAGTTACGACGGGGATGGCCCTTCCACCCACGTGTTTGTTCAGCAACGTCAGGACTCCTGCCTAGTTGCGAGGGACAACTTGGGATTCTCCTCGAGGCTTGGCAGGGCAATTGGGACGCCTCTCCAGCTGAGGCGGGAGACCAAGGGTCCCTTTCCACGTGCCACAGGAATCCTGGTACTCCTACCAAGTTTCACGAAGAGTCAGGCATCGTCTCCTTTGGAGGCACTGATCTCCGCGTACCTCTGGAGTTTTCAAAGAATGTGAGGCCTCCGGTCGCCATGAGGTGGGGAACTAGGTCTTTCTCTGTGGTCTCCACAAGTGATTCAGACATCCTTTCGTCTTGGGAGATCCAAGACGAGCCTGCATTCAAGTCACTGCAGGGATATCCGGCCTTATTTCGAGCCAGGGCATCGCGGTGTCCATTCCACTTGAGGCCGCAAACTCAGGGTCCCTCTCACATAGCTAGAGCTGAGAGGAGCCTCCTCTTGAGGTGCTTGTGGTAAGGTGGTATTCCTCTGGAGTCAAAGCCAGGGACTAACCTCTCATCTCGAGTTGATTTTTGGTCCACGGAGCTCTTTCGTGTTGCTACAGTGACCTCAGGATCCCTCTAGACTTGAAACAGTGTTCTTGGGGTTTCTCTGGAGTGCCATCAAGGAAATCAAGGCTCCTTTCATATTTGATGTGCAACACGGAATTGCTCTGCATACAGTGCAGGGGAATCGGGCCTCATCTCGCGGCGAGGGGGAAGTCTCATGGTTTTTCTCGAGTTGCGGCGGGAACCTGGGGTATATTCTCGAGTTACGACGGGGATGGCCCTTCCACACACGTGTTTCTTCAGCGACGTCAGGACTCCTGCCTAGTTGCGACGGACAACTCGGGACTCTCCTCGAGGCTTGGCAGGGCAATTGGGACGCCTCTCCAGCTGAGGCGGGAGACCAAGGGTCCCTTTCCACGTGCCACAGGAATCCTGGGACTCCTTTCAAGTTTCATGAGGAGTCAGGCATCGTCTCCTTTGGAGGCACTGATCTCCGCGGACCTCTGGAGTTTTCAAAGGATGTGAGGCCTCCGGTCGCGATGAGGTGGGGAACTAGGTCTTTCTCTGTGGTCTCCACAGGAGATTCAGAAATCCTTTCGTCTTGGGAGATGCAAGACGAGCCTGCATTCAAGTCACTGCAGCGATATCCGGCCTTATTTCGAGTCAGGGCATCGCGGTGTCCATTCCACTTGAGGCCGCAAACTCAGGGTCCCTCTCACATAGCTAGAGCTGAGAGAAGCCTCCTCTTGAGGTGCTTGTGGTAAGGTGGTATTCCTCTGGAGTCGAAGCCAGGGACTAACCTCTCATCTCGAGTTGATTTTTGGTCCACGGAGCTCTTTCGTGTTGCTACAGTGACGTCAAGATCCCTCTAGCCTTGAAACAGTGTTCTTGGAGTTTCTCTGGAGTGCCATCAAGGAAATCAAGGCTCCTTTCATGTGTGATGTGCAACACGGAATTGCTCTGCACACAGTGCAGGGGAATCGGGCCTCATCTCGCGGCGAGGGGGAAGTCTCATGGTTTTTCTCGAGTTGCGGCGGGAACCTGGGGTATATTCTCGAGTTACGACGGGGATGGCCCGTCCACCCACGTGTTTATTCAGCGACGTCAGGACTCCTGCCTAGTTGCGACGGACAACTCGGGATTCTCCTCGAGGCTTGGCAGGGCAATGGGACGCCTCTCCAGCTGAGGCGGGAGACCAAGGGTCCCTTTCCACGTGCCACAGGTATCCTGGGACTCCTGTCAAGTTTCATGAGGAGTCAGGCATCGTCTCCTTTGGAGGCACTGATCTCCGCGTATCTCTGGAGTTTTCAAAGGATGTGAGGCCTCCGGTCGCGATGAGGTGGGGAACTAGGTCTTTCTCTGTGGTCTCCACAGGGGATTCAGACATCCTTTCATCTTGGGAGATGCAAGACGTGCCTGCATTCAAGTCACTGCAGCGATATTCGGCCTTATTTCGAGTCAGGGCATCGCGGTGTCCATTTCACTTGAGGCCGCAAACTCAGGGTCCCTCTCACATACCTAGAGCTGAGAGAAGCCTCCTCTTGACTTACTTGTGGTAAGGTGGTATTCCTCTGGAGTCGAAGCCAGGGACTAACCTCTCATCTCGAGTTGATTTTTGGTCCACGGAGCTCTTTCGTGTTGCTACAGTGACCTCAGGATCCCTCTAGCTTTGAAACAGTGTTCTTCGGGTTTCTCTGGAGTGCCATTAAGGAAATCAAGGCTCCTTTCATGTGTGATGTGCAACACGGAATTGCTCTGCACGCAGTGCAGGGGAATCGGGCCTCATCTAGCGGCGAGGGGGAAGGCTCATGGTTTTTCTCGAGTTGCGGCGGGAACCTGGGGTATATTCTCGAGTTACGACGGGGATGGCCCTTCCACCCACGTGTTTGTTCAGCAACGTCAGGACTCCTGCCTAGTTGCGAGGGACAACTCGGGATTCTCCTCGAGGCTTGGCAGGGCAATTGTGACGCCTCTCCAGCTGAGGCGGGAGACCAAGGCTCCCTTTCCACGAGCCACAGGAATCCTGGGACTCCTATCAAGTTTCATGAGGAGTCAGGCATCGTCTCCTTTGGAGGCACTGATCTCCGCGTACCTCTGGAGTTTTCAAAGGATGTGAGGCCTCCGGTCGCGATGAGGTGGGGAACTAGGTCTTTCTCTGTGGTCTCCACAGGGGATTCAGAAATCCTTTCGTCTTGGGAGATGCAAGACGAGCCTGCATTCAAGTCACTGCAGGGAAATCCGGCCTTATTTCGAGCCAGGGCATCTCGGTGTCCATTCCACTTGAGGCCGCAAAATCAGGGTCCCTCTCACATACCTAGAGCTGAGAGAAGCCTCCTCTTGAGGTGCTTGTGGTAAGGTGGTATTCCTCTGGAGTCGAAGCCAGGGACTAACCTCTCATCTCGAGTTGATTTTTGGTCCACGGAGCTCTTTCGTGTTGCTACAGTGACGTCAGGATCCCTCTAGCCTTGAAACAGTGTTCTTGAAGTTTCTCTGGAGTGCCATGAAGGAAATCAAGGCTCCTTTCATGTGTGATGTGCAACACGGAATTGCTCTGCACGCCGTGCAGGGGAATTGGGCCTCATCTCGCGGCGAGGGGGAAGTCTCATGGTTTTTCTCGAGTTGCGGCGGGAACCTGGGGTATATTCTCGAGTTACGACGGGGATGGCCCGTCCACCCACGTGTTTCTTCAGCGACGTCAGGACTCCTGCCTAGTTGCGAGGGACAACTCGGGATTCTCCTCGAGGCTTGGCAGAGCAATTGGGACGCCTCTCCAGCTGAGGCGGGAGACCAAGGCTCCCTTTCCACGAGCCACAGGAATCCTGGGACTCCTATCAAGTTTCATGAGGAGTCAGGCATCGTCTCCTTTGGAGGCACTGATCTCCGCGTACCTCTGGAGTTTTCAAAGGATGTGAGGCCTCCGGTCGCCATGAGGTGGGGAACTAGGTCTTTCTCTGTGGTCTCCACAAGTGATTCAGACATCCTTTCGTCTTGGGAGATGCAAGACGAGCCTGCATTCAAGTCACTGCAGGGATATCCGGCCTTATTTCGAGCCAGGGCATCGCGGTGTCCATTCCACTTGAGGCCGCAAAATCAGGGTCCCTCTCACATAGCTAGAGCTGAGAGGAGCCTCCTCTTGAGGTGCTTGTGGTAAGGTGGTATTCCTCTGGAGTCAAAGCCAGGGACTAACCTCTCATCTCGAGTTGATTTTTGGTCCACGGAGCTCTTTCGTGTTGCTACAGTGACCTCAGGATCCCTCTAAACTTGAAACAGTGTTCTTGGGGTTTCTCTGCAGTGCCATCAAGGAAATCAAGGCTCCTTTCATGTGTGATGTGCAACACGGAATTGCTCTGCACACAGTGCAGGGGAATCGGGCCTCATCTCGCGGCGAGGGGGAAGTCTCATGGTTTTTCTCGAGTTGCGGCGGGAACCTGGGGTATATTCTCGAGTTACGACGGGGATGGCCCGTGTTTCTTCAGCGACGTCAGGACTCCTGCCTAGTTGCGACGGACAACTCGGGATTCTCCTCGAGGCTTGGCAGGGCAATTGGGACGCCTCTCCAGCTGAGGCGGGAGACCAAGGGTCCCTTTCCACGTGCCACAGGTATCCTGGGACTCCTGTCAAGTTTCATGAGGAGTCAGGCATCGTCTCCTTTGGAGGCACTGATCTCCGCGTACCTCTGGAGTTTTCAAAGGATGTGAGGCCTCCGGTCGCGATGAGGTGGGGAACTAGGTCTTTCTCTGTGGTCTCCACAGGGGATTCAGACATCCTTTCGTCTTGGGAGATGCAAGACGAGCCTGCATTCAAGTCACTGCAGGGATATTCGGCCTTATTTCGAGTCAGGGCATCGCGGTGTCCATTCCACTTGAGGCCGCAAACTCAGGGTCCCTCTCACATATCTAGAGCTGAGAGAAGCCTCCTCTTGAGGTGCTTGTGGTAAGGTGGTATTCCTCTGGAGTCGAAGCCAGGGACTAACCTCTCATCTCGAGTTGATTTTTGGTCCACGGAGCTCTTTCGTGTTGCTACAGTGAGTTCAGGATCCCTCTAGCCTTGAAACAGTGTTCTTGGGGTTTCTCTGAAGTGCCATCAAGGAAATCAAGGCTCCTTTCATGTGTGATGTGCAACACGGAATTGCTCTGCATGCAGTGCAGGGGAATTGGGCCTCATCTCGCGGCGAGGGGGAAGTCTCATGGTTTTTCTCGAGTTGCGGCGGGAACCTGGGGTATATTCTCGAGTTACGACGGGGATGGCGCTTCCACCCACATGTTTGTTCAGCGACGGCAGTACTCCTGCCTAGTTGCGAGGGACAACTCGGGATTCTCCTCGAGGCTTGGCAGGGCAATTGGGACGCCTCTCCAGCTGAGGCGGGAGACCAAGGGTCCCTTTCCACGTGCCACAGGAATCCTGGGACTCCTATCAAGTTTCACGAGGAGTCAGGCATCGTCTCCTTTGGAGGCACTGATCTCCGCGTACCTCTGGCGTTTTCAAAGGATGTGAGGCCTCCGGTCGCGATGAGGTGGGGAACTAGGTCTTTCTCTGTGGTCTCCACAGGAGATTCAGACATCCTTTCGTCTTGGGAGATGCAAGACGAGCCTGCATTCAAGTCACTGCAGGGATATCCGGCCTTATTTCGAGTCAGGGCATCGCGGTGTCCATTCCACTTGAGGCCGCAAACTCAGGGTCCCTCTCACATAGCTAGAGCTGAGAGAAGCCTCCTCTTGAGGTGCTTGTGGTAAGGTGGTATTCCTCTGGAGTCGAAGCCAGGGACTAACCTCTCATCTCGAGTTGATTTTTGGTCCACGGAGCTCTTTCGTGTTGCTACAGTAACCTCAGGATCCCTCTAGCCTTGAAACAGTGTTCTTGAAGTTTCTCTGGAGTGCCATGAAGGAAATCAAGGCTCCTTTCATGTGTGATGTGCAACACGGAATTGCTCTGCACGCCGTGCAGGGGAATTGGGCCTCATCTCGCGGCGAGGGGGAAGTCTCATGGTTTTTCTCGAGTTGCGTTGGGAACCTGGGGTATATTCTCGAGTTACGACGGGGATGGCCCGTCCACCCACGTGTTTCTTCAGCGACGTCAGGACTCCTGCCTAGTTGCGAGGGACAACTCGGGATTCTCCTCGAGGCTTGGCAGGGCAATTGGGACGCCTCTCCAGCTGAGGCGGGAGACCAAGTCTCCCTTTCCACGAGCCACAGGAATCCTGGGACTCCTATCAAGTTTCATGAGGAGTCAGGCATCGTCTCCTTTGGAGGCACTGATCTCCGCGTACCTCTGGAGTTTTCATAGGATGTGAGGCCTCCGGTCGCGATGAGGTGGGGAACTAGGTCTTTCTCTGTGGTCTCCACAGGGGATTCAGACATCCTTTCGTCTTGGGAGATGCAAGACGAGCCTGCATTCAAGTCACTGCAGGGATATCCGGCCTTATTTCGAGTCAGGGCATCGCGGTGTCCATTCCACTTGAGGACGCAAACTCAGGGTCCCTCTCACATACCTAGAGCTGAGAGAAGCCTCCTCTTGAGGTGCTTGTGGTTAGGAGGTATTCCTCTGGAGTCGAAGCCAGGGACTAACCTCTCATCTCGAGTTGATTTTTGGTCCACGGAGCTCTTTCGTGTTGCTACAGTGACCTCAGGATCCCTCTAGCCTTGAAACAGTGTTCTTGGAGTTTCTCTGGAGTGCCATCAAGGAAATCAAGGCTCTTTTCATGTGTGATGTGCAACACGGAATTGCTCTGCACGCAGTGCAGGGGAATCGGGCCTCATCTCGCGGCGAGGGGGAAGTCTCATGGTTTTTCTCGAGTTGCGGCTGGAACCTGGTGTATATTCTCGAGTTACGACGGGGATGGCCCTTCCACCCACGTGTTTGTTCAGCAACGTCAGGACTCCTGCCTAGTTGCGAGGGACAACTCGGGATTCTCCTCGAGGCTTGGCAGGGCAATTGGGACGCCTCTCCAGCTGAGGCGGGAGACCAAGGGTCCCTTTCCACGTGCCAAAGGAATCCTGGGACTCCTATCAAGTTTCACGAGGAGTCAGGCATCGTCTCCTTTGGAGGCACTGATCTCCGCGTACCTCTGGAGTTTTCAAAGGATGTGAGGCCTCCGCTCGCGATAAGGTGGGAAACTAGGTCTTTCTCTGTGGTCTGCACAGGGATTCAGACATCCTTTCGTCTTGGGAGATGAAAGACGAGCCTGCATTCAAGTCACTGCAGGGATATCCGGCCTTATTTCGAGTCAGGGCATCGCGGTGTCCATTCCACTTGAGGCCGCAAACTCAGGGTCCCTCTCACATAGCTAGAGCTGAGAGAAGCCTCCTCTTGAGGTGCTTGTGGTAAGGTGGTATTCCTCTGGAGTCGAAGCCAGGGACTAACCTCTCATCTCGAGTTGATTTTTGGTCCACGGAGCTCTTTCGCGTTGCTACAGTGACGTCAGGATCCCTCTAGCCTTGAAACAGTGTTCTTGAAGTTTCTCTGGAGTGCCATGAAGGAAATCAAGGCTCCTTTCATGTGTGATGTGCAACACGGAATTGCTCTGCATGCAGTGCAGGGGAATCGGGCCTCATCTCGCGGCGAGGGGGAAGTCTCATGGTTTTTCTCGAGTTGCGGCGGGAACCTGGGGTATATTCTCGAGTTACGACGGGGATGGCCCGTCCACCCACGTGTTTCTTCAGCGACGTCACGACTCCTGCCTAGTTGCGAGGGACAACTCGGGATTCTCCTCGAGGCTTGGCAGGGCAATTGGGACGCCTCTCCAGCTGAGGCGGGAGACCAAGGCTCCCTTTCCACGAGCCACAGGAATCCTGGGACTCCTATCAAGTTTCACGAGGAGTCAGGCATCGTCTCCTTTGGAGGCACTGATCTCCGCGTACCTCTGGAGTTTTCAAAGGATGTGAGGCCTCAGGTCGCGATGAGGTGGGGAACTAGGTCTTTCTCTGTGGTCTCCACAGGGGATTCAGACATCCTTTCGTCTTGGGAGATGCAAGACGAGCCTGCATTCAAGTCACTGCAGGCATATCCGGCCTTATTTCGAGTCAGGGCATCGCGGTGTCCATTCCACTTGAGGACGCAAACTCAGGGTCCCTCTCACATACCTAGAGCTGAGAGAAGCCTCCTCTTGAGGTGCTTGTGATTAGGAGGTATTCCTCTGGAGTCGAAGCCAGGGACTAACCTCTCATCTCGAGTTGATTTTTGGTCCACGGAGCTCTTTCGTGTTGCTACAGTGACCTCAGGATCCCTCTAGCCTTGAAACAGTGTTCTTGGAGTTTCTCTGGAGTGCCATCAAGGAAATCAAGGCTCCTTTCATGTGTGATGTGCAACACGGAATTGCTCTGCACACAGTGCAGGGGAATCGGGCCTCATCTCGCGGCGAGGGGGAAGTCTCATGGTTTTTCTCGAGTTGCGGCGGGAACCTGGGGTATATTCTCGAGTTACGACGGGGATGGCCCGTCCACCCACGTGTTTCTTCAGCGACGTCAGGACTCCTGCCTAGTTGCGACGGACAACTCGGGATTCTCCTCGAGGCTTGGCAGGGCAATGGGACGCCTCTCCAGCTGAGGCGGGAGACCAAGGGTCCCTTTCCACGTGCCACAGGTATCCTGGGACTCCTGTCAAGTTTCATGAGGAGTCAGGCATCGTCTCCTTTGGAGGCACTGATCTCCGCGTACCTCTGGAGTTTTCAAAGGATGTGAGGCCTCCGGTCGCGATGAGGTGGGGAACTAGGTCTTTCTCTGTGGTCTCCACAGGGGATTCAGACATCCTTTCATCTTGGGAGATGCAAGACGTGCCTGCATTCAAGTCACTGCAGCGATATTCGGCCTTATTTCGAGTCAGGGCATCGCGGTGTCCATTTCACTTGAGGCCGCAAACTCAGGGTCCCTCTCACATACCTAGAGCTGAGAGAAGCCTCCTCTTGACTTACTTGTGGTAAGGTGGTATTCCTCTGGAGTCGAAGCCAGGGACTAACCTCTCATCTCGAGTTGATTTTTGGTCCACGGAGCTCTTTCGTGTTGCTACAGTGACCTCAGGATCCCTCTAGCTTTGAAACAGTGTTCTTCGGGTTTCTCTGGAGTGCCATTAAGGAAATCAAGGCTCCTTTCATGTGTGATGTGCAACACGGAATTGCTCTGCACGCAGTGCAGGGGAATCGGGCCTCATCTAGCGGCGAGGGGGAAGGCTCATGGTTTTTCTCGAGTTGCGGCGGGAACCTGGGGTATATTCTCGAGTTACGACGGGGATGGCCCTTCCACCCACGTGTTTGTTCAGCGACGTCAGGACTCCTGCCTAGTTGCGAGGGACAACTCGGGATTCTCCTCGAGGCTTGGCAGGGCAATTGTGACGCCTCTCCAGCTGAGGCGGGAGACCAAGGCTCCCTTTCCACGAGCCACAGGAATCCTGGGACTCCTATCAAGTTTCATGAGGAGTCAGGCATCGTCTCCTTTGGAGGCACTGATCTCCGCGTACCTCTGGAGTTTTCAAAGGATGTGAGGCCTCCGGTCGCGATGAGGTGGGGAACTAGGTCTTTCTCTGTGGTCTCCACAGGGGATTCAGACATCCTTTCGTCTTGGGAGATGCAAGACGAGCCTGCATTCAAGTCACTGCAGGGAAATCCGGCCTTATTTCGAGCCAGGGCATCACGGTGTCCATTCCACTTGAGGCTGCAAAATCAGGGTCCCTCTCACATACCTAGAGCTGAGAGAAGCCTCCTCTTGAGGTGCTTGTGGTAAGGTGGTATTCCTCTGGAGTCGAAGCCAGGGACTAACCTCTCATCTCGAGTTGATTTTTGGTCCACGGAGCTCTTTCGTGTTGCTACAGTGACGTCAGGATCCCTCTAGCCTTGAAACAGTGTTCTTGAAGTTTCTCTGGAGTGCCATGAAGGAAATCAAGGCTCCTTTCATGTGTGATGTGCAACACGGAATTGCTCTGCACGCCGTGCAGGGGAATTGGGCCTCATCTCGCGGCGAGGGGGAAGTCTCATGGTTTTTCTCGAGTTGCGGCGGGAACCTGGGGTATATTCTCGAGTTACGACGGGGATGGCCCGTCCACCCACGTGTTTGTTCAGCGACGTCAGGACTCCTGCCTAGTTGCGAGGGACAACTCGGGATTCTCCTCGAGGCTTGGCAGGGCAATTGGGACGCCTCTCCAGCTGAGGCGGGAGACCAAGGCTCCCTTTCCACGAGCCACAGGAATCCTGGGACTCCTATCAAGTTTCATGAGGAGTCAGGCATCGTCTCCTTTGGAGGCACTGATCTCCGCGTACCTCTGGAGTTTTCAAAGGATGTGAGGCCTCCGGTCGCGATGAGGTGGGGAACTAGGTCTTTCTCTGTGGTCTCCACAGGGGATTCAGACATCCTTTCGTCTTGGGAGATGCAAGACGAGCCTGCATTCAAGTCACTGCAGGGATATCCGGCCTTATTTCGAGTCAGGGCATCGCGGTGTCCATTCCACTTGAGGACGCAAACTCAGGGTCCCTCTCACATACCTAGAGCTGAGAGAAGCCTCCTCTTGAGGTGCTTGTGGTTAGGAGGTATTCCTCTGGAGTCGAAGCCAGGGACTAACCTCTCATCTCGAGTTGATTTTTGGTCCACGGAGCTCTTTCGTGTTGCTACAGTGACCTCAGGATCCCTCTAGCCTTGAAACAGTGTTCTTGGAGTTTCTCTGGAGTGCCATCAAGGAAATCAAGGCTCTTTTCATGTGTGATGTGCAACACGGAATTGCTCTGCACGCAGTGCAGGGGAATCGGGCCTCATCTCGCGGCGAGGGGGAAGGCTCATGGTTTTTCTCGAGTTGCGGCTGGAACCTGGTGTATATTCTCGAGTTACGACGGGGATGGCCCTTCCACCCACGTGTTTGTTCAGCAACGTCAGGACTCCTGCCTAGTTGCGAGGGACAACTCGGGATTCTCCTCGAGGCTTGGCAGGGCAATTGGGACGCCTCTCCAGCTGAGGCGGGAGACCAAGGGTCCCTTTCCACGTGCCACAGGAATCCTGGTACTCCTATCAAGTTTCACGAAGAGTCAGGCATCGTCTCCTTTGGAGGCACTGATCTCCGCGTACCTCTGGAGTTTTCAAAGGATGTGAGGCCTCCGGTCGCCATGAGGTGGGGAACTAGGTCTTTCTCTGTGGTCTCCACAAGTGATTCAGACATCCTTTCGTCTTGGGAGATGCAAGACGAGCCTGCATTCAAGTCACTGCAGGGATATCCGGCCTTATTTCGAGCCAGGGCATCGCGGTGTCCATTCCACTTGAGGCCGCAAACTCAGGGTCCCTCTCACATAGCTAGAGCTGAGAGGAGCCTCCTCTTGAGGTGCTTGTGGTAAGGTGGTATTCCTCTGGAGTCAAAGCCAGGGACTAACCTCTCATCTCGAGTTGATTTTTGGTCCACGGAGCTCTTTCGTGTTGCTACAGTGACCTCAGGATCCCTCTAAACTTGAAACAGTGTTCTTGGGGTTTCTCTGCAGTGCCATCAAGGAAATCAAGGCTCCTTTCATGTGTGATGTGCAACACGGAATTGCTCTGCACACAGTGCAGGGGAATCGGGCCTCATCTCGCGGCGAGGGGGAAGTCTCATGGTTTTTCTCGAGTTGCGGCGGGAACCTGGGGTATATTCTCGAGTTACGACGGGGATGGCGCTTCCACCCACATGTTTGTTCAGCGACGGCAGTACTCCTGCCTAGTTGCGAGGGACAACTCGGGATTCTCCTCGAGGCTTGGCAGGGCAATTGGGACGCCTCTCCAGCTGAGGCGGGAGACCAAGGGTCCCTTTCCACGTGCCACAGGAATCCTGGGACTCCTATCAAGTTTCACGAGGAGTCAGGCATCGTCTCCTTTGGAGGCACTGATCTCCGCGTACCTCTGGCGTTTTCAAAGGATGTGAGGCCTCCGGTCGCGATGAGGTGGGGAACTAGGTCTTTCTCTGTGGTCTCCACAGGAGATTCAGACATCCTTTCGTCTTGGGAGATGCAAGACGAGCCTGCATTCAAGTCACTGCAGGGATATCCGGCCTTATTTCGAGTCAGGGCATCGCGGTGTCCATTCCACTTGAGGCCGCAAACTCAGGGTCCCTCTCACATAGCTAGAGCTGAGAGAAGCCTCCTCTTGAGGTGCTTGTGGTAAGGTGGTATTCCTCTGGAGTCGAAGCCAGGGACTAACCTCTCATCTCGAGTTGATTTTTGGTCCACGGAGCTCTTTCGTGTTGCTACAGTAACCTCAGGATCCCTCTAGCCTTGAAACAGTGTTCTTGAAGTTTCTCTGGAGTGCCATGAAGGAAATCAAGGCTCCTTTCATGTGTGATGTGCAACACGGAATTGCTCTGCACGCCGTGCAGGGGAATTGGGCCTCATCTCGCGGCGAGGGGGAAGTCTCATGGTTTTTCTCGAGTTGCGTTGGGAACCTGGGGTATATTCTCGAGTTACGACGGGGATGGCCCGTCCACCCACGTGTTTCTTCAGCGACGTCAGGACTCCTGCCTAGTTGCGAGGGACAACTCGGGATTCTCCTCGAGGCTTGGCAGGGCAATTGGGACGCCTCTCCAGCTGAGGCGGGAGACCAAGTCTCCCTTTCCACGAGCCACAGGAATCCTGGGACTCCTATCAAGTTTCATGAGGAGTCAGGCATCGTCTCCTTTGGAGGCACTGATCTCCGCGTACCTCTGGAGTTTTCAAAGGATGTGAGGCCTCCGGTCGCGATGAGGTGGGGAACTAGGTCTTTCTCTGTGGTCTCCACAGGGGATTCAGACATCCTTTCGTCTTGGGAGATGCAAGACGAGCCTGCATTCAAGTCACTGCAGGGATATCCGGCCTTATTTCGAGTCAGGGCATCGCGGTGTCCATTCCACTTGAGGACGCAAACTCAGGGTCCCTCTCACATACCTAGAGCTGAGAGAAGCCTCCTCTTGAGGTGCTTGTGGTTAGGAGGTATTCCTCTGGAGTCGAAGCCAGGGACTAACCTCTCATCTCGAGTTGATTTTTGGTCCACGGAGCTCTTTCGTGTTGCTACAGTGACCTCAGGATCCCTCTAGCCTTGAAACAGTGTTCTTGGAGTTTCTCTGGAGTGCCATCAAGGAAATCAAGGCTCTTTTCATGTGTGATGTGCAACACGGAATTGCTCTGCACGCAGTGCAGGGGAATCGGGCCTCATCTCGCGGCGAGGGGGAAGGCTCATGGTTTTTCTCGAGTTGCGGCTGGAACCTGGTGTATATTCTCGAGTTACGACGGGGATGGCCCTTCCACCCACGTGTTTGTTCAGCAACGTCAGGACTCCTGCCTAGTTGCGAGGGACAACTCGGGATTCTCCTCGAGGCTTGGCAGGGCAATTGGGACGCCTCTCCAGCTGAGGCGGGAGACCAAGGGTCCCTTTCCACGTGCCAAAGGAATCCTGGGACTCCTATCCAGTTTCACGAGGAGTCAGGCATCGTCTCCTTTGGAGGCACTGATCTCCGCGTACCTCTGGAGTTTTCAAAGGATGTGAGGCCTCCGCTCGCGATAAGGTGGGAAACTAGGTCTTTCTCTGTGGTCTGCACAGGGGATTCAGACATCCTTTCGTCTTGGGAGATGAAAGACGAGCCTGCATTCAAGTCACTGCAGGGATATCCGGCCTTATTTCGAGTCAGGGCATCGCGGTGTCCATTCCACTTGAGGCCGCAAACTCAGGGTCCCTCTCACATAGCTAGAGCTGAGAGAAGCCTCCTCTTGAGGTGCTTGTGGTAAGGTGGTATTCCTCTGGAGTCGAAGCCAGGGACTAACCTCTCATCTCGAGTTGATTTTTGGTCCACGGAGCTCTTTCGTGTTGCTACAGTGACGTCAGGATCCCTCTAGCCTTGAAACAGTGTTCTTGAAGTTTCTCTGGAGTGCCATGAAGGAAATCAAGGCTCCTTTCATGTGTGATGTGCAACACGGAATTGCTCTGCACGCCGTGCAGGGGAATCGGGCCTCATCTCGCGGCGAGGGGGAAGTCTCATGGTTTTTCTCGAGTTGCGGCGGGAACCTGGGGTATATTCTCGAGTTACGACGGGGATGGCCCGTCCACCCACGTGTTTCTTCAGCGACGTCACGACTCCTGCCTAGTTGCGAGGGACAACTCGGGATTCTCCTCGAGGCTTGGCAGGGCAATTGGGACGCCTCTCCAGCTGAGGCGGGAGACCAAGGCTCCCTTTCCACGAGCCACAGGAATCCTGGGACTCCTATCAAGTTTCACGAGGAGTCAGGCATCGTCTCCTTTGGAGGCACTGATCTCCGCGTACCTCTGGAGTTTTCAAAGGATGTGAGGCCTCAGGTCGCGATGAGGTGGGGAACTAGGTCTTTCTCTGTGGTCTCCACAGGGGATTCAGACATCCTTTCGTCTTGGGAAATGCAAGACGAGCCTGCATTCAAGTCACTGCAGGCATATCCGGCCTTATTTCGAGTCAGGGCATCGCGGTGTCCATTCCACTTGAGGACGCAAACTCAGGGTCCCTCTCACATACCTAGAGCTGAGAGAAGCCTCCTCTTGAGGTGCTTGTGGTTAGGAGGTATTCCTCTGGAGTCGAAGCCAGGGACTAACCTCTCATCTCGAGTTGATTTTTGGTCCACGGAGCTCTTTCGTGTTGCTACAGTGACCTCAGGATCCCTCTAGCCTTGAAACAGTGTTCTTGGAGTTTCTCTGGAGTGCCATCAAGGAAATCAAGGCTCTTTTCATGTGTGATGTGCAACACGGAATTGCTCTGCACGCAGTGCAGGGGAATCGGGCCTCATCTCGCGGCGAGGGGGAAGGCTCATGGTTTTTCTCGAGTTGCGGCTGGAACCTTGTGTATATTCTCGAGTTACGACGGGGATGGCCCTTCCACCCACGTGTTTGTTCAGCAACGTCAGGACTCCTGCCTAGTTGCGAGGGACAACTCGGGATTCTCCTCGAGGCTTGGCAGGGCAATTGGGACGCCTCTCCAGCTGAGGCGGGAGACCAAGGGTCCCTTTCCACGTGCCACAGGAATCCTGGTACTCCTATCAAGTTTCACGAAGAGTCAGGCATCGTCTCCTTTGGAGGCACTGATCTCCGCGTACCTCTGGAGTTTTCAAAGGATGTGAGGCCTCCGGTCGCCATGAGGTGGGGAACTAGGTCTTTCTCTGTGGTCTCCACAAGTGATTCAGACATCCTTTCGTCTTGGGAGATGCAAGACGAGCCTGCATTCAAGTCACTGCAGGGATATCCGGCCTTATTTCGAGCCAGGGCATCGCGGTGTCCATTCCACTTGAGGCCGCAAACTCAGGGTCCCTCTCACATAGCTAGAGCTGAGAGGAGCCTCCTCTTGAGGTGCTTGTGGTAAGGTGGTATTCCTCTGGAGTCAAAGCCAGGGACTAACCTCTCATCTCGAGTTGATTTTTGGTCCACGGAGCTCTTTCGTGTTGCTACAGTGACCTCAGGATCCTTCTAAACTTGAAACAGTGTTCTTGGGGTTTCTCTGGAGTGCCATCAAGGAAATCAAGGCTCCTTTCATGTGTGATGTGCAACACGGAATTGCTCTGCACACAGAGCAGGGGAATCGGGCCTCATCTCGCGGCGAGGGGGAAGTCTCATGGTTTTTCTCGAGTTGCGGCGGGAACCTGGGGTATATTCTCGAGTTACGACGGGGATGGCCCGTCCACCCACGTGTTTCTTCAGCGACGTCAGGACTCCTGCCTAGTTGCGATGGACAACTCGGGATTCTCCTCGAGGCTTGGCAGGGCAATTGGGACGCCTCTCCAGCTGAGGCGGGAGACCAAGGGTCCCTTTCCACGTGCCACAGGAATCCTGGGACTCCTGTCAAGTTTCATGAGGAGTCAGGCATCGTCTCCTTTGGAGGCACTGATCTCCGCGTACCTCTGGAGTTTTCAAAGGATGTGAGGCCTCCGGTCACGATGAGGTGGGGAACTAGGTCTTTCTCTGTGGTCTCCACAGGGGATTCAGACATCCTTTCGTCTTGGGAGATGCAAGACGAGCCTGCATTCAAGTCACTGCAGGGATATCCGGCCTTATTTCGAGTCATGGCATCGCGGTGTCCATTCCACTTGAGGCCGCAAACTCAGGGTCCCTCTCACATACCTAGAGCTGAGAGAAGCCTCCTCTTGAGGTGCTTGTGGTAAGGTGGTATTCCTCTGGAGTCGAAGCCAGGGACTAACCTCTCATCTCGAGTTGATTTTTGGTCCACGGAGCTCTTTCGTGTTGCTACAGTGACCTCAGGATCCCTCTAGCCTTGAAACAGTGTTCTTGAAGTTTCTCTGGAGTGCCATGAAGGAAATCAAGGCTTCTTTCATGTGTGATGTGCAACACGGAATTGCTCTGCACGCAGTGCAGGGGAATTGGGCCTCATCTCGCGGCGAGGGGGAAGTCTCATGTTTTTTCTCGAGTTGCGGCGGGAACCTGGGGTATATTCTCGAGTTACGACGGGGATGGCCCGTCCACCCACGTGTTTCTTCAGCGACGTCAGGGCTCCTGCCTAGTTGCGAGGGACAACTCGGGATTCTCCTCGAGGCTTGGCAGGGCAATTGGGACGCCTCTCCAGCTGAGGCGGGAGACCAAGGCTCCCTTTCCACGAGCCACAGGAATCCTGGGACTCCTATCAAGTTTCATGAGGAGTCAGGCATCGTCTCCTTTGGAGGCACTGATCTCCGCGTACCTCTGGAGTTTTCAAAGGATGTGAGGCCTCCGGTCGCGATGAGGTGGGGAACTAGGTCTTTCTCTGTGGCCTCCACAGGGGATTCAGACATCCTTTCGTCTTGGGAGATGCAAGACGAGCCTGCATTCAAGTCACTGCAGGGATATCCGGCCTTATTTCGAGTCAGGGCATCGCGGTGTCCATTCCACTTGAGGACGCAAACTCAGGGTCCCTCTCACATATCTAGAGCTGAGAGAAGCCTCCTCTTGAGGTGCTTGTGGTTAGGAGGTATTCCTCTGGAGTCGAAGCCAGGGACTAACCTCTCATCTCGAGTTGATTTTTGGTCCACGGAGCTCTTTCGTGTTGCTACAGTGACCTCAGGATCCCTCTAGCCTTGAAACAGTGTTCTTGGGGTTTCTCTGGAGTGCCATCAAGGAAATCAAGGCTCCTTTCATGTGTGATGTGCAACACACAATTGCTCTGCACGCAGTGCAGGGGAATCGGGCCTCATCTTGCGGCAAGGGGGAAGTCTCATAGTTTTTCTCGAGTTGCGGCGGGAACCTGGGGTATATTCTCGAGTTACGAGGGGGATGGCCCTTCCACCCACGTGTTTATTCAGCGACGTCAGGACTCCTGCCTAGTTGCGAGGGACAACTCGGGATTCTCCTCGAGGCTTTGCAGGGCAATTGGGATGCCTCTCCAGCTGAGGCGGGAGACCAAGTGTCCCTTTCCACGTGCCACAGGAATCCTGGGACTCCTATCAAGTTTCTCGAGGAGTCAGGCATCGTCTCCTTTGGAGGCACTGATCTCCGCGTACCTCTGGCGTTTTCAAAGGATGTGAGGCCTCCGGTCGCGATGAGGTGGGGAACTAGGTCTTTCTCTGTGGTCTCCACAGGGGATTCAGACATCCTTTCATCTTGGGAGATGCAAGACGAGCCTGCATTCAAGTCACTGCAGGCATATCCGGCCTTATGTCGAGTCAGGGCGTCGCGGTGTCCATTCCACTTGAGGCCGCAAACTCAGGGTCCCTCTCACATACCTAGAGCTGAGAGAAGCCTCCTCTTGAGGTGCTTGTGGTTAGGAGGTATTCCTCTGGAGTCGAAGCCAGGGACTAACCTCTCATCTCGAGTTGAATTTTGGTCCACGGAGCTCTTTCGTGTTGCTACAGTGACCTCAGGATCCCTCTAGCCTTGAAACAGTGTTCTTGGAGTTTCTCTGGAGTGCCATCAAGGAAATCAAGGCTCTTTTCATGTGTGATATGCAACACGGAATTGCTCTGCACGCAGTGCAGGGGAATCGGGCCTCATCTCGCGGCGAGGGGGAAGGCTCATGGTTTTTCTCGAGTTGCGGCGGGAACCTGGTGTATATTCTCGAGTTACGACGGGGATGGCCCTTCCACCCACGTGTTTGTTCAGCAACGTCAGGACTCCTGCCTAGTTGCGAGGGACAACTCGGGATTCTCCTCGAGGCTTGGCAGGGCAATTGGGACGCCTCTCCAGCTGAGGCGGGAGACCAAGGGTCCCTTTCCACGTGCCACAGGAATCCTGGGACTCCTATCAAGTTTCACGAGGAGTCAGGCATCGTCTCCTTTGGAGGCACTGATTTCCACGTATCTCTGGAGTTTTCAAAGGATGTGAGGCCTCCGGTCGCGATGAGGTGGGGAACTAGGTCTTTCTCTGTGGTCTCCACAGGGGATTCAGACATCCTTTCGTCTTGGGAGTTGTAAGATGAGCCTGCATTCAAGTCACTGCAGGGATATCCGGCCTTATTTCGAGTCAGGGCATCGCGGTGTCCATTCCACTTGAGGCCGCAAACTCAGGGTCCCTCTCACATACCTAGAGCTGAGAGAAGCCTCCTCTTGAGGTGCTTTTGGTAAGGTGGTATTCCTCTGGAGTCGAAGCCAGGGACTAACCTCTCATCTCGAGTTGATTTTTGGTCCACGGAGCTCTTTCGTGTTGCTACAGTGACCTCAGGATCCCTCTAGCCTTGAAACAGTGTTCTTGGGGTTTCTCTGGAGTGCCAACAAGGAAATCAAGGCTCCTTTCATGTTTGATGTGGAACACGGAATTGCTGTGCATGCAGTGCAGGGGAATTGGGCCTCATCTCGCGGGGAGGGGGAAGTCTCATGGTTTTTCTCGAGTTGCGGCGGGAACCTGGGGTATATTCTCGAGTTACGACGTGGATGGCCCTTCCACACACGTGTTTGTTCAGCGACGTCAGGACTCGTGCCTAGTTGCGAGGGACAACTCGGGATTCTCCTCGAGGCTTGCCAGGGCAATTGGGATGCCTCTCCTGCTGACGCGGGAGACCAAGGGTCCCTTTACACGTGCCACAGGAATCCTGGGACTCCTATCAAGTTTCATGAGGAGTCAGGCATCGTCTCCTTTGGAGGCACTGATCTCCGCGTACCTCTGCAGTTTTCAAAGGATGTGAGGCCTCTGGTCGTGATGTGGTGGGGAACTAGGTCTTTTTCTATGGTCTCCACAGGGGATTCAGACATTCTTTCGTCTTGGGAGATGCAAGACGAGCCTGCATTCAAGTCACTGCAAGGATATCCGGCCTTATTTCGAGTCAGGGCATCACGGTGTCCATTCCACTTGAGGCCGCAAACTCAGGGTCCCTCTCACATACCTAGAGCTGAGAGAAGCCTCCTGTTGAGGTGCTTGTGGTAAGGTGGTATTCCTCTGGAGTCGAACCCAGGGACTAACCTCTCATCTCGAGTTGATTTTTGGTCCACGGAGCTCTTTAGTGTGGCTACAGTGACCTCAGGATCCCTCTAGCCTTGGAACAGTGTTCTTGGGGTTTCTCTGGAATGCCATCAAGGAAAATAAGGCTCCTTTCATGTGTGATGTGCAACACGGAATTACTCTGCATGCAGTGCAGGGGAATCGGGCCTCATCTCGCGGCGAGGGGGAAGTCTCATGGTTTTTCTCGAGTTGCGACGGGAACCTGGGGTATATTCCCGCGTTACGACCGGGATGGCCCTTCCAACCACGTGTTTGTTCAGCCATGTCAGGACTCCTGCCTAGTTGCGAGGGACAACTCGGGATTCTCCTCGAGGCTTAGCAGGGCAATTGGGACGCCTCTCCAGCTGAGGCGGGAGACCAAGTGTCCCTTTCCACGTGCCACGGCAATCCTGGCACTCCTATCAACTTTCAAGAGGAGTCAGGCATCGTCTCCTTTGGAGGCACTGATCTCCGCGTACCTCTGGAGTTTTCAAAGGATGTGAGGCCTCCGGTCGCGATGAGGTGGGGAACTAGATCTATCTCTGTGGTCTCCACAGGGGATTCAGACATCCTTTCGTCTTGGGAAATGCAAGACGAGCCTGCATTCAAGTCACTGCAGGGATATCCGGCCTTATTTCGAGTCAGGTCATTGCGGTGTCCATTCCACTTGAGGCCGCAAACTCAGGGTCCCTCTCACATACCTAGAGCTGAGAGAAGCCTCCTCTTGAGGTGCTTGTGGTAAGGTGGTATTCCTCTGGAGTCGAAGCCAGGGACTAACCTCTCATCTCGAGTTTATTTTTCTTTCACGGAACTCTTTGGTGTGGCTACAGTGACCTCAGGATCCCTCTAGCCTTGAAACAGTGTTCTTGGGGTTTCTCTGGAGTGCCATCAAGGAAATCAAGGCTCCTTTCATGTGTGATGTGCAACACTGAATTGCTCTGCATGCAGTGCAGGGTATCGGGCCTAATTTTGCGGCGAGGGGGAAGTCTCATGGTTTTTCTCGAGTTGCGATGGGAACCTGGGGTATATTCTCGAGTTACGACGGGGATGGCCCTTCCACCCACGTGTTTGTTCAGCGACGTCAGACTCCTGCCTAGTTGCGAGGGACAACTCGGGATTCTCCTCGAGGCTTGGCACGGCAATTGGGACGCCTCTCCAGCTGAGGCGGGAGACCAAGGGTCCCTTTCCACGTGGCACAGGAATCCTGGGACTCCTATCAAGTTTCACGAGGAGTCAGGCATCGTCTCCTTTGGAGGCACTGATCTCCGCGTACCTCTGGAGTTTTCAAAGGATGTGAGGCCTCCGGTCGCGATGAGGTGGGGAACTCGGTCTTTCTCTCTGGTCTCCACAGGGGATTCAGACATCCTTTCATCTTGTGAGATGCAAGACGAGCCTGCATTCAATTCACTGCAGGGATATCCGGCCTTATTTCGAGTCAGGGCATCGCGGTGTCCATTCCAATTGAGGCCGCAAACTCAGGGTCCCTCTCACATACCTAGAGCTGAGAGAAGCCTCCTCTTGAGGTGCTTTTGGTAAGGTGGTATTCCTCTGGAGTCGAAGCCAGGGACTAACCTCTCATCTCGAGTTGATTTTTGGTCCACGGAGCTCTTTCGTGTTGCTACAGTGACCTCAGGATCCCTCCAGCCTTGAAACAGTGTTCTTGGGGTTTCTCTGGAGTGCCATCAAGGAAATCAAGGCTCCTTTCATGTTTGATGTGGAACACGGAATTCCTCTGCATGCAGTGCAGGGGAATCGGGCCTCATCTCGCGGCGAGGGGGAAGTCTCATGGTTTTTCTCGAGTTGCGGCGGGAACCTGGGGTATATTCTCGAGTTACGACGGAGATGGCCCTTCCACACACGTGTTTGTTCAGCGACGTCAGGACTCCTGCCTAGTTGCGAGGGACAACTCGGGATTCTCCTCGAGGCTTGGCAGGGCAATTGGGACGCCTCTCCAGCTGAGGCGGGAGACCAAGGGTCCCTTTCCACGTGCCACAGGCATCCTGGGACTCCTATCAAGTTTCACGAGGAGTCAGGCATCGTCTCCTTTGGAGGCACTGATCTCCGCGTACCTCTGGAGTTTTCAAAGGATGTGAGGCCTCCGGTCGCGATGAGGTGGGGAACTAGGTCTTTCTCTGTGGTCTGCACAGGGGATTCAGACATCCTTTCTTCTTGGGAGATGCAAGATGAGTCTGCATTCAAGTCACTGCAGATATATCTGGCCTTATTTCGAGCCAGGGCATCGCGGTATCGACTCCACTTGAATCCGCAAACTCAGGGTCCCTCTCAAATACCTAGAGCTGAGAGAAGCCTCCTCTTGAGGTGCTTGTGGTAAGGTGGTATTCCTCTGGAGTCGAAGCCAGGGACTAACCTCTCATCTCGAGTTTATTTTTGGTCCACGGAGCTCTTTCGTGTTGCTACAGTGACCTCAGGATCCCTCTAGCCTTGAAACAGTGTTCTTGGGGTTTCTCTGGAGTCCCACCAAGGAAATCAAGGCTCCTTTCATGTGTGATGTGCAACACGGAATTGCTCTGCACGCAGTGCAGGGGAATCGGGTCTCATCTCGCGGCGAGGGGGAAGTCTCATGGTTTTTCTCGAGTTGCGGCGGGAACCTGGGGTATATTCTCGAGTTACGACGGGGATGGCCCTTCCACCCACGTGTTTGTTCTGCGACGTCAGGACTCCTGCCTAGTTGCGAGGGACAACTCGGGATTCTCCTCGAGGCTTGGCAGGGCAATTGGGACGCCTCTCCACCTGAGGCGGGAGACCAAGGGTCCCTTTCCACGTGTACAGGAATCCTGGGACTCCTATAAAGTTTCACGAGGAGTCAGGCATCGTCTCCTTTGGAGGCACTGATCTCCGCGTACCTCTGGAGTTTTCAAAGGATGTGAGGCCTCCGGTCGCGATGAGGTGGGGAACTAGGTCTTTCTCTGTGGTCTCCACAGGGGATTCAGACATCCTTTTGTGTTGGGAGATGCAAGACGAGCCTGCATTCAAGACACTGCAGGGATATCTGGCCTTATTTCGAGTCAGGGCATCGCGGTGTCCATTCCACTTGAGGCCGCAAACTCAGGGTCCCTCTCACAAAGCTAGAGCTGAGAGAAGCCTACTCTTGAGGTGCTTGTGGTAAGGTGGTATTCCTCTGGAGTCGAAACCAGGGACTAACCTCTCATCTCGAGTTGATTTTTGGTCCACGGAGCTCTTTCGTACTGCTACAGTGACCTCAGCATCCCTCTATCCTTGAAACAGTGTTCTTGGGGTTTGTCTGGAGTGCCATCAAGGAAATCAAGGCTCCTTTCATGTGTGATGTGCAACACGGAATTGCTCTGCTTTCAGGGCAGGGGAATCAGGCCTCATCTCGCGGCGAGGGGGAAGTCTCATGGTTTTTCTCGACTTGCGGCAGGAACCTGGGGTATATTCTCGAGTTACGACGGGGATGGCCCTTCCACACACGTGTTTGTTCAGCGACGGCAGGACTCCTGCCTAGTTGCGAGGGACCACTCGGGATTCTCCTCGAGGCTTGGCAGGGCAATTGGGACGCCTCTCCAGCTGAGGCGGGAGACCAAGGGTCCCTTTCCACGTGCCACAGGCATCCTGGGACTCCTATCAAGTTTCACGAGGAGTCAGGCATCGTCTCCTTTGGAGGCACTGATCTCCGCGTACCTCTGGAGTTTTCAAAGGATGTGAGGACTCCGGTCGCGATAAGGTGGGGAACTAGGTCTTTCTCTGTGGTCTCCACAGGGGATTCAGACATCCTTTCGTCTTGGGAGATGCAAGACGAGCCTGCATTCAAGTCACTGCAGGGATATCCGGCCTTATTTTGCGTCAAGGCATCGCAGTGTCCATTCCACTTGAGGCCGCAAAGTCAGGGTCCCTCTCACATACCTAGAGCTGAGAGAAGCCTCCTCTTGAGGTGCTTGTGGTAAGGTGGTCTTCCTCTGGAGTCGAAGCCAGGGACTAACCTCTCATCTCGAGTTGTTTTTTGGTCCACGGAGCTCTTTCGTGTTGCTACAGTGACCTCAGGATCCCTCTAGCCTTGAAACAGTGTTCTTGGGGTTTCTCTGGAGTGCCATCAAGGAAATCAAGGCTCCTTTCATGTGTGATGTGCAAGACGGAATTGCTCTGCACGCAGTGCAGGGGATTCGGGCTTCGTCTCGCGGCGAGGGGGAAGTCTCATGGTTTTTCTCGAGTTGCGGCGGGAACCTGGGGTATATTCTCGAGTTACGACGGGGATGGCCCTTCCAGCCACGTGTTTGTTCAACGACGTCAGGACTCCTGCCTAGTTGCGAGGGACAACTCGGGATTCTCCTCGAGGCTTGGCAGGGCAATTGGGACGCCTCTCCAGCTGAGGCGGGAGACCAAGGGTCCCTTTCCACGTGCCACAGGAATCCTGGGACTCCTATCAAGTTTCACGAGGAGTCAGGCATCGTCTCCTTTGGAGGCACTGATCTCCGCGTACCTCTGGAGTTTTCAAAAGATGTGAGGCCTCCGGTCGCCATGAGGTGGGGATCTAGGTCTTTCTCTGTGGTCTCCACAGGGGATTCAGACATCCTTTCATCATGGGAGATGCAAGACGAGCCTGCATTCAAGTCACTGCAGGGATATCCGGCCTTATTTCGAGTCAGGGCATCGCGGTGTCCATTCCACTTGAGGCCGCAAACTCAGGGTCCCTCTCACATACCTAGAGCTGAGAGAAGCCTCCTCTTGAGGTGCTTGTGTTAAGGTGGTATTCCTCTGGAGTCGAAGCCAGGGACTAACCTCTCATCTCGAGTTGATTTTTGGTCCACGGAGCTCTTTCGTGTTGCTACAGTGACCTCAGGATCCCTCTAGCCTTGAAACAGTGTTCTTGGGGTTTCTCTGGATGCCATCAAAGAAATCAAGGCTCCTTTCATGTGTGATGTGCAACACGGAATTGCTCTGCATGCAGGGCAGGGGAATCAGGCCACATCTCGCGACGAGGGGGAAGTCTCATGGTTTTTATCGACTTGCGGCGGGAACCTGGGGTATATTCTCGAGTTACAACGGGGATGGCCCTTCCACACACGTGTTTGTTCAGCGACGGCAGGACTCCTGTCTAGTTGGGAGGGACAACTCGGGATTCTCCTCGAGGCTTGGCAGGGCAATTGGGACGCCTCTCCAGCTGAGGCGGGAGACCAAGGGTCCCTTTCCACGTGCCACAGGCATCCTGGGACTCCTATCAAGTTTCACGAGGAGTCAGGCATCGTCTCCTTTGGAGGCACTGATCTCCGCGTACCTCTGGAGTTTTCAAAGGATGTGAGGCCTCCGGTCGCGATGAGGTGGGGAACTAGGTCTTTCTCTATGGTCTCCACAGGGGATTCAGACATAGTTTCGTCTTGGGAGGTGCAAGACGAGCCTGCATTCAAGTCACTGCAGGGATATCCGGCCTTATTTTGCGTCAGGGCATCGCAGTGTCGATTCCACTTGAGGCCGCAAAGTCAGGGTCCCTCTCACATATCTAGAGCTGAGAGAAGCCTCCTCTTGAGGTGCTTGTGGTAAGGTGGTATTCCTCTGGAGTCGAAGCCAGGGACTAACCTCTCATCTCGAGTTGATTTTCGGTCCTCGGAGCTCTTTCGTGTTGCTACAGTGACCTCAGGATCCCTCTAGCCTTGAAACGGTGTTCTTGGGGTTTCTCTGGAGTCCCACCAAGGAAATCAAGGCTCCTTTCATGTGTGATGTGCAACACGGAATTGCTCTGCACGCAGTGCAGGGGAATCGGGCCTCATATCGCGGCGAGGGGGAAGTCTCATGGTTTTTCTCGAGTTGCGGCGGGAACCTGGGGTATATTCTCGAGTTACGACGGGGATGGCCCTTCCAACCACGTGTTTGTTCAGCGACGTCAGGACTCCTGCCTAGTTGCGAGGGACAACTCGGGATTCTCCTCGAGGCTTGGCAGGGCAATTGGGACGCCTCTCCATCTGAGGCGGGAGACCAAGAGTCCCTTTCCACGTGCCACAGGAATCCTGGGACTCCTATCAAGTTTCACGAGGAGTCAGGCATTGTCTCCGTTGGAGGCACTGGTCTCCGCGTACCTCTGGAATTTTCAAAGGATGTGAGGCCTCCGGTCGCGATGAGGTGGGGAACTAGGTCTTTCTCTGTGGTCTCCACAGGGGATTCAGACATCCTTTCATCTTGGGAGATGCAAGACGGGCCTGCATTCAATTCACTGCAGGGATATCCGGCCTTATTTCGAGTCAGGGCATCGCAGTGTCCATTCCACTTGAGTCCGCAAAATCAGGGTCCCTCTCACATACCTAGAGCTGAGAGAAGCCTCCTCTTGAGGTGCTTGTGGTAAGGTGGTATTCCTCTGGAGTCGAAGCCAGGGACTAACCTCTCATCTCGAGTTGATTTTTGGTCCACGGAGCTCATTCGTGTGGCTACAGTGACCTCAGGATCCCTCTAGCCTTGAAACAGTGTTCTTGGGGTTTCTCTGGAGTGCCATCAAGGAAATCAAAGCTCCTTTCATGTGTGATGTGCAACACTGAATTGCTCTGCACGCAGTGCAGGGGAATCGGGCCTCATCTCGCGGCGAGGGCGAAGTCTCATGGTTTTTCTCGAGTTGCGGCCGGAACCTGGGGTATATTCTCGAGTTCCGACGGGGATGGCCCTTCCACCCACGTGTTTGTTCAGCGAAGGCAGGACTCCTGCCTAGTTGCGAGGGACAACTCGGGATTCTCCTCGAGGCTTGGCAGGGCAATTGGGACTCCTCTCCAGCTGAGGCGGGAGACCAAGGGTCCCTTTCCACGTGCCACAGGAATCCTGGGACTCCTATCAAGTTTCACGAGGAGTCAGGCATCGTCTCCTTTGGAGGCACTGATCTCCGCGTACCTCTGGAGTTTTCAAAGAATTTGAGGCCTCCGGTCGCGATGAGGTGGGGAACTTGGTCTTTCTCTGTGGTCTCCACAGGGGATTCAGACATCCTTTCGTCTTGGGAGATGCAAGACGAGCCTGCATTCAAGTCACTGCAGGGATATCCGGCCTTATTTCGAGTCAGGGCATCGCGGTGTCCATTCCACTTGAGGCCGCAAACTCAGGATCCCTCTCACATAGCTAGAGCTGAGAGAAGCCTCCTCTTGAGGTGCTTGTGGTAAGGTGGTATTCCTCTGGAGTCGAAGCCAGGGACTAACCTCTCATCTCGAGTTGATTTTTGGTCCACGGAGGTCTTTCGTGCTGCTACAGTGACCTCAGGATCCCTCTAGCCTTGAAACAGTGTTCTTGGTGTTTCTCTGGAGTGCCATCAAGGAAATCAAGGCTCCTTTCATGTGTGATGTGCAACACGGAATTGCTCTGCACGCAGTGCAGGGGAATCGGGCCTCATCTCGCGGCGAGGGGGAAGTCTCATGGTTTTTCTCGAGTTGCGGCGGGAACCTGGGGTATATTCTCGAGTTACGACGGGGATGGCCCTTCCACCCACGTGTTTGTTCAGCGACGGCAGGACTCCTGCCTAGTTGCGAGGGACAACTCGGGATTCTCCTCGAGGCTTGGCAGGGCAATTGGGACGCCTTTCCAGCTGAGGCGGGAGACCAAGGGTCCCTTTCCACGTGCCACAGGAATCCTGGGACTCCTATCAAGTTTCACGAGGAGTCAGGCATCGTCTCCTTTGGAGGTACTGATCTCCGCGTACCTCTGGAGTTTTCAAAGGATGTGAGGCCTCCGGTCGCGGTGAGGTGGGGAACTAGGTCTTTCTCTGTGGTCTCCACAGGGGATTCAGACATCCTTTCGTCTTGCGAGATGCAAGACGAGCCTGCATTCAAGTCACTGCAGGGATATCCGGCCTTATTTCGAGTCAGGGCATCGCGGTGTCCATTCCACTTAAGGCCGCAACCTCAGGGTCCCTCTCACATACCTAGAGCTGAGAGAAGCCTCCTCTTGAGGTGCTTGTGGTGAGGTGGTATTCCTCTGGAGTCGAAGCCAGGGACTAACCTCTCATCTCGAGTTGATTTTTGGTCCTCGAAGCTCTTTCGTGTTGCTACAGTGACCACAGGATCCCTCTAGCCTTGAAACAGTGTTCTTGGGTTTCTCTGGAGTGCCACTAAGGAAATCAAGGCTCCTTTCATGTGTGATGTGCAACACGGAATTGCTCTGCACGCAGTGCAGGGGAATCGGGCCTCATATCGCGGCGAGGGGGAAGTCTCATGGTTTTTCTCGAGTTGCGGCGGGAACCTGGGGTATATTCTCGAGTTAAGACGGGGATGGCCCTTCCAACCACGTGTTTGTTCAGCGACGTCAGGACTCCTGCCTAGTTGCGAGGGACAACTCGGGATTCTCCTCGAGGCTTGGCAGGGCAACTGGGACGCCTCTCCAGCTGAGGCGGGAGACCAAGTGTCCCTTTCCACGTGCACATGAATCCTGGGACTCCTATCAAGTTTCACGAGGAGTCAGGCATCGTCTCCTTTGGAGGCACTGATCTCCGCGTACCTCTGAAGTTTTCAAAGGATGTGAGGCCTCCGTTCGCGATGAGGTGGGGAACTAGGTCTTTCTCTGTGGTCTCCACAGGGGATTCAGACATCCTTTCGTCTTGGGAGATGCAAGACGAGCCTGCATTCAAGTCACTGCAGGGATATCCGGCCTTATTTCGAGTCAGGGCATCGCGGTGTCCATTCCACTTGAGGCCGCAAACTCAGGGTCCCTCTCACATACCTAGAGCTGAGAGAAGCCCCCTCTTGAGGTGCTTGTGTTAAGGTGGTATTCCTCTGGAGTCGAAGCCAGGGACTAACCTCTCATCTCGAGCTAATTTTTGGTCCATGGAGATCTTTCGTGTTGCTACAGTGACCTCAGGATCCCTCTAGCCTTGAAACAGTGTTCTTGGGGTTTCTCTGGAGTGCCATCAAGGAAATCAAGGCTCCTTTCATGTGTGATGTGCAACACGGAATTGCTCTGCATGCAGTGCAGGGGAATCGGGCCTCATCTCGCAGCAAGGGGGAAGTCTCATGGTTTTTCTCGAGTTGCGGCGGGAACCTGGGGTATATTCTCGAGTTACGACGGGGATGGCCCTTCCACCCACGTGTTTGTTCAGCGACGTCAGGACTCCTGCCTAGTTGCGAGGGACAACTCGGGATTCTCCTCGAAGCTTGGCAGGGCAATTGGGACTCCTCTCCAGCTGAGGCGGGAGACCAAGGGTCCCTTTCCACGTGCCACAGGAATCCTGGGACTCCTATCAAGTTTCACGAGGAGTCAGGCATCGTCTCCTTTGGAGGCACTGAACTCCGTGTACCTCTGGAGTTTTCAAAGGATGTGAGGCCTCCGGTCGCGATGAGGTGGGGAACTAGGTCTTTCTCTGTGGTCTCCACAGGGGATTCAGTCATCCTTTCGTCTTGGGAGATGCAAGACGAGCGTGCATTCAAGTCACTGCAGGGATATCCGGCCTTATTTCGAGTCAGGTCATCGCGGTGTCCATTCTACTTGAGGCCGCAAACTCAGGGTCCCTCTCACATACCTAGAGCTGAGAGAAGCCTCCTCTTGAGGTGCTTGTGGTGAGGTGGTATTCCTCTGGAGTCGAAGCCAGGGACTAACCTCTCATCTCGAGTTGATTTTTGGTCCACGGAGCTCTTTCGTGTTGCTACAGTGACCTCAGGATCCCTCTAGCCTTGAAACAGTGTTCTTGGGGTTTCTCTGGAGTGCCATCAAGGAAATCAAGGCTCCTTTCATGTGTGATGTGCAACAAGGAATTGCTCTGCACGCAGTGCAGGGGAATCGGGCCTCATCTCGCGGCGAGGGGGAAGTCTCTTGGTTTTTCTCGAGTTGCGGCGGGAACCTGGGGTATATTCTCGAGTTACGACGTGGATGGCCCTTCCACCCACGTGTTTGTTCAGCGACGGCAGGACTCCTGCCTAAGTGCGAGGGACAACTCGGTATACTCCTCGAGGCTTGGCAGGGCAATTGAGACGCCTCTCCAGCTGAGGCGGGAGACCAAGGGTCCCTTTCCACGTGCCACAGGAATCCTGGGACTCCTATCAAGTTTCACGAGGAGTCAGGCATCGTCTCCTTTGGAGGCGCTGATCTCCGCGTACCTCTGAAGTTTTCAAAGAATGTGAGGCCTCCATTCGCGATGAAGTGGGGAAGTAGGTCTTTCTCTGTGGTCTTCACAAGGGATTCAGACATCCTTTCGTCTTGGGAGATGCAAGACGAGCCTGCATTCAAGTCACTGCAGGGATATCCGGCCTTATTTTGAGTCAGGGCATCGCGGTGTCCATTCCACTTGAGGCCGCAAACTCAGGGTCCGTCTCACATACCTAGAACTGAGAGAAGTCTCCTCTTGAGGTGGTTGTGGTAAGGTGGTATTCCTCTGGATTCGAAGCCAGGGACTAACCTCTCATCTCGAGTTGATTATTGGTCCACGGAGCTCTTTCGTGTTGCTACAGTGACCTCAGAATACCTCTAGCCTTGAAACAGTGTTCTGGGGGTTTCTCTGGAGTGCCACCAAGGAAATCAAGGCTCCTTTCATGTGTGATGGGCAACACGGAATTGCTCTGCACGCAGTGCAGGGGAATCGGGCCTCATATCGCGGCGAGGGGGAAGTCTCATGGTTTTTCTCAAGTTGCGGCGGGAACCTGGGGTATATTCTCGAGTTACGACGGGGATGGCCCTTCCACACACGTGTTTGTTCAGCGACGTCAGGACTCCTGCCTAGTTGCGAGGGACAACTCGGGATTCTTCTCGAGGCTTGGCAGGGCAATCGGGACACCTCTCCAGCTGAGGCGGGAGACCAAGGGTCCCTTTCCAGGTGCCACAGGAATCCTGGGACGCCTATCAAGCTTCATGAGGAATCAGGCATCGTCTCCTTTGGAGGCACTTATCGCCGCGTACCTCTGAAGTTTTCAAAGGATGTGAGGCCTCCGGTCGCGATGAGGTGGGGAACTAGGTGTTTCTCTGTGGTCTCCACAGGGGATTCAGACATCCTTTCGTCTTGGGAGATGCAAGACGAGCCTGCATTCAAGTCACTGCAGGGATATCCGGCCTTATTTCGAGTCAGGGCATCACGCTGTCCATTTCACTTGAGGCCACAAACTCAGGGTCCCTCTCACATACCTAGAGCTGAGAGAAGCCTCCTCTTGAGGTGCTTGTGGTAAGATGGTATTCCTCTGGAGTCGAAGCCAGGGACTAACCTCTCATCTCGAGTTGATTTTTGGTCCACGGAGCTCTTTCGTGTTGCTACAGTGACCTCAGGTTCCCTCTAGCCTTAAAACAGTGTTCTTGAGGTTTCTCTGGAGTGCCATCAAGGAAATCAAGGCTCCTTTCATGTGGGATGTGCAGCACGGAATTGCTCTGCACGCAGTGCAGGATATCGGGCCTCATTTTGCGGCGAGGGGGAAGTCTAATGGTTTTTCTCGAGTTGCGGTGGGAACCTGGAGTATATTCTCGAGTTATGACGGGGATGGCCCTTCCCCCCACGTGTTTGTTCAGCGACGTCAGGACTCCTGCCTAGTTGCGAGGGACAACTCGGGATTCTCCTCGAGGCTTGGCAGGGCAATTGGGACGCCTCTCCAGCTGAGGCGGGAGACCAAGGTTCCCTTTCCACGTGCCACAGGAATCCTGGGACGCCTATCATGTTTCACGAGGAGTCAGGCATCGTCTCCTTTGGAGGCACTGATCTCCGCGTACCTCTGGAGTTTTCAAAGGATGTGAGGCCTCCGGTCGCAATGAGGTGGGGAACTAGGTCTTTCTCTGTGGTCTCCACAGGGGATTCAGACATCCTTTCGTCTTGGGAGATGCAAGACGAGCCTGCATTCAAGTCACTGCAGGGATATCCGGCCTTATTTCACGTCAGGGCATCACAGTGTCCATTCCACTTGAGGCCGCAAACTCAGGGTCCCTCTCACATAGCTAGAGCTGAGAGAAGCCTCCTCTTGAGGTGCTTGTGGTAAGGTGGTATTCCTCTGGAGTCGAAGCCAGGGACTAACCTCTCATCTCGAGTTGATTCTTGGTCCACGGAGTTCTTTCGTGTTGCTACAGTGACCTCAGGATCCCTGTAGACTTGAAACAGTGTTCTTGGGGTTTCTCTGGAGTGCCCCCAAGGAAATCAAGGCTCCTTTCATGTGTGATGTGCAACACGGAAATGCTCTGCACGCAGTGCAAGGGAATCGGGCCTCATCTCGCGGCGAGGGGGAAGTCTCATGGTTTTTCTCGAGTTGCGGCGGGAACCTGGGGTATATTCTCGAGTTAAGACGGGGATGGTACCTCCACCCACGTATTTGTTCAGCGACTTCAGGACTCCTGCCTAATTGCGAGGGACAACTCGGGATTCTCCTCGAGGCTTGGCAGGGCAATTGGGACGCCTCTCCAGCTGAGGCGGGAGACCAAGGGTCCCTTTCCACGTGCCACAGGAATCCTGGGACTCCTATCAAGTTTCACGAGGAGTCAGGCATCGTCTCCTTTGGAGGCACTGATCTCCGCGTACCTCTGGAGTTTTCAAAGAATGTGAGGCCTCCGGTCGCGATGAGGTGGGGAACTAGGTCTTTCTCTGTGGTCTCCACAGGGGATTCAGACATCCTTTCTTCTTGGGAGATGCAAGACGTGCCTGCATTCAAGTCACTGTAGGGATATCCAGCCTTATTTCGAGTCAGGTCATCCCGGTGTCCATTCCACTTGAGGCCGCAAACTCAGGGTCCCTCTCACATACCTAGAGCTGAGAGAAGCCTCCTCTTGAGGTGCTTGTGGTAAGGTGGTATTCCTCTGGAGTCGAAGCCAGGGACTAACCTCTCATCTCGAGTTGATTTTTGGCCCACGGAGCTCTTTCGTGTTGTTACAGTGACCTCAGGATCCCTCTAGTCTTGAAACAGTGTTCTTGGGTTTTCTCTGGAGTGCCATCAAGGAAATCAAGGCTCCTTTCATGTGAGATGTGCAACACGGAATTGCTCTGCACGCAGTGCAGGGGAATCGGGCCTCATGTCCCGGCGAGGGGGAAGTCTCATGGTTTTTCTCGAGGTGCGGCGGGAACCTGGGGTATATTCTCGAGTTAAGACGGGGATGGCCCTTCCAGCCACGTGTTTGTTCAGCGACGTCAGGACTCCTGCCTAGTTGCGAGGGACAACTCGGGATTCTCCTCGAGGCTTGGCAGGGCAATTGGGACGCCTCTCCAGCTGAGGCAGGAGACCAAGGGTCTCTTTCCAAGTGCCACAGGAATCCTGGGACTCCTGTCAAGTTTCCCGAGGAGTCAGGCATCGTCTCCTTTGGAGGCACTGATCTCCGCGTACCTCTGGAGTTTTCAAAGGATATGAGGCCTCCGGTCGCGATGAGGTGGGGAACTAGGTCGTTTTCTGTGGTCTCCACAGGGGATTCAGAAATCCTTTCGTCTTGGGAGATGTAATACTAGCCTGCATTCAAGTCACTGCAGGGATATCCGGCCTTATCTCGAGTCAGGACATCGCGGTGTCCATTCCACTTGAGGCCGCAAACTCAGGGTCCCTCTCACATACCTAGAGTTGAGCGAAGCCTCCTCTTGAGGTGCTTGTGGTAAGGTGGTATTCCTCTGGAGTCGAAGCCAGGGACTAGCCTCTCATCTCAAGTTGGTTTTTGGTCCACGGAGCTCTTTCGTGTTGCTACAGTGACCTCAGAATCCCTCTAGCCTTGAAACAGTGTTCTTGGGTTTTCTCTGGAGTGTCATCAAGGAAATCAAGGCTCCTTTCATGTTTGATGTGCAACACGGAATTACTCCGCATGCAGTGCAGGGGAATCGGGCCTCATCTCACGGCGAGGGGGAAGTCTCATGGTTTTTCTCGAGTTGCGGCGAGAACCTGTGGTATATTCTCGAGTTACGACGGGGATGGCCCTTCCACCCACGTGTTTATTCAGCGACGTCAGGACTCCTGCCTAGTTGCGAGGGACAGCTTGGGATTCTCCTCGAGGCTTGGCAGGGCAAGTGGAACGCCTCTCCATCTGAGGCGGGAGACCAAGGGTCCCTTTCCACGTGCCACATGAATCCTGGGACTCCTATCAAGTTTCACGAGGAGTCAGGCATCGTCTCCTTTGGAGGCACTGATCTCCGCATACCTCTGGAGTTTTCAAAGGATGTGAGGCCTCCGGTCGCGATGAGGTGGGGAAGCAGGTCTTTCTCTGTTTTCTCCACAGGGGATTCAGACATCCTTTCGTCTTGGGAGATGCAAGACGAGCCTGCATTCAAGTCACTGCAGGGATATTCGGCCTTATTTCGAGTCAGGGCATCACGGTGTCCATTCCACTTGAGGCCGCAAACTCAGGGTCCCTCTCACATATCTAGAGCTGAGAGAAGCCTCCTCCTGAGGTGCTTCTGGTAAGGTGGTATTCCTCTGGAGTCGAAGCCAGGGACTAACCTCTCAACTCTAGTTGATTTTTGGTCCACGGAGCTCTTTTGTGTGGATACAGTGACCTCAGGATCCCTCTACCTTGAAACAGTGTTCTTGGGGTTTCTCTGGAGTGCCATCAAGGAAATCAAGGCTCCTTTCATGTGTGATGTGCAACACGGAATTGCTCTGCACGCAGTGCAGGGGAATCGGGCCTCATCTCGCGGCGAGGGGGAAGTCTCATGGTTTTTCTCGAGTTGCGGCGGGAACCTGGGGTATATTCTCGAGTTACGAAGGGGATGGCCATTACACACACGTGTTTGTTCAGCCGCGTTAGGACTCCTGCCTTGTTGCGAGGGACAACTCGGGATTCTCCTCGAGGCTTGGCAGGGCAATTGGGACGCCTCTCCAGCTGAGGTGGGAGACCAAGGGTCCCTTTCCCCGTGCCACAGGAATCCTGGGACTCCTATCAAGTTTCACGAGGAGTCAGGCATCGTCTCCTTTGGAAGCACTTATCTCCGCATACCTCTGGAGTTTTCAAAGGATGTGAGGCCTCCGGTCGCGATGAGGTGGGGAACTAGTTCTTTTTCTGTGGTCTCCACAGGGGATTCAGACATCCTTTCGTCTTGGGAGATGCAAGACGAGCCAGCATTCAAGTCACTGCAGGGATATCCGGCCTTATTTCGAGTCAGGGCATCGCGGTGTCCATTCCACTTGAGGCCGCAAATCAGGGTCCCTCTCACATACCTAGAGCTGAGAGAAGCCTCCTCTTGAGGTGCTTCTGGTAAGGTGATATTCTTCTGGAGTCGAAGCCAGGGACTAACCTCTCATCTCGAGTTGATTTTTGGTTCTAGGAGCTCTTTCGTGTGGCTACAGTGACCTCAGGATACCTCTAGCCTTGAAACAGTGTTCTTGGGGTTTTTCTGGAGTGCCATCAAGGAAATCAAGGCTCCTTTCATGTGTGTGTGCAAGACGGAATTGCTCTGCACGCAGTGCAGGGGAATCGGGCCTCATCTCGCGGCGAGGGGGAAGTCTCATGGTTTTTCTCGAGTTGCGGCGGGAACCTGGGGTATATTCTCGAGTTACGACGGGGATGGCCCTTCCACCCACGTGTTTGTTCAGCGACGTCAGGACTCCTGCCTAGTTGCGAGGGACAACTCGGGATTCTCCTGGGGGCTTGGCAGGGCAATTGGGACGCCTCTCCATCTGAGGCGGTAGACCACGGGTCCCTTTCCATGTGCCACAGGAATCCTGGGACTCCTATCAAGTTTCACGAGGAGTCAGGCATCGTCTCCTTTGGAGGCACTGATCTCCGCGTACCTCTGGAATTTTCAAGGGATGTGAGGCCTCCGGTTGCGATGAGGTGGGGAAGTAGGTTTTCTCTGTGGTCTCCACAGGGGATTCAGACATCCTTTCGTCTTGGGAGATGCAAGACGAGCCTGCATTCAAGTCACTGCAGGGATATCCGGCCTTATTTCGAGTCAGGGCATCGCGGTGTCCATTCCACTTGAGGCCACAAACTCAGGGTCCCTCTCACATAGCTAGAGCTGAGAGAAGCCTCCTCTTGAGGTGCTTGTGGTAAGGTGGTATTCCTCTGGAGTCGAAGCCAGGGACTAACCTCTCATCTCGAGTTGATTTTTGGTCCTCGGAGATCTTTCGTGTGGCTACAGTGACCTCAGGATCCCTCTAGCCTTGAAACAGTGTTCTTGGGGTTTTTCTGGAGTGCCATTAAGGAAATCAAGGCTCCTTTCATGTGTGATGTGCAACACGGAATTGCTCTGCACGCAGTGCAGGGGAATCGGGCCTCATCTCGAGGCGAGGGGGAAGTCTCATGCTTTTTCTTGAGTTGCGGCGGGAACCTGGGGTATATTCTCGAGTTACGACGGGGATGGCCCTTCCACACACGTGTTTGTTCAGCGACGTCAAGACTCCTGCCTAGTTGCGAGGGACAACTCGGGATTCTCCTCGAGTCTTGGCAGGGCAATTGGGACTCCTCTCAATCTGAGGCGGGAGACCAAGGGTCCCTTTCCACGTGCCACAGGAATCCTGGGACTCCTATCAAGTTTCACGAGGAGTCAGGCATCGTCTCCTTTGGAGGCACTGATCTCCGCGTACCTCTGGAGTTTTGAAAGGGTGTGAGGCCTCCGGTCGCGATGAGGTGGGGAAGTAGGTTTCCTTGTGGTCTCCACAGATTATTCAGACATCCTTTCGTCTTGGGAGATGCAAGACGAGCCTGCATTCAAGTCACTGCAGGGATATCCGGCCTTATTTCGAGTCAGGGCATCGCGGTGTCCATTCCACTTGAGGCCGCAAACTCAGGGTCCCTCTCACATACATAGATCTGAGAGAAGCCTCCTCTTGAGGTGCTTGTGGTAAGGTGGTATTCCTCTGGAGTCGAAGCCAGGGACTAACCTCTCATCTCGAGTTGATTTTTGGTCCACGGAGCTCTTTCGTGTTGCAACAGTGACCTCAGGATCCCTCTACCTTGAAACAGTGTTCTTGGGGTTTCTCTGGAGTGCCATCAAGGAAATCAAGGCTCCTTTGATGTGTGATGTGCAAGACGGAATTGCTCTGAACGCAGTGCAGGGGAATCGGGCCTCATCTCGTGGCGAGTGGGAAGTCTCATGGTTTTTCTCGAGTTGCGGCGGGAACCTGGGGTATATTATCGAGTTACGACGGGGATGGCCCTTCCACCCACGTGTTTGTTCAGCGACGGCAGGACTCCTGCCTAGTTGCGAGGGACAACTCGGGAATCTCCTCGAGTCTTGGCAGGGCAATTGGGACGCCTCTCCAGCTGAGGCAGTAGACCAAGGGTCCCTTTCCATGTGCCACAGGAATCCTGGGACTCCTATCAAGTTTCACGAGGAGTCAGGCATCGTCTCCTTTGGAGGCACTGATCTCCGCGTACCTCTGGACTTTTAAAAGGATGTGAGGCCTCCGGTCGCGGTGAGGTGGGGAAGTAGGTTTCCCTGTGGGCTCCACAGAGGATTCAGACATCCTTTCGTCTTGGGAGATGCAAGACGAGCCTGCATTCAAGTCACTGCAGGGATATTCGGCCTTATTTCGAGTCAGGGCATCGCGGTGTCCATTCCACTTGACGCCGCAAACTCAGGGTCCCTCTCACGTACCTAGAGCTGAGATAAGCCTGCTCTTGAGGTGCTTGTGGTAAGGTGGTATTCCTCTGGAGTCGAAGCCAGGGACTAACCTCTCATCTCGAGTTGATTCTTGGTCCACGGAGCTCTTCCGTGTTGCTACAGTGACCTCAGGATCCCTCTAGCCTTGAAACAGTGTTCTTGGGGTTTCTCTGGAGTGCCATCAAGGAAATCAAGGCTCCTTTCATGTGTGATGTGCAACACGGAATTGCTCTGCACGCAGTGCAGGGGAATCGGGCCTCATTTTGCGGCGAGGGGGGAAGTCTCATAGTTTTTCTCGAGTTGCGGCGGGAACCTAGGGTATATTCTGGAGTTACGACGGGGATGTCCCTTCCACACACGTGTTTGTTCATCCGCGTCAGGACTCCTGCCTAGTTGCGAGGGACAACTCGGGATTCTCCTCGAGGCTTGGCAGGGCAATTGGGACGCCTCTCCAGCTGAGGCGGGAGACCAAGGGTCCCTTTCCCCGTGCCACAGGAATCCTGGGACTCCTATCAATTTTCACGAGCAGTCAGGCATCGTCTCCTTTGGAGGCACTGATCTCCGCGTACCTCTGGAGTTTTCAAAGAATGTGAGGCCTCCGGTCGCGATGAGGTGGGGAACTAGTTCTTTTTCTGTGGTCTCCACAGGGGATTCAGACATCCTTTCGTCTTGGGAGATGCAAGACGAGCCTGCATTCAAGTCACTGCAGGGATATCCGGCCTTATTTCGAGTCAGGGCATCGCGGTGTCCATTCCACTTGAGGCCGCAAATCAGGGTCCCTCTCACATACCTAGAGCTGAGAGAAGCCTCCTCTTGAGGTGCTTGTGGTAAGGTGGTATTCTTCTGGAGTCGAAGCCAGGGACTAACCTCTCATCTCGAGTTGATTTTTGGTTCTAGCAGCTCTTTCGTGTGGCTACAGTGACCTCAGGATACCTCTAGCCTTGAAACAGTGTTCTTGGGGTTTTTCTGGAGTGCCATCAAGGAAATCAAGGCTCCTTTCATGTGTGATGTGCAACACGGAATTGCTCTGCACGCAGTGCAGGGGAATCGGGCCTCATCTCGAGGCGAGGGGGAAGTCTCATGCTTTTTCTCGAGTTGCGGCGGGAACCTGGGGTATATTCTCGAGTTACGACGGGGATGGCCCTTCCACACACGTGTTTGTTCAGCGACGTCAAGACTCCTGCCTAGTTGCGAGGGACAACTCGGGATTCTCCTTGAGTCTTGGCAGGGCAATTGGGACTCCTCTCAATCTGAGGCGGGCGACCAAGGGTCCCTTTCCCCGTGCCACAGTAATCCTGGGACTCCTATCAAGTTTGACGAGGAGTCAGGCATCGTCTCCTTTGGAGGCACTGATCTCCGTGTACCTCTGTAGTTTTCAAAGGATGTGAGGCCTCTGGTCGCGATGAGGTGGGGAACTAGGTCTTTCTCTGTGGTTTCCACAGGGGATTCAGTCATCCTTTCATTTTGGGAGATGCAAGACGAGCCTGCATTCAAGTCACTGCAGGGATATCCGGCCTTATTTCAAGTCAGGGCATCGCGGTGTCCATTCCACTTGAGGCCGCAAACTCAGGGTCCCTCTCACATACCTAGAGCTGAGAGAAGCCTCCTCTTGAGGTGCTTGTGGTAAGGTGGTATTCCTCTGGAGTCGAAGCCAGGGACTAACCTCTCATCTCGAGTTGATTTTTGGTCCACGGAGCTCTTTCGTGTTGCTACAAGTGACCTCAGGATCCCTCCAGCCTTGAAACAGTGTTCTTGGGATTTCTCTGGAGTGCCATCAAGGAAATCAAGGCTCCTTTCATGTTTGATGTGCAACACGGAATTGCGTTGGACGCAGTGGAGGGGAATCGGGCCTCATTTTGCGGCGAGGGGAAGTCTCATGGTTTTTCTCGAGTTGCGGCGGGGACCTGGGGTATATTCTCCAGTTACGACGGGGATGGCCCTTCCACACACGTGTTTCTTCAGCGACGTCAGGACTCCTGCCTAGTTGCGAGGGACAACTTGCGATTCTCCTCGAGGTTTGGCAGGGCAATTGGGATGCCTCTCCAGCTGAGGTGGGAGACCAAGGGTCCCTTTCCACGTGCCACAGGAATCCTGGGACTCCTATCAATTTTCACGAGGAGTCAGGCATCGTCTCCTTTGGAGGCACTGATCTCCGCGTACCTCTGGAGTTTTCAAAGGATGTGAGGCCTCCGGTCGCGATGAGGTGGGGAACTAGGTCTTTCTCTGTGGTCTCCACAGGGGATTCAGACATCCTTTCGTCTTGGGAGATGCAAGACGAGCCTGCATTGAAGTCACTGCAAGGATATCTAGCCTTATTTCGAGTCAGGGCATCACGGTGTCCATTGCACTTGAGGCCGCAAACTCAGGGTCCCTCTCACATACATAGAGCTGAGAGAAGCCTCCTCTTGAGGTGCTTGTGGTAAGGTGGTATTCCTCTGGAGTCGAAGCCAGGGACTAACCTCTCATCTCGAGTTGATTTTTGGTCAACGGAGCTCTTTTTGTGGCTACAGTGTCCTCAGGATCCTTCTAGCCTTGAAACAGTGTTCTTGGGGTTTCTCTGGAGTGCCATCAAGGAAAATAAGGCTCCTTTCATGTGTGATGTGCAACACGGAATTACTCTGCATGCAGTGCAGGGGAATCAGGCCTCATTTTGCGGCGAGGGGGAAGTCTCATGGTTTTTCTCGAGTTGCGGCGGGAACCTGGGGTATATTCTCGAGTTACGACGGGGATGGCCCTTCCACCCGCTTGTTTGTTCAGCCATGTCAGGACTCCTGCCTAGTTGCGAGGGACAATTCGGAATTCTCCTCGAGGCTTGGCAGGGCAATTGGGACGCCTCTCCAGCTGAGGCGGGAGACCAAGGGTCCCTTTCCCCGTGCCACAGGAATCCTGGGACTCCTATCAATTTTCACGAGGAGTCAGGCATCGTCTCCTTTGGAGGCACTGATCTCCGCGTCCCTCTGGAGTTTTCAAAGGATGTGAGGCCTCCGGTCGCGATGAGGTCGGGAAGTAGGTCTTTCTCTGTGGTCTCCACAGGTGATTCAGACAACCTTTCATCAAGGGAGATGCAAGACGAGCCTGCATTCAAGTCACTGCAGGAATATCCGGCCTTATTTCGAGTCAGAGCATCGCGGTGTCCATTCCAGTTGAGGCCGCTAACTAAGGGTCCCTCTCACATACCTAGAGCTGAGAGAAGCCTCCTCTTGAGGTGCTTGTGGTAAGGTGGTATTCCTCTGGAGTCGAAGCCAGGGACTAACCTCTCATCTCGAGTTGATTTTTGGTCCACGGAGCTCTTTCGTGTTGCTACAGTGTCCCCAGGATCCCTCTAGCCTTGAAACAGTGTTCTTGGGGTTTCTCTGGAGTGCCATCAAGGAAATCAAGGCTCCTTTCATGTGTGATGTGCAACACGGAATTGCTCTGCACGCAGTGCAGGGGAATCGGGCCTCATATCGCGGCGAGGGGGAAGTCTCATGGTTTTTCTCCAGTTGCGGCGGGAACCTGGGGTATATTCTCGAGTTACGACGGGGATGGCCCTTCCACCCACGTGTTTGTTCAGCGACGTCAGGACTCCTGCCTAGTTGCGAGGGACAACTCGGGATTCTCCTCGAGGCTTGGCAGGGCAATTGGGATGCCTCTCCAGCTGAGGCGGGAGACCAAGGGTCCCTTTCCACGTGCCACAGGAAACCTGGGACTCCTATCAAGTTTCACGAGGAGTCAGGCATCGACTCCTTTGGAGGCACTGATCTCCGCGTACCTCTGGAGTTTTCAAGGGATGTGAGGCCTCCGGTCGTGATGAGGTGGGGAACTAGGTCTTTTTCTATGGTCTCCACAGGGGATTCAGACATCCTTTCGTCTTGGGAGATGCAAGACGAGCCTGCATTGAAGTCACTGCAGGGATATCCGGCCTTATTTCGAGTCAGGGCATCGCGGTGTCCATTCCACTTGAGGCCGCAAACTCAGGGTCCCTCTCACATATCTAGAGCTGAGAGAAGCCTCCTCTTGAGGTGCTTGTGGTAAGGTGGTATTCCTCTGGAGTCGAAGCCAGGGACTAACCTCTCAACTCGAGTTGATTTTTTGTCCACAGAGCTCTTTTGTGTGGATACAGTGACCTCAGGATCCCTCTACCTTGAGACAGTGTTCTTGGGGTTTCTCTGGAGTGCCATCAAGGAAATCAAGGCTCCTTTGATGTGTGATGTGCAACACGCAATTGCTCTGCACGCAGTGCAGGGGAATTGGGCCTCACCTCGCGGCGAGGGGGAAGTCTCATGGTTTTTCTCCAGTTGCGGCGGGAACCTGGGGTATATTCTCGAGTTACAACGGGCATGGCCCTTCCACCCACGTGTTTGTTCAGCCACGTCAGGACTCCTGCCTAGTTGCGAGGGACAACTCGGGATTCTCCTCGAGGCTTGGCAGGGCAATTGGGACGCCTCTCCAGGTGAGGCGGGAGACCAAGTGTCCCTTTCCACGTGCCACAGGAATCCTGGGACTTCTATCAAGTTTCACGAGGAGTCAGGCATCGTCTCCTTTGGAGGCACTGATCTCCGCGTACCTCTGGAGTTTTCAAAGAATGTGAGGCCTCCGGTCGCGATGAGGTGGGGAACTAGGTCTTTTTCTATGGTCTCCACAGGGGATTCAGACATCCTTTCGTCTTGGGAGATGCAAGACGAGCCTGCATTCAAGTCACTGCAAGGATATCCGGCCTTATTTCGAGTCAGGGCATCACGGTGTCCATTCCACTTGAGGCGGCAAACTCAGGGTCCCTCTCAGATACCTAGAGCTGAGAGAAGCCTCCTCTTCAGGTGCTTGTGGTAAGGTGGTATTCCTCTGGAGTCGAACCCAGGGACTAACCTCTCATCTCGAGTTGATTTTTGGTCCACGGAGCTCTTTAGTGTGGCTACAGTGACCTCAGGAGCCCTCTAGCCTTGGAACAGTGTTCTTGTGGTTTCCCTGGAGTGCCATCAAGGAAATCAAGGCTCCTTTCATGTGTGATGTGCAACACGCAATTGCTCTGCACGCAGTGCAGGGGAATCGGGCCTCATCTCGCGGCGAGGGGGAAGTCTCATGGTTTTTCTCGAGTTGCTGTGTGATCCTGGGGTATATTCTCGAGTTACGACGGGGATGGCCCTTCCACCCACGTGTTTCTTCAGCGACGTCAGGACTCCTGCCTAGTTGCGAGGGACAACTGGGGATACTCCTGGGGGCTTGGCAGGGCAATTGGGACGCCTATCCAGCTGAGGCGGTAGACCAAGGGTCCCTTTCCATGTGCCACTGGAGTCCTGGGACTCCTATCAAGTTTCACGAGGAGTCAGGCATCGTCTCCTTTGGAGGCACTGATCTCCGCGTACCTCTGGAGTTTTCAAAGGATGTGAGGCCTCCGGTCGCGATGAGATGGGGAAGTAGGTTTTCTCTGTGGTCTCCACAGGGGATTCAGACATCCTTTCGTCTTGGGAGATGCAAGACGAGCCTGCATTCAAGTCACTGTAGGGATATTCGGCCTAATTTCGAGTCAGGGCATCGCGGTCTCCATTCCACTTGAGGCCGCAAACTCAGGGTCCCTCTCACATACCTAGAGCTGAGATAAGCCTGCTCTTGAGGTGCTTGTGGTTAGGTGGTATTCCTCTGGAGTCGAAGCCCCGGACTAACCTCTCATCTCGAGTTGATTTTTGGTCCACGGAGCTCTTTGATGTTGCTACAGTGACCTCAAGATCCCTCGAGGCTTGAAACAGTGTTCTTGGGGTTTCTCTGGAGTGCAATCAGGGAAATCAAGGCTCCTTTCATGTGTGATGTGTAACACGCAATTGCTCTGCACGCAGTGCAGGGGAATCGGGCCTCATCTTCCGGCGAGGGGGAAGTCTCATGGTTTTTCTCGAGTTGCGGCGGGAACCTGGGGTATATTCTCGAGTTACGACGGGGATGGCCCTTCCACACACGTGTTTGTTCAGTGACGGCAGGACTCCTGCCTAGTTGCGAGGGACAACTCGGGATTCTCCTCGAGGCTTGGCAGGGCAATTGGGACGCCTCTCCAGCTGAGGCGGGAGACCAAGGGTCACTTTCCATGTGCCACAGGAATCCTGGGACTCCTATCAAGTTTCACGAGGAGTCAGGCATCGTCTCCTTTAGAGGCACTGATCTCCGCGTACCTCTGGAGTTTTCAAAGGATGTGAGGCCTCCGGTCGCGATGAGGTGGGGAGGTAGGTTTCCTTGTGGTCTCCACAGAGGATTCAGACATCCTTTCGTCTTCGGAGATGCAAGACGAGCCTGCATTCAAGTCACTGCAGGGATATTCGGCCTTATTTCGAGTCAGGGCATCACGGTCTCCATTCCACTTGAGGCCGCAAACTCAGGGTCCCTCTCACGTACCTAGAGATGAGATAAGCCTGCTCTTGAGGTGCTTGTGGTAAGGTGGTATTCCTCTGGAGTCGAAGCCAGGGACTATCCTCTCATCTCGAGTTGATTTTTGATCCACGGAGCTCTTTCGTGTTGCTACAGTGACCGCAGGATCCCTCTAGCCTTGAAACAGTGTTCTTGGGGTTTCTCTGGAGTGCCATCAAGGAAATCAAGGCTCCTTTCATGTGTGATGTGCAACACGGAATTGCTCTGCACGCAGTGCAGGGGAATCGGGCCTCATCTCGCGGCGAGGGGGAAGTCTCATGGTTTTTCTCGAGTTGCGTCGGGAACCAGGGGTATATTCTCGAGTTACGACGGGGATGGCCCTTCCACACACGTGTTTGTTCAGCCGCGTCAGGACTCCTGCCTAGTTGCGAGGGACAACTCGGGATTCTCCTCGAGGCTTGGCAGGGCCATTGGGACGCCTCTCCAGCTGAGGCGGGAGACCAAGGGTCCCTTTCCATTGCCACAGGAATCCTGGGACTCCTATTATGTTTCACGAGGAGTCAGGCATCGTCTCCTTTGGAGGCACTGATCTCCGCGTACCTCTGAAGTTTTCAAAGGATGTGAGGCCTCCGGTCGCGATGAGGTGGGGAAGTAGGTTTTCTCTGTGGTCTCCACAGGGGTTTCAGATATCCTTTCGTCTTGGGAGATGCAAGACGAGCCTGCATTCAAGTCACTGCAGGGATATCCGGCCTTATTTCGAGTCAGGGCATCGCGGTGTCCATTCCACTTGAGGCCGTAAACTGAGGGTCACTCTCACATAGCTAGAGCTGAGAGAAGCCTTCTCTTGAGGTGCTTGTGGTAAGATGGTATTCCTCTGGAGTCGTAGCCAGGGACTAACCTCTCATCTCGTGTTGATTTTTGGTCCATGGAGCTCTTTCTTGTTGCTACAGTGACCTTAGGATCCCTCTAGCCTTGAAACAGTGTTCCTGGGGTTTCTCTGTAGTGCCATCAAGGAAATCAAGGCTCATTTCATGTGTGATGTGCAACACGGAATTGCTCTGCACGCAGTGCAGGGGAATCGGGCCTCATCTCGCGGCGAGGGGGAAGTCTCATGGTTTTTCTCGAGTTGCGGCGGGAACCTGGGGTATGTTCTCGAGTTACGACGGGGATGGCCCATCCAACCACGTGTTTCTTCAGCGACTTCAGGACTCCTGCCTAGTTGCGAGGGACAACTCGGGGTTCTCCTCGAGGCTTGGCAGGGCAATTGGGACGCCTCTCCAGCTGAAGCGGGAGACCAAGGGTCCCTTTCCACTTGCCACAGGAATCCTGGGACTCCTATCAAGTTTCACGAGGAGTCAGGCATCGTCTCCTTTGGAGGCACTAATCTCCGCGTACCTCTGGAGTTTCAAGGGATGTGAGGCCTCCGGTCGCGATGGGGTGGGGAACTAGGTCTTTCTCTGTGGTCTCCACAGGGGAATCAGACATCCTTTCGTCTTGGGAGATGCAAGACGAGCCTGCATTCAAGTCACTGCAGGGATATCCGGCCTTATTTCGCGTCAGGGCATCGCGGTGTCCATTCCATTTGAGGCCGCAAACTCAGGGTCCCTCTCACTTACCTAGAGCTGAGAGAAGCCTCCTCTTGAGGTGCTTGTGGTAAGGTGGTATTCCTCTGGAGTCGAAGCCAAGGACTAACCTCTCATCTCGTGGTGATTTTTGGTCCACGGAGATCTTTCGTGTTGCTACAGTGACCTCAGAATCCCTCTAGCCTTGAAACAGTGTTCTTGGGGTTTCTCTGGAGTGCCGTCAAGGAAATCAAGGCTCCTTTCATGTGTGATGTGCAACATGGAATTGCTCTGCACGCAGTGCAGGGGCATCGGGCCTCATCTCGTGGCGAGGGGGAAGTCTCATGGTTTTTCTCGAGTTGCGGCGGGAACCTGGGGTATATTCTCGAGTTACGACGGGGATGGCCCTTCCAACCACGTGTTTGTTCAGCGACGTCAGGACTCCTGCCTAGTTGCGAGGGACAACTCGGGGTTCTCCTCGAGGCTTGGCAGCGCAATTCGGACGCCTCTCCAGCTGAGGCGGGAGACCAAGGGTCCCTTTCCACAAGCCACAGGAATCCTGGGAATCCTATCAAGTTTCACGAGGAGTCAGGCATCGTCTCCTTTGGAGGCACTCATCTCTGCGTACCTCTGGAGTTTTCAAAGGATGTGAGGCCTCCGGTCGCCATGAGGTGGGGAACTAGGTCTTTCTCTGTGGTCTCCACAGGGGATTCAGACATCCTTTCGTCTTGGGAGATGCAAGACGAGCCTGCATTCAAGTCACTGCAGGAATATCCGGCCTTATTTCGAGTCAGGGCATCGCGGTGTCCATTCCACTTGTGGCCGCAAACTCAGGGTCCCTCTCACATACCTAGAGCTGAGAGAAGCCTCCTCTTGAGGTTCTTGTGGTAAGGTCGTATTCCTCTGGAGTCGAAGCCATTGACTAACCTCTCATCTCTAGTTGATTTTTGGTCCACGGAGCTCTTTCGTGTTGCTACAGTGACCTCAGTATCCCTCTAGCCTTGAAACAGTGTTCTTGGGGTTTCTCTGGAGTGCCATCAAGGAAATCAAGGCTCCTTTCATGTGTGATGTGCAACACGGAATTGCTCTGCACGCAGTGCAGGGGCATCGGGCCTCATCTCGTGGCGAGGGGGAAGTCTCATGGTTTTTCTCGAGTTGCGGCGGGAACCTGGGGTATATTCTCGAGTTACGACGGGGATGGCCCTTCCAACCACGTGTTTGTTCAGCGACGTCAGGACTCCTGCCTAGTTGCGAGGGACAACTCGGGGTTCTCCTCGAGGCTTGGCAGGGCAATTGGGACGCCTCTCCAGCTGAGGCGGGAGACCAAGGGTCCCTTTCCACGTGCCACAGGAATCCTGGGAATCCTATCAAGTTTCACGAGGAGTCAGGCATCGTCTCCTTTGGAGGCACTGATCTCCGCGTACCTCTGTAGTTTTCAAAGCATGTGAGGCCTCCGGTCGCCATGAGGTGGGGAACTAGGTCTTTCTCTGTGGTTTCCACAGGGAATTCAGACATCCTTTCGTCTTGGGAGATGCAAGACGAGCCTGCATTCAAGTCACTGCAGGGATATCCAGCCTTATTTCGAGCCAGAGCATCGCGGTGTCCATTCCACTTGACGCCGCAAAATCAGGGTCCCTCTCACATACCTAGAGCTGAGAGAAGCCTCCTCTTGAGGTGCTTGTGGTAAGGTGGTATTCCTCTGGAGTCGAAGCCAGGGACTAACCTCTCATCTCGAGTTGATTTTTGGTCCACGGAGCTCTTTCGTGTTGCTACAGTGACCTCAGGACCCCTCTAGCCTTGAAACAGTGTTCTTGGGGTTTCTCTGGAGTGCCATCAAGGAAATCAAGGCTCCTTTCATGTGTGATGTGCAACACGGAATTGCTCTGCACGCAGTGCAGGGGAATCGGGCCTCATCTCGCGGCGAGGGGGAAGTCTCATGGTTTTTCACGAGTTGCGGTGGGAACCTGGGGTATATTCTCGAGTTACGACGGGGATGGCCCTTCCACACACGTGTTTCTTCAGCGACGTCAGGACTCCTGCCTAATTGCGAGGGACAACTCGGGATTCTCCTCGAGGCTTGGCAGGGCAATTGGGACGCCTCTCCAGCTGAGGCGGGAGACCAAGGGTCCCTTTCCACGTGCCACAGGAATCCTGGGAATCCTATCAAGTTTCACGAGGAGTCAGGCATCGTCTCCTTTGGAGGCACTGATCTCCGCGTACCTCTGGAGTTTTCGAAGGATGTGAGGCCTCCGGTCGCCATGAGGTGGGAACTAGGTCTTTCTCTGTGGTCTCCACAGGGGATTCAGACATCCTTTCGTCTTGGGAGATGCAAGATGAGCCTGCATTCAAGTCACTGCAGGGATATCCGGCCTTATTTCGAGTCAGGGCATCGCGTCTCCATTCCACTTGAGGCCGCAAACTCAGGGTCCCTCTCACATAGCTAGAGCTGAGAGAAGCTTCCTCTTGAGGTGCTTGTGGTAAGGTGGTATTCCTCTGGAGTCGAAGCCAGGGACTAACCTCTCATCTCGAGTTGAATTTTGGTCCACGGGGCTCTTTCGTGTTGCTACAGTGACCTCAGGATCCCTCTAGCCTTGAAGCAGTGTTCTTGGGGTTTCTCTGGAGTGCCATCAAGGAAATCAAGGCTCCTTTCATGTGTGATGTGCAACACGAAATTGCTCTGCACGCAGTGCAGGGGAATCGGGCCTCATCTCGCGGCGAGGGGGAAGTCTCATGGTTTTTCTCGAGTTGCGGCGGGAACCTGGGGAATATTCTCGAGTTACAACGGGGATGGCCCTTCCACACACGTGTTTCTTCAGCGACGTCAGGACTCCTGCCTAGTTGCGAGGGACAACTCGGGATTCTCCTCGAGGCTTGGCAGGGCAATTGGGACGCCTCTCGAGCTGAGGCGGGAGACCAAGTGTCCCTTTCCACGTGCCACAGGAATCCTGGGAATCCTATCAAGTTTCACGAGGAGTTAGGCATCATCTCCTATGGAGGCACTGATCTCCGCGTCCCTCTGGAGTTTTCAAAGGATGTGAGGCCTCCGGTTGCGATGAGGTGGGGAACTTGGTCTTTCTCTGTGTCTCCACAGAGCATTCAGACATCCTTTCGTCTTGGGAGATGCAAGACGAGCCTGCATTCAAGTCACTGCAGGGATATCCGGCCTTATTTCGAGTCAGGGCATCGCGGTGTCCATTCCACTTGAGGCCGCAAACTCAGGGTCCCTCTCACATAGCTAGAGCTGAGAGAAGCCTCCTCTTGAGGTGCTTGTGGTAAAGTGGTATTCCTCTGGAGTCGAAGCCAGGGATTAACCTCTCATCTCGAGTTGATTTTTGGTCCACGGAGCTCTTTCGTGTTGCTACAGTGACCTCAGGATCCCTCTAGCCTTGAAACAGTGTTCTTGGGGTTTCTCTGGAGTGCCATCAAGGAAATCAAGGCTCCTTTCATGTGTGATGTGCAACACGGAATTGCTTTGCACGCAGTGCAGGGGAATCGTGACACATCTCGCGGCGAGGGGGAAGTCTCATGGTTTTTCTCCAGTTGCGGCGGGACCCTGGGGTATATTCTCGAGTTACGACGGGGATGGCCCTTCCACCCACGTGTTTCTTCAGAAATGTCAGGACTCCTGCCTAGTTGCGAGGGACAATTCGGGATTCTCCTCGAGGCTTGGCAGGGCAATTGGGACGCCTCTCCAGCTGAGGCGGGAGACCAAGGGTTCCTTTCCACGTGCCACAGGAATCCTGGGACTCCTATCAAGTTTCACGAGTAGTCAGGCATCGTCTCCTTTGGAGGCACTCATTTCCGCGTACCTCTGGAGTTTTCAAAGGATGTGAGGCCTCCGGTCGCCATGAGGTGGGGAACTAGGTCTTTCTCTGTGGTCTCCACAGGGGATTCAGACATCCTTTCGTCTTGGGAGATGCAAGACGAGCCTGCATTCAAGTCACTGCAGGAATATCCGGCCTTATTTCGAATCAGGGCATCGCGGTGTCCATTCCACTTGTGGCCGCAAACTCAGGGTCCCTCTCACATACCTAGAGCTGAGAGAAGCCTCCTCTTGAGGTTCTTGTGGTAAGGTGGTATTCCTCTGGAGTCGAAGCCAGGGACTAACCTCTCATCTCGAGTTGATTTTTGGTCCACGGAGCTCTTTCGTGTTGCTACAGTGACCTCAGGATCCCTCTAGCCTTGAAACAGTGTTCTTGGGGTTTCTCTGGAGTGCCATCAAGGAAATCAAGGCTCCTTTCATGTGTGATGTGCAACACGGAATTGCTCTGCACGCAGTGCAGGGGAATCGGGCCTCATCTCGCGGCGAGGGGGAAGTCTCATGGTTTTTCTCGAGTTGCGGCGGGAACCGGGGGTATATTCCCGAGTTACGACGGGGATGGCCCTTCCACACACGTGTTTGTTCAGCGACGGCAGGACTCCAGCCTAGTTGCGAGGGACAACTCGGGATTCTCCTCGAGGATTGGCAGGGCAATTGGGACGCCTCTCCAGGTGAGGAGGGAGACCAAGGGTCCCTTTCCACGTGCCACAGGAATCCTGGGACTCCTATCAAGTTTCACGAGGAGTCAGGCATCGTCTCCTTTGGAGGCACTGATCTCCGTGTACCTCTGGAGTATTCAAGGGATTTGAGGCCTCCAGTCGCGATGAGGTGGGGAAGTAGGTCTTTCTCTGTGGTCTCCACAGGGGATTCAGACATCCTTTCGTCTTGGGAGATGCAAGACGAGCCTGCATTCAAGTCACTGCAGGGATATCCGGCCTTATTTCGCGTCAGGGCATCGCGGTGTCCATTCCACTTGAGGCCGCAAACTCAGGGTCCCTCTCACATACCTAGAGCTGAGAGAAGCCTCCTCTTGAGGTGCTTGTGGTAAGGTGGTATTCCTCTGGAGTCGAAGCCAGGGACTAAGCTCTCATCTCGAGTTGATTTTTGGTCCACGGAGCTCTTTCGTGTTGCTACAGTGACCTCAGGATCCCTCTAGCCTTGAAACAGTGTTCTTGGGGTTTCTCTGGAGTGTCATCAAGGAAATCAAGGCTCATTTCATATGTGATGTGCAACACGGAATTGCTCTGCACGCAGTGCAGGGGAATCGGGACTCATCTCGCGGCGAGGGGGAAGTCTCATGGTTTTTCTCGAGTAGTGGCGGGAACCTGGGGTATAATCTCGAAGTACGAAGGGGATGGCCCATCCACCCACGTGTTTGTTCAGCGACGTCAGGACTCCTGCCTAGTTGGGAGGGACAACTCGGGGTTCTCCTCGAGGCTTGGCAGGGCAATTGGGACGCCTCTCCAGCTGAGGCGGGAGACCAAGGGTCCCTTTCCACGTGCCACAGGAATCCTGGGACTCCTATCAAGTTTCACGAGGAGTCAGGCATCGTCTCCTTTGGAGGCACTGATCTCCGCGTACCTCTGGAGTTTTCAAAGGATGTGAGGCCTCCGGTCGCCATGAGGTGGGGAACTAGGTCTTTCTCTGTGGTCTCCACAGGGGATTCAGACATCCTTTCATCTTGGGAGATGCAAGACGAGCCTGCATTCAAGTCACTGCAGGGATATCCAGCCTTATTTCGAGCCAGAGCATCGCGGTGTCCATTCCACTTGACGCCGCAAAATCAGAGTCCCTCTCACATACCTAGAGCTGAGAGAAGCCTCCTCTTGAGGTGCTTGTGGTAAGGTGGTGTTCCTCTGGAGTCGAAGCCAGGGACTAACCTCTCATCTCGAGTTGATTTTTGGTCCACGGACCTCTTTCGTGTTGCTACAGTGACCTCAGGATCCCTCTAGCCTTGAAGCAGTGTTCTTGGGGTATCTCTGGAGTGCCATCAAGGAAATCAAGGCTCCTTTCATGTGTGATGTGCAACACGGAATTGCTCTGCACGCAGTGCAGGGGAATCGGGCCTCATCTCGCGGTGAGGGGGAAGTCTCATGGTTTTTCTCGAGTTGCGGCGGGAACCTGGGGAATATTCTCGAGTTACGACGGGGATGGCCCTTCCACACACGTGTTTCTTCAGCGACGTCAGGACTCCTGCCTAGTTGCGAGGGACAACTCGGGATTCTCCTCGAGGCTTGGCAGGGCAATTGGGACGCCTCTCGAGCTGAGGCGGGAGACCAAGGGTCAATTTCCACGTGCCACAGGAATCCTGGGAATCCTATCAAGTTTCACGAGGAGTCAGGCATCATCTCCTATGGAGGCACTGATCTCCGCGTACCTCTGGAGTTTTCAAAGGATGTGAGGCCTCCGGTCGCGATGAGGTGGGGAACTAGGTCTTTCTCTGTGGTCTCCACAGGGGATTCAGACATCCTTTCGTCTTGGGAGATGCAAGACGAGCCTGCATTCAAGTCACTGCAGGGATATCCGGCCTTATTTCGAGTCAGGGCATCGCGGTGTCCATTCCAGTTGAGGCCGCAAACTCAGGGTCCCTCTCACATAGCTAGAGCTGAGAGAAGCCTCCTCTTGAGGTGCTTGTGGTAAAGTGGTATTCCTCTGGAGTCGAAGCCAGGGATTAACCTCTCATCTCGAGTTGATTTTTGGTCCACGGAGCTCTTTCGTGTTGCTACAGTGACCTCAGGATCCCTCTAGCCTTGAAACAGTGTTCTTGGGGTTTCTCTGGAGTGCCATCAAGGAAATCAAGGCTCCTTTCATGTGTGATGTGCAACACGGAATTGCTTTGCACGCAGTGCAGGGGAATCGTGACTCATCTCGCGGCGAGGGGGAAGTCTCATGGTTTTTCTCCAGTTGCGGCGGGACCCTGGGGTATATTCTCGAGTTACGACGGGGATGGCCCTTCCACCCACGTGTTTCTTCAGCCATGTCAGGACTCCTGCCTAGTTGCGAGGGACAATTCGGGATTCTCCTCGAGGCTTGGCAGGGCAATTGGGACGCCTCTCCAGCTGAGGCGGGAGACCAAGGGTTCCTTTCCACGTGCCACAGGAATCCTGGGACTCCTATCAAGTTTCACGAGTAGTCAGGCATCGTCTCCTTTGGAGGCACTGATCTCCGCGTACCTCTGGAGTTTTCAAAGGATGTGAGGCCTCCGGTCGCGATGAGGTGGGGAACTAGGTCTTTCTCTGTGGTCTCCACATGGGATTCAGACATCCTTTCGTCTTGGGAGATGCAAGACTAGCCTGCATTCAAGTCACTGCAGGGATATCCGGCCTTATTTCGAGTCAGGGCATCGCGGTGTCCATTCCACTGGAGGCCGCAAATTCAGGGTCCCTCTCACATACCTAGAGCTGAGAGAAGCCTCCTCTTGAGGTGCTTGTGGTAAAGTGGTATTCCTCTGGAGTCGAAGCCAGGGACTAACCTCTCATCTCGAGTTGATTTTTGGTCCACGGAGCTCTTTCGTGTTGCTACAGTGACCTCAGGATCCCTCTAGCCTTGAAACAGTGTTCTTGGGGTTTCTCTGGAGTGCCATCAAGGAAATCAAGGCTCCTTTCATGTGTGATGTCCAACACGGAATTGCTCTGCACGCAGTGCAGGGGAATCGGGCCTCATCTCGCGGCGAGGGGGAAGTCTCGTAGTTTTTCTCGAGTTGCGGCCGGAAACTGGGGTATATTCTCGAGTTACGACGGGGATGGCCCTTCCACACACGTGTTTGTTCAGCGACGTCAGGACTCCTGCCTAGTTGCGAGGGACAACTCGGGATTCTCCTCGAGGCTTGGCAGGGCAATTGGGACGCCTCTCCAGCTGAGGCGGGAGACCAAGGGTCCCTTTCCACGTGCCACAGGAATCCTGGGACTCCTATCAAGTTTCACGAGGAGTCAGGCATCGTCTCCTTTGGAGGCACTGATCTCCGTGTACCTCTGGAGTATTCAAGGGATTTGAGGTCTCCAGTCGCGATGAGGTGGGGAAGTAGGTCTTTCTCTGTGGTCTCCACAGGGGATTCAGACATCCTTTCGTCTTGGGAGATGCAAGACGAGCCTGCATTCAAGTCACTGCAGGGATATCCGGCCTTATTTCGCGTCAGGGCATCGCGGTGTCCATTCCACTTGAGGCCGCAAACTCAGGGTCCCTCTCACATACCTAGAGCTGAGAGAAGCCTCCTCTTGAGGTGCTTGTGGTAAAGTGGTATTCCTCTGGAGTCGAAGCCAGGGACTAACCTCTCATCTCGAGTTGATTTTTGGTCCACGGAGCTCTTTCGTGTTGCTACAGTGACCTCCGGATCCCTCTAGCCTTGAAACAGTGTTCTTGGGGTTTCTCTGGAGTGCCATCAAGGAAATCAAGGCTCCTTTCATGTGTGATGTGCAACACGGAATTGCTCTGCACGCAGTGCAGGGGAATCGGGCCTCATTTTGCGGCGAGGGGGAAGTCTCATAGTTTTTCTCGAGTTGCGGCGGGAACCTAGGGTATATTCTCGAGTTACGACGGGGATGTCCCTTCCACACACGTGTTTGTTCATCCGCGTCAGGACTCCTGCCTAGTTGCGAGGGACAACTCGGGATTCTCCTCGAGGCTTGGCAGGGCAATTGGGACGCCTCTCCAGCTGAGGCGGGAGACCAAGGGTCCCTTTCCCCGTGCCACAGGAATCCTGGGACTCCTATCAATTTTCACGAGCAGTCAGGCATCGTCTCCTTTGGAGGCACTGATCTCCGCGTACCTCTGGAGTTTTCAAAGAATGTGAGGCCTCCGGTCGCGATGAGGTGGGGAACTAGTTCTTTTTCTGTGGTCTCCACAGGGGATTCAGACATCCTTTCGTCTTGGGAGATGCAAGACGAGCCTGCATTCAAGTCACTGCAGGGATATCCGGCCTTATTTCGAGTCAGGGCATCGCGGTGTCCATTCCACTTGAGGCCGCAAATCAGGGTCCCTCTCACATACCTAGAGCTGAGAGAAGCCTCCTCTTGAGGTGCTTGTGGTAAGGTGGTATTCTTCTGGAGTCGAAGCCAGGGACTAACCTCTCATCTCGAGTTGATTTTTGGTTCTAGGAGCTCTTTCGTGTGGCTACAGTGACCTCAGGATACCTCTAGCCTTGAAACAGTGTTCTTGGGGTTTTTCTGGAGTGCCATCAAGGAAATCAAGGCTCCTTTCATGTGTGATGTGCAACACGGAATTGCTCTGCACGCAGTGCAGGGGAATCGGGCCTCATCTCGAGGCGAGGGGGAAGTCTCATGCTTTTTCTCGAGTTGCGGCGGGAACCTGGGGTATATTCTCGAGTTACGACGGGGATGGCCCTTCCACACACGTGTTTGTTCAGCGACGTCAAGACTCCTGCCTAGTTGCGATGGACAACTCGGGATTCTCCTTGAGTCTTGGCAGGGCAATTGGGACTCCTCTCAATCTGAGGCGGGAGACCAAGGGTCCCTTTCCCCGTGCCACAGTAATCCTGGGACTCCTATCAAGTTTGACGAGGAGTCAGGCATCGTCTCCTTTGGAGGCACTGATCTCCGTGTACCTCTGTAGTTTTCAAAGGATGTGAGGCCTCTGGTCGCGATGAGGTGGGGAACTAGGTCTTTCTCTGTGGTCTCCACAGGGGATTCAGTCATCCTTTCATCTTGGGAGATGCAAGACGAGCCTGCATTCAAGTCACTGCAGGGATATCCGGCCTTATTTCGCGTCAGGGCATCGCGGTGTCCATTCCACTTGAGGCCGCAAACTCAGGGTCCCTCTCACATACCTAGAGCTGAGAGAAGCCTCCTCTTGAGGTGCTTGTGGTAAAGTGGTATTCCTCTGGAGTCGAAGCCAGGGACTAACCTCTCATCTCGAGTTGATTTTTGGTCCACGGAGCTCTTTCGTGTTGCTACAGTGACCTCAGGATCCCTCTAGCCTTGAAACAGTGTTCTTGGGGTTTCTCTGGAGTGCCATCAAGGAAATCAAGGCTCCTTTCATGTGTGATGTCCAACACGGAATTGCTCTGCACGCAGTGCAGGGGAATCGGGCCTCATCTCGCGGCGAGGGGGAAGTCTCGTAGTTTTTCTCGAGTTGCGGCCGGAAACTGGGGTATATTCTCGAGTTACGACGGGGATGGCCCTTCCACACACGTGTTTGTTCAGCGACGTCAGGACTCCTGCCTAGTTGCGAGGGACATCTCGGGATTCTTCTCGAGGCTTGGCAGGGCAATTGGGACGCCTCTCCAGCTGAGGCGGGAGACCAAGGGTCCCTTTCCACGTGCCACAGGAATCCTAGGACTCCTATCAAGTTTCACGAGGAGTCAGGCATCGTCTCCTTTGGAGGCACTGATCTCCGCGTACCTCTGGAGTTTTCAAAGGATGTGAGGCCTCCGGTCGCGATGAGGTGGGGAACTAGGTCTTTCTCTGTTGTCTCCACAGGGGATTCAGACATCCTTTCGTCTTGGGAGATGCAAGACGAGCCTGCATTCAAGTCACTGCAGGGATATCCGGCCTTATTTCGCGTCAGGGCATCGCGGTGTCCATTCCACTTGAGGCCGCAAACTCAGGGTCCCTCTCACATACCTAGAGCTGAGAGAAGCCTCCTCTTGAGGTGCTTGTGGTAAAGTGGTATTCCTCTGGAGTCGAAGCCAGGGACTAACCTCTCATCTCGAGTTGATTTTTGGTCCACGGAGCTCTTTCGTGTTGCTACAGTGACCTCAGGATCCCTCTAGCCTTGAAACAGTGTTCTTGGGGTTTCTCTGGAGTGCCATCAAGGAAATCAAGGCTCCTTTCATGTGTGATGTGCAACACGGAATTGCTCTGCACGCAGTGCAGGGGAATCGGGCCTCATTTTGCGGCGAGGGGGAAGTCTCATAGTTTTTCTCGAGTTGCGGCGGGAACCTAGGGTATATTCTCGAGTTTCGACGGGGATGTCCCTTCCACACACGTGTTTGTTCATCCGCGTCAGGACTCCTGCCTAGTTGCGAGGGACAACTCGGGATTCTCCTCGAGGCTTGGCAGGGCAATTGGGACGCCTCTCCAGCTGAGGCGGGAGACCAAGGGTCCCTTTCCCCGTGCCACAGGAATCCTGGGACTCCTATCAAGTTTCACGAGCAGTCAGGCATCGTCTCCTTTGGAGGCACTGATCTCCGCGTACCTCTGGAGTTTTCAAAGAATGTGAGGCCTCCGGTCGCGATGAGGTGGGGAACTAGTTCTTTTTCTGTGGTCTCCACAGGGGATTCAGACATCCTTTCGTCTTGGGAGATGCAAGACGAGCCTGCATTCAAGTCACTGCAGGGATATCCGGCCTTATTTCGAGTCAGGGCATCGCGGTGTCCATTCCACTTGAGGCCGCAAATCAGGGTCCCTCTCACATACATAGAGCTGAGAGAAGCCTCCTCTTGAGGTGCTTGTGGTAAGGTGGTATTCCTCTGGAGTCGAAGCCAGGGACTAACCTCTCATCTCGAGTTGATTTTTGGTCAACGGAGCTCTTTTTGTGGCTACAGTGTCCTCAGGATCCTTCTAGCCTTGAAACAGTGTTCTTGGGGTTTCTCTGGAGTGCCATCAAGGAAAATAAGGCTCCTTTCATGTGTGATGTGCAACACGGAATTACTCTGCATGCAGTGCAGGGGAATCAGGCCTCATTTTGCGGCGAGGGGGAAGTCTCATGGTTTTTCTCGAGTTGCGGCGGGAACCTGGGGTATATTCTCGAGTTACGACGGGGATGGCCCTTCCACCCGCTTGTTTGTTCAGCCATGTCAGGACTCCTGCCTAGTTGCGAGGGACAATTCGGAATTCTCCTCGAGGCTTGGCAGGGCAATTGGGACGCCTCTCCAGCTGAGGCGGGAGACCAAGGGTCCCTTTCCCCGTGCCACAGGAATCCTGGGACTCCTATCAATTTTCACGAGGAGTCAGGCATCGTCTCCTTTGGAGGCACTGATCTCCGCGTACCTCTGGAGTTTTCAAAGGATGTGAGGCCTCCGGTCGCGATGAGGTCGGGAAGTAGGTCTTTCTCTGTGGTCTCCACAGGTGATTCAGACAACCTTTCATCAAGGGAGATGCAAGACGAGCCTGCATTCAAGTCACTGCAGGAATATCCGGCCTTATTTCGAGTCAGAGCATCGCGGTGTCCATTCCAGTTGAGGCCGCTAACTAAGGGTCCCTCTCACATACCTAGAGCTGAGAGAAGCCTCCTCTTGAGGTGCTTGTGGTAAGGTGGTATTCCTCTGGAGTCGAAGCCAGGGACTAACCTCTCATCTCGAGTTGATTTTTGGTCCACGGAGCTCTTTCGTGTTGCTACAGTGTCCCCAGGATCCCTCTAGCCTTGAAACAGTGTTCTTGGGGTTTCTCTGGAGTGCCATCAAGGAAATCAAGGCTCCTTTCATGTGTGATGTGCAACACGGAATTGCTCTGCACGCAGTGCAGGGGAATCGGGCCTCATATCGCGGCGAGGGGGAAGTCTCATGGTTTTTCTCCAGTTGCGGCGGGAACCTGGGGTATATTCTCGAGTTACGACGGGGATGGCCCTTCCACCCACGTGTTTGTTCAGCGACGTCAGGACTCCTGCCTAGTTGCGAGGGACAACTCGGGATTCTCCTCGAGGCTTGGCAGGGCAATTGGGATGCCTCTCCAGCTGAGGCGGGAGACCAAGGGTCCCTTTCCACGTGCCACAGGAAACCTGGGACTCCTATCAAGTTTCACGAGGAGTCAGGCATCGACTCCTTTGGAGGCACTGATCTCCGCGTACCTCTGGAGTTTTCAAGGGATGTGAGGCCTCCGGTCGTGATGAGGTGGGGAACTAGGTCTTTTTCTATGGTCTCCACAGGGGATTCAGACATCCTTTCGTCTTGGGAGATGCAAGACGAGCCTGCATTGAAGTCACTGCAGGGATATCCGGCCTTATTTCGAGTCAGGGCATCGCGGTATCCATTCCACTTGAGGCCGCAAACTCAGGGTCCCTCTCACATATCTAGAGCTGAGAGAAGCCTCCTCTTGAGGTGCTTGTGGTAAGGTGGTATTCCTCTGGAGTCGAAGCCAGGGACTAACCTCTCAACTCGAGTTGATTTTTTGTCCACGGAGCTCTTTTGTGTGGATACAGTGACCTCAGGATCCCTCTACCTTGAGACAGTGTTCTTGGGGTTTCTCTGGAGTGCCATCAAGGAAATCAAGGCTCCTTTGATGTGTGATGTGCAACACGCAATTGCTCTGCACGCAGTGCAGGGGAATTGGGCCTCATCTCGCGGCGAGGGGGAATTCTCATGGTTTTTCTCCAGTTGCGGCGGGAACCTGGGGTATATTCTCGAGTTACAACGGGCATGGCCCTTCCACCCACGTGTTTGTTCAGCCACGTCAGGACTCCTGCCTAGTTGCGAGGGACAACTCGGGATTCTCCTCGAGGCTTGGCAGGGCAATTGGGACGCCTCTCCAGGTGAGGCGGGAGACCAAGTGTCCCTTTCCACGTGCCACAGGAATCCTGGGACTCCTATCAAGTTTCACGAGGAGTCAGGCATCGTCTCCTTTGGAGGCACTGATCTCCGCGTACCTCTGGAGTTTTCAAAGAATGTGAGGCCTCCGGTCGCGATGAGGTGGGGAACTAGGTATTTTTCTATGGTCTCCACAGGGGATTCAGACATCCTTTCGTCTTGGGAGATGCAAGACGAGCCTGCATTCAAGTCACTGCAAGGATATCCGGCCTTATTTCGAGTCAGGGCATCACGGTGTCCATTCCACTTGAGGCGGCAAACTCAGGGTCCCTCTCAGATACCTAGAGCTGAGAGAAGCCTCCTCTTCAGGTGCTTGTGGTAAGGTGGTATTCCTCTGGAGTCGAACCCAGGGACTAACCTCTCATCTCGAGTTGATTTTTGGTCCACGGAGCTCTTTAGTGTGGCTACAGTGACCTCAGGATCCCTCTAGCCTTGGAACAGTGTTCTTGTGGTTTCCCTGGAGTGCCATCAAGGAAATCAAGGCTCCTTTCATGTGTGATGTGCAACACGCAATTGCTCTGCACGCAGTGCAGGGGAATCGGGCCTCATCTCGCGGCGAGGGGGAAGTCTCATGGTTTTTCTCGAGTTGCTGTGTGATCCTGGGGTATATTCTCGAGTTACGACGGGGATGGCCCTTCCACCCACGTGTTTGTTCAGCGACGTCAGGACTCCTGCCTAGTTGCGAGGGACAACTGGGGATTCTCCTGGGGGCTTGGCAGGGCAATTGGGACGCCTCTCCAGCTGAGGCGGTAGACCAAGGGTCCCTTTCCATGTGCCACTGGAGTCCTGGGACTCCTATCAAGTTTCACGAGGAGTCAGGCATCGTCTCCTTTGGAGGCACTGATCTCCGCGTACCTCTGGAGTTTTCAAAGAATGTGAGGCCTCCGGTCGCGATGAGGTGGGGAAGTAGGTTTTCTCTGTGGTCTCCACAGGGGATTCAGACATCCTTTCGTCTTGGGAGATGCAAGACGAGCCTGCATTCAAGTCACTGTAGGGATATTCGGCCTAATTTCGAGTCAGGGCATCGCGGTCTCCATTCCACTTGAGGCCGCAAACTCAGGGTCCCTCTCACATACCTAGAGCTGAGATAAGCCTGCTCTTGAGGTGCTTGTGGTTAGGTGGTATTCCTCTGGAGTCGAAGCCCCGGACTAACCTCTCATCTCGAGTTGATTTTTGGTCCACGGAGCTCTTTGATGTTGCTACAGTGACCTCAAGATCCCTCGAGGCTTGAAACAGTGTTCTTGGGGTTTCTCTGGAGTGCCATCAGGGAAATCAAGGCTCCTTTCATGTGTGATGTGCAACACGCAATTGCTCTGCACGCAGTGCAGGGGAATCGGGCCTCATCTTCCGGCGAGGGGGAAGTCTCATGGTTTTTCTCGAGTTGCGGCGGGAACCTGGGGTATATTCTCGAGTTACGACGGGGATGGCCCTTCCACACACGTGTTTGTTCAGTGACGGCAGGACTCCTGCCTAGTTGCGAGGGACAACTCGGGATTCTCCTCGAGGCTTGGCAGGGCAATTGGGACGCCTCTCCAGCTGAGGCGGGAGACCAAGGGTCACTTTCCATGTGCCACAGGAATCCTGGGACTCCTATCAAGTTTCACGAGGAATCAGGCATCGTCTCCTTTGGAGGCACTGATCTCCGCGTACCTCTGGAGTTTTCAAAGGATGTGAGGCCTCCGGTCGCGATGAGGTGGGGAGGTAGGTTTCCTTGTGGTCTCCACAGAGGATTCAGACATCCTTTCGTCTTGGGAGATGCAAGACGAGCCTGCATTCAAGTCACTGCAGGGATATTCGGCCTTATTTCGAGTCAGGGCATCACGGTCTCCATTCCACTTGAGGCCGCAAACTCAGGGTCCCTCTCACGTACCTAGAGATGAGATAAGCCTGCTCTTGAGGTGCTTGTGGTAAGGTGGTATTCCTCTGGAGTCGAAGCCAGGGACTATCCTCTCATCTCGAGTTGATTTTTGATCCACGGAGCTCTTTCGTGTTGCTACAGTGACCGCAGGATCCCTCTAGCCTTGAAACAGTGTTCTTGGGGTTTCTCTGGAGTGCCATCAAGGAAATCAAGGCTCCTTTCATGTGTGATGTGCAACACGGAATTGCTCTGCACGCAGTGCAGGGGAATCGGGCCTCATCTCGCGGCGAGGGGGAAGTCTCATGGTTTTTCTCGAGTTGCGTCGGGAACCTGGGGTATATTCTCGAGTTACGACGGGGATGGCCCTTCCACACACGTGTTTGTTCAGCCGCGTCAGGACTCCTGCCTAGTTGCGAGGGACAACTCGGGATTCTCCTCGAGGCTTGGCAGGGCAATTGGGACGCCTCTCCAGCTGAGGCGGGAAACCAAGTGTCCCTTTCCATTGCCACAGGAATCCTGGGACTCCTATCAAGTTTCACGAGGAGTCAGGCATCGTCTCCTTTGGAGGCACTGATCTCCGCGTACCTCTGGAGTTTTCAAAGGATGTGAGGCCTCCGGTCGCGATGAGCTGGGGAAGTAGGTTTTCTCTGTGGTCTCCACAGGGGTTTCAGATATCCTTTCGTCTTGGGAGATGCAAGACGAGCCTGCATTCAAGTCACTGCAAGGATATTCGGCCTTATTTCGAGTCAGGGCATCGCGGTGTCCATTCCACTTGAGGCCGCAAACTCAGGGTCCCTCTCACATAGCTAGAGCTGAGAGAAGCCTCCTCTTGAGGTGGTTGTGGTAAGATGGTATTCCTCTGGAGTCGAAGCCAGGGACTAACCTCTCATCTCGAGTTGATTTTTGGTCCACGGAGCTCTTTCGTGTTGCTACAGTGACCTCAGGATCCCTCTAGCCTTGAAACAGTGTTCTTGGGGTTTCTCTGGAGTGCCATCAAGGAAATCAAGGCTCCTTTCATGTGTGATGTGCAACACGGAATTGCTCTACACGCAGTGCAGGGGAATCGGGCCTTATCTCGCGGCGAGGGGGAAGTCTCATGGTTTTTCTGGAGTTGCGGCGGGAACCTGGGGTATGTTCTCGAGTTACGACGGGGATGGCCCTTCCACCCACGTGTTTGTTCAGCGACGTCAGGACTCCTGCCTAGTTGCGAGGGACAACTCGGGATTCTCCTCGAGGCTTGGCAGGGCAATGGGATGCCTCTCCAGCTGAGACGGGAGACCAAGGGTCCCTTTCCACGAGCCACAGGAATCCTTGGACTCCTCTCAAGTTTAACGAGGAGTCAGGCATCGTCTCCTTTGGAGGCACTGATCTCCGCGTACCTGTGGAGTTTTCAAAGGATGTGAGCCCTCCGGTCGCGATGAATTGGGGAACTAGGTCTTTCTCTGTGGTCTCCACAGGGTTTTCAGTTATCCTTTCGTTTGGGAGATGCAAGACGCGCCTGCATTCAAGTCACTGCAGGGATATCCGGCCTTATTTCGAGTCAGGGCATCGCGATGTCCATTCCACTTGAGGCCGCAAACTCAGGGTCCCTCTCACATAGCTAGAGCTGAGAGAAGCCTCCTCTTGAGGTGCTTGTGGTAAGATGGTATTCCTCTGGGGTCGTAGCCAGGGACTAACCTCTCATCTGGAGTTGATTTTTGGTCCACGGAGCTCTTTCGTGTGGCTACAGTGACCTGAGGATCCCTCTAGCCTTGAAACAGTGTTCTTGGGGTTTTTCTGGAGTGCCATCAAGGAAATCAAGGCTCCTTTCATGTGTGATGTGCAACACGGAATTGCTCTGCACGCAGTGCAGGGGAATCGGGCCTCATCTCGCGGCGAGGGGGAAGTCTCATGCTTTTTCTCGAGTTGCGGCGGGAACCTGGGGTATATTCTCGAGTTACGACGGGGATGGCCCTTCCACACACGTGTTTGTTCAGTGACGTCAAGACTCCTGCCTAGTTGCGAGGGACAACTCGGGATTCTCCTCGAGGCTTGGCAGGGCAATTGGGACTCCTCTCAATCTGAGGCGGGAGACCAAGGGTCCCTTTCCACGTGCCACAGGAATCCTGGGACTCCTATCAAGTTTCACGAGGAGTCAGGCATCGTCTCCTTTGGAGGCACTGATCTCCGCGTACCTCTGGAGTTTTCAAAGGATGTGAGCCCTCCTGTCGCGATGAAGTGGGGAACTATGTCTTTCTCTGTGGTCTCCACAGGGGATTCAGACATCCTTTCGTCTTGGGAGATGCAAAACGAGCCTGCATTTAAGTCACTGCAGGGATATCCGGCCTTATTTCGAGTCAGGGCATCGCGGTGTCCATTCCACTTGAGGCCGCAAACTCAGGGTCTCTCTCACATAGCTAGAGCTGAGAGAAGCCTCCTCTTGAGGTGCTTGTGGTAAGGTGGTATTCCTCTGGAGTCGAAGCCAGGGACTAACCTCTCATCTCGAGTTGATTTTTGGTCCACGGAGCTCTTTCGTGTTGCTACAGTGACATCAGGATCCCTCTAGCCTTGAAACAGTGTTCTTGGGGTTTCTCTGGAGTGCCATCAAGGAAATCAAGTTTCCTTTCATGTGTGATGTGCAACACGGAATTGCTCTGCACGCAGTGCAGGGGAATCGGGCCTCATCTCGCGGCGAGGGGGAAGTCTCATGCTTTTTCTCGAGTTGCGGCGGGAACCTGGGGTATATTCTCGAGTTACGACCGGGATGGCCCTTCCACACACGTGTTTGTTCAGTGACGTCAAGACTCCTGCCTAGTTGCGAGGGACAACTCGGGATTCTCCTCGAGGCTTGGCAGGGCAATTGGGACTCCTCTCAATCTGAGGCGGGAGACCAAGAGTCCCTTTCCACGTGCCACAGGAAACCTGGGACTCCTATCAAGATTCACGAGGAGTCAGGCATCGTCTACTTTGGCTGCACTGATCTCCGTGTACCTCTGTAGTTTTCAAAGGATGTGAGGCCTCCGGTCGCGATGAGGTGGGGAAGTAGGTTTTCTCTGTGGTCTCCACAGGGGTTTCAGATATCCTTTCGTCTTGGGAGATGCAAGACGAGCCTGCATTCAAGTCACTGCAGGGATATCCGGCCTTATTTCGAGTCAGGGCATCGCGGTGTCCATTCCACTTGAGGCCGCAAACTCAGGGTCTCTCTCACATAGCTAGAGCTGAGAGAAGCCTCCTCTTGAGGTGCTTGTGGTAAGGTGGTATTCCTCTGGAGTCGAAGCCAGGGACTAACCTCTCATCTCGAGTTGATTTTTGGTCCACGGAGCTCTTTCTTGTTGCTACAGTGACCTCAGGATCCCTCTAGCCTTGAAACAGTGTTCTTGGGGTTTCTCTGGATTGCCATCAAGGAAATCAAGGCTCCTTTCATGTGTGATGTGCAACACGGAATTGCTCTGCACGCAGTGCAGGGGAATCGGGCCTCATCTCGCGGCGAGGGGGTAGTCTCATGGTTTTTCTCGAGTTGCGGCGGGAACCTGGGGTATATTCTCGAGTTACGACTGGGATGGCCCTTCCACCCACGTGTTTGTTCAGCGACGTCAGGACTCCTGCCTAGTTGCGAGGGACAACTCGGGATTCTCCTGGGGGCTTGGCAGGGCATTTGGGACGCCTCTCCAGCTGAGGCGGTAGACCAAGGGTCCCTTTCCACGTGCCACAGGAATCTTGGGACTCCTATCAAGTTTCACGAGGAGTCAGGCATCGTCTCCTTTGGAGGCACTGATCTCCGCGTACCTCTGGAGTTTTCAAAGGATGTGAATCCTCCGGTCGCGATGAGGTGGGGAACTAGGTCTATCTCTGTGGTTTCCACAGGGGATTCAGACATCCTTTCATCTTGGGAGATGCAAGACGAGCCTGCATTCAAGTCACTGCAGGGATATCCGGCCTTATTTCGAGTCAGGGCATCGCGGTGTCCATTCCACCTGAGGCCGAAAACTCAGGGTCCCTCTCACATAGCTAGAGCTGAGAGAAGCCTCCTTTTGAGGTGCTTGTGGTAAGGTGGTATTCCTCTGGAGTCGAAGCCAGGGACTAACCTCTCATCTCGAGTTGATTTTTGGTCCACGGAGCTCTTTCGTGTTGCTACAGTGACCTCAGGATCCCTCTCGCCTTGAAACAGTGTTCTTGGGGTTTCTCTGGAGTGCCATCAAGGAAATCAAGGCTCCTTTCATGTGTGATGTGCAACACGGAATTGCTCTGCACGCAGTGCAGGGGAATCGGGCCTCATCTCGCGGCGAGGGGGAAGTCTCATGGTTTTTCTCGAGTTGCGGCGGGAACCTGGGGAATATTCTCGAGTTACGAGGGTTTGGCCCTTCCACCCACGTGTTTGTTCAGCGACGTCAGGACTCCTGCCTAGTTGCGAGGGACAACTCGGGATTCTCCTCGAGGCTTGGCAGGGCAATGGGATGCCTCTCCAGCTGAGACGGGAGACCAAGGGTCCCTTTCCACGAGCCACAGGAATCCTGGGACTCCTCTCAAGTTTAACGAGGAGTCAGGCATCGTCTCCTTTGGAGGCACTGATCTCCGCGTACCTGTGGAGTTTTCAAAGGATGTGAGCCCTCCGGTCGCGATGAATTGGGGAACTAGGTCTTTCTCTGTGGTCTCCACAGGGTTTTCAGTTATCCTTTCGTTTGGGAGATGCAAGACGCGCCTGCATTCAAGTCACTGCAGGGATATCCGGCCTTATTTCGAGTCAGGGCATCGCGATGTCCATTCCACTTGAGGCCGCAAACTCAGGGTCCCTCTCACATAGCTAGAGCTGAGAGAAGCCTCCTCTTGAGGTGCTTGTGGTAAGATGGTATTCCTCTGGGGTCGTAGCCAGGGACTAACCTCTCATCTGGAGTTGATTTTTGGTCCACGGAGCTCTTTCGTGTGGCTACAGTGACCTGAGGATCCCTCTAGCCTTGAAACAGTGTTCTTGGGGTTTTTCTGGAGTGCCATCAAGGAAATCAAGGCTCCTTTCATGTGTGATGTGCAACACGGAATTGCTCTGCACGCAGTGCAGGGGAATCGGGCCTCATCTCGCGGCGAGGGGGAAGTCTCATGCTTTTTCTCGAGTTGCGGCGGGAACCTGGGGTATATTCTCGAGTTACGACGGGGATGGCCCTTCCACACACGTGTTTGTTCAGTGACGTCAAGACTCCTGCCTAGTTGCGAGGGACAACTCGGGATTCTCCTCGAGGCTTGGCAGGGCAATTGGGACTCCTCTCAATCTGAGGCGGGAGACCAAGGGTCCCTTTCCACGTGCCACAGGAATCCTGGGACTCCTATCAAGTTTCACGAGGAGTCAGGCATCGTCTCCTTTGGAGGCACTGATCTCCGCGTACCTCTGGAGTTTTCAAAGGATGTGAGCCCTCCTGTCGCGATGAAGTGGGGAACTATGTCTTTCTCTGTGGTCTCCACAGGGGATTCAGACATCCTTTCGTCTTGGGAGATGCAAAACGAGCCTGCATTTAAGTCACTGCAGGGATATCCGGCCTTATTTCGAGTCAGGGCATCGCGGTGTCCATTCCACTTGAGGCCGCAAACTCAGGGTCTCTCTCACATAGCTAGAGCTGAGAGAAGCCTCCTCTTGAGGTGCTTGTGGTAAGGTGGTATTCCTCTGGAGTCGAAGCCAGGGACTAACCTCTCATCTCGAGTTGATTTTTGGTCCACGGAGCTCTTTCGTGTTGCTACAGTGACATCAGGATCCCTCTAGCCTTGAAACAGTGTTCTTGGGGTTTCTCTGGAGTGCCATCAAGGAAATCAAGTTTCCTTTCATGTGTGATGTGCAACACGGAATTGCTCTGCACGCAGTGCAGGGGAATCGGGCCTCATCTCGCGGCGAGGGGGAAGTCTCATGCTTTTTCTCGAGTTGCGGCGGGAACCTGGGGTATATTCTCGAGTTACGACCGGGATGGCCCTTCCACACACGTGTTTGTTCAGTGACGTCAAGACTCCTGCCTAGTTGCGAGGGACAACTCGGGATTCTCCTCGAGGCTTGGCAGGGCAATTGGGACTCCTCTCAATCTGAGGCGGGAGACCAAGAGTCCCTTTCCACGTGCCACAGGAAACCTGGGACTCCTATCAAGATTCACGAGGAGTCAGGCATCGTCTACTTTGGCTGCACTGATCTCCGTGTACCTCTGTAGTTTTCAAAGGATGTGAGGCCTCCGGTCGCGATGAGGTGGGGAAGTAGGTTTTCTCTGTGGTCTCCACAGGGGTTTCAGATATCCTTTCGTCTTGGGAGATGCAAGACGAGCCTGCATTCAAGTCACTGCAGGGATATTCGGCCTTATTTCGAGTCAGGGCATCGCGGTGTCCATTCCACTTGAGGCCGCAAACTCAGGGTCCCTCTCACATACCTAGAGCTGAGAGAAGCCTCCTCTTGAGGTGCTTGTGGTAAGATGGTATTCCTCTGGAGTCGAAGCCAGGGACTAACCTCTCATCTCGAGTTGATTTTTGGTCCACGGAGCTCTTTCGTGTTGCTCCAGTGACCTCAGGATCCCTCTAGCCTTGAAACAGTGTTCTTGGGGTTTCTCTGGAGTGCCATCAAGGAAATCAAGGCTCCTTTCATGTGTGATGTGCAACACGGAATTGCTCTGCACGCAGTGCAGGGGAATCGGGCCTCATCTCGCGGCGAGGGGGAAGTCTCATGGTTTTTCTCGAGTTGCGGCGGGAACCTGGGGTATGTTCTCGAGTTACGACGGGGATGGCCCTTCCACCCACGTGTTTGTTCAGCGACGTCAGGACTCCTGCCTAGTTGCGAGGGACAACTCGGGATTCTCCTCGAGGCTTGGCAGGGCAATTGGGATGCCTCTCCAGCTGAGACGGGAGACCAAGGGTCCCTTTCCACGTGCCACAGGAATCCTGGGACTCCTCTCAAGTTTAACGAGGAGTCAGGCATCGTCTCCTTTGAAGCCACTGATCTCCGCGTACCTGTGGAGTTTTCAAAGGATGTGAGCCCTCCGATCGCGATGAGGTGGGGAACTAGGTCTTTCTCTGTGGTCTCCACAGGGGTTTCAGATATCCTTTCGTTTGGGAGATGCAAGACGAGCCTGCATTCAAGTCACTGCAGGGATATCCGGCCTTATTTTGCGTCAGGGCATCGCGGTGTCCATTCCACTTGAGGCCGCAAAATCAGGGTCCCTCTCACATATCTAGAGCTGAGAGAAGCCTCCACTTCAGGTGCTTGTGGTAAGGTGGTATTCCTCTGGAGTCGAAGCCAGGGACTCACCTCTCATCTCGAGTTGATTTTTGGTCCACGGAGCTCTTTCTTGTTGCTACAGTGACCTCAGGATCCCTCTAGCCTTGAAACAGTGTTCTTGGGGTTTCTCTAGATTGCCATCAAGGAAATCAAGGCTCCTTTCATGTGTGATGTGCAACCCGGAATTGCTCTGCACGCAGTGCAGGGGAATCGGGCCTCATCTCGCGGCGAGGGGGTAGTCTCATGGTTTTTCTCGAGTTGCGGCGGGAACCTGGGGTATATTCTCGAGTTACGACTGGGATGGCCCTTCCACCCACGTGTTTGTTCAGCGACGTCAGGACTCCTGCCTAGTTGCGAGGGACAACTCGGGATTCTCCTGGGGGCTTGGCAGGGCATTTGGGACGCCTCTCCAGCTGAGGCGGTAGACCAAGGGTCCCTTTCCACGTGCCACAGGAATCTTGGGACTCCTATCAAGTTTCACGAGGAGTCAGGCATCGTCTCCTTTGGAGGCACTGATCTCCGCGTACCTCTGGAGTTTTCAAAGGATGTGAATCCTCCGGTCGCGATGAGGTGGGGAACTAGGTCTATCTCTGTGGTTTCCACAGGGGATTCAGACATCCTTTCATCTTGGGAGATGCAAGACGAGCCTGCATTCAAGTCACTGCAGGGATATCCGGCCTTATTTCGAGTCAGGGCATCGCGGTGTCCATTCCACCTGAGGCCGAAAACTCAGGGTCCCTCTCACATAGCTAGAGCTGAGAGAAGCCTCCTGTTGAGGTGCTTGTGGTAAGGTGGTATTCCTCTGGAGTCGAAGCCAGGGACTACCTCTCATCTCGAGTTGATTTTTGGTCCACGGAGCTCTTTCGCGTTGCTACAGTGACCTCAGGATCCCTCTAGCCTTGAAACAGTGTTCTTGGGGTTTCGCTGGATTGCCGTCAAGGAAATCAAGGCTCCTTTCATGTGTGATGTGCAACACGGAATTGTTCTGCACACAGTGCAGGGGCATCGGGCCTCATCTCGTGGCGAGGGGGAAGTCTCATGGTTTTTCTCGAGTTGCGGCGGGAACCTGGGAAATATTCTCAAAGTACGATGAGGATGGCCCTTCCAACCACGTGTTTGTTCAGCGACGTCAGGACTCCTGCCTAGTTGGGAGGGACAACTCGGGGTTCTCCTCGAGGCTTGGCAGGGCAATTGGGACGCTTCTCCAGCTGAGGCGGGAGACCAAGGGTCCCTTTCCACGTGCCACAGGAATCCTGGGACTCCTATCAAGTTTCACAAGGAGTCAGGCATCGTCTCCTTTGGAGGCAATGATCTCCGCGTACCTCTGGAGTTTTCAAAGGATGTGAGGCCCTGTCGCGATGAGGTGGGGAACTATGTCTTTCTCTGTGGTCTCCACAGGGGATTCAGACATCCTTTCGTCTTGGGAGATGCAAGACGAGCCTGCAATCAAGTCACTGCAGGGATATCCGGCCTTATTTCGAGTCAGGGCATCGCGGTGTCCATTCCACTTGAGGCCGCAAACTCAGGGTCCCTCTCACATACGTAGAGCTGAGAGAAGCCTCCTCTTGAGGTGCTTGTGGTAAGGTGGTATTCCTCTGGAGTCGAAGCCAGGGCCTAACCTCTCATCTCGAGTTGATTTTTGGTCCACGGAGCTCTTTCGTGTTGCTACAGTGACCTCAGGATCCCTCTAGCCTTGAAACAGTGTTCTTGGGGTTTCTCTGGAGTGCCATCAAGGAAATCAAGGCTCCTTTCATGTGTGATGTGCAAGACGGAATTGCTCTGCACGCAGTGCAGGGGAATCGGGCCTCATCTCGCGGCGAGGGGGAAGTCTCATGGTTTTTCTCGAGTTGCGGCAGGAACCTGGGGTATATTCTCGAGTTATGACGGGGATGGCCCTTCCACACACGTGTTAGTTCAGCGAAGGCAGGACTCCTGCCTATTTGCGAGGGACAACTCGGGATTCTCCTCGAGGCTTGGCAGGGCAATTGGGACGCCTCTCCAGCTGAGGCGGGAGACCAAGAGTCCCTTTCCACGTGCCACAGGAATCCTGGGACTCCTATCAAGTTTCACGAGGAGTCAGGCATCGTCTCCTTTGGATGCACTGATCTCCGCGTACCTTTGGAGTTTTCAAGGGATATGAGGCCTCCGGTCGCGATGAGCTGGGGAACTAGGTCTTTCTCTGTGGTCTCCACAGGGGATTCAGACATCCTTTCGTCTTGGGAGATGGAAGAAGAGCCTGCATTCAAGTCACTGCAGGGATATCCGGCCGTATTTCGCGTCAGTGCATCGCGGTGTCCATTCCACTTGAGGCCGCAAACTCAGGGTCCCTCTCACATAGTTAGAGCTGAGAGAAGCCTCCTCTTGAGGTGCTTGTGGTAAGGTGGTATTCCTCTGGAGTCGAAACCTGGGACTAAGCTCTCATCTTGAGTTGATTTTTGGTCCACGGAGCTCTTTCGTGTTGCTACAGTGACCTCAGGATCCCTCTAGCCTTGAAACAGTGTTCTTGGGGTTTCTCTGGAGTGCCGTCAAGGAAATCAAGGCTCCTTTCATGTGTGATGTGCAACACGGAATTGCTCTGCACGCAGTGCAGGGGCATCGGGCCTCATCTCGTGGCGAGGGGGAAGTCTCATGGTTTTTCTCGAGTTGGGGCGGGAACCTGGGGTATATTCTCGAGTTACGACGGGGATGGCCCTTCCAACCACGTGTTTGTTCAGCGACGTCAGGACTCCTGCCTAGTTGCGAGGGACAACTCGGGGTTCTCCTCGAGGCTTGGCAGCGCAATTCGGACGCCTCTCCAGCTGAGGCGGGAGACCAAGGGTCCCTTTCCACGTGCCACAGGAATCCTGGGAATCCTATCAAGTTTCACGAGGAGTCAGGCATCGTCTCCTTTGGAGGCACTCATCTCTGCGTACCTCTGGAGTTTTCAAAGGATGTGAGGCCTCCGGTCGCCATGAGGTGGGGAACTAGGTCTTTCTCTGTGGTCTCCACAGGGGATTCAGACATCCTTTCGTCTTGGGAGATGCAAGACGAGCCTGCATTCAAGTCACTGCAGGAATATCCGGCCTTATTTCGAGTCAGGGCATCGCGGTGTCCATTCCACTTGTGGCCGCAAACTCAGGGTCCCTCTCACATAGCTAGAGCTGAGAGAAGCCTCCTCTTGAGGTTCTTGTGGTAAGGTCGTATTCCTCTGGAGTCGAAGCCATTGACTAACCTCTCATCTCTAGTTGATTTTTGGTCCACGGAGCTCTTTCGTGTTGCTACAGTGACCTCAGTATGCCTCTAGCCTTGAAACAGTGTTCTTGGGGTTTCTCTGGAGTGCCATCAAGGAAATCAAGGCTCCTTTCATGTGTGATGTGCAACACGGAATTGCTCTGCACGCAGTGCAGGGGCATCGGGCCTCATCTCGCGGCGAGGGGGAAGTCTCATGGTTTTTCTCGAGTTGCGGTGGGAACCTGGGGTATATTCTCAAGTTACGACGGGGATGGCCCTTCCACACACGTGTTTCTTCAGCGACGTCAGGACTCCTGCCTAGTTGCGAGGAACAACTCGGGATTCTCCTGGGGGCTTGGCAGGGCATTTGGGACGCCTCTCCAGCTGAGGCGGGAGACCAAGGGTCCCTTTCCACGTGCCACAGGAATCCTGGGACTCCTATCAAGTTTCCCGAGGAGTCAGGCATCGTCTCCTTTGGAGGCACTGATCTCCGCGTACCTCTGGACTTTTTAAAGGATGTGAGGCCTCCAGTCGAGATGAGGTGGGGAACTAGGTCTTTCTCTGTGGTCTCCACAGGGGATTCAGACATCCTTTCGTCTTGGGAGATGCAAGACGAGCCTGCATTCAAGTCACTGCAGGGATATCCGGCCTTATTTCGAGTCAGGGCATCGCGGTGTCCATTCCATTTGAGGCCGCAAACTCAGGGTCCCTCTCACATACCTAGAGCTGAGAGAAGCCTCCTCTTGAGGTGCTTGTGGTGAGGTGGTATTCCTCTGGAGTCCAAGCCAGGGACTACCTCTCATCTCGAGGAGATTTTTGGTCCACGGAGCTCTTTCGTGTTGCTACAGTGACCTCAGGATCCCTCTAGCCTTGAAACAGTGTTCTTGGGTTTTCGCTGGAGTGCCGTCAAGGAAATCAAGGCTCCTTTCATGTGTGATGTGCAACACGGAATTGCTCTGCACACAGTGCAGGGGCATCGGGCCTCATCTCGTGGCGAGGGGGAAGTCTCATGGTTTTTCTCGAGTTGCGGCGGGAACCTGGGGTATATTCTCGAAGTACGATGAGGATGGCCCTTCCAACCACGTGTTTGTTCAGCGACGTCAGGACTCCTGCCTAGTTGGTAGGGACAACTCGGGGTTCTCCTCGAGGCTTGGCAGGGCAATTGGGACGCCTCTCCAGCTGAGGCGGGAGACCAAGGGTCCCTTTCCACGTGCCACAGGAATCCTGGGACTCCTATCAAGTTTCACGAAGAGTCAGGCATCGTCTCCTTTGGAGGCACTGATCTCCGCGTACCTCTGGAGTTTTCAAAGGATGTGAGGCCTCCGGTCGCCATGAGTTGGGGAACTATGTCTTTCTCTGTGGTCTCCACAGGGGATTCAGACATCCTTTGGTCTTGGGAGATGCAAGACGAGCCTGCAATCAAGTCACTGCAGGGATATCCGGCCTTATTTCGAGTCAGGGCATCGCGGTGTCCATTCCACTTGAGGCCGCAAATTCAGGGTCCCTCTCACATACCTAGAGCTGAGAGAAGCCTCCTCTTGAGGTGCTTGCGGTGAGGTGGTATTCCTCTGGAGTCGAAGCCAGGGACTACCTCTCATCTGGAGGTGATTTTTGGTCCACGGAGCTCTTTCGTGTTGCTACAGTGACCTCAGGATCCCTCTAGCCTTGAAACAGTGTTCTTGGGGTTTCGCTGGATTGCCGTCGAGGAAATCAAGGCTCCTTTCATGTGTGATGTGCAACACGGAATTGTTCTGCACACAGTGCAGGGGCATCGGGCCTCATCTCGTGGCGAGGGGGAAGTCTCATGGTTTTTCTCGAGTTGCGGCGGGAACCTGGGGTATATTCTCGAAGTACGATGAGGATGGCCCTTCCAACCACGTGTTTGTTCAGCGACGTCAGGACTCCTGCCTAGTTGGGAGGGACAACTCGGGGTTCTCCTCGAGGCTTGGCAGGGCAATTGGGACGCTTCTCCAGCTGAGGCGGGAGACCAAGGGTCCCTTTCCACGTGCCACAGGAATCCTGGGACTCCTATCAAGTTTCACAAGGAGTCAGGCATCGTCTCCTTTGGAGGCAATGATCTCCGCGTACCTCTGGAGTTTTCAAAGGATGTGAGGCCCTGTCACGATGAGGTGGGGAACTATGTCTTTCTCTGTGGTCTCCACAGGGGATTCAGACATCCTTTCGTCTTGGGAGATGCAAGACGAGCCTGCAATCAAGTCACTGCAGGGATATCCGGCCTTATTTCGAGTCAGGGCATCGCGGTGTCCATTCCACTTGAGGCCGCAAACTCAGGGTCCCTCTCACATACGTAGAGCTGAGAGAAGCCTCCTCTTGAGGTGCTTGTGGTAAGGTGGTATTCCTCTGGAGTCGAAGCCAGGGACTAACCTCTCATCTCGAGTTGATTTTTGGTCCACGGAGCTCTTTCGTGTTGCTACAGTGACCTCAGGATCCCTCTAGCCTTGAAACAGTGTTCTTGGGGTTTCTCTGGAGTGCCATCAAGGAAATCAAGGCTCCTTTCATGTGTGATGTGCAAGACGGAATTGCTCTGCACGCAGTGCAGGGGAATCGGGCCTCATCTCGCGGCAAGGGGGAAGTCTCATGGTTTTTCTCGAGTTGCGGCAGGAACCTGGGGTATATTCTCGAGTTATGACGGGGATGGCCCTTCCACACACGTGTTAGTTCAGCGAAGGCAGAACTCCTGCCTATTTGCGAGGGACAACTCGGGATTCTCCTCGAGGCTTGGCAGGGCAATTGGGACGCCTCTCCAGCTGAGGCGGGAGACCAAGGGTCCCTTTCCACGTGCCACAGGAATCCTGGGACTCCTATCAAGTTTCACGAGGAGTCAGGCATCGTCTCCTTTGGATGCACTGATCTCCGCGTACCTTTGGAGTTTTCAAGGGATATGAGGCCTCCGGTCGCGATGAGCTGGGGAACTAGGTCTTTCTCTGTGGTCTCCACAGGGGATTCAGACATCCTTTCGTCTTGGGAGATGGAAGAAGAGCCTGCATTCAAGTCACTGCAGGGATATCCGGCCGTATTTCGCGTCAGTGCATCGCGGTGTCCATTCCACTTGAGGCCGCAAACTCAGGGTCCCTCTCACATAGTTAGAGCTGAGAGAAGCCTCCTCTTGAGGTGCTTGTGGTAAGGTGGTATTCCTCTGGAGTCGAAACCTGGGACTAAGCTCTCATCTCGAGTTGATTTTTGGTCCACGGAGCTCTTTCGTGTTGCTACACTGACCTCAGGATCCCTCTAGCCTTGAAACAGTGTTCTTGGGGTTTCTCTGGAGTGCCGTCAAGGAAATCAAGGCTCCTTTCATGTGTGATGTGCAACATGGAATTGCTCTGCACGCAGTGCAGGGGAATCAGGCCTCATCTCGCGGCGAGGGGGAAGTCTCATGGTTTTTCTCGAGTTACGGCGGGAACCTGGGATATATTCTCGAGTTACGACGGGGATGGCCCTTTCACACACGTGTTAGTTCAGCGATGGCAGGACACCTGCCTAGTTGCGAGGGACAACTCGCGATTCTCCTCGAGGCTTGGCAGGGCAATTGGGACGCCTCTCCAGCTGAGGCGGGAGACCAAGGGTCCCTTTCCAAGTGCACAGGAATCCTGGGACTCCTATCAAGTTTCACGAGGAGTCAGGCATCGTCTCCTTTGGAGGCACTGATCTCCGCGTACCTCTGGAGTTTTCAAGGGATGTGAGGCCTCCGGTCGAGATGAGGTGGGGAACTAGGTCTTTCTCTGTGGTCTCCACAGGGGATTCAGACATCCTTTCGTCTTGGGAGATGCAAGACGAGCCTGCATTCAAGTCACTGCAGGGATATCCGGCCTTATTTCGCGTCAGGGCATCGCGGTGTCCATTCCACTTGTGGCCGCAAACTCAGGGTCCCTCTCACATACCTAGAGCTGAGAGAAGCCTCCTCTTGAGGTTCTTGTGGTAAGGTGGTATTCCTCTGGAGTCGAAGCCAGGGACTAACCTCTCATCTCGAGTTGATTTTTGGTCCACGGAGCTCTTTCGTGTTGCTAGTGTGACCTCAGGATCCTTCTAGCCTTGAAACAGTGTTCTTGGGGTTTCTCTGGAGTGCCATCAAGGAAATCAAGGCTCCTTTCATGTGTGATGTGCACCACGGAATTGCTCTGCACGCATTGCAGGGGAATCGGGCCTCATCTCGCGGCGAGGGGGAAGTCTCATAGTTTTTCTCGAGTTGCGGCCGGAACCTGGGGTATATTCTCGAGTTACGACGGGGATGGCCCTTCCACACACGTGTTTGTTCAGCGACGTCAGGACTCCTGCCTAGTTGCGAGGGACAACTCGGGGTTCTCCTCGAGGCTTGGCAGGGAAATTGGAACGCCTCTCCAGCTGAGGCGGGAGACCAAGTGTCCCTTTCCACGTGCCACAGGAATCCTGGGACTCCTATCAAGTTTCACGAGGAGTCAGGCATCGTCTCCTTTGGAGGCACTGATCTCCGCGTACCTCTGGAGTTTTCAAAGGATGTGAGGCCTCCGGTCGCCATGAGGTGGGGAACTAGGTCTTTCTCTGTGGTCTCCACAGGGGATTCAGATATCCTTTCGTCTTGGGAGATGCAAGAAGAGCCTGCATTCAAGTAACTGCAGGGATATCCGGCCTTATATCGAGTCAGGGCATCGCGGTGTCCATTCCACTTGAGGCCGCAAAATCAGGGTCCCTCTCACATACCTAGAGCTGAGAGAAGCTTCCTCTTGAGGTGCTTGTGGTAAGGTGGTATTCCTCTGGAGTCGAAGCCAGGGACTAACCTCTCATCTCGAGTTGATTTTTGGTCCACGGAGCTCTTTCGTGTTGCTAGAGTGACCTCAGGATCGCTCTAGCCTTGAAACAGTGTTCCTGGGGTTTCTCTGGACTGCCATCAAGGAAATCAAGGCTCCTTTCATGTGTGATGTGCAACCCGGAATTGCTCTGCACGCAGTGCAGGGGAATCGGGCCTCATCTCGCGGCGAGGGGGAAGTCTCATGGTTTTTCTCAAGTTGCGGCGGGAACCTGGGGTATATTCTCGAGTTAAGACGGGGATGGCCCTTCCAGCCACATGTTTGTTCAGCGACGTCAGGACTCCTGCCTAGTTGCGAGGGACAACTCGGGATTCTCCTCGAGGCTTGGCAGGGCAATTGGGACGCCTCTCCAGCTGAGGCGGGAGACCAAGGGTCCCTTTCCACGTGCCACAGGAATCCTGGGACTCCTATCAAGTTTCACGAGGAGTCAGGCATCGTCTCCTTTGGAGGCACTGATCTCCGCGTACCTCTGGAGTTTTCAAAGGATGTGAGGCCTCCGGTCGCGATGATGTGGGGAACTAGGTCTTTCTCTGTGGTCTCCACAGGGGATTCAGACATCCTTTCGTCTTGGGAGATGAAAGACGAGCCTGCATTCAAGTCACTGCAGGGATATCCGGCCTTATTTCGCGTCAGGGCATCGCAGTGTCCATTCCACTTGAGGCCGCAAACTCAGGGTCCCTCTCACATACCTAGAGCTGAGAGAAGCCTCCTCTTTAGGTGCTTGTGGTAAGGTGGTATTCCTCTGGAGTCGAAGCCAGGGACTAACCTCTCATCTCGAGTTGATTCTTGGTCCACGGAGCTCTTTCGTGTTGCTACACTGACCTCAGGATCCCTCTAGCCTTGAATCAGTGTTCTTGGGGTTTCTCTGGAGTGCCATCAAGGAAATCAAGGCTCCTTTCATGTGTGATGTGCAACACGGAATTGCTCTGCACGCAGTGCAGGGGAATCGGGCCTCATCTCTCGGCGAGGGGGAAGTCTCATGCTTTTTCTCGAGTTGCGGCGAAAACCTGGGGTATATTCTCGAGTTACGACGGGGATGGGCCTTCCAGCCACGTGTTTGTTCAGCGACGTCAGGACTCCTGCCTAGTTGCGAGGTACAACTCGGGATTCTCCTCGAGGCTTGGCAGGGCAATTGGGACGCCTCTCCAGCTGAGGCGGGAGACCAAGGGCCCCTTTCCACGTGCCACAGGAATCCTGGGACTCCTATCAAGTTTCATGAGCAGTCAGGCATCGTTTCCTTTGGAGGCACTGATCTCCGCGTTCCTCTGGGATTTTCAAAGGATGTGAGGCCTCCCGTCGCGATGAGATGGGAAACTAGGTCTTTCTCTGTGGTCTCCACAGGGGATTCAGACATCCTTTCGTCTTGGGAGATGAAAGACGAGCCTGCATTCAAGTCACTGCAGGGATATCCGGCCTTATTTCGAGTCAGGGCATCGCGGTGTCCATTCCACTTGAGGCCGCAAACTCAGGGTCCCTCTCACATACATTCAGCTGAGTGAAGCCTCCTCTTGAGGTGCTTGTGGTAAGGTGGTATTCCTCTGGAGTCGAAGCCAGGGACTAACCTCTCATCTCGAGTTGATTCTTGGTCCACGGAGCTCTTTCGTGTTGCTACAGTGACCTCAGGATCCCTCTAGCCTTGAAACAATGTTCTTGGGGTTTCTCTGTAGTGCCACCATGGAAATCAAGGCTCCTTTCATGTGTGATGTGCAAGACGGAATTGCTCTGCACGCAGTGCAGGGGAATCGGGCCTCATCTCGCGGCGAGGGGGAAGTCTCATGGTTTTTCTCGAGTTGCGGCGGGAACCTGGGGTATATTCTCGAGTTACGACGGGGATGGCCCTTCCACACACGTGTTTCTTCAGCGACGTCACTACTCCTGGCTAGTTGCGAGGGACAACTCGGGATTCTCCTCGAGGCTTGGCAGGGCAATTGGGACGCCTCTCCAGCTGAGGCGGGAGACCAAGTGTCCCTTTCCACGTGCCACAGGAATCCTGGGACTCCTATCAAGTTTCACGAGGAGTCAGGCATCGTCTCCTTTGGAGGCACTGATCTCCGCGTACCTCTGGAGTTTTCAAAGGATGTGAGGCCTCCGGTCGCGATATGGTGGGGAACTATGTCTTTGTCTGTGGTCTCCACAGGGGATTCAGACATCCTTTCATCTTGGGAGATGCAAGAGGAGCCTGCATTCAAGTCACTGCAGGGATATCCGGCCTTATTTCACGTCAGTGCATCGCAGTGTCCATTCCACTTGAAGCCGCAAAATCAGGGTCCCTCTCACATACCTAGAGCTGAGAGAAGCCTCCACTTGAGGTGCTTGTGGTAAGGTGGTATTCCTCTGGAGTCGAAGCCAGGGACTAACCTCTCATCTCGAGCTGATTTTTGGTCCACGGAGCTCTTTCGTGTTGCTACATTGACCTCAGGATCCCTCTAGCCTTGAAACAGTGTTCTTGGGGTTTCTCTGGAGTGCCATCAAGGAAATCAAGGCTCCTTTCATGTGTGATGTGCAACCCGGAATTGCTCTGCACGCAGTGCAGGGGAATCGGGCCTCATCTCGCGGCGAGGGGGAAGTCTCATGCTTTTTCTCGAGGTGCGGCGGGAACCTGGCGTATATTCTCGAGTTACGACGGGGATGGCCCTTCCACACACTTGTTTGTTCAGCGACGTCAGGACTCCTGTCTAGTTGCATGGGACAGCTCGGGATTCTCCTGGGGGCTTGGCAGGGCAATTGGGACGCCTCTCCAGCTGAGGCGGGAGACCAAGGGCCCCTTTCCACGTGCCACCGGAATCCTGGGACTCCTATCAAGTTTCATGAGCAGTCAGGCATCGTTTCCTTTGGAGGCACTGATCTCCGCGTTCCTCTGGGATTTTCAAAGGATGTGAGGCCTCCGGTCGCGATGAGATAAGAAACTAGGTCTTTCTCTGTGGTCTCCACAGGGGATTCAGACATCCTTTCGTCTTGGGAGATGAAAGACGAGCCTGCATTCAAGGCACTGCAGGGATATCCGGCCTTATTTCGAGTCAGGGCATCACGGTGTCCATTCCACTTGAGGCCGCAAACTCAGGGTCCCTCTCACATACATAGAGCTGAGTGAAGGCTCCTCTTGAGGGCCTTGTGGTAAGGTGGTATTCCTCTGGAGTCCAAGCCAGGGACTAACCTCTCATCTCGAGTTGATTCTTGGTCCACGGAGCTCTTTCGTGTTGCTACAGTGACCTCAGGATCCCTCTAGCCTTGAAACAATGTTCTTGGGGTTTCTCTGGAGTGCCACCATGGAAATCAAGGCTCCTTTCATGTGTGATGTGCAAGACGGAATTGCTCTGCACGCAGTGCAGGGGAATCGGGCCTCATCTCGCGTCGAGGGGGAAGTCTCATGGTTTTTCTCGAGTTGCGGTGGGAACCTGGGGTCTATTCTCGAGTTACGACGGGGATGGCCCTTCCACCCAGGTGTTTGTTCAGTGACGTCAGGACTCCTGCCTAGTTGTGAGGGACAACTCGGGATTCTCCTCGAGGCTTGGCAGGGCAATTGGGACGCCTCTCCAGCTGAGGCGGGAGACCAAGTGTCCCTTTCCACGTGCCACAGGAATCCTGGGACTCCTATCAAGTTTCACGAGGAGTCAGGCATCGTCTCCTTTGGAGGCACTGATCTCCGCGTACCTCTGGAGTTTTCAAAGGATGTGAGGCCTCCGGTCGCGATATGGTGGGGAACTATGTCTTTGTCTGTGGTCTCCACAGGGGATTCAGACATCCTTTCGTCTTGGGAGATGCAAGACGAGCCTGCATTCAAGTCACTGCAGGGATATCCGGCCTTATTTCACGTCAGTGCATCGCGGTGTCCATTCCACTTGAGGCCGCAAAATCAGGGTCCCTCTCACATACCTAGAGCTGAGAGAAGCCTCCACTTGAGGTGCTTGTGGTAAGGTGGTATTCCTCTGGAGTCGAAGCCAGGGACTAACCTCTCATCTCGAGCTGATTTTTGGTCCACGGATCTCTTTCGTGTTGCTACAGTGACTTCAGGATGCCTCTAGCCTTGAAACAGTGTTCTTGGGTTTTCTCTGGACTGCCATCAAGGAAATCAAGGCTCCTTTCATGTGTGATGTGCAACACGGAATTGCTCTGCACGCAGTGCAGGGGAATCGGGCCTCATCTCGCGGCGAGTGGGAAGTCTCATGGTTTTTCTCGAGTTGCGGCGGGAACCTGGGGTATATTCTCGAGTTACGACGGGGATGGCCCTTCCAGCCACGTGTTTGTTCAGCGACGTCAGAATTCCTGCCTAGTTGCGACGGACAACTTGGGATTCTCCTCGAGGCTTGGCAGGGCAATTGGGACGCCTCTCCAGCTGAGGCGGGAGACCAAGGGTCCCTTTCCACGTGCCACAGGAATCCTGGGACTCCTATCAAGTTTCACGAGGAGTCAGGCATCGTCCCCTTTGGAGGCACTGATCTCCGCGTACCTCTGGAGTTTTCAAAGGATGTGAGGCCTCCGGTCGCGATGAGGTGGGGAACTAGGTCTTTCTCTGTGGTCTCCACAGGGGATTCAGACATCCTTTCATCTTGGGAGATGCAAGACGAGCTTGCATTCAAGTCACTGCAGGGATATCCGGCCTTATTTCACGTCAGTGCATCGCGGTGTCCATTCCACTTGAGGCCGCAAAATCAGGGTCCCTTTCACATACCTAGAGCTGAGAGAAGCCTCCACTTAAGGTGCTTGTGGTAAGGTGGTATTCCTCTGGAGTCGAAGCCAGGGAATAACCTCTCATCTCGAGCTGATTTTTGGTCCACGGAGCTCTTTCGTGTTGCTACAGTGACCTCAGGATCCCTCTAGCCTTGAAACAGCGTTCTTGGGGTTACTCTGGAGTGCCATCAATGAAATCAAGGCTCCTTTCATGTGTGATGTGCAACACGGAATTGCTCTGCACGCGGTGCAGGGGAACTGGGCCTCATCTCGCGGCGAAGGGGAAGTCTCATGCTTTTTCTCGAGTTGCGGCGGGAACCTGGGGTATATTCTCGAGTTACGACGGGGATGGCCCTTAAACACACGTGTTTATTCAGCGACGGCAGGACTCCTGCCTAGTTGCGACGGACAACTCGGGATTCTCCTCGAGGCTTGGCAGGGCAATTGGGACACCTCTCCAGCTGAGGCGGGAGACCAAGGGTCCCTTTCCACGTGCCACAGGAATCCTGGGACTCCTATAAAGTTTCACGAGGAGTCAGGCATCGTCTCCTTTGGATGCACTGATCTCCGCGTACCTCTGGAGTTTTCAAAGGATGTGAGGCCTCCGGTCGCGATGAGGTGGGGAACTAGGTCTTTCTCTGTGGTCTCCACAGGTTATTCAGACATCCTTTCGTCTTGGGAGATGCAAGACGAGCCTGCATTCAAGTCACTGCAGGGATATCCGGCCTTATTTCGCGTCAGGGCATCGCAGTGTCCATTCTACTTGAGGCCGCAAACTCAGGGTCCCTCTCACATACCTAGAGCTGAGAGAAGCCTCCTCTTGAGGTGCTTGTGGTAAGGTGGTATTCCTCTGGAGTCGAAGCCAGGGACTAACCTCTCATCTCGAGTTGATTTTTGGTCCACGGAGCTCTTTCGTGTTGCTACATTGACCTCAGGATCCCTCTAGCCTTGAAACAGTGTTCTTGGGGTTTCTCTGGAGTACCATCAAGGAAATCAAGGCTCCTTTCATGTGTGATGTGCAACCCGGAATTGCTCTGCACGCAGTGCAGGGGAATCGGGCCTCATCTCGCGGCGAGGGGGAAGTCTCATGGTTTTTCTCGAGTTGCGGCGGGAACCTGGGGTATATTCTCGAGTTACGTCGGGGATGGCCCTTCCAGCCACGTGTTTGTTCAGCGACGGCAGGACTCCTGCCTAGTTGCGAGGGACAACTCGGGATTCTCCTCGAGGCTTGGCAGGGCAATTGGGACGCCTCTCCAGCTGAGGCGGGAGACCAAGGGTCCCTTTCCACGTGCCACAGGAATCCTGGGACTCCTATCAATTTTCACGAGGAGTCAGGCATCGTCTCCCTTGGAGGCACTGATTTCCGCGTACCTCTTCAGTTTTCAAAGGATGTGAGGCCTCCGGTCGCGATGAGGTGGGGAACTAGGTCTTTCTCTGTGGTCTCCACAGGGGATTCAGACATCCTTTCGTCTTGGGAGATGCAAGACGAGCCTGCATTCAAGTCACTGCAGGGATATCCGGCCTTATTTCGCGTCAGGGTATCGCGGTGTCCATTCCAATTGAGGCCGGAAACTCAGGGTCCCTCTCACATACCTAGAGCTGAGAGAAGCCTCCTCTTGAGGTGCTTGTGGAAAGGTGGTATTCCTCTGGAGTCGTAGCCAGGGACTAACCTCCCAACTCGAGTTGATTCTTGGTCCACGGAGCTCTTCGTGTTGCTACAGTGATCTCAGGATCCCTCTAGACTTGAAACAGTGTTCTTGGGGTTTCTCTGGAGTGCCATCAAGGAAATCAAGGCTCCTTTCATGTGTGATGTGCAACACGGAATTGCTCTGCACGCAGTGCAGGGGAATCGGGCCTCATCTCGCGGCGAGTGGGAAGTCTCATGGTTTTTCTCGAGTTGCGGCGGGAACCTGGGCTATATTCTCGAGTTACGACGGGGATGGCCCTTCCAGCCACGTGTTTGTTCAGCGACGTCAGGATTCCTGCCTAGTTGCGACGGACAACTTGGGATTCTCCTCGAGGCTTGGCAGGGCAATTGGGACGCCTCTCCAGCTGAGGCAGGAGACCAAGGGTCCCTTTCCACGTGCCACAGGAATCCTGGGACTCCTATAAAGTTTCACGAGGAGTCAGGCATCGTCTCCTTTGGAGGCACTGATCTCCGCGTACCTCTGGAGTTTTCAAAG